>NC_141687.1:2095449993-2096663993 GCF_964263255.1 Lissotriton vulgaris
CTATAAAAGGGACCCGCGGGGCAAAAAAAAAAAATTCGATTTGCGCGGGGGGAGCGCCCGGTACGCGCACCAAGGAGCGCACCATAAGGAATAAAGAATGACAGAGTTTTCAAAAAATGTAGCCTTTTTTTAAAATTTGAAGGTAGCTCTAAAAATAACTGTTTTTTTCTTCTTTTTTTTCAGAACAAAAACAAAAACTGGGAATGCAAAACTGCACAACAGGAGCAAAAAAAAGGGGAAAAATTAGGGCTGGGGAAGGCAGCGGTGTTCTTGCCTCTTGCGTGCAATGAGCTTGATACTCTGCTCACCATAGCAAAGCAGTTCATCGCATTGCTTGCACTTTTTAGTAATGTCACTAAAAACAGGTTGAATCTTCGGAATCATCTCCAATTCCGCTGCACGTCCTCTCCCTGATGTTGTGGCTCCTCCTGTAGATGTAGAGGCACCATCCCTTGGGGGATTACGTGCCAGGTCTCGGACCTGGGGGTGCCTGCGTTGGACGTGGCGAATCATTGTCGAATTGCCAAAACTGTACTTCCTTTTTGGGTCTCCTCGGGAAAGCACAGTTCGGCAGATTAGGCATTCCACTTTGGGAGCATTCACCTTTTTAAGTCCTTCAGGTATTGAAAAAAATTTCCAAATAAAATGCTCCTTGATCTTGGGCTGAGGAGGCTGTTCCTCAATGAAGCCATCTGAGTCCTCGCTACTGCTGGATGGTCTAGCTGCCATTCTTTGCACAAAATGGTAGGACAGAAAAAAACAGGTCTTGCTGTCTCCAAAGTGAAAGAAGAAATGAAGGAAATGGGTTCGGTTTTCATTAGTTGTAAAAAAACTGATAACAACCAATGAAAACAGTTATTCTAAGGCCACATGACCAGGGCTTTCATCATTTGGAAACCAAAACTGTCCTGAACCAATAAAAAGTGTCATTTTAAGGTCACATGACCCGACACGCTTACGCTACGTGCCCCGGGGCGCGGCCCGGGGCGTGCCCAGGGGCGCGTCGCGCGTCAAATGCTTACGTTGCGCGATCGTATTTGCTCGAGTGCTTCCGGGAGCGCTTACGCCGAGCGTATCACGCGGACGCGGCTACACGATACGTCACGATGATATTTTCGTTTGCGACAATAGCGCTAACGGGATGCTCACCGGTGCGCACCTCGGGCACGCCGGTAAAGTGCGCTTTCCGGTGTGCTCACCGGTGCATGCACCGGGAGCACACCAGGGCAAAAAAAAATACAAAATGTTAAAAAAAAAGTATTGTATAAATGTACAATATAGGATTCATTATAAAAAATATAGGTTTGAGGCCCTATATATAGTTAGGAATTAGCATTTAAAAAACCTATGAAATTCACTGAAAAAACCATAGGTTTCAGACCAATTATAGTTAGGAATTAGCATTTAAAAAACCTATTAAATTCACTGAAAAAACGAGAGGTTTCACACCAGTTATAGTTAGCTGGAAATTTTACTGACATAAAACCATTGAAATTCCCACATTATAGTTAGTTGGACTCACTATAACTTGCGCGCCTGCAATGCACTGCTGATGACGTCACATATTACATCACTCATGACATGGTCAGTGACATCACTCATGACATCACTGATGACACCATCCTTGTGACAGAGTGGCAGACCTCCTTTCTGTGTAATGTAACCCTTGAAACACATATTCAAAAATAGAAACTAACATTTTCAAAAAAATGGAGATACCCATACCAGTTACAACAACCAATTCAATAATTCCACCATCTATATACACATCCACTCATTCACCAACAGTTCTATATAGTCACTCATATATATACTCACTCATCATATGTAGTGATACACCTATACATCCTGTTACACACCGACAGTCATCCAAAAGTTACTCACACAGATACTCACACATGCAAATAAACTATTGAACATCCATTTATTTGCATATACAGCTATACACCCACTACCACCTTACTTCTAAGGAAACTTACACATACTTACTCTCTAAAACAATCACTTATAGAAAGACATACCGATTTAAACAGGAACTCTTACAATCTCTCACTCTCACATATACTCACTTATATACATCAATACTCACATATACTAGATTAAAACATATGTAGTTACTGATAAAGACACTAGTGAGACAGTCATTCACTCACTAACACACACATATACACACTCATCCACCCATACAGTCCTGCACATATGCTGATTTCAAAACACACACAAACAGTGAGTCAGTCATTGATGCATCTATGTGCTAAGTAATACCCCCACCAAACAATACAGACACTCATACTGATACTAAAAAAAACATCTAGTAACTCATATACACACACATGTAGCTACTCACCAAACCAAGCAGCCACGTATACACAAAGAGAAAGACTGATACATATATTTAAATATTTAAAAATTACTCGCTAATATATGTATTCACTAAGATACACTTAATAAGCCAGTTAACCAGTAAATTAAAAAAAAATCAATTTAGACACTTATTTAAACATTTATTCTTCCATCGAACAAAACATATACATGGTAAACAGTCATAATATCGACTCCAAAATATAGAATGGACATAATATTGAAGTAAAAATATAGAATGGACAAAATATCGAATGGACACAATATAGTGGTTAAAAATATCGAATTTAAGGTAAGTAATATCGATTTTCAAAATATAGAAGTCAAAATATCGAAGTATACAATATAGGCATTAAATATATCGATTTTTTAATAATATCAATTTTTTTAAAGTGTTTTGTATGTTAGTATATGTGTGAAAAGTGTATATTCATTTTTGTAATGTATGTTTAATGTATTTTAAGTAATGAATTTTATGTTATTTAATTTTTGCGTAATTTAATTCTGTAGCGGGTTGTGGGTTTATAGGGGAATAGGGTGGGAAGTAATTTAATTGTAATTAATTAAATATTTGTATTTATTTATTGGTATTCATTTTGAATGTATTGTTATTTTTTAATTGGTAATTAATTTGTATTAATTTCCAATTAATTTGTATTAATTGATTATTTGCGAATTATCTTAATTTTCTAAATTTATTTTCTGTAGCGGGTTGTGGGTTTATAGGGGAATAGGGTGGGAAGTAATTTAATTGTAATTAAGTAAATCATTTTTTTCATTTATTGGTATTGATTTTAAATTTATTGTTAATTAATTTTTAATTGGTAATTAATTTCTATTAATTGGCAATTAATTTTTATTAATTGGTAATTATTTTGTATTAATTAAATATTTGATTATTATGATCATTGTATTAATGTATTTTCTGTAGTGGGATGTGGGTATGTAGGGGAATAGGATGGGAAGTAATGTAATTGTAATTAATTACATATTAAAAATACTTTTTGTGTATTGATAATTAATTTACTGTTAATTTCTAATTGGTATGAATTTTTATTATTAATTAGTTTTTGTTATTGAAATTTAATTAGTTGTTAAATAATTATGAATAGGTTATACATTTTTAATAACTAATATGTAGTTGTATTTCTAATTAATTATTACATAATATTAAATTGGTTATTAATTTCAATTAATGTTTTATTGGTATTGATATTTAATTTATTTTTAATAATATATTAAATCATTACTTTCCCTACAGTTAAACTCACTGGAGTGGGAATATTAATTTTCACCCTCCCGCTATCCAACGCTTTCCCTACTGTTGCACTTTCTGGAGTGGGAATAGTATTTTTTTACCCCTACGCTATCCAACGCTTTCCCTACTGTTGCACTCTCTGGAGTGGGAATAGTAATGTTTACCCCTACGCTATCCAACGCTTTCCCTTCTGTTGCACTCTCTGGAGTGGGAATAGTAATTTTTACCCCTACGCTATCCAACGCTTTCCCTACTGTTGCACTCTCTGGAGTGGGAATAGTAATGTTTACCCTTACGCTATCCAAAGCTTTCTCTACTGTTGCACTCACTGGAGTGGGAATAGTAATTTTTACCCCTACGCTATCCAACGCTTTCCCTACTGTTGCACTCTCTGGAGTGGGAATAGTAATTTTTACCCCTACGCTATCCAACGCTTTCCCTACTGTTGCACTCTGGAGTGGGAATAGTAATGTGTACCCTCCCGCTATCCAACGCTTTCCCTACTGTTGCACTCACTGGAGTGGGTATAGTATTTTTTACCCCTACGCTATTCAACGCTTTCCCTACTGTTGCACTCTTTGGCGTGGTAATAATAAATGTTAGCCTCCTGCTATCCTACGGTAAAATATTGTACATTTTTTATTAATAACTTGCATTAATTATATCTTAATTTTAAGGTTATTTGAGTATTTTTAAGTATGTTTTAGTTAATTATATTTATTATTTCATTAATTTTAAATTACTTTTAAAACTTTTCAAAAAATTCGATATTTTGACTGACTATATTTTTTACAGACTATATTTTGGATTCGATATTTTTGTACTTACCTGTCTGTAGATAGGAATTCGATATTTTGGCATTCTATATTTTGGTGACTATATTTTGGTAAGTCTATACTTTGTCATTCTATATTATGTCAGTGATCCCATATACATATATAAAACAAATTTTTTTTTCCAGAAAGACACACATTCATTGGATGGTGTCATCAGTGATGTCAAGAGTGATGTCACTGATCATGTCATGAGTGATGTAATTTGTGACATCATCAGCAGTGCATTGCAGGCGCGCAAGTTATAGTGAGTCCAACTAACTATAATGTGGGAATTTCAATGGTTTTATGTCAGTAAAATTTCCAGCTAACTATAACTGGTGTGAAACCTCTGTTTTTTTCAGTGAATTTAATAGGTTTTTAAATGCTAATTCCTAACTATAACTGATCTGAAACCTATGTTTTTTTCAGTGAATATATATATATATATATATATATATATATATATATATATATATATATATATTCAATTAAAAAACCATAGTTTATAGACCATATTTAGGGGCCGATTATGATTGCGGATTTTCCCCATCCTCGGGGCCGGCGGAAGCCACCGCCGGCCCAGAGGATGCGGAAAAACCGCAGCGGACTGACCAAGGACCCACCGCCACATTAGGATGGCTGGTGGGTCCTGGTTTCCATCCGCAGCTTTTCCGCCGCGGTCGGCTTACAACCGCGGCGGAAAAGCTCTGATATGGTGACGGTGTCTCTCAGACACCGTCCGCCATATCAGGATGGGCTTTAAAAAGTGCTTTTCCGCAGCGGGTTTTCTGCCGTGGAAAATCATACGGATCTTCACTGCGGGGGCCTGTTGCGGGCCCCCTAGGTGAAGGGGTGGTGGGGGTGCACATGGGGGGTACCTATGGTACCCCCCTGCATTTGCATGCAGAAAGCGGCAGGCACCGCGAGGTGCCTGCCTCTTTCTGCGTGCAAATGCAATGCTTGCATTTTTAACATTGCCGCGGGTGCAGCTTGAAGCTGCACCCGCTGCAATGTTAAAATAGAGGATGTGACCACCAGGGTGGCGGTCACATCCTAATTGCACAGGAGGGAACTCTGCATGCCATACGGAGGTTCCCTCCTGCTCTGGGGTTGCGGACGGACGCAAGTCCGTCCGCGATCCTAATCGACCCCATAGTTAGGGATTAGCATTTACAAAACCTTATTTTACTCACACAAAACCATTGAAATTCGCATATATAGTTAGTTGCACTAACTATATTTCGCGCACGCGCAATCCACTGCTGATGATGTCACATATTACATCATTCATGACATGGTCAGTGACATCACTGATGACATCACTGATGACAACTCAAATGACTTCACTGATGACAACATCCAGTGACTGTATGTTTCTGTAAAGTTAAAATATGTCTTACATATTGAAGAATGAGTGGGTGTATAAGTGTCTGGATGAAGGATTTAGTAGGGGCATGACTGACTGTATGAGAGAGTGATTACATGTGTCTCACTGAGTGCATGGGTTAGTGACTAAACTGTCTTAATTTGTGCATCATTATATCTGTTGTTCTGTAAACTGCTGCATGTGTTGATCAGTAGCTTTATGATTAACTATATGGGTTATTGATTGGTTGCCCAAGAATTTGTATGGGAGAGTGAGTGTGTGTGTGGGTTGCTGGGAGGTGTGTGACTATTTGCAAAGATGTGTGAGCAGTTGATTCACTAGATGTATCGGTTCAAAACTGCATGTGGAAACAGCTCTATGGGTAGTTGACTGTGTGCATGAGTGCATTGGTGAGTGATTGGTTTCTCAGTGCTACATGTCAAAGTAAGTACATATGTAAAACACAGTACATGCGAGAGTTGACATATATAAATTACTGTATATTAGAGCTAGTGAATGTGTGAGTGGCTGCATGGATCATTGAAAACTTGTATCAGTGATTGTATAAGAGAGTAAATATGTGTTAAAATATGTTTGAATAAGTAAGGTGTGTATAACTGTATAGTTGAAGAAATGGAGGTGTGATTGATTATTTGCATGACTGTCTAAGTGCATGAGTAACTCCATGGATGAGTGACAATCTGTGAGTGTCTGTTTTCACTGAGTGTATCTAAGGTTATATCAGAGTCTGTAGAGGTTCATCGTATTAACACATGAATGATGTCATCTGTGATGTTGTCAGTGATGTCATTTGAGTTGTCATCAGTGATGTCATCAGTGATGTCACTGACCATGTCATGAATGATGTAATATGTGACATCATCAGCAGTGGATTGCGGGTGCGCGATATATAGTTAGTGCAACTAACTATATATGCGAATTTCAATGGTTTTGTGTGAGTAAAATAAGGTTTTGTAAATGCTAATCCCTAACTATATATGGTCTATAACCTATGGTTTTTTAATTGAATTTTCAAGGTTTTGTAAATGCTAATTCCTAACTATATATGGTTTATAACCTATGGTTTTTTCAGTGAATTTCAATGGTTTTTTAATAGCAAATATCAAAAGCTGTAAAATGTATTCTTCTTTTAAAGGAAAAATATATTTTATATGTTTTTAATATAATTTTTTTATGCATCTGTCAAACCCTGACCTCTTAATAGTGCCCTGTGGTGGAAATGATTTGGACGCTATGACTGGGGTTGGTCTGGAAATGCTATTAAAGAACACCTTTCATCAATTGATGACACTTTTTCCCCAAACTGCCTTGGTATATTCAAATATATGCCAAAGACAGAAATGGAAGTGGTCCAACCAATTTTTTCCACAATTTGAGAAAGCACGGAAACATGTGAATAAATCTGTTTCTGCTTACATGAGAGACTATGGAATGGGTTTAATATACAACAATAACTTGCGTTACAACATTCAAGACATCTACGGAAGAGATGGGGTGCACTTCTCCGATGAAGGGAATAGAATATTTGTCCTTTATTTAAAACTGTGCATTGGAACCTACTTGTAGGTACCTAAATTAGCCACAGAACCCAATAGCTCTTTTCAGAGCTACCCTACCTCTGATCATTCAAAACGTTTATCTTTTTCTAACTTTTTTTTTTTTCACCAAAGTACGCTCCCCGATTCGCTTATCGGTGCGCGTACTGGGCGCTCCCCCCGCAAAATTTTCCATTTTTTTTTATTTTTGCATATATCAGCGTCCTAAACCCCCCTCAGAAAACCTAGAGGGTCACAAAGTGTCTACCGTGCCCCCTTCTACCCATTCCAAACATTGTTTGTCCTCCATCTTGTGTCTCAATTCTACCGATACACAAAATGGAGGACTCCCGTAACGCTGCCGGTTCGCGTACCGGGGAGCGCACCGGTAAGCGCTCGATAAAAAAAGGTGGGAAAGTAATTTACAGAAAAACCACTACAGACACTTTCATCAAATATAGAATAGGCCCTACTACATAGCAGTCCCTACCATTTACCCAAATTTGATGGAATTCCATTGAGAAAATTATGCTGTAAGCCTGACTAAATATCCTGAGGTAAATTACCTAACAAAAACACTTATGAAGTGTTAGAATTGACAACCAATTAAAATGCTACTTTAAATATCTTCTATTATTTCATGACATTTGATTGGTTATGTACCTGAATATGGAAAAAAAGAAAGAGAGAGAAACACAGCCATTTTGACTACTACTTTCTGAAGTACATATCAAGTGCATTTCAACTGAGAACTTAAACTTCTTTTTGAAAGGTAAGATGTTATTTTAAAAACTGAAGTATGTTCTGCACTTTAAGTTAATTAGGAAAACATTTTCTGATAGTTATATACTATCCCTCTGTAATAGTTATAGAATAAGATAGACTTCTCTGTTTTAGTTATGGATGGAGTTAGGCTTGTCTTGTATAATTAAGAATTTACTTAGGCTTTATCACATACATTTTTTTATATTTCTACTTCCAGTCTGATACCATACACTGCTCAAAGATAAAATCACTGTTTAAAAAACCAAACTACCTGTCTGTACTTGAACCCAACAGTGCCCTATCTGTATTGATATATTTTTTTAATTCAATTTACAGCACAAAAATGGAAGAAGACCAAAAAAATACCATGGAAATTGTTCTGGAAAGCAACAAAGATACAGAAATTGAACCCAATGACTCTGAATTCTTTGATGAATCACGGGACTTTGAACTTCTGCAATGTGTACAACCAGTAGATTACCTGATTGAAAATGAGAACATTTCTGACAATCAATTATTAGAAGTTCTTTTAAATTTTGAAAACGAATCAGAGAAATAAATTTATATTTAATAATTCAAAAATTGTTTGAGACATTATTCATTTTTATATGTATTTTTTAAACTAGTACCAAATTGATTATAATGTAAAATCAGACTTTAAATATACTGTGCAACTTTTTTGTATTACATAGTAAGTTTGCTCATAGTTACTTCCTTTCTCCCACTATATTATCTCCAATGTGTATTTAACATCTCTTTATCATCTCCTGCCTCCATGGTGTTTCTGCTTTCCTGACAGACTACGCTATGAATTCCATATACCACAATAACTTCTGAAACAACATGCAAGATATCTACAAAGGAAACAGTGTATTTTTATTTTTAAACTCTGCATTGGTACCTACATGTAGGTACTTAAATAAAAAAAATAAAAAAAAATACAACAAAAAGAACAATCAATACATACATTATTTGAACATTCTTTCATTCTATTTTCCCTATATTACTCTCCCAGGACCGCTTCCCGGTGCGCGTACCGAGCGCTCCCCCCGCAAAATAAACGATAATAAAAATTATTATTTTTTTTCCCCGTGGGGCCCTTTTAAAGCCCCCTCATCAAACCTACAGGGTCAGGGAGGATGTACTCTGCCCGTTTATGCTCATTTCCCCCTTTGTTTTTGCCACATCTTGTGTCTCGATCCTACCGAGACACAAGATGGCGGCCGCTCCGGACTGTTTAGAATGTTCACAGTCACCGTGGAGCAAATCCGCTTCTCCTAGAGAAGTTCCGTTACGCGTCAGGTACGCGAACTGGGGCGCTAACCGGGACGCTGTCACAGATATATCTGTTTTTTAAAACGTTAATTTCTCAAAATCCACTGAAGCACATATTTTAAGACATAGCAAAGGCACGTCGGGCAAACCATATCTACAATTTTGCCAAGTTTCGTGTAAATCCATTCAGCTGTTCGAGCTAAAAGTGATTCCAACCGCCCTATGGAAAAATATATATATATATATATAAATCTGTATAATCAATATTTTGTACAACAATATTGTTGACATCGATATTTTTGTTTCAATATTTTTGTACTTGCCCGTTTAGGTATAGGGAGTTGATATTTTTGGATTTCTATATTTTTTCATCAATATTTTTTACTTTTATATTTTTTACATCGATATTCTGTCAGTGAACCCTAATATTGAGTCCTGATGAGAGAAGCAATGCATAAGCATAAAGTAATTACTTATCAGGCTAGAAAATATTCATAGCCATAAATTAGCAGACATCACATAAATAGGCTAATCAACCTTTCATGTAGAGAAGACTCAGAAACTCAAAGATAAGTCACCAGCCAAAAAGTTGGGAAAGGAATTCCCACTCTAGGAACATGCACTAATATAAACACACAATATTCTATGTAGCAACATTACTTTCTTTTGTCTACTATAATCTCTGATAGAATTTCAGTAAACTCCTGTGAAACAGGCAAACTCCTAATTTTCTCACACTTGTACAATAGTTTTTGGACATTAGACCTTGAAAAGTTACATTGTTCATGTTCTGCGGCGTAGGCTGTTTTCCGCCTCAATCATCCTTCCTGTTGCCTCCTCTCTTCCAAGTGAGAACCTCAATATCATTTGTCAAATACAAACAAATGCCTATTTACTAATTATTAGAAGACATTATGCTCAAATCAATCAATTAATCCAGGGTATTGTAAGCTCTCTACTCACCCGTGAGGGTCTCAATGAGCTGAGCTGGGGGGGTAGCAGATCTGTTTAGCTGAAGAGCCAAGTCTTGAGAATCCTCCTGAAGGTGTCCAGGGAGGGGCGCGTCTGATGTCTGCCTGGCAGCATGTTCCACGTTTTGGCTGCGAACTTCCACCTTCTCTGGTTATGTGGATGCGTGGGGATTCAGCCAGTACAAGGTTGGACAATCAGCGGTTTCTTTTGGAGACACAGAAGTTGATTCTGTCATTGAGGTATTTGGGTCCGGTGTTGTGTAGGCATTTGTAAGTGTGTGTGAGGATTTTGAAGGTGACTCTTTTCTCCATGGGGAGCCAGTGGAGTCTTTGTAGGTTTTGACTGATGTGTTAGTGCCGGGGGATGCCGAGGACGAGTCTGGTGCTGGTGTTCTTTATCATGTGGAGTTTGCAGAGTAAAGACTTGTTTATGCCGGCATAGAGCGTGTTTCCATAGTCCAGTCTGCTGGTGTTGAAGGCATGGGTGACTGTCTTTCTTGACTCAGGTGGGATCCACTTGAATGTCTTGCGGAGGATGAGGAGGGTGTTGAAGCAGCTGGGGGTGAAGGTGTTGACCTGAGGGTTCATGGTTAGGGAAAAGTCGAGTACGATGCCGAGGTTTTTGGCGTGGGACAAGGTAGTCGGTGGGTTTCCGAGGGTGGGTGACCAACAGGTGTTGTTCCATGCTCAGCGTTGAGCTCTAGGCAGCTTTTGGTCATCCATGCTATAACATCCTGCATCCCTTTCTGGAATTGAGTATGGCAGTGGTGGGGTCTTTGGTGAGGGAGAGGATGATCTGGGTGTCATCAGCGTAGGATATGATGTTGAGGCCGTGTTGTCGGACGCTGGTGGCGAGGAGGGCCATGTAGACGTTAAAGAGGGTCGGACTTAGTGATGACCCCTGTGGGACTCCACATGTGGTTTTCGTGGGATTGGAGAGGAAGGGTGGCAGTCTTATTCTTTTCCAGTGAGGAGTGATCGGATCCAATTTAGGGCTGTTCCTTGTATGCCGGAATCGTGTAGTCTGGTGACGAGTGTGCAGTGGGAGACGGTGTCGAAGGCTGCTGATAGGTTGAGCAGTATGAGGGCTGCAGTGTAATCTTGGTCCAGGAGGGTGCGGATATTGTCTGTGGCAGCGGGTAGGGCAGTCTCAGTGCTATGGTTGCTAAGGAATCCGAATTGGGACAGGTCAAGGACGGAGTTGTCTATGAATTGTGTAAATTCCCTGTTGACTGTTTTCTCTGCAACTTTTGGCGTGAAGGGAAGGAGCGAGATGAGCCGGTAGTTCTTGAGGTCGGTGGGGTCCGCTGTGGGCTTCTTGAGCAGGGGTCTGACTTCTGCACGTTTCCAGTCATCTGGGAAGGTGCCTGTTTCGAAGAAGGTGTTGATGGTGTGTTGGAGATCGGGTGCAATGGCGGCTGTGTGCCAGATGTGTGGGGGCCAGGGGTCAGTGGGGACCCCTGAGTAGATGTCTGTCATGGTTGATGATTGGCGTCTAGGTGGAGATAGTGGGCTGGCTGGTGTGTATGGGGGTGTTGAGTTTTAACAGGGTAAACCCATGAAAAGATGTTTCTTGGGGGGGCGGGCTGGGTGTGGCGTCCGATGGATGGTCGACGAAGTTGTCCTAGATTTTTGATCTTTAGGTGGAAGTAGGTTCTGAGCTTGTTGCAGAGGTTTTGGGACGGGGTGATGTCTGTGGCTTCGCTGCTAGGGTTCGTGAATTTCCCAAACAACTATTCAATGTGAAAAAAAGGCCTTTATGTGTTAATGCATAATTTTCAGTTAGCATATCATCTGCCATTAGGCTAGCTTAAAATAACACTTTATATTACTTGCAGGTCTATAACATTTAGGCATAGTTACCTATTACAATTTCACATTTTTTATATGCGCTATATGAAGATCGACTTTAGTACATTTTCAAAAAAGCGTTTTTGTTAGCAAATACAAAATAGCTCTAGGAACATCTTCTGTATAATGTAATGTAATGTAAAATAGTTTTTATAAAGTGCATTCTACCGCTCCAAGGAGCATTGTGGCGCTGTAGTTTGTAGCCTAGAATGGTGGGCCGGAAACAATACTCACATCAATTTCATAATCCCTGAGAGACATTTAGAGCCTAGACTAGCTGTTTGCTAACCGTGTCTGGTAAATTAAAAATCCAGGTCTTCAGGGCTTTCCTGAATTTGATTTAGTTTGACAATCCATCCACAGGCAGTTTGTCCTGGTTCTTCTTCTGCAGATCTCACTTCTCCTCCAAGTTTCTTACTACAGCAGGTCTTTAAAAGTGGAGGTGGAGAGTTTTAGAAGGAGGGCACCTATGCCCAATCCAGGGATGCCACATCACACACCACCCCTAGCAGTACACTTTTCAGGAGAAGCCCACTGGCTTGTCTATCCTCCATACAACCTGATGAGATTTTTAAAT
The DNA here is from genome assembly GCF_964263255.1 of Lissotriton vulgaris. Classification (NCBI taxonomy): domain Eukaryota; kingdom Metazoa; phylum Chordata; class Amphibia; order Caudata; family Salamandridae; genus Lissotriton; species Lissotriton vulgaris. Next base: position 2,095,462,789 of record NC_141687.1, read on the forward strand.
CTGGTTGAATCAACTTATGGGTTTCAAGAGCTCTCTCCTGGGACTTAGACCTGCTGCTAACTTCTATTGCTAATTGGTTCCTTTCCTGTATTAACACAAAATGAGACCTTTGGTGTGACTGGTGCCAGAAAGGCTGCCGGAAGCTTGCCCAGGCTTGTGATTAAGGTAATAGTTTTCAGTCTAGGCATAGTTCTACTGGACCCTCTTGCTCTCCCAGGAGAAGGCCTAAATCCCTCCAAAATGACAAGGCCTGGATGAAAGCTTTATTATGCTGGCATAATTTGCATAATCTCAGGAATTTTGCAAGGGCAAACCTTTATTTTACTTGCATGCACTTGCAGACATTAAGCCATGATACCACCTAGTGTGATTATATGCCTTTTGTGGTAAATAATTACAGCCAATTACAATGAAAAATAACAGTGAATGCACAGTAACAACAGGACACATCCAGTTGTTATTCACAGTGCTTTTGTTCAATCGGGTTCTTGCACCAAAAAATATGCTAGAACTAATTTCACCCTACAATGTAGCATAAAATGACATTTGCATTTCATGTAAATATGCATATTTTTATATCATTTTGACAACGTTTCAGATAAATACACAAAAGTAAATTACATAAATTTTGCACACCCCAATAAAGGACTATGACTAGGCCTCTGCAAAATTTATATTCCATGGCACAGTTTCAGGTATGTTACTTTATGCTTGTTATGCAAATGTACAAAATTATGAAATTATGCCTCTTTTGCTTATTAGGCGCCATTTGCATTAAAAATGTATGATAAGCACACCATTCTGGAAGTGTATACAAATAACAGAATGCGAGCAGTTGTTTTTCATGATTCGTTATTTAAATTTATCCTGGCGCAAAAAATGTATGTGAGGATGTAGTGCACGCTAAAATATAGTGCAAAATGATACATTTTTATTTCACGTAATTACGGGTAATATCACCAAAATTGTGCATAATTACACGTAAGCAAATTATGCGAATGTCCCCACCCCTAAAAAGGACGGATTGTCTGGAGGAGGTGTTGGCTGGCCAGTGGAATCATTAACTTGACCCTTATTTCAAAAACCCAAATCTTGTTAAAGACTGATTCAGGTAAATACTGCAAACCCAAGGCATATGAAGGAACTCAAATGTGGCCAAATGTATATTATATTTGACTTGGGACCTTTTAAAATATATTGAAAGATGGAAATTGACTTTAATCCTTTCTTTATTTTGAGCCAATGCTAAGTTAATATTGTACTGCGTCATTCAAATACAGTTAAGCCCTAAAGACTCAGAGTGAAGACCCACACTCGAATCAAAATAATATAAGGTTAGTACTTTTTGGATTCCAAATTAAATTATAAGACCTGCATTGGCCATAAACAATTTACTCGAGATCCATTCTGCAAGAAGCTACCTGTTTAGAGATATTGGGCTGAGTCAGACAGTAGTCCCACATGCTCAGCCTACTACTCCTGCTATGAATTAGTGGAACTTTTTTTAAAGGACGATGTTGGTGGGCAGAAAGCCAGCCCAATTCACTTTCCTTCCCTTCTTGCGGGCGATCATGGAAGGGTGAGCTTTCCTTCTATGATTTTCTGCTCCAATGTATGTCACTCATGGGACATTCTGCAGCAGAGAGTGATCTTAGGGAAGTAGGCCAGTAGTTATTTAATATGCCTTGTGAATTGGGTGAAATCAGGAATCCGCAGCTGACTTCACGACGATCGAAATTTCCTGACTATGCAAGTAAAATAAAGGTTTGCCCTTGCCCACTCATAAATGTATTCAAACTTCAGCACTGTGCAAAATTGACATTGTTCCCTACTGTTTGCGAACCAGTCCCATAATATTTATTGGACTCTTGTTTTTTTCGAAGTAGTAGAGTTTCTGAAACTCTAGGGGACGCTGCTTCTCTCAGATTCCCTGCCAGAAAATTCTGAAAACATGTTTATATAAAAAATCATAAAGGGCCAAGAAATGTTTACCATATCAATTTTGGCCACGTGACTGTATTACAAATGTATACAGATTATGATTTTACCAATTCCATTGACATCCCTGATATCTAAGTATGTATTTCAATATCTAAATCTGAAAGAGGAATGATGACCTCAAAATCTCAGCAGTTCCTTTTTCAGATTTTGTGGTAGTGGCTGTACAACTCACTTAGATTCAACTGCATTTGTGTTACAGTATTGGTCCCTGAGGCGAACATGAAGAGTACCCAACATTCTACCTCCACATTCAAGAGTGTTCCTATTCCAAAGTATTTATTAGTGCAGGAATGGACCACTAATACCAATTTATGAAAATGTGGTCATCGTGTCAATTGCTGAAGTGAGGGGTGGAATTAGGCAAGATATTAATTGGCGGGATGATAGAATGTGCTCATGTTTTGGGATTTACTCAACACAAGCGCATCCTAGGAGAAGGTCTCAGGGTTGTTGGGGTATTTTTTGGCTCCTTCTGCTATTAATGCATGCACCAACAAAATGAATTTCAGATCCGAGAGACAAAGAATAAATGTCTGCTCTGCGTGCAGATCTCTAGGCTCTCTTCCCCTTTCTTCCAACATATTCTACTGTCCTTTTCCACTACCACGCTCTCTCCTCTTGGCCCACTCTCAGTTTATAGGATGATAAAATGGTGCCTAAAGAGGAACTGTTATGATACTTTTGTTCCAGTTTAGCAAGATGTAGGCTTTCCGTTCTGCAAAATTATTAGTTACATAATTGCAAGTAATCCACAATGCACATGTTTTCTGGACCAGAAAGGAATTAGAAACGGCCAGGAGTACTCACTGCTTCTGTGAATATCAATTTCATATATGAAGAATGTAAGAACCTAAATTATTAGTTGGGTGAAGCACCCACCAAACTAGAAATTCAGTACGTGTTAGGTAAAACGCACTTTCAACTACAAAACCTCTTCTATTTGCCAAATGAAATGCATGTTAAGTATTTAAGTAGCACAAAACAACATTGAAGTCCAAAAAGTTAACAATATTATCGAGAAAATTTGTAAAATGGAATGACTAAAAAAAACGAAATAATAATAAATGGACGAGTGGATCAGGAGACATGATTTATCTATACAAAAAAGTCAAACAAATTCCCAATAGAACAAAGTCACTCTTGCACCAAAAATGGAAAGAAGCTACCAGCACAGTTCTGCCTCATGGAAGCCAGCATGGTTAGTAGCAAAGTCAGTAACCTTTCAGGTGGGTAATCCTCAAATGCCTCCAACCTTCCAACATGCTCCTGAGTTACTCAGCAACTATCCCACTGAAGGATAGGCACCTCTAACCCCGCTTTCTTAAAACGACACCAAACTGCAATCGTCTAACATTCTGAGACCTTTATCCAAGGGGGAGACAGAATTCTCTCCCACCCACTTCATTAGGACTACACTACAGAGTGCCAGTTTCTTCAAATGATAGATACTTCCTCGTGGTCAGTCCTGGGACTCCCACACTGATTGGTGCAGCTAATCTTGGACCAGGTGATAATCAGAAGGGCAGAGGCAGACAGGCTCACTCAATCACTTCAACAAGGCCTCAAGCACAGGCCTGTCTAGTGGTCAATATTTTTTTCAGAAACGTCCTTCCTGTCATATTTTTTAAACAATTGTTATTGGATTTTCCAAAGATAAAACAAGAAGAAACGTGCAATACAGGCCAATCATTACCCCAACAATAAATATAGACTTTCCCAAGTGCGGTATGTAAATGGCCCTTGCAAATGGTGCGTCAAAGCGCTGAGGTGAAGAGCTGAAGCAATGTTCCCCTCAGGAGACGGGCTAGTGCAGAGATCTAAGGCACCCACCCTTGTGTTGCTATGGGAGCAGCATCCTCAAAGGTAAAGTGGTAAAGGCCAAGCCTTTGGGGGATTGATGTGATGCAACTACCAAATAGGGTGGAAAGAGGGGGGAAACCATAGGAAGGGGAACAAGATGGGTGCTGGGGTGATGAAGGCACGGTAGCTTGAACGACAAGCTACCGTGACTGCCTCAATAGCTCTTGGGAGTCTTCTGTCTCCTGGGAGGGACAGGGATGGAAAACGGTCCCCCAAGAGTGGAAGATCCCAATAGGATTATCATTGACCCTTGGACCTTGCTATCAGGGTGGGGATACTGTGCCCACATACAAGGGTGGGTCAGGGCTAGTAGCTGTGAATAAGAAGTCAGTGGAGTCTGGAGGGTCAGTCAACTGGGGCAACAATATGTCTCAGTTCTCTGCTATAAGATCAATCAATCAATCAATCAATCAATACACTTGTAGGGCGCGCTACTCACCCATAAGGGTCTCAAGGCGCTGGGGGGAGTGCCGCTGCTGCTCGAAGAGCCCGGTCTTGAGGTGATTCCTGAATGTGTGGTGGTCCTGGGTCAGTCGTAGGTGGGCAGGGAGGGAGTTCCACATCTTGAGCGCCAGGTAGGAGAATGATCTTCCTCTGGCGGTGGTTCTGCGGATCCGTGGGATGGTGGCGAGGTCGAGGCTGGAGGATCAGAGTTTGCGTGTTGGAGTGTAGAACGTGAGGCAGTTGTTGAGGTATTCAAGACCTATGTCGTGGAGCGCTTTTTGTGCGTGGGTGAGGAGCCTGAACGTGATCCTTTTGTTGACGTTCAGCCTGTGCAGGACTCTCAGGTGGGCTGATATGTGGCTTTGGCAGGGAATGTTGAGGATGAGTCGTGCGGATGCGTTCTGTATGCATTGGAGTCTTTTCTGAAGTTTGACTGTGGTTCCTGTGTATAGGGCGTTCCCATAGTCTAGTCGGCTGGTGACGAGGGCCTGGGTGGCGGTCTTTCTAGTTCCGGTAGGGATCCACCGGAAGATCTTACAGAACATGCGCAGGGTGTTGAAGCATGAAGATGAGATGGTGTTGACTTGCTTGTTCATCGTGAGAGAGGAGTCCAGGATGAATCCCAGGTTGCGTGCGTGGTCAATGGGTGTCGTTGTGGTGCCCAGTTCTGTGGGCCACCAGTGGTCCTCCCAGGCGGATGGGGATGGTCTGAGGATGAGGACCTCTGTCTTGTCTGAGTTCAGTTTCAGACTGCTGAGTTTCATCCATTCAGCAACGTTTTTCATTCCTTCCTGGAGGTTGAGTTTGGCAGTGGCTGGGTCTTTGGTGAGGGAGAATATCAGCTGGGTGTCGTCAGCGTATGAGATGATGTTGAGGTTGTTTTTGCATGCGATGGTGGCGAGGGGGCTCAAGTATATATTGAAGAGGGTTGGGCTGAGCGATGAGCCTTGGGGTACGCTGCAGATGATCTCGGTGGCCGCAGAGCGGAAGGGTGTCGGCGCAGTTGACGATCCACTGTGTGAGGTTGCGGGCTGCGTCATTGGTGTCAGTGGTGGTGATAGGTGGGTTCTGGCTCAGTGATGAGGTTAGCTGGTCTGCGGTGACTTTGCTCCAGCATCTATGGAGGATCTGTTGCGGGCGGTGGTGGGTTGTGGTCTTCTTAAAGGTGAAGTGGATGCAGCTGTGGTCGGTCCAGTGTAGTCCGGTGGATTGGCTGAAGGCAACATGGCCGCTGGCAGAGAAGATGGGGTTGAGCATGTGGCTAGCTTAGTGGGTGGGGGTGTTCACCAGTTGCTTGAGTCCGAGGTTGGCCAGGTTATCGAGCAGGGTGGTGGTGTTGTTGTCATTGTTTTTCTCCAGGTGGAAGTTCAGGTCCCCTAGGAGGATGTAATCTGATGAGGCGAGGGCATGTGGGCTGATGAAGTCAGTGATGGCTTCACTGAATTTTGTTAGTGGGCCCGGGGGTCTGTAGACGAGGGTTCCTCTGAGGGCTGTCATGTCTTCTGTCGTCTGTTCGCAGCGCCAGGTTTTCTCGAGGGTTCGGCAGGCTTTCTTCGATTCTTTAAGGTCGTCGGTGAACCATGTTGTTTTCCTGTTGCCGGGCTTGCTTGGAGGGTCCTTCAGTGGTGCAAGGGTGTCGGCGCAGTTGACGACCCACTGTGTGAGGTTGCGGGCTGCGTCGTTGGTGTCAGTGGTGGTGATAGGTGGGTTCTGGCTCAGTGATGTGGTTAGCTGGTCTGCGGTGACTTTGCTCCAGCATCTATGGAGGATCTGTTGCGGGCGGTGGTGGGTTGTGGTCTTCTTAAAGGTGAAGTGGATGCAGCTGTGGCCGGTCCAGTGTAGTCCGGTGGAGTGGCTGAAGGCAGCATGGCTGCTGGCAGAGAAGATGGGGTTGAGCATGTGGCCAGCGTAGTGGGTGGGGGTGTTCACCAGTTGCTTGAGTCCGAGGTTGGCCAGGTTATCGAGCAGGGTGGTGGTGTCTTCTGTCGTCTGTTCGCAGCGCCAGGTTTTCTCGAGGGTTCGGCAGGCTTTCTTCGATTCTTTAAGGTCGTCGGTGAACCATGTTGTTTTCCTGTTGCCGGGCTTGCTTGGAGGGTCCTTCAGTGGTGCAAGGGTGTCGGCGCAGTTGACGACCCACTGTGTGAGGTTGCGGGCTGCGTCGTTGGTGTCAGTGGTGGTGATAGGTGGGTTCTGGCTCAGTGATGTGGTTAGCTGGTCTGCGGTGACTTTGCTCCAGCATCTATGGAGGATCTGTTGCGGGCGGTGGTGGGTTGTGGTCTTCTTAAAGGTGAAGTGGATGCAGCTGTGGTCGGTCCAGTGTAGTCCGGTGGAGTGGCTGAAGGCAGCATGGCTGCTGGCAGAGAAGATGGGGTTGAGCATGTGGCCAGCGTAGTGGGTGGGGGTGTTCACCAGTTGCTTGAGTCCGAGGTTGGCCAGGTTATCGAGCAGGGTGGTGGTGTTGTTGTCATTGTTGTTCTCCAGGTGGAAGTTCAGGTCCCCTAGGAGGATGTAATCTGATGAGGCGAGGGCATGTGGGCTGATGAAGTCAGTGATGGCTTCACTGAATTTTGTAAGTGGGCCCGGGGGTCTGTAGACGAGGGTTCCTCTGAGGGTGGTCTTGGGGTTGGTGTGGATCTTGAAGTGTAGGTGTTCGGCGGTGGTGAGGGCATCTTCGGTGTTGGTTGTGACGTCGATGTTGTTCCTGTAGATGATGGCGATTCCTCCTCCGTTTTGGTTGACTCGGTCCTTTCGGGTGATCTTGTAGCTGTCCAGGATGGCTCGGCAATGTCGGGGGCTGAGGAGGCGTTCATCCAAGTTTCTGTGAGGAAGGCGACGTATGGTGCTGTTGTATCGAGGAGGTCCCAGAGTTCGAATGCGTGCTTGTGGACAGAGAGGGTGTTGAGCAGGATGCACTTGAGTTGGTTGTTGTTGTTGCCTGGTCTGGGTGGTGGGATGTAGGTTTGGCAGGAGAAGGTTCCGTGGTTGCGCTTTGGAGTGGCTTGGTAGCAGGCGGCTGGTCGGCCGGTGTTGAGTGTTAATACAAACAGAAAATCCCCACAGCTAAGCTTTTGTGAACAATTCCAGGAAACTCTGTTCTGGGGCCCAGTCTTAGTGTTTGAGGTGTGTGAGGTGGCCTATTAAAAAAAGTGTATTACACACGAAAACCACTCCTAGTTGGTTCTGTGACCAGGTCAGACCCTTCCAAGCATTTTGAACATGCGAACAGTTTTATAAACTTTACCACTATCAGGCAAAATTCAGTTTTTTTGTTATACCATCTGTTACAGTTCATTTCTGCTCTCACATTCTAATAGATCTAAGGGTAGATGGTCAGGAATGAAATCATTCTAAGTTCTAAAGAGGAAAATATCTGGATGGGAACAAATGAAAAAGCAAATTCCCTACACAAAATATGTACGTGTCACAATGGTTAGCTGCTGTGTGCTCATCAAAGCACTATGAATGGTGAGCAGCGGAGTTAGTCTCATATCCTCATTTTAATCCTTGAACAAAGCACTAATAGTTAAGGCAGGCTACTTTTAATTAGATAACAATTATGGAATTTGAAAAACATGGATATACATAGTACATGGATGTATACAAACACCTGTTCAGGTATTAACATCAGTCAGCAGTTTCCTGCTTCTCTTGTTTGTGTGGTCTTCTCTTGAAGACACTCATGGCATGTAAAACTATATTGGTTACTTGTGAGAGGAGCGATTTTGAAATGTAACTGTCTCTTAAAAGGTGCCAATTTAGGGACATATCAATATGTTGATGATTGAGAATTTGTGAAAAAGGTAACGTAAACGGTAAAATTAACCTATTAAAATTGCATATGGGCTTTTGATCTATTCCAATCAAAACTTGATACTGAAATATACATACTCAACATATTTCAATCAGGCTCTCATTTCGAGACAGATATTTTTACATCTGTCTCAAAAGGTTTGATATTTCCAAAGATATGCCCATTCGGTGTTTAAGGAATGAACTGTCAAAACACAAAGGTCCATACTCAGTGAGGGTCCAAAAATATTTAACCAAAGGTTAAAAGTTTTGTATCCAGTTCAAATAGATTGCTTTTATTTGTTGGGCCTAAAAGAGGCAATTGCTGGGTTTAATCAATGAGCCTAACCCATGGTTTAAATATTTTGTATGCAGGCTGAGGGGTTAAGATTACTAACTTCTTGCAGAAGGACAAAAGCATGGACAACTAACTGATGAAGTTATAATTACGGTATGCATGTAATAGGGAATGGATGAAATATTGCCCAGTGCAATAACACTGTGAGGACCCATATGTAGTTAGTTGAAGAACATTATAAAATGGGTAATTAGTAACTGACTGCAAATCTGAACTACATGTCCTAAACTTTAGACTTCACTCCCTTAAGACAATGACTGTAGACATTCGATTTATGTTAGGATTAGCATGGAGTCCCATCATAACCCTCACCAAGAAGGTATTTTGAGTCTAACCGAGCCACCATCGGAACAACCCATGTACCATTCCACCTCCCCTCCCACCACCGAGGTTGCGATGCTTTACTTCAATCATACCTACAACTAAGAATTACATAGTAATGAGTATGTTCATTACCATTAATCAGAGCCACTGGAAATATGTAATTAAGCGTCCGTGGCATTTTTCACATAATTGTTGATTTACCACATAATCCATAGTATGCTACATAATCTGTAGATTTTAGGATTATTTTTTTTAAGGCTCTAAAAGATTAAAAGTTACAAAACAAATGCAGCAGTATGGGTTGCTGCACATTGAAAGCTCTTCATAAAGGTTCACTGGTTACCTTTCTGTTGCTTATTTCTGTATTTGGGTGTGAAAGTGGTACTTATGAGGTGAATCCTTTGAACTAGATTGTATTAGCATTAGTAAAAAGGTCACATTTATTAGGTAATACTACACAAAATGTGTCAAATTAGGCCACATAATTTGTCTTTTCTTGCTACATAATTTGCTCAACCATGCTGCATAATTTGGTCCTCCTCCATAATTCCAGTGGCCCTGCCCTCATTCAATGTACCATGAAGTGGCCACAAAGAACAACCTGGAGTGCTACAAAAACATTAATACATCATTTACTAAATATGGAACAGATCATGTTCAATCATGCCATTGGTTCCATTTTATGTAGGATATTCAGTGTTTCTTCATGTAACCTTAAGGGTTAATTGAGATTTTGGATCAAAAGTAATGAAACATTGGCGGGTTTCCTTACAGACTATTGCTTAATTACTGATTTGTATTTACCACTACTTCTTTTTCAATTAAATGCATTACTATGAGCATAAACTAGAATGTGTGGATTAACACATAAATAATATGGTTTGTCATGTCTGTTTTCTGCACTGGCATTTAGAGCAGTAACAGAGAGGCAACTTACCAACAAATGTCTTTTGGACATTTGTAGAATGAACAACTTTGTGGGAGGGGTCACCACATTAGGCCTTTCACCTCAAATGTAAACCAGGGTCGGACTGGCCGGTAAGGCAATCTGGCAGTGCCCTATGGGCTGGTATGACAGGTCTTTATGTGGACTAGTTTTATGTCTGTTTGTGAGACTGTTTTATGGTCTGGTGGCAGGTTTTTAATGTTGTGTCACATGGCTGGGTTAAGTGCTGGAAGATACACTGCCATTTTACATACACGTTTCTTAAATTGCCTTCTTTCTACGTGATGACTTTTAACACACATTTGCTTGTGTGACAGTCCAGGATTAGTTTCTCTGAAACCATATTGCTTACATTTCCACTTCGTAGGCACACTATCATGACACCTTGAACATGCAGTACAAGAGCTAAACATCCATTGTGCAAATGTTGCTGTTTGTTGTTCGTCTGCAAGGCGGCACAGTATAAAAATAGGATAAACAATGTTAGCTTGACTGAGACCTCATCGCATAATCATGGATGTTGTTATTATATATACACATGCATTTCCATGTTCAAATCATAGGAGTACTATACTGTCACTGCAAGGTCGCTGTTTGTAAGAGTATCAGCTGAGCTGATTCCTGTTTTCCCTCTGCAAGGAGGAATGTCCAACTTGTGACCAAGACGAGGACCCGAACACATTCACCCAAAGGCAATGGGGACTTAGAGCATTCAATAGTGGATTTTAGTAGCTCACACAACCCTAGGTAACTAGATCAGGAAGCCATAATAGGAGTACACTTTGGACAGTACTTATATGCCAGCATATATATACTGCTTTAGCACAATTGTGGAATTGTTTATCCTTTTCTCTGGTCTCATATTGCTAATCACTTTAATATGCTTTTTTCTATTAATCATTGCAGCACTTATATTTTATACAGGAATCACAATGGTTCAATAAATATTGAAACGCTTCTGTGTATTATGAGCACAGTCCCGGGCACACGTAGTGAGGATATCACAATGTTAATGGAGTCACTATAGCTGTGGTCGACACCAGTTCAGAGTTTAAAAGTTTATTTATTAACGCTATTAGTGAATAGTACACAAAAAGCCAGCCAACACGTGTTTCGTCACAGGCATTGGTTATGTGACTCTTCAGGGCTGGGAAGGATACAAGACAATGGTTGAGGGGATGAAGGCAAAAATACATTGTAACCGTAGTCTTGGCGTCTAAAGGGAGCAAGGGAAAAGGGGATCTCCCTAAGTGCCTCTGGAGAGTACTTAGAAACTCCTGGACCAAGGTGCGAAAAGTGACTATACTGGGCGTGCCGCTGTCATGGATTAATCATCATGAAAATGCGTGGGAAAAACAATAAAAACAGAGTACGGTGTGACATGATACATTGGTGTGGACAAACGTGACCTTGAGTGATGAGAGCAGAGTCAGTAATCCAACAGGGAGGACAGTAAAAAGGTCCCAACATGCCATATTAACTCTTGTAAAACATAAAGCAACACTGGGTGAAAAATATTTTGGAAAAGGAGTTGAATCCATTGTGGGCTGATGACGTATAACATGATGGGAAGAGATCAGACACATTTTGGGGGAGATGGATCTGAGTCTCAAAGGCGAAGATCAAAAAGGGGCGGGGTGTAGGAGGGTTCTCTGAGGGGACAAAAATGGAAGTCAAGAGTGGCCAAAACGAGGCCTGTACGCAAGTACAGCGATTACCTGTGTGGCATGTGTAGAGATGATGAAAGCAGGTCCCTGTGTGAGAAAGAGACATGAGAACAGGTATAAGGGTGAGTGCCTGTGGGAGGACATTAAGTATGGTTGCAAGGTCACAGGTTAGAGACAGGAATAAGCACTCACCTGAGAACCGGTCCTGGGGTGGTGATGGAGGCACTATGTTGAAAGCTAGGTGAAAGGTGCTCTCTAGAATGTCACCGACATGAGATAGGCGCTGTGTGAACAGGGAGGCGCTGCTGCAGAGAAGATAATCACAACAGTGTGGAATAGTGAAAATCCACCTATTAGGTGAGAGAAGGCAAGAGAAGGCAAGAGTAGGAAAAATCCTTACCAGGCCAAAATAGTAAATCAGGCCGTGGTCTAGTGAGCTGGGGCAGGTACACCATATGGCGCGTGGATGCGGGTTCACTGTGTAGGAGAAGGAAATGGGTTCACCGGAGTAGTCAGTATTACTAGGTGGTAGAGACCGGAGAACTCGGTTTGCATTGCACACATTTATTAAGTGAATTCTAGATAACTGTCCATTCATAGCATGCATGTCACCACCTGTGTCTACCATTGGCCCATCAAGATGAGCACCAACCGTTTTTGCATGTGTGCCTTGCACAAGTATTTTATCCGAATTCTAGACAACTGTCAATTCATATCAAGCATGGCCAATCAAGGCAGACTATCTACACTTTTCCAATGTATTGCCACTTATGTATGTTATTACATTCTCGCTCTAGGCCCTTTCACCAGCCTTATCCGCCTGTGTCCGCCCCCTCCCTGTTTAGATGAGACTCAGATCCCTTCCCAAATTGTCTCTGATCTCTTCCCATCATGTTATACGTCATCATCCCACAATGGATTCAACTCCTTCTCCGAAATGTTTTTCACCCAGTGTTGCTTTATATTTTACATGAGATAATATGGTATGTTGGGACCTTTCTACTATCCTCCTTGTAGGACCATTGACTCTGCTCTCATCATTAAAGGTCACGTTTGTCCACACCAATGTATCATGTCACACCATACTCAGTTTTTATTGTTTTTCCCGCACATTTTCATAATGATTAATCCATGACAGTGGCACACCCACTATAGTCGCTTTTCGCACCATGCTCCAGGATTTTCTACGTACTCTCCATAGGCACGTAGGGTGATCTCCTTTTCCCTTCCTCTCTTTAGACGCCATTGGCTAGGGTTACCATGTGTTTTCCCTTCATCCCCTCAACCATTGTCTTGTATCTTTCGCCCTGAAGAGTCACAGAACCAATGCCTGTGACGAAATATGTGTCGGCTGGCTGTTTGTGTACTATTCAGTCGTAGCGTAATTAAATAAACTTTGCAACTCTGAAGTGGTGTCGACCACAGCTATATTGACTCCATTAACATTGTGATATCCTCACTAGGTGTGCCTGGGTCTGTGCTCATTTTACACTGTGGACCCCGTGCGGTCCATACAACTCCTGGGAGTTATTGGGTATTTCCCACGACCTGGCAGCACCGTACATACTAGGTTCATTGCAAACAGCGCTCGCATTCGGCAGACCACCAATCTTCCTGACCTCACTAAAAACCCTTCCCCTAGCCTTCAGCCTCTGTGTATTTCTTGAGTATCTCTGTTGGTATGCACAAGTGACTTAGTGAAAAGATTCTACATCGGTTATAACGATTCCCGGGAAATCAGGAATGTCATGTTCTGAGGTTGCCCTATCCATTTGTTACCTTCTCAGGTTTAGGGGTATTTATGGCACAGTTAGCTAGCACCACCATAGGCCAACGTAGCCTGAGGGGGTGCATAGAATCAGCTTTGCACCATCCCATTGTTTATGTTTTCCAACAAATGCAAAGAAAAGTGGAAACTGTTCGTCAGTTGAGTTTCCTGGTATTATCAGAGACATTGCCTGGAGCAAGCACAAATGCATGGAGTCCCAAATACCTTGCAATACACTTATACAGTTTGTCTTTACAAGTTCAGAACTGCGCCGATTGGTAAAAGTGGGCCATTTAAAGAGTTCTCAGGCCTTTTATAGAATGTATGCAGAGGAAGATTTCAGTAAATTGCGTAATTACAATAAGTAACATTGACTTCAGATTAAATTATTTTGAAACAAAATAAAACAATATGATCAAGCTTAGTAATTTATGGGAACACTGGGCAAGAGCTGCAACAACTGTTGGCACATCAAAATTAAAGAAATACGGTGGCATCTTTTCTGCGCACTGCGAGGCTTATTTTCTAACTCTTACACAAGTGTCCACGTGGTGAAAACATTGCACAGCATTGCGCTAATTTTCCACTATAGAAGCTTGAGCGCGTGGCGCAAATCTGGGCAGCGCTGCATAAACACTGCCACAACCAACACTTAGCAAATCTAGGCCTACATTTCTAAAAGACAGTGTGCTTGGTACACATTGTCAAACCAAACTTCTAATTAGAACTTTTCAGAACAGTTTCTCGTGTATTCCAGGCACATAATGTATATTATACATAATTAATAGTATAGATGGATTACATGGATATTAATCTCCCTGCGGGTGCTGGACTCTCTCATTTGTGTTCTTTTGGTTAACATCAGCAGGAGCATTTGATTGATTTCTATGCTGCCAATTCATCTGTCCCCATTAGTCATCTGATAAACACCTTGAGTATTCTTAGCACAGCAATTGCACTTAATATTAGAAAAATAAATACACTGGGCCTGAAAGGAGACTGAAATAAAAAAAAGTGCAGGAACAGGAAATGTCTTTTTCTTGTTAGTGGCTCCCTATGTCAATATTAAGAATAATGGCATTGGCCTAGAGCAAGATATAAGTGTACATTAACAGATGTTCATGGAATCTAACGAAAGTAGCCACGTCGTTTCAATGTATTTCTACTCTTTAAATATTTGGATAATTACACACAATAAATCTTTGCTCACCTCTCTCCTAAATCAAAGTTATTTTGTGTCCCTGTGGATGTTCTGTGGACAGCAGGGAAATAAAGGAAATGGCAGGCATCCAATCACTGCACAGAAGAAAAAAAAGACGCACAAGAGCCTAATCGGGGAGAGTAATCTAGACATGAGGTAGAAAATTCATTTGATTCTCAATTCCCCGAATTTCCCAGGCAAAAGCAGCATGGCTGTGTAACCGCTCTACAGAGCTTTACTAGAACTATGTAGCACAGAGGACACATTATGTAGCAAGGTTTACTACATTATGCAGCAACATTTTTAATGTTGTGCTATTTTTAGATATTTGAACTAGAATTTTTTTTTTTATAATCTGAAAAATATGCGGCTGTAGCAAATGGCTTCAGACAATTTAAGCAGCTGAATATTCTGCTTTTCGACTACCAGGTTCAAGACTCAAACTTTGTGAGTCTTACTTGAGTCTCCGTCATTGTAAATCCTGTCAAAATGGGCAGAGGGCTTGCTATCTGTCAGTGCCTGCCTTTTAAGACGAGGTCCACTGCTGCACAGTTAGGGTAAGAGGATCAGCGTGTTCGCAAAGTACGTGGGAAAACACACGTGTGTGGGTTGTGTGCGTGAGCCTACTGTCTAACTTAGCCTAGTACTCGCTAGGGACCCTTCTGGGATTGATGCTGGCCTGGTGCAGGCTTTACAATGTGAGTGAGCATTCATTATGTGTACATCTGAAATGTTTAGTGAAAAGTCTGGGGCCCTTATTTATGAGGCCTTGCGTCAGTTTTGCGCAGCCGGTGCGTCACTTTTTGTGACGCACCAGCGGCGTACAAAATGCGCCTTGTTGCGCCATATTTAAAAAGTGACGCATCTAGGTAGATGCGTCACTTTTTAAACCCCTGCGCCACATTATACCTGCGTCAGGTATAATGTATGCAGAGGGGGGGTTCCCCCGCAAAAAGCCTTGTAATAGTGACGCAGTGAAATCTATGAGATTTCACTGCGTCACTTTTAGGATGCTGCTGCGTCAAAATCTTGCGCCTCGCTGTTTTCACGCAGCGATGCGTCACTTTTCATAAATGAGGCCCCGGGTGCTTTACTAAATTTAACTTTATTGGCAAAATCTGTGTCAAAGTAGTTTTACCTTAAGTAGTCCTAAAGATGGAAGTTACCAAACATACAGTACAAATGTACTCTGATTGCAGACCCAATATCACTTTTGTAATATTTATACTTTTTCTGACACTTGATAATTTCTCATAATTCTCTGTTGCAGCTGATATTTAGATTCGAGGCCTTAGTCCCCTCTACTGGGTCGGGTTAATTACCCTGCTGAAGGATGAAAAGCCTCCCCACATAATAGGACCATGTGCTAGTGCTTGCACTTGTTCCTGGGGAATACAGGGATGGGGACCACTCTAACAGCTAATTGCTTTTCACACTTCACTTGGCAAGAGAAGGCTCACTCCAATAGAAATAAGAGAAAATAGCCAGACTTGCAGAGACAATCACAGGTGACACTCCCCTTTAAAGTCTTGGAGGCAAGAGACAAGGCACCTATGAAATGTAATACAATTGGGATTTCTAAATCACACTACTACTCGTGGGTTTGTAGGCGCTGACTTCCAGAGGGTGGACGAAGGTAAGGAAAACGCCAGACAGCAGAGTGTGTGGCACAAGAAGTAGATGACAGTACTGAGCAAGTTGTTAAACAGCCAGGTTTTAAGAGCCTTGCAAAAGGTAAGCAGGTATTGTTGTTGTTTTTAGTGTCAGGGGCATCAAATTCCAGAGTTTGGCAGTGGCCACTGCTAAGCTCTTGCCTCCCCAGGTAGCTCTTTTGAAGTTAGGTACACAGCCAAAATTAGCCTGGGAGGAGCATCTTAAAGTAATTGAAGGGATGTATTGTTGAAAGAGTTGTTTGATAGATTCAGGACCCACAAGATGAAGGGCCTTAAAGGCTATGCATAAAGATTTAAACATCACCCGCTTTCTAACCGGGGGCCAGTGAAGTGGGGGAGAACATTGGAGACTGATTGATGTTTCGGTGTGCCTGGAAGCAATCTGGCTGCTGGACTTTGGACCATTTGGAGCTTGTCCAGAGCTTTCTTATAGACAGTCAAAAAAAGGCCATTGCAGTAGTTTATTTTTGATAAGAAAAGAGCAGTGATCACTGCTTTACGTAAGTCCAGAGGGATGAAAGGAAAAACCTTCCTAAGTGATCTAAAAATAAAGAAAGCAGATGAAGTGATGGCATTGGCGTGTCCCACGAAGGAGAATTTTTCATCAAATTGGACTCCTAGATTTTTCACCTTAGGGACAGAAGTTGGGAGCGCACCCATTTCTTGAGGCCACCAGTTAGGGAAATAACATTATGGGTGATTGCCAAACAGCAGCACCTCAGTTTTATCTGAATTTAGCTTCATACAGTTGTTTGACCTCCAACTACCAATCTGCGACATGCAGTTGTGGAAACGTTTTGCCATGCTGTCAGGGTTTTCTGTGACTGATACTACATGTTGGGTGTCGTCAGCATAGGATACAACTGAGAACCCAAGGCCTTTCATCAGAGAGGCAAAAGGGGTAACATACAGATTAATAAGAGTGGCACTCAGCACCCACCCTTATGGTAGCCCACAGGGGAGAATAAAAGAAGTAGATCTGTGACCGTTACCTTCCACAAACTGTGTTCTGTCAGTGAGAAAGGATCTGAGGAGCTCTAACTTATCTAACTCCTATCTTGAACAAGCGTTTCATAAGGAGTTTATGACTGACAGAATCTAACACTGCCGATCTAACAAAATTAGGGCAGCGTTTCCTCCTTTATCTAAGGTTGTTTTGACATATTCATAAGCTGTAATCAAAGCTGTCTCAGTGCTGTGTTGGCTTCTGAAGCTAAACTGTGAGGAATCCAGTAGATTATGATCCTGGATGAATAGAGAAACCTCAGTGTTTATGGCTTTCTCTATCAGCTTGGCCAGAAAGGAAAGTCGGGGGATTGGCCTGTAATTGTCAGGGTTGTCTGCATCCAGATTTTGTTTTTTTTTTAAAAAGAGGAAGTATTGATGCAATTTTCCAACTTTTGGAGAAGTAGCCAAGTGGAGCATTTCGTTAAAGATCACTAAGAGTTGTCCAGGAACTATAGCAGGGGCTAATTGTGAAACTCTAGGGGGCAAGGGTCAAATGGAGACCCTGATTTGATTTGATTAAACAGTTTGGTTATTTGATCAATTGAAAGGGAGGAAAATGCTGAAAGAGTGGTATTCCTGGATTGAGAGGGCACTAAAAAATGGGTTTCCAAAGAGTTGGATTCACTGATAGCACTTCCTACTTTGGTCCCATTGGAAGCTGCTGACTGTGGCTTATTGTTGGAGCAGGTTCCTACTGGGATAGGGATAGAGGTTAATGCATTAAAGATAACCTCCACCTTATTTTTTTTAAATGTAGCTTGTCTATTACAGAAGGAGGCATCTGCATTAAGATTACTGGCTGGTGTGGGATTGCTTAGCTTGAGCACTGTGGAAAATAACTATTTAGAAGTGTTCAAAGCGGAGGTAATCTTGTTCATAAAAAAGTCAGATTTGGCTTTGGTTAGATGTTTTTTATAACGTAATAGTCCTGCCTTATGAGGGCCTCTACTTTCTCTCTAATCTTTTTTTTCTTAAAATCTTTTTATTAAGGTTTTGCATTTCAAAGCCCCAGGTGGGGGCATTACATCAATCATATATCAGTTGTTTCACACATAGAAGGGTTACATAAAATCCACAAATATAACTCAACTTCCACACATAGATGCCACTCCGCTCGGTGGGATTGTAGATACTCGCTCGTGGGCTTGCAGGTAAGTAAACTGATTGTACAGTAATATGTCTTGTTGTGTCTTGTCTCTTGGGCTACGTACTGGCAGAGGCAGGTGTGAATGTCATCCCCGTGTGTGCCTATGTGATCCTTTACCAGACAGGCAGTTGCTATGATTCAATGTGTATGTCGTTATCCAAACTGCCGACTGAAACTGAACTTGGAACTGTGGGGAAAACTTTTTCCTAGACCCTTAGGAGGGGGGAGAGCGAGGTGGGTTGGCAAGGGCAAGTGGACGTGGTGGGCGGAGGGTGTAAGGGCCTGTGGTCCAAGGGGCGGGGATCACGAGGGCCCCAGGGAGAGAATACTTTCTCTCTAATTTTCTACATGATTGTTTGGCCAACTATGTGCTCTTCATTAAAGAAAGGTCCAGATGGTACAGTTCGGTTATTATTTCCGGGTTTGGTAGGAGGTATACTGCTAATGGACTTGCTTTTTTTTTTTTTTTTTTTTTAAATATATTTTTATTGCAGGAATCAGTAAATCAGTACAGTAGCGACCAGCGGTGTATTATAAGCAACATATATAGAATAAAGCCCTCTGGCCCCCCTCCGTAAAGTCTGTACACAGCCAACTGGCCCGCAACCCTGGGGTCGGGCGGCGAAATGCAACAGGGGTCAGAAGAATGCTGGAGCTGGTCCGGATAACACACTGTCCGTCATCTGCTTTTCCAAACAAACCCAAAACGCCCAAAATAAACCCCCCCCCAAAATACCTACTAACTGTGAACCCCCCCTCCCCCCACCACCAGCGCCAGGGAGCTTATCAACATAGGATCTACTGTGTGACCCACGGGGAAGGTAATAGGACTGTCAGTGCTGACGTTCATCGGGACTCAGGGCGAGTCGCTTCTTCACTTTCGGAGTCGCTGGGGGCACAATAATCCCTGAGGGCCTGTACTAGCATTTCCCACTCCAACGCGGCCTCCTGCGCCTTCTCATTACCCTGCCTCCAAGCCAGCTGATATCTTAGCGCGCTCTCTCCCGCCGCCCATTTCAAAAGCTCACTGTGCCATCTGCTGCCTGCCGGACCAGCTCGTGCCTTCCAGTTCCTGGTCACCTCTCGCTTAGCAAGGAGGAGCCCCAGGTCGATAAATTTACTGGAAATTTTATTCCGGGGGGTATGGGGGAACCAGTGTAAGAGCCCCACCGCCGCATCGAATGATAAGCGCCTCCCCGTCACCTCCTCCAGAGTCGCCGCTACCTCCTGCCAGTAGGACGTCAGTCCTGGACAGGCCCATAACATGTGTAGGAGGTCCGCCTCCTGAGCCGGGCACCTAGGGCATTCCGCTGAAGCCGTGGCAAAATAACGCCTGATCTTTACCGGGGTCAGGTACGCTCTATGGAGAACATAATAGTGGACCAGTTGGAAACGGGCGCTACGTGTGCCCTTCCAGGCACGTCTCACCAACTGGGCCCAGGTCGACTCCGGGATCTCCCTACCAATGTCCTCCTCCCAGCGGGTCCTCAGTGTGGTAAGAGGAACCAATCCCTCGGCAATCAACCTGCCGTA
This sequence comes from Lissotriton vulgaris, assembly GCF_964263255.1. NCBI lineage: Eukaryota > Metazoa > Chordata > Amphibia > Caudata > Salamandridae > Lissotriton > Lissotriton vulgaris. The sequence goes on from NC_141687.1 coordinate 2,095,482,508, forward strand.
GAGGCAAGTGACCGCCTTCACCGTGCCCGCCGACATCATTACGTACTGGCACACCTGAGACAAGTGGGGTTCCTCCAGCCCGTTCTGCCAGTGCGCCTGGATCGCTCGCACAATGGCCGAATGCAGCAGAAAGTCGCCCCGGGGGATCCCGAAGCGGTCAATGAGACCCTGAAAGGACAGGAGCGCTCCGTCCTCGTACAGATCACCGACGAGCTGCAAACCGGAATCCTCCCAGACCGCCAATCGTGACCAATCCCCTCCGTGGTGGAGGGCCGTCAGCATCCCCAACGGTATTTCAGGCGCGTATGGTATTCTTAGTTGGCCTCTGGCGTGAGCTCGGTTCCAACACAGTCGGATAGTCCGCTCCTCCATCGACAAGTCCCGCAGGACCAAGCGCTGTCGCAGCGCTATAAAGGAGAGAACGTGCCTGGCCATACCCGTCCCTCTACCATCTTCCGGGCCCCTGAATTCCTTGGCTATCTCCTGGGTGAAGGTCTGGAGCTGCGCCGCCAGATAGTACTTCTCGAAATCCGGCACAGCGAGCCCCCCCTCGTCTTTCGGCCTCATCAAGGTATTGAGGGCCACCCGTCGCCGGCCCGTTCCCCAGAGGAACCCAACCACCATAGAGCGCAAGCGACGAAACGTGGCCGGTGGGACCCAGATCGGCAAAGTCCGGAAATAATACAATAACCGGGGAAGTGCCACCATTTTGAGCAGGGCGATGCGACCCGCCACTGAGAGCGGCAGCGTGGCCCAAAAGTCCATGCAACCTCGGAGTGCTCGAATGCAGCGGGCAACGTTCCCATCTAGGAGGTCGGGTTGGTCGTGGTAAACGAACACCCCAAGGTACTTAAAGCAATCGGGCTCCCATCTGATCTCCCTACGTAGCGCAGGGGTGGGGGTACCCCTGCGTACCGGAAAGAGACAGGTCTTAGACCAATTCACTTGGAGTCCTGAGACCGCTCCGAACTCCGTAAGCGCCAATTCCGCTCCCTGCAGAGCGTCGACCGGGTCCTCCAGGAAGAGAAACAGGTCGTCCGCATATAGCGAGACATAATGCGGGCCCGCAGCCGTCCATAAGCCCGTATAGTGGGCTCCCGAGCGAAGGTGCATCGCCAGTGGCTCCACCGCTAGCGCAAAAAGAAGCGGGGATAAGGAGCACCCCTGCCGCGTGCCTCGCCCCACCGGATACCGCGATGATATCAATGGGCCCGATCAGACCCTGGCCGAAGCAGAAGCATATAGAACCGCGGTCCATCGAACAAATCCCTCCCCGAGGCCGAATCTCCGTAACACCGTGCAGAGGTAGTCCCACTCTAGGCTATCAAAAGCCTTCTCCAGGTCCACCGACAAGACTACCGGGGATGGGGCATCCATAAATGGTTCCCCAAGCAAGCGGAACAACCTTCGAATATTCATAGTCGTGTTCCGCCGTGGGATGAAACCGGCCTGGTCCTCATGCACCAGGGAACTCATATGTCCAAGCAGCCTCGAGGCCAAGATGCTGCTCAGTATTTTGTAGTCCACCGTCAACATTGATAGGGGACGGTAGGACCCCGGGTCAGATGGGTCTCGGCCCGGTTTGAGGAGAGGAACCACCAGCGCTTCACACATCGAGCTCGGGAGTCGCCCCAACCTCTTCGCCTCCCTGTAGACCACCAGTAACCGAGGGGCCAAGAGGTCAGCGTAAGCTGCATAGAACTCCACTGGTAGGCCATCTAGGCCCGGGGTCTTGTTCCTCGCCATCCTTTTGATGGCCCCGCGGATCTCCCCCAAGTCGATATCGGAACCCAGAGTTTTCGCCACCTCCTGTCCTACTGTGCGGAGCTCCAGTGGACGAAGATAGTTATCAAGCCGGTCTGGGTCACGTGCGGAGCGACTGCGGTATAAACATTCATAATAATGCCGGAAGCAACTAAGAATCTCCGGTTGGGTGTAGACCTCGGTCCCATCTGCCCCACGCATATTTGTCGCCGTCTGGGACTGGCGCGCAGGGTTGGCCAACCAGGCCAGCAACGCACTCGCCCTGTCTCCCTTCGCGATAGACCGGACCGTATAGGCCTTATAATCAAAACAGCGGAGCCGTTCGACCTCCACCGCTACCCTCTCCCTCGCCTCCATCGTTTGTGTTTGCAATTCCGGGTGTCCTGGGCGGTTAACTTCGAGCTCGCGGAGTGCCCGGTCCGCTGTGTCTAAATCAGCCAGGATAACGCGCCTCATGCCCACCTTCTTAGAGATACAGTATCCCCTCACCACTACCTTAAAAGCGTCCCATTCGAACGCCCTAGTACTCGCGGAGCCGCCGTTGGACGCAAAATAATCCGATATTCTCCCCCCCAGGTCCGCCTTGAAGACACTGTCCTCGAGGATCTCGGGTCGCATCTTCCAGGTGGGTACCGCCGGCGTCCCAGGAAACCAGCGAATGTCCAGCAGGAGGGGGTTATGGTCCGAGATGGTCCTCGATAAGTACTCTGATCGGACCGCTGCCGAAACCAGTTCGGGCGAACCAAGAAAACCATCCAGCCTGACATGCAACTCATGGAGGCTCGAGAAATAGGAATAATCCCTAGATGCGGGGTGATGCGCCCTCCAAATGTCCGTCAAACCCCAGCGGGTCTGCCAATCCTGACGACCCTTAGCCGTGCGACGGACCGGGGAGTCGGGGAGCGGGGGATGCGAGCGGTCCATGTCCACATCCACTACGGAGTTGAAGTCTCCCCCCAACAGGAGGGGCCCGGGGAAAAAATGGGCCGACGAGCCCGATAACCTGGAAAGGAAGGCAGTCTGGTCTACATTAGGAGCATACACACAGCAAACGTTCAGTTCCCTCCCCCCTAGAGTGCCTGAGATGGCCACAAAACGCCCCTCTGGGTCCAACACTGTCCTCGTGACCTGGAAGGGTACCCCTGCCCTGATCCATATTAGCGCCCCCCTGGCATAAGCAGAGTACGAAGTGGAAAAGACCTGCCCCCGCCATCTACGCTGAAGCGCCGCCCCTTCCGCCTTGTTCAGATGCGTTTCCTGCAGCAGCGCCATTTGCACTCCCCTACGCACTAAATAAGCATGGACCTTGTGGCGCCTGGACATAGTGTGAAGCCCCCTCACGTTCCAAGTAACACATTTCAAGTTAGCAACATCAGCCATTGTCCCAGATTGTTCTTGCACAGTCCCCCCATCCGGGTCCCCACAAAGAAAAAACATCAATCCTCCCAGCGCTGATGGCGGCCATTTTCCCCAACCAAAACCAAACTACCCAAGAACCAACAAAGCCCCCCCCCACCCACCCCAGAACAGGACCCAAACTGCACCATCTAGATCCCATCCAAACCTCGTCGTACATTAACCACAAAACCCCACTAGTCCTACGGTCGCCACCGTAGGAAGGCCTTAAGGGCCAGGTGCGGGCTGGGCGGAGGCAGTGGGCCCTCGTCGCCCAGGCCACCAGGACTATAACAAGCCCCAACCAGTGTCACACCTTCCGGGGCAAAAGCAGAGGGCCCCCAACCCTCACTCCCTCGTTGTCAGCAATAAAGGACGGCAACCGCCACCCCCCTGCCGGGCCCCCACCCAAAACAAGGCAGTATACCCCTTTACCCTTGTCCATCTAGAAGGTCCTCCACCGATTTCGGTGTGATCACCGGTGTATGGGTACTATCTGCCACTGAATCCTCCGAGTCCGATGGTGCCCCCTGAGCACCCGGGTTTTCTTCCTCCTCAATGGTTTCGTCTCTAGCTCCCGACAGTTCCGACAGTGCTTCCAACACTCCCCTCCTTTCCGATGATGTCTCCGCAGTCGAGGGCCCTCCGGTGCGGCCGCGGCGATTCCTGACCCTCTTGGATCGCCTCCTTTGTTCCGGCTCATCTGCCTGTTGGGACGAGGAGCCAAAACCATCTTTCCCCGCCCGGTACAGTTCGAGCCAGTCACAGACCTCCTCCGGGATGTCGAAGAACTGGGTTTTGTCGTCGACAATGATGCGGAGCCTTGCAGGATATAGGAGTGAATATTGAATGCCCTCGCTCCTGAGTTCGCGTTTAACCGCTAGGAAGGAGAACCGCTTGCGCTGCGTCTCGTAGGTGTAATCAGGGAAGATGTTCACCTGACTGTTCGCAACTTGGAACGGGCCATTGTGCCTGGGGCATTGAGGATCAAGTCCCTGTCCCTGAAATGCAGTAACCGCGCCACCACCGGCCTCGGGGCACGTCCCTGCTGTGGGGGCCGTGCTGGGACTCTGTGGGCCCGTTCTAGAGTGTAGAAGGCGGACAGACCCTCCGGGACCACCGAGTCTCGGAGCCAGGTCTCCAAGTATCGCACCATGTCTCCATCCTCGATCTTTTCCGGCAGGCCCACCACTCGGATGTTGTTCCTCCTGTTGCGGCCTTCCGCGTCCTCCGCCCTCCGTTCGAGGGTCTCGATACAGGATAAGGCGTCCTTTATCGTCGCCGCTAAGGTTCGCTGTGCCGGCTCCAAAGTTTTCACCGTGCCCTCCACCTCCTTGACCCGGTCTGAGAGTTTGCCGTGGTCCGCCCTGAGGAGACCCAGGCTCGTCGCCACCTGAGCAATGTCCTGTTGGAGGGCCGACCTCGTAGCCTCTATCGCCTGCAGGACACGGTCGAACTGCTGCTGTAGTGGCGCACTACCAGAACTTTTCGGGTCCCCATGCTCCTCCTTGTCCTGGGCTTCAGAGTCCGAGGTGGTCTGGGTGGATCCCTTGGCTCCTTTAGGTTTCCCCATGCTGCCAGGGGCACTCCGTGAGGGTCCCGGAGGAAGTGTCTCCGTGTACAGGTGTCGATCACGACCTTCCCGGACACTTGTCCTCAATTCGGGTATGGGCGATCTCCTTCTCCAGTGCCTGTGGAGACTCCGCCGCTTCGGCTCACGCCACCGCCACGGCGTCCGAGGGCACCGATGAGGGGGCGGAGACAGCCGTCGCCGAGTCGGGCAGATCCGTTCACCCACAGTAGCCCCGGGGTGAGGGCCACCAACTCCCTCGGATGATCTGTGGCGCCAGAGTGTCGCGCCTCCTATGTAGTTGGACTGGCCAGGAAGACGTAGCTAGTTGCGGAGTCGCGAGGCGGGCCACCGCTTGGATCATAGGGCGTCCGCTCCCGGTGCCCTCCCGTGCGCGGGCACCCGTCCGGCCGTCCAACCGAGTGCAAATCCGTTGCAGAAGGTCCAATCCTGTAAAGCCCAATGTCCAAAACAACCGAGGATGGCGAAGCTAGGCGCCAGTCGACACCCGCGACACCTCTTCAACTCAGTAGTTTCGATCAAGGGGACAAAGGAGTCCGGGCGCCATGTTGGGTCGCACTCCGCAACTCCGCAAACTTCGGTATTTCTTCGGAGCAACCCTCGTCCAAACTCCACCAGGGCCCCGGGCAGGTTGCCGTCAGCACGCTCAGCAGAATGCGGGGTCTGGGGTGCCCCGCAGCCTCCGAATTTCAGGATAATCTCGGGCTTAGTCCCGGAGCCGAGCTCTCAGGCGACCATCGCCATCGGCGCCCAAGCCACGCCCCATAATGGACTTGCTTATCCATTGATGATAATCATCAGTTGCTTGATCAAGATCAGGAGATATTGGTTGATTAGATTCAGTTAGTGTCCTCGTGAGTTGGCCTTCCAAAATTAGGTGCCAAGTTCGGTTGCCGGAAGTAGGTGATATCATATGTTCTTCGAGACTGTGGCACACTAGGTTCAGTTGGAAGACTACTGCCTTATGGTCTGACCATGTTAGTGGTAGAGCGGAGGAGACATGGATAAAAGGACAATCTGATGCTTCTAATTCTATGGCAATACTCTCCCTATGCGATGGCATAAGGAGAGTTGCTAAGGACCTCAGTAAAGGTTTTTCAACAAATAATTTCAAGTCACCATATTGGCATGTACCAGAATGCTACATGGGAGGGTTGACACAGGGGTGGAATAATGATGTATCACCCTAGGATTGGGTAGATGTGCCTACCTTGTACAACTTTTCACCTTCACTTAACTACCCCTGCACAAGGGCGAGACTTTGGAGAACATTTTGAACCTCGAAACAAAATTCCAAATGAATGCTCAGCTAACAGGAGAAGCCATCATTCTTCACTGCAAGGACTGACTTGAGGATTTTTGGACTAAAAATGGCACCCAGGGTCAACGAGGGTTTCTGCACATAATATCTCTTGTTGTGCCCCAGGAGGGGCAAGGGTGCCCCCCACATTTTGACCAGTGTTTGGAGAGTGGTCAGAAGTGCAGCAACCCCCATGAGAGAATCTTCATATGTCATTCAAGTCTCTGAGTGGGTTACTTTTAGGCCAGGCAGCCACGCCCGTGGAGGGAGTTTCGGTGGGGCGGAGAGGTGGGGCGGGGGAGGGGAGGGTGGCGGGTGCTAGAAACTGGAGTATGGATAATTGAAGGCAAGTAAACCATTTAATTAATAAAACAAATTTCGTAGCGTGCCCTGCATTGCAAAATGCGATGCAGGGTGCGCTACGAAATTCGTTTTATTTATTAAATTGTTTACTTACCTTCAATTATCCATACTCCAGTTTTTATCACCCCCCCACCCTGCCCCTCCCCCACCCCGCCTCTCCGCCCCACCGAAACTCCCTCCACGGGCCGTGGCTGAGGCCTGGGTAAAATTTGTAATGCTGTTATAACTCATGTAATTACGGACGTTTTACATTATGCTAGTTAAGTGAAATTCCCCAAATTACATCTGAATGCTACTTTGCATAATTAGACTCCAATTCTAATAAAAGTTTACTGCAAATGCGCAAGAACAACTGAACGCCTGTGGCTGCTGTTTGTGGTGCTGTTATTTTTTGCACCATTCTTTAGCACTCAATGCACTACTGCATACATAATTGAGGTGAGTGTAATACCATGCAATTTTTCCAAAATTGCAATACATTATGCGTAATCAACTTAAACAGATTTCGAACACCTCTAATTATATTGATTCCCCTGAGAGAAGTTTAAATATTGAAGCTACTGCTGAAGACGCTGGACTGCTGGTACACCTGTTAGTTAGTCCTAAAGCTGCACTTGCAGCATCTTAAAAGTAGAGGAAAGACCCATGTACACGATACATTGAATTGGTTAATGCTTTATGACAATGACAAAATTGACAAAGGAATGTCATATGCTTTAATCAAGGTTATGAAAAGACTTTACCGACAAGCACAAGGTTAACAGTCAATGTGTACATGATTTAATGAATGTCATTTAAATATTTTGAAATGCCTTGCTAACAACTATGAGTTATCAGTGAGTCAGGCCATAATAAATGTCATTGCAACATGGTACTAGCCACAATGATTTTAAGTGTTGCTTTACCTTTGTATGATATATTTCAGGCGAAATGCTAAAATAAGCTGTATGGTGCAGATACATCTGTTCCAGAGGATGTGTGCACTATTTACACGAACATTACAGTTTTATCAATTCTTCCATTCATTTAATCATATGTTGAGAAAGTTCTTTGTATGTTTAAAAATATATTTATTATTCCTTCAAATTCAGGTTTCAAACGTTTTTCGTAATCCATAAATTTCATCATTTCTAGATTATTTCATTAGCTGTGTTTTCATTTACCCAATGCATTTGACCCTTCATCAGGGGTCCTTAGGGAAAGAAACAGAAAACTTAATGAGCTAATCCTAACTAAATAAATTATTTACATCATCTGTGTTAGTCTCCTGAAAAGAACATATTTGCACATTAATAAACATAACATCATAGAGTGTAAGGATTGCATTATAATCGCATGATGTTTTTCGAGTGCGGTCTTATGCTATGAAGTAAATTAATTCTTGTGTCTAGCTGTGTGAGCACTAGCTACTATTTGGTCCACTATGAGGCGGCGAGCGTGTAAACGTGATGCTAAATACAAACATATAAATTTAACAATGTGCGCTAAAAATAAATAAATCAATTAATCCAAGTTACGAGAATCTTACTTCAATGAAAACGCTACAGAAAATTCCGGGATGACCAGCTGATGTGTTCACGTGACTAGGTGTAGTGAATTGTGACCGTTTTATTGAGTATAATATCAATGATGGTAGTAGTCTGTCTGTTATAGGTTTAAACAGTATCACGTGATCGTAATAATCAAGGAGAGTGGTTTAAAATATATCATGTTCTGAGATACATGTCTCATTGTGATTTATTATCATGCTATATATGTATTCTTACAGTTATGAAAAAATCGTGAGGAAATTTAATTATTGAGTAAAACTCAATCGGAAGTTTGGCGGCCATATTGAAAAAGGCTGGTTGGTTTAGATGGTGTCACATGATTGGGTCGATCGTGGAAGGTGATTGTAGTGATCTGAAATATATTGCTCGTCGTGATCTGTTAAGAACCTATATCTATAATCTTACAATTATATGAATATTGTGAATTTATTTTTAACTGTTGACTGAAACTCAATTGGAGGTTTGGCGGCCATATTAGTAAAGGCTAGTGAAAAAAAAGTAAAAATAAGGATGACAGAACACAAAAGTAATATACGTCAAAAGAACTCAAAGTCAACAGTGGCTGCACACTGGATTGAAAGTGGATACAATATAGCTCAATTAAGATTCACAATTTTGGAAGTCATAACTATACAGAGCGAAATCAATCCCCATAAACAATGCCTAAGATCAGAATACTTTTGGATGAGAAAACTGGGTAGCATGTACCCTCAAGGGATGAATGACAGGATAGAACTATCCTGTTTTTTGTGATTTTCCTGTTTTTTTTAGGCGGGCCCCAAGGACCTCAAGAACTTCTAACCCCTCTCACTGCTCCCGATCCCGGCTAAGGTCATCGAAAGGCCGTCAACAAACAACTGATCAGCTTCCTCGAAGAGAACAACATCCTGGACCCGTCTGAGTCCGGGTTCTGCAGTAACCAGAGCACCAAAACTACCCTCATGGCCGCCACCGATGACATCAGGACCCTGCTTGACAATGGAGAAAGCACGGCCCTCATCCTCCTGGACCTGTCAGCCTCCTTCGACACGGTGTGCCACCACACACTAAGAACCCGCCTCCACAATGACGGAATCCAAGAGAAGGCCTTGGACTGAACTACCTCCTTCCTCTCCGGCAGAACTCAGAGCGTCCGCCTCCCCCTCTCCCGCTCCAATGCCACCGAGATCATCTGCAGAGTACCCCAAGGTTCATCCCTCAGCCCAACGTTATTCAATGTCTACATTGCTCCGTTCGCCCACGTCGCACGACGGCACAAGCTCAACATCATCTCATATGCAGAAGACATCCAGCTGATCCTCTCTCTCACCAAAGACCCCCACATCGCCTAAACCAACCTCCACAAAGGAATGAAGGCCGCCGCCGACTGAATGAGAAACAGCTGACTGAAGCTGAACTCATACAAGACGGAGGTCCTCATCCTCAGACCCACCCCCTCAGCCTGGGATGACTCCTGGTGGCCGACCGCCCTAGGATCACCCCTACACCCACCGACCACGCACGCAACCTAGGGATCATCCTCGACTCGACCCTCTCCATGAAGAAACAGGTCAATGCCGTCTCCTCCTCTTTCTTCAACACCCTCCTTATGCTTCGCAGGATCTTTAAGTGGATCCCCACCGAAACCAGGAGGATGGTCACCCAGGCCCTCGTCAGCAGTAGGCTGGACTATGGAAAAGCACTCTACACAGGAGCCCAAGCCAAACTCCTGAAACGGCTCCGATGCATCCAGAACGCCTCTGCATGCCTGATCCTGGACATCCCTCGCCGCAGCCACATCACACCCCACCTGAAAGACCTGCACTGGCTCCCCATCAACAAGAGGATAACCTTCAAGCTCCTCACCCACACACACAAGGCACTCCAAGACACCAGACAAGCGTATCTCAGCCAGCTCAGACTCTACACCCCCACCCGGCAGAGTAACCGCCGGCAGCAGATCATTCTTCCACCTCGCCGCCAAGATATGGAACACCCTCCCCAGACCAAAGACCTCATTAGCTTCAGGAGACTCCTCAAAATCTGGCTCTTTGAACAGTAGCAACGTCCCCCCCATAGCGCCTTGAGACCCTCATGGGTATGTAGTGAGCTTTATAAATGCTATGATTGATTGATTGCCTGATTGCTGACCTGCTGTCCTGGTGCCTTCCTTCCTGAATTTGAGTGATTAGACCTTCACCTCAACCCAGGAGCCCCAGAGTGACTCCTAGGGCTCATCTGCTGGCCTCCTGTTCAGAGCCACAAGGACATAACAGAATCCCAACCACCTGAACCAGCACCCAGATCCAGCTGGAGTAAGCCCCTGACACTCAAGTGTTACCCCTCAGGGCCCATTGGCACCAAAACTCAGTCATTTGAAATTCCTGCCAAAGTTCTATCAACCCGATCCTATAGCATCCACTGCTCGCGAGGAGCACCAATGTGAAGTTCCAGGCCGACCACCCATGAAAACAACAGGATCTGCGCGCTACAGCAATAACCATCCATGATGCCCGGCCAGCTCTGTGTGCTGGGAAAACGACCTTCACTGAGGCTTCCCTGCTCCTAACGACCACCTTCAACACGGACAGGACTCTTTGTGCTGGACTGAGGAGGTAACTTTTGAGCAGGACTAACCTGGCCCCAGTACCCGGCCCATGCTCCATCATGGGCGGCCTAAACTTATGATTTTCTCCCAATCTCACAATATCAGATTGCCACAAGTGGTGCTTTGGACTATTTGGTGCTATTTTCACTTACATGTTTTAAATTGCATATGTCTGGTTTTACTGATTGAAGCTTTGCCATTTTCATCTTAGTTTATTTATAAAATGTTGCTCTAGTTTTTAAAATTGGTGTGGGATTTTTCTTGTGTTCTGTTTTCACTTGTTTACTGTTTGAAATGCGGCATCATTCTTTTCACATTGCTTCCAAGTTCAGCCTGTCTGCTCTGTGCCAAACTATCGGAAGGTTGACCACAGGTTAATTTGGGGTTTGCTAATGCGTCACCCTGACAAAGATTGTGGTTGCAGCCTGAGTAGGGTTTCACGCACCTCAACCAGTAGCCCAATTTGTTACATTAGTTAAATAGGGTCCTGCTGAAGTACGAGGTTCTGGCAGGGAGAGAGCAGATACAACACAGGAATTAGTACTTACCTTGCACGGTCATGTGTGATACAACCGGCTTTTAGCCTATATCATGTTGAATTCTGGGACCTGTATGTTTCCTTTTAATACTGCACAACTGCACATTTGGCTCCAGCATGATATCATCATAACGTTTTTTTCTTTGCATTTTTTATAGTCAAGCCAATGAGCGCACGAAAGTCAGTGAAAAAAGTGGCCCCCTCCCATCGCAGTGTGCTGTGGGAACCTCCCTTCTTAGTGAAACTCAGCCACCCTTGACATCTCACCTTCAACCCTGGGAAAATCCAACAGGGTCTATATTATGTATGCTGCACATTTTCCTGTTATGGCATTCAGATTCAGTCGCTGCTTTGAAGCTGCTCCGTGTTTTCACAGTGCAGATGGCAACCCACCTGCACTTTGAAAGGGAATTATTGATCCCCTTGCAATTAGGTGCAGTCAGTAACTGCTCCTGGCTTCAAGGGGAAGTCTGGGGGGGTCCACAGGAACCCTTACCCCCTCCAGAGGGCTGCCATCAGGGGGCGCACTGACAGTGCACCGCCATTTAGGTAGCTCACTGTCAGTGGCCCACCTTAGAGCTCCTTTGCCTCTGCACCCACATCTTTAATACGGCACGGGCACAGAGGCAAAAGGATTCCCTTATTTGCATGGGTCCACAACCCCATGCAAATGAGGGAATGCCCGCTTGAGGAATCGCTGGTGTTATATGTGCACCATCGCTTTCAGTACTGCAGATTGGAAAGCGGAATGCAGCCCCTTGTGTAATACCAAAGTGCCCTGGGGGCTGGCAAAGCGGGTGCAAAAAGTAGTTGCAGCCCGGGTACTTATATAATACGGCCCCAGGACTATTTTCTGTTAGTTTTCCTGTTCACCTTCCCTATTTCGCTGCCTGACTAATGTTTATCTCTTTATCTTTGCTCCAGGGCCAGACTGGCGGTAGTGGGCACCAGGCATTTCCCAGATGGGCCGCCAGGGTGGGGGGTGGTTTTGGACTCCTGGGGGGCCGTTTTTGTTACAAGGCGTTTTTGCAGCTTAGCTGCAATATCGCCTCTGTAACAAAATCGGTCAAAACCGGCCCTGGCAAACAGCTCGCCGCACCCCCTACCTCCTGGAGGGCGGCCGAGCACTTTGCCAGGCCCAGTTTTGGTTCCCAGTCCGGCCCTGATTTGCTCTGTGTGCTGTTGAAACATTTGTGAATGCACAAACAGGATTAAAGGGCATCTTGGAACCCCCAGCTTTAAAATGTGACTAGTAGTGTTCGCACAACTGGTAGTGCCTGAATAAAACCCACAATGTGCTCCTCACAAACTCTTTAGCTGCATGTTGCTGTTTTTACTTTCAGCTTTGTTGTCAGTGGACGTTACTACAGAAATTGTGTGTGTACAATCGTGACTGACAGATTGAAAATGACCAATCATTTTTCTCCGCCTTTTATTGTTTCAAATACTGAACATTGCAGCCTAGTGTAACCCTGTCTAAGGACGCACCATCGGCTTAAAGACATATTAAAATATGTGAAAGCCTTAAGTCAGCCCTGCGCAGTTAGAAACTTAGGAGCTGCAGACCCTACACAAAAGTCAGCAGTGTATTTGGCAAATGTATGCGCTTTACCGTTATGAAATACGCAGTCGTAACTTAATGTTATTATAGTCATTTTGGAAATTCTTTCCACATTTCCAAGAGACTATAGCCTGGTTTTTTGACAAAACTGCAAAGAACATAACTATTGAGTGCTATTATGTGGAAATAGATAGAACCTGCATCTTTGAAAGCTCTTAGACATAAGCGTGCTGGCTGTACAAGCAGTCTTGTTAGAACTGGTAATTTCTGGTTGGCTAAAGTGGTGCCCAAGCCAGGCAGAACATACCTCTCCTGTCAGGGTTAGGGATTACGCTCACTGTTTGATTTACGCACACCTTTGGGCAGTTTGGCACTGAGCAGTCAGGCTGATCACAGAAGCATAATGTAAAGCACTGGTACAGCACTCTCACACAATAAGTACACTAAGTATCACAAAATAAACTTTACAAATCCTGTATGTAAATACAAATTGTATTCAACACACGTATTAACACAAAATGAACATAACGTCTTTATGAGCCTAAATTACACCTGAAATATTACCCGCAGTACTAGCCCTAACAATGTTAAAATGACATCACTAATATGCACACTTGGGATAAATCCTGTTTTACCTCAGCACACTTATGCAATGTGATACGTTGTCAGAACTGCGCCAATCCTGACAAATAACAAAATTAAAATCAACACATTTCTAGGGTGCACCCGGTGTCAGAACGATGTCAGGAACATGTGCACACAGGAATTTATAACACTTTTCAGCAATACTATGAGCCAAGGCCAGATGGGTAAAACCAATGTCAAAACAGAGTACTTGTTAGGTAATGAAACAAACAAATACAACAACACTGCTGCGCAGTGCAACCATTAGCAGGCAGTTCTCGTGCAGCAAGCTCTCTCACACTCACACAGCAGCATAACGGGGTACAAAGAATATCAGCAAGTCCCTATGTAGCACACTTGCACACTCAGCAACAAAACGCGGTGCAAATGATATCCGGCAGGTCAGTTGATAATATGAATGTGGACTCCATGGCACAATCCTTCCCACACCTCTCAGTTACCTCCCCACTACTCTGACCACAGGTTAGAGTAAATAGAGAAATAAAAATCCCTACCCCTTACTACACCCATTTAAGGACGGAGTCACAAGTTTGGAGTAACTAGTTACATAACCAGGCAACAGTTGACAAATGGGGTTGGCTACCACTCAGGAGTTCACCCACTTTATGCAGAGCAATATTTGGCTAGAGTCTGTCCCAGTTCAATCAAGAGGACCCTCAATTTGCCATCCGGCAACAGCCCAGTTCTATGAAGCACAGGGGAGATCACACAGTCTCTTGACTTGCTTCCGATCGCTCTCAGAAGTTATCCTCATCCCAGTCGCTTACTCTCATTACTCAGGCCGGATCTGGGGGATACTACCTGGCAGCATGCAGGTGTCGGAACAGGTGAGGAGAGGGCAGTTGATTCACTGCAATGAGGGCAAGATAAAACACTTTATGAATGGGGTGCAGCTGTCTCTGCACCCCATGGGTAGTGATACAGAACATCTGGTAAACATTGATCCGAGTCGCACCAGACAATCCGGTGACAGTGAACCATGAGTAAGAGTTTTCGTACCTCCTAGAAATGAAGCACAACCTCTGGTGCGCAATGATACAAGGCGCACCAGACAATCTAGTCGCAATCAACCGAGAGTCAGGTTCTCTGTACCTCCCTGGAATGAGGCACAACATCTGGTGCATGATGGTCCGAGTGGCACCAGACTATTCAGTCCAACACACACAGTTGTAAGTTCAGTAGTACTGCATGAGGCAGAATGAGACACTACTACAGATGCACCCTCCCTCTGAGGGTTGAAACCTATGAATCGGACACTCCAACCAATGAGCATGCAGTCGGCATGTTGCACAAGAGAGTTGTAGCAAGGACAACAAAGTGGGCCACGCTGAGTCCCGCAACCAGTAAATCTGCTCACCACCAACAAAACGCTTCTGCAAGCTGAGGCCCTACGATGCAGGGGCCACAATCTTTAGATGCAGGCATGGTTTGGCCGCTCTGCACCAGGCAAACCAGTCTCCAGGCATAATACTTAGTTCAACGCTTACACTACATTGCAGTCAGAATCCAGCAGACAAAGTAGGTGCTTGCACTGCTCTCCAGGTGAAACACGTAGATGGTGTAGGTCCCTCACGGGAGGTCTTTAATATCCCTGAGACTTCCACAAATGACAAAGAGAAAGCAAAGAAGTCCTTGGAGCACACACTTCAGGGTGCCACACAGCAGCAGATAGTCATCCCAGGCCAGCCACTATTCAGGAAGGGTGCACAGCCCCTTCCAATGGCAGTAATTCTCCTTTTCCACAACAAATTCCTCTGACAGCGTGCACCATGCTGTCCAGGATGTCTGGGCCCACGTCTCCACAAATGTATCTCTGCCCGGCTGAAGTATGGCAACAGTAGTTATGATGTAGTGTGCCTTTGAAGTAGGGGGTGGTTTAGAGGGTTCCCCTTTGAACTACAGAGGTCTCTTCTAAATGTCAGTTCTGTTTCATATGAGGCCTTGAAATGCAGATCTTAATCTTTAGTGTGGCCATGATCTGGCTTCCCAGAGGCCAAGTGTAAAAACTTCTCCCTCCAATCTATCCACCCAGTTCCTCAAATGGCACAAGACTGTCTTTCCAGTTGCATGTCCAATGTTTATGGTTGTCAATAGGGAATGCACAGATGTGCTTCCCTAGCCTCCAGTAGGGACTGGAGACAAACTAAAAGGCACACAAAGAGTTTTAGAACAGATAAATGCCCACTTTCTAGTGGCATTTCTAAGCTAATAATGACAAATTCACATTTACCATAAGAGAGGGTTTGTTACTGTGAATCCAATAATAGGAAACATGATGAGGCTGCTCCACTGTAAGCAACTATTGCAGCTATTGCAGCTTGCAGTACTTTCAACCATTCACCCATGTTAACCTACGGGAAGAGCAAACCTCATAGGCAGTGAAACACACATGGGTATTCTTCACTACCTGAGCAGGAAACACACATGTGCACCTACCGTGCCTTTTACCTACCACTTGCTTCACCCCTCAGGGTATACCCTAGGGGTGCTCTAGTGGTAGTGAAAGTTCCCTCAGGATTGGCAAGTGGTTTAGAAAGGCCAACCTAAGCATAAGTGCAAATGTGCACTCACAGGCCTGCAATGGCAGGCTTAAAACATCACATAATCAGCACTTCCTAACATGTATGGGATGCTGAGGCGTCTCATTCATTAGAGCTTGGGGACATTGATCCCCTACTGAGAGACACTGCACCCCAAACAGACCCCTTACACCCATGTGTTTGTTTCGTTAGGGCGTGGGCGGGGACTGAGTAGCTCGCTCTTTCCTGGCGACAATTGAATGGGAGGCTGTATTGAGTGAACTGCGCATGTGAGATTGGCCAGCATTTTTCATATGACCAAACTCACATGCACAGTTCCGTTTTCCTTAATGAACATTACTGTAAGGTGTAAGTGTAGAGACATAGCCCCGTCAGTCTCTGATGAAGCGTTGGGCCTTCCCGACACAGCCAATCCTGGCACTGCTTTTATGCTGTTTGGTATTAAAAGCAGCATAGCAGCCGTGCTTGGATTGCCTGGGATGCCATTTCCCAGCTTGCACATCTGTTTTAGGCTAACCAAGCTAAAGGATTATGTTTACTGAAGGTATGAATGTGTATTTACTTTATAGCAGTGTGCAATATTACCTTTATATTGCAGAGGTTATCAGTGTATATTCTATTTGACTAGAATGTACCTTTAAATGGAAAGTGCCCTGATCACCTCTGCAATACAAATGTAAGCATACCGAT
Organism: Lissotriton vulgaris; assembly: GCF_964263255.1. Classification (NCBI taxonomy): domain Eukaryota; kingdom Metazoa; phylum Chordata; class Amphibia; order Caudata; family Salamandridae; genus Lissotriton; species Lissotriton vulgaris. The sequence continues at coordinate 2,095,499,032 of NC_141687.1, forward strand.
GTTTGTTAAATAGTATTACGCTGCACCACCACTTTGGAAATTCGCCAACCGCAGCTCATTGGATGGGCATGCACACTTTCACACTGTATTATAGTGGGAAACTGCCCAGGTTCCTAAGGCCATAAAAAGGGAATCAGCTAAACCCCTGTGTTGTCCCATGGGAAAAACAGACCTTCGAGATAGGGAAAACGCACATGGGGGATACTTTACTACCTGGCCAGGGAACACCTATGTGTACCTGCCCTCCCTTTCACCTACCACTTGCTCCGCTCCTCAATGCTTACCCTAGGGGTGCTCTAGTGGTAGAGGAAGTCACACTCAGCATTGGCCAATGATTTTGAAATGCCAACCTGAGCACAAGTGCAACTGGGCAGGGAACACCCATGTGTACCTGCCCTCCCTTTCACCTACCACTTGCTCCGCTCCTCAAAGCTTACCCTTGGGGTGCTCTAGTGGTAGATGAAGGCACACTCAGCGTTGCCCAATGATTTAGAAATGCCAACCTGAGCCCAAGTCCAACTGCGCATCCTCAGGTCTGCATTGGCAGGCTTGATACATGTTTGAAAGGCTATTCTGGTGGGTTGCACAATCAGAGCTGTGGCCCACTATTAGCCAGTGCAGTACCTGGCATGGGTATGTGGTGTACCATTTTTATAGGGCACTTACAGGCACAACACCTAAACCAATTAAGTAAGCACCCCTTCTTAGCATGTATAGGAAGGGCACATTCACTTTTTCACGGCATTGCAGTGGAAAAGTGCCCAGAGTCCAAAGGCCATGAAAAGAGAATCAACAAAATCAGGAGGAGAAAAAGAGAAAGGTTTTAGAGAAATCCCCTAAGAAGGGCCATGTTCAACAGCTCACATTCCGGCATTTAAGTCTTTGATGTTCTTTGGTAAAAGGAAAAGCTGCTTTTGCGACAGTATTTTCTCAGATGTTGTACTTTGGAGACTATTGTCTTGCTCTGTGTTTAGCCACAACTGTGGAAATGGAAAATTTCAAAGCCTGCCTTTGGTGTGCTTTTGTGTGAGGTGGATGGTTCCTGACCCCACTTTCTAAGTAGTGACTCTTACAGATGTCCCTTATTGGAGGCAAGTTCTTAAGCTCATTTCTAAAAAAAGTGCTCCTTTTGTTTGTCATGCTTTTACGTTTTTGACTTTTACGTCACTTTCACCTATTATACTTCAAAAGCTTTAGTCCTATGTTTCCTTTACTTTCAGCAGCACAGCTCTATGACATAACTACAAGACATTGACAAAGCCAATAACTCTCAGACCTATTGGTTTTGCTAATCCTTGTTAGGTTGATGTAAATATGTGCAAGAGCAAAATGATTGTCACTCATAGTCAAGGAAGCCAATTGCTACATGCTATATAATGTGTTGGTTTGAAGGAAAATGAGAATTAAACTTAGACTAATGGACTAAGAGGACCTGACCCATATGAAACTTTGCATTTTTATTATGACTTTTTGGGAAAACATGAGGCTGGCCAGACGACAGACAACACCGTCTCTAGGCTAGACCTAAAAAGGGAGGTAGAAAAAGCCCAACTAATTACTACATTATCGTATTAATAGGCAATCTTTCTTAGATGTATTCCAGATTTCTGATTTCAAGAAATAAATATTGTTCAACATCTAAAAAATTATATAGTAATGTGAAAAATTGCTTCGGGAAGGAATGAGAACCACTGAGCATGAGTTGGCCTTTAATTATTATGACTTTTTAATTTTTAACAGTAGAAGGGATTGACTTGAAGACTCCTCTTTATTTGACGAACAGAAAAAAACTGCTTTATGCAATAGACGGGGGATGCCTGTGTAATAAAACCAGTGGATGAAGTGAGAGACACACATACGAATAAAGATGAAATACAAAACAATTTAATGCAATTCTGTTGGCAAGGCAGAAAGTTATGCAAAACCATTTCTACAATACGTACTGTACATGGTAATGAATGGTAAATAATGTCAATATCAGCATATTGGTCCCACAAGCACCGGGATGATGGTAGTGATGTACATACAAATGTCATGGCAACCATTTTCATTACCTCTTCTTAAGGGCAGTCTGATTCCCATTTTGCTGTTAGCGCTTGATATATGTGGGTCGTAGCCAGAACTCTGCCTAGTCTACAGATTCATGTTTTCCTCCAGTCAGCTCTAGATAAAGGATCTTCAAAGAGCACCCGACATGGCAATGTTGGAAGTGGGGGTCCTTATCCCCTCAGCGCTGCCACTAGATAGTGGAGGCGGGAGTCCCTGTCCCGCACCACTGGCACCAGGTGTGAGATCGTTCTTTAAATGTTAGGCTAAGTAAGGACACTGTCTGAGATAGCTCTGCTCCCCCCCTTAGTAGCTTGGCATGAGCAGTCAGGCTTATTTCAAAGGCATGAGTGTACAGTATGTGCAACCACACTCGCAGCAACCCAATGATGTCACCACAAATAGACTCCACACAAGTTTTTATAAAACGAGTATAATCTTTAGATAAGAAGATATACAATATGACCACATGATACAATACCAACATAAAACAAGGGGTAGTATTTCTTCTGGTTAATTGGTAGGTTCTAATCCCAACCACTGCTTCTAACCAACAGTTAAGCTTACTTCTAACCGTTTCCAAAAGGTTAGGCAGGTCACATTTCTAGAATCTCACATGTTGCAATAGAAAAGAAATACTGCAATGGGTAACGATATATACTCCTGTACTGTGCAATAGAGAAACAATGCCATACGTACTGCCACAGTCATGTACTTTGCAATAAAAGGAATAATGCAGTGCCTATCTCTTCCAGCATGCCCTGTGCAAGGATGTACTTGCAATGAAGAAATAATGCAATGCACCACTTTACAATCGTGTACTCTGCAAGGGAAAAATAAGGCAGTGTGTAGCACACCAAGCATGTAGTTTGTGAGGCACAAATAAGGTAAGGCTCCATACTACAGATCGATAGTTTGTTAGCAGCAATAATGCAAAGTGTAATATGACAGTTTAGGTGCTCCGTTAACAGTTGCCCCCAATATGGATCAATGATGACACAAAAGTACCACTTTTCCCTCCGGCCCCAGTACTGGTCCCTCCTTGGGCCAGCACAGGCCTAGATTCAAGCCAAAGCAACAGGCTTGCTCAGCTGACAGAAGCAAGAGGCTGAGAAAGTGTCCCTCCGGGCCCACACCCCAACCCAGGTGGTGAAACACGTTACCTGAGGGGGCGCAACCCCACTCTCCTCTCCTCCTTCAGTGACTTCGGCTTTGATCCAGATCTTCATCAATGGGCACAGTGAGCTCGGGCCAGCGGCTCAGCTCCTTCGGGCTGTCGGTCTGGGCCGCTACTGTTTCCCTTTGAGGGCCCAATGACCTGGCCCTCCTTCTGGCTGTCTCAGTGGACACCGAGACCCACCCCCCCTCAGCACTGTGGAGACTTACTTTTATTTCGGTGCACGCACTGCCCAGGCACTCCTCACCAGTGCCTCTGGTTGCACCTCGACATGTACTCTGCACATCCAAGACTCCCCTCTTCTCTGGTGCACATGATGACAAGGCGCGCTTCACCAACGCCTCTGCTTGCACCTCAACTTGCAGCCTGCGCGTCCAAGTCTCACCTCTTCTCCCAGTGCACAAAATGACCAGGCGCTCTTCACCAACACCTTGGCTGTATCACGACACACACCCTGTGCGTCCGAGATTCTGTTTACTTCCTGTGTGCCCACGATCAGAAGGCACAACTTCAGAGGGTCTCAAGCTGCAAAAGCACATGAACACAGTGTTGCTTGGGACTTCTCCAGAAACTTTTATGTTCCTGTGTTTCCAAATAGGGAGCCAGTTCACCTCAGGCCCTTGGGATTCCGGACACAGCACAAAGCGCAGTCCTGTTCAAGAACAGTGGGACACCACCCACTGCAATGTCCCTACAGTCTCTTCCTTATTAAAAGCTACAAATAGCAGGTCAGCCCCAGATCATGAAGCAAGGGTCGGTGCTATCCAGCAGTCTCTTCAGCAACTTCTTCCTTGGGAGAGGTTCTTCTTTACCATGAAAGAGGTCAAAGCCTCCGCAAACTCGACCTGTCCATTTCGCCATTCAAAATGACACCAAATTCTAGGGGCTTCAGTTCTCTTAGTTATATGCCTTCATGTCTTTTAAGTTCTTTGTGCTCAGGGGCCCATGACCCCTCCCTAAATAAGTTCTGGGTGTCTCCTTTCCAGTGTCACCTTTCTCCCTTTGATACTGGGGTCTGGATCCATAATCACTCAGCAGGATACGGGTCAGTTGGTTTATAGCATCAGCCCAGGCCTTTTCATCTCCCGGGCTTCTCCTCCCTCTACTCTCCAGGCGCAGGGCAGCCTGGTGCCATCTCAACCTCTCCCTGGGTCAAGACGTTTCCCAGCTTCTCTCACCTTTCAGATCCAGACAGTCAATCCACATTCAGCAGAGACACACAGAAATGCTTAAAGCACAAAACTCAGCCACTTTCTTAAAGAGTGGTTTCTGAACACACAGTGATAAAACCACTTTCACAGAAAGATGTGTTATGACACTGTGAGTTCATACATACCAAACTTCACCTCTCGATTATAAACTTACAGGAAACTTGGCTACCAAACACAACACCCAGCCTCCCCCATTCTGTTCTATGGGCAGGATGGCCTCTCAGCAGGGAAAAACGAAATGGAGTGTTAGCTGTCATAACCCACACCTTAGTATATGTCCTGCCTTTTACTTACACTGCACTCTGTCCAGGGTTTACCCACGACCTACCATAGGGGTACCCAATGTGTATGAAAAAGGGAAAGTAAGGCCTGGCAAGTGGTAGCACTTGTCAGGACAACATGCTGGCTTAGCAAACTGCACGCAGGCCCTACACTACAGGCAGGAGTCCCCTTCTCCGCGCACATTTGCATTAATAGCCCTGGCAAACACAGTGCACATCACTAGGGACTTTACTAGTAAGGCAAACATACCAATCATGGCCAATCAATTACCATTACACTTTACATAGGGAACACTTGTACTTTGACACTGATCAGCAGTGGCAAAGTACCCAAAGCATCTAAATTGGCAACTTTATGTCAGGAAAATGGTCTAGAGGGAAAGCAAAAAGTTTAGGGAACTTTAGTAGTCAAAAAGGCCAAGACCTATAGGCAGTAGGTACCAACAGGCGCAGCCGACATGACTCGCTGGTGAGGGCAGGTGGGTGGGGGTCGCACAGGGGTTTAGCAGTTTCGAGGAGGTGGCGGGGGGTTAATTAAAAATTTTCAAACGCATCTTACCGGGCCCGCGCTGCCTCAACTCCTGGCCCGTTCCTTCGTTTTTACAACAGGAAGCAGCCACAGGCAGCCTCCTTTCCCTTAAGCCAATCACAACGCTACAATGGCAGTGTTGTGATTGGTGGGGACGATGCCCAGCCGGGGTCTTACGGGGAGGCCATTTTCTCTATGTAGGCTGCTTGCCCCAGAGAGCCCACCAAACAGTCAGGGCCCACAGTATTGGGCAAGCCACTCGCCCAACCCCAACCAGGCCTACCCCTCTGCTTTCTCGCAGTGCAAGAAGAAGAAACATAAAATGGTATTTAAAATACCATTTTATATTTCTGCTTCTTGCTTCTTGCATGCTCCTTGGCCCTAATGGGGCACCAACACATAAAATGAGTTATATTTTACAGGGAAGATGTGAATGTCTATGGATATCTCGATATACGTTTCTGATATACGTTTCAGAGACCCCATTATATAGGGTATTGATATCTTCGTTAGCTAGGTTTAATAAGTGTTTTGAGGGCAGGATCGCTATCCATATGTTAGTTAGCAATGGCATTAGCAGTGGCCCCAGAAGTGCAGCGATATTGGACTACGTGGCAAGTGTTAAAGATGCCAGAAAAGAGGATACATTGTTCAAGAAACTTCTTCAACTACTGAAATCTGCCACATCAGTGCCTCTGCATCTTCAGTTAGGTTTGAGGGGTATTTTCAAGGTAATTCAATTCAAACCTTCTCTGCTTTGGGTACATAAATCCACATGATACCGTGCATCAATCATTAATGTGCTTTGTTATTTTGTGATTTCCTATATTGTGACTTGAACATAATATAATCTTTGTATTTGTAAAGCATGCATTCACACTTGGGTATCTTGGTGCTGAGTAACAGAGATTTATTGTTAACAAACTCAGTGGCACTCATTTTATTAACTTCAAGATGATCAAAGGCTGGTTGAATCTGCAGGAGGTCAAACACTGATCCCTTCAGTAGATACATTAGTTTACTGAATCACCATACCAGGCTAGGTGGATCTTAAAGTGAGCATTTTGATCGCGGATGTAGTCTGAGCAATAAACGTCAAACATTTACTATTGCAATAAGCAGCATTACTCTGTGGTTAAATAAACAGAAACTACACTTTTTTATTGCATAAATCCTCTGTTTTATAGAACGTTGTACATGAAGTTAACCATAGGAAATGTACTCCTTTCCTCATTTTCCTATAAGAGGATTGTACATAGTAACTCTGCAAATATCTATTGTTAGTGTCCTAACATAAAAAAAAAACTTCTTTAGCCTTTTGGTATGTTTATCTCTTGTATAAAGACTTGCAGTATTAGTGGGCATAAGAAATATTAAATAGCTATAGAATAAGAGATCTGAAATAGTCTAACCTTTTTTTAAACTCCACTGACAACTCAGTGCAATTGTTGTGCAATTGTGTGTGCTATATGGGCTTGAATGAAAAGGAGCAAATATACCAAACATACATGTTTTGTATGATATAAAACTTATAACTTAAACCACGTTTGTAACAAAAGGGATTTGATGCATGTGCATTATGCATGTTTTTTTTAATTTGTCATCTGTAAATTGCTAGTAAGTTTGTTTAGCAACACAGAATGTGCTTACATGATAGTTTAGTAAGTGTATTATTTTTCTTATCTTTAACTCTTAACTGTTTTACAGTATGAAAGTATATGTGATTGTTTTTCCCTGTTTGGTGAGTGAATAAATTAACCAGAATAGATGTTAATTTGATGTGACCGGATGTTATACTAAATTAGGTTGTGATTTGTTACATTACTTTAGGGTATGTTACGTTATTGCAGGCTTATATCGTGCTGTTTATTTCCAAAGGGCAGCTTCAGGGCACCGATGTGACTTTGTGTACACGCAGAAATGAACTTGACTTAACTGCATTCTAGTTATGGTCTATAGTCTATTGTCAAATATTACACAGTACATATACACTGAAGCTTCTTGGCACTGGGTAAGCAAAGATAATAATATGCATTGAGAGGTGTTACTTATGAGTACCTTTAACTTAAACTACAGCAATAACGTTTCAGTATGGAGGACATGACTGAGAGAACTTGGAGTTTTTTTAGCAGCTGCAGAGAAGGTCCTGTCTTTAAAGATATCATCAGTGCGGGCCTAGGCACAATTAAATAAGGTTGATTTAGAGGGGTGCGGGGTACGAGGAGAGATGTACTAAGAACATTTTGCCATAACTAAGTTAGGACAATATTGTGGTGCGCCTTTACCTACTATCGCCACGGTTTTAAACATGATTAGGCCTTAGATGTGAGTGAAGCCTTCTTGGCTTCACTCACATCTAAGGGAGTTGTGCCTTTGTTTATGTAGCTCATTAAAATTTCGGAGGGCAGCATTTTGCACCAACTGAAACAGAGGATTTCTGGCAGCATTTTGCACCATCTAAAGCAGAGGATTTCTGGGGCCGCTAGATAAATTGCATTGCCGTGGTCCAGTCTAGATTGGACCAGGGCATTAATAGCAAGTATATGAAAGTGTGACCATTAAAAGGCAATAACAATGTAGGAGTTTAAGTTGACAACGCTTGCCTAGGCACGTAAACCATTTGTGCTTTTAAAGAGAGATTATTATCAAACAATTCACCTAGTTTACGTCCCCCTCATGCCCTCAGCACCTAGCACGTGTGCGCTCTGTCACCCGCTGACCCCGAAATGCTGGCACGATCAATCACCCTGCTCTTACACATCATTAGTGGATCTGGACAGCACAGAAGAGCGATGCACATCGCTTATCGCCAATAACTGCTGCTGTTGTTGGGGCAAATTGGTTACCTACCCCCGGAAGTAGCATAGACGGGGTTTTTGGTCACTGAGTCGCAGAGTGAGTAAGCGAGGCAAAGTGAAGAAAAACCCTTAAAGGCACCCAAGGCCTAGACCAGAACTCATTCGTACGAGGTATATTTGTTGCCCGTCCTCTCCCACCCTTGTGCAACTGCTGATCTCAGGGGAGCCGGGGAACGCTGTGCACGGTTTGTAGAGACCCCTCGGGTTGCATGGAAAAGACTACCACTAAAACCAATACCTACACTAGGGCTACAATTCGGCGAAAGCGGCGGTTACACGGAGTCCATTTTCGCGACCAGGAGGAGGAGGTAAGTGCTGTAAAGTCTTGTTGATTGCTTGCTGTTCGCTCCATTTTGTGTTCCAGACTACTTCCATAATTGGTTTACGTAAGAGCTGAAGATGGCAGCTTTCCTTTCAGAAAGCTAAAACATCCGGTTCTTCGGTGGCCAGTGGGAAGGAGAGGATGCCATCATTCGCGGGAAAGGACGGACGTATCCCTCCAAGATTAAGTGATTTGCCCAGGATCACAGAATGTTTAGTATCCCTGCCAAGACTCGAACCCGGTTCCCCAGCTCCGAGGTCGACAGCCCTAGTCAGGCCACATTCACTCTCAATTTGTCTGTGATGGCACACACTTCTGCACTTGCCTTAGCCTCCTGCATAAAGGATTTTGTGGGGGGACATTTTACGAATAAAAAAATGACACAGGAACTCACTGCAGGGGGCGCAGGTTGCACAGGAAAGGGTGGAGCTAGAAATGCCGTTTCTAGGTGTTTTGCCGCCCTAGGCGAGAATTGAAAAATGCCGCCCCCTCCCTTTTACTACCATAACTCTCTCCCCCTGTCATCCAGGTGTTGGGGAATAGAGGCCTGCTTTGGTGCCTCTCTATCTAGTCTGGACTGTCCAATCCGTATTAAAGTAAGGCATCTGTGTCAATTGTTGCGTCTATGTAGGTTATTGCCCTGTTCTGGTATTAACTCAGTTATGCTACCATCGACTTGTTTTGGGAGAACAGTAGGCCTCTACCACCTCCAATCACACCCAACACAGGCTAATATACAGACACACGCGGAATCAAACCAACCCATAGTATGCTGCTTTATGGGGTAGATTCTCGAGACAGAGCAAGCTTTATCTTAGACAAGATATCAAGTAATGCCAGGATAACCTTTTTCTGGGTGGGCTCTTTACCAGCTGTACAATAATAACAAAGGCACACAGGACTCTTGGTACTTAACCCCTTCGCTGCTGATGACGAGCTCAGCTCGTCATCAGCCACGGTGGTCGTGTGCGGATGACGAGCTGAGCTCGTCATGTAACATTGCTCTTTGAATTTTGCCGCACAGCGGAAAAATAACCGCCGCAGCAATGCGGTTAAAGGGTGGAACACCCCATGTGATCTCAAGCATTTGCAATGCAATAGGTCTCACATTTACACAAGTTTAAGCTATTGGCATTGTAAATGACGATACCTTTTATTTATGTTTTAAAAAACAAAACATAAATAAAAGGCATTGTCATTTACAATGCCAATAGCTCAAACTTGTGTAAATGAGAGACCTAGTGCATTGCAAATGCTTATTCAAAGTGCGACAGAATACTAATGTGCCATTGAAACGACACAAGCGCATCCTTTTACCCACCTCAATACTTAGCCTGAAAAAAAACTCCTTGTCAGTTTTTTCATGCTCTGTAACCATCTCCAAAAGCTTGTTCCAAGCAGGAGACCACCATGAGGCCCCCACATGCGAGATCTGTAGTTTTAAAAGATGTCAGGGTTTTTTAATTATACAGACCAGGACATCAATTGCCGAGTTTTGTGCCAATATATTATGTACACGTTTCTGCTGCGTGGTTTTTAATCTGCATTAGATATCCCGAAGAGCTGGTGGGCCCTCATGGCGACAGTAATGTTAACACAGGCACAGGTGACAGTAACGGGGGAAGCACAGCTGCAGTGAGCATTCCCAGAGTTTGGAGGCCAGAAGAAAGTAATGCAGGCTCACAGTGACAGACACTACCAGCAGAGGGTCGTGAAACATCTGTAAAGATGCACAGAGCAGGCAGCACTCACGGTACACCTGCTGTCACGATACATCAACAGTGGACTGTAAAGGAAGGCATGAATAGAAACAGGAATATAGTGCCATGAAACTTGGAGCGTGGCTTCTAAGAGCCAAGCCTGGTCCAGCAGTCCTTGTGGGGAGGTAAGGCTGCGGCCTAGCAGTGTTCCATTTAGGTTGGAAAACTGCATGTGAGACCCTTTGAATGTGAGTGATGGTGGGAAAGGGGGTCGCTGGGGGAGGGGGTGGCGGTGTATCCCATTATCGCTTTTCCGACCCCCAGACTGCAGCTCATGGTACAGCACATACTGACCTCATGTAGGAACATATGCAGCACTTTTCTCATGTCCCGCTGTCGGCACACTGCCATGGGGGACAGGCAGGTTAAACCGATAAAGAGCCCCTATAGCCAGAATCCGCATGGTTCTCGCTTTCTGGCCTCGGTTCAGTGGCGTGACAGAAAATAATGCCCAGCCCCTACTCCCTTCAGATTGTGATGATGGGCCACTGACTTTGCCGTACAAAACAGACATTCATTGACCCCAGACAGTATGGGCCACTGAGTCCTGAAGGGCTGGGGCCTTCTGTACCCTGGGACTGCGTTAAGCGCAAGCATGCATGTTTAGTTTATTGCCGCCCTCCCCCTTATGCCGCCCTAGGCAGCCACCTATGGTAGAAACGGCCTTCCGTTGAGGATATGGTCCTGATCTATTTTCATCACCTTATTTTTCTCACACTTTTCGCTCAACTTTTGCCCCCTCTGAGGATGACATTGGAGTAGTAGCTGGGAGAAAGAGTGGGAGTGAACCAGATAGGAGATTGCCCTTAAATATTTTCGACATTCTTGGCAGAGTGATAACATATGACATTTTGTTAAGTGGGCCAAGTCTCCCAATGGGGCTCAACAAAACTCTAATCTGTCTGCCTTGAACTCGGAATCCTTAGTCTTTGGACCTCCGCCAATGTTGGATGTCCTCCTTTTAATTCGAAAGACTTATATAGCCTTCTAGAATGGACAGTTACAAGAAATGAAAACTTGAAATCAGAGGCAGACCTCTTAAAGGATATTCTCTATGAACTAAAGTCAATAAATTAGTGTAAACCCTCATTAGTAAGGCTGGTGCCAAAAAAGATCTTGAGCCCCTAGGGAAAGGGTCAGATAAATCCAGAGAGGCGAGGGAAAATGGACCAGAATATTTGTTTACAATACCAATGCTAGTAAATAGATGGCAATAGGACTGCTGGGGAAGTGGCACTTACTATGTCATAGGAAGATGAAGCATACATTAGGGGGGGAAAAATGCTCTTGAAATCTTGCACACTGCCCTAGGAAGAGTAACGTCTCAGGTGAAAAGTATATGGTCGTCAGTATGGATGAAAAGATGGGGAGAAATAAAGTAGGAAATGACGACATCAGGAAAATAAACCTCGGGCCAAGCAGCATTAGAAGACAAACAAGCCTAATTTCAAAGGTAAGGGCAATGAGCTAAATATATCTCAAAGGAGAATGGTGAATAGGAGTAAAAGGAGACCATGAAGGATGGTTTTCATCCTCATAGAAAAAACAGGGAGTAATCTCTGCCCCGGTTAGATAGATTACAGTATGTGTCTTCTGTTTCTTTTTTTTCTTCTGTTTCTACCGCAGATGCTAACTATGAGGAGGTTGACTCAAAACAGAATTGACCAAACAAGCAAAGAGGGCATTCTTAATTGTCACATGTATATACAGATGTTTCGAGGATGGGATAAAGGTGAATAAACGGAAACCCCTGAATTTGCTGCGGGCATTCGAAAATAGTAAAGAATTAGATGAGAATGTATCCAGAGATATTGAGAAAGTTGCCTTCAAAAAAACACTTAATGGGAGGGAATTCACAAAAGTTAGCTTTTGGTAGCCTCTATTTGTTACTTTAATTTTAAATGTCCTTAAGGAAATTGGCTTGCGAATTGTACCTTAAGAGGAAATATAGAACCAGCAGATTAAAAAAACATCCTAAAGAATCATGTAGGCTTGAACCCAAAGCAACTAATTTGGAGTAAAAGGTCAACGTTCCAAAAGCTGATCAATGGTCAGGGAAGTTTAGAAGTAACCATAGCTAATTCCTCAAGAGATAAAGCAGTGATTCCTCTTCCACTAAGAAATAGATACACTTGTTTAAGTGCAGGTTGGGAGAATGACTCATCTTTGGTGGAACAAGTGGATTCAATCGAGTTCTCACCGGCAAACCTTGAGTAGCCGGTAAATGTTCAAACCCATGCATGTACATGGGTTTGAACATCTGCAAAGGACAGCTGATCTCACAAAGGTTTAGGAGGAAAATATGAATATTTGCTTCCAGGAAACTTGGTTAGTAGGTGAACAGTTAAATCAATGTGGTTTTAAGCAATTTTCAGAACAGGCAGGTAAAGTGGGTGCAGGGCAGCCAAAAGGGGGGCTGTTAACAATGAGTGTTGTGAAATGTATGAAAGGGGCCAGTTTAATACAGACCAATTGTGATTGGATTCTGGCATGTGTATTACATTTGTATGATGGTACCTTTCAATTAATAGTTAAAAACTGTAAATGTATATGTGAATCATGGGGTGGCGTGAAAGGAGATTCGGCAATTGCAACTGTTCATAAGTGATCTGGTAACTCTGTTGGAACTACCAAGAGCTTCCCCTATTTTGATGGTGGATGATTTTAATCAATGATGTTCCCCAGTTCGGGCTGATATAATGTATAGTGAAAGACTAGAGGTTAATGGAATTAGCGGGCAGTATTTCTAAAATGCTTCAAGTCAAAAAGAGATTTTCAGTTAATTAAACAAATAACCGAGTTAGGGTTTAACTGGTTAAATAGGTACTTCAAGTATGATACTCCGACTACCCTAACCTTTGTATATGAAAACCAGTGCTGCCCAATAGGTTATATGTTTACATAAGCATGGTGCTTTGAGCTCTGTAAGAAGTTAAAAATTTGAAGAATCATGTGTAGTGATTATTGGGGTTTAAAATTTCATTTGATTCCGCCCCCCAACCCACTGCCCAAGAAAAACAGTGATCCCCATGAAGGTAACAATTCCAAAATACCTGACAACTAGATTAGATGATAGGTAAATAATGCAGCTAGCACAATATAAAAAAACAAAGCCTTCTCTGTTGGAGGGGGTAGCAGATGCTGAGATGTGAAATTAGTACAGCCAGACCATCAGAGAGGTGGTCGCTTGTCTGACCCGCAATAGTTAAAAAATGCAATACTGCTGCCAAAAGATCACATATCTCCATAGTAAATAAACAGCCATGGTTCTATAAACAATGTTCAGGACTGAAAAGCAGGCTGATGAAAGTGAGAAATATAAAGTGGGCAGGAGGGAGAGAGAAGTGTTTAATAATGTAAAAAAGGAATATGAGGCATTGATTAAAGTTAAGAAACAAGATTATTATAAAATAAACTGGGAAACAATGGTTAGTGCCCTATTTGCTAAAGAAATAAAACATTTGCAAGGTTGTACAGGAAGGCTGCAAGAAGGTAGGAGAACAAACAAAGTGTATAGTTCTAGAAGATGAGTGGGAATCCTACTTAAGTAAAATTTATATGGGCCTGAGGTGATAAAGGGATGTGGAAACCCCAGAGGAGGAGTTTTTGCAGCTAGTCTATTTTAGATGCCCATTGAACAAAGAAACTTTAAGCAAGCTCACTCTACAATAGATCATTGTTTTAGCCTGTAGGCCACTGGTTAGAAGGCAATGGCAACATTCAGGTATTTATTTTGTCGCTTTATCGATTTCCGTTACACCTTCAGCCTGGTTAATCGGAAAGCTCTGTGGTCTAAGCTGAGGAATAGGGTATACCTAAGTGCCTCCTTGCAATTCTTGAAGATTTACACCCCTCCTCGTAATTCTTGAAGAATTACACCAAGGCTCAAGTGGTGCTAGATTTACGGGGTGTACTATCAAAGAAAATTCATCTTGAAAACAGGTTGAGGCAGGGGTGTGTATTGGCTTCTACTTTGTTTTCCTTGTACCTCGAAAGACTTTCCACAAGTCTTGTTGGAAACAAAACTTTTTTAATAAAAATGAATTGAAGACATATCCCGTGCCCCTACTATGTGGACCACGTGGCAATTATTCATATGACTAAAGTGGTTCTTAAAAAACAAACGTGAACGTGTTTGCAAGTATTATGTGGTAAACGACTTAACCATCAGTAGGGATAAGACAAAAAATAATTACATTCGGCAAGAAAACAATGTCATGTGAGAGGCTACTGGGGGACAAATCAGTGGGAGGGTGTTATTGTAAGTATTTTGGAATGACGTTTAATGATAAATTAGTTAGGTCCCTACATACAGAAGTTAGGGATGTTCGAGTATTGTCCACAATTGGAGGGCCAGGTACATTAAAAAAAGCCTTTAGAGGGCCCTCCCTGACTCCATTACTTACAGCATATACAACTAAGGTCCCTTTACAATTTTGATATAGGGCAGAAGTACTGAGCCTTAGTTCCTAACCAAAATTGTGATAACTGTGGAGGTCAATACCTGAACAAAATGTTGGGTTGGTAGGCAGACCTACAGTCTTGGAATTTCTTAGCTCAAAAATCCACTCTGTGCATTTGGGATAAACTTTGGGATACGGGGGAACCAAAAATGTCCTTCTGTGCCAAAGAAGTAGCAGCTATTGATCTAAAATGGGTGGGAGAGGTTAGAAATAGATTGGTAAATATGGCAACAGTTAAAAATTGTGAATTTAAATATTTTTGAGGCACCCAACTCCTCGAATAGTTATCTTAAGGAAACTTGTGAGAGAGAAGCAAGGAAGCTGATTTACAATATTTACTGATGAAGCCATCAGCCTGTTATATATGAAATCTTGGTAAAGAAAATCGGATGTACCTGTATATATCTTCATTACCAAATCCTTACCTGGGCCGGCTGTTTCTGAAATTTCGAGTGGTTTTGAATTTCTTTTTAAATTATAGACATTTTTACACTTTTCTTGATGAGGAAGATAATACACATGAGGTTTATGGTTCAATAATTTTAATGTGCATTATTACTAGACTGCCTTTGCTTTCGAAGAAATAGAAGGTTGGTTTTAAAACTAATCTAAAATTCAACATCGTAGTGAGGCAGTTCCTCTCCCCTTAAACATGGGGTTTTCGGATGTAACCTGTGCAGTGGGATTTTTAAAAAAATTGTCTTGTATAGTCATTGGAAAGGTTGGTGTCTATATGGTTTAAATATAGTATCTACTGTTGTTTTTTTTTAATTTTTATAGACCAAGATCTAAATAAACAATTTTACTACTACTACGACTAGTTTATGAACTGACTATGACGGTTTCAGAAAAGGACTCTTCACCAAAGGCACGTCCAAGGTAGTGCTCTGAATTTGAGAGAGTCAGAAGTTCAGTTTTTGAAGGACTTAATACAAATAAAATTATCTTTTGTGTGAAATATTGTGAATTATCTGTTTTTCGCTTTCTTTTAATTTTTTGGATGGTCCGTGATGTCGGAAATGTCTTTCAGGAGCAAATACTATAATATAGCTTCTTGGAGGAAGGACATATTCCAGTACTATTATCTAAACAATGCATTCAATCACAGTCTTTCTTGGATGTAGATTTAGCTATCTATATGGAAACCTATTCTTTCAAATACATAACAGATACTTAAAGTGGGCTTTAGCTCAGCCCCCTGCTCATGAATGAATAGCTTTTTTGTCTATCTCCGTTGTCTACTCGCAATTTTCATGATTTTTTCTCTCTTCGTGTGTTTGTCCTGCTCACAAGCATTACAGTCTCACACTTTTATTATTAGATGAGTTGTTTTCTTTCACTACATAGTGGACGGTACTCTTTTTTTGCTTGTTATTGATTCCAAGGAAGTGCATATGTTTCCTTGTACTCTTCTCTTTTTTTCCAAAAGTGTCAGTTATGTGTTTGCTTGTTAAAGCAATAGTTTATTGGTTTTGCCAACGCTTGTTAAATAATCATATCAAAGCTCTTCTTCTTTCGCCAATTTCATGCACCAGGCACTGGCCAGGTTGATATCTGATGAAATTGTTTTCCATTCCCAGTAGCTCTTTGAACAGTTTGACCTTTCATAGCTCAATTGCTACCACGGCAACCGCAGCACAGTGATTTTACAGATTGTCATGACATCAATTGTGGAGTAGCCTATATTTATACATATTTGTTGTTTTTGCCTGAGACATTGTAAACTTCTCTTGAATATAAAATGCATGTCTTTCAATTAAATGTATGTGAATAAAAATATTCATATGTATTATTTGTGAAAAATTATCAAAATATACGATACAGTAGCACAATTTTAGGTCAATACATCTTTGGTTTGGAGGCGGAAAATATTTATAATAATCAGAGATAGTTATTGCCATCTAATTTTTAATAACAGTCCAGCCTTTTTTCAATAGTGTTTCGTGAATCTGATCAGAATACTCGATCTCTGTTCTAAAAGATGGCGAGGTAAGAGTGAGATTTTTTATCTCAAAAAAGCTAATCTTTTTCATGAGGTAACCGAAATGTTGACATCTATTCTTATCATTAATTTGTATTGTTTTTTATACTAGTCCATCTTCTATCCTAGTGATTAATGGTTAGCATATTAATTAGTGGAGAATGGCTCAATCCCAACGAACACATTTCTGCATATAGGCTCTGCACCCACTCATAAGTCCACAGTGCTTATGTTCTTTGTGCATGGTCTAATTTTTAAATTTCTTTTAATTTTGTTCAATATTCCCAATCATTTAAAAAAAATCCTTTTTTTGTCTTTTGTTCTTAGGGTATGTGAACCCAGATAACGTTCTTTGAAAGGTCAAAGTCCAGGACCTCTGTGAAAAAAATGAGGCTTATATTTTTGGGGAATTGGCTGCTCCTGTGGCACCTTACTCCCGACTTCTTACCAGGAGTCACAGGACACTAACTGACATTTGCATATCTTCCCTGATAACAATCCTTGTCAGGGCGAACCACAAAAAGTCACTAAATTAACCTGTGCTGAGCCCTCTGGTAACTTGGCACAAAAGCCTTCAGGGTTAACTTAGAGGCAATGGGAAAAGTATGTATGCAGCACACAAACAGTAATCAATTGGAAACACAACACAAGAAAAATCCCCTTCCTATAAAAAAATAGACTAAAATGTAATAAATGATTTGACACCAAAAGAGCAAATATTCAATCAGTAGAAATGGAGATGTGCAATTTTTAGATCTCTGATGAACATAGCACCTAAAAGCAAAAATTGCAACTTGCGGTTATCTGTTCAAGCAAAGCCTTGCGAAAGTTGCAAGTTCAGGCAGATAGCCATGGAATGTGGATTGGATACAGGGACCAGTTTAGTCGAATGACTTAGTTACTATCTAGAGTCTAGCATGAAGGTTTATACTCCCTGTGCAGGAAGCCGCGAGCAGCAGAAAAGGGTAACTGATGGTCATCGCTCTAGCGCGAAGAGTAGGCCTGGCATTGCTGACAGTCGTCACTGTACCTGAAAGATCCTGAGAAGCATCATGGACAGTCGTCGCTGGAAATCCTCTTGCCTCCCCTGGACACTGGGGTATTGCTTGCAGCATTGTTGTTAGACTCTGCGGCTTATCATACTTTGAAAACCAACTCCTTCATGCTCCCCTCATGAGTCAACCTCTCTCTATCTCTGCCTTTCTCTCTTCTGCCTCCAATTTTAACTTTGCCAGCTGCAGTTTGAGCTCACTCTCTGCCTTTCTGTCCTCGAGCTCCACTGGGGACAGACAAGAGGAAGAAATACTGTTCTACTCCTTGGGGTGAGTTGCCCTCCTCTGGGTGTTGCAGCTCAGGAACTGCGCCTAGCACACCCTCTTGCTTTCCCATGGCCTCCTTCTCATCCTCTTATGTGCCAAACATGTTAAAGGCCTACCAAACAGGTGATTTATATGTATTAAAATGATAGGGTTAGGGCTGGCAAAAGGTTTATTTTGTCAAGTCAAAATAGCACTTTAAAAACTACACACACAGGCTGAAAAGGTGAGTCTGACACATATTAAATAGGCTACTTAAGTGGGAGGCACAATAAGTGCTGCAGGCCCACTACAGGACACTTCACTTTAAAGACTTTGTGACTTGTGCTACTTCATTGGAAAGTTTGGCGCATATTTGTCAAAAGTGGCAATGCTATTAGAAAACCAAGAAATGCCCTTCTAATGGAAAGTAAGGCTTAAACATGGATACACAGTTGCTACTGCCGATAGCGTTATTGTGAAAATTGGGTTAATATTTGAGAGGGTGGAAGCACAACTTGAGTAATAAATGCAATCTTTTTCAGGGTGAAACACAAAAAGTAATTAAATGAACCTCTGCTTAACCCTCTGGTATCTTGGCAAAAAAGTAGTCAGGCTTAACTTTGAGTCATCTGGCCATACCAGAATGGGGGAAAGTCACATGTTCAGGCCTACCGAGATGGAACTCGGGCCGGATACAGGGACCAGATTAGTAGCTTAAAAAATTATCCTCTCAAAGTCTGCCACAAACAGCCCTGGTTGCGGTGGAAGAGGGAGCGTGTCACTGATGTTCATCACTGGCATTATGGACAGTCATCACTGTAGTGTGAATATCCAGGTGGGCGTCATGAACAGTCATTGCTTGAGCTTTGCGTTGGAGCTCACCGTGGGCTGTCGTTCCTGTACCGAGAAGTGCAGATCTCACATTGCCAGTCAGCGATGGTGGTCGCTGTAGCGCAAACAGTCGGGTTTACTGTAGATTCACTTTGGCAGATGGCATGAGCAGCAGAGTCTTACCATGAACAGGCCCATTCACAGCAGTGAAGAGTCCAGAAACATCATGATTTCACCCTTCTTCACATATGAGTGCATTGTGATGCCAGCTAAGGGTCCAGGCCCCTCCTGGGGATCAGGGATTTACTTTAGCTAAGGCCAGCAGGGCGGCTGAGACAGGTCCAGTTGCAGGTCTCTTCAGCTGGGCACATGCACGACAGGTCTTTGGAGGCCAGACAGATAGCCCTGGAATCACTATGGTGATACTGGGTACAAGGAGCAGGTCAGTTCTCCCTTCCTCAGGCAGCAGAGCACTCTTCCCAGCAGCAGGGCAGTCCTCCTTATTAGGCTTTCATAGTTCCGTAATTGATTTGATGAGTGGCCCTGGACGTCCACAATGTATCCCTGGTGCCAGTCTTTTAAGTGAGGGGCTCCCTACTCTAGCCCCACGCCTGCTTCTTGACAGTTCTTCCCATCCCTTGTCATGGATCCAAGTAGTCTGAGGTGACAAAAACTTACCAGGTTCCTTTGTGTGTGTGCCTTGGCAGGGTAGCTCATCCTGCCAACACATAGTCCCCTATTGTCTCACTGAATACAGAAAGGCCAACTGCCTAACTATTCATAGTCATGTGACCCAGGGCACATGCAGGAGTCACCAAA
Organism: Lissotriton vulgaris; assembly: GCF_964263255.1. Taxonomy (NCBI): domain Eukaryota; kingdom Metazoa; phylum Chordata; class Amphibia; order Caudata; family Salamandridae; genus Lissotriton; species Lissotriton vulgaris. The sequence goes on from NC_141687.1 coordinate 2,095,518,608, forward strand.
TGACAGGAAAATACCAAATACTATTTTTCTAAAAGTGATATTTTCAGAATTGTGATGTAAAATTTGACTATAACATTAAAGAAGAATTTAAATTCCTTGGGAAATCAAGGTTTTGAGACCCCCCCCATTTTCTAGGAATCCGCTTGAAGGATAGTGTAAAAGGCTCCAGGAAGGAGCGGAGGTGTTAGCCCTTTTTGTGGAAAGTGTCCTGCAGATTTGTCAAATAACGGCAGTTATTAGAAAAAAAACATACTTCATTAGGAAACTGTGGCCTAACTACAACTACTCAACAGAGCGACAGCAAATTAACTATTCAGTATTGCATCATTTTTATGTGTGTGTGTGTATATATATATCCCCCCTTAAACGAGGTGATGACTAAACGGAAGCTGTCTCTTCCAGTCTTGCACTGGAAGCTCAACTCAACCCGGAAGGGTTACAGATCATTAGCCCCCCCTGGCCGTGTACTGAAACTACCATATCTAATCGGAGCTGGCATCTATTTTGTCGGAGGACCCGTTTGGACGTGAGCAGTCCGTGAGGAAAGGTAGGACTGGTTGAGGCAATGCGGGGGAGAGTGGTGTGCAAGCGCCAAGCCCCTGGGGTAAATTACACTTTTTCAAACTCGGAGAAAGCATAACAGCATAGGTAACGTGTTGTATATTGCTTTATCTTTCTTAGCTTTCCTTTCCTGTCAACCTTCTAGATTGCCTGTAGATTCTCTCTGTTTTGCTCCTGCATGTTCTATATTGTGGCAGTTAGAGCTTGGCCAGATGGGCGACAGTCCTGTTTACTTCTGTGCTGTATTAAACAACTTACCTGCCAGCTATCTGCGTGTCAGACATCTTTATACTTTACATCATTTGGCGACTTGTTGATGGGATGTATCTGGCCATCCTTTGAATTTGAAGATTTACAGCGGTGTCAAAAAATTTACAGAAGAAGCAGCGTTCTGTTCCCAACGAATCCACTGTGGGAAGCACTTTGGTTTCATATTTCTACTGCCTCGAACGACGAGCGGCGCCCAGGGGAGACGATTGCAGCTGAGTTTGGACCTTTTTCTTCACTTATTGGAGTTCCAGTTTGTCTAAAGGTCTGACGTCATTGATCGATCGTTTTCTACTCGCTGAATTTAATCAGTCTCCTGGGTAACTATCTCCCTAGCAACGGAGGATGCCGTAAACATCTCACGTGATCATCCCAGCATTCCTCGAGCTAAAATCTGGTACGTCTTTGGGTGAGCGTCAATGACGTGAGGTTAAACGCGTGATTAGAGTGTCATAGACGTGAGGTTGAACGCGTGACCTCGATGACGTCTGACGCTAGCGGCCATTTTGGGTAAATTTTACGAAGCCTTTCAGTCATCAGCTGTTGAGCGCAATTGAAATATAACTGACGCTGTCGAGTGCGAAGGAAATAGACTATTTCTAGTAAAACTATAAACTTTCTTCAACCAAGTAAAGTAAGCGCGCGCTTCTTTTACCTATGATTTCGATTTATTTATATCTCTTCAAGGTTTAAAGGAGTAGAAATTTAGCGCTTAATACATAACTTGGTTACACTAACACTTGTCAATAATAGCGCTTATTAGTGACTTGCCTCTTCTATCTCCCAGTAATCCAACTGTAGTAATTACTTCAAGACTGTGCAACTATATTTTTATTTTTATTTTCCCTGCCGTGATCACTTGTTGGAAGAATAGTCATGGCACAGCCCATTAATGTTGCTCTTCCCCCGCAATTTTTGAGCGAACCGGGTAATCCTTCCACTGCCTGAGAAGATTGGATTATAATGTTCAACAATTACATAGAGGCTCTAGATGGAGAAGACTTTTCACCCAAAAGGAAAAAAGCGCTTTTGATGACGACGTTAGGAAAGGAAGGACAGCGTTTATTTACATATCTACCGCAAGTCTTATCTTCTGGTTCACAGCCTTTAGATGAGTTCAAAGAAGCTGTTGCAAGACTTGAGAATAGATTTGGAAAAGAAGAAAACTTGGTTCTGCAAAGATACAAGTTTTACAAGAACAAACAACTTGAGGATGAAAGTATAGACGATTTTGTTGCCCGTCTACGTGAACTCTCTGTCAAGTGTAACTTTGGACAAATGGCAGATGAACACATTAGAGACCAATTGATTGTACAAGCCAATAATCGTAAAATTCAAGAATGATTATGGGCTGCTAAAAACCCTACTCTTAAGGTGGCGATTGAGTTAGCTAAAGTGGTTGAGGAGAGTGAGAAGTGCATGAAAGAACTACAGAAGAGTGGTGCAGATTCAAAGGTTGCCGAGGTATCACAAAAGGGTTACAATAGTGACAACAGTGATGATGAAGCAGCTGCTGTTGCTATTGTAAGGAAAAAGGGTTATATCCTTCAGAAAAAGAATATCTCTCAACAGTCCTTTAGTAGGTCTCAACCTCAGCCCTTTAACAGGTCACAATCTAAGATGTGTTCTAGGTGTGGAAGCTATTCGCATGCGTCTGAGGCTAAATTTTGCTTTGCGAATAATAAAGAGTGTTTACGTTGTGGCAAAATCGGACACTTTGCAAAGATGTGCAAAAACAAGTCCAACCCAAGGGTTACTGTAGTGAGTGAGTATAGTGAGCTAAAACGGGATGTTAACAAAATTCTTGTTTTGTGTGATTCTGTTTGTTCTTGTCTTGGGAAAAGAGAGCGGATTCCTAAGGCTGATTTTAGAATTGATGACAAATGTATCAGTCTGATAGTTGACACTGGGTCAAAGTGGACCATCGTCCCTTCATCTTTGATGAATGACGTGTGGGGTGACAGATGTCTTGAGGTCAGTGACATTTTTCCCTCTGGTTACCAGGGTGAAAAAATTGATCTTCTTGGTTATTTTGAAGGGAAAATCGTCTTTAAGAACAGGTCCACTTGGGGCAAAGTTTATGTGTCTGCAGATGGTCCCGCCATATTGGGACGTTTCCACCAATACGATGTACATATTGTTGTAAACCCTAGAGCTGATGAACCTGTTTTGGTAATAGACAATTTCTCTGTGGAGGACATACTTACTAATCACAAGGTTGTCTTCAGAGAAGAATTAGGTGAGTTACAGGGATATTCTCATAGAACAGTGTTGAAAGAGGACAGCATTCCCGTTCAGCACAAAGCTAGGAGAGTTCCTTTTGTTTTACGTGATGAAGTAAAGTCTGTTCTAGAAGAAATGCTTCAGGGTGGAATCATTGAGCCTGTGGAAGCTTCTCCATGGGTTTCTCCTGTGGTCATTTCGCAGAAACCGGACAACAAAATTAGGTTCTGTGTAGACCTACGTTCTTTGAACAAGTGTGTAGTGGCTGACGTTTTTCCGTTGCCAAATATTGGTGAGTTAGTTTCCACGCTTAAGGGGGCAAAGTTTTTCAGTAAGTTGGATCTGAAACATGCATACCACCAGATTCGCCTTGATGATAGTTCTAAACACCTGACAGCCTTCGTTACAGGTGAATGTAAATGTATGTATAGGCATTTATATAGCGCACTACTTACCCGTAGGGTCCCAAGGTGCTTCGACCGCTGCGAAACCCTTCCTGGCTTCCCTGAGAGATGGTCCCTTAATGGGTATCTCCAGGGTGAGACCAGGCATCCCCGGCGGTCTGTGGGGCCGTTAGTGAAGATGAGGCAAGCTAATGCCCAGAGTTGCCGAGTGTGATCGCTGATCAGAGTGGGCACCGAGGCGAGAGAATTATCGAGTCCGCAGATCCTGGTCCAGAAACCTGCCGCGCCGGGAATCGAACCCTGGTCCCGGGCCGTTCTCTGCTCTCGGGTCTGCCGCCTCTAACCAGTGAGCCACACTACTTTCCAATTCACTAGGTTACCATTCGGACTCATTTCAGCTGCTAGCGTATTTCAGCGAATGGTCTCAGAAGTGTTTAAGGGTTTAGACAAGGTAATTTTCTTCCAGGATGATATTCTCATTTTTGGAGATACTTTGGAGGAACACAACAATGTTCTACAAAGTGTTTTGCGCAGGGTTGTTGATGCTGGTCTCACTTTGCATCGGGAGAAATGTGCATTTTTGGTTAAGGAAATTGAGTATTTAGGATTTTGTCTCTCTGCAGACGGTATTAAACCAAATAAAAATTTGTTGGAAGCTATTGAATTAGCCCCTCCTCCAGCTGATAAAGAACAGCTCAGGTCCTTCATGAGACTAATTGAGTTCTATGCTAAATTTGTGAGGGATTTCTCTTCGAAAACAGCTCCCTTAAGATCTTTGTTAAAGAAGGGTGTCAAGTTTTTATGGTCTAGCGAACAGGAATCTTGCTTCAGTGGGATTAAGACAGAACTTAAATACGCTAATGTACTTACCCCATTTGATATTAAGCGTCTCTCTGTCTTGATGGTAGATGCGAGTGGGATTGGTCTTGGGGCTGTACTTCTTCAAAAACATGCTGGGGTGGAGAAAACTATTGCTTTTGCATCTAGACCATTGTCTGTTTCTGAATCAAACTATTCTGTGATTGAACGGGAAGCTCTTGCAGCTGCCTGGGGAGTAAACTATTTCAGAACTTACTTGTGGGGCACACGTTTTATTCTTCGTACAGACCACAAGCCCCTCCTCAATGTTTTGGCGCCCGGAGGGACTGGCAAGGGATCGCCCAGGCTAGCCAGGTTAGCTTCTCGCTTACAAGATTATCAGTTTGAATTGGAGTTTGTACATGGTTGGAAAAATATTCAGGCGGATTGTTTGTCGCGTCTTCCAGTGCCTTCCGTTAAAAGACGGGACTCTTTGGTCGATGTTTGTGATGATGCTGCTGTTGCCTCCTTGCAAGATGTTTTGTTTTTGGGGGAGGGTTCCTTCTCTGCTGAGGAATGGTCTAAGGGCATGGAAGAAGATTCTGTTCTTAAAGCTGTTGTTGATCTTGTTGTTAAGGGGGCGAGAAGGGAGAGTACTCTAGAATCTTCAGTTAGACCCTTCCTTAGGGTTTTGGGTGAGCTGTCTCTCTATGGTGAGAATGTATTGATGAGAGGTGATCGCTTTGTTCCTCCTAGTTCTTTGAGAAATAAAATTCTCAATCTAGCCCATGAGGGTCATTTGGGCCAGACCATTACCCAGCGCCGTGTGAAGGAGAATTTCTGGTGGCCTTCAATTGACAATGATGCTGTGGATTGTGTGGTTAAATGTTGCTTTTGCAAGGAAGGAGAGAAACATGTAAAAGTTCTTGGTTCTCATTCTATTGGTAATATCTCTTTTAAGGATGTGCCTTGGCATACCATATGCTTAGACTTCATTGGTCCAATGAATGAGTTACCCTCAAATCAACGTTTTGCTGTGGTTGTTATCGATTGTTTCTCTAAGTGGTTGACTGTTCGTTTCATGAGAGAAATAACGACTGATTCTACTATTTGTTTTCTCAAGTCTGTCTTTCTTGATGAGGGTTTCCCTTCTGTGTTGATTACCAACAATGGCACTCAATTAACCTCTGCTAAAATGGCCTCCTTTGTGCGTGAGTGTGGTATGGCCCATCATCGCACATGTCTCTACAATCCAGAGAGCAATGGTTTATGTGAGAGAGTGAATCGGTTGGTGAAAGGTGTGATTCAGATGTTTGTTGCGAGTGGGTGTTTTTCGAACGAGCGTGTTCAGGAGCTTGTTTGGGCCTATCGCTCAACTCCTCATAAACAAGGAGAAAAGTCTCCTTTTGAGTTGATGCGTGGTCGTTCTCCTGTTTCGAGATTGACTCCTGCATGGTTAAGAGGGTGTGATAATCAATCCTCCTCACCTGATTTGGCTTCTTTACCGATCTCAGTGGGTGATCTTGTCAAGGTCAAGCCTGGTCGGTGTGCCACGGGTCTTGTCAAATTTAGAGGTCCTTTTGGTGTTAAGAAAGCTTTTTCTCTTTTTGTACTTCTTGACAATGGAGAAAAGTGGAATTACAGGAGGGTGGCGCTTTATCAAAAGTGCGGAGTAGCTTCTCGGGGTGCTTCTCCTTGTCTTTATGATAAAACTTGTAGTGGTTACATGCTATCTTCTCAGGGGGATTCTAATGCTTCTTCTCTGCCTGCTGTACGGGGGAGGTGGGTAGTGGTGATGCCTCTTCTTCATGTGAAGTTGGAGTCTCTACCCCTGATTCCGTTCCTGCTCTTTCCTCTCATTCAAGTGTTAATTTGAGGAGTCCTCGCTCTCGTCACCCACCTGTTTACTTAAATGATTATGTTCATAGAGAGCTCTTTCTGTTCCTTTTGTTTTTGTTTTGTTTCTTTTCTTTTGTTGGCCAAGGGGGGGAGATATGTTGTATATTGCTTTATCTTTCTTAGCTTTCCTTTCCTGTCAACCTTCTAGATTGCCTGTAGATTCTCCCTGTGTTGCTCCTGCATGTTCTATATTGTGGCAGTTAGAGCTTGGCCAGATGGGCGACGGTCCTGTTTACTTCTGTGCTGTAATAAACAACTTACCTGCCAGCTATCTGCATGTCAGACCATCTTTATACTTTACATCATAACGTTTAACATATATACCCAGTAATATCGGTGGAGACGCTCAAAGACCGGGAGGCAGCGGCCTCAGAGATGGTCAGCAACACACCTCCATTAGGCGTTCACTTTAACCAACAAGGCACTGACAATAGCGCAATAAACATGTCATTGAAAGACAAAATGAGAAGCCTGGAAAAATTAATGTGTGCCAAACAAGGCAAATGGTGGGAACACAAATCACTACAAAGATACCTCAATATGGGGAGAATCTCCAGAGTTCTAAGATTTCTCAGAGCACCCAGTTATGAACAACCCAATCCAGATATAATGAGAGACTGGGCAGAAGGTAACTTAGATTCTTCACGGAGATTGGTGGAAATCTTAGTTAAATATGCTGAAATCGACCGGAATGCAATACAGACAAAAATAGAGAAATTGAATGAGGAGATTAATCAGTTGGGTAAAAGTGATGAACTAACCAAATTAAGGGATGAAATGGCAACAAGGTTACGCAAAGAGGAGGACAAAGTTAAGGAACGCAAGGCGTTCAAATTCCACAGACACCAGGTGGATTATGAGAATGGGAGAATTTTCACTTTTTCAAAAAAATATGATGCCATAAAATCGAGAAAATATAAATCTAATGGCGAACATGCACAGAAGTTGAGAAATCAAAAAGATGGGCAACCTCAAATATCATATTCAGACTTGAGCTCAGCGATCGAAAGTGAGGCAGAAAATGAACCAGTTTAAGCATCCACAAGTGGAGGGCGCCCAAAACCTTCACCAGCAGAGGAGCTTGGTTTTTAGCAGATGAGCGGAGACAGTCACTCCCCCCGAGGACACAAAAGGAGTAAGCAGGAAGAGGAAAAACCACCGCCGTCGGCAAAGGCAAAAGGCAAGAAGGAAAGCCGACCTCAAACATAAACGGGGTCGCAGCTGGTGGAACTGCAAGTAATCATGGAAGAGGATATAGAAATGACTGTGATAAATCTAACAGACATCATTTGAATAAAGCGGAGAAGCAGATTTTAGCACTTGGCCTATCCTACTGTCCTGAGTCAAATTTTGATTATTCCAACACATAAATGGGCAAATATAAATGTATTCACAAGCTCAAGTTAAAGAAGCATCATGTCTTATTACAAGAACAAAAAATATGTAAAAATGTCCCATCTGACGTAACTTCTGTTTCAGAAAAATAATAAGAAAAAAACACTGAATTAACCCTTTTGGAACCTCTGGTGGCTCTATAAGAGGAAATGGATGAGAGTGGAAGTCCGAGCCCAAGCATGTTGGTTACTTCAGGGGTCTGAAAAAAGAAAAAAAACCCGTTCAAGAAATAATCTACTTTTACACTGGTTATGATTAGGGATGGAATTGTCATTTTTAACGTGAATGTAACACATGATATCAATAAACTGAATTTCAAAATACAAAATTGACGAAAAAAATGAATAACAAAAATATATAATATCATCAACTAATATCTAAGCGTAAAAAAATGACAATATCATCACCCAAGGCACAGATAAATGGGGCAATGTGATTTTATGGAAGGGACAAGAATATCCGGAGGAGGCATTGTCCCAATTGAGTGACAGGGACTGTTACCGCACAAGCAATTTCCTGGCACTTAGGGGAATGTATAGCGAATTCTATGGTAAATTGTAGCTTGGACAAGTGCGAGGCTCCTGACAACCGATGAATACAAGTTCATCAGAAACGACAACCCAAAGGTACCGAATATCTATTTCATTCCATAAATCCACAAAAATACAGTAAAGCCACCAGGAAGGCTAATTATATTGGCACAGAACATCCTATTATAAAATGCTTCAGTCTATGTAGACTATTTTTTACAAGATCTCGTTAAAAAACTACCATCCTACATAAGAGATACCCGTGATTTTATCTTGAAAATGAAGGATTTTGTGTGGAAGGGAAATTATTTGTTAATGGCTCTCGATGTGGTGTCATTATATACATGTATTAACCACAAAGACGGACTACGTGCCCTGGAATTTTATTTAAGAACTACTGAGACTATGTTAACCCCACGTAGCACAATGCTGATAAACATGATCAGTTTTTGCCTTTATAATAATGTATTTTTATTTGACAAAACGTTTTATCAATAAATGTGCAGAGTAGCAACGAGAGACAGCTTCTCCCCCAGCTATGCCTGTTTATTTATGGGCTGGTGGGAGAAGCAGGTCCTGGGGGTGGCACATAAGGAATACATGGAGAATAATGTTTTCTTTGGGTTTTTAAATTTGTTTTATTTTCATCCTCAAAAAGGGCACATTTACACAACAAACAAAAACTGGAGGTGAGAAATTTACACATCAGGCAAAAACTAATGAATAATAAGAAAAATATAAGAACAATAGTTCCAGAAAAAAAGAAAAAAAAGGGAAGTCATCGGAGATACAAATTATTTCATATAATACTAACAATAACTAAATTATTCCATCCAAGGCCGTAGGTCTCCATCGCGCTTCAAACTTGACTAAAGAGCGAATACCCCTTGCCTTCATCAGGCCTGCCTTGAGGCCGTAGATTTCTTTAACGATAGACCACCAATCCGCAGCAGAGGGCGGTACCACAGAGACCCATGCCCTGGCAATAGCCAGTCTAGCAGAAGCCATCAGGATGGAAAAGAGACGTGAGGCAACCATATTATCCTCCTTGTACCCAAACATAATTTCGAGATCAGTAAGTGGATGGTCTAGCCCTAATTTAGACTGGAGTAGCTGTTCAACTTTCTGCCAATAACACCTCAGTTCTGGGCCTGCAATAAACACATGTATAGATTAGCAGCATATAATCCACATTTAGGACAGTTTATTTTATACCCCGTCATATTACCCTGGGCCCATTTAGCTATTTTAGCCGGGGTATAATACAGCATACAAGTAGTGCGTAGTTGCTGAAGTTGCAAACTAACAGAGTAAACCGAGTCCTTAACATAACCTAAGCTTGTTTAATCATTCTAGATGAAACCACTGTATTCAGAGTTTGACTCCAGCGCTCAGCTAATTTCTCACTACCATCTAATCTGAAGCTGTGTAAATGTTTGTACATTAGCCCTATCAAAGATTTAGTTCAAGTCAAGTCAAGTCAAGATTTGCTTTATTCGAATTTTCATAATATAAAATCATAAAAGCGACAGATACATATATACATCATCATTTCATACATTTCATAATAAATAATTTAGGCCTTAAAACAGTATTAAATTTGACACAGTTAATAAACTCTGAATTTACAGAAAAATTTAGCAAATCATAGAATTCCGTTTCCTCAGGACATCTTTTAAAAACCCAATCATAGTCATTACACATTTTACATTCTCCAATTGCTGTAGGCTTAGATACGCTGGCCGACATTGCCGCCATAATCCCTGTCTCAGGTATTGTTTAATCCATCTACTTTTCACTCACATAATATTTACAACATAAAATCACGTGAAATGTAGATTGTAGGGATAGATTATCGCAAGGGCATAATGTCAAATTTCTAGACCAATCGTTTTTAATTGGGAAAGTTACCAGGCGGTGAAATAAGTCAAATCTAAACCTGGTCAAGATGAAACGGTCAAAGCCCTTGATTTTTTTTTTTTTTAAGTAATTTTTATTGTAGACATACAGTTCACAGACCAGGATTCATACAGTTACAGTACTGCTCTGGTCATTTACCAATAATCTTTCTTTGTCATGTTATCCACAGCCTGCAGGCCCACAACCCGGAGGTCGGGCGGCAGCAATCGATCGACCCTTCTTTGTCTGGTTGCGAGTTTTAGGATAATTTTTTCCGCATTAAAGTGTGCATGTCTACTTTTCTTTCCTAACCTAACTAAACTATGTAACCCCCCCCTCAAACTGTCCCTAAACAGTGCCATACTCCCCCCCACCCCTCCCCCCCACCATCCGCTCATAGGGTCTCTTGTGAGAACAATCTAGGGTGTGATCTTAAGCCTGTCAATGTCTAAGTGTGCGATGCGCTCGGTAAGTCTTGGGTGCAATTCCTGTCCACGCTGAGGGTCTCCTCTTCCTCCGTTAACATGCTATCTCTAAGGGCCTGTACTAACGCCTCCCAGGCTGTCGCCATCTCCAATGCTCTAGGGTCAGGCTTTCTACGCGCTAGCTGATACCTGTGTGTGCTATCGCAAGCCGCCCATTTGAGGAATTCGTTATACCATCTCCTGTGAGTTGGGCCTGTTCTCGCCTTCCACTGTCTTGTTATTTCTCTTTTGGCTATCATCAGTCCCATATCCATGAACTTGCTTGAAGTTTTATTTTTGGGCGTGCGAGGGAACCAATGCAGAATGCATACCGCCGAATCGAAGTCAATGGCTCTTTCAGTTACTTCATTTAAGGTCTCCCCTATGGCCTGCCAGTACTCCCGGAGGGCCGGGCAAGACCACAACATATGTTCCAGCTCCGCACCGTCCATTGCACAACGGGGGCACGCCGACTCAGCTACCCCAAAATATTTCTTAATTCTGCCAGGGGTCATGAAGGCCCTGTGTAGCACGTAGTAGTGAATAAGCTGAAATCTCGCATTTCTCATGCTATTTCGGGCTCGGCGCACAAGGCGGGCCCAAATCATTTCAGGAATATCCTTACCCAGGTCTGCTTCCCATTTGGACTTCAGCGCCGTGAGGGCCAACAGGTTTTCGCGGAGCATTCTTGAATACAAGCACGTCACCGCCTTAACCGTCCCAGCCGCCATCATAGCATACTTGCAAGCCATGGACGTCACGGGCTCTGTTAGACCCCCCCCCCAATGCGCCTGCATCGCTCCAACCACAGCCGTGTGCTGGAGGTAGCCCCCTCGTGGCAGGTCAAAACATTCCAGTTGGTCCTGATATGGGAAGAGCGCCCCGTTTTTATAGAGGTCTCCTACAACCTGTACACCCGCTTCTTCCCATTGCTGCGACCAGTCGCCCCCATGGGGCAGCGCCGTCAGCATGCCCAGGGGTATTTTCGGGGCATATGGATGCCGTATCCCCGCCCGCCGTTGAGATCGGTTCCAGCAAAGCCGGAATGTTTGCTGCTCAAGTGTTAGGTCTCGGGTAGCGATCTTCTGCTGTAAGGCTATATAGGCCAAGACATGCCTCGGCGTGCCTCTCGCCTCACCGCCTTCCGGGCCCCGGTACACTTGCGCCACCTCTTGCATGTATATCTGCAGTTGGGCGGCGGGATAATAAAGCTCAAAGTCCGGTACCGCTAGCCCACCCTCGTCTTTTGGGCGGGTGAGCGTCGCCAGCGCCACTCTGCATCTGCCCGCCCCCCACAGGAATGTAGTCAGCTGGGATTTGAGTTGGCGGAAAAGGGAACTAGGGATCCAGACCGGGAGTGTTTGAAAGTAATATAGCAATCGCGGCAGAGCAACCATTTTCAACAAGGATATACGGCCAGCTACGGAGAGCGGGAGTGTGGCCCAAAAGGCCATGCTGCCTTTCAAAGCTTACACGCAGCGACCAACGTTACCCTCTAACATATCCGCGGCCGTATGATATATATATACCCCTAAGTATTTAAGACAAGTCGTTTCCCAGTTAAGCGTGGGCCAGTGGTCAGGACGACCGGTGTCCCTCCGTAACGGAAACAAGAATGTCTTCGCCCAGTTGACCTTTAGGCCCGATATTTCGCCGAATCGCCCTAGCAATCTCTATGCTCCTTCCAGCGCCATTGTGTCATTTTTGAGGAATAACAGCAACTCGTCGGCATACAGCAATATAAATTGCTGCCCGTCTCTACTACCTATCCCCTCAAAATGTCTTCCCGTCCGGGCCTCGGCCGCTAGTGGTTCAATCGCTAGTGCGAACAATAGGGGGGACAAGGAGCAGCCCTGTCGGGTGCCCCTCTCCACCGGGTATTGGTGTGAGACCAGGGGCCCTATCCTCACTCTTGCCACTGCTGCCGCGTCCACTTAATATACCCTTCTTCTAGTCCGAAACGTTCCATGACCTTATACAAATAGTCCCATTCTAGACTATCAAAGCCCTTTTCAATACAACTGAAAGGACATGGGGCGCTCGGTTCGCAGCTTGCGAGCTCTCCAATAGGCGTGCGAGTCTCCTGATGTTAATCGTCGTGGGGATAGAAATGACCCTGCCTGCTACAGGCCCATCTCCCTCCTGGATTCATTGGGAAAAGTCGCGGGTCGCCTAATCCTTGACCGTTTGCAGGATTGGGCGGCAGAGAACAACATCATCACCGACCTCCAGTATGGATTCCGGGAGGGACTGGGCACTGTTGAACAGGCTTTAAATTTAGCACTTCTAATAGGAAAGTATGTGGGAGCCAAACGGGGAAACCTATACATGGTTTACGTCGACCTTAGTGCGGCGTTTGACTGTGTAATTCATGCCAAGCTATGGCCCATCCTGGAGAAATTGGGGGTTGACCCGCCGCTAATCAAATTCTTGCGCGAGCTTTATTCTGAAGCTTCGGCTCGCGTAAGGTTTGGAACAGGTGGTGAATTAACATCTTCCTTTCAAATAACACGTGGAGTTAGGCAGGGTTGCGTCCTGGCTCCCTTCTTGTTTAATTTATACACGAATGGTTTGGAAGCAGCCATGCTTGAAGGGAGCCAGGACCTACCTACCATTAACCATCGCCCTATCCCAGCACTGCTCTACGCTGATGATTCAGTTATCTTTGCTAGATCCCTGGTACAATTACAGAAGCAACTAGACAAATACTGCAACTATATGCTTTCCCTGGGGTTAAAGGTAAATAAGACCAAGACCTTTGTTATGAAAACGGGGCCCAAGGTGACAAGCTCGAAGTATCTCTCTATCGAGCACTCAAAATTAGAACGAGTCAGGGAATACCCTTATTTGGGTATACTAATAGATGACCAGCTAACATGGAAAAGGGCACTGGTAACTAGAAAACTGCTATACCAGCGTGCTACATCTGCCCTAATTTCATTTTCTAGAAAACTGGGTAAGCCATCTCCCCCCGCACTACTTAAAATCCACCAAGCTAAGTGCCAGAGCATTGCTACATATAGGGCTGGCGTATGGGGTTATGTAAATACGGCCGAACTCCAAAAAATTCAAAATGGCTTCGTAAAATATCTGTTGGCCCTTCCCCAGAGTGCCCCCACATACGGATGCCATACCGAGCTTGGGATTGACTACTTAGCTGATTACATCAAATGTCAACCAATGCTCCTATGGCATCGTATCTGGTCTAAGCCTGAATGTCACCTTACTCGGGCCCTGATCTCGGACTGCCTGGGGTTGTCCTCTTGGAAAAAGATCCCATGGTTGGCTTACGTTGTCAACTTCTTGGAAGATTTGGATCTTAACCAATACGTAACAGAGCCGTCATTAATCAGTGAGCTAAGTAGAAAAACCTTTAAGTACCATTGTCTTAATCATCTTAGGGAACTTCGTTTGAGCGGCGAATTACCCAAGCAATCAAATGCCCACGTTATGATGGTACAAGTTTCTCCAGGCTTACAGCCTTACCTCACTTATTATTTGACTAACTACGAAAAATACCTTATAACCAGGTTTCGTTTTAATTAGTTTTTCCGATTGATAACCTTCCCAAATCCATTAAATTGGTCCCACAATCTAGAGAAATGCCCATGCGATAAGGTCCACCCACCAATCCACCTTGCATGTAGCTTTTTTCTGTTATTATTACGCCATACCCCGCAAACGCTGGGTTTTGCCCGTGTTGCGTCAGATGGGGTTGAGGACCTGTCGACCAGCGCTTCTTGCATTGCAACAGCCAAATTCACAACACGAGGCTAAAAGCCTGGCAATGTATTTGAAATCATGTATAATAATACGCAAAACAATAAGGAACGAGGATCTAACACTTTGAAACATTGTGCTGGTAGTTGACTGAAAGTGCATTTTTCCCTTCTGTTATTTTTTCTGTAACGTTATAGGCTTTTTAAATTGTACTATAATATTGTAATAGCATTATTTGTCCCGCATTTATGTAAATATGTATTTTTAAAATTATGATGTGCTTTTTATGGTTAACTAATTGTCTAACCGAATAAAAGAATTTGATTTGAATCGTCGTGTTCCGGGCGGTAATTAATCCATTTTGGTCTTCGTGTACCAAGCCGGGCATATGCTGCAGAAGTCTAGCTGCCAGTATGGAGCTCAATATCTTATAGTCAGCGGTTAGCATGGAGAGTGGCCTGTAGGATGCAGGGCTACTACTCTCCCTACCCGGCTTCAGGAGCGGTATCACTAATGCCTCCGGCATTGAATGGGGCAGGCGGCCTGTTGCCCTGGCCTCCTTATAGATTGTTTGGAGTCGTGGCGCTAAAATGTCTAGATACTTGCTATAAAATTCAATGGGTAGCCCATCTAACCCTGGCGTTTTGTTGCGGGCCATTTTTTTTACCGCTCCCCTGATCTCTCCTAGGTCAATGTCTCTCCCCAGATCCGTCGCCTGTTCCTCGTCTAGCTAGGGCAATTGGAGGCCATCTAGAAAAACCTCAGTCTCATTCTCCCGGTCCCCCGGTTCGCTTTTGTAGAGGTCCTCGTAATACTTTTGGAAGCCATCTAAGATCTCTGTTTTGGAGTAGTGGATGCGGGCCGCTTCATCCTCTATAGCTAGTATAGGGGAGCATCGCTTTGTGGGGTTCGCCAGCCACGCTAGTAGTGTTCCGGTTTTGTCCCCTCTACGGGGGTCCTAAGCATATACGCTCGATGGTCGAAGGCGCGAAGCCGCTCCACCTCCACCGCCACCGCCTCTCTAGCTGAGCTAACCTCCTCTTGGAGGTCGGGCGGCCAGGCTGTATCTTTTCCATGTCCCGCAGCTTGGAGTCTGCCTTACTAATATCCTCCAGCAACACCTTCCACGCGCCCACGTATCTCGTTATACACTGGCCCCTCACCACCACTTTAAAAGCATCCCATTCCATCGCCCTAGTGGCCGTCGTCCCCTCATTATCGGTAAAGTATTGGGTTATACCCTCCTCCAGTGCCGCATGGAACAACGGGTCTTCCAGGGTCTCTGCTCTTAATTTCCAGGTCGGCACTCGAGGCACCTTGGTCGCCCAGGCAAAGTTAATTATTAACGGGTTGTGGTCCGAGATCGTCCTCGTTAGGTACTCTGACCAAGTTACGGCTGGCAACACGACCTGTGAGCATAATATCGCATCAAGCCGGACTTGGAGGTCATGTAGGCTGGAGAAGTGAGAGTAATCGCGGTCAGTTGGGTGGTGCGCCCTCCATACATCAGTCAGCCCCATCCCTCTTGCCATTCCAATCTGCCTTTTGTGAGTCGGTGAACAGGGGAGTCCTTCAGTGGTGGGTGGGACCTGTCCAGTGTTGTGTCCGCTATGGAATTAAAGTCCCCTCCCATCAGGATCGGGCCCGACAGGAAGTGTGCCAGTGTCCCCGATAATCCTGCTAGGAAGGCTATCTAGGCCATTTTCCTGGGATCCACATACTTTCAGGTTACATATATTTATATTAAAATCGCCTGCCCAAACCAAGATTGCATCTCCTCCTTTAGCTGTGCTTAAATAGTTTAAGTCTGCATGCAGGTTATTTAATACACCTATAAAGTCAGCATTTTTAATGTTATTATAGAAATTTACCACGACTAGCTCCAGGCCTGAACGTTCTAAAACAGACATCATCTGATAGTGCGCTGAGGAATTTCTAATTTCAATCATCTGAAGCTTCAGATACATACATACAGATGCCCCCTTTGTGTCTGCCATACACGGAGCGCGCAGCTGGGATGTGAAAGGTCTTATAACCACCCAGATGCTTACCATTTAAGAGCCAGGTTTCCTGGATACATAGAATGTCGAATTGATGTATAAACTCCCCCAAACAGTGTTAGACACACGTTCCACGAGACAATTCTCACTTGTCCTCCCTGTTGTGGGGGGCTAATTGATAATGGGTAATCTTTATCAGTAATAGGGTTAGAAGGCTCCACCTTTTCAACAGGCCCCACCCATTCTGCGATCTTCCAACCAGCATCTTTTTTTTGACTAACCAATATATTACCATTGTTTACTTCCAGTGGGACATTTTCCCACTGAGTTTCCTGTTCTTTAATCGCTATCTGGGCAGACATTTGATATAGTTGCGGTCCGTGGCTATGCTTGTAACCTCTGGCTACTGCATTCTTACCACGCAGTCAGTCGCAATCATTTAAACCAGAAAGTGCTGCGAACCTATTTGTCCCTTCGAAAAAGAGGGGAAACCCCACGCCACCCCATCTTGTTTCAAATGGTGGCCTCACCTTGGTTGTCCCCTTCCCTGCTGCATTCAGTAATACTGTATCCGTGTGTTTTTCCACCCGTTCCGTGTATCGAATCTTAATTCTTTCAAGTCCCTATAGAAGAAGTCTAGTGGTAAGATCTCAATGCCTTGCCCCCTAGACCCTTCACTGGTTGCAGCATCTCTTAGTACCCTTCCTACAGGTACTGGACTGTTAAAATTAATTACAATACAGTCGCCACTTTTATGTTTCCGTGTCCTGCCCAACCAAGCCACCCGTCTAACCATTATGACACTATTCCCTATCCTGCTACCTTCTGTTGTGTTGCATGATAGCCAGTAGACCACCTTATTTTTTAGCTGGCTATAATTCTCCTTTACCCCCTCACTGAGTGTTGGGACATTTCCTAGAACCAAAACCAAAGGAGAGGATTCGGGAGGTAAGTCAATAACAGGGAGAATGGGCGCATTTTTAGCACAATCAGCCCGATCTCCTGCCCCTTCACCCTCTTTTGATAGTAGAGTCAGTACTGGGATGTTCTGTTTGTTTTTTTAAATTATTTCTCTCCACATTCGCTTCATTACCTATGCCACCCTTTGTTAACTCCACATTTTTATTGGGTAACGTCAGATAGACTACTTCAAACTCTGGTATCGAGATAGTGATAGGTAGTGTAGTTGTTTCAACCCCTTTACTCCGATCTACAAAAGTACCCCTAGTTTGTTCACATGCTGTTAGATTCGCCAGTTTCGAAGTGTTCTTTGTCATAATCCCTAGCAAGACATCCAATTTTTCATTTATTACCTCCTGTCTTTCTATCAAAGGGAGCGTGAACGATTTAAGCAGCTGCTCCATATGGGATACAGTGCATTCCACGTTGCTAGATGTGGCCTGAATGTTAATTAGAGGCTGAAGGGCCTTTCTGTGTGGGGGTCTTATTAGGACTGACAGACCTGAAGCAGGGGTAGCTGGTGTGGTAGTCATTTTACTCGGGACCGGTGTTACTAGTTTGTCTGTTTTTTTAAAATTTTGGGTTTTCTACCTACTTGCCGACACCCTCCCCTCTTTCCTTTTCCCTTTTGATTATCACCTGTGGCAGTAACCTTGGAAAGTTCACCCGCCTGCACATTCTTAGAAATAATCACAATGGGGTGAAAATCGTCCGAAGATACACTAGTGCAAGAAGATATCTTCGTAGAGTTTATGTCTTGCCCTCTTTCTAGTCCTTTAGCTTGCAAATATGGGCTAGTTACGCTTAGTCTTTGGGGGTTAACATGATCAGGAGTAACAGCATTCTTTAGTTCGCCCAGGGAAGATTGTTTTGAACATACAAGTTCCAGCGATAGCCTTTTCTCCGTGAGGGCTATTTCTCTCTCGAGCACCACAGCTGCCCGTGTAATAAAATTGTCAAGTGTTCCGGTAATACTTCCCCCTGTAACACTAGGTACGCTTTTCCTCCCCTTTCCGGGGGGGTGAGACATGCTCAGTCCAAATAGATATTAGGCTTACCAGTCTTAGTTGGACGTTAGGGAAGTTGCCTGGCCCAGCCTTATGCTGCCTTAGACGGCCATAGACGGCCATAGACGGCCCGCCCTTTGTTCGCCCGGCGCCCACCCGCGTGCGTCCCGCGGAAGGGCGCGAAGACGGCGTGTTCAATCCACAGGAGCGCAGGGCCTTCTGGTAGTCGTGGTCTCCCCACACAGTGGCCGCGCCCTGGATGGTTATAGGCAGCGGCGGCGGGGGAGAAAGCAAGCAACACTCAGGCAGCTCCAGCAGGGGACAGAGATAGCAATAAACCCCACCTACAACAAGCAGCCCAAGTCGAGTTCCTTTCTTAGGCGGTCAATAAACAGGATTTAGTTGTCTCTCCATATAAACAGTCCCAAATGCTTGATGCATTATTTCTGTTGCAACTAAGTTAGGGACCAAATAGTCTCTGATCTGCAGATATTTAAGGGAAAAATAAGCAGGATGTTTGTAAACTAAGCGCACATTTTCAAATGATTTGATTCCTCTCTCATTATACATTTCACCCAAGAAAGTGACTCCTTACTTTGCCCAGGATTTGCTGCTTTGTCCTGAAACACCTCAGGAAACAAAGGGTTTCCCCTCAATGGACATTTTTCGTGATATGTTGGTAATTTACACCTTGCAGACATTTCTCTCCAAATATGTACAGTATCTCTAACAGTCTTGAACTTCACTCACTTAAAGTAGTTTGGATCCCTTATTCCATATAAGAACATGTCCCTCTGGTTTCCTAAAATAAACCCAAACACTGAGTCTGTCTGGTTCAAACCGAGCAGGCTACGAAAGTGACCCATAAAGGAAGCCCAGAAATACATTTTAAAATCTGGAAAGCCAAGTCCGCCTTGTTCAAATGGAGCTTTCAGCAGCCCAATTGCTCTCCTAGATTTTTTATAGCCCCAAATAAAACTACTACAAATCCCCTCTAGTTTAAAAAAAATATATTAGGGACTGTTAAGGGGATGGATCGAAACAAATATTAAAACTTGGGGAGTATTTTCATTTTGATTAAGTTACATCTGCCCACCAGTCCTAGAGGAAGCCTATGCCAAGTTTTAAATAATTTGGTAGTTTCGTTTAGAAGTAGTAAATAATTTAAATCGATAATCTGATTAACGTTGGCTGTTATCTTCACCCCTAAGTAAGTCACAATAGTACAAGCCCCAGTAATAGAGTTTTAAATCCCAGCCGTAGTAAGCACTAAAGTCTTGCTAGCATTCAATTTATAACATGAAACATTCCCATATTTCTCAGCTTCTTCCTTAATACTTATCATGGCCTCGCCTGTATTAGTAACATAGATCGCAATATCGTCAGCGTATGCCGAGATCTTAAATTTGGAAATCAGGGATTCCAGTGGCTTGCTATGCTTATAGGCTTGTAAAGTACGTAGAAATGGCTCTATATATAGGGCAAAAAGTAACGGGAGAGGGGGCTCCCCTGCCCAGTCCCACATAGTATCTGAAAAGGCATGGATCAAGACCCTATATAAGACAGTTTGGCCTCAGGGTTACAATATAAAGCCTGTATCCAGGACCAAAACCTTATCCCTAGACCAATCTCAGTCAATAAGGCCCACAAAAATTCCCACCTGACCCGGTCAAAAGCCTTTTCGGCATCTAGGATAATCATTCCAAAGTCAAATTTTTCTTTCTCGTTAAAATTAAATGCTCCAATAGCCATATTGACATGGGCAGTGGTGTCCCTTCCCATAATAAACCCATGCTGTCTTTCGGAGACTAATCCCGGCATAAGCAGAGCCAGACGGGTCGCCAAGATTTTTGAAAATATCTTGGCATCCGTGTTAATAAGGGAAATTGGCCGGTATGATCCACATTCTGTTGGTGGTTTGCCCTTTTAAAAAAAACACAATCTGTGTTGTATTCTACGACTTCGGTACCTGCCCACTGATAGCAAGTTGTATTATCATAGTCAGAAGAAGAAGCAGAATCTCTTTGAAAGATTTATAAAATTCTAATGGCAATGAATCATCTCCAGCCGCCTTTCCCGTGGGTAACGCTGATAACGCCAACTCCACTTCTTCTATCGAGACTGTCTCATCTAATATAGCAGCTTCCTCAAAATCTGCTACTGAAAGACAACTATCATCAATATAGCTCAGTATTTCCTCCTGGTTCGGTGCCCACGTAAGGGAGTAAAGCTGTTAATAAAACAGAAAGAATTGTTCTAGAATGGCTGAAGATTCGGTATGCAGAAGCCCATCTGTCCCCTTTATGATGCTAATCCTAGTTTTATCCTTTGCCTCTGCTGTCTGATAAGCCAACACGTGTCCTATATTCTCCCCACATTTATATTTTTCTAAACGATATTTATTATAGCTAACCGCCATTTTATCCCTAAAACACTTTTTAACTAAAATTCTTGCATCTATTAGCGACAGAAGCAAAGTATCTTGAGTCATTAGGTCTTTCTTTACGGCCTCTGCATGCTGTTTCTCAATATTACGCAAAGTATGCACCAGGGCCTCCATTTCATTTTAGCGCTTTTTATTCTGCAGAAAGATATATTTTTGTGTAATACCACGGACATACACTTTCATTGTATGTCAATGGGGATGCTGACCCTGTATTTACTCTAAAAAACTCCTCCAATTGCTGAGCCATATTAACCAAATACTCGCTATCAGTCAACAAGTACCTGGGAAAGGAGAATGTCCGGACTTCCCTCTTCCCAACTTCAACCCAAAAAGGAAAAATAATGGGGTTATGATCTGAAGTCACCCGAGGGCAAATTTCCATTTCTGATGTTGTGATTAAGCCATCTGAAACCCAGGCCATTTCTAACCTAGAAAAAGACTTATGGGGGGCCGAATCGAATGTATAGCCCGGTATTGTTGGGTATATGTGCCTCTATGCATCTTTAATGAACTGAAGCCTTAGCATTTGGAATATTGCAACACAGGTCTTATGCATTCTAGTATTAAGACGTTTTCCAGTAGAGTCTATACCATAGTCTATGACGCAATTAAAATCTCCCGTAATCAGTTTTTCACCCTCCCAATTTAACAATTCTAAATTAAGATGTTAAGATAGCAGGAACGTCCACGTTAGGACAATATTTTGCACAGGCCACAAACATTTTACCCCAAAAATCAAGCTGAGCCAATACCCACCGCCCCCGTTGATCAGACTGACTTTTAATCACGCTGCAATTAAACCTCTTATCTTTTAATAAAGCCACTCCTTTTATAGATACTGATTGAGTAGTACAGATAATAGTATCATATCCCAAGTACTTTAACATGTTTCGATCCTTATAAGCAAGATGTGTTTCTGTTAGAAAAAACAATTTAGGCTGATACATTCGTAGTTCCTCATGGACTAACTGTCGCTTAATAGCGCTATTGGGACCAGCCACATTCCAGGTCATACATTTAACCCGATTCACTATAGAGTTTTTTGGCTTTCCAATAGGTCCCCTTTACTGCCTCCAGTTGTCCTAGAAAAAATAATTATTGATATGCCGCCTTCTAATCCAAAAAAAGTAAAATAAAAACGTTCCGTTTGTCCTGAACCAACAGTGCTATAGTGATTACTTTTTTCCCCCATTTTCCACCTTACCCTTTCACCCCACAGAACCCTTTGACACCCTCCCACCACCCTGTCCCATAGAGGAGGACTCCCCCCTTTAACCAGCTGCCGCTGTCTGGGCAGCCATACAGAGCCACAGCCATGGTGGTCTACTCCACACCTCTTCATTCTACATTATCAATTTTTAAGATAGCACTTAATTTAGCCCATTGCTAATAAAGCATATAATAAAAGAAAAAAAGCCCTAATAGACAGAGCTCAAAGACACTATTAAGAGAAAATAGAAGACAAAAGACAAAGAATTAATCAAAAGCAAGCCCACTTGGTTAGAAAAAACCCTCCACACATCAAGTAGACTTTTAAACCATGCCCATAGATACCGTAGACCCCTATTCTACATCTTTTCTGCAGATTCTGCTTGCCACTTGGCCACTACCTGCTCAGTTTCTTTTTCTTCAATAAAGAAATAGTAGTGACCACCTTTAAGCACTTTGCACGCCTCAGGTTCTTGCAAAATAGCCTGACCACCAAAGGCTTTGATCGGATTTATCAATTGGTGCAACTTTCAGCGCCTGTCCATTGTGGCCTTGCTTAGGTCTGACCTTACAAAAAAAAGAGCAGATTCAGCTGAAACTGGAAAGTTAGGTCGGGCTTTCAATGCGACTGCCTGTCTCAATAAGAAATGTCCTAAATATATCAAAAATGGCCAAGGGTATTGACCCCCTTGTTCCTCTGGACTAACGGTAATGTCCACCCTTTGCAGCTGAGAGTCCCAGTCGGAAAGGTTGGGAAAGGCTTTCTGGAATAGTTGAACTATGTAAGCCCTCGGATCTGCCCCGTCAGGAATTCCAAAAAGTCTAAGATTTTGTCGGCGCTGGCAATTTTCCATGTCCTCCAGATTAGCCTGTATGCCTGAGATCTGAGCCTCATGCTTCTTGGCAAGAACATCTGTACCTGCCGACAATTCTTCAGTATCCGCGACTTTCTGTTGCAACTCTGAAATCTCTTGAGTTATTCCACCAAGTTTACCCGCCATCTCCTGCAAAGACTGTTGCATTCTGCTCTTATCTTCTCGAACCTGCAAATAATGCTGTTGAGCTTCCTGTCTTTGCTCATTTAAAAACTGTAAGATCAGACAGAGTGATGGTGTCATAGCTTCCTGGCTGCCTGTTGCCCCACCCCTTGATTGAACTGCCACTTGAGTAGCGTGAGCACCTTCTATAGTATGAACCACTCTAGAGACTGAAAGTGTAGGTTAAATCCCATCCGGGGAAACCACTTTAGAGCTGTCAGCTACTACTATAGGCAAGAGATGAGCCATCTGTAGGACTAGTGCCCGAAAGCTGTAATGCCAATGGGCTTGACACCTCCCTTTGCCTGCACCCATTTTCATAGAGGGCTATTATTAGAGATAGCTTTCCCACGTGGAGTTGTCGTGTTCTGACCACCAAATGCTTTTTTTGTTTTATTTTTGGCCTTCCGTTTCCCTTTCTTGCCTATAAGTGTTTTACCTGTGTCTGTAGGCTCTTGTGTTGTAAGCTCCGTTAGATCTTCTTAATCCTCAATTGAGGCTGAATCATCACCTTCGCCCTCTTCCTCCAGCATGCCATCCATAGCAGCACAGACCTTTGCCCCTAATTCCGACACCTCATCAACTCTCGGAATGTCAGCGGGATAGTCTCTCGGATTTGGCAAGTTTATATAGCTAGATGCATTAAAAATATTGGAAGAGTCAGGTGTATTAGATGGGCTCCTGTAGGATACATCAGGCCTATACGCGGACTGAGCTGGCGTAAGGGTTAAAGCTCTGCCACTACATCTCCACTTTGATCTCCTGAATCTATATTGCTGTTGTTGAAAACTCCAGCCGCCACTGAAGTCGTATCAACCATAATATAATATTATCAGTATCAGTGGCGACACTGTTGCAAGCTGGAATCGCTGACAGTAAAGCCTCAGTAATTTTGTTGCCAGTGAGATCTTTCCCCGAGTTACCAGCAAAAAGCTCTGCTACTTTCCCTTACTGTAGCAGACGTGATAGCGGCTTACCGATAGTCATACTTGGTTTCTCGGCCACGCTCACGCCATCAGAAGCGCCTGCTTCACCTGCGACGGCATTCCTACTGGCACTGGTGTTTCTCTGGGCAGTTTTAGATGGTGCCATCCTTCTCTTGGCTTCGGTCTCAGCCTCAGGCACTGGAACCACTGCCGGAGCCACTGCGAAGAGCACACCCGACCAACCAAGCGCCGACCGGCCAGCCAGTCTTGAAGAAGGTAGCCGGGCCGCCCACAGCAAACGCCCGATCGGAGCCGTGAGAGGCCACCACATCCATTCATTCGTACTCCCTATTGGAGAGGGTCTCCAAACTTCTTAGCTTTCAATTGGCAATAGGTTTACAGTCCAGAATCCACTTTAAGTGGGTAAGCGCTTATCTTCGTTTCTGCCGTGGGTGCGGGAAGAGCCTCCACTCGGCTGCACTCCGTGGCAGCTTCAATCCGCCATCTTGCTCCTCTCCCAAAAGACTGTGCAGTATTCAATGGGAACCACTGGAATGTGAAAGCCTGGAGAATAATGTTAAAGCATATTTTCGTTTTATCGATGACTTGTTCATTGTATGGGAAGGAACTGTGGAAAAAAGCCTAAGATTTATGGCTGCTATTAACATAAATGTATGAATTTAAAGTTCACTGCCACTATTAGTGAGAAAAACATTCACTTCTTTGATGTAGAAATGTACATAGCAGATAACAATATTGAAACCAGAAATTACAGAAAAGAGACAGCAGGCAATTCAGTGTTGTATTCTACTAGCTTCCATCCCCGACATCTAATCGAAAGCATTCCCTATGGAGAGATGATTAGAATAAAGAGAGTATGCAGTAACCTGGCAGATTTAACAGCTGCACAACTAGAAAGTAAATAGAGATTTCTGGAAAGAGGATATTCTAGAAAGACAATAGAGACGGCCATCACTAAATCCAACACTAGATCCCTCTTACTGCAAACCAAAAAGACAAGAGAGGAAAATGTAGAGCAACCGATACCGGAAGTTAGATTAATTCTGACATATAACGCCCAACAACGAGAAATAAAGAGGATCATGCAACGCAACTGGCCTGGCCAATTGTGAGAAGTGACCCAGTAGTTGGTGACATCATTCCATGCAATTTAGGGGTGACTTACAAGAGTGCTCCGTCTATGCATAACAGCTTAGTAAGCAGCAGCCCAGAATTTAAAGTGCAAAGAGAATGGTGGCTACAAAATGGGTTTACTAAATGTAAAAGCTGTAAGGCATGCCAATATGGAGTCAATACCAAGACCTACAGGTCAGCATTTAGTGAAAAAGTTTTAAAGATTAATAAACCACTAAATTGCAAAACTGAATTTGTCATTTACATCTTAGAGTGTTCTTGCAACCTTAAATATGTGGGCAGTACTAAGCTGCCTGCCCACAAGAGAATTTTGCAACATATTATGGTGATAAATAATAACGATCACACATATCCGGTTGCAAGATACTTTAAGGAAATACACCAAAACAACCTAAAACATTTCTTGTACTATTTGATCGATACAATCCCCCTAAACAGGAGAGGCGGTGATAGAGAGGAGCAGCTGAGAAAGCTGGTAACTGGATATATTCTTAACCTTGAGAGCAAGGCCCCAGGGGGAATACGACCGAGGACCTGTACACATGTCTGTAAATTAAATGATATATTGAGTGTAAGCCTAAGTCAATTTAATATGCTATTTAATATTTAAAGGGAGAATGATCTGTCAATCAATCAATCAATCAATCAATCAAGCATTTGTATAGCGCGCTACTCACCCGGAGGGTCTCAAGGCGCTTAGGGGAGGAGGTCCGCTGTGGTATTGGGTTCCCAAGGCCTACATGCTCCGCAGAATACCCACTTACACCAAAAGAACTGTTGGCACGGAAACTGAAAAGTACAAAAGACAAGTTTATTAAGACCCCATTGGGTGGTGGTACATTCCTACAGCACCCTTCGGCAATGCAAGAAGTATCACACCAAACGTTGGTGCGAGTCCTTCTTTTATACAGATTTACAGTAATAAAAGGTAGGCGGTACATGGTTTACAGAGTTTTAGGTACATATATGGTCATTTTTGGAACACAGCCAACTCATGGGAGGGGTTACAACACCACTGGTCAGTTTTGTGGAACATTCCTAAGGGGTGACTGGTCAGTCGGAACTGCGCATGTACAGGCTTGACCGTTACTAAAAATAGCCTGTTGCTGGGCAAACTCGAGTGGTCAGTGGCACGGACAAAGGACTAAAGGGCATGCTGACCACGAGGCCGCTCATTCCCTAAAATGGCCGCCGTAACATACAAAATGGCGTTTTCGAATAAGGCCAAGTTAAGGGAAATAACGTGTAGCAAAGCTAAGCGCTAACCCAGCCATCATCAAATTATGACAGACGACCCTTTTAGCGTTTAGCTGAAGCTACCTCATAGTGGACATAGTCGGGATACTCATCTTCTATATCAATTG
The DNA here is from genome assembly GCF_964263255.1 of Lissotriton vulgaris. Taxonomy (NCBI): domain Eukaryota; kingdom Metazoa; phylum Chordata; class Amphibia; order Caudata; family Salamandridae; genus Lissotriton; species Lissotriton vulgaris. The sequence goes on from NC_141687.1 coordinate 2,095,544,872, forward strand.
ACATAATTTGAGCCACTTCTTTATGAAGCATCAATTCATTTTGGGCAAGAGCTCGTCTAGATGGAATACAAACTGATAAACACATGGAACATAATGCAGGGCCACATTGTATACATAAACACAAGAAGAATAAGATCCCAACCATGATACATAAGATTGTCAATAGCATCCAGCCCCATGTACTAAGCATAGACCAGAACCACCCCGAAAAGGTCCATGTACCATTGTCCGGATGTATTTCAGCAGCAATTTTATGCAATTTAGATATGGCATCATATACAGATGGTGAGTTGTCAGGAACGTAAACACAACAGCTACTTCCGATAATTCTACATGCCCCCCCCTCGATCAGCTAGAACTACATCTAGAACCATCCGGTTCTGGAGCGTAACAATTCTAGATATTTGAAGCTCTTCAGTTATGTTTCCCAATGCAAAAGCAGTATCATTAGCTACAGCCTCAACAACACGGGTCTTTCGACTGTTCAGAGCAGCTCCCACAAAGGAAAACAAACCCAGATTAAAATCCACATATTGTTGTAGTGCAGTATCGGTCTGATCAATGTCTTCCAGGACTACAGCACGTTTGACTCTATTTAACACAAAGTCATGATACAAAATATAGTCATTATGGTACATTGGTGGGGCAATGAATACAGGGGGCAATACAAAAGAGATATAACATGTACCTAACCATCCTAACGGGAGACAATGATAACGTTTATTGCCACATATGAAGTATGTATTTTGAGATGCCACAAAGGATATGCCATTCGGACTGTCAAATGCAAGTGTGGTGTTACATTCACTTTTTCCAACAGGGATTGTACCTTTATTTCGTATACACAGATCAGCTTTAGTATCTATAACATTAATGACATGAGAGCTGGACATATTAATGTTCTGTTGATTACTGTAGATTCGGGGTGCAGACACATTGTCGGGGCGGTACTCTTCCCATTCAAATCGAGTACCCTCAGCTTGTGGATAGCCGTCCCGATCATGATAGCATATCTTGTTTAAACGGAAAAGCACCCCCCCTTTTGTTGGCCAGCGCAAAGTGAATAGAAGAGTATACCAAGCATTGCAGGAACCATTGTGGGAAAACGGGAGTGGGATAAGTGGTGTGCCTCCTTTTTTCTGATGTCCAGGCAACATCCCACACACCCAACAATTAGAAGTGTTCGTCATATTGTGAGTATGATGCAAGATTTGAATGAAGCTATTGTTCAGGTAAGTCTGTCGGTGCCGTTCTTCATGGTAAGGTAAGGTCTAATGAAAATGTTCAGATGGAGTCGGGGTAGTCGGAAGCAAATGTTCCCGTACGGGCACCACAAGTTCTACTACCCAGGCTATCACTGCTATTACCACAATTGTCAATACAAACAATATAGCACCAAGAATTCTTTTGTCTCGTGCTGCAGAAGACGCCATAGTTCAAAGAATTCACAATGTCTCAAATATTCAACTAAAAAATAAAAATATGAGTGCTGAGCTCCGAGGTAGCCGTTGTTTTCTTCTCCGGGGTCAAGACGGGTGTCGCTACTCTTGGCAGAACTGATCCCCCCCCTTGAGATTCCCGGCTTCCGTTTCACAAACCCCAGAGCGGGAACCAACCAGTCTCGCACCAACAAAAAAAATCTTCTTCCTAGCGTGGCCGCAGATTATAACGCTGTTGTCCAGAAACGGTGTGGTCCGGGAAGGCTCCCTCCAATTCGGCCGACGTCACAACTGGGCTCTTTTCCTCGTCCAAGATGTCTCTGTAGTTAGACAGCACAGTAGGATTCACCAGGTCCGGAGAGACGCGACGGCAGTGAGATGAATGCACCCACCGCTTCCTGTTGGTCACTCGCACAGCCGTTCGAGTTGCAAGCAGGACTTGCTCGGGGCCACGCCACCTCGGTTCCAAGCTGTTCGCTCTCTCAAACGATTTTACCATAACGAAGTCACCAGGACGAAGATTGTGAGCCTCTCCAATGGACTTGTCAGGGAGTGCTTCTCGAACCTGTTGGTGAATGGAAAGTAAATCCTTTGTTAATCGTGCCAAATAATCGTTCATCATTATACAAGGCACATCATGTAACAATCGCGGCTTAGGAACTCCCCATATATTCATTGGCCTTCCAAACACTACTTCATAAGGTGTGAGGCCAGTTCGAGAGTGGGGCACTGATCTAATAGAGAGTAATGCTAACGGCAAGGCATCCGGCCACTTCAAAGACGTGGACGTCACAATCTTAGCCAGTTTTAGTTTCAACGTGGCATTGTACCGTTCGACAAGACCTGCTGATTGAGGATGTAACACAGCGTGAAACTTTTGCTGAATCTCCAATCCCTTCAGCACATATTCTACAATTTTCCCAACAAAATGAGGACCATTATTGTTCCACAAAAATTTGCAAACTCCATATCGAGGAAAGTACTCTTTGAGCAAAACTTTTGCTGTTGTCAAAGCCGTATTATCTTTCGTGGGGAAAGCCTCAACCCATTTGCTAAAGGCACATACCACCACTAAGACATACTTAAGGTTATTGCAGCGCTCAAGCTGGATATAATCCATCTGAAGTGCCGCAAATGGTGCAGAAGGTGGAACGAACCCTCCTTTCGGAGTATGCGTCCCTTTTGCAGGATTGTGCTGTAAACATATCAAACAAGTCTGCACTACTCTCTTGGCAGTGTTGGCAATCTCAGGATGCTCCCAAACTCGTGTTAACAATCGAGTAATTGCAAGAGCTCCAACATGTGCCAACCCATGTGTCATCTGGACCATCGCTTGCAAGTAAGCTGCAGGCAATTTCCATCTTTCCATATCCTTGCTCCTCCAACAACCCTCATCATCCAGCACCCCCTCTGCTGTCCATGTTACAAGTTCTGCTTCAGTCGCTCATTTCTGGATATCTAATATCTCTGCTCTAGCATCATGCCATCACTCGGCCTGCGACTTCACTACATACATGGGGGAGTCATTTCGCGACATAGCTGTTTGTCTTGCTATACTCTCTGCAAAGGCATTTCCTTGTCCCACTTTGTCGGTGACTTTTTTATGTGCACTGCATTTGATTATCGCCACTTTCTTTGGACAAAGTAACGCGTTTAGGAGATCACGCACTAGTTCTCCATGCATAATGTGTACTCCATGCGAAGTCAAAAACCCACGCTCTCTCCAGAGTAGGCCGAAGTCATGCGCTACTCCAAAGGCGTACCGGCTGTCTGTGTAGATGTTCACACATAGGCCAGCACTCAATTCGCAGGCTCTCGTCAAAGCTATTAGCTCCGCTGCTTGGGCTGATTTCTGGGGTATTCGTGCTGTTTCTACCACCGTCTTAAGTGTCGTGATCGCATATGCTGCAGAAGTTGTGCCATCTGGCAGCCTCAAACACGATCCATCAACCCACAATTCCCCATCCACATCAGGAAGTGGCATATCCTGTAAGTCGACACGACCCTTTGTTTGTTCCTCGGTCAGGAAAACACAATCATGGTGTTTTTCCTCCTACCCTCTTCAACCGGATATGGCAATAAAGTGGCAGGGTTCTGGGTAGCGCATCTTTTCAGTGTGATATGCGGCGCCAAAAGTGTGAGCTCATATCCTGTTAAACGTGCAATAGTGAGATACTGCGTCTTCGTTTGATTTAACAGGGCATCTACTGCATGGGGAACTAACACCAACAATTTGTGTGACAAAACTATTCCCTCACTTTGCCGTATAGCTACTGCTGTCGCTGCGATTGCTCGGAAACACCCAGGTAACCCTCGCGCTACAGGATCAAGAATGGCTGAGAAATACGCACATGGCCACTGCTTGTCCCCGTGTGCCTGCACTAACACTGATAACGCGCACCCATCTTTCTCGTGCACGTACATCGTGAAAATCTTTGTATAATCTGGTGTACCTAACACGGGTGCAGAGCAAAGGGCCTGTCTCAATTGTTCAAAGGCATTTTGACATTCATCTGTCCATTCAAGGGGCATTGGTGTAGTTTTGGACAATAACGCTAACAAGGGTTTGATAATGTGCGAAAACCCCATGATCCACTGTCTACAAAAGGACGTTAGTCCTATGAAGGCGCGTACATCTCTCTGAGTGCGGGGGACTGGCGTATCTAAAATCGCTTGAATTCGATCTGATGTTAATGCACGCCCCTCCTTAGACAAAAGATGACCGAGGTAGGTCACCTTAGGTCTACAGTATTGTAGCTTTTTCTTAGAGACTTTATGATTATTCTGAGCCAAAAATGAAAGCAAAGCAAGTGTACTTTCCTCACATTGTGCATAGGTGTCTGCAGCCAACAGGAGATCATCAACATACTGTATAAGTGCTACTCCGGATTGCAATTTCAAAAGAGTCAAGCTGTCTTTTTAAAGCCTGGCTATAGATGCTAGGACTCTCTGTGTAACCTTGGGGAACTCGACAAAATCTATATGATTTATTATTTAACGTGAAGCCAAATAGGTATCTGCTGTCAGGATGAATGGGAATGGAAAAGAACGCGTTTTTAAGGTCAATAACAGTAAAGGTCGTTGCAGTTGGGGGGACCAAGGTAAGCAAAGTCGTGATATCAGACACCACCGGGTATTGGGGAATGACAATTTTGTTAATTTCTCTCAAATCAATTATAAATTGATAGACTTTGTTGTCAGTGTCTTTTTTAAGGATCGGAAGAATAGGGCTGTTACAGACATTGTAAGGAACTTCCTCCACTACTCCTGCAATGATCAAATCCTGAACAATGTGCGTCAAGGCAATTTCACCTTCCCTAGAGATCTTGTACTGCGGTACACGTGGCAAAGGTACTCCCTCCTTGACAGTAATTCGAATAGGCGGAATAAACATCTGTCCCACATCCGTGTCCGAGGTCGCCATTAACGTGTGTGGGAGAGAGGCTAATGCTTCAATTTCCTTCATTGTACAAAATCTGTCTGAATCTGGGTAATTGTCGTTCAAAATAACCCGCACTCCTTCAGGAGCGCAGCGTATCTTTGCTCGAAAATATTTGAGCAAATCAATACCCATAATGTTATCTGGAGTGTGAGGCGACAACAAAAATGGACAAAAACTGAAAAATTTGTCAATACAAAGTGCAAGAGGCTGTGATAATGGGCTAGGAGAGGGTGTGCCATCAAACCCTATACATGTTATCGTTTCGCCAGACATGGGAGCCCTTGGAACCAAGTTTTTAGACAAAGCACTACGAGTAGCTCCTGTGTCAACTAAAAACTGATCAGTAGAATCCAAAATGCCCGCTGATACATATGGACCTCTTTGATCTACTGGCACTTCAACCGATTCCACACCCCATCCTACGCAATCCTATGCATGCACATAATCCTGGTGCTCCACATTCTCACCCTCCGATATCTGATACTGGTTCCGTCTATCAAAGGTATTTCGTTCATCCTGACCACGACCCCTCGCTTCAAACCTACCACGATCACTTCCACCACCTCTCGCTCCTGAATAACTATTCCTCGACCTTCCACCTCCTCGACCACGCTGACTACGTTGCTCACGAAGCACCGGACAGTCTTCAGCCCAATGCCCAAACTCTTTACAATATGCACATTGGTCCGGGGCAATGTCGGTGCGACCGTACGACGCATTACCCCCTCCTCGCCTGCCTCTATCATTTCCTCTAGATTGCGCACCACGAACCTGTGCCAACATCACCTTCGTTTTCAATTCCTTCGTTTTCTTTTCAACACTTTCTTTAGCCTCTAATTCCTGCCGCTCATAATACTGAGCCATAGTTAACAAAGACGCAGGGGTCGCCGTGGTCCAGGAACTTTCACTTGTTTTCAACCGTTTTGCAATCTCCGGTAGGAGATTAGCCACATACTTATCAACAAACAGATGCCTACACGTATCATCTGTTAATGATTGACCACTGTAATCATGAAACGTTTCTTCAAAGCGTGTAAAGAAATCAGATACCGATTCGTCAGGCTTCTGCTTGCATGAAGCTAACATAGTCCAATCGATCTTTTTAGGAGGAACAAGCATTTTTAGTTTGTTCAAAATAGCCGTTGGAAGATCTAAAATTAAGTCACATGGTTTGCATGCAGGTTCCCTGTCTAAATCAGCCTGACTTATCTCCTTCCAAGTTGCCCCAAACATCGTTTCATCATTAGTCTTACGAATCGATCTCCACATATCGGGGGGGAGTATTAAGCCAAAGAAAAGATCTATATCAACAAGAGTCATAACACAAGAGGAAATGGCCCCCTTCATAGAATGCCGCCGGATTCTTACGAAGATCAGGTAAAGCATTTTTCAATGCCATAACATCTGCTCTGTTCCAAGGCGTATACACCCAATTATATATAAAATACCCCTTTGCATTTGCCGACATTTTATCTTCATCTGTACCATCCCCTTTAGGGGGAACATACAGAGGTGCAGCTTCACGCATAGGCATAACATGCACTTTAGGATTCTTATCTGAACCCAGGATAGAACACTGTTTGGACTGTTCCGTCGACCCTGGCACGGACTCTTTCTCTGTTTTTCGTGCTTCCCGCAATCTGGACGCCTCATCCCGTAGCTGGAGCAATCGTGTGAAAAACCCATCCGCATCTGCAAAAACAAATAAACCTTTACGCATATTCTCATGATGGACTGACATATCCTTTGGTTCTAAGTCCACTGAATTTTTACGGAATCGAGCAATAACTTCATCTGCAAAAGTAGTTAAAAAACACATCAATTCTCGTTCCGACCACTTATCCTTTTCAGCTATAACTTCCGACACAGTTATGTGATTCAAATTTAATTTCCTAGCAAAACTACGCAATTCCGCGGCTCTCTCCGCAGTTAACCTGGTACTCGACTTATCCCGACCTTCATCACCGGAATCCTCGGACGAGGCCGTAGGCTGAACATACGGAGGCGGAGATCGATCTAATAACGAAAAATCATCAACTTCATTATTAAGGACAGGATAAAGCGGACGACGAATAGGAAATTGACCGGTCGTTTGCAAATTACGTTCCCGTGCTTCCCTCTCTTTCTTCTCCTGCGCCTCCTTCTCCTCAAGCTGTAAAGCTTTATCTCGAGCAGCCTTGCGCTGCTCTTTGTCCGCCAAGGCAACCTCACGCTTCATACGTTCACGCACTGCTTTCTCCCACATTCGCACACAATCAAACATGTCCTGTCTAGACCTGCGCTGAAACAAACATTGCTCCACAAACTGAACCTTTCGCAAATCAAACGACCCATGTAGTGGCCATTGCAACTCGGGATCGGTTCTGGTGTATTTATGCCATAATTTACTGTACAGTATAGGGGGAAGGCCAAATTTGACATACATATCACGATTAGGTGTTCCCTCTGGGGGAGCCGGCTGAGATTCATTTAGCCTATATGTGGTACCATTTCCAAGACAGCACATCCCTCGGAGGTGCTTAAAACAGGCATGTTCAAAAAGTACCACGAAAGCGTGATACCGTAAAAAATGGCACTTACAATACTTCACACAAAATGTGCCGCTCAAAGTACGAACAAAGTTAGAGAAACATCTCTACATGCCTGCCTATGTGAAGTGCACTGCACATATGTATCAAATTCACAAAGTCAAAATGTTAGCTAACTCAAATCATAATCACAATCATAGAACTTCAGTAAGCGTCCGCAGACTACCTTACTGATCACAAATCTTACCCAAATCTCAAATGTCCAGATTCCAACTGCCAAGGTCTTTGATCGAATCAGCCAAACGGGCACTGTACAGCAACACAGACGAGCAGGATCTCAGTCGGAGACCGGCGCCACCTGGAAGGTCAGATCAGAAGGAAAGGAAGAAAACACCGTGGGAGCCAAGACTCGGGTCACTCAGTGGCAGCGTACGCGTCCATGGCGAGTTTCCAATCCTTCGTCATGACCTCTCCTTCGGGCATCCGAGTCGCCGATGAGTCCCTTCGTGGTCGCCAATTTGTGGTATTGGGTTCCCAAGGCCTACATGCTCCGCAGAATACCCACTTACACCAAAAGAACTGTTGGCACGGAAACTGAAAAGTACAAAAGACAAGTTTATTAAGACCCCATGGGGTGGTGGTACATTCCTACAGCACCCTTCGGCAATGCAAGAAGTATCACACCAAACGTTGGTGCGAGTCCTTCTTTTATACAGATTTACAGTAATAAAAGGTAGGCGGTACATGGTTTACAGAGTTTTAGGTACATATATGGTCTTTTTTGGAACACAGCCAACTCATGGGAGGGGTTACAACACCACTGGTCAGTTTGGCGGAACATTCCTAAGGGGTGACTGGTCAGTCGGAACTGCGCATGTACAGGCTTGACCGTTACTAAAAATAGCCTGTTGCTGGGCAAACTCGAGTGGTCAGTGGCACGGACAAAGGACTAAAGGGCATGCTGACCACGAGGCCGCTCATTCCCTAAAATGGCCGCCGTAACATACAAAATGGCGTTTTCGAATAAGGCCAAGTTAAGGGAAATAACGTGTAGCAAAGCTAAGCGCTAACCCAGCCATCATCAAATTACGACACCGCTACTGCTCGAAAATCCAGGTTTGGAGTTGCTTCCTGAAGGAGAGGTGGTCTTGGGTCAGGCGGAGGTGGATGGGGAGGGAGTTCCACGTCTTGGCAGTCAGGTAGGAGAAGGATCTTCCTCCCATGGTGGCTCTTTGGATGCGGGGAACGGCGGCGAGGGCGTGGCTGGTGGAGCGTAGCTGGTGGGAGGGAGCGTAGATGGTCACGCGGTCGTTGAGGTATCTTGGGCCTTGGTTGTGGAGAGCTTTGTGTGCATGGGTGAGGAAGCGGAACATGATTCTTTTGCTGATGGGGAGCCAGTGCAGGTTTCTCAGGTGTCCGGAGATGTGGCTGTGTAGGGGGATGTCCAGGATTAGTCGTGCAGAGGCGTTCTGAATGCGCTGGAGCCTTTTCTGAAATTTGGTTGTGGTTCCGGCGTAGAGGGTGTTGCCGTAGTCCAGACAGCTGGTGACGAGGGCCTGGGTGACCGTCTTCCTGGTTTCGGTGGGGATCCACCGGAAGATCTTCCGTAGCATGCGTAGGATGTTGACGCATGACGAGGAGACGGCGTTGACTTGTTTGGTCATCGAGAGGGAGGAATCTAGGATGAAGCCCAGGTTGCGTACATGGTCCGTCGGTTTGGGTGCGCTGCCCAGGGCGGGGGGCCACCAGGAGTCGTCCCAGGCGGAGGGTGATGATCCCAGGATGAGTACTTCCGTCTTGTCTGAATTCAGCTACGTCTTTCATCCCTTCATGTAGGTTGGTTCTGGCGGTGGCGGGGTCGTTGGTGAGGGAGAGGATCAATTGAGTGTCGTCGGCATAGGAGATGATGTTGAGGTTGTGTTGGCGTGCGATGGCCGAGAGGGGGCTCATGTAAACGTTGAAGAGGGTTCGGCTGAGTGATGATCCATGTGGTATGCCGCAGATGACTTTGGTGGCCTTGGATCTGAACGGGGGGAGGCAGACTTTCTGGGTTCTTCCGGCGAGGAAGGAGATGATCCACTCCAGTGCCTTCTCCTGGATTCCGATGTCCCTGAGGCGCTGCACTAGGGTGCGGTGGCAGATAGTGTCGAGCGCTGCGGAGAAGTCCAGGAGGATGAGTGCCGCTGTTTCCCCGTTGTCAAGCAGGGCTCAGATGTCATCTGTGGCTGCGATTAGGGCGGTCTCGGTGCTGTGGTTGGCTCTGAAACCGGACTGCGAGTGGTCGAGGGATCCATTTGTCTCGAGGAAGGCAGCCAGCTGTCTGTTGACGGTCTTCTCGATGACTTTGGCTGGAAACAGAAGGAGCGAGTTGGGCTGGTAGTTTTTGAGGTCGGTGGGGTCCGCTGATGGTTTTTTCAGTAGGGCACTGAGTTAGGCGTGCTTCCGGATCTTTGGGAAGGTGGCGGTATCAAAGGAGGTGTTGATGATGTCCCGGAGATGGGGTGCGATGGTGGAGTCGGCCTTGTTGAAGACGTGGTGCGGGCAGGGGTCGGTTGGTGATCCGGAGTGGATGGAGTTCATCGTGCAGATGGTGTCTTCGGTGTTGATCCGTGTCCAGGCACGGAGGGTGGTAGTGGGGGGCGTTGATGTGGTCGTAAGGTGCGTCGGCTGTGCGTTGAAACTGTTGTGTATGTCTGTGATCTTGCTGTGGAAGAACGAGGCGAGCGAGTTGCAAAGTTCTTACGATGGGGTGATGTCGTTGTTTCCGGCGCTAGGGTTCGAGATCTCTTTGACGATGTTGAAGAGTTCCTTGCTTTTGTGGGCGTTGTTGTCTAGTCGTTCCTTGAATGCGGTTTTCTTGGTGGTGTGGATCAGTTGGTGGTGTTTTTGAGTGGCGAGCTTGAGGGTGGTCATGTTGTCTGGTGTCGGGTTTCTGCGCCAGGTTTTCTCGAGGACTCTGCAGTTCTTCTTAATATGAATAGCTGAACCAAGTTGAACCTAGTTTTTTAAATTTTCACTCCGAAAGAAAGTTTATAAAAAAGAAAAATCAAACAAACAAGGCTTCGTTGCCTCTCAGGCGCAGAGGTGCTTAGCCTATAGCTCGTCAGCTACGGAGGCTCACGGGAGCCCTAAACAGGAAACAGGGAGGGAGCACACTCCTGACCTCTCAGCGGGGTTGCCCCTTTGCATTCTGGTACATGCAGTTCATACGATTCAGGACAAAGTTTGTACGTATTACACCAAGGTTTGTGCAAGCAGGTGCAATGAAGCCTGGATTGTTTGGCAGCCTCTTAGCCACCCCAAACTGATCTCTACTGATGAAGAATACTATCCTAAAACACGAGCCATGTCTCATGTCTAGAGATAGCTTGTACCATGCACCTGTATGCACCAACCTTGGTCTAATACTGAAGACAGGTTAACTACCAAACTCACTTCTTGGCGGTCATGCTCCTCGTGTCCATTCCTTGTGCCGGAGTGTTCTCCCATTGAACTCTCTTTTCTGGCACGTTCCCTCGCTTTCGCCCAGTACCTTCTTTGATACTGATTATAGGTGCAGTGTCACACTTTTACTACACTTATACGTTAATTACTGCTGATTAAGTTGTAAACATTGTAAAATTATAAGTAGGGCTCCTTGTTTTCGGTTTTTATTGACTTTTACAGATAGATACAGACAGACAACTATTTATTTTCCTCTCTGTATTTATTTTAAAATGTGGATACAAGCTGAATTTTTTTGAGCGATTTTAAGTGCTGTCAATCATGATTACCAGGCCAATAGGGATGTTGTTCTAAAAGTAAAAGGGTTAAAACAATAAAAGTATTTTAGTAAAGAGCCTTAAAGAGCAATATATATGCTCGATAAGACAACATGCACATTTTAATGTAGGTTGTGCATATTTTATCATCTGAGAGTCTTTATATGACTGAAAATAGTCAGTCCTTCAGGCATGAGTGCCTATTTATCAGACAAATAAATGTGGAAATATACTCATTTTAGATTAAGTTTTTCACAAAAACCAAAATACATTTGGGTAAATACAGATACATATATGTAAAAAAATATGGATAAATACAGACGGAAATTCCCAAAAAATAAATACCATAAAACCGGGAGCCATAATTATAAGTTATAGCAGACTACAGTTAAGTTAGTTTTCACTAGAAAAAGTATACACATCTTTTTAAAATTTACTTAAAAAACATTATAGGTTATAGGGACATTGTAGTTAGAAATTAGCATTTAAAAATACTTCGAAATTCACTGAAAAACCATAGGTTTCAGGGGCATTATAATTAGCTGGACATTTCACTTGTACAAAACCTCAGAAATGCCACCGGTATTGTTAGTTCAGCTAACTATAACTCACGCCCCAGCAATGCGCTGCTCATGACCTCACATATTACATCATTCATGGCATGGTCAGTGACATCACTGTTGACATCTCAAATGACATCACTGATGACATCACTGATGACACCATCCACATGATAATCCGATGTACCACCTCACACTCTAATATAACCTTTGATACACAAATTGTAAAATACAGAGTACCATTTTTGAAACCATAGACACCAATACCAGTTACTACCTACCCACTCACTGATTCTTAGGTCTACACACAATCCACTCATTCACCCATACAATCACTTATACATGCAGTCACTCCTCCATACAACACTATCATATGCAGTCATACACCTATTCAGACAGTCCTATAGCACCACTCATCCATGGAGTTACTCACAGACCTAGATAGTCATGTAAAGAATCAATCACACTCCCATTTACTCACCTATACAGTTATACACACACCACCTCACTAATTCATACAGATAGTAGTGCATACTTACTCTCTTATAAAATCAGTGATACAAGTACACAGTCATCCATGCAGCCACTCTAGTAGTCACTCACTGTCACATATAGTTATTTATATACACCATAACGCACATAATCTGCTTTTTACATATGTAGCTACTTACATGTACCACTGAGATCTCCATTCACTCACAAACACACCCATACACATACTCACACAGTCATAGAGCTGTTTCAACATGCACTCTTGAACCCATACAGCCAGTAAATCAACTATTCACACATCTATGCACAAACACCTCCAACCCACTCACACACACACTCGGGCACCGCTACAAATACTCAGGCAAACAATCAATAACCCATATAAAGTGTCATGTAGCTACTGACTAACCCATGTACAAGCTTACGCAACAACAGACACACTGACACAGTTTAGTCACTAATGTATGCATTCAGTAAGACACGTTTAATCAGTGCCTTATACAATCAGTCACATACCTCGTAAATCCTTCATCCAGACACTTATACACCCACTGATTCTTCAATACACCTTGGCATATTTATAAAACATATTTAAACTTTACAGAAACACACAGTCACTGGATGATGTCATCAGTGATGTAATTTGAGATGTCATCAGTGATGTCATCAGTGATGTCACTGACCATGCCATGAATGATGTAATATGTGACGTCATAAGCAGCGCATTGCGGGAACGCAAGTTATAGTTGGCTGAACTAACTATAATGGTGGAATTTCTATCGTTTTATATGAGTGAAATGCCCAGCTAACTATATCGCCCCAGAAAGCTATGTTTTTTTCAGTGAATATATAGATAGATAGATAGATAGACAGACAGATAGATAGATAGATAGATAGATAGATAGATAGATAGATAGATAGATAGATAGATAGATAGATAGATAGATAGATAGATAGATAGATAGATAGATAGATAGATAGATAGATAGATAGATAGATAGATAGATAGATAGATAGATAGATAGATAGATAGAAATTCATGCGTAGAGAAAGACATATCACAGTTCCAAAGTCCATCTATAGTTTTTTATTTCGAGCTTTTCTTCTTTTTCATACACTTGAAAAGATATTTCATTAATTAGCGTGAATTAAATATCCAAGCCTTCATACACTGACCACAATTTTTCATCACATATTGTAACATAAACATCCAACACGTGTTTCTTTTATACCTCAATTAGTCTTCTTTAGGCATAAAAGAAACAGAGGAACATTGGAATTTAAAGATCAGAAAGGAATGAGTCGTCTTTTACTGACTGGAGCCCTGAAGAAGCGAATCTTTCGCAAAACACATGTTGGCTGTTTATGTCACAATAATTGATGAAGAACTATGAAATAAAAAACTATCTATGGACTTTGGAATTGTGATATGTGTCTTTCTCAACACATTAACTTTTGAAGAATTCCAGATGAGGGAAACTGGGTACTGAGAATCAGTGTGAGGCTAATTTTCTATTTCCCTTGTGTGAATGTTGTGCATATATATATATATATATATATATACACACATATATATATATACACACATATATATATATATATATATATATATATATATATATATATATATATATATACACACACACAACACACACATATATATATATATATATATATATATATGTGTGTGTGTGTATATATATATATATATATATATATATATATATATATATATATATATATATATATATATATATATATATATATATATATATATATATATGTGTGTGTGTGTGTGTGTATGTATGTATCTATAAACACACAACATGATTTGTGCAGAGCTGGACAGTTTATCAGTTCATTTGTCAAACAGAAATGTAATGTTAATTTCTTTTAATTAGAAACACCTAATATACCGGTGAAAAAGATTCATTGTATACTCTACGTCTCAAACCACAAGTCAAGAGGTAAACTTCTACTTTAACGTAAGGTAAGAACTTGGAGCCACTCACAGCCTTTCTTGCAATGTTTCATTAAGGAAACTCAACCAGCATCGTAACCTCGGGACAACATGCTGTTTTACAGGAAAAGTGCCACAAAAGGTTAAGTTACCTGCCATGTTCAGCCATAACGTGTGTATGAATAATGAAACCTATAATTTATTCATGAATTTCAGAAGGTCTAATATGCATAATCATTGTTGCTAAATATCAAGTATCCAAAATCAATTCAATTAACACATCACACAAGCATCAGGGCAAGATGTGGTTGGGGCGGTGATGTGTGTGCCCCACTCAGTTTGTTCTGAGCTTGCATTAATGTACCTCTTTCAATCCGAGCACATGCACCTCCAACCTGTCCTCTGAAGCATTCAGGCAGATGCCGCATCTGCCCTCTAAGTAAACAGAATTCATTTGGGATGGAGCTTCAACCAGCCCCATAAAACCGTTTGCACAGCATCATGCCGCCCCTGGCGTGCATGTTTTCACCGAAGGTTATGTAACCATTTCTCAGTAGTAATCCAAATGTATCATCTTGTTTTCAATTCTTTTAAATATTTTTCATCTTATTGTTTATCAAATCCACAAAACCGATTTAAATGCCCGTTTTCAGTTTTCTACTATTCAAACTGTGCCGATCCTGGCCTCTTTGTAAGAATATGAGTAATGCAGTGTTCATCACAGGCAGTTTTTATTTGATCATAAAAACCCAATGCATTTCGGGCCTTTTAGGGCCCTTCTTCGGGGGTCACTACAATTAAAAAGATCAACATTAGCACCAATAGTTTTGAGTACATGTATTTTTACAACAAGATTTCATCAATAATGCGCTTTTCTTTACATCCTATTATAAATCTCACGTTGCATCTTTCTTCACCCCTCACCCCTCCAAGTGCATCTATAACATGCCCATCTGTCCATTACATCTTCACACCCGCTGTGGCTCTATATTTCGATATCGCTTTTGGCAATTCCCAGGTGGTTCCACTCGCTTCCTCACCCTTGGCTGTACCCCTCCCCCAACGCTCTTCATTGCGTGTAAAACATCCCTTTCACAACATATGCTCACTGCTAAATTACTACTGTTCTACAATTATGTGCAGGCTTATAAAACGGGCATATTCGGCGTTGTGTTTCCATAGCTCTCTAAATATCTAAAGAGTAGCGTGACTCGTGTTGTTCCTTCTACCTATTAAGTCAAAAAAGCCTCCCTTCCACCCAAATTCTCCTCCGTACCTGCTGTGATCATTTAAAATTTGCAGTGCGCGCCTCGCTTCCTCAAGCTGTTTGTTCCATTGCTCGCTACCACCCTCTGCTTAAATCTCTTTTACCGCGCGATCTCCCTCCCAGTCCGGTGTGTGTTTTTTGGTCTACGCCCTATTGTGTCATCCAAACCATTCTCAAACTACAGTTCCCAACATTCATATCAGCAGTCCAGCGCTATTTCATCTCGTGTTATTTTTCAAAAAAAGAACGGTATCAGCGTTCATTGATCCATGTCCAAAATAGTTCGTGCTGGTTCCATAACCACTTGTGATGAACCAAGTTCTTCCGTCGTGTTTGTGTGGATTCTCGAGTTCATTTTTATATAACTTTTCGTTTTCCATACTTTATGTGCGGGTGCATTCCTTTAGGGTGGGGCTGTAGTAAAATGTCCAATTTGTGAAGGGATGCACACCCAGTTTTACGTTAGTCTTATGTTCTTAAAGTTATTCGTACCTTTGTAAGTTTGCGTTCAGAACGGTTATTCGGCCTGCCCCATTGCCTTGAGGAAAATGAATTCGTTGCCGATCCTGGCCTCTTTGTAAGAATATGAGTAATGCAGTGTTGATCAAATAAAAACTGCCTGTGATGAACACTGCATTACTCATATTCTTACAAAGAGGCCAGGATCGGCACAGTTTGAATAGTAGAAAACTGAAAACGGGCATTTAAATCGGTTTTGTGGATTTGATAAACAATAAGATGAAAAATATTTAAAAGAATTGAAAACAAGATGATACATTTGGATTACTACTGAGAAATGGTTACATAACCTTCGGTGAAAACATGCACGCCAGGGGCGGCATGATGCTGTGCAAACGGTTTTATGGGGCTGGTTGAAGCTCCATCCCAAACGAATTCATTTTCCTCAAGGCAATGGGGCAGGCCGAATAACCGTTCTGAACGCAAACTTACAAAGGTACGAATAACTTTAAGAACATAAGACTAACGTAAAACTGGGTGTGCATCCCTTCACAAATTGGACATTTTACTCTAAGTAAACAGGGCAGGAATGCTGACCGTCCTCTCCTTCAGGCAGGGTCCCACCTCCAATCTCGGAAGAAAGTCTGCAATCAGAACACTAATTCACCAAGTTTAGCAATTTGTGAATAAAACAAATATTTACTGTTGATACAAATTATAAACATCAAAAAAGGACTGCCTAGTTACACGCAGATATTCTCAAAAGTGTTGATGCCTACAGCAGAATCCCTACAGTACGTCGGACTATTTGTGTTTAAGTACTTTAATATTCATATTTTATTTATAGGGGCTGACTAAGAAAAATGTAATTTCTTATTTCCCTCAAATTCACCAGAAAACTCCTGAAAACCAAATTACTGTCCCCTATTTAACCTGGCAACACTTCCAGTGGAACCAGCTAGCAGCAGGCTGGTTCCAAGAAGTCAGCGCATTCTGAAGCCCTGCCTCAGGCAGTGGCGGTCGGTGACCCTCAAAAGTGGGGGGTCATCAAACCAGTGCCAAACCCAGTGACAGGCACAGTGATGAATCACAATGCCTTTAGGCTCACATGCCAAAGCTCTCAATAATGGCTCGTTAACAGATTTTATAAAAGGCCATGACTGAGAACTCTGGAATTAAGGCTGAAGGCAGTGCGAGTTTCTCACAGTGCCTGTCAGTGGGCCAAAAAATAAGATTTAAAGACATACTTACATACACTTCTGTGTCATCTTAAAGCATCCTGGTTCCTCAGCCAATCCTCTCAAAATCCCAAAGCTGCTCTCATGCTTCCGATAAGCAGCATTAGAGCAGTTCCAGGATTGGATGGAGCGGGCTGCTGCAACGCTCCAGCAACCCAGTCGGGCCTGCGTATGCTCTCCATCCAGCTGTTTAAGACAGTTAGGTGGCGAGGTTTACCCTGTGCATGTCAGTCCGACCGTCTCAAGGTAGCCTGCCAAAGAGACATGCACAATGTAAACTGGTGGTCTGTGCACTACTCCCCTGCAGCCAGTCAGCAGGAGCCTTGTCCCCAAACACTGCTATAGCTGAGAGCAGTGGAAAATTAAATGGTAATTTATTTTATCATCATTTTATTTTTCACTTTTGTTGCACTGGTAGCGGCGGGGAGGGGTCGATGCCTCTCTACCCTTATTGTGTGGGGGGGGGCACCACTGGCCTTGAGGGTGTGGAATCCTTGTTGGATGACCGTGACCATATGGTCATTCTACTGGGGAGGCATAAGGGAGGAAAGGGAGGACTAAGGGGTAGAAGGGCAGTAAGTGGACGACGTGGAGAGGAACAGCCATATTGAGATGACCTTATGAAAAATAAAGGATAATTAGCACCTCCCTCATGGTGCCTGATCGTTGATCCTGTTCATGTCAAAAGTAGAGCTAGGAGAGTTTGTTGACTTAACCCAACTTTGTCAAGGTGAAGATTTCCCATTCTCGTCCTTTGCAAATGGCCTGTTTTCAAGGCAAAGGATGCCTAGCCCTAGAAGGGCATCACATACCGCAAATGGAATCAGAGAGGTATTAATGAGAAGAGCAATCTTAACAGAGATGCTGCTAGAGAAGTGGTACAGACCACTGCTGAGGAGGGAGGACGACCTAATCAGAAGAGGATAGTACAATAGGTGGTGAGCAGTCAAAGCCCCTACACCGAGGACAGTGGGGCACAGCAGACGTGAGGTGCAAAACTGTTCCTTTGTAAAGGGGATTATTAAGCATATGTTTCTGTCTCTTTTTAAGTGCTGCTATCAAGGAACAGCTGATTGGAATACCTCTGGGGAGTAAAAATCATTTTGTGAATTCTATTCTAAAAGAATGAGGACCGTACTATCTATGCACTAGTTGGCAGTGATGGAAGTAGAAATAATACTCTGTGAATGCATTTTTGGCGAGACTTGTTAGTATGATCGTGGGAGGCAGTAGGGTGGTGGTTGTTACTGGGCCAGACTGGCAAGCCAGTATAGTTATCTTAAGACCTGCTGAAAATGTTTTAATTGAGGCCCTAGTAGCTGTAAAGCTACCAGTGTAATAAAGGAGTTGTAAGTTACACAAACATGACCGCCTGGATTACCTCCATTACGGTCGCTCCCCCAGCACTCTGCTCACAAAACGGAAGGCTTCTCCTCGCTGCCTGATGAACCTGCCCTGATACCTGCTGCCTGCTCACAAAACGGAAGGCTTCTCCTCGCTGCCTGCCGAACCTGCCCTGATACCTGCTGCCTGCCGCCCTGTTACAGCGCATAGCTCACTTCACAGCGCTTGGTATCGTTTTTGCCATCGTTATTGCCTGCATTACTTTAATACTGCCATTTACTGCATAGAGGCTGATTAGATTATTGCGAAGCGTTTCTCTGCCTACTTTATATCAATTATAATTTGACTCAAGCTCCGGCTGTGCCCCAGTTTCGATTTCTTACCGGGCGGCCATTTCAGTTGTTTTTACTTTTTGCCGTGTCTCCTCATAGACCCCGCCTCCCAGCTGACCCTCCCACACACTGTTTCACTACACTCGGCCCGTCCTCTCTTTCCCTGTGACCGTCTGGATTACCTCCATTACGGTCGCTCCCCCAGCACTTTGCTCACAAAACGGAAGGCTTCTCCTCGCTGCCTGACGAATCTGCCCTGATACCTGCTGCCTGCTCACAAAACGGAAGGCTTCTCCTCGCTGCCTGCCGAACCTGCCCTGATACCTGCTGCCTGCCGCCCTGTTACAGCGCATAGCTCACTTCACAGCGCTTGGTATCGTTTTTGCCATCGTTATTGCCTGCATTACTTTAATACTGCCATTTACTGCATAGAGGCTGATTAGATTATTGCGAAGCGTTTCTCTGCCTACTTTATATCAATTATAATTTGACTCAAGCTCCGGCTGTGCCCTAGTTTCGATTTCTTACCGGGCGACCATTTCAGTTGTTTTTACTTTTTGCCGTGTCTCCTCCTAGACCCCGCCTCCCAGCTGACCCTCCCACGCTCCGCCCCCCTCCACTCTCATTTATGTCAGATGTCCCAACGCGCAGCGTCCACGCGCTTCGGCCGCGCCGAAGGTGCGCCAAAGGTAAACCCGTCTACGCCCGTCCGCGCCTGGACCGCGCCCAGCGCCAGACCCCCTGGCCCCCGTACCACCCACCCCACCCGCATCACATACGAGGCCACCACCCTCTTAGCCCTAAACCCCGGCCGACTCCCCAACTGCGTACAAGCCGCTTCTGGACACATCCATGGACCCTTCTCATGCAACTCCTGCAAGTTCGACGGTACTAAGAACAACTCCTCATCCTCGGACACAAAACAGTTCCCTGACACAAACCACCTTAAATGCATCCTGCTCAACACCCGCTCGGTCCACAGGCACGCCATCGACCTCTGGATTCTACTTGACACTATCTCTCCTGACGTCGCCTTCCTAACAGAAACATGGATGAACGCCACATCAGCCCCAGACATCACCATTGCCATCCCGGAAGGCTACAAGATCATCCGTAAGGACCGCACCGACCAAACAGGAGGAGGCATCGCTATTCTAGCTGAAGCTTTTTCAGTACTGGAACCTCACCTGAGGCACTTGCTACGAACATCTTTTTCAACCTCTTGTCTCCCGGAGGAATGGAAACAGGCAACAGTGCTACCCATTAAGAAAAAGCCCAACATCAGTCTGGACGTAATGGATAATTTAAGACCTATATCCCTGCTACCGTATGTGGCCAAGTTGGCAGAGAAAATCGCTAACACCCAACTGATGGAACATCTTGAGACCCACAATGTTCTCCATAAATCCCAGTCAGGTTTTAGATCAGGTTTCTCTACGGAGACAGCTCTCCTGAGAGCCACAGAAACCCTACGTGAGGGAGCAGATGAGGGAAAGACAATGGCCCTCATCATGCTTGATCTCAGTGCCGCTTTTGACACTGTAGCACACTCCATCTTGCTACAGTGTCTAAACAAAGCGGGAGTCACCAATAAGGCACTGGGATGGCTGAAAGCTTTTCTGCTTAACAGAAGCTTTCAAGTCCAAAGGGGGAGTTTTCTCTCCGATAGGGTGAGGCTTGAGCAGGGGGTGCCTCAGGGCTCTGCCCTGAGTCCCACCCTGTTCAATCTATATATGGCCCCACTGGCAGAGGTAGTGCAGTCGTTCGGCGTGGAGCTTGTCTCCTACGCCGACGACACGCAACTCCTCATATCTTTGACCCAAGCCCCTTCCAAGGAAGCCGATAATTTTAATGCCTGCATGACTAAACTGGCCACATGGATGAATGACCACTGTCTGAAACTTAATGGAACTAAGACAGAGGTCCTCATCATAGGAGGCAATGAAGCTAAATGGACGACTGAGTGGTGGCCCAGTTGCCTTGGTCCTTTGCCCTCCCCCTCTCGAGAGGCGAAGAATTTGGGTGTGTGGGTGGACAATAAATTGTCCTTTGATAGCCACATTAGGAAAACTGTGGGTAAATGTTTTGGGGTGATGAAAACTTTGAACCGCACCCTTGACCTGTTACCCATCAATTCCAGGCGCACCATGACGCAAGCACTGATAACGTCCCGTATTGATTACGGAAACGTGCTGCTCATGGGTACATCTGAGAAAAATATTAAAAAGCTGCAGGTGCTACAGAATTCGGCAGCTCGCCTGGTCCTAAGGCTCCCTCGCCGAGCACCATCACGCCCCTCTCTTGTAGCCCTCCACTGGCTTCCTATCAGGAAGAGGATTGATTTTAAAGCTATGCTTTGGTGCCATAAAATAATTCATCTTAGAGCACCGGCCTACATGTCGGATTTGGCTTCTGTTTACGAACCTAGCAGGTCGCTTAGATCTAAAGGTATGGGCCTGCTTAGAACTTCATGCCCCAAAAAAGCGAGAATGGGAGGCAGATCTTTCCGGACTTTAGCGGCCAGGAAATGGAACCTTCTTCCTTTGGATATCAGGATGGAGAATAATGAAATCCTGTTTAGGAAGAAATTAAAAACGTGCCTCTTTACTGGGTGATGGGTTTCTCCTCCACACCTCTTCACACTCTCTCCACAGCGCGGGGACACGCCGGGAGGCGTCACCAGGCGCTCTACAAGCTCCTTTAAATTAAATTAAAATTAAAAATTAAATCGTCCATAAGAAATCCATCCGCATCTCAACCAGCTCTGACGTCAATCTCGCTAACGCAGAACACCTTCACTTCCAGATCCACATCGACCCCAAGACCACACTCAGAGGCACCCTCCTCTACAGGCCACCAGGACCCCGTGCACAATTCAGTGAAGACATCACAGACTTTATCACCCCACACGCCCTCCCCTCTGAGGACTACATTCTTTTGGGAGACCTCAACTTTCACCTGGAAAAGAACAACGACCGCAACGCCACCACCCTTCTGGACAATCTCGCCAACCTCAGACTCAAACAACTTGTCACTACCCCCACCCACACTGCAGGTCACACACTCGACCCTATCTTCACCTCCAGCAAACATGTCTCCTTCAGCCACACCACAGCTCTCTTTTGGACGGACCACAGCTGCGTTCACTTTACCTACAACAAGACCACAACCCACAACCATCCTCAACCCACTCTGCGAAGAAACTGGAACAAAATCACCATCGACCAGATCACCTCATCGCTTCTTCAAAACCCCCCTGCCCACTCCTCAAACCCCGACCAAGCAGCCATTAACCTCACCCAATGGCTATCCAACAGCGCCGACATCCTAGCACCGTAGAAAAAAAGTAAAATCAAACTAGGCAGCAAAAAGGCCTCCTGGTTCAACGATGACCTTAAGAAATCTAAGAAACTCTGTCGCTCCCTTGAGAAGGCCTGGAAAAAAGACCCAAACACCAGCACCAAGGACGCCTTCAAAAACGCCACCCGTATACACCACCAACTGATTCGGACTGCCAAGAAAGCCGCTCTCAAGGACCGACTAGATAGCAACGCCCACAACAGCAAGGAATTATTCAACATCGTCAAGGAATTTACCAACCCCTCAGCCAACTCCAACGACATCACCCCCTCTCAAGCCCTCTGCAACTCCCTAGCTTCATTCTTCCACAACAAGATCGCAGACATCCACAACAGCTTCGACAACCGACCCGAAGACCAACCCACCCAACCCTCCGCAGGACCTCCACCTCCCTTGAACATCCTCAATGACTGGAACCCAATCTCCACTGAGGACAGCATCCGCCTGATGAACTCTATCCACTCAGGATCCCCCACAGACCCATGCCCTCACCACATCTTCAACAAAGCAGACTCCATCATAGCACCGCACCTCAGAGACGTCATCAACTGCTCCCTCAACTCCGCCACCTTCCCGGAAAGCTGGCAACACGCCGAACTCAGCGCCCTTCTGAAAAAACCCACAGCTGACCCCACCGAACTCAAAAACTACTGCCCCATCTCGCTCCTTCCATTCCCGGCCAAAGTCATTGAGAAAGCTGTCAACAACCAGCTGGCCGCCTTCCTCGAAACTAACAAATCCCTCGACTCCTCACAGTCCGGATTCCGAGCCAAACACAGCACTGAGACCGCACTCATCGCAGCAACAGACTACATTCGAACTCTACTGGACAATGGAGACACAGTCGCCCTCATCCTCCTCGACCTCTCCGCAGCCTTTGACACAGTTTGTCATAGCACCTTAATACAATGCCTTAGAAACATCGGAATCCAAGGAAAAGCACTGGAATGGATCACCTCGTTCCTTGCCGGAAGAACTCAGAGAGTCCGCCTTCCACCATACAATTCAGAAGCCACCGAAGTCATCTGCGGCGTGCCACAAGGATCTTCACTCAGCCCCACCCTCTTCAACGTATACATGAGCCCCCTCGCGGCCATCGCACGCCAACACAACCTCAACATCATCTCCTACGCTGATGACACTCAACTGATACTATCACTCACCAAAGACCCTAACACCGCCAAAACCAACCTACATGAAGGAATGAAAGAAGTAGCCGAGTGGATGAAGCACAGCCGTCTAAAACTTAACTCAGACAAAACAGAAGTCCTTATCCTAGGTTCCTCCCCCTCCGCCTGGGATGACTCTTGGTGGCCTGAGGCCCTTGGAAAAGCACCCATCCCGACGAACCACGCACGGAACTTAGGTGTCATCCTGGACTCCTCACTCTCTATGAACAGACAAGTCAACGCCGTCTCATCAGCTTGCTTCAATATTCTTCGCATGCTCAAAAAAACATTTCGCTGGATCCCCACCGAATCTAGAAAAACGGTCACCCACACACTGGTCACGAGCCGCCTGGACTACGGAAACACCCTATACGCCGCTACCACCGCAAAACTCCAGAAAAAACTCCAACGCATCCAGAACGCTTCAGCCAGACTCATACTAGACATCCCGCGTAAAGACCACATCTCTGGCCACTTGAAAAACCTCCACTGGCTCCCCGTTAACAAGAGGATTACTTTCCGCCTCCTAACCCACGCACACAAAGCACTTTACGAACTTGGACCCGAATGCCTCAACTCACGACTTTGCTTCTACACCCCCTCCCGCCAGCTACGATCCTCCAACCAAGCCCTTGCAACTGTACCTCGGATCAACAAAACCACCATGGGAGGCAGATCCTTCTCCTACCTGGCAGCTAAAACCTGGAACTCACTTCCCACTCACCTTCGCCTCACTCAGAGCCACCTAACATTCAGAAAGCAACTTAAAACCTGGATATTCGACAAGTAATTCCCCACCCTTCTTCAAGCGCCTTGAGACCCTCTGGGTATGTAGCGTGCTATATAAATCACTTGACTTGACTTGACTTGACAAGGAACGCTGGTTCCAAGAAAACATCTCTCGCAATGGTACCAGAGTTTAATGAAAATCTATCCTCCATGGCAGCAGCCAAGCAGCAGTGCCGAACAGGTCTTTTAGTCCATCAGGCCTTTCTTTGGTGGGCTAAGGACCTTGGGTGCTTAGGAGGCTTCAAGAGAGAGGGAAAGAGAGGGAGAAGAGAGAGAGAAGGAGAGAAAGAATAGATGGATGGAAAGAGACAGATAGCATGAGGAAACTCAGGGAATGGGGTTTGTTATGGCATTTTTATCAGAGCTGCTTTTGATTCTATGGTACTGCACTGCAAAGAATTAACATTTCTTGCCATTATTTATTTGCTCTCTAGACTCGGTTGCAGGTCAGGAAATTATCCTGCCACCCTGAGGCTGCCGCCCAGTCCCTCGACTGAAAGGCTGGCTCAATATGCTGTCAGGACCATTTGGCAGCACATTGGGACTTGATACCTGGCTATACCACCCTGGAATCGTACTTGTGGCTGCGAGATGCAAGGGCAAATAGATCAATACCTAGCAGGAGAGATATGCAGAGAAAAAGAGTATACATATCTAACATAAAACCTCTCTCTTGAAGCCTCCTGAGCCTCCTTCAACCTCTTCAACCACCTCTCTTTCCTGTTCAACATCATCTTTTCACTCTTCTCTGTATGCATTTCCTTGTATCTCTGTCACTTCACTGTCACTCCCCCAAATGTAAGCACTTTATTTTCTCAGTTGCAAACCTAATACATAAACATTGTTCTATGTGCTCTGCAGAGGGGCCAACCCACTGACATGCATTTTGTTTGGCTTTAGCCTTAGCGCCTGTGTGCTCAATTAAAGCCCCTCATAAACACCTGGCATGGCTCAAGCCTCAAAGTATGCACAGAAAATGATAAAGATAAACAACAGCATTATAAAATAGCTAACTCTTGGGAAATGCAAGATTAAGTAAAGTAAAAGAAATAAGAGAGGAACTAAATCACTGAAATGTATTGCCTCAACATTTTTAACATTAATTGTTTGCAAGTCAATCCATGTTTTTGGCATCAGTGTTAACTTAGGGTCAGTGTTTACTGTTCTAAAGTCTATGCCAAATCTGCTTGTACCGTCGGGCTTTTGTACGAGTACTATTGGAGAGGACCAATTACTCTGGGATGTGTCTAGCACTCCCACTCCTGGTGGCTGACTGCACCAGGAGCACCCCCAACTCCCACTGACCACGCACACAACCTAGGGGTAATCCTCGACTCTACTCTCTCCATGACGAAGCAGGCCAATACTGTCTCCTCCTCCTGCTTCAACACCCTCTGCATGCTTCGCTGGATCTTCAAGTGAATCCCCACTGAAACGAGAAGGACGGTCACCCAGGCCCACGTCATCAGTAGACTGGACTACGGAAACGCCCTCTACGCAGGAGCCACGGCTAAACTCCAACGCATCCAGAATGCCTCCGCATGCCTGATCCTCAACATTTCCCACCACAGCCACATCACACCATACCTGAGAGACCTGCACTGGCTCCCTGTCAACAAGAGGATAACCTTCAAACTCCTCATCCATGCACATAAGGCACTCTGCAACACCGGACCAGCGTACCCCAACAGCCGACCCAGCCTCTACACTACCTCCCATCAGCTCCGCTCCGCAGACCGCGCCCTTGCCACCGTCCCCCGCATCCAAAGAGTAACCGCGGGCGGCAGATCATTCTCCCACCTTGCCGCCAAGATATGGAACACCCTCCCCATCCTCCTACGGCAGACCGAAAATCTCCTGACCCTCAGAAGACTTCTCAAGATTTGGCTTTTCGAACAGTAGCAGCGTCCACCCCCCTAGCACCTTGAGACCCTCCCGGGTATATAGCGCACTCTACAAACACTATGATTGATTGATTGATTGAAGCCATGGGCAGTTTTAATGTTACACTTCAGAGATCTGTAAACTGTAAGCACATATTTCTCGCCTTGCTTGACTCGGATATTTGGATCAACTTCGCAAGGGAAGAAGAACAAGTCCTGCTCGTTATTTGGATCCATTTTGCGGTTCAACAAATGCTGCAGCTGCACTTTTAAGGGGGTCAGCTCCATGCAGTCAGGGCCTGAGGTGTCACAGTGGGGGAGTTTAGCGTAATGAGGGGTCTCAGCACAATATATATAACACAACTTTTGCTTGCAGACACTTACCATTACCCAGAACAAGGCACCAGATCAGACGTGCTTGCATCCACTGTCACGTATGACGAAAGGGTGTGATCTACGCCTTTGAATGACGGACGTCTAGAGTCACGCAGGGATGAAGCCTCTCACACCTGAAACCATGACTCCAATTGTGTCACTGGCCTACAGAGTAGATGCAACCATAAACCCAATGGCAATGAAGGGATGCATAACAGAAAGCCTTGTGTCCTGCAACACAGTGCCGAAAGTCAATTTACTGCCTGGCTTCCATCTCCTGCCTCAGAGCGAGGCAGGGCAGGCAGCCTGAAACACAGCCCAGCCCAGACAAATACATCAATTTACTCAGAGATAGGATCATATCTCTGAATAAATCGTTCTATTTAATATTTTTTGATGTAAATGTGTAGGAATTTCAGAGGGGAGCAGCCCATAGACCTAATGGGGAAACCATCCCTGAAGGTCCCCATCATTCAATGAGAGGAGGCATCTTGTCCTTCGATTGTCCAATGTGGTCAGTAAAGTTTGAGTCAGTGAACAGCATTAAAGTCTTGCCAGACAGGAACACATGGAAATATTCCGAAGCCCATACAACAGCTAACCCTTCTTTTTTAGGTTGTGAATAAGCGCATTCTATTTGGGACAAGCTCCTACTTGCATATGCCAAAATAGCCTTCGGGCATTTGAATGTGTATTGTGCTATGCAAGGACAGCATTTCACCCAGATGGGCTAGCATCAACAATCACTTCTGTATGAAGCTTCGAAATGAAGCCATTTCAGTAGCATTCTTAATGGCTTGTTTGATTTTCTTAAAATGTTTCTCACATTCATGTGGACAATGAAATGAAAAAAAATTTTTTATGTCTCTCAATGGAGCACTGACAGTGGCAAAACCTCATATATATATCAGGAACAGTAACTGGTCATACCAAGAAATGAATGCACCATAGACACTTCTTGTGGTTGAATTAACATTTGAGCTTAAGCAAAATAGGGTGTTATAACCCCATCAGAAAATATATGGCCAAATAATTTTAGCTTTGTCTTATGGAGCTCTCACTTGTCTCTGTTCAAAGTCATACCAGCATGAGCAAGTACATGACATACTTGTCTGAGAGCTCTATTGAGCTCTTTTTGGGTAGATCTGAAAACGAATATGTTATCACTACAAGGCATTCATGACAGGCTTTATGATATGTCAAATGATGTGAAAAAGTTCTGCAGCTGATGACACACCAAAACTTAGTCTTTTGTATCGAAATAGACTAAGATGTGTAGAAAAGTTTGTAATGTACCTGCAATTTTCTTTGAGTTCCAGCTGATGATAACCTTTATTCAAATCAAGGCGAGAAAAGACCTTATCACCATTTAATTGCTTTATCATGTCAGCAATGTGTGGATCTGGATGTTGTTCTCCTTCAATTGCCTTATTTGCCTGATGCCTGTCAATACATATATGTACAGCTCCTTCACTTTCCTTTTTGGGTACTTCTACCATGGGAGAAACCCACAGTGTTGAACCAGTAACACCCTCAATGATATCATACTAGTAAGGATTCTAGTTTGTTTTAAACAACTTCTTGTAAATGAAAAACAAATTGTTTATATCTTTAAGCAACAGGACAGACTTACTCATTAACCAGCAACATGACTCTGATAGTCTTAAGAGTTCCCAAACCAGGGAAATTATTTACTATTTGTGGTGAACATTCACTTTGTAGTTTACGAAAATCAGTCCCTTATGAGCAGCTATGCTGAAACTGAGGAGACAGTCACTTAACGCTGTACCTTAACCCCTTCCCTGCTTTTGTCAGCCAACACCCGTCTCGAGCACTTCCTCCGTAGTGCTGTGCACGTCCGTTGGCCAACGCGGCCCCGCCCACTCTGCTACACCTGTGCAGAATTGCCGGCGCGGTTCAGGGGTTAAAGCACTTGGAAGGGTGCCTGCAGCATCATTTTCTTGTGTTTCATTTTTGTAACAAATTAACCTTGACTTTTTAAGGGTGTTGATGCAGCTCAGGTATACACTTTGGCTTTCTATGGCATAACTTGCGGTAATGGAGACATTTAATTGTATTTCTCCATAGGCATAAGGCTTATCGATGCACCACTGTCGATAATAAAAGGTATTGAACAATCATTTATTTTCAGTGTAATCTTCGGGCAATGTTTAAATGGCTTTAGCGCTTTGGCATGCCAACTTGTTCCCATGAGGCACAGGATGAAGACTGATTTGCATATGGCCAGGTCTATACTGGGGTGGTATGGTGAGCAAAAGAATGATGGATTTATTTAACCCAGATCTCTTGACTGGGAGTGAGTGTTTTGATTTGTTCTGCATTCCATCCATCAATTGTGTGTCTTTTGCTTCTTCACCAAAAGTGTGCCAGATTTGGCCAGATATGGGTCCCGGGCTCACTGTGCCACTAGATTCAAACTATCCTGACTGATGAGGGGTGAAACCCAGAAACTGGTCTTAGGATGCTTGTTTCGGTCAAGGGAGGACCTGGTTCGGCATTTCGGGCTGGACTGTTCCAATGAGGCACAGGGTCAAGACTGATTTGCATATGACCTGGTCTAAACTGGGTGGCATGGTGACGAAAAGAATGATGGATTTAAACCAGATCTCTTGACTGAGGTAGAATGTTTGGATTTGTTCTGCTTTCCGTCCATCAATTGCGTGACTTTTCTGTGACTGTCACTTTTCTTTGCATGCAGCCAGTTCAACATGCTCATGATTTTCTGAGGTAAAAATCAACATGACAAAACCATCTTCTTCACTTTTCCTTGATACTGATATAGAAGAACTGTTTGACAATGATTTAGATGACACTTGCCTTAGTTGAGTGACGATTTGTCTTAACTGATGCCGCTTTTTAATCTTGTGGGTGTGTGTCGAATGTTGTCTGTAATTTTCTGGCGGCCTTTTTGTCTTTGCGCTGTGATGCACTTGCATTTTCCTTTCCTATGCAAACCGTCACAAAACGTTTCTCCTTCCCACAGCCTTTACTTATCTGCCCAATGGCGGGACATTTCCCTTTGTGTGGAAATGAAAATCCACATTTAAAAAACAACTTTTTATGTGTAGATATCACTTTGTGTCCTTTGCTTTGGCCTAATTTCGCACTCATGACAGATTCATTTTGGGCACCTCCGGCCTCCATGTCATCAGGCTTGTGTATCTGCACACTCTTCAGCTCTAGAAGCCATCAACACTCGCACCTTACTAAGGGGCCAATTATGAGTCTGGTGGTCCTAGTGGTCATGCCGCCTTGGGACCGCTGACTCCACCAAAGAGCCACCGGTGCGTTGGTCCAGAGGCACCTATGTGCTTGGGTCCCGCCAAGCATATTATGACTTTCATCATGCCACTGTTTTTATGGAGGTCTTTCCTCCATCGAAACAGTGGCATTGAGGAAAGAAAGGGGGCCCCCTTGTGCCTCCCGCCTTTTTGATACATACAGGGAGGGCACAACATGTGCCCCCCAGTGTGCATGCACAGAAGTTCCAGCACGGCATGGTCTTTGCAGTCCATGCTGTGCTGGAACTTTCTTTGACTTAAAAAGTCATAATAGGATGTGCGGTCTCCACACAGGTTTGACATTGTGGTGGTAGGCCGGCCCGCCACTGCACAGTAAAACTTGCATTCAGACACCTAAGAGTTTCTCTGAGCATTCATCATCTGAATGAACCTCACAAGCATCCATCAACAGCTCCAAGATGTATAGCTTCTTCATCATTACATTAATTAGAATAACAGGTCTTGATGAGTGTGTCAAGTAAGTATGAGCGAAATTTGCAAATTCGCGTTCCGCGAATTCACGCGAAATCGAATTCGCAATCCGCAAAATCCGCGAATTCGTGCGAATTTACGGATTTTTGTTTTTTGCATGTTCGCGGGGTTTTTTGCGTGTTCGCAGGGTTTTTTGCGTGTTCGCGGGGCTTTTTGCGTGTTCGCAGGCCGCTTGCATGGCGAAGTTGCCCATGCAGTCGTGTATGGGAACAGCACCCTCTGGTTCACCACTGCCACCCTCTGGTTCATCACTGCCACCCTCTGGTTCACCCTTGCCACCCTCTGGTTCACCCCTGCCACCCTCTGGTTCACCACTGCCACCCTCTGGTTCAGCACTGCCACTCTCTGTTTCACCCCTGCCACCTTCTGGTTCAGCACTGTCACCCTCTGGTTCAACACTGCCACCCTCTGGTTCACGACTGCCACCCTCTGGTTCATCACAGCACCTCTGGGTCACCACTGCCACCCTCTGGTTAATCACTGTCACCCTCTGGTTCAGCACTTCCACCCTCTGGTTCACCACTGCCACCCTCTGGTTCATCACAACACCCTCTGGTTCACCCCTGCCACCCTCTGGTACAGCACTGTCACCCTCTGGTTCACCACTGCCACCCTCTGGTTCACGACTGCCACCCTCTGGTTCATCACAGCACCTCTGGTTCACCCCTGCCAACCTCTGGTACAGCACTGTCACCCTCTGGTTCACAACTGCCACTCTCTAGTTCACGACTGCCACCATCTGGTTCATCATAGCACCTCTGGTTCACCACTGCCACCTTCTGATTAACCACTGTCACCCTCTGGTTCAGCACTGCCACCCTCTGGTTCACCACTGCCACCCTCTGGTTCACCTCTGCCACCCTCTGGTTCACCACTGCCACCCTCTGGTTCATCACAGCACCCTTTGGTTCACCCCTGCCACCCTCTGGTTCACCACTGCCACCCTCTAGTTCACCCCTGCCACCATCTGGTTCATCACTGCCACCCTCTGGTTCACCCCTGCCACCCTCTGGTTCAGCACTGTCACCCTCTTGTTCATCCCTGCCACCCTCTGGTTCATCACTGTCACCCTCTGGTTCATCACTGCCACCATCTGGTTCACCACTCCCACCCTCTACCGAGACATTTTGTGACGCTGCAGCTGCACAAAAGATGCGCCATGGTGCTGAGTATCAACAATGTGACGCATCTGAGAGATGCGTCACGTTGTAAAGCCCTGCGCCATCAGGAGGTGTTCCGGCGCAGGTGAGGGCGTTCCTGCGCAGGAACACCTCCTAAAAATGGCTGAGTAAAATCTACAAGAATTCACTCAGTCACTTTTAGGCCAATGCTGCATCAAAACCCTGCGCCTGCTTGAAGCAGGCGCAAGGTTTGATGCAGCATTGGGGAAATAGGGCCCCCCAGAGCATTGCTGGAGCTGCGTCGCGCTTGCGACGCAGCTCCAACAATGCGCTGCTTTTACAGCACAGATGCGTGACGCATCTGTGCCATTTTTGCCACATGGTGCGCCGCATTGTAAATGCGGCGCACCATGGGTGGCGGAGCTGCGGCGCACAATAACTGGCGCATCCCTGGGGATGCGCCAGTTATTGTAAATCTTCCCCTATACATTTAGCCAATGAGGGAGCACTTACTGATTAGACAGTAGAAAGTACTTCAGTTGAGTAGAGGTATTGCACAAAAAGGTGACATCTTCGTGGACAAACACGCAGGGCGGGATTCATTCTGCCCCCTGTTAGACTCTTTTTTGTGCCCTTCTGCCCTCTGTTAGACTCGTTTTTCCCTTGTTTTTCTGCCCTTCTGCCCTCTGTTAGACTCGTTTTTCCCTTGTTTTTCTGCCCTTCTGCCCCCTGTTAGACTCGTTTTTTGTGCCCTTCTGCCCTCTGTTAGACTCATTTTCCCTTCTTCTGCCCTCTCTTAGACTTGTTTTTTGTGCCCTTCTGCCTTCTGTTATTCCCTTGTTTTAGTGCCCTTCTGCCCTCTGTTAGACTCGTTTTTTTTGCCCTTCTGCCCTCTGTTAGACTAGTTTTTGTCCCTTTCTGCCCCATTAGACTAGTTTTTTGTGCCCTTCTGCCCTCTGTTGAACTCGTTTTTCCATTGTTTTTCTGCCCTTCTGTCCTCTGTTAGACTGTTTTTTTGTGCCCTTCTGCCCTCTGTTAGACTCGTTTTTCCCTTGTTTTTCTGCCCTTTTGCCCTTTGTTAGACTGCTTTTTGTGCCTTTCTGCCCTCTCCATCACCACATCATCATTCAGCGCTACCCCAGCACCACTCAGCGTCACCACAGCATCACTCAGCACCACCACAGCATCACTCAGCACCACCACATTATCACTCAGCACCACCACAGCACCACTCAGCACCATCACAGCATCACTCAGAACCACTACAGCATCACTCAGTACCACCACAGCACCACTCAGCGCCACCCCAGCATCAATCTGCGCAACCATTCAACAACAACTGGTTCAAATATGTTCTCTCAATGTTTCAAACTTTATTACAAATGTCACAAAAAGATGTTAATATTTCACTTCTCTTCTTGATTTTCGTCTCAATAAAATACACTGAACATAATCTTCACAAAAGTTATTTACAAAAATTTAAGCTATTGCCATTATAAATTAAAATCACAGTATTAATTATTTTAAAAAATTAAACGTCATTGTAATTTGTAATATCAATACAGCTAAGTCACGTAAATACAAAACATGTGCGAAAGTTATAACTATTGGCATTGTAAATGACAAAGCTATTAATTTAACTATTTTCAAAACCAACACATAAATTAAAAAAATTGTCATTTACAAGACCAATAGCTCAAACTTTCCTAATGCGAGACCTATTGCATTGCAAATGCTTGTTTTTATATCTGTCAGTGCATCCTGTTGAGGTTTAATTTTCGTGAAAGGCGCCTTATTTCCTACTTGTAACTATTCTCTGACCCTGCTTCAAGGGTCAGAGCAGGGTCAGAGAATAGTTGCAAGTAGGCAACGAGGTGCCAGGAAGCTCTTACAGGTTTACAGCAGCAGGTGCCCAAGTTGAAGTTAATTTCTTTGTAACCCTTTTGTAAAAGGTTACAAAAAATTAGCTTCAACTTTTGCACTTGCTGCTGTAACCCTGTAAGTGCTTGGCTGAAAATTCGTCCCCGCTGATTCACGGATTTTACCGCTATTTCGCGAGATTCGTGGATCGCGAAATCGCAGAAAATCCGCAAATTCCGCGAGCGGAATGAATTTTCAGCCCATGCTTAGTGTCAAGTTTCTCCACAAATTAATCAATAGTTTCACCAACTTTCTGTAGTTCTTAACTAAAAATATATCTTTCGTAATCAACATTGGCCATTGGTTTAAACTTGAGATTCAAAGCTTCTTCTATCTACCAGTATGTGACCTCTTCATAAGTTCACAGCATTTTCTTTATGACTTCTTATGCACAATCGCCAACAAGATGTTTGAGGTATTTGATTATCTTTTTGTTATCAGTCTCTTCAAGTGCATCAATGAAATCTTCAAATTTCACTATCCAAATGATCTATCTATAGCCAATATTTTGCTTTTTGGAGATATTGAAAGGTGGTGGTAGTTTCAGGAATACAGCAGCATTGTAGACCAGGGTGGAACTTAATGAAGCAGGAAGTAGCTTCTGAAGCTCTTTGATGAACGCTGCAGGCTTGTTTGTGCAAACTATGTCTGAAGCCTTGCGATGTGCTGTCTTAGGGTCACATGCACTGGAAAAGTAGCTTCTTTTTCAGCTGCCTTTTGAAAAATGTCACTATTTCAAGAGTTGCTCTCTGCCCTTTATTCTTCAAAGACCTATGAAGTTGTTCTGAGCCCAACTCAGCTGTTTTGCTGGTTAGCCACTTCGGGTATGGGTGGCTCTGTAAGTACAACCTTGGGAATGTCTCCTTGAGCCACTTCACTGTGTGCAGCGGTTTGATGACTCTCTTTAATGGGTTCAGTAATTGAATTTTTTCTTATTTTCTAAATGTCAATTTGCACTTTTTGACAACTAGTTGATCTCCATTTTGCAGTGCTTCTGATCTCAACATTATGTTGCAATATTCAATTACTAATGACTGCTCTTTAAAGACAGGTGCCCGTAGAGATGACTGTGCCATCCCAGTGTTGATGTGCATGACAACATCTGCATAATGATACATTTGGGACAAGTGTAAAGGTGATGTGTTACACATAGTGCCCCATCACACATGACATGTGTCAACAGGTCATCCCACATTGATTGTGCAACAAGATCAGATGCCCTGTGCTATATCACTGCCTGCCACACCTAGGGCCCGCACATGAACCGTATCCCTACATCCCTGCCATATGTGCACCTCAAATCACTATTGTAATGGTGCCATAGGTGAGCGTGTGAAACGTACCATCCCCTGCATTGGCATCTTTGTGTGAAACGCACAGTACCCCTGCATTGGCATCTGCGTGTGAAATGCACTGTGGGAAATGCACCATACCCCTGCATTGGCATCTGCGTGTGAAACGCACCATGGGAAATGCACCGTACCCCTGCATTGGCATCAGTGTGTGAAATGCACCGTGTGAAACCCACCGTACTCCTGCATTGGCATTTGCCTGTGCAATGCACCTTACCCCTGCATTCACATCTGCGTGTGAAACGCACCGTACCCCTGCATTGGCATCTGCATGTGAAAGGCACTGTGGGTAACGCACTGTACCCCTGCATTGGCATCTGTGGGTCAAACGCACCATGGGAAATGCACCGTACCCCTGCATTGGCATCTTTATGTGAAACGCACCGTGGGAAATGCACCATACCCCTGCATTGGCATCAGCGTGTGAAATGCACCATGTGAAACGCACTGTACCCCTGCATTGGCATCTGCGTGTGCAACGCACCGTACCCCTGTATTCACATCTGCGTGTGAAACGCACTGTGTGAAACGCACCGTCCTCCTGCATTTGCATCTGCGTGTCAAACGCACCGTGGGAAATGCACCGTACCCCTGCATTGGCATCTGCGTGTGAAACGCACCGTGGGAAACACACTGTACCCCTGCATTGGCATCTGCGTGTGAAACGCACCATGGGAAATGCACCATACCCCTGCATTGGTATCTGCGTGTGAAACACACCGTGGGAAACGCACTGTACCCCTGCATTGGCATCAGCGTGTGAAACGCACTGTGGGAAATGCACCGTACCCCTGTATTAGCATCTGCGTGTGCAACGCACCATGTGAAACACACCATACCCCTGCATTCACATCTGTGTGTGAAATGCCCCGTGTGAAACGCACCGTTCCCCTGGATTGGCATATGCGTGTAAAACACACCGCGGGAAATGCACCAAACCCCTGCATTGGCATCAGCGTGTGAAATGCACTGTACCCCTGCACCGTACCCCTCGATTCCACGCATGTGTGAGCATCGTATCATTATTGTAATCATGCCATACGCAAGCGCACCGTACCCCTCGATTCCGTGTGTGTGTGCGCATGGTCTCACTATTGTAATCATGCCATACAAGAGCGCACCGTACCCCTCGATTCTGTGCGTGTGTGCGCATCGTCTCACTATTGTAATTGTACCAAACGCAAGA
The DNA here is from genome assembly GCF_964263255.1 of Lissotriton vulgaris. NCBI lineage: Eukaryota > Metazoa > Chordata > Amphibia > Caudata > Salamandridae > Lissotriton > Lissotriton vulgaris. The sequence continues at coordinate 2,095,580,643 of NC_141687.1, forward strand.
ACACCGTACCCCTCGAATCCGTGAGTGTGTGCGCATCGTCTCACTATTGTAATCGTGCCATACGTGAGCACGTGAAACGCACCATACACGTGTGTGGTTCTCAAAATAACTTAGGGGACACATAGGGGATGAGTAGTAGGCCCTGAATGCATCCTGGTTGTCATGGATACTGAGATTTGAATGTGTGCTACAGGTGCCCTGCAAAAGTCAGTTGGCTAAAAATATACAATGTTGCAAAATGATTGTGGAGCTGAAGCTCAAATTTTAAACCATGCAAATGTGTGTCAGAGCCTTATGTTTAAAGGGATTGGAGGAAACGTAGGATGCAAAGGAACCTGACCTATCACTCTGTACTCATCAAAGTGAAAGCCCCTCAGCAGCACAGATTTAAGGCAGAAGGAATCCCTGAGATGGCACTTGCATGCACAACATTGGAGTGGACCACACTGCTGCTGTCTCTGCATCCTCTGTTATTTTATTGCTCGTACTATGGAGAGGGCCCCAGCCTTCAGTGAGGAGGAAAACCAGGCCCTGCTGGATGTTCTTCTACCACAGTACAGCAAGCTGTATGGGAGACCAGAGGAGCAGGTGAGTGCTGACTGCACTTCCTTTGACTGTGCACTTGTTGTGTGAGTGTCACAACAGGCATTGTGTATTGGTGGGACAGACATGCAATGTCCCGGGGGGTGTACATGGTGGTGTCTCCCATGCAGAGCATGATGTAGTTCATGTGTGTTCACTCCTCACTTGCATTGTGCTTACTGTGACATTCACTGCATAGTGAATGACACATTCAGCCATGCCAGACTTTGGCGGCTTTATTCCCAAATGTCCTCAGGTGGAACAGTGTTTCCCCCGGAGTGACAGCTGACTGTACACATAAATGTTTATGATTTGAGGGGACCTGTGCTGAGATTGTACAAATGATGTGTTTAACCTCATGGACATTGAAGTGTGTGAATGTTCCTTGTCATCTGTGTGAGTGTGTATGTGATGTGTTGCACCACTGCTGCAACACACATCACATCAGATGGCTAGAGCTGCTGCATGGCGTATGCAGCAGCTCTAGCCATCTGATGTGACATGTAAGCAGTGCTGTGTGCCGGACTTGCAAAGTTAGCACGACACCTGTGACACCCCATTGTCAAGTGGCACTTGTGCAAAGTCAGGGTTGTATCCGCTGTTGTCACTGACAGGCGAGTGATCTGTGCCAGGGTGTGTCTGTCTGGTCTGCTGAGGGTTATTAAGTGGAGTGGGATATGTGACCTCTTGGCACGTGCTGTCCCAAACCCTGAAGTAGCATGTGTTGGCCAGTGTGTTCCACGATCAGTGAGTGTGTTGTATCCATTACACCATCTGTTGCCTTTCAATGCCATGTAGTGTATTGGGGTTTGCCCACATGCCAAATTCACAGGTACAATGATGCAAGTCCTGTCAGCATCCTATGCCCTATTCATATTGTCAATGGTGCACAAGTGTGTGTCTCTGGGACATGGAGCAGGTGTAGTGATGTTGTTCCACTTTGTCTTCCTGACAGGTAACTGCCTACGAGAAAGGGGAAATCAGGATGGACATTGTCAGGGCTGTCTGGTCTGCGGGGGGCCTTCGCCGGCGACTGCGCAACGTCCAGAAGAGGTGGCTAGACATCCGGTGCTGGACCCGGCGTATTGCCTGGGTCCAGCTGAAGATGGAACCTCCACACCGACATGGCGGAAGCTGTCACCTCAACCCCCACATGCTCCGGGTCCTGGCAGTGGTGTTTCCAGACCTCGATAGGCAGTTGCAGGAGAGACAGCAGCAAGGAGGGGGTAGGCTCATGGATGTTTGTTGTGTTGTGTGTCACCTGCTTCTTTAGGTGCTCTGAAGCCTGGCTACACTCCCACATGTGGGCTGTCTGGTCAGACAGGTTATATGTGCAGTGTCTTTTCAATTCCCCATAATCACCTGGTGCTCATTTTCATCCCTTGCCCTCCTTCACATGTGTCCCCTGGTCTGTGTGTAATCACATTTGCACATGTTCATCTAGGGTGCAAGATAATTAGACTGCACATTGATTAGCGCATCATGTGGGAGGGTGGTCTGTGACATGTGTTGGGACCTTGCCTGTGCCATGACCTGTGCACTGTGTTTGGGATTAATATTTGTTTGCACTGATGATGAGTCTCAACATAGGAGTGTGGGGTTTCAACTACACACCCTTGCAGCATGCATGACCCATGTTGTGTTCTCAGACATGGTGTACATCAGTTAGGAGAAATGCATAGTGCCATGACGGTTACTCATGGTACAGTCATCTCAGTCCAGACCCACATATCAGTGTGCCCACTACAGTCCCCTGAGACACCCTGACCTCCTAATCATGTGTGTCATCCAACACTGTGCCCATTCTATGTTGGTTCAGCATGGGTCTGCCTCTGTGGCAATGGACCCTGGCATAGTTTGTATTTTTCCTGTGTCTGCTACATGTGTCAACTGGACAGGGATACAAGATTTGGCTTGTGCATACTCACATTGGGCAATGCCTGTGTGCCTATTCACAGCAATCTGTTGTTGGTTGTTAGTGACTAATATGTATTGCCAGCCCTACGAGGTGAGCTTGGGTTACTTTTGGAATTCTTGCTGCACAGTTTCAGTTACCCAGATTCTGAGTTCTCACTTCTTGAGCTGTATCAATCACATTGACTGAGGGATGGGGGTGTTGTGCAGGAGAGGTCTACATGGGCCTGCCTGATTTAGCCTTGCCAGGTCTGACCTGTGGGTGAGAATTGGCTGATCAATGATTCACCATGCACTGTCTCTGTGATGGTGGCCAGTGCTTTCAGTTGGGGCTTGACAGCCTATGTCATTTGGTTTCAGACATGATTTTGCCTCATACATTTTTGCCACATGTATGTAGTTCTGATGCAACGCGGTTTTGTGCTAGTGTGCACACTTCTGTGTTGACATTTTGCCTGGGGATAACGGTGTGTGTACACAATTCAGCAATGATTTTGTACATCACAATTGCAGGCCCATTAGCTTCAGCTTTGTCCTAATTTGGGACATGTGGGCCACTTCACATGACAGCCAGTAGGTCTTATGTGCAAGCAACTGTGTCATCAGGGAATGGATGCCCCTGTGAGGACTGACATATTTCAAGTAGTCTCACATTAATGATTGTACCTTGGCACTCACAATACTTGTTAAAAGTTGTTCATGTTTTGAATGTGTAAATATGACGAATTGTGTAAAGGACACTTATGTGCCTGCATGATAGTTGTCTCACAAGGTAGTGCACACAAAATGACTTTTCCAATTTTTTGAAAGAAGCAGGCAGCTTTTCAAAGAGGCCAGTGTTAATGATTAATGGTGTGCCTTGATCTCCATATACATGTCCCCACAGTGGTATTGTTGTCTTGAAACTCCTTTGTTGTCAATTGTACAAACTAGTGTCAAGCTATCAAGACCTCCTTTGGACCATGTATATGGCAAATCTGCAACTCCATTTGATTTTAACAGTGTTTGATCTAAAAGGGTGCCAGCTGTTTCAAAGTATGTGTAAATCTTTTTTGTGTGCATTTCATTGTTAGACATCTGTCATGCAGGCACATATGTGTTGTCTTCACAAGGTGGCAAATTAGCACATTCAATACATGTCGATTGTGTACAGTGTGGTGAGTCACAAGATGGCAACATTTATTTATATTTATTTTCGGCCCAATGTACTTACAGGGCTCTGAGTGTGGTGTCACCCTGGGGAGTGAGGTGGGTTAATTTGCCCTGAGGGGCAACACTACTGTTTATTTATTTGTGACCTTGAGGTGGCATCACTTCATTGTATTGATCTGCTCTCCTGTAAACAGACAGTAGCTTCTCAGTGTAATTCTCATTAAAGTTGTGGCCTGGTGTGTTCTTTGGATCCTTGTGTCCAAGTAGCATTGTGTCTATACCAACTGAGCAGTACAAGTCTCAAATATGTGCAGAGCTATCTGGCTGTTACTCAGGATGCATGCCATGAGTTGCAGTGTGACCTACTGATGTTGTGCCCATGTGTCAGATGTGTACATGTGACTGATTCATTTCTGTTTCTTCTCCTTGCCCACAGCATCATCAACAGAGACAGGAGGAGACAGCTGCACAGACCAAGAGGAGGGAGCCAGCCACAGTGCCACCATCGCTGAGGAGTCGGAGTAAGCCTGTGGCACGGAGGGTCAGGGGACTCAGCCTGCGGACCTCTTGGAAGGGGACTTATCCTACCACGCATACGGATCTAATTCTGACTCCCAGGAGGAGGGGGAATATGCCGCAACACCGGGCAGCGTCACTGTGTCTGTCCCCGCCTCCTCCAGAACCATCTCCACCCTCCCAGTTGCTCCGGTCCCAGAAGGGACCGGAGCCCCCATGTCTCCTTTGCACCCAGCACCGCAGCCCCTGCCCCTGTTTCCCCTGCTGACTTCAGTGCGGAGTCTGTGGACCTATTCCACCAGATTCAAGTTGGTCAGACAGCAATGCTAAATGTCCTCCATGGCCAGACTCAAATACTGACCCAGTTGTTGTCGTTCATGGAGGGCATGTCAGCTACGATGTCTGACCAACGTGGGATTCTCACAACCATGGACTCCTCACTGACCGCAGCAGTTTCCCTCTTGCAGCGGTCCATTCCCCCCTCCTTCTGACCCATCCGCATTCCCCCCTCCCAGACCTGTCCAAAGCACACGCAGGAAGGCACGATCACGCACACCAACAGACAGAAGCAGCACACCACCACAAAAGTCTAAGCGCACACCTCCTGGCACGCAAACTCAAAGGGATGCAGGCACACCCACAGGGACTGTGATCAGACACGCAGCCAAAGGCACAGTCCGCAACCCTCACAGCCCTCTACCTCCACTCCCATAGTGTCATTGGGTGCAGGGGCTGGTCTGGAGGAACTGGCAGCAGTGTGCAGCGCTGAATATCTTTCCACCTCTGGTGCTGCACAAGCCACTGAGGACGATACATCCCCCCTGCACCCACAACACCTACCCTTCCCACTACTGTCCCTGCAGTGCCTGGTCCTGAGCCAGATGATTCCCCCCAAGGGTCAACTGACCATTAGATCATTCCTGTGCAGGCAAGTTTGGGGTAGACGACCTCCCCAATGTCCCCCTGCAAGACATTGTTGTGGACTGGCCATTGACCTTATTTGAGCTGGGACTCATTTTCGCACTTCTTTTCATTTGAAGCTGAATAAAACCTTTTATTTGCATTCTACACTATTGCATTTCATGTACTTGATGTGGGATATGAGGGTCCTGGACTTGGTGTCATGGTAATGTTTTGGGGTTCTGAAAGATGTTTTTGGATGATGTGAATGATGTGGACCATGGTATCTGTGTGCCATCACAATGTCTCTGCAATTAATCATTGGTTGTGTGGGTTCAGTTTGGCTACAGACATTGTCCCAAGGAGTGTTCCTTCCTGTGTGACACCTGAGATCTTCAATGCAGACAGTTGCACAATTGTTGTGCTGACATGTATGCACATTTCCTTTTTTGGTGACGGTTCCCTTCAGCAATGGCCATGCCTGCTCACAGATGTCTACAGTTCATTAGTCTGTGCCATCCATGCTACTCACTGTACTTGTGTTTTGAGTGTGTAGAAATGCCTTCATGGACACATTCACCCTTTTTACCACAATGCATGTGTGTTATCACAGCCTACCCCTATGTTGGAAATTGTTCTGCAGGGTATTTGGGCACATGACTCACAATTTTGAGCATTGTATCTAAGATTTTTCAACCCTATTCCTTCCATGAGAGACTACATCTTGGTGGTCTGACTACCACCTGGACATTCATATCAACCCTGGGATGTACATGACAGTGTGTGATCCCTTTCGCTCTCTTTGTTTTGTGGTCTGTTACATGACTATACACTATTGTGTCATGATAGAAGGGTGTGTATTTCACCAGCAAACTTCATGGGTGGGTATGCATGTGGAATTTGACATCACACCCACATGTGGTGGGTCATGCAGTGTGTGACAGGAATCCATCCTCCCTGGAGTGGGACACTGCTGTGAGTGATGTGTTGTTATGGCACTATCATTATAGTCACAAGTTAGGGATGTGCACATACCCCCATGTAGTATACTGATGATGATGTACCCCCAATATCAGAGCACTGCTGGGAGTCCTCTGCACCTACCCACATACTGTTGGGCACTGGTGGGAGTCATATCCACCTACCCCTCATATGTCTGGACACTGCTGGGAGTCCTAAGCACCCACCCCTCATATGTCTGGGCACTGCTGGGAGTCCTCTGCACCCACCCCCATACTGTCTGGCACTGCTGGGAGTCATATCCATCCACCCCTCATATGTCTGGACACTGCTGGGAGTCCTCTGCACCCACCCCTCATATGTCTGGGCACTACTGGGAGTCCTCTGCACCCACCCCTCATATGTCTGGGCACTGCTGGGAGTCCTCTGCACCCACCCCAATACTGTTGTTCACTGCTGGGAGTCCTCTGCACCCACCCTCATATGTCTGGGCACTGATGGGAGTCCTCTACATCCATCCACATACTGTTGGGCATTGCTGGGAGACATATCTACCCACCCCTCATATGTCTGGACACTGCTGGGAGTTCTCTGCATCCACCCCTCATATGTCTGGGCACTGCTGGGAGTCCTCTGCACCCACCCCTCATATGTTTGGGCACTGCTGGGAGTCCTCTGCATCCACCCCTCATATTTCTGGGCAGTGCTGGGAGTCCTGTGCACCCACCCCTCATATGTCTGGGCACTGCTGGGAATCCTCTGCACCCACCCCTCATATGTCTGGACACTGCTGGGAGTCCTCTGCACACACACCCATTCTGTTGGGTACTGCAGGGAGTCATCTGCACCCAGCCCTCATATGTCTGGACACTGCTGGGAGTCCTCTGCACCCACCTCTGTACTGTTGGGCACTGCTGGGAGTCCTCTGCACCCACCCCTCATATGTCTGGGCACTGCTGGGAGTCCTCTGCAACCACACCCCATACTGTTGGGCACTGTTTGGAGTCATATCCAGCCACCCCTCATATGTCTGGACACTGCTGGGAGACCTCTGCACCCACCCCTCATATGTCTGGGCACTGCTGAGAGTCCTCTGCACCCACCCCTCATATGTCTGGGCACTGCTGGGAGTCATGTGCACCAACCCCTCATATGTATGGGCACTGCTGGGAGTCCTCTGCACCCACCCCTCATATGTCTGGGCACTGCTGGGAGTCCTCTGCACCCACCCTCATTCTATTGGTTACTGCTGGAAGTCCTCTGCACCCACCCCTCATATGTCTGGGCACTGCTGTGAGTCCTCTGGACCCACCCCTCATATGTCTAGGCACTGCTGGGAGTCCTCTGCACCCACCCCCATACTGATGGGAACTGATGGGAGTCCTATCCACCCACCCCTCATATGTCTGACACTGGTGGGAGTCCTCTGCACCCACCCCTCATGTGTCTGGGCACTGCTGCAAGTTCTCTGCACCCACCCCCATTCTGTTGGGCACTGCTGGGAGTCATATCCACCCACCCCTTATATTTCTGGGCACTGCTGGGAGGCCTCTCCACCCACCCCTCATATGTCTGGCCTCTGCTGGTAGTCCTCCGCACCACCCCTCATATGTCTGGGCACTGCTGGGAGTCCTCTGCACCCACCGCCATACTATTGGGCACTGCTGGGAGTCCTCTGCACCCACCTCCATACTGTTGGGCACTGCTGGGAGTCATATCCACCCACCCCTCATATGTCTGGACACTGCCGGGAGTCCTCTGCACCCACCCCTCATATGTGTGGGCACTGCTGGGAGTCATATCCACCTACCCCTCATCTCTTACGCACTGTACCCCAACATTCATGGCGTGTGTGCGCATCGTCTCACTATTGCAATGGTGCAATACACGAGCGCGTGTGACGCACCGTACCCCAACATTCCTGGCGTGTGTGCGCATCGTATCACTGTTGTGATGATGCCATACGCAAGCGCGTGTGACGCACCGAACCCCAACATTCATGGCATGTGTGCAGCTCGTATCACTATTGTAATGGTGCCATACACGAGCGTGTGAAACGCACCATACCCCAACATTCATGGCATGTGTGCGGCTCGTAGTACTCTTGCAATGGTGGTATATGCGAGCGTGTAAGACGCACCGTACAGTTACACTTCCATTGTTACGGTACGTTGTTCTCACCATCTGCGCCGTCGTCGGTTTCTGTGCACCAGATCGTAGGCGTACAGGACTGGGATGACACGGACGATGAGGTTGTAAATGTAGAGGTAAATGTAGTTGAGCTTATATAGCACACAGCTACCCGCAGTGGGTTTCCCGGCGCTTGCTTAGGGAACCCGTCCTGGTATTCCCCTGTGAGATAACCCTGGCAGGGTATCCACAAGGTGAAAGCCAGGCATCCCGCTGCGAGGGGCCGTTGTGGAGATTAAGCAAGCTATTGCCCAGAGTCGCAGAGTGTGAACCCGTGAGTCGAGAAGGCACCAGAGCGAGAATTATCGAGTCCGTGGAAGTTTTGAGCCCAAGACTCGCCGAGGCGGGGAATTGAACCCTGGTCCAGGGCCGATCTCAGATTCCGGGCCTGCCGCCTCTAACCCCTATGCCACACTTCATGTCGTGTATGTCGCATACCGGGGGTGCGGTTTGGACCGGACTCTGCTTTTACGGACGTTTTGAGCTGTCTTAGGAAAAGGGTCGTACGGAATGTTGCAGAGACGGATCGTCTCAGCTGGGCCGGGAACTGCTGCTTATTTACGGACGGACGTAGCGTACTGCGTGAACCGGATACAAATCGTATGTATTTTGTTGTCATACGGTCTTTTCTACGATTCGTACGGAGATCTGCTTTGGGTTTGGATCGTACTTGATCGTACGTACGGGGACTTTGAAGGTGTAAGATTCGTACGGGAAATACGCCCCGTACAGCGATTCGTAGGGGATTTTACCGAATCAGAATCGGCCCCTATGTGTTTATGTTTAATTAATTTTTTATTACATTTTGTATATTACATATTAATTTTAAATATTATAAAATATTTTTAACTATGTTTATTGTATTTTTAATTATTATTTACTTTATTTTACATATTTTTTAATTTAAAAAAACAATATTTTTAAAAAAACGATATTTTTGACATCGATACTTTTTTCGATATTTTTGTACTTACCATGTTGTAGATAGGATGTCGATATTGTTGGCATCAATATTTTTGATCTGATATCTTTGTAGGTCGATATTTTGTCTTTCTATATTTTGTCAGACATTTGTGTAAAGCAAAATTAGACGCAAAAAAATGTGGGACTTATGCTTTTTTCTCCTTTTGGTACTTCAAATATGGTGCCTACAAATTCAAGTTGTTTGATGCTGTTACACGGTCTAGAATTATCGCCTACGTAGTCTTTTAGGAATCCTGTTGTTACATTGTAGCCATGTACCTAGCTCCCTAATATTTCGTCTACCATTTCTATATGGAGTGTGGATAGGAATTGCAGCTCTTTGTGAATACCTAGCTTGAGGGTTCCACGTACGTACTTAGTGCCTTAATTATGTACTCTTTTAATATTGTTTTGTATTTGCCAGGTCCCTGGGCTTTATACCTATTATTGTTTTGAGAGACTAGGCCCTCACTACGTTTAGAAATGTAGGTTTTTGTGCTACTCAGAAGCTACCTTCCCTCATGCACATGTGCTTGGGTTTGGTGTTTCGTTGGTTAATAAAAAATAATTCACAACTTTTTCTCTCACACTACTTGGTGCAACCATATTGCTATTCTGAGCACTATTCTATGGGATCTTTGCCAAAGCTTCATGGTCATTGTTTGGTATATATTAGAAATGTGCTTATGTAAGTTCTTCATTGGTCCCACAGAATATCTTTTGAAATAGGGTTCAAACTACTGTTATATAGAGCCCTTTTTGCCCCACATATAACAAAGCTACTGGATGTTTATGGATGACCATTAACCACCTAATGAATAATTGACCAGCTGCGCCCTGACAAAGGAATTGATGGTTTTGGACTCCCCTCCGAAACGCGCATCATCGCTTTTCTTCCCATGCTTTAACTTTCTGTATTTATGAAATGTACTATGATATGTATTGACTTGTTTAGATATGTCTTGGAGTATGATAGTGTCATGTATGATTGTGAGTTGTGTGTCTGGTGTTGTTTGAGTGCATTGTTTGAGATATTTATTGAACTTTTTTTTTGTGCCCCAATATTATTGAGATTATCTATACCACTTGAAAAATGAATATATTTCATTTCATTTCAAAATTCTTTATTTCGGCTTTATGCCATAAAAGAACAATGCATACATTACAGTTCAGTGAATAAAAATGAACATTCCACTTAAAATACTAAATCAGTGGTTAAAACAGTGCAATTCATATTGGAAGACAGTTGGAGCAAAACAAAGCAATCATAAAATTCTGGGATGGACCACCACGCTAATTTCAGTAAACAAATCAATTCAAGCCCTTAACACTCAATTACAGTTGATGCCCCATTTTTTTCCTTTGGAAGAAAATAGTAAGTAAAAATCTACTAACACTAAATGTTATCTGTTGCGATGTATTTGTTGTCAGGATTCTCAGAGCCTGTGAACATGACCTCAGGCCTAACAATAAACATACTGGTTTGATCCATCTTTTTCTGGCCTGAGCGTACATTGGACAGAAAAGGAGGATATGTTGCTCGTTTTCTATCTGGTCATGTTCAAACATGGAACAAATTTCGTCCATTGCTGGGGACGATGGATCGCGATTTCTAGCCCAACGTGCCAAAGTTGTTTTTATTAAAAGGTTTCCATATCTAAGTTTTAAAAATAATGTTTTGGCAAGTGGGGGCTCTATTTCATCCATGAATGTCTCATAAAGTGGTTCATCCTTAAAATTTAAGAAATTTGAAACTAAGGTCCCACTAGTTATGATACTTGCAGTCCTATTTGCTATAAAGGTCCAAAAGGCCCTTTTTAAAATTAATTTGGGGTTGGGGGGTAACTGCTCGGGATTCTCCCAAAAATGTTTCAGACCTATATCACTGAACCAAGCTTTAACGTGCCTAAGCCATGGGATAGCTCGCAGACTGTCAAGCGCCATGATTTCTTTTAACCCGTCTCTATAGTCTTGGAGTTCGGGAACATGCCATAATCTAACCCATAGCATTAAAGGTCGGATCAGGACTTGATGATCAGTTCTTTTAAAGTTTAGGTCCAGTTGCAAAGGTACTAGTGGGGTACCTCTCGGGACCCTTACCAGACTTCGCATAAAATTGTTATCTAGGACACTGAAGGTATCATTGGACACAGGCCCCCATATTTCTGCGCCATAAAGGACTGATGGTTGGACTTTAAATTTAAATAATTCCATCACTAGAGACACTGCTTTACTAGTGCTCAGGCTTTGCTCCCTGAGAATTGGTTTTACGTTCTGGGCAAATATCAGTTTGCTTTTTTCCATTTGGGCTTTCCAAGTAAAGTTGGAATCTAGTGTCACCCCTAGATATGTGAAATGGGGCACCGATTCCAGCTTTACTCCTTTCAATGTTAAGCAGCCCTTATCTGGTTTAGTCGGATTTAGGGCCATGCATTTTGACTTTTTCCCATTAATCTCCAGCCCCTTTTGGCTACAATAATCACTAAAAGTGTTCAATAGTGTCTGGAGACCATTTTTTGTTTGGGACATCAAGATAGTGTCGTCAGCAAATAATAGGGATGTTACCCTTTCGCCGTTCAGTTTAGGGGAGTCGTTATTACATCCCTGTAAGTATGAGGGGATGTCGTTCACAAAAAGGGAAAAGAGCGTGGGGGCCAAAACGCAACCCTGGCGAACTCCGCGTTCGATTGGAATTTTTTGGGTTAATTCGCCATTTGGGCCCCATCTAATTCTCGCAAAGTTCCCTATATGTAACTCTTTGATCTGAACTAATAGATTATTTGGCAGACCTGCTATACTCAGAGTTTTCCATAAGAGATTGCGTGGCACTAAATCAAATGCTACCCTTAAATCAACAAAAGCAACATATAAATGGCCCCTTTTAATCTGTACGTACTTCCAGTAAAGGCAGCAAAATCTAAAAATCTGATCAATTATACTGACTTTTGATCTGAACCCAGCTTGGAATTTGGTTAAAATTGTGTTTTCCTCCAGCCAATCACTCACACGTAATAAGATGTGTCATGAGTAGATTTTCTGGAGGATATCCATTAGGCTGATTGGCCGATAGTTGCAGGGGTCCATCCTATCTCCTTTTTTAAAAATTAAAACAATTTCGGCTCCCTTCCAACTTTCAGGAAATTCTAAGGTGCGGGATAATTTATTGCACAAATAATTGATATATGGTCCCCATACTTTTAAATCGTGCTTGTATAGGTCCCCCGGAATCTTGTCGAGACCTGGGGCTTTGCCGGATTTTATTTGGCTTATTGCCAACTCTGTTTCCCCTAGAGTAAAGACAAGGTAATCTGCTGGTATTTCGTAGCTTGTGGCATTTGCATCCATATGGGGATCATCATATTTTTTATATAAATTTGTAAAATGAGTAACCCAGGTTTGCTTGTCCGGAAAAACATCCTTAACCACCCTACCTACATGGTTCCCATTTGCTACCAGCCTCCAGAAAGCCACATTATCATGCGATCTGGCGGCTAGCAGCAGTTCAGCCCATTTGTCTTCCTCCCATGCTATTTTAGAGTTCCTTTGTACAGACTTATAATTATTCCTTGCTTTTTGGATATCTAAGGGAGACTTAGACTTGATCGCCAATAATAATTCCCTTTTTGACTCTCTACAGGATCTGTCATACCATGGCTTACTATGGGACAGATTCTGGACCTTTTGCTGGTTTTTTTTGGGCATTTTGGTGACTAGTAATTTTAGGTCAGCAAAAAATTTCTGATGTGTTATCAAAAAAGGAGGCTTTGGTTTCCTCCTCGGATGTTAGTCCTAAGTAGGGTCCAAAAGTCCCAGCAAAAAGTGAATATATTTCACTGAGGATGTCACTGTGATCCAATATAAAAGGCCATTTAAGTGATCTCCTATTATTACTAATATGGATCTCAATATTGTCACCACTGCTTCCCTCAAGTGGGAATGGTTGGACTAAATCGTTAAACAGTGAAGCATCTAATGTCAAGTTTAAGGGAAAATGATCGCTTTCGAGCCTCTCCATTACATCGAGGTCCAGAAGATATGACCAAAGGGGTATAGAAGCGATCACAAAATCTAAGTTACTTTTGTAGTTGTTCCTACTGAAGGTTGGTTTCTTCGAGCTGTCGGATGGTAGCCGTCCGTTGCAAGCCCTAAGAAAATACTCCGTACATAATTTAGTCAACTGGAGAACCAAGGTTGAACATTTAACCGATTTAATGTTCTCCAAAGTAGGGATTTTGTTTGCCTGGTCTTCCTCATCAAAAATGTCGCTAAGGCCCAAAACTGGCTCAAAATTACAATTTAAATCACCAGCCAGGATAACGAGATCCTCCCTGAGGTCCAATCCACTCAGGAAACAATCTAATTTAGAGAGGGTTGGTGATTCTTTTGAAGAGGGTGAAGGCCTATTGTAGATGTTTATTAAAAATAATTTCTTCCCATTACAAATTGTAACTTTTAATGCTAATATATCTACGGAGTTCGTATCTACCACCTCAATATTTACCCTTAGTTTTATTTTCACCCAAATCAAGATACCCCCCGAGGGCCTTCCACTTCTGGAGGGGATCGCACCAATGCCATAAGTCTTGTAACCTACCCTGTGTGGTGTATCCACTGCCCAGGTTTCCTGTAATAAGCAGAAATCAAAAGATTCTATAAAACTAGCACACTCCGGGTCCCTCAGGTTTTTTGCAATTCCAGCTATGTTCCAACAAGCCAATTTTACCGGCACCCCAAGTGTAGATGACATCTCGGGGAAGACCCCTGGCATCTCTTCACAACTAATGGGAACCACAGATTGTGTTATCAAGGGTGTTTCTTCTAGAGATGGCATTTTATTCAAAGCGCTTGTGGGTACTACCAATTCTTTTTGTTTAATACTGCACTCTCCTGGGGTGTTTATGTGATAAATTACAATTTTGTCCAGTAAGGAAGGCTCAGAATTCACCAATACATCAAGTTCGTTAATAACACCCACAGCAGCTGGACTCCTTGAACCTCTTCCCTCGCCCCCCCCAGCTCAAGAAACATCAATCGCAGTCATCTAGACCGCTAAAGATATTGAATCTATTTGAAGTCTCTAGAGGTGTGAAGGGTTTTAGGTGATCCATCCTTCTGTTCTGGGAGCCATGTGTTTTAACTGGTGCATAGTTCCAACCAATGGAATCTGGGGCTGTCACAGGGCAGGGAACATATTGCAAATTCCTGGCATTCTGTAAAGTTGGAGGGTACAGAGCATATTGGTTGCTCCCAACATTCTGGGCAATGGAATGGGTAATTGGTTGGGTTTGGGTTATACACTGTGGTGGGTGGTGCTGGGGTGGAAACACCACTGACCTTGGGTAAAAATATGTTAATGGTTTAGGGATTATGGTGTTATTAGAGCTACCTGTCTGCCAGTTTAGTATAAATTGGACGGCATTTGGGTCCCTAAAGTTCACAACCACCACGTCGCCATTGATGTCTTTGGGTCTACCCCCCAACCATTGGAGACGTCGAACATGGACAATTTCACCATTAATATGATTTGCAATTGGCCTGTATAGACTCAGCCAATGCATACTCTTGTTCTTTAATTGGGCGAACCCCTCCCTCTTGTTTTGCTCCAGCACAGGCACCCCTGTTAGGACGACCACATAGGGTACTGCCTCCGGCGGGAGTTCAGGCAAAGGAGTCCTTTTGGGTCTCCCCTAAGTGTGCCTGGTGTCCCCCACCTCCCTTGTTGGTTTCCCCAAGAGTGTATTAGCCGTGTTATCAGTGGTTTTGATGACGGCATTTGCCGACAGTTGGTCTCGAGTTTTTTGTTGCCGGGGTTTAGGAGGTGGATTGTGTTGCGCAATCACTGTCACCGTGTCCCCCGTGGGCTTAGAGGTAGATGCTTTTGGAGAGGGAATAGAAATAGGGACAGGAAAGGGTGGTTGGGATGGTATTAGTGTATTTTGTGGTGCAATATTAGGTACTAAGGTAATTGCATTATTTAAGCATGTGTTAGTTACAACATCCTTACTTCCCAATGCATACTCAATTTTACACAGTCTACATTGTACTTCCATCAACCTCTCCAAAATAGATGCTGAGTAAGATGTAATTAAACTCTCTATGTTAAGTAATGTTACAAGGCCCTTATCCTCGTTGGGCATATTAACAACCACACTAGTGTCCATGCTGTCCTCTTTGTCTGTGAGCAAATTTGGTAAGGATGAAGATGAGGTATGGGTCCCCTCTATGGCTACTTGTAAAGTACTAGGTTTTTTAACAGTAGTGTTAACCTTTTTCCCGAAATCAGAGCAGCTCAACTTGGGTTGTAGCGAATCCCCCCTTTTCCGCCGTTTTTTATTCGGCGGTGGTCCATAGTTTTTTGACAAGGGAATCAGTATTTTTGCCCTATTGCGGGGTATTTTCGCTGAAGGCAAAGCATTTCCCTTCAATATACTCGGAGTGCTTGCGTGAGTAGTTGTGGATAATCCATTCATGTCCGTCTTTGGGAAAGTATTTAGTGTGAGCGTAATCTCACTCACTTCCAAAGGCTGGCTATCCATTATATATACCGACTCATTAACTATTGAATCAGTATCAATGTTGGTAGTGCTAGTAGTGGGAAGCGATGCCAGTGAAATTGACCTGTTCTTTATACTTTCCACGGAACGGCGGCGTTCCGCCCGCCGCTCTGCCAATACAATTTCTTTTGTGATGTCAGTGGAGGATTTTGTAAAGTAGTTATCTAGAGTTCTATTTAACAGTACACCCTGTTTATCAGACGCGGGCTGTTCTGCATTTATAGAAGACATTTGTAAAGGATAGTCCAACAAGCAAACAATTTAGACCTGTTATTGACGATTTCAGAGACGATCAATACCTGTAGGTCAAAGGAACATGCCCAGTCCAGTCTCTTCCGTTCTCTGAGGGTCTCAGAGGGTCCGCCCTTAGTCCGGGCTTTGTCCCGGGATATGTCCCGCACACGCGTCCCGCTCACGCGTTGCGGCACCAGGTCTTATACGGGAAGGTGGATAAGGGGAGGAGTCACGGGAAGAGGCGGCAGGTGTGCCAGGTGTTCCGCGCACAGCCTGGTGGGCCTCGCAGTCCCGTCCTCCGTGTCAGCAGCTTTTTCCCCTGGCGCAGCTTCACCTTTCCAGCGGCAACTTCCCAGCAGGGTTCCAAACAATCAAAGACTCCAGAAACTCCTCTGCGAGTGGCGAATATATAAAAATTATTTTGATAAATAAAAAGATAATAAATAGTGAATTGTGAGACAATGTTTTTTTAATGATTGAGGTACCATCCGATTATTAATTAAATGTTAAGGCGAGGTTTTCTGTTGTTCATTTGTACCCTGCCTTCCTCTCCTTACATGTCATCATTCAGGGACCCTTTTTTCTTTCACAATGGCAGCTGCGTGCAGCGATAGCAGTTTGATAGGTCAGAGTGTCTTCAAAACGGGGAGAAATGCCTGCTGAGCGCTCCTTGAGTAGTGCACTGGAAAGAGCAGCAGTGCTGCTCCCCAGATGTGCGCCACCGGATGTGGGCAGAGCAGTGAGAGGGCTGCATGTGTGAGGGCCTGCTGCAGGAGCAGGGCAGCGCTGAGTAGCGACATCGGCTCGGGGAGCTGTTCTCACCTCCTAGCTGGGCAGGTCGATACAGCTGCAGTCTGCCTTTGCATCATTTTGCAGCCTCCGCTGTGCAGCCTGCACAGCTCACGAGGAATAGGTGGATCACAGCAGGGTCGAAGTGACTGCACCTCTGAATCGGCGGACAGTGGCTGGAGGGAGCGTGTCATTGTGCTTGGTCAGTCGCTGTTGTAAGGGCAGTGGTAGTCCTTGTAGCAGGTTGGATCTTGGGCCCGGCCACCCTCATCGTCAGTGTACTGGACATCGCCTACAATCCTTACGCTTGGGCCTATTTCGCGGTTGCAGTAATAACATCAAGCGCACACCGTATTATGGTGTGAGCCAAAAGACCAGTCCTTCCTTATTTATTATATGGATGTACAGGATGCATTTATTTCCATGGTATACTAGCACCGCAATGGCGGTGCCTGGTGGACGTTACACTTGGGACAACAACAGCAGTCAAAGAAGGTAACTAAAGAAATAATTGTGCCATTTTTAGAGCCATTTTAAAGTCCCAGTACTTTTCCTTTTGCAGTTTAGAGCCTGCCTCATTTATGTGGTGCTCTTTATAAACTAAATTATTTCTTCTGCTGAGCTGGGAAATATGTAAAACATTTTTAAGGGTCTTCTAAATATTCATATCTGACTACTTAGTGGAAAGGGAGAATGCTATAGAAGAGAAGTTGTCCAATTTAATGAGACAAATTATCATTACTGCATTCAAATTACATAATAAAGTAATAGGGAACATTAAATCTAGGTCAGAATGGAAAGACATTTTCTTCTTTACAAGCTATTCCATTTGGAAAAGTTAAGAAATTCACAAAATGGCATTTAAAAAAAAAGATTTTTTATGTCCAGGAAGAGACACCTACCTGTACATAAACGATCCATGGCATTTTGTTTTTTCCACGTGCGCTGCACAAGGCAGCACACATGGAAAAAGCAAAAACAAAGATAAATAATGCATTTCTCCTGGTTTCGCCAACTTAAGACCAGGTTTTCCCTGGTCTTAATTTTGGTGCTGCCTCCAAATGTATGCCATCCTTGTACATAGGGGGCAGTATAAAAAACAATGGGTGTTGCGGTGGAACGCCCATCGCAACACCCACTGCCCACCCCTTTCACCCTAAGCACAGTGTGAAAGGGGTCCTTATTTACAAGGCAGCGTTAAGCCATGTTAAGTGGCTTAATGCTGCATTGTAAATGAGGCGAAGCTCCTATCACCACGACACAACAGTAAAAGTGACATGGTGGTAATAGGGGATTGTACATATGCCCCTTTGTTTGTTTGTCCCTCCCTGGAGCATGGACGCATTACTTGTGTCCATCTACTGCATATCTTTTTAGGCGCTACTTTTAGTTTGGTTTGTTTAAGCACTGTTCTAGAGAGCGCCTTTTCCAACTGTCTCCCTTGTGTACTTCTGCCCACTCTGTGTTGCTCTCGTACACTGAGCCTTGTCTGTCTCTAATGTTTACTTTCCAGCCACCATCCCTCTGTTCATGTTGCTCCTGCCACCTGCCCTTCCTCCGTTGTCCACATTGTTTGTCCCACCCGGGCCTCAGCCTGTATTGCCCATCCCACCCTCCCTCCATTGTCTATGCTGTCTCTCGCACCTGCCCTCTCTCTCTTTTCCATGTCGTCCCTACCAAACGTCTTTCTTCCATTGTCTGTGTTCCCCCGCTATAATAAAACAAGCATTTGCAATGCAATAGGTCTCGCATTTTAGAACCTTTGTCCTATTGGTATTGTAAACGATAATGCCTTTTATTATTGCAGGTTTTTTAAACTCAAATAAAGGACATTGTCATTTACAACGCAATAGCTCAAAATCTCTCAATTGGGAGACGTATTGCATTTCTAATGCTTGTTTGACGGTTGTTTCCTCTGTAATTGATCACAGATGAAGAAGAATCCGATTCCACATGCCTGCCGCCCTGACTGGGAAAGAGGACCCCCCTCTTTGTTGTGTTTTTAAAATGGGGGGTTGTTAACAAGCCTGCAAAACAGGAGTGCAGCGCCGTACCTGGTCTGTACTCCTTGATCCTCGCTTTGAAGTATGAGGGACCCTTGTTGTGGTGCACTTGATGGGGGATTGTCAGGGTGTTGAGCCAGTGGAGCTATTCACGGAAGTGAGATACATTGGGGTGTTCAGTTTAATGGCGTTTAATATTTGGAGAGCTACACAAATGTATTGTTTTCTTCTCTTTCCGCTTATATAGTCACTCTGACCACCAGATGTCAATGAGTATGAACCAAACTTCTCTGATCCAACATGTTCGTAATTTGGCATTGATGAGATTGTAAATGATGTGAGATTATACAAGCAAATTTTCTTCACGGGGCATCTACATTGTACGGAAACACACTAAGGCCACAATAAATTAACTGTATTTATTTTAGATCTATGTATCAGTTCCGATTTTTAACCCTCATTAAAAAATGTGTGGAAATATAGTGCACTTCAATTTGAATGGGATTGAAAGGAAGAAGGAAGATGGTGCTGCAAGTATGGACAGTTGTACTGCGAAATGCTAACCAAAGTATAACGTAAATCTTTGAAAGGCAGAATTTGCAAAATTAGAGATGGGTGTTTTGAGATGGACATACCACCCAGGAATGGAAACAACAGAATGGTTTTAATAGTGGATATCAGCGAGACTAGCCTCTGAGATAGCACCCCACACCCCTGAAGACCTTTTAGAGAAGGTTCTGAATGGACAGCTAGATAAACATAATGGACTGACGTCAATATAGAATATCACAAATAAATTGTTATTAATAATTGCCGAAATAGGGTATGTTATATATTCCATATAGGTACTTTAATAAAGGCCTCAGTACACATGTTACCCTTCACCTATATTGTCTCCCAACATTACACTTGTCACGGTTTACAGGGACTGACCTTTTACCTAAATATTGGCGTAAATTACATGTGACTGTTATTTGTAATATATTTGTAATATATTTGAGCAGTGTGTAGTAACTTCCCTCTCCCCCTACTTTTCATCTACTTCCTATAGTCATGGCCAACATGAAAACTTTCGGATTCACTGATGAAGAATTCGAAACTTTAGTAGGTACAACAATTCCAACTACTAATACCAACGTATCTAGTAGAGGCCAAGATGAAGGTAAGAAATTATCAGATCTAAAAAAGAAACTTATTCGTATGGAAGCCCATGGGGAATTCATGTTGGCATATTTGAAAACAGGAATTATCCCCAATGGATTGCGTGTACGGAACATACCGGGTCTCTTCGTACACCACAGACCATTTTTAGAAAAATGGAGTCAAATAGCCAATCGTTGTTCCCGAGATCTGATGATATTAATTGTAGCAACATCAAAGGAACTAGCCTTAGAAATAAAAAAAGAAATAGATGAATTAGAAGAGAAATTAAAACAAATGACTGGAGTTGATGATGCCATCAAAAAAATAAAGGAATATAATAAGGATTTAGAATCATTTAGCAACTATCTCAACAAACGTAAGACAGATAAATTAAATAAGGATAAAAGATTCTATTCAGAGGAAGTTGCTTATCCCTTCCTACACAAAGATTTCTATCAGCAGAATCACTATACTGATGAGTCTAGAAATGTACAACAAAGAATTAATAACTTTACTGACTCTTCAGATTCAGAAGGAGAAGGCACTAGTAATGCTTATTATGAATCAGATGGTGGTTTTAATACATATTCCAACTCCAGACCGCCACGTCGTCCTTTTTTATCGAACAGGGGGCCTCGTCGGGGCCTCCCCAGGGTAAGATTCCAGAATCAACGACAAACCCGAGGGAACTTTCATTTGAACCAACATCAGCAACAAACTACACACCAACAAATCCAACACCAACAACATCAGCAACAGGAACCACAGTTTATCAGAGAGACCCGCAACAGGCAATATTGGGGACAGGGGATGTAATCCCCATCTTTAACTTGTCCTCCAATCAGCTAGATGGTTATAGTGAAACCTTGCTATCGAAGGGATTATCTTTTGTCCCCCATTCGTTTGTTAATACCTTCGAGCTACACAAAGATATAATTTCCCTATTCAGGAAAATTAGACTCAAAAAATTCTTTGCTAATAAAGAGGACGATGTAGATATTTCCACAACACAGAGACAGTCCACAATCTCTTTACGCTCCACATTCACACCAGGGTTAGATCAATTGGGACCAGAAGTCGCAGCTTTCGAGCTGGTTGTAATGAAAAAATTAGAGAAAACGTTGAGATATATACCCAAACCCAAATATAATCTTACGGTGAATGAATCCCGTGCCCTTAAAGACCTCTCTGAGAATAAAGAACTGACAATCAAGAGTGCAGACAAGGGAGGAGGAATTGTGGTACTTAACTCTAATGATTATGAACATAACATGAAGATTATGTTAAGTGACAGTTCCACTTATTCACAGATTAAATGTAACCCCATTAATACTACTATTAGGAAAATCATGACTCTGACAAATGGCGCTCTATCTGACGGTGAAATTAGTGTCCAAGATCATGAATTCTTAAATACAAACAAATTCAAAACTGCCTGTATTTATGGTCTACCTAAGATTCATAAGAACTTAACAAATCCCCCGTACAGACCAATAGTGTCTACCATAGGTACCCCTACAGAACCCCTCTCCAAATTTGTAGACCATTTCTTACGACCTCACATTCCAAAGATCAAATCTTATGTTAAGGACACCTGTCATATGATTAACACTGTTGAAAATCTGAATATCACCCCAGGGAGGGATATTCTTGTAACCCTCGACATAGAATCCCTCTACAGTAACATCCCCATTGACGAAGCTATTAGGGCCACAGATTGGTTCATTGAGAAACACAATATCGCATGCCCCAAAAAATTCCTTATAGATTGTCTCTTCATTGTATTAACAGACAATTTTTTGAATTTGGTGAGAATATTTACCGCCAACTGCGAGGCGTCAGCATGGGTGCCTCTGTTGCCCCATCGATAGCGAATATATATATGTCGAGGTTTGAAGAACGTTTCATAGACAATGAAGTAGCGCCCTTTTTTGAGTCCATTTCCCATTGGTCCAGGTACATCGATGACATCTTTTTTATCTGGACCAATGGGAAAGATACTCTCGTGGAGTTTTTGGAATGGATTAATTTAACAGACAGCAATCTGAAATTCACTGCTCATTATAATGAGAAACAAGTTGAATTTTTAGACCTTCTCATTAGAGTCAACGTTGATAAATTGGAAGTGGACTTATTTGTGAAAAAAACAGCACGAAATACCTTATTACATTTTAGTAGCTTCCATCCGAAGTGCCAAAAAGAGAGTATCCCTTTCTAACAATTCCTCAGAGTTCGTAGGAATTGCACAAATTTGCAGGATTACGACAAGCAAGCTGCTATTATGCGCACGAAATTTTGTGAACGCGGATACCCGCACAGATTGATAAGGAATTCCTACAAACGTGCTAGATTCTTTGACCGTGACGCGCTGCTCACCCCCAAAGACAATAAGGAGAATGATCGAATTGTGTGTGTCACCACCCATTCGACCATGAACGAACGAATTAGGCAAGTTATCAATGCCAATTGGCATATTTTGAATTGTAACCCTTCTTCGACTTCCACTCTGACTAAACCCCTGTTTGCGCACAGGAGAAATAGGAACCTGAAGGACAAAATAGTTCATTCAAAATTTAACTCTAAACAAAAGAATGGCGACCAAACACAAAGATCACTATTAACGAATCTACCGGTACGGGGCACAGTTCCATGCTCCTCTTGTAAATCTTGTAAAACCATTTTGGGTGGCAAGATTTTCACCCACAATGGAGCTACATTTAAGGCACATGATCTGTGGAATTGCAAAACCACTAATGTGGTTTATTTCATTAGTTGCCCGTGTGGTATGGGCTATGTCGGTGAGACGTGCAGGTCCATCCAAACACGTCTCTCTGAACATAGATCAGCCATCAAAACCCAGAAATTTAATGCGCCGTTAGTAAAACATTTTCTGGATTCAAATCATAAACCAGAAGATATATCCTGGCGCATTCTAGAAAAGATTAAGACCCCAGATAGTAAAGGAGGATGCGGGATCAGAAAAAAGCGAGAAGTCTACTGGATTTTTATTTTGGACACACACAGAAAGGGATTAAATAATGAAATCCCTTGGGAAAATGCCATCTGTCCCTAAACGGTAGTATTGCCCCATGGGGAGTACCCGTATTGTTTTATTCCCCGGTTACATAATCCTTTCCAGTTCCAACACCTTGTCAATATCCTTTTAATGACAATAATGCACTACTCTGGAATAGAAATCATCATGTCGTAATTTGATTACTCAAAAACATCTTTTGAAGCACTGTGAGGAACGTTGCAATTATGTTTGATGCAATAGTATTACGGATTAATTCCGTAGTTACCGGTATCTCCTGTCCATCTACTTGCGTTAATATGTCATATCCGTTCTCTAAATTCATACTTTTTTCTGTGTCCTGTGGCCACTTGTATGTATTCCCTCCAGGTTTAATAAGTGGTCCAGGTTTATTAAATGTTCCATTCCTGCCCGAACGTTTCCATGCAACATTGTTGCCCGTGACGCATAGTCTGTTTGTATTATTTAGTGCCAGCAACTAGTTTTGTTATGCAGGCCACATTGCTTCACTTAAGCTATATGTACGCTCTCCAGTATATGTCGAATGTGCCTTCATTCTTTGCCTCGCTCGCGTTTTCACACGCGTAAGTATCAATGCAACATTGTTGCTCGCGACGCATAGTCTGTCTGTTATATTCAGCACCAGTAACTATGCTACACGTTCACCAGGAGTCCTTTTTCTATATTCTTGATCTGGGACTTCCTCATGTGACGTAGTCAATTCGGCCAACCAATGACACCTAAGTGATGCCCCTTTAAAAGAAGGGAGCTACTTTTTGTGAGTTGATTATCCTTTCCAACGGCTGCGGGACGCCATTAGATTCATCGGTCGTGACGCCCGCAGGTTGATGTTCATGCAGATGCCTTTTTAATTACCGGTAAGCGAACGGCTCCCTCCCCCTCCGCCAATTTATTTAAGACTGCTGTAGTTATTCATCGATCTCGGCTCGATTTAGTAATGGCCCATTTCACCTTTTGATTGCTCTTCAGTAATATAGACAGAGCCAAGGGAGCAGACACACCGACTGTGGCCCCTTGCTGCCTGAACATTATTGACTCCACCGAAGCTTGTTAACGCAAATTCCTTTTTAATTACCGGTAAGCGAACGATACCCGTCTCTGACGTTATCTTGTTAGTGCAGTGTATTACCCACTATAGCTCCGTTCGGTAATGGTCCTCTGTATCTTTTCGTTTGCCTCCCAATATTAGAGACACGCGAAGGGAAAAGATATATCGACTTGAATATTAATGATTCTACAGAACGCTATTCATGTAAGTCCGCTACGTATATCTTAAAGTCTTTAAACTAACGTTAGCGTGGAGACATTTTATAAACACTTGGGTCCCACTCTGTAGGTCGCTGTTTTATTATTTTCATAACCGCCACCATTCTTGGGTTTATTGAACAACCAGGTTAATGAAACCTTTTTCTATTTTTGATGCCCACAGTGCAAAATTAATTATCAGCAGTAACGAGCGCTAGACTATAAAGCAGCCATCCCGGTTTGGTACCAACAACTGCCTTGTTATCCATACTAGGTAAGAGTTGCTGTACCATTGAAATCAATGTTTTGGCGGTCCCAGCCGCTCGGCACTAGTCAAATAAATGATCCGGTTTTTATTTATGTTTCTTTTGACCTATAGTAACTGGAATTGATTGACGGTTCCCACAAATACTAAACCAGATGTACCACCAAATATAACATTAGGTAGGAATCGATGTAACCACAGCTTGATATAACACCTTTAGATAATTTGAGTACACAGACCCAAGAACTAAAAACATTTATTTTTGTTTAGTATTTCGACCTGACGGTTGAGCACAATTATAAGAATCCGAGCCCTCTCATCTACTCCCACTGAGGACAGATCTCCCTTATACGTTCCATTTATCGGTTGGAACTATACAGATTATCCAGATACTTGGTAAGGAAAATGCATATGTATTTTACCATTTAGCTAGATTATCAGATTACCTAGCTAGATCATTCAATCACTGTAAATACCGAGTAGTAGCAAGTTCATTGATTAACCACATCATTATGTGGAACTATTGAGTTATCGCTTAATCATATTATGCATGTGTGCTCTATTTCATCATGTTTACAAATAATGTTCAGGGAGACCTGTGTCCACAATTAGGAAATGTGTGTCATAAATTCTACTCTTTTATTTGATGTAGTTACAATATGGAAGAGAACTGGCCGGAGTAAGTATGGATGGGTTCTCCAAAGGGGTGGGGGGGGGGGGCACAAAAGCATAAAAATTCAAAATTATCCTCAGAAGCTTGGCCCTTTAAAACAGATTTTTCTTTTTTACAGTCCAATCGCCTTAGATACAATACCTAAAAGAAACAAAGCAATAAATACTAAACCGGGTGGAATGGAAGTGAGCAATGGGAAGGAGAAATGACATCGATATCTTTTTTATCTTGGAACGTGAATGGTTTGCGCGTGCAGGGGAGAAGAGAACGCATTTTTCAATATTTGCGCGACTCCCCGGCGCAGATCGTTATTATCCAAGAATCACATCTCTTAAAAAACGAGGCAGATGCAATTTTAAAAAAGCAAAAATGGATTGACGTATTCTTAAGTACTGACCATAATGCAAATATAAGAGGAATTCTCTTAATCTGCAAAAAACCAGCTAACGTGCGGATTCTTGAATTCAGAGAGGACAAATCTGGAAGATGGCTCATAGTTAACCTCTCTATACATGAGCAGAAATACAATTTAGTCGGATATTATGGTCCTAACTCTGATGACCCATCTTTTTTGGAAATAATAAGGAACGATTTAATAACCACCTTTGACCCCATAATTTGGACAGGGGACTTTAACGTTATTTTGAACGCAAAACTTGATAAAACCACTAATAGTAGCAGGTATAGTTGTCAACCCCCTTCAAAATCTAGACAGACTCTAAAAGGGATTATGGAGGACCTGGGTCTGGCAGATCTATGGAGAGAAAGAGCCGGCACTAAACCAGGGGTATCTTATAGGAATCTAAAATATAAACATACTTCACGAATAGATTTTGCCCTGTTTAGCTACTGTCTCCAAAACTCTATAGCCAGTATTAAGTATATACCCTCTCACTTATCCGACCATTCAGCTCTCTCTTTCACCTTAATACTTCAAACTCACAAAAACATCCCTCCTGGGCATTTGATCGAACTATTCTATTGGTCCCGGAGGAAGTGACATACCTCAACTCCGAAGCTAGGATGTTTTTAGATAGCAATTTGCACTCAACCTCCCTTGCCTTAGTATGAGAAACTCTTAAGGCATACCTGAGAGGTTGCATCACCAACAGAGCTTCCTTTTTGAGGAAAAACTATCTAGCCAAAATCAAAAACCTAGAACAGGAGCTGGAGATAATTGAACAAAGGCTTAGGGGCACAACTGGCTCACTACAAGATCAAAAAAATATGTCAGACCTCAAAAGTCAGATAGAAGATATCCTACAAGAAAGGGTCTCAAAAAAATGGGAGGCGAGCAAACTGTCCAATTTTGAATTCGGAGAAACCGCAGGTAAGATTTTAGCCTGGAGGGTCAAAGCAGACCAAGCAAAAAACCACATAAGAGGGATCATGGCAGCGGGGGAAAATCAGCTCAGGTCATCAGATGTAGGAATTAGTACTGCCTTTACGCAGTTTTTTGCGGAAATATATAGGGATGATATTATAGATGACCACCAGGCAAGGAAGTCATGGCTGGATAAGATATCTCTTCCACATTTATCGCAAGCGCAAAGTGAGGCATTGGAATTGGACATCTCAGAGTCAGAGGTTCAAAAGACTGTATCCGCACTAAAACATGGCAAAGCTACAGGTCCTGACGGACTCCCCGGAGAACTGTATAGAGCCTTGGCCGATACAATTGTCCCTACTCTGACGGCCCTTTTCAACGGTATTCTGAAGGACGGTAACGACCCACCTCAATCATGGAGCGAGGCAACTATAGTCTTGATCTTAAAATCTGGAAAAGACCCAACACTATGTGGGTCTTACCGCCCTATATCATTGTTAAATAATGACTACAAAATATATGCCTCTATTTTAGCAGCTAGATTGGGATCAGTAATGGGGGAAATAATCCATCAAGATCAAAAGGGATTCATTAAAGGGCGTCAGCTTTCTGACCTAACATATGATCTAGTGGGGGCAATCGACATCGCCTCAGCTTTCTCTATCCCACTGGCAACCCTCACCCTGGACGCAGCTAAAGCTTTCGACAGGGTAAACTGGCCCTATTTAAACGACGTTTTAAAAAAGGTCAACTTAGGGGAGAAACTCTGTCGAACAATAAAACTTATATATAAATCGCCAACAGCACGGCTTCTAATAAATGGAAAGCTGTCTGAATCGTTCAAGATCTCTAGAGGCACAAGACAGGGCTGCCCGCTTTCCCCCCTCCTCTTTAACCTATACATAGAACCGTTTGCGGAAGTTCTCAGACGAGAAGACTCTATTCCATCTTTTAGGTTCGGGGAGTGGGAAAAGCGAGTAGCCTTGTACGCAGATGACATCTTGGTCTTTACCTCAGCCCCGGAGATCGCTCTACCAGTAGTCATCAAGAGAGCCGAAGATTTCGGCCGTATCTCGGGCTATGAGATAAACGCCTCTAAAACAGATATTATGGCATGGAACATACCTGACCTACGGTTAAATACATCAAACACAATGAGATATTTGGGAATTCGGATAGTGCAAGATATCGCACAAATTGCCCAAGTCAATCTTGAGAGAATTCTTAAGGAAATTAAAAAATCTTTAAAATCTTGGTCTAATCTCCCACTAACTTTCCTAGGCAGAGTAAGTCTGCTAAAGATGTCAATTCTTCCCAAGTTTACCTTCTTATTTAACACGATCCCCCTTGCATTTGATAAAACAGCGCTAGAGAAATGCCAGAGAGAGCTTAACTCCTTCGTTTGGGGATACAAATCAGCAAGAATATCCTGGAAAAAGCTGAGGAGGAGGAGGGAAAAGGGGGGCCTATCCCTACCCGATCTACAATACTATGCATGGGCATTCCAACTATCCCATTCGAGAATGCTCTTAAAAGTACCATCTAATACATCAATAGGCCTCATGTTCATGGCAATGCTGATTGGTGCTGGCTTACCAACTAACGGCTACATGTTCAAGTTTGGAGAACAGAAATACTTCAAGAAAGTTAAATTAAAAACTCTTATGACCCAAGCGAAGCTATGGTCACATATAAGGAGGAACCTGGGTTTGTCATACTACTCCAACCTTGCGCCTATCTGGGAATCCCCAGGGCTCCCTTCCTGCTGGGATGATAGGCTTACTATTCCGTTGAGATCAGGAGGGATACTAACATGGGGAGATGTGTTGACAGGTGACTCTCTGAGGCCCTGGGAGGATTTGCGGGAGCAGCGGGGGATAGAGCTCTCGAGGTTTAAGTATCTACAATTAGATAGTTGGGCTAAGGCAACAAACAGGTCTGGGGCACCATTAGGGAAGCATAGCATCACCGAAGAGAAATTGGTAGCGCAACCTGCAGGGGGTAAAGAGGTCTCGAAATGGTACTGGTGCCTGCTAGAAGAGATAGACGGAGCTTTCACCCTCCCGGAACAACTATGGGGCTCAGATCTGGGGGCCAAGAGCATCGAAACCTGGCAGAACTCCTGTACCCTATTATATAAATGTGTCAAACCCCATGGCTAAGACGCAATCATTTTTTTACAATTCACCGTGCATATTTTACACCGCTAAAACTTTCTAAATTTATCCCAGGGAAGAAATGCAATAAATGTGGCCATATCGCAGCCTCAGACGTCCACATGTTCAAAGAATGCCCCAACATATTACAATTTTGGAATGAAGTTAAAGCAACTCTGGACTCCATTCTTAATACTTCGATCTCCATCACACTTTCCTTGATCATATTTGGATGGGACAACAATATAAAGGGCCACGCTAAGACATTTCTGTTCTTTGCTATACTGCTTGCAAGAAGAGAGATATGCAAGGTTTGGATTGAAAATTCAGCACCAACCCACGCAAACTGGCTGTCGTCTCTCTACGCAACCTCTAAAACTGACTTGAGGAGATCAGGCGGCGAGCGTAGCCGTATCTTTTGGGACGTTCTGGTTCGTTGGAGACAATAACCGGGGTTTTTTTTTTTTTTCCCCGGTCCTATGATTATGCCTTGAAACTCCAAGAACTAGGCCCCCCCCAGTCGGCTCAGAATGGCTAGTTCAACTGAATAAAACTTCAAGTTTGGAGTCTTTTCCCACGATACTCTACGGGCCATCTATTGCCAAATTCCACCTAATAGAGCATAGGATGCAGAGGAAACTCTGCACCTGGATAGAGTGGTTGGCAGTTGGAGGCTAAATAAGAGGTGGCCAGGCAAATGAGGATAAAAAAAAAAAAAAAAAAAATATCGAAGAGAACTATGTTAGAAAATTCACGTATAGTAATGCCTGTTCAGTTAGGAGAATATATCTGTAGATACTGAGAATAATTTCCCTATCTGCCACCCTTGGTAAGATGACTCTAGTTTATTAAGCTCCCCGAGCCACAGTTACCATTGGGTGAAGGGCCCATTTACCTTACAAGGCCCTTATACACAGAAACTACAACACTGCTCAAATATAACATCTTATAGTTTGTACCTTGTGTAGCTTGATAGTTAAGCTACCCGAGTAGGGAGTTTTCGATATGTATAGCAGTTCTTTTGATATACGTTCACATGTAACTGTATTGAAGTATTTATGACAGGTGAGCACAACTCCCCTAAGTATGATTTTTAATTTGCTGTGTATGTCTTTCAGATTGTATGTGTGGCTCCTGAAGAAGGCGTTCTTGTGAAAACGCCGAAACGCGCGTCGAAGAGGACTAACATTGTCCGCCACTGTTTTATGAATTAATGGTGTCATTTTTTGTATTACATTGATTGTTTAGAATAGGTTATGTGTCGCAATTTATTATGTGTTAGAATTTTAATGTTTTTATCTTGAGTATATATACCTAACAAACAAAATATTTTGTACTTTTTAATTTATTGTGTGCTTCATACTTATCGTTTTCTCCCTGGTGATATTATATTTGATGCTTTTTTCACATTGTCCTTTTACCTAAATATTACACTGCATTCAGAATGCGGGTTCTAGTTCGAAATCTCATACATTATCCATGAGGGTTCTTGGAAGCACAGCAGGACTGATATCTCCTGTATGGAATCTATGTATAAAGATCAGACCCAACGTCATCCTTAGGCTGACACAGCAAAACAGCAAGGTAGAACCCCTGGGGAGACCTATGGGTATATGTAAAACAGATCTTGCTCAGATAGCTAGAGGAGACCAAGACTTCCCGGCCGACACACTGACCAGAGATGCTGAGGTGCCTGCATGCAGACGCTCCCGCTCGCAGTGGTCTAACAACCCTTGCGGGGTGTCCAGCTCGAGGCCAGGACAGGGTCCCACAGTTTCACTTAAGGTAATGTGGTTGACTAGGCCCTAGTGGAATTCTTGGCTTAACACCTTAACACCTACACCCATGCTAGGTACACTTAGGTGGGGAGGCATCGTAGGAGTACGCATATTTTATCATATGTTTTATACACTTGAATGTATTCATGATTTAGGTACGATAATAGAACTATACCATCCTTTTACCTTGGTAGTACTGTTAATCATTTATATCCTATACTGTCTATTGGTTGTTGCAGCACACCTGTTTTACACCAGAAAAGCAACTGTTCAATAAATGATTATTGAAAATGCCCAGATTGTTTTATTCGGTGTAGCTCTCTGAGACAGACCAAGTAAGCACGAGTGACTGAGCAAAAGGTAGTATATTGTTTCCACTGTACTGTAGGATCAGGATTGTCATGTTCTGAGGTTTCCAGAATCTATTCTCTACTTGGTAAGAGGAGATTATAGCAGCATTGTGAGCTAGCTGATACAGACAGGCTAACAAACCCGGTGGGGGTGCACAGAATCAGTCTGCCACCAGTCCCACAGTTCATGTTATACAAAAATGCAGATCCTGTATAGGTCATATAGGAACTACATGACAGGTAGGGCCATTGTTTGTAAGAATCTCCCAAGTCAGCTTGTTTCCAAATAGCAAACCCGAAGGACCAGCATATGAAAACCTATTTTTCATAATATTTTATAGGATTCTCAGCAGGGTTCAGAACCCATTGTAGTCAAATGTAGTTTCTGCTGAATTTCAAAACGAGTTACCGCTGACTAACTCAAGTTTTATACTTCACTTCCACGTAGGAATTCAGTTGAGAATGTATTTCCATTAAGAATATTTATGATTTATTAGGAATGAGAGCAAAAAAAGCCATTTATATAACATATGTTATAAGAAGCACTGCACCATAAGGAAACTTTACGTGTGAACTTGTATACATTGTTAGAGTGCATAACAGTGGTAAAATCATATAAATTGTCATATAAAATGACCAGTATGTTGTGAAAATGAAAACATAGTTAGGTTATGTTAGAGTTGGTATCCTTGGTGTGGATTTCTCATCTTTTGCTTCTGCCTCCTGTATTTTTTTGGTGTGTGCTGGTATTCATTTTTGTTGATCTAAGATGCTTTGGGCACTTTGCCACTGCTGATCAGTGGCCACGTGGAAGTGCTCCCTCTGTAAATTATGAATAGGCTATCTGGATTTAGGTCTAACCCTATAATAACTGATAAAACCCCACCGAAAGGAAAATAGCCATCACTGGTGTAAACATATAAACACTGAAAAAATACCTTTGCAGCCACAAACTAAGTGCCATTCAAAGAAAGGAAAAGATGAGTGAAGGAGTGATTTTTATTTCATCCTGACAGGGCCAATGCATTGTAACTTTGTTATACAAGGTAGCATCAAGAAAGCCTGGGCTGCTTGAGCGTTGTTGTTGTGGGATGTCACTAAAACATTGTCTCTTCTCCCTTCTGCTTTTTTCAGTTTTGTGGTCTTTGGTCTAAAGATGCAGTGTTTAGTAGCATGTTTTGGGTCTTATTTAGTTATTTTATAAACTGTAGAAAATCTAGAAATATCAAAATCCTATTTGATATTTTGGCTACATTTGATTTCACTGATAGGAAAAATGTCTGCTTTCATAAGAATCTTTCCAAATATGTACCATCACATTTACCCACAGACAGAGAATGGGTGAAATCCTTTGATACATCAGCCCCTTTTCTAGTCAGTATTGATTGTAAGTGAATTGTCAAACACCCAAGGCTTTAAATATTCAATGCAAGATGAAGTGACCAGTGTATGTGAAAAGAATGTTGTCACCAAGCATCTGAGATAGTGGTGAAAACATGACACCAGACGTTTGGTGAACATGGAACTCAGTGTCACATAGAATGCTGCTGAAAAAAGTTCCTACCAAGTTCATTAAAGATTGGAGTGATATTGTTTTTATTAGCAGTAATTCAGCTACGTATGTGAAAAAGTTGTATGAAGGCCTTTCAAAATCGATACCTTAGCTGAAGGGCCTCCTGGTAAGAGATCCTTTTGACTTGCTAGATGGTATGCTGAAAGCATCTTTATAATCCTCAGAGTTAATAAAGAATGCTTTTGACTTTGAAGTCCATTCTGGTGCAGTAAAAAATTTATTTGGACCTCATATACCCTGTGCACACGCTATCTAGACACATGCACTATCAGTGCAGAAAGCAAGCAATATTTTAAAATAAATTAATATTCCATAAGCACTGGAAAAACACTGTTTCCGTTGTTTTCAATGGCGCGAAAATGTGTAACCACTGATAACCACTGTTTTTTAAGGTATTGAAAAAACTGAAAAAACCCCACCAGAATTTACCAAAAATAGAAACTGAAAACAGGAAAGCCTAATTATGAATATGGATTGGTTTGTCCAGGATTTGCATGTTTGACTTACTACTAAGTCCCCAGTACAGTGCACTTTGTGTGCCCGTGGCCTGTAGGTCAAATGCTGCTAGTGGGCCTGCAGCACTGATTGTGCCAACCACACAAACCACCCTTCAAAGGGGTCTCAGACCTGCCACTGCAGTGTCTGCATGTAGTCTCTACTACCATGTTGACTGGCCTTCCCTTTTATTACATGTGAGTCACCTATAAGGTGGGCAGGGTGCAGTGTATGTGAAAGGTAGGACATGTACTGATGTGGGTGACACGTTCTGATAGTGAAACACAGGGCATTTTGTTTTTCACTAATGAAAGGCTATCTGTCCTAAAGGATAGAATAGAAGTTTATTTATAACATCCTATATTCCCATTGGGACAAGGTAGAAAGATGGAGTTTAGTATGCCTGAACTCAGAACATTGAAATGCATCTTTTAGTAAAGATGATTTTTATATTGTGTGTTTGAAAATACCCCTTTTAGAAAGTGGGCATTTTCTGGCTTAGCCATCGTGTGTAAGGGTGGGCGGAGTTCACAGAGTTCTTGTCACTCCGCTTGGAGTGCGAAGTTTGTTTAAGAACTCGGTCTATGCCATGTAGCAGAGTTTTACTGACTCCCTCCTACCTCATCCTAGCATGGCAGTGGCCATGACATGGCCCATCCCTTGCACAGTAAGGAAGGGTTCTGGCGCCTACCCTGGGGCTTGCTTTATTTGCCAGCTGATTGAAGCTGCCAGTAAACACTGCAAATCTGCTAGACGGTGCCGAGACTTTGTTCTGTATGTGCCCTGCAACCACTGCATGAACCCAGAACAGGCTCATTTTGTAGAGCACCGGGGCGGTGTATGAGGGGCCACATTTGATGGTGCGGGCGAAGGAGGTCTGCTGTGAAAGTGGAGCATGCGGATAGGAGGGTGCTACGATTGCATCAGATGGGAGGCAAGCTCTGACTGAACAAGGTAATGAATCAAAACTTTCAGAAGGGGAACAAAAGGGAGCTTGAACAGTGAGCACAGCACTCCTTTGTGTCTGCTTTGTCAGCTAGCTTTTACTGCAGTCTTTTGTAGTGGAGTGTGTAAGGGTTTCTTAAGTTCATTACAGGAAATTGTGATTTGAAGGGGAAGCTTAATGGATTATTAAGGCCGCCATTATATAATATTAGTTCGTCAGCTGCACTGATCTTCCCAGTGAGTTCAGGTGTCCGACTAGCTCAATGCGGGGCCACAGGGTGCCCTTTTTCTACCCGCCTTTCTGAATGCCTTCAGTCGAATTAATTACCTGAATTTATTTATTGGCCTGCACTTTCAGTTTATACATTCCTCTGGTCGTGGGCAGGTGGAAGCCCATTCTGTGCACTCAGAGGAATGGTAGTAACCACTGTGATGTACAGCACAGTGATGCTTCTCCCATTACATCTGCGTGTCACACAGACCAAGAGCAGTGATTGGTGTGCATGTGTAGATACACTAAGGGGAGTAACCTGAGCAGGTGGGCTTGCATTAGTGCGTCCCCCACAAAGCCTCTTTCTAGGGGTGGCCGACTTTGTCTGCATGCGGAACTTCGCGGAATTCCACAGAGTTTTTTGGTCATTCCACGGGAGTGGAACTCCATGAACTCCGCCTACCCATGATCCTGTGTGTCTGTGATGGTTTGTGGATTGACTGGCTTTGGAGTGACAGGCTGGGGCTGTGCAGTCAACTGTAGAAAGCCACTAGGGGGGGTTGAGGCGTGTCCTGCCTTTCCTGGAGGAGTCAAAGCTGGGCCGAATAGACCTGGGCTGCATTTAGAGTAGGGGGAGGAGATTTCCTTGCACCTGAATGGGCCTGGTTTGCCTTACACAATGCTTTCTCCACCTCCTGCCGGGAAGCTGGACCAGAGAGGACAGAAATGGTTTTGACTGAGCACAGAGGCCCAGACTCCAGAACTGTAGAATACTTCTGGACTGAAGAGGAAGCTCAGCCAAGGACATGAAGTAGGAAACAATGTAGGAGCAGGACTCCCCTTTGCAGAACGCTCTCTGGGGTTGGCCTGCACTGGCTGTTTCTGCCAAGGAGAGGACCAAGAACTTGTTGTGTGCTGTGTATCCTGTTTGAAGAAGATCTCCAAGGGCTTGGTGTAGAGCTTGCTTACTGTTCTGAAGGCTCAGTGACACAAAAACGTCATTTCATCTGTTCTTCTGCATGTGGAACTGCTGTTTCAGTTGGCACAGAGGGAAATTGCAACACCGATACTGGCAAGCGACTCCATGGCCTGCAATAAAGCTGTGGACACCGCTCATGGAGGGCACAATGCACTACCCGATTTGCATCACAGTCCTGTCGCCTGCCGGCTCTGCACTTTATCGACTCAGATGCCATCACTAAGGCAGTTGCATGCACTGGAGCCGAGGGCACCACTCATGACGCTCACCACGCACAGCCCCGACTCGCACCGCAGCTCCGACCTCATCAACGACGGTGCTTCATCAACCGATACTGGGCGACTTCCTGAAGCCATCAACACTGGACCGTCATAAAGAAACGATGCCTCACCACCACCGCGACATCACTGCCCAGGGAACAGACACCTCACGTCCTCGACAACAGTAACAAACCGAAGCCTCACCTCCCCTGCATCGCAGAAAGGAACCGAGGCCTCACCTCTCCCGGGGTCACAAGGAGCCAATGCATCACCTCCCCTGTTGTCACAAGGAACCAACGCAGCCATGGCCAATGAAGCGTCACCTCCCCGACACCTTTCACCATCTTTGCTTTCATCGTTTGCCAAGTTACTGTTCTTTGGGGATCTGTGTAACTACGTGCCCAACGCCGGTCAACTCGCGGGCAGCACTGTTCTTTGGATTTTCATGTGTCACAACGTCGTAATAGCTCTAGGTAGAGCCTTTTTTTGCTACAAGCTTTAGCTGTGTGAATAACCTGTTTTTGAGGATGTTTTGGTATATGTATTGTGGATTATAGTTATTTTGATCTAGTTTGGTTTAGATAAAGATGACTTATTTTTCTAAACTGTTGTAGTGTTTTCACTGTATTACTGTATGTGTACACAAATGCTTTACACACTGCCCCTGAGATAGGCCTGCCTGTTCATGGCAAGCTACCAAGGGGGTGAGTGGGGTTTGTCTAAGGGCATAACTCCCTTACCCTGACTAGAAGCAAGGGCCCCTACTT
Organism: Lissotriton vulgaris; assembly: GCF_964263255.1. Classification (NCBI taxonomy): domain Eukaryota; kingdom Metazoa; phylum Chordata; class Amphibia; order Caudata; family Salamandridae; genus Lissotriton; species Lissotriton vulgaris. Next base: position 2,095,616,622 of record NC_141687.1, read on the forward strand.
GGACAACGTTGCAAACCATTGCCAACTAGAGACCCTCATTTCTAACAGATTGACTAGTCAGCAAAGCCAATGGCAACCCCTCTTGAACCTTCAGTGTACAAGTTTTGGAAAGAGAGCTTGCAAACATTTTATAATCAATTAAGTTTAAACCTAATCTTTTTCAACAGAAGTAAAAAAAAATTAAACAAAACCAGAGCTAAAGCATTGCCTTGTCCACACTACACTTTTCCAGACCTTTGACCTTCTACCCATCCTTTCCTAAAACCTAATCACTTACGTTTCTTCTCTAACTCACTCCCAACTTGTCATTTTATTACACTACAACCTAAAGGCAATATCCTGTCCATGCATTTTCTCTTTTATTTCACCCTCCATGTTTGTCTTTGATCATTCTCAGTATGACTGGGCTATGGGCGAGGTTTATCAGGAAGATGTTGCGGGAGGAGGCACCATAGCAGAGCGGTGTAAGGTTGCAAGATGAGATAGATAGATTTTAGCTTTAAATTAGCCAAATCAAGCCCTTATCAGCCTTCTTTGGCAACCTCATAGTTCCCTATTGTATCTGAGCAGTGAACCTCTCTTACATTCTAGTTTTGTAAGTAATATTGCTACATAATTGAATTGTTTTATTTTAAAGGAATAGTGATCCCGATTCCCCTGGCTTAGGTGCTTCCTCGGTATGTTTTAAAAGGCATGGAACATTCTCTGAAACAGTTTTATGGGTTTTCGTGCCAGGAATCTTAATTGAGCCAAAAGAGGCACTGCACAGACCACAAACTCGCCCGTGATGTGTGAAAAAGGCAGTTTATTGTAGACAGGTGAACCTCACAATGGTACCCTCAGCCTACACCTGCATTTGTTCACCGGCTTGGCTCCTCCCCCATTTCTAAGGTTCCCCCTTATATCCTTTCCTTGCAACTGTTTAAAACCCCTACGCAGTCATTAACTGTGGAAATTTAACCCCTGAAAATTCTAACCTACTTCCATAAACATCTAACTATCTAAATGTCTCCTATCTTAACTTCTCATTTATAGCTTCCTCCTGGTTTAACATGTTCACAACCGCAAACTTAACCTACAACCATCTAAAAACTAGCTGAAAAATGTCATGCACCTGCTTTAAGTGACACCCAAATACAATTATTCCACCCTGTATTGCTGTGCTCAACAAAACGAATGTCTGACATAATATCGACAGACAGAATATCGAAATACAAAAATATCGGCACAAAAATATCGACATCAAAAATATCGGAGTCATATCTTCATAAAGGTAAGTACAAAAATATCAAAAAAATAATATCGTAGTACAAAAATATCGAAATTAAAAATATCGTTTTTTAAAATGTATTAATAATAATGAAAAAATATTTTTAAAATACATATAATTTTACAAATATTAAATAAAAATATTAAAACAAAATAAAAACTAATACATATACATTTAAAATAAATAAAACACTTAATAATTTAATGTAATTTTCTTTTTTTTAATTTCATTTAATTGATTTAATGTAATTTTTTTTATTTTTACCCTGTACGCCTGTACCCCAAAAACCCAAAACTGACCCTGAACCCTAAAAATATCCCTGTACCCTAAAAACCCAAAACTGACCCTGAACCCTAAAAATATCCCTGTACCCCAAAAACCCAAAACTGACCCTGAACCCTAAAAATATCCCTGTACCCCAAAAACCCAAAACTGACCCTGAACCCTAAAAATACCCCTTTACCCAAAAACTGAAAACTGACCCTGAACCCTAAAAATACCCCTTTACCCAAAAACTGAAACCTGACCCTGAACCCTAAAAATACCCCTTTACCCAAGAACTGAAAACTCACCCTGAACCCTAAAAATACCCCTTTACCCAAAAACTGAAAACTCACCCTGAACCCTAAAAATACACCTTTACCCAAAAACTGAAAACTGACCCTGAACCCTAAAAATACCCCTTTACCCAAGAACTGAAAACTGACCCTGAACCCTAAAAATACCCCTTTACCCAAAAACTGAAAACTGACCCTGAACCCTAAAAATACTCCTTTACCCAAAATTAATTAATATTATTTAATTACCAATTAATTATTAATTAACAATAACAATAAAGTAAATATATTAGCACATTAGCTGTAATTAATTTCATTTAATAATTAATATTATTTTCCCCAATTAATTAATTAAGAATAACAAAAAATTATATTTAAAAAATTACTCTAATTAATGTAATTAACTAATTAATATTAATTAATTACCAACTAATTAATAAGTAAAAATATGTACAAAATTATATTAATTAATTAACTAATTAATATACATTAATTACCAATTAATTATTCATTAAAATATGTACAAACATATATTAATTAATTAATTATTATTAAATTACTTCCCACCCTATTCCCCTATAAACCCATAACCCGCTACAGAACATATTTATCAATTAATCAATTAAATAAATTAATTAAAAATTAATTCTCAATTAATTATTTAATAATTCCTATTAATTAATAATTAATTTAACATAATTAAATTACTTCCCACCCTATTCCCCTATAAACCCACAACCCGCTACAGTAGTAAAAGACAATATTTAATTAAATTACATTAAAAATAAATAATAAAACATAATAAATACAATATAATATACACTAAATTTATTTAAAAATTGATATTAGTAACATCGAAGTTATTATTTCGATATTATTGACATCGATATTTAAAACTTCGATATTACTGATATCATACTAATATCGATATTAAGACTGTCTACCCAACAAAACCACCAAACCATGCAGAAATTTAATGAAATGCCCAAAGAATAAAAATAACGGTGGGTGGGAGGGAAAAATGTTTCCTTCCCCCTGTCTGGCTGCCATGTCACCTTAAACAAATTGGTGACAAGGAACACAAGATGGGCAATTATACATCAGGCCGCCAGCCAGCCCAAAGGAATAGCCCAAACTGAGACCCACTGGACCCGGGCTGCACCAATGGCTTAAAAGCCCCCCCCCCCGGGTGCAAGCCGCCCATGCGGTCAGCTGCCCCCCAAACCCATTGGGCCAAATGAGGTGCAGTACAGACAACAAACTCACTCTTTATGTGTGAACAAGGCTGTTTTATTGAAGACAAGTGCACCACCGAATGTTAACCTTTGCCTTTGCCTTACAAAACTACACCTAACTATAGATTTGTTTACCTAATTGGCTCCACCCCGACTCCTAAGGTTCCCCCTTATATCCATCCCTTGAAACTGTTTACAAATCCTACTCGGTCATTAACTGTTGAACTTTAACCCCTATAACCTCTTACCTACTTCTTTAAACATCTACCTATCTGCCTAAAAAATACCTCATATCTTAACTTCTCATTTGCTGCTTCCTCCTGCTGAAACCTGTTCACAAACGTAAACGTGACCTGTTACAACTTAAATACTAGCTACCAAACACCACTCAGAAAGTACTTCCCTCTCCCTGACTTTTCTGACAACCTCTAGGAAGAGTTAGGGTACCTCCTTATGTTCAGAGCCTTGTCTAGGGCCTTCTTTATCTGAACTACTTACAGTCCATCCCGAAGCGAGCACATGCCCTCCAACTCACCGCAGCAAACCTCAACTCAGGGAGCTCCACCCTACCAAACGAACCTCCCCACAAAATTTCTCAGGTCCTTATATATTCTCCTTGCTTAACCCTCGCTGTGGGCCACGCTGCCCCTCCACAGTGACTTAGAAATCAAATTGGTCCACATATGAAACATCCAGACCACTGGTGACTTATTTCCAGTAAACTCCTCTTAAACTGCCACAGCAACGCTAAACCTTTTCGCCACCAAATTATACTTCCCTACATGCAGTAATAAAACAGCTGTTGAAATGTGGTAGTTCCTGAATTTGACCAACAAAGGAGAATCACATGCCACGCCTCCTATTCTTCCAGTGAAAAGTCTGCCCAAGATTCAGACCATTCCCTTTCTGCACTAATACACAGGCCACTAAGATCTCAGCCACCTGCTTTGGCCTTCTTAGAGTGATCAAGAAAGTCCTTCCCCTCCTCTGCTTCGAGGCTAAACAGATAATTATACAGGGCCTTATCCAATCCCGTCTGGACTTTAATAACGCCCTATACCTGGGAGCCCCGGATTACACCCTACAAAAGCTCCAACGCACCCAGAACTGTGCTGCCAGAGCGCTGCTAGGCATCCCCCGGAGGACCTCAGTGAGAACCAGCTTAAAGACCCTACACTGGTTACCTGTCAGGGACAGAGTAAAATTCAAATCGCTCTGCATTGCCCACCAGACTTTCTGGGAAATGGGCCCAGATATCAACCGGCCCCTGATTTCTCCCTACAGGCCTAATAAATCCCTTCGCTCTTCTACAGCATCTCTGGCCGAGATCCCCAGAATTCGCAGAGCCAGAGCGGGAGGACGCTCCTTCTCGTATAATGTTTCCAAACTTTGGAACTCTCTTCCTCTGCAGCTGAGGAACAACCCCAATTTGACTACTTTTCGTAAACAGCTAAAAACCCTGCTGTTTAATGCCTAATAAAGTACCCTCAAGAGGGCCCCATCTGTTTTTAGCGCCTGGACGCCTCAGGGCAACTGTAGCGCTCTACAAGTCACATTTTCATTTCATTTCATTTCATTTCACTTCATGTTGTTCACCCATTGTACGAAAAGAAAGTCCTTTTCACCCGTAGACAGTTCTGCCACAACCGTCCCCGCTACTGTACCTGAAAAAACACACAAGTCAGTCAAGAAAATTTAAATTTTACCAAAATCCATGTCCCACCCCGGACATATCTGTGAAAGAAATTAGAAGTCATTTGCCCCAATTGTATTAACCCTTTCCATGCGTTGAATGCGCAGCAGCCATCTGACGCAAAAGTGCTCATGCGTGTCGGACAGCTCCCGCACGCCTGATGCCATGGCACAGAAAATCCTTCTGGTTCGGGTACCAGAGGGATTCCCTTTCCTCCCATACAGCCTCAGGAGCTAGAAAAGAACTTCCCCAGCTCCCAAGGCTGATTAGTTCGTTTCCCTGAAATGACGATCAGTGCTCACGTCATTTTGGTGAAACCAATACTGAAATAAGCCAATAGGCTCATTTCAGTTTCACTTTCTACATGCTTGTGGGGCTATGTCATTCCCCACAGCACGTAGAAAGACAGGAGAGGTATCATTGGATCCCTGATTGGGGATCACCTCAGGAGGGCGATCCCCAAGCAGGGATCCACCCACTAGACACCAGGGAGGGGGGAGCGGCCCCTTGCGCATGGCCCTTTGCTCCTTCTAAATTTTTTGAGGCATATTGAGTCTTTCTGTCCACTTTGGGGGCAGAGATGGGCAGTAGCCCCCAATCTGCCCCTGTGGGTAGAAAGCACACTAGGCACAGGTATTTATTTTTAGGACATATTTAGGGGTAGGGGCTGTCCGAGATGAGCATGCCAATGTCCCCACCTCCACAAAATTCCATAGTCTTTCTGCCACCCTGGGGGGTGGGGGGCAGGTATAAAGCGCACAAGGCACCAGGGATGCCTAAAAAAGGCATGCCAATGCACCTACCCCACAAACAAAGTGCGCACAGCCTTGAGCAATAGCTCCGGATCTGCCCTCACAGAGGGGGGGGGGGGGCAGAAAGTTCACTGTGCACCAGAGATTTGTTTATGTATATAAGGGTAGGGGTGTACAAAATGGGCATGCCAATGCTCCCACACATCCCAAACAAATTCTACAGTCTTTTTGCCCCCCCTAGGAGGCAGATGGGGCAATAGCCCATGATTTGACCCTCAGGGGCAGAAAGGCCACTAGGCACCAGGGATTGTTTTTTTTTAATACATTGGGGTGGGGGCTGCCCAAAATGGGCATGCCAATCCTTCCACACCCAAACAAACAGCCACAGTCGTTCTGCCTCCCCTGGAAGGGAGATAGTGGCAATTGCCCCAGATGTGCCCCCCCGGGGGGGGCAGAAAGCACACTAAGCACCAGGGATTCTTCTTTATGTATTTCTCCCCCTCAGGAGGCAGATGGGGGAAATAGTCCTTGTCTTGCCCCAGAGGTGTGCAGAAAGCCCACTAGGTACCAGGGATTGCTTTTTTTATACTTAGGGGCGGGAGCTGCCGAAAATGGGCATGCAAAGGCCCCCACACTCCAAAAATATTAAAAGAGTCTTTCTACCTCCTGGCAGGCAGAATGGACCAATAGTTCCTTATCTGCCCCTGGTGGGGCCCCAGGGACTTTGCTTTTTTTATATATAGGGGTGGGAGCTGCCCAAAAACCCACCCCCCAAAAACAATCCACAGTCTTTCTGCTCTCCCAGCCGGCATATGAGGGCAATAGCTCCTGATCTGCCCCTCAGGGGGAGTAGAAAGCCAACTAGGCACCAGGGATTTTTTTTTTATACATACGGTTGGGGGCTGTCGAGAATGGGCATGCTAATACCCCCACCTCCAAAATGGTCTGCACTCCCGGAAGGCAGATTGGGGAAATAGCCACTGAACTGCCCCCTGGGGGCCGAAAGCCCACTAGGCACCAGGGATGTGTTTATGGGCATGCCAGTGAGGAGCCCCACAGACACACATTTTGGCTGTTTCAACAATGTTTTTTAGTCTTATCTACACCGAAGCTTGGGCAGAACACCACTAAAAGCCAGGGAGAGTTTGTGCATGTGTAAACTAGAGTTTGGCTGGCGGTCTGTGTGTACTGACCTTCGGCTGGCATTTTGCTGGTGGTGTGTGCGGATTTGCACTTGGCCAATGGTGTGGGTGGACTCATGCTTTATGATGGTGTGTGTAGATTGGCACCTGGCTCGAGGTGTGCACCTGATTTTAAAGACTGCTTTTAAAAATTGAATTGCACTTTAAAACTGTAGCACGCTACCCCTGAGCACTCCCCCACCTCGCCTGATTAGAACTCCCCGCGCTGCCGATTTCAGGGCTGCGGCGGGTCGGAGTTCTTGCCGCCATAATTCGAATGAGCACAGGCCACGCCCACGGCCACAGGCCACGCCCCCTTCACAGACCTTAAAAGCGAGCCCAACACAAGCCGCAAACAGAGACTCACTACTCCTGAGGCGAGATAGCCGGGAGCTCAATCGCATTTTAACAACTTACCTGATTTTAAAGACTGCTTTTAAAATTGAATTGTACCTAAAATTGTTGCACGCTGATTTTAAAGACTGCTTTTAAAAATTGAATTGCACTTTAAAACTGTAGCATGCTACCCCCTGAGCACTCCCCCCACCTCACCTGATTAAAACTCCCCGCGCTGTCGATTTCAGGGCTGCGGTGAGTCGGAGTTCTTGCTGCCATAATTCGAATCAGCACAGGCCACGCCCACGGACACAGGCCACGCCCCCTCCCACTCTACTAGAAATATGCCCTCCGCAAACGCGCAGCGGACGCGCGCAGCGGGCGCGCCGCCTGCGCGCCAAGGCCGCGCCAAAGGCAAGCCCGTCTGCGCCCGTTCGTGCCAAGACCGGGCCCAGGGCCATACCCCTTTGTCCAAACCGACCCCGATAAAGGACAACGGAAGTACTCCAGTCAGGAACTCCGAGGACTTAGACCCAGCATCACATGCGCCCGGATAGAGCTACACAAGGAAGGTAAAAAATGTCCGTCCTGCACATGCACTTTCCCCATTAAGAACCTGGCTACACCCAGGATACCAAAATATAGCAACAACAATCTGAAAGCTGGCCTAATTATTGTCAGGTCTTTAGTCAAGCATAACATACAGACAGCCGAACTAATAGCTAGCCAAAATATTGATATATTATTTGTCACCGAAACATGGGCAGACGAAGCATCAGATGCCGACCTGACCCTGGCCATTCCGGAGGGTTACTCCTTTTTTAAAGCTGACAGAAAAATGAAACGTGGGGGAGGATTGGCAATCATAGCAAAAGAAGAGTTCAGAATTAAGAGTTCAGACAAAGGAAGTAACTCAGACTGTGAAACCTTGACCATCCAAATGAAAATCACAGATAAATATACGTTTAATGGACTGCTAATTTACAGACCACCTAGCGCAAAAACGCCCTTAATTGAGCTGTTGAGTCCGTTTCTGGAATCTAGTGTGACAAGTTCAGATTATAGAATCTTAGGAGAATTTATTTTAAATCTAGAGAAACACTCAGACCCAAAGATAGCCTAATTTATCGATGCAATGTCAAACTTTGATCTGGAACAAAAGGTACACCTAGACACCCATAATGCTGGCCACACACTGGACGGTATTTTCACCTCATGTCAGAGCCTAAATAAAATTGATACTCTCCAGATCCCATGGTCGGACCACAAGTTAGTCTGTGTCATGGTTCTGCATACCCCTTCATGTAATACACATGCCCTGTAGACATGTGTAGTATTTCCCTTATTGAAACCCACCCTTGTCCCGTGCGCCCCGCACGCTTCATAGTCAGTGTGATTGGGTGTGTTCAATACTTTAGTGATTCATGCCTTATAACTTATAGTATTATTGTCAATTTTGCTTTTACTGTGCCTTGCGCTGGTTTTTGTGGTCTGATTTTACAGTATTTCAGAGGTTTGGACTTAGCGTTGGGTACAACTGAGACTTAGCCCGGTGAAGGTCTTGTTATTTCTCTCCCCGCATCCCTCGCACGCTCCTTTTGGTGCGCGTCCGGAAGGGATTAAAGAGAGCGTCTTCACGCACGTTCTAAGTGCGTAACTGGGAGCGGCTGGGTGCGGACCAGTACTTAAACCGCACCCAGCCTTCTAGAAGACGCTTTGCCTTCAGATTTCCTCCGGAGAAGGTCACGTCTGGAGGTGGAACTTACCTGATGGCGTTTCGATTCTGGCTGGACTCCGTTTCAACTCCTCTTCAAAGCGGTTCTTCTACTATTACACCGGAACAAGAATCCTGAAAGACAAGTGTTAGAAAGCTAAGTACTTTCACTATTTAAAGGCGCCCTTCGCAAGAAAGGTCAAAAGAATTTTTGGGACTTTTAACTAGCAGAAGAAAATGCAAGGAAGAGACTTTGGACATTTCTGATTTAAGTTAAAGAAAGCATCTCCGTTTTTGGAGGAACATTTGTTTTCAGTTTCATGTATGTAATACTCAGTGAAATCATTTTAGATTGTGGTTTTAGATTTTGTGCCTAAAGTAAGGTGATTGAAGAAAGACATATAGGATTTTGTGTTCTTTTGTTCTATGCTTATCTTTTGTTGAACTAGAGGAAAATACACGTATCCCAAGACAAAGAAGCAAGAAGTTAATTTCAAGTAAGTGATAGGAATAGGTAGGAAGGTTTGCAAAGGGACTTTTAAAGAATGTAAAGTAATCCTTCCTTTTTATTTTTAGCATACTACAACTTGACAATACAAGCTGATATCCTTCAAGCTGACCACTAATCCTAGAGGACGTCTGACGACTTCATCATCTCGACCTAGAAAGAAATACTGGACGAAAGCCAACATCTTACTGATCGCAGGTAGGGGAACTTCAAGACACCCCACACTGATTTAGGTATTCTAACAAAGTAGATAAGAATAGTTAAAAGGCCACAGAATAGTTAGGAGAAATATCTTTAGACCTGAATATTAAAGTCTTTGGTGCTTGTTGCTTCGCAGGTCGACAGCAAGAACTAAATTCTACACTTCAACGTCCAGTACCGGCCCTCCTCCCTAATTCCTAGTTTAAACCTTGCTGTTACTTTTCAGAACCAGTAAGTTTTAGTTAGTGATTTGGGAAGTTGGTCCCTTGCGTCTCTACGAAATCATCTGCGTCATCCAAGAGGGCTTCAGCCAAGGCAAGGTAAGGGACGACGTGGATTGTTTGACAGAAGGCAAAGCCCACGTTGATAATTTTGCCCAGACGCAATGGATCAAATCAACCTGCAGGATTTGGCCACAGTTTTAGACGCAATTAGACAGGATAACGCTGCATTACGTAGAGATTTGTCCTCTCTCCAAGACTCAGTTCAGCAAAAGTCAGTCTTGAGACCAGCCACTTTTCAGGGTTCATCTTCCACTTCTGATTCCCCAACACAAATCCAAGTTGTAACTCCGGTTCCCACCCCTTTAGCCCCACCTGAGAGGTTTTATGGGGATTGTAACAAATTCTCAGTGTTCTTACAACAATGTCACTTGCACTTTATAGCTAAAACTTCAGCCTTTCCTGATGATTCCTCCAGAGTAGCGTTTATGTTATCCTACATGGGTGGAGCCGCAGCTCTTTGGTCAGTCCCCTTAGCGTAAAACGATGATCGGATCTTGTATACCTTTAAAGATTTTGAGAGGGCTTTAAAGAAGATGTTTGCAAAACATCTTTTTGTTCAGTCAGCGGACAATGAGCTTTTAGGATTAAAGCAAGGTTCTTCTGATTTATTGCATTATATATCTACCTTTAACCGTTTGGTTTTAGAAGCAGATTGGCCGTACGACAAAAGAGTCTCTATCTTCTACAGAGGATTAAGGGACGAATTAAAGGATATGATAACTCAAATTTTAGAGCCTCCAGAACACATAAGTGCTTTCATCGACTTAGTGGTTAAGTTTAATCATCGCATTTCTGAGAGAAAGGGAGAAAGAGGGAAGTCAGAGCATAAGGTAGTTTTCTTTAAGGAAAGATCCGCACCTAACCGAGAAACTAGTTCTAAAACTGATTCGGTAGAACCTATGCAAATAGGTTCTATCCGTGGTCCTTTATCAAAGGAGGAGAAGGAAAAGAGGCGACGATTAAATCAGTGCCTTTATTGTGGAAAGACAGGACACTTTGTAAAGGAATGTCCCACACGACCTAATAAGTTTAAGATCAAATCATCTGACTTAGTTATCACACAGGAAAAGTCGGAAAACTAGAAAACTCGGTAAAGGGAGAGGTCAGTTTATCGGGTTTATTCTCTAGTTTGGCCTCAACTCTTCCTCCCATCGTTTGTAGACACTTTTCTATTCTAGTAGAACTTCGAGGTCTGCTTCCAGAATCTCACACTAGAAAAGTAGAAGCCATTATAGATTCTGGAGCTACTGGAAATGTTATTGATTCTCATTTCTTCCTCCAGTTAGGTTTTAAGTCTTTGTTTAAGGATCACCCAGAAACCGTCAGAGCTGTGGATGGCAAGGAATTGACTTCAGGTCCTGTAAATAGACAGACCGAATTATTGGAAATGGATTGTTCTCCTATACATCGAGAAAGGATACAATTTGACATTATAGATGCTCCTCAATTTAAAATGATTCTGGGTATACCTTGGTTGGTAAAACATAACCCGTTCATAGATTGGGTAGCCAAGTTAATTACTTTTAAATCTCCTACTTGTACAGATCATTGCTTCCTTATTAATAGATCTAAGGATGTGATTCGAGGTTTTGACTTTGGAATAGAATCACCCAATCTACTAATTTTGGATGGGGTTCCATCGGTATATAATGACTTATCTGACGTATTTGACAAAAAGAAAGCCAACACCCTACCACCACTTAGAGATTTTGACTGTAGGATTGCTTTAATGCCTGGAGCAACCTTGCCCTGCAGTCGCATTTACGCTCTTACTGAAGCTGAAAATGTCCATCTGAGAGAATACTTAGATGAGTGCCCTTGCTAACGGATTCATTAGACACTCTAAATCTCCTGTTTCATCAGCTCTTTTTTTTATTCCAAAAAAGGGAGGGGAATTGCGCACGTGCATTGATTATAGAGCTTTAAACAATGTAACTATAAAGAACAGGTACCCCCTACCTTTGATTCCAACACTTTTGGACCAAATAAAGAAGGCTAAGATTTATACTAAACTGGACTTACGAGGCGCTTACCATTTAGTTAGGGTAAGAAAGGGAGACGAATGGAAGACAGCCTTCCGCACAAAGTTTGGTCTCTACGAATACCAAGTCATGCCATTTGGTCTATGTAACGCTCCTGCCGCCTTCCAGTTTTTTATAAATGAGGTTTTACATGAGTTCATTGACATCTGTTGTGTAGTCTACATAGATGATATTCTCATCTATTCTGATTCTGAGGAAGAACATGTACAACAGGTTCGCACCATTCTTCAAAGACTACTTTCGAACTCACTCTTTGTGAAATTGGAAAAAAGTCTGTTTCATGTCTCTAAAGTGGACTTTCTGGGCTACATTATTAGCCCAGAAGGAATAGAAATGGACTCAAAAAAGGTAGAGGCTGTAACTACTTGGCCAAGCCCCACTTCTGTGAAACAAATTCAAAGTTTCCTAGGATTTGCAAATTTTTACCGCAGATTTTTTCAGGACTTTTCTCAGATTATTACACCCATTACCAAGTTATTGAGAAAAGGAGTAACATTTTTATGGACCCCAGTTGCTGACGAAGCCTTCCAAATTCTAAAAAAGAGGTTTACTATGGCTCCAATCTTATGCCATCCAGACCCCAGTCAACCATTTATAGTAGAAGCAGATGCATCTCAATATGCATTGGGCGGAATTCTTTCACAACGAAATTCTGATACTGGCCAAATGCACCCGATAGCTTACTTTTCAAGAAAGTTATCAGAAGCGGAACAGAATTATGCGATTGCCGATAAGGAGTTATTGGCAATTAAAGCTGTGTTTGAAGAATGGCGTCATTACCTGTTAGGGGCTCGTCATCCAGTAACTATTTATACAGACCACAGAAACCTTCAAGCTCTAAGATCAGTAAAGGCTTTGTCTGCTAGACAATTACGTTGGTCAATGTTCTTCAATGACTTCAATTTTGTAATTACATATCGTCCAGGAAAAGAGAACTTAAAAGCGGATGCTTTGTCTAGAATTGGAGATAAGGGCCCAGAACAACCTGAAATTATTCATCCTGTAATCCCTACTTCTTGTTTTCAGGGAAGTTTATCTGTCGGTGACATCATTGATGACATCAAGGAGGCTTTGAAAGAAAAGGATATTGAGATATGGAAAAAAGATCATCCTTTTCTATATGAGAAAGATAGTTTGATGATGGTCCATGATTTGATTTTTGTTCCTAATGAGAAGATTCGAAAATCCATTATTCATCTTCACCATGACACTATGTTGTCAGCTCACCCAAGTATTTTGAAAACTATGGAACTTATTAAGATGAACTTTTGGTGGCCTTTTATGTCCAAAGACATTCAGCAATTTGTAGAAACTTGCAGCATTTGTATTCAACACAAAACGTCTCATCAAGCTCCTAGTGGTTTGTTAATGCCCCTGCCAATTCCACCTCAACCCTGGCATACTATATCGTTGGATTTTATAGTCGAACTACCTGAAACCAAGAAGGGATTTAATACTATTTTGACAGTTGTAGATCAGTTCACCCGAATGGCCCATTTTATTCCTTTAAAAAAGCTTCCTACTGCATTAGAACTTGCTCATTTAATCATGTCCCATGTGATAAGACTACACGGAATTCCTTCGGTAGTTATTTCAGATAGGGGTTCCCAATTTATTTCTAAGGTTTGGCAAAAGCTGAGTTCTTTGTTACATATGGAAGTTCGTTTATCTTCTAGTTATCATCCCCAAACAGATGGTTTAACTAAACGAACTAATCAAACTATCGAACAATATCTTCGTTGTATGTTGCCTAATGTTTCCGAAGAATGGTCCGATCTTTTAAGTCCTTTGGAATTCGCCTACAATAACTCTGAACATTCTTCCATCAAAATGTCCCCATTCTTTTGTAATTTAGGATTTCATCCAAAAGTATTCCCGAAAGTTCTAACAACAACAACGATGATTCCGTACCTGCAATTTCTGACTATGTATCCAAAGTATTCACCATTCAGGAAGAAGCTAAATTCAACTTGGCCAAAGCAAAAGAATCCCAAAAAAAAGCCAAGGATAAACATCGATCTGAACAGCCTCAGTATGAAGCTGGGGATAAAGTATGGTTGAGTAGAAAAAAATTGAAATTAAGAGGAAACAGGAAATTTAATCCAAAGTTTATTGGCCCCTTTTCTATTGAAAAAGTAATTAACCCGGTTTGCGTAAGATTGATTCTTCCTCGCAAGTATTTGATACACCCTGTTTTTCATGTCTCTCTGATTAAACCTTTCCATCCTCAAACTCGTATTTCTAAGTCTCTGCCTTCCATCATGATTGAAGGTCACCCTGAGTTTGAAGTAAAAACAATCTTAGATTCTAAAAGAGTTAGAGGAAGACTTTTTTACCTCATAGATTGGAAAGGTTATGGCCCTGAGGAAAGATCATGGGAACTTTTAGAACATCTGAAAAATACTCCTAGGTTGGTCCGGCTCTTTCATTTAAGACATCCTGAGAAACCAAAACCCAATTCCACTGTTCTTGGGGGGATCTTGAGGAGGGAGTACTGTCATGGTTCTGCATACCCCTTCATGTAATACACATGCCCTGTAGACATGTGTAGTATTTCCCTTATTGAAACCCACCCCTGTCCGTGCGCCCCGCACGCTTCACAGTCAGTGTGATTGGGTGTGTTCAATACTTTAGTGATTCATGCCTTATAACTTATAGTATTATTGTCAATTTTGCTTTTACTGTGCCTTGCTCTGGTTTTTGTGGTCTGATTTTACAGTATTTCAGAGGTTTGGACTTAGCGTTGGGTACAACTGAGACTTAGCCCGGTGAAGGTCTTGTTATTTCTCTCCCCGCATCCCTCGCACGCTCCTTTTGGTGCGTGTCCGGAAGGGATTAAAGACTACGTCTTCACGCACGTTCTAAGTGCGTAACTGGGAGCGGCTGGGTGCGGTCCAGTACTTAAAGCGCACCCAGCCTTCTAGAAGACGCTTTGCCTTCAGATTTCTTCCGGAGAAGGTCGCGTCTGGAGGTGGAACTTACCTGATGGCGTTTCGATTCTGGCTGGACTCCGTTTCAACTCCTCTTCAAATCGGTTCTTCTACTATTACACCGGAACAAGAATCCTGAAAGACAAGTGTTAGAAAGCTGAGTACTTTCATTATTTAAAGGCGACCTTCGCAAGAAAGGTCAACAGAATTTGTGGGACTTTTAACTAGCAGAAGAAAATGCTAGGAAGAGACTTTGGACATTTCTGATTTAAGTTAAAGAAAGCATCTCCGTTTTTGGAGGAACATTTGTTTTCAGTTTCATGTATGTAATACTCAGTGAAATAATTTTAGATTGTGGTTTTAGATTTTGTGCCTAAAGTAAGGTGATTGAAGAAAGACATATAGGATTTTGTGTTCTTTTGTTCTATTCTTATCTTTTGTTGAACTAGAGGAAAATACACGAATCCCAAGACAAAGAAGCAAGAAGTTAATTTCAAGTAAGTGATAGGAATAGGTAGGAAGGTTTGCAAAGAGACTTTTAAAGAATGTAAAGTAATCCTTCCTTTTTATTTTTAGCATACTACAACTTGACAATACAAGCTGATATCCTTTAAGCTGACCACTAATCCTAGAGGACGTCTGACGACTTCATCATCTCGACCTTGAAAGAAATACTGGACGAAAGCCAACATCTTACTGATCGCAGGTAGGGGAACTTCAAGACACCCCACACTGATTTAGGTATTCTAACAAAGTAGATAAGAATAGTTAAAAGGCCACAGAATAGTTAGGAGAAATATCTTTAGACCTGAATATTAAAGTCTTTCGTGCTTGTTGCTTCGCAGGTCAACAGCAAGAACTAAATTCTACACTTCAACGTCCAGTACCGGCCCTCCTCTCTAATTCCTAGTTTAAACCGTGCTGTTACTTTTCAGAACCAGTAAGTTTAAGTTAGTGATTTGGGAAGTTGGTCCCTTGCGTCTCTGCGAAATCATCTGCGTCATCCAAGAGGGCTTCAGCCAAGGCAAGGTAAGGGACGACGTGGATTGTTTGACAGTCTGATTCACTTTAGAAATGAAAGAGGATACCGGGAGACCTGTGGAACATATTAAACAAACGACCTACCTCGACTGGTCTAAAATTGACCACCAGGCATTTATCGAAACGCTCCAACCATCCTATCCTACATTCGATGAAAACTGTAATATAGCCTGCAAACAATTCAACGAGTGGTTGGATAATGCAGTCAAATTGACAGTCCCACAAAAAAAGGTTACTCTGAAAAGAAAAAAACCCTCACAACCATGGTATCTCAGAAGCACTGAAGGCTCAAAAACAGAAGTGCAGAAGAGCAGAGAAAAAGTGGAGAACCAACTATGATACCCACTTCAGACAAGAATACAAAGCTACCTTAGCCAGTTACAAGAAATTAATAATAACAGAAAAAAGTAAATTCTTCATCCAGAAAATTAATGTGTCTAAAAACTCTAGTAAAACCCTCTTTGATACTGTCAAAAAATTATCAAAATTTGAAAATAACAACACAGAAGTACTGTCATCAGACTTCTGTAAAGCACTAGCAGCCTAATTCATGAAGCTGAATTTGGCTCGCAAAGGGCCAAATTCTGAGAATCTGGCCCTTTGCGAGAGAGATTTTTGCATTTGGGATTCAACATCCCAAATGCAAAAATCGGTAATTGCGTTTTCGCAAATTTGCGATGGATTACATTTAAGGAATCTCTATTTGAGATTCCTTAAATGCAATTCATCATCCATTTAAAAATTGCGAAATTGCAATTTTCGGGCCGCTATTTACCGCGAGGTCAAACCTCGTGGTAAATAGCGATAACTCAGAAAAATGCTTTTAAAAGCATTTTTCTGAGTTGCATGTTGCACACACACATGTCCTTTGGACATGTGTGTGCGCAACCCCTGTTCATATTAGCATTTAAGGGGTGCTACAGGGTGTCCTTTGGACACCCCTGGCACCCTTTCAATCGCTATCTTATTTGCGATTAGCTAATTGCTAATCGCAAATAAGGAATACTACCCATTCATTCCTATGGACCTTTTGGCCCATAGGAATGAATGGGGAGTTATTCCTTCGCAAATAAGGAATTAGTAGGAATCGCATCTTTTTTTGCATATTCCTACATGAATCCCATTTTGCGAGTCCTTAATAGCGATTCGCTATGAATCGCTATTAGGGGCTCGCAAAACGGGAGTATGATGAATCAGGCTGTAGGTGAATTCTTTGTTAGCAAAGTATCATCAGTCTACGACTTCTTCAAAAATCACAGCACGGAGACGGCAGAAAAGGATACATCCCACTTAATAAATCCAGTGAAACAATCAGCCCAAACCACATCGTTCCTCTTCACTCCCCCTACAGCAGAACAAATCCAGAAAGAGGTTCACACCACTAACTCAGGTAGCCCAATGGACCCCTGTCCACCCAAAATAATGCAAATCTGCTCCGAACAGCTGAGCCTTGTGTTAGAAAAACTATTCTCCCAAATTATCAATACCAACATCTTACCAGATGACTGGAATATGATATCAATCAGGCCGCTGCTAAAAAAAAAAACCTAGACTGCGAAACTCCTAACAATTACAGACCAATAGCTAAGATCCCTTTTGCTGCAAAATTTTTGAGAAACTGTTAAACAAACAGTTATCCCGATATCTGATGGACAGCAACTGGCAGGACCATTCTCAGTTCAGTTTCCGCGAGGGACATGGAATGGAGACTGCTCTAATCACAGCAGTGGAGGAACTTAGGCAAGTGCTGGACAGTGGATCGAAGGCCGCCTTGGTACTACTCGACCTATCGGCGGCCTTCGATACAGTCAGCCACGAGATCCTTATAACACACCTGAAAGCAGCACAAATACATGACTCAGCTTGTGCCCTCATTGCCTCCTACTTAGAGAATAGAACTTTCTCAGTAGAATCAGGAGAAGAGAAATCCAATCTATTCAACCTGCCATGCGGAGTCCCGCAGGGCTCCTCGATGAGCCCCACTCTTTTTAATCTATAAGTGGCTCCCCTTGCACAAATAATAAGCAACTGTGGATTCACCCCAATATCCTACGCCGACGATACCCAAATCGTGGTGTCAATTAGTAGGGATGTTGAGGACACAGCAGACAAATTTCAACACTGCATGGTACAGATCAACCAATGGATGAGAATGAACTGCCTAAAACTTAATGGGGACAAGAGTGAGGTTATGATACTAGGAGGGGACACAAATATATGGTCCTCCTCATGGTGGCCAAAAGGTCTGGGAAGATGCCCCGAATAATCAGAAAAGGTGAAAAACCTGGGGATCACTCTAGACACCAATCTCTCATTCGATGCTCAAGCCAGTAAGCTGGCATCAACACATCATAAAAATGATTAAAAAAATTCCACCTTACCTACCGCAGGATTCCGGCAAGACAGTGGTGACAGCCTCCATGCCGGAGCCAGGAAGAAAATCCTAGTCAAACTTCAACGCCTGCAGAATGCAGCAGCCAGGTTGATACTTGGCATACCTAAGTTTGAACCAATCAGCAACAAACTAAAAAACCTGCATTGGCTACCAATTACAAAAAGGATACAATTTAAATCACTATGCCTGCCATACAAGGCAAACAACGGAACTGGATCACAATTTCTAAAATCACATCTAAAACACTATGAGCCAAATAGACTTCTCAGATCCGGCCAAAAGAAACTTATCAGGGTCCCGAGATTCAAGAGAGCCAACTGGGGCGGAAGAAGCTTCTTGGTACACACAGCAAGAATCTGGAATCAATTACCACTAGCCATAAAACTCAGCCCATCCTTGAAATCCTTTAGAAAGGAAGTTAAAACATGGCTTTTCTCTGCACAGCTCTAATCAACATCTTCAAGAGCCAGTAGTATATCTCAGCGCCAAGACGACTTCGGACATTCGCGCGCTCTACAAATAGATAAATCAATCAATCAATCAATCAATCAATGCATGGATGATGCTTAGCTGCAGGGGCGGACTGGCCATAGTGGGCACCGGGTGTTTTCCCAGTGGGTCGTTGGGTTGGGGGTCAGTTTTCTGGCCGTAGGGGCCAGTTTTGTCACTGGGGGACGGTTTGCAGCAGTGTTGAAATATTGGCCCCAGTAACAAAAGCAGAAGCAGTGCATTTTACTAGGATGCCCCCCCTCCCAGAGCTGGTCAAGCTGCAATCTACCAGGGCAGGTTGCTTTTCCCAATCCGCTCTGCTTGGCTGGTGGAATGTGGGGATGGCAGGATGTGAGGGTGGTGCTGGCTGGTGGTGTGCGTGGATAGTGCTTGGTTGACCGTGTGCATGGATGGCATTTGGCTGTGGGTGTAGGTGGATAGTTATGGGTAACAGCGCATACAAGGGATTTTAGTTCATACAAAATAATCTAAATATTCAAAGCAATTGCTTAGTAGTAAAGCCCCAATTGGTGGCTAACAATAGAATAATCAAAATATTAATTAAATACATTTAGTATGAAAAATCACTAATAATTTAGAACACAGGGACGGATTTCTCAAAGTGTAAACAAATTTCATGTGAACAAAATGAAAAGGGGTACAATAAATGTAATGCGAACACCATGTTAGAGGCTCAATAGTGATGTAGAGGAGTAATAATGCCTTAAAATCATAGGTGTAAACATCTATTCCAGAGTAATATCAGATACAAAAAAAAGTCCAGAGAAAACAGCGAACGATTCTTGGGGGCACATAAAAGCTAGATGAACTTGTCGACGTTTCGGTCTTTTAAGGCATGAATGTCCGTTAGACCATCTTCAGGATCAAGAGTTGAGAGTAATACATGTCCCCTGTATAAACATTATGTATAATTATGGATTTCAACCAAAGATAATTGAATTTCAAGAGAAAAAGACAAACCTGTGTGAAAAAATTGGAAAGAAGCAAAAAGGGAGCTACCCGATGAATGGCCTCTTCTTAGTTCCAATCAACCTTTACCCAAAATGTGGTCAAGTAAAGTAAGATCAAGAAGAAATCACCTTCACCCAAAGTAAAGTCAGCAGCAAAAAAAGAAAAAGGGGGAAGAAAGGGAGACGGACCAACACCCTAAACATTTACAAAATTCACTACTCACATAAATTTGGTCAAGCACAAATCTTTGAACCAGGTAAATCACAACGAATAAAATCGGGGTTTTCAGGTCACAGACACCGGAGAAAATGTTTAATGGAATGTAAATCAAAACACGAGTGTCCTTTTGAGGAATATCGTTTAATAAAAAACTATACCTATTATCTCATGTCTTATAGTTAGATATAATAAAATATGAGGAGGGATTCCATAGCTATACCTCCTTTATCCAGCTGTCATTCAGAGCACAAAGCCATGATTCAGAGGTAATGGCCTTAGGGGCAGAGGTTTTAGATTGTAAAGTTCTTACGTTTACTCGTTCAAAAGGCAAACATTTTAGAATTAGAGAACCTTTAGGTTCTACTCATTAAATCGAATGAGAGCGTCTTTCCTATTCAGAATGTACAATTAAAGTTGTAACCTGGACAACCCAGTTACCGATATAAGCACTCGTTTGCAATCTCAGAAAACACGTTCAAGTACTGCTTGTTAAGTTAAATGCGAATGTCTTCGATATTTCAAAGATACATTTACAGATGTAACAGGAACAGAGATGACAAAATTAAAAATCAGTTGCAATTCCTGTTGATGGTTGTCAATATCCTCAAGCCTATACTGTAATGCCAATGTTATAATACTTTCAACTAGATTGAACATTACCCAAGTGAGACTAGTCTGGCAACGAACAAAATCAAGGTTCAAAAATCTCATTAATACAATTAAAGGGGATTTGCTATTCCATTCAGCCTGCTTCCGTGTAAGGGAACAGAGAAGTCAAGCATTAGCCAATGACACATTAAGAAAAGAAACCGGTCCTAGGAAGCTTGTTTCCGGTCCAGGGAAGGCATGACTTGGCAGTTCGGGCTGGACTGTTCCCATGAGGCACAGGGTCAGACTGATTTGCATATGGCCATATCTGAACTGGGGTGGCAGAGTGGGCTAAGGAACGGTGATGGATTAAACCCAGATCTGTTGACTGGGTGTGAGTGTTTGATTGGTTCAGATGCACCGTGGATCACCACCCCCTTTTGTACCACATTAAGAAAAGGGGCAAAAGGATACCAAAAACTGGCAGAATCAAAGCTTACCTAAGACAGCATTGAGGTCGGGTCTCCTCACATGTTCCACCGCCACTGGGAATGGCATGTACTGTGTGAAGTAAATGCAGTGGTATTTAAGCACACCGACGCCGATACAGATAACAGGCATTTGCAATGCAATAGTTATTGCATTACTGAAAGTTTGAGCAATTGTCGTAGCATTATTATTTGCAACTCCAATAGCTCAAACTTTCAGTAATGTGAGACGTATTGCATTGCAAATGCTTGTTTACGTCGAATCCTTGTTGGCAGTGCAGCTACCTGGTTGCTAATGGCTTCTTGGGGCCATGCTGAAAGCTACTCTGGAAATGCATTACGCCCATTGCTTCAGTCACCTGGTGGGCCACGAGACAACCAAAAGACGCTCAAGCTTGGCAGCCCCGGCCGGCATTTGTCAATGTGTTTATTTATGATTAGGAACTCTAATGAGTTTCACATAAAAATATACAAAAAAAGAAAGAAATTTACGATGCTTTGCATCATAGTATTCAGAATAAAGTGCGATCAAAGGCATATCTTCACACGAGATGTTTATGATAAGAACGGCACATTGAAGTTCACACATTTAGGAGAATATTATGGATTTCTCCCAATCTCTTATGCTACTAATTGAGGCGTGCCGGAGGGGACACGAGAGAAGGATCCATCTGATGAATGCACAATGGCAGTGGAGAATCGCAGCCCTAAGGCCCCGCGGCGCAGGGTACGCCTAAATCCCTGGAGTTCACCTGCTTTATCAAATACAGAGACACTGACTCTTCGTCTGGCGTAGAAGATGGTATTTATTAGCTGCAGCTAGTACAGTGGTCTTAGAAGTCGTCAGTGCAACCAGGTTCAAAAGAGACTGCCACTTAACTCCGTGGCGCACAGGTTTATATATGTTATGATACAATGGAAAAAGGCAATCACACAAGAGCATGAGCTATAGGCAAACGTTAGAAACAATATTTTAAGACTAAGGCAACTCAAATTCCAGGTCCCGTTTGTCACTCGACCCCTTAAGCAAATTACAAATGAATCCACATTATTCGATTTACAAGCAGAGAAAAGACAGCTGTGTGTCGTAGAAGGACAGTCGTGAAACAGGAGAATACAGGAGACATGTAGCGAAGGACAGTAGATAAGATAACTTAAAGGAAACAATGGTGTGAACCAACATGTAGTCCGGAGGGGAATTAATCAGCTCAGACAGGAATTAGTCTACTCGGCCAGACCCTGACACTCGCTAGTAAACATAAGCAGAGAAGCCACCTGACAAGCAAAGGCAGAAACGACAAACAAATCGCGTTCGCCGAGCTGCCTGAGTGAGGGCAACATAAAATGGCGGCGATCACAAAGTGGAGGCTGAGTACGAACGAATTCATAATTTTCAGAACCACAGACCCTCCTTTTGCCATTACTCAGGCAAAGACAAACCAACTCACGCTAATCTCAGTCAGAGTCGACACTGATGTTCATAAGATCTTCGAGCTGTTGCTGCACCATCATTCGAATATTCTCTGTCTTCTGAGTAGCAGATTGTGGAACACATAAAGTAGCCAGCAGGCCACAAACTGCAGGACCACATTGCACACATACACAACAAGAGAATATGACGGCTAAGATTGCTCCAAGGAACGTTAAGATCTTCCATCCCCAAGTTGACAATATTCCCCAAAACCATCCCATAAAAGACCAATCTCCTTTGTCCCGGTGAATCGACTCGGAGACCGTGTGCAATTTGTAAATGGCTTGGTATACTGCTGGAGCGTCGTCTGGAATATAAATGCAGCAACTAGATCCGATCAATCTACAGACACCACTTCGGTCTGCTAAGATCACGTCTAATGCAATTCAATTTTGCAACGTCATGAGACGGTCAGCCTGAAGCTCTGCTGTAATGTTACCTATTGCACCTGCAGTAACATTAATAGTGGTCTCAACCACTCAAACCAGTTGCCTAATATGTCTGCTGTTAATCATCGGGCCGCAAAGGGAAGGAATCCTTTAAAGAAGTCTCCTCCCTCTTGTTCTGCTGTGTCTTTGGCATCAATTACACCTCTGCTATGCCTAACTCTGTGATGGTCTGACTGAGCTGTAAATGTAGGGGGAAGGAGGAAAGCTATGTAACAGGTTCTAGAAAAATTGGAAGGGAGCCAAGTATGAGCTCAGTCATTGCAGACAAAATATGTTCTTTGTGACGGAACCAACGGAGGAAAATCAAGGGACGAAAATAAGTATGTGTATGCACATTTCTGCTGCATGTCAGCTTTCTTGCTATTGATTTGGAGACAAAAATTACCTTGATGGGGCACAGTCCATACTGGGGAAGACTCACCCTTTTTAGTTTTGTCACCAAGAATAGAGACATAGTGGGTAACATTCCATCCGTCGTAAGCTCTCTTTTCATCGAATGGAATCTTATTCTTCTCTACGATTTTAGCCATTATCACTATGCCTTTTATCAGAGAACTATGACTGAAATCTAGTCCGTTCCCAGAAGTTCTTACAGGGCTTCTAAGTCTGTTGTGGTATGAGGCTGAGAACATCGTCAGATAAGCCCAAGCTGAACCTTCATATGAGAAGGGAAGAACCAGATATGGCATTCCATTTTGCGCATTATGTGGCATAAGACCGCACACCCAACAGTCAGCCATGTTAATAGCCAACTGATGTTGGTGCAATAATTGAATGAACGTATTGTTCATATACTCAGCTCTCCTTATCTTCTCATGAGGGGGTAGAGTATGCATTTTATGCGAAAAGACAGAAAAACGAGAAAGCAAAGAAGATGTAGAATTAGCAACATTTCTCATTTGCAAAACAAGAACGATCCATCCTGTACAAGCTAATAAAATACATAAAACCATCAAAACACACAATTTTACGCCAAATCGGCTATGCAGCAATTTGCAATATTTTTATCTCATTTCCTTCTTCCTATTTTCCCTACCTATGGTTGTTGCGCCATCCATCTTTGTCTAAAAAAAAAGTCGCTCACGGCAATCTTCCTTAATCACTCAGCTACTTGCTTCTGTATATCCTGAGGCACTAGCCACTTACTAAAGGATCAAAAACCAGGTTACAGTCAGATACTCCTACCGTGACCCTGCAACGGAGACAGATGGCACATCTAAAACTAAAAATTGTATCCAAGGAAGCAAAAAGAGTTCAAAAAGAAATGTCTTTAAATAGGAAAATGTTCAAAAAATTAGTTCTCTTTATTAGTTCTTGGTCTCAAATTGTAACGTGTTTTGCTCAGCACGGTCTAGTCGTGGAATAGAGCTTTTGGATTTGTAGTTTTTATCCGACGATGCAAAGACTCAGCAGCTTGAAGAATATCATCATCCGCTTTTTCAGACTGACTCCCATAGATTTGAGCGTCACTGAAGGGAACGAAACAAGGAATCGCTGCAGTGTCCGATTCTCTCACACCACTACGAATCCACTGGTCAAAGGGCAACGGCAGTGGCACTTTTTTACTGTGCACGCCGTGTACCCAATTGCGCTTTCCTTCACTTTTGCAGCCATGCAAGTGACGAGCAAAACTTGCGTAGGCGTAGACCAGCGAGGCTCCAGATTCTTGGTCCGTTGAAAGTTCTTCACACAGACCCAGTCTCCAGGTTGAATCGTATGACCTGCGTCTGTGGAGGATTCCGGCAAAACACTTTGCACCTGTTGGTGAATAATACTCAATTTAGTAGTCAAATTGCGCAAATAATCAATCAACAAAGGATATGGATGTCAGAATATCTGTTAGGACGAGGGACGCCCCAAATATTAGCCGGGCCAATAAGTCCCATACGAGAGTGCACAGTAGTTCTGGTTGACAAAAGAGCTAGGAGCAAAGCTTCAGGCCAAGCAAGGTCAGTGCTAGCTTGAATCTTGGCTAGCTTCAGTTTGAGTGTACCATTGTAACACTCAACCAAACCTGCTGACTGTGGATGGTTTGCCGCATGGAATTTCTGTCTAATACCAAGGCCAGAACATACTTTCTGCATAATCTGGCCCACAAATTCACTTCCATTGTCACTCCAGACAATGCTCAGCAAACCAAATCTAGGGAAGAATTCCTTAATTAGAACTTTAGCAGTCGACAGAGCAGTATTATCTTTCAACGGGTAGGCCTCTATCCTATGGGAAAAGGCACATACCACCACCAGAACATACTTGAGGTTGTTGCAGCGATCCATATGAATGTAATCAATCTGCAACACTTCAAAAGGATATGACGGGGGAGCAAAATGATCTGCCGGAGTTGGGGTACCCTTTCCTGGGTTATGCATTAGACAAACAATGCAATGTTTAACCACATTTTCTGCACATTTCGGAATTCCTTCATTCTGCCATACCGGGGCCAAACGCTTACATATGCTCTTTGCACTAATATGAGCTGGACCATGAGCCACAGTTACGACCGGTAACACATAAGCGTCCGGTAACAACCATCGCTGATGTTTCTACAACTCTGTCCAACAGCCCATCTGATCTAACATTCCCGTACTTTCCTTCCACGTACTCAATTCCTTTTCAGTAGCCTCTCCCTGTATCGTTTTCACACTCTCAACCGTGTCTTCACACATTCCAATTTCCGTAACCCAATTTGCAGGGCCTGCCACATACATTTGGCTAGCGGTGTTTCTGGCTGTTGCTTTTGCTACCTCATCGGCAAACGCATTTCCACGACCCACATCATCTGTAACTTTCTTATGTGCACTGCACTTTATGATCGCTATTTGTGTAGGTAAGGTAAGTGACTCGAGAAGATCAGTTACTAACTTGCCATGCTGAATCTTCGTCCCATGGGAGGTGAAGAGTCCTCTCTCCCTCCACAACTTGCCAAAACTATGTGCAACGCCAAAGGGGTACTGGCTATCCGTGAACACATTCACTCTCTTTCCCTTTGACAACACACACGCTCTAGTCAAGGCTAATAATTCAGCTGCTTGGGCTGAATTATGTCCAATACGTGCCGTCTCAACAATAGTACATAAGGTAGTGACAGCATAGGCAGAAGTGGTTTCTCCATTCGGAAGCTTAAAACAAGAACCGTCCACCCAAAGGATCCCATCCGGGTCCTTGAGCGGAGTGTCCTTTAGATCAATCCTACCCTTCGTTTCTTCTTCTGTTCGGAGAAAGCAATCATGTTTCTCCTGATCATCTTTCTCATCTGGGAGTGGCAACAGCGTAGCTGGATTTAACGTGTTACATCTTTTGATATGTACATTACTCGCTAAAAGTGTCAGCTCATAACCAGACAAACACTCGTGAGATGCTGCATTTGAGTTCTGTTCAGCAAGGTATCCACTGCATGTGGAACCATAACGATGAGTGTGTTATCCAACACTAATCCAGCAGACTGTCTAATAGAGATTGCGGCAGCTGCTGTAGCTCTGAGACAACTGGGCAAGGCTTTAGCTACTGGGTCTAATGTGGCAGAGAAATAGGCACATGGCCTTTGCTTTTCTCCAAATTGCTGTGTCAGAACTGACAATACGCAACCTTCTCTCTTGTGAACGTACAGTGTAAAGGACTTGCTATAGTCTGGGGTACCCAACACCGGAGCAGAACACAGGGCAGTACGTAAATCAACAAAACTTTTCTGACATTCATCCGTCCAAGGGAGCGGATGGGGCGTATCTTACAACGTTAGTGCCAACAATGGTTTCGCCAGAAGAGAAAAATTGGGAATCCATTGTCTACAGTAGGAAGTGATACCCAAAAAGGCACGCACTTCTCTCTGTGTGGTAGGTACAGACATCTGTGAAATAGCATGTATACATTCTGGGGTCAATCACCTTCCCTCCTTCGACAAGAGATGACCTAAATAGGTCACTTCTTGGCAGGCATATTGCAGCTTAGAGGGCAACACCTTATGATTTAAAGCAGACAAATGACGCAACAATGCAACAGTTGCACTCTTACACACATCATCCGTATCAGCAGCCACCAATAAGTCATTCACATACTGAATAAGTGTAGCGCCTGGAGGCAAAGAAAAAGCATCAAGCTGGGACTTAAGAGCTTTACTGTAAATAGAAGGACTTTCACAATAGCCTTGAGGACCTCTCTTAAAGCGGAAACTTCGGCCACCTAAAGAGAAACCAAAGATGTCCCAACTTTCTTCAGCAATAGGAATGCTAAAGAAAGCATTCTTTAGATCTATCACAGAAAACCAAACTGCCGAAGCAGGAATCATTGTTAACAAAGCTGTAATGTCCGGAACAACAGGGAACTGTGGCACCACTAATTTATTGACCTCCCTCAGGTCGCTAACAAATCGATAAACAGGAGGCTGTGAAGATTCCATTCTTTTAAGGATCGGAAGAACAGGACTGTTACAAACATTGCCTCTCGTTTCTACAACCACACCTTTCCGAATAAAGTCATCAACAATAGCCAATAGTGCTTTTTCTCCATCACTCGAAATACGATATTGGGGAATACGTGGCATCTTAACATTCTCTCTAACTGTAACAACATACGGTGGGATCGCAAGACGACCCACGTCATTTGGACCCGTGGCCCAAAGACTTTCCGGGAGAAAAAGCAACTCAGGTGGAAACTGATCTCGGGACAGGCACATAAAAGAAATCAATTTCTTTCCCAATGTAAGATGCACACCAGAAGGAGATAAGTACAATGTTGCATGTAACCTTTTTAACAAATCCAGACCCAGCAAATTCTCACCACAACCAGTCGTGAGAATAAGGGAAGCATCCAAATCATAAGACAAAGGTGCCCCAGGGAGTTTAGAATGCATGATAGAACTTCTCATCGCACCAGTATCCAAAAGAAACGGTTCTAAAACGCCCATAGTATTGACAATGACATATGGCCCATTTTGATCTACTGGAATCAAAACAACTCCCTTACTTTGTCCATGGCTGTCCTATTCAGTTTGAAAATCATTGACCCTATTCTCAACGTGAAAATCATCATTGTAATATTGTGTGGACGGAACTGCCTGTTTATCAAAGTAATTTGAAGTAGATGAAGAAAAAAAACGTTGCTCCTGGGAGGACGCACCTCTCTAGAACCTGCCTGAAAATTACCACGACTGTTAGACCTGACATCATTGGCTTGAGTCTCTCCTCCATTTTTTTCTGTTTGCCTCCTCTGTTTACGATGTTTTTGCTGGTATATTGCTTTGGGCACTGTGCCACTGCTGATCAGTGCCACAGTGCAAGTGTTCCTATGTAAAATTACTGTATTGATTGAATTCCATGTTTGGCTTATTTGGTTTATTGTCAGTCCCTAGTCTAGTGCACCAGGAGTGCCAGGGCTTGTAAATACAAATGCTGCTCGTGGGCTTGCAGCACTTGTTGTGCCACCCACAAGAGCTGCCCAGTAGAAACATGTCTGAAGGTCTGCCATTGCTAGACCTACGTGCAGTCTGGTACTGTCACGCTGACTGCGCAAGTACACCTACTTGCCAGTCCCTAAAACCTTCCCTTAACTTCATGTTAGACACCCCTATGGTAGGCCCACAGGCAGGGTGCATTGTAAGCATAAGGTAGGACAAGTGTGACCAAGTTGGCATGTCCTAATAGTGAATTACAGCCATATTCGTTTTTCACTATTGTGAGGTTACCTGCTCTCCATTAGTTAGAATGGGCTGCCGGGGTTATTAATGCTATAATCCTAGCTGGCTCGGGGAGCATGGTGCAATGTCGAGTTTGGTATCCCTGAACTCAGGGTTTAATGACGCATCCATTTGTGTGGATGGTTTTTGGACTCTGGGTTTCAAAATAGCACTTTTAGAAAGTGGCTATTTTCTTGTCTAACTATTTCTGGTTTCTGCTGGCTTTGTGTGTGTATGACAGGAGCTGGGTGGCTCCAGAGGTCTGAGTGAGTCAGTGTGGGATGAGTGGGACATTTCCATTGAGAGTAGGGGGAAAGTAGTTCCTGATAGCCTGCCCTGCCTGATACAATGCTGGCTCCACCTCCTGCCGGGCGACTGATGACTCTGTGCCTGCCATGGACGATCCTGGCCCCACCTCCTACCAGGAGGCCGATAGCTCTGCTCCTGCCAGTGACAATGCTGGCTCCACCTCCTGCTGGGCGCCTGAGGACCCAGCCCTGCACAGTGAATAGGCCAGGTGCCTTTGCCTGGCTACACCCACAACAAACCCAGGATGTGGGGAAATTCCCCTGCATGGACAAAGGGATCAAAGCCAAAAAGGGGTATAAGAGAAGGACCCCTGAACCAAGAATTTAGATCACTTCTGACAAGGAACCCTGAACCAAGGACAAGAAGCCTGCTGATCCAAGGACTTGCCTACCCTTTCTGCCAGTGTGCTGTTTGCTGGGGGGAATCCTGCAGTTGCTTCTTTATTTTGCCAAGGAACCAGGAGAGAGGAACTGAGTGTGTACTCTCAAGCTTTGCTAAAGAAAATCTCCAAGGGCTGGAAGAGTGCCAGCCTCCTGTTGAAGTCACAGGGCTAAAGGACTTCATCTGCTAAAAGTGCTTGTTGCTGGAACCTGAGAATCCAGCACCTCTGAAAGAATCCAGCAATCTCGACGCCGACGGACGCCGCCGAATCCAGCTCGACATCGTGAGTAACAGCTCCAGTGTCCCACTTCCTTGACACCGGCCGCCAGGCCCGATCGACGCCAGCAGCAACGCCAGTGAGTAGCGAGTTCGGCTCCAGCTCCAAGTGACCCCGTGTCTGCACGGCTGCTGATCGCATCGACTTTGAGCCCTCTCGACGCTATGAGCGCTGCTCACTCTTGCAACATCATCAACGACATCGACGACGACGCCGTATCCTGCTTCACCTCGTGAGCGCTGCTCCTGCCTGACATCTGTCGACGCCGCTGCAGGTCGCCCCGACTCCGAGGCCGGATCGACGCCGACGACGCGACGCCGGACATCTCGACGCCGCTGATCATCATGTGCTTGGCTTTTCCAAGGTACTGTGTTGTGGGGGTCTGTGCGACTCCGGGCTGGACGTAGCGCTCCTCGCGGTCGACGCCGAACCTTTGGATTAACTTTGCCTCGACGTCGTGTGACTCCAGTGTGAGTTACATCCTTGCCAAGAACTGTGTTTTAAAGAAGAAGAGTTGCTTTTGTTACTAAAGACTTTTGTGCTAAGAGGAAAACTACACTTGAACTATTATTTTTCCTACCAAGAGTATTTATTAAGATTGTGGTATATTTTTGTTGTTATTTGGTCTTGTGCTAAGCCTTATATAAAAATCCTTATTTTTATAACACTACTGTGTCGTAGCTTATTCACTTTATTACTGTATGTGGTCATAAATGGTTAACACACTGCCTCCGGAATAAGCCTGTCTGCTTTGCCAGGCTACCAAGGGGTGAGCAGGGGTTATCTAAGTGTGTGATCCCCTTGCCCTGACTAGAGGAGGTGATTCCCTATTTGTCAGAAGTGTATACCTCTGCCAACTAGAGACAGCCAAGTCTAACAACGACCTCGAGGAGTAGACATCCCATTATTGCGCTGTTATAGAACCGGACAATTATTCTTGAAATGCCCTTCTTCCCTACAATATGCACATTGATTAGGACCTAATGAAGGTCGCGGCGCATAATACTCGGGCTTTTGCAACAATCTCTGTAACTGTGGAGGCTGCTGAAACTGGGAAGATTGCTGACGCTGATTCGAGCGAGGTGGATATGCCTGTTGTAAAAGAACCTTTGTTTTCAAATCTCTATTTTTCTTCTCTTGTTTCTCCTTTTCCTCCTTATCTCTGTTCTCATAATACTGTGCAGTAGCCAATATTTTAGCAGGAGAAGAGACAGCCTATGCACTTTCAGAACTCTTTAATTTATGCGATAACTCGTGAAGCAAATTGTATACAAATTTGTCCACAAATAACCGCTGACCACCATCTACACTCAAATCCTGACCACTGTGGTCTATAAACGTCTCTTCAAAATGGGTGAAGAAATCCAAGACACTTTCATCTTTCTTTTGCTTGATTGCGGCCAGCTTATCCCAATTTACTCGCACCGCAGGCATCATAGTCTTCATCAATTCAATTATTCTACCTGGTAGAGCCGTAATCAAATCTTCAGGTTTCACACCGCCCACCTGATACGCATCCGCGGCTCTAATAGCAGCCCAATCGCCACCTAATTCAGCCAAGTGATTTTCCTTACGAATCCGCACCCATATACTTTGCGGAACCACATTTCCAAATAGCATATCAATGTCGGCCAAATTCATAATGCAAGTGTCGACTGTTTGGGGCAATTCTTTATAATATCCAGCAGGATTTTTACGGGGGTCCGGAAGAGTTTTCTTAAGCGCCAACACTTCAGACCTCTTCCAGGGTTCATGGACCCATATACGCTGGAAATGAGCGGGAACAGGGGGTGGGCAGGGGTTGGACCAACCACCGCTTCTCTCCATACGGGAGGAACTACACGCATCGGATAATTCTTATTACCTTGTTTATTGGTAGGATTATTCTCGGAAACAGACAAGGACAAAAACATTGTGCGAAACGCAATGAGGTTATTCACTGCCTCTTCAACCCGGTGTCCTACAATAATGCCTTTATTAAAGTCAGCTTGCAACTTCAGCAATTCCGAGGGAACTGTATCTAACTCCATATCTTCCCAACCTTTATTAAGGGTTTGACACATAATGATAAAAACATATCTCTGCATAGGTTCTGGCCATTGATAGAAGTTACTCATAATATCTGCGGTACTATATTCTAATCCCTGCTCAATCCATCTACGAGCGAGAGAGCCCAAAACTACTTTCTCGTCCGTAAGAGGAAGCTGACAACAAGATTGTCGTCTTAAAGGCTGATCAGTGTTGTCCAGTGTAATGCCACTCATCTCCCTCTCGCCATGGAAGGTATATTTAGCTTTACTGGGATTCGAACAGTTAACTACAGATCACATCTGACCTAAGGGGTGAGCAGTTAGCTCACTGAGCAAAATAATGTCGCCTTCTACAGTGAAAACAAATCTGGGTGCCCTCACATTTGTGATGTAAAATAATTAGTGGATAAAGGCGGAAACTAAAAGACAGCCTTCGGTTACACACATGTGCCTAGTGGAAGGATGCTTCCTACTTCTGAACCCATTACTGATGACAGTCACTCACTCGCAACTTGCCAACTGGCAGTAGAAGGATACTCTTTACTTCTGAAGCTCTCCTTACTGTGCTCAATGGTGAAGATCTCTTACCCGGGAAGAATGGGTTCAGCAAGTGGCTTGACCAGAGGGAATGGTTTCCGGCCCACCATGGGCGCCATCCCGGCGGCAGTAGTAGGGCCAGGCTCTCTGGCGTTAGTTCAGGGCAACTGAAGGCCACAGTTACCGGGCCTGAACCGACTCTGCTTATTCAGCTCCAGATCACCTTTCCTTGGTTGTCACTCACAGGCTCCAGATACCGCTACCGGGTAAAGCTGTGGCTGAATATTGAACAAGCACTGGTTTGCGGTGGTGGGACATGACCAAGCCTCTCAGAGAAGGGTTACACTGTGATCAAAATGACGCCCACTGTATGAAATCTACTCAAGAAGACTTTGTTCTTCAATATGGAGTAAAAGAAAGTGAAAGCGCACCATACGCACGCTGTGCTGAAACGCCGTGATCAAAAGAAACGCCCGCGATAAAAAAGTGGAAGCGCGCCATATGCGCGCACTGTGCGTGTGCACATCTCCTGTCCAGGCAGGCACGGAAAATAGGAGACATGGAGGGTACAAACATGCCTCCCGTCCAATTAAAAGCGCGCATTTTTTACGCTCGCCAGTCAGAACCATAGGTGGAGCTTTCACCCCGCTTCCGAAGCAATACCGAGACCTAAAATATATATCTGTTATTATACTCTGTGAGTATAAATCAAAATCAACACTCAGCAACTATGTCTAAAACGAAGTTTTAACCTATTACATTATTTGCTGTTGTAATGTAGTAATGCTTGATTACTTTTCTTTGAATCTTTAGATTATTTTGTATGAAATAAAATCCCCTGTAGACGCTGTTACCCATTACTAGTTGTCATGGCCAAGCCTCCAAGGGAAGATTGGTTTCCCACTTTTCTGTTATGGTGTATGTGGATGGCACTTGGCTGGCTGTGTCTGGGGATGGCACTTGGCTGGCAGTGTGTGTGGATGGCACTTGGGCTGGCAGTGTGCATGGATGGCTCTTGACTGGTGGTGTGCATGGATGGTGGTGTGCTTGTACTGACTCTTGGCTGGCGATGTGCCTTGCATAGATCCTTTAGCATTTTGTTACCCAGAATCCCCTGCAAGCCTCAAATATACTTACAAAGTCACATTTTCCTCACATTTCTGTGTGGATAAGATGTAGGATCACCGCACAGGCACAAATTTCGTGCAACCCAGGATTCCCTTTGGTCCCCAAGAAAAATGATACCTCAGTTGTGTGGGTCCCCAAAGTAGCGTCAGCCTAAAAAATACATAAACAAACTGCCCTTTTGGACCTACTTTGGCCCCCCACAATCTCTACATGTTTTTGGCCCTTCCATGTCATAGACACTTGGCCCATATTATGTTATGTAATAATATGTAATGTTAACTATAATTTATATAACTCGTAATCACCTGCAGGTCTCTTAGCGCTTGGACAGAAAGCTCAGATACCCTCTACCATTCCCGATGAGCAAACAGATGTGTTATACTGTATCCGGAGCCTCCCTAAACAGAAGGGTTTTGAGGCGTCTTCTGACGGGTAGGAGGGCGGGTTCCTTATGGAGGTTCTCAGGCAGTTCGTTCCAGAATTGGGGAATTAAGACAGAAAAGGCTCTGCCACCTTTAGATGCAGTTTTGGCCTGAGAGTGAGCCAGAAGACCTGCCTCGGACGAACAAAGTATGTGTCATGGTGCATACTTCACCAGGCGCTCCTTGATATAGCCAGGAGCCTGACCATAGATGGCTTTATGGGCAATGAAGAGGTCCTTTAACTTGGCTCTCTGCTTAACCGGGAGCCAATGCAACTTAAGCAGGAGAGGGGTGGCATGGGCCCTTCTCGGGAGCCTACAAATCAGCCTAACTGCATCGGTCATGGTCACCTGCAGCTTGCTGATTCATTTCTCAGGGTGCCCAATGTACAAGGCATTGCCATAGTCCAACCTGGATACAATCGTGGCCGATGCCATCATCTGTAGTGAGCGAGGGCAAAGGGGCAGGTTTCTGCAGCTGTTGCATTAGGGCCAGGCAGGTGCCACCAGAGAGGCAACTTGATTGGTCAGGGAGAGGTTGGCATCGATCTTAATGCCCAGGCTCTTTACGACGGGAACTGGCGTGGGGCAGTGCCAAGCTCTTGAGGCTAAAAAAGGTAATTCCAGGGTTTATCTTTAGAGGAGATTAGAAGGACCCCTGTTTTATCCGGATTGACTTTTAGTGAATTGGCTGTCATCCAAGTCACAGTGTATCTAAAGATGTTTTGTACATGAGTGTGGGCCTGCGGAGAGTTGTTAATCTGCAGAATCAGTTTGGTATTGTCTGCATAATTAAAAACTTGACAGTTCATACAGGATAAGGCTCCCACTAATGGCTGGAGATACACATTAAAGAGGAGAGGGGAAAGAGCTAAACCCTGGGGGACCCCACAGGTAAGAGCACCGCTGACAGATCTAACAGAATCACGGCGCTTGCATCTTTGTTATCGGCCCTAATTCTGAGCTCATCAAGCACGGCCAACTTCACCAGTTCAGTGCTATGGTGGGCTCTAAAGCCGGCCTGCCTCACCTGGAGTAGGTGGTGTTCCTCTATAAAAGATGAAATTGTTGTGAGGACATGTTGCTCCAGTACTTTTGCAA
The DNA here is from genome assembly GCF_964263255.1 of Lissotriton vulgaris. Taxonomy (NCBI): domain Eukaryota; kingdom Metazoa; phylum Chordata; class Amphibia; order Caudata; family Salamandridae; genus Lissotriton; species Lissotriton vulgaris. The sequence continues at coordinate 2,095,651,289 of NC_141687.1, forward strand.
GAAAAGGGAAGTGAGAAATGGGCCTATACTTTTTAAAACTGGCCACATCTACCCCTGGCTTCTTCAACAAGGGAGTAACCCTGGCTTCCTTCATACTGGTAGGCAAGTAACCTGTCTCCAGGGAGTGATTAAGTAGAGAGAGAAACTTTCTAGCCCAGGAAGGTCCATGCACAAGATTCTTGGAGTGCAGGGATCAGCAAGGGAGCCAGATTTGACGCGATTGATCAGGCACGATAGGCGTGCTAGAACTAATCTAAGGAAGACGGTGAGCTGTTCACCTGGGATACGGGGGGCTAGAGTCTGGTCCAGGGTTATCTGATTTGTTGGAGTATTATCTATCTCTGTGAGAATGTCCCTAACTTTCCAAAGAAAGAAATCCTAGAATTTGTTGCAGTCCGCCGGCTCAGGTACCAAATTCTGTTCTGACTTCTGGTTAAGCTCCTTGAGGATTCTAAACGTTGCCCTTTGTTTGTTTGTAGCATCTGTGTATCATGCATCATAATATTCAGCCTTTCTGGCCATAATGGCCTTTTTGTATAGGATTAGCATGGCTTTATAACTAGCAAGAGCAGCTGGAAGGTATAATTTATGCCACAGCCTCTTAGCTTGACGAAGGGTTTGCGTCCTTCTCCACAGGTCCTCGTAATACCCTTCTCTCTAACTCTTTCCTTTCATGCTGGTGCCACCTGATATATGGCCATCCACACAATTAAGTTATCATTCATATCGGGAGACTGGGGGAACTGTGAGTGGTAGGAAATTTGCGCAGTGCAATGATCCCACAACTTTCCCACACAGGTATTAGAGGAGAATGTGACTTTTAGCTAAATGTGTGGTTTGCTGCAGATTCTAGGTAATTAAAATATGGGAGAGGATCAATGCAAGCCACACCTCCCTCAATTCTCACATGTGTCTAGTTTTGAAAATGTCTGGGATTTTAGGATCCCCTAGATGTCTGCAAACCCAGGACCAAAAACACAGATGCCCACCTATCTATCACAAAACGTCGCAGTTTTGCAGGGGATCACCTCCGTTTTTAGTCCCAGGCTCATCGACCATCTAGGGTAACACATTTCCCTCACATTTCTGTAATGGAAAGTTTTGGAATCTGTGTGGATCCACAAACTTCCACCTACCCAGCATTCCTCAAAGTCTCCCGATAAAAATGGTACCTCACTTGTGTGGGTGGTCTAAGTGCCAGCGTCAGGGTAGGGCACAAAACATATTGTGGAGACATCAAAATGACCTATCACAAAAGGACTTGGCTTTGCAAGGGGGTTCACCTGACTTTTTGCCCCTGCGCTACGTGGCCATCTAGGGAAATCTACCCAATCCAGACATTTCTGAAAACTAGACACCCGGGGGAGTGCAAGGATGTATGGCTTGTGTGGATCCCCCAACATTTTTCTACCCAAGGTCTATAAAAAGACCTTGAAGGATCTACACAAATGACTCCTTGCTGAATTCAGAATGTTGTCTACTTTTTAGAAATGTAAAGTTGTCCGGAATCCATTGTTGCTTTCACACCCATGTTTACCCCTAAATGGAAGGAGGTTGAAAGCACAAATATTAGCACAAATAGGCTATGTCCCAATAAAATGCCAAAACTGTGTTGAAGTTTTTGGTTTTCTGACCAAAGTCTCCATGTCCCTGAAAGCTAAGAAGATGGTGATTTCAGCTCCACAAACCCATTGTTGATACCAATTGCATGGAAAAAAACTGGTGCTTTCTTTTGCAGAACTTTTCCCCCATGTTTTTCCAAAAAACTAAAGTTTGCTCTATTTTGGCTAATATGTGGGTCCCCTTCAGTGGAGTCCACAAACCCTGGGTACCTATAAAATCCTCATGATGTTGGGAGGAAAAAAGGGATGCAAATTTGGCATGGATAACTTAAGTGAACAAATGGTTACAGGGGCGTAAGCTAGGCTTATCACGGGGGGAAGGCCTAGCAGCAAAAGGGTTAACCAGTTCCTGCCCCAAACCTGTTGCGCTGCATCTGTAGCACCATTCTCCAGAAAGAATAAGAGCCACATACCCGGAGGGGTCTCCCTCCTCTGTGTCAACACCCTCCAAATGAATTCATAGTACTTGGGAAGTGGGGAACACCTCTTCCGAGACTCTGAAGAAAAAACACCATAGAGTTAAGGCCAGACATATTTTTCGCTAAAAACCCTCCAAAGAAACAGGGCACCAGGCTAGTAGAAGGCAAGCCTTCATCAGCACCACTTTACCTATGCCTCTTAGATCTGACTTAGAGTGTGCCAGCGACACCAAAACCTAATCTATATCCCTGTCCCCCAACTTCCTCCCAATCCAACACTGGCACTTCCCCTCTCCCCAAGAGGTTGGACCTCCTAATTGTGACGACATACATCCAAGACATCAAAGTGAAAAATAATGGTGTCTCCTCACCGCCTTTGCATCTCTCCTGATAAAAACCCTATGTAAATATGTACATTCGATTTGAATTCTTTGCACGCTATCATGGTAATGCCATTGGTACCTTCCCAAACCCTGCAACCCATGCATAACTCTTCCTCTGTCCCTGTGGAGAAATGCATGTGATGGTGCTGCTAATGACCTGCTCCATCTTAAACACAATGTCCTTCCCATCCCTACTATCCTGCATGCCACATCAAATGGACTAACATAACTTGAACCTCCCTGACTGTCGTAGTTTAGCCAACATGTCATCCAGCAGCATCTGCATATGCCATTTTTCATCTACTGGTAGGTGTGCTTCCATTGTCACTGAAACAATTCAGTTTCCAGAAATGGCAACAGCATGCTTGGGCATTGCACCTTCACTGGTGCCAGGGGCACACCAGTAACCTACGAGCTCTTAGAACCTGGTCAATTGTTTCTGACAGTCCGTCAAACTGGTTTGGTTCCACCATAAAGAAGTCAACAAGGTAGTCACCGTCTCTTTACCCGCTTGCCATGAGGAACTCATTGCAGAATTGTGCTGACACTCCAATAAGGCACAAAATATGGGACACCCATGTGTAACACTGTGTCAGCAAACATTTGTCCATCAAACTGGATGCCCAATATCTGAAAGTCATCAGGGTGCATAATCCAAATACTCATCTTGTATATCTATTCTCATCATATCAGCTACTTCCTTATCTAATACATGTTGTGCTTTCATTTTCACAACATTCTCTTTAGTTGGCATACAGACAGTGATACACATGGAGCATAACATCGGGCCACAATGAATACACATACAACAGGTAAAAATCACTGCAATAACGATACATAGAACAGTCAGTAGTTTCCAACCCCAAGCAGTGACTTGAGCCCAAAGCCATCCTGCAAACGACCAAGTGTCATTCTTTGTTTGAATATCTGTAGCTATTTTATGTAGTTTAAAAATCGCATCATACACTGTCGGCGAGTTGTCTGGAATATTAAAAAAACAACTGCTACCGATAATTTTACATGCTCCTCCTCGATCTGCTAGCATAACGTCTAAGACCATCCAATTTTGGAGCGCTACAATTCTAGCAACTTGCAGTTCTTCAGTGATATTTCCTATTGCTATGGCAGTTTCATTAGTGACAGCTTCTACAACTCTAGTTAATCGTCTTACTTTTCTGCTAATCAGTGGATAGCCTACAAAAGAAAACAATCCCAAATTAAAATCAACATATTGCTGTAGACTAGTGTCTGTTTGATCCACTTCATCAGTGCTTATTTTGTCTTTTGTTCCTATTCAATGAAACATTTTGATACAGTTTAAAATCTCGGTGATATGATGCAGGTGCCAGAAAAACAGGTGGTAATAGAAAAGATACATAACATACACCTGACCATCCAATTGGTAATTGATGGTATCCATTACAGCCACATACTAGATATGTGTTATATGAAGCTAAAAACAAACTATTATTCACACCATCTATATTCAATACTGTAATACATTCGGTGACTTCAAATGGAATTCGTCCAGTACTTTGTACACATAGGTCTGCTTTAGTCTTTGTAACAGTAATCACAAAAGGTTCATTTTTGGCAAAGTCTCTTGTATGGGTGAAAACACGTGGCGTAGGGAAATTGTCCGGTCGGTATTCCTCCCATTCCCATATAATTCCATTGGCTGAGGATACCCATCTTTGTCCTGATAAAACAATTTATTCAGATGGAAAAGAAGTCCTCCTACTGTAGGTTTCCTAGTTGAAAGTAGCAAAGTGTACCAGGCTTGACAAGAGCCATTATACGAGAAAGGAAGTGGGATAAAAGGGGTTCCTCCTTTCTTTTGAAGTGCTGGAATCATACCACATATCCAACAATTAGTGGTATTGGTAGCACTATGTGTATGGTGAAGCATCTGAACAAACGTAATATTGAAAAACAACTGACGGTGCTTCCGTTCATGATATGGAAGAGTGAAATGCTGGTGCTCCTCTGGGACTGGAGTAGTAACTGTGGTAAATAAAAAGCTAGTTATTTACGCCGTTCGGAATTTCTATAATTACCCAAGAAAATGGTAATGCATAAAATGAGGAGCAGAGTCTGTGGTTTTCGAGTTGAAAGGGTTTTATTCCAGAACTCGAGTTAAGGGAGAGCTCCTTCACCAAGCGGGTTCAGGAGTAGTCTACTTTGCTTGAAACATAACAGCACTTATATACAGTACGAGTACAATCAAAAAGAAGGAGTTTCCCTTAGACTCGATTCAATCATTCATGATGTAATCATACAGAAAACATAGCATACTTGTTCTCGTTTAAAGAATAACCTGAATAGCATTTACACATAAACAAACATATTGCATCGGGGCGATTGTGGTGGCAAGTTACAGAGTTGCTGGTATCTGAGGACAGAGAATCGAGGCATTGTTACAGGGTCATTTCTGTCGGAAAGGTAAAGAGGACAAGGCATTGTGCGTTCCTTACTTCGTACACAAGGATGGTGATGTCTCACAATGGTATGTGTGTGCAGCGGGGAAGAAGGAGAATGGGCTGTAGTAAACTATTCTTCTTCGTGGCAGTCTTGTGTGTTTGATTATGTCTCCCCTTGGTTGTTAACCCAACCCGTGGCTGTCCTCGCAAACTAGGAAATCATTGACGAGCGACAGCTGCTCGTTCGGTGACAGAGTTAGGGAAAGAGGGGGTTCTCCGAGTCAACCATCCGACTGACTCCGTTCTTGTCTAAGGGAAAATATCGAACGGGACGGAAGCCCGTAGGTTACATGGTAGCTGGACATTATTCTTGGCATGTGTCAGCTTTACGAGAAAGAGAGCAGGCAAGAGGGGGTACAACGGGGTTTGTGCTTGAAATAGGAGGATCGGCTTGCCTGGTCGATGTCAGGGTGGATAGGGTGCATGATGGGACACCAGGGGAAAAGGGAGCCCTTTTAGTCAAATTCCACATTCCCTCCTTGTCCCATAGAAACCCTATTACAGAAATTCTCAATCAATTTCTATGTTCATCAGGTCGTATACTTGCTCCTGTAACATGATCATTTCATTTTTCTTTCCTCTGTTTCGTGGACGAGGAGTACAGGAAGTGGCACACAGTCCACAAAGGGCGGGGCCACACTGGACACAGAGGCAACAGGTGAAGATAGTGGCAAAAACGAGGCCCAGGACTGTTAGTGCCTTCCACCCCCCAGGTGGACAGGAGGTCCCAAAACCAGCCGGTCAGGGACCATGTGCCGGTGTCCATATCCAATTTGTCGGATAGAACATGAAGGCGGGAGATAGCAGAATAAACTGATGGGGCATTGTCGGGAATAAATACACAACAACTGGACCCTATTACCTTACACACACCACCACGGTCGGCTAACAGGACATCTAAAACTATACGGTGCTGTAGTGTCATGAGCCTGTCTGCAGCGACCTCAGCTGTAATGTTATTTAAGGCGCCAGTTGTGTCGTCTATGGCGGCCTCAACTACATGGGTTAGTTGCCGGATGTGGCGACTATTTGCCATAGGTCCCCAGAAAGGGAGAAAACCTTTAAAGAAGTCTCCTACTTCTTGTCCTGTAGTATCTTCTGCATCTATGACCCCCCTTCGTTGTCTTCTAACTTGGGTCAGAGGGTCAATCAGGTGGTAATTGGCGGGGGCTATGTAAGTCAGTGGTAATAGGAATGCGATGTAGCACTTTCCAGACCAGCCTTGGGGCAACCAGGTGCGTGCATGGGGTCCACAAATGAAATAAGTGTTTGGGGCAGTTACTATGGTCGGAAAATCAGGAGCGGGCAGTGTGTATGTCCTTTCACACTCGCTGTTCCCCATTACTTCCCCTTTTCCTTTCCCCCTTATGCAAAACCGGCCGTTTTGTGGTACTACCCAACCTCCTTGATCTGTCCGTCTTTGATCGACGGAAAACATTTCCCTGAAGGAAGCAATGTCATGGAACTGAGAGTAACTGATATTTTCGTGATCTTCGGCCCTCCCCCAGGTGACAGTGAGATCCACCATTTTAGAAACAGCCTTTACTATTTTGGTCTTTACCTCGTTCCAATTACTTTCGTTTTTAAATTTGGTCGGGGGAATGTTTCTGACGGAGGCAGAGAATATCATGGCTAAGGCATAGGCGGATTCTGAATAACCAAACGAGAGGAAGAAAAAGGGCATTCCCTTATGCACGGAATGTGGCATCAAGCCACAAACCCAACAGTTGGTCTTGTTGACTATGAGCTGGTGTTTATGGAGGGTGGAAATGAATGTATTATTTATAAATTCCTTTCTTCTGTCCTCGAGGTGTGGGGGAAGATCAACATAGGAATGCATAGTGGTATTCTTTACAAGTGTGGAAGAATGTGGAGGGAAAACTGTACATAAGATCCATCCCAGGCAGGCTGCTACACAGCAAACAAGTAACATTGTAAACAGAAAAATCGAGAACCTGCTATGCAGTAATTTTACATAATTAGTCTTTTTCCATTGACGCACCGCGTCATTTCTCCTCATGATGTCTATGGATTTAATATCAAGATGTCTCTGAACACGAGATCAAAACGTCTCCCAGCAGCCGCTTCACCAAGAGCTGGTTCCTGGGCTTAATTAGCCACCTGTGCGTTATGATCAGGTGCAATGTCTTTAGTCTGTTTTTGGTGGGATCGCAGCCGCGATCTGTATTCCTGTTGAGGAGTGAGTTCTGGAATTGGTGAAATTATATCCGGGGCGTTGGTAGCTGTTGAACAAGGCACAGTGTCTGTGGGTGTAGGTCCAAAAAATTTCCGGCAGTGGCTAGCGTGGAGCCATCCTTTGCGTCATTCCACTTTGACGGCGGTCCTTGTAGTTGAGAGGACCAGCTTAAGAGCTGTCCATCTCTTCTCCAGGGGGCTGGTACGATCAAAATTTCTGATCAATATCCAATCGCCGGGCCTGATGGCGTGTTCTCCAGGCGTGGTGAGGTCTGGAAATGCTGCTGTGACCTGTGAACGACAAGATTGGAGTGCAGACATCAAGGAAGCCAGGTAATCTATCAACTTATTATCATCAATGTCAGTCAGTTTTCTAGGAGAAGGGACACCCCAGATGTTAGGAGGTCTCCCGAATGTTATTTCGAAAGGGGACAGTCCCGTCCGGGAATGTGCCACCATTCGCATATAAAAGAGAGCGACCAGGAGGGCAGTGACCCAGTCTATCCCTTTTTCTGCACATATTTTGGCTAGTTTTGTCTTCAAGGTCTGGTTGTGCCGCTCGACTAGGCCGGCTGCTTGAGGGTGTCGGACACAATGAAATCTCCAGGAATATCCCAATAAAAGAGAAACAGCCTCCATCAATTTGGAGGAGAAAGGCTGTCCATTGTCTGAATAAATGACCCTTGGTAACCCATATCTGGGGAAGAATTCTCCCACTAATTGCTTAGCAGTTGTCTGGGCACCATAGTCTGGGACGGGATATGCTTCAGTCCATCGTGTCAGTGTACACACTACCACTAGCACATATTTGTACCCTCTACATCTGTCCATCTGAATATAATCCATTTGGAGGACTTCGAAGGGATGATCAGGAGGCTGGAATCCACCTTGTTCTACTGATACACCTTTACCAGGATTAAATTGGAAACATATCATGCAAGTTTTTACTTTTTGTTTGGCTGCAGATCTCAGATGTTTGTTAAACCAGATATTCCGTAAACTATCCAGCATACCTTTCTCGCCTAGGTGGGCGGGTCTATGGGCTGTGTCAATTATGACTTGTACCATGGAATCAGGGAGAAACCACACTGTTCGGTCTTTGGTCATCCAACCTTGATCTGTCTGGACCCCTCCTTGTTCAGCCCATTTCTTTATTTCATCTGAGGTGGCATGTGTCTGTATGTCTAGCACATCTTTCAAGGGGTCTCTCACTACCATAGTGACAGTCTGTGTTAGTACCTGAGAGTCTGATGTGTTCACTGGACTCTGGGCTGTCTGTTTAGCAGTTCGGTCCGCTAAGTAATTTCCTTTGGATATGGTGTCTGTCGCTTTGGTATGTGCTTTGCACTTCAGAATAGCTATGGCTGAAGGTAGGTGTATGGCATCTAGTAGGGCTTGAATCAGGGGACCATGTTGTATTTTGGCCCCATGTGAGGTAAGGAAACCTCTTTCCTGCCATAACACTCCAAAATTGTGAACTACACCGAATGCATATTGGGAATCGGTATAGATGTTCACTTTCAATTGTTTTGCCCATATGCAGGCCTGTGTCAGAGCGATGAGCTCTGCTGCTTGAGCTGACAGAATGTCAATTCTTTGGGTCTCTATAACTTTACAGTCTGTTGTTACTGCATAGGCTGCTACTAACTCTCCAGCACTTGTCCTCATGCACGACCCATCCACATAGAGTGTTACATCAGGATCTGGGAATGCAACATCTGTTAGGTCTTGTCTTGGTTTTGACACTACGTCGATCATTTCCACACAGTCATGTTGTGTCGTGTCATCTGAGCTTGAGGGCAAAAGGGTAGCAGGATTCAATACGTTGCATCATCTGATCTCTATGTGTGGCTGAAAGAGCGTTAGTTCGTATCCTGTCAGTCTTGCTACAGTCAGGTGTTGGGTCTGCGTTCTGTTCAGAAGGACTTCCACAGCATTTGGTACTTGTACTATCAGGGGATGTCCTAATACTATTGAGTCACTTTGTCTTATGGCCAGGGCTGTAGCCGCAATGGATTTCAGACATGCGGGCAAAGCTTGTGCTACGGGGTCCAATGTGCTAGAAAAATAAGCACAGGGTCTGTTTCTTCCTGCTTGGTCTTGTGTGAGGACGGATAGTGCTGTTCCGTCACGTTCTATCACAAACAGGGTAAAAGGCTTGCTATAGTTTGGAGTGGCCAGAACTGGTGCTTGACACAGAGCTAGTTTCAGAGCTTCAAATACTTGGGAGTGTTCTGATGTCCAAGGGAGAGTTGTATGAGTGGCTGCTTCCACTGTGGTTAACAGTATGAGTGGCTTGACTATGTGGGCATACAGAGGGATCCATTGTCTGCAATATGAAGTGAGACCAATGAATGCGCGGACTTCTTTCTGTGACTTTGGCTGTGGAATTGTCGAAATCAGTTGGATTCGTTCTTGTGTTAGTTGCCTACCCTCTTTCGACAGCAAATGTCCTAAGTAAGCTACTTGCTGTGCGCAGAACTGTAATTTTGAGGGAGACACCTTGTGACCTTTGTCTGTCAGGAAATGTAGGACTGTGAGAGATGCTTTTTCACATTCTGGTTCTGTCCTTGCAGTGACGAGGATGTCATCTACGTACTGTATCAACGCTGTGTTGGCAGGCATATTGATACTGTCAAGTTGTCTTTTTAGTGCTTGGCTGTAGATGCTTGGACTTTCTGTAAAGCCTTGGGGAGCTCTAGTGAACCTGAAGCTTCGTCCTTTTAAACTGAATCCGAACAGATATTGACTGTCGGGAAACGCATTCTTCAAGTCGATGACTGTGAAAAATGCAGCTTCGGGATCTATGGCAGTCAATAGTGAAGAAATATCTGGGACCACCGGATATTGTGAGATCACACATTTGTTCAGCTCTCGGAGATAAACCACCAGTCGGTAGACCGGGGGTGCCTGAGGGTCAGTTCTTTTGAGGACCGGAAGAACTGGAGAATTGCAAACATTTGAATCAGTCTCGATCACCACACCATGCTCTATGAGTTCTTGGATTATTTTTAGTAAGGCTTGTTCAGCCTCGGGTGGAATTTTATATTGTCGTATACGGGGTAAGACTACACCCTCCTTGAGCGTGACTTGATGTGGGGTGATGTCCATGTACCCGACATCAGTCGAGCTTTTCGCCCATAAATGTTGTGGGATGTCTTTTAGTCTGGGGTCGAATTCTTTGACTGTGAAATGTCCTTTGAAATCTCGTAGGAACAATTTTACTCCTTCTGGTGAACAGCATATTACTGCTCCTAGTTCTTTGAGTGTCTTGATACCTAATAAATTCTCTGGGCACGTTTCTGTAGGGACCAAATCAGTAGTACGTGTCAGAGGACCCACTCCTAAAGAGACTTGTTCAGATACTTTGTTTATGATCGGTTTTCCTGAAAAGCCCAGAGATATATTATGTGAGCCAGAGAGAGGAACCTCTGGGACTTCCTTATGACTTATGGTAGTCCTACTCGCCCCATGTCTATGAGGAATTTTCTGTCTTGTCCCAGTAAGTGAGCTTGTACATATGGACCTTTCTGATCTACTGGAACTGGAATAAGGGGCAAGTCACTTTCTCTCTCAAGGCTGTCTCATGCACACGGTTCAAACTCGGGGTAATCTGATTGGGCGTACTGGTACATCTGTGTGGTAGCAGTAGCAGGCTTCTGAACCTGTGGCGGCGTAATGGTCTGAGGCTGCTGAGTGTTACCTGGTCTAGGAGTATGTGGGCGTTCTTTTGTCCTTCCTGTTGCTATGTTATTTTTCAGAACTGGACATTCTTTCACAAAATGGCCCTGCTGCTTGCAGTAGTTGTAAGTACCTTTATTGGCCCCTACATTACCTTTGGGGCCCGTATTTACTGGTGCCGTCTGTGCAACCAGTACCTTCATTTTTGTGTCTTTTACCCTTTTCTTTTCTTGTTCCTGTTCTTCCCTTATTCTGTTGTGGTGGTACTGTAACATCTGCAACATTTGTGAAGGACTATTTGCTTGCCAGGTACTCTCAACTTTCAGCACTCTTTTCCTGATGGAAGGTAAGGCGTTGTCCACCAATTTGGACACAAAAAGATGAGGATATGCCTCGCTGCTATGTGCGAGTCCACTATTTATAGAAAGACATTTCTCTAATCTGGTGTAATAATCACCCGTATCCTCATCTGGCTTTTGTTTACAGGCAGAAATGGCATCCCAATCTTCCTTTTTTGTTGTCAACAACAGAGGCAAGACCTGTATGAGGAGACTGGGCAGTTCTCTTACGCGCTCACCTAAACCTTCACCTGGTTTTCTGTCTGTCTCTTCTTGTTCTACGGCAGCCCACGTAATCTTTTTACCACCCACCTCCCAATCCTTTCCCTTCAATTTGTCAAATATGCCTGTAGGTAGAAGTACTTTAAGGAGTAATATTATATCTGGATATGTAAAACTACCCATTTGGAGAATGTCTTTTAACTCTCTATGGAATCCTCCGGGATCTTTTTCGTGAGAGGGCACCATCTTTTTCATTTCCATTATCTCTAACTTGGTTAGGGGAGTATACACATGTACTCGTTGCAGTGTACCGTCTGGCCCGGGTATGGGGTGGACTTCTCGTAAAGGATATTGGCCTATACCGTAAGGTTCATGATCTGATGAAGCTGAAGTAAGTTGTAACAATTTGTATAGCTTGTCTGGTCGGTGGGAGTTATTCTCATATAAGTTAGCCAGGTGTTGGACCATATAAATACCTGCTAGTCGTTGTTCTGCTCGGGGAAGAGCCAAGAACATTTGGGTGGCAGACCGGGCCAATTCTTTTTCTTGCTGGGTAAGGGGAGGCTCATTGTCCATCCATTCGTCTAGGGCTCTTTCTGTGGACTGAAAAAGATCTTCCGAAGAAGGATCTAATCTTTTGATTTTCTGCAACATTCGTGGGGTTCACCACTTGGAGCCAGGACAATGTCGCGCTACACCCAGGAAATTCATTTTATCTAGTGTCGGGCTATCATCTTCCTCTGAGTCGTCCTCCTGTGTGACTTTCTCAGAGTGAATAGTGACAATTTTCTTAACCAGTCTTTTAGTTATTTTGTCGATCTGATGTCCCAGATCGTGTGCTCCTCGGTGTATCTGATCGCTAAGATCTATTAACTCAGAGTCAACTCTTCCATTACCCGGGTCTAGTTCCCGGATCAGACAATTTATGATGAACCGCAGGAGCAGTCCTCTGATGGGAACTTTTCTGTTCTTCATGACCTGGACCAGAGTATCCGGACCTTCACCTGTCCATATGAATTTGTAAACTCTATCCAAATGCTTCGTTATATCAGGGACCTTTTGGAGTTGGCTAGTCTTAATCTCTCTGATATCGTGGCCATTGGGCCACTACAGGGTTCGGGGTCGTAAGGACACTCAAGTGGCGGGACATTGTCTTTATCCTCAGCCCCGTTCCCGGACACTCCTAAATCAGAGGTAGAACCACCGGCTACTAGTTCAGGAGCACGTGCAGGCGGGCGTGTTCTAGGCATGTTTACATAAGCGGTGGGTGGTTCAGACAGATAGGCAGGGAGGAAATTTTCGGGAGCAGTGGGAATCACTTTCACCGGGGACTTGGGATGTTCTTCGACACTTTCTTCAGACAAAACGGGATAAATACCAGTAACAAGGGCGTTTCTCTCTCTCTCTACCCGTTCAGCTAAGACTTTCTCACCTTCTTCCTGTAATTGCTTTTCTTTAGCCTGTTCCGACATTCTCTTACTTTTCTCGACTTTCCCTAGTTCTTTCTGGGCCCTCCTATGCGCTTCCTTACGCCATAACTCAATGGCTTCTGTCTGTGAGGGCCTCACCTTTCTTTTCCATAACTCTTCCTCCACTCTCATAATGCATTCTATATCCCATGTACCTGTGGCAGGCCATCTGTACGCCATCTCTAATTTCTCGGTATAGTCTACCCAAAGGTCTAAAAACAATATGGCACTCAATCCATGCTTGTTGTACATGAAATATCCAGGAGTGTCCCTAGGCGGGACTTTAAATGGTTTTTCTAACAGATTCTTTTTTGTGCCAATTGCACATAATTTGGAAAACAGAGGCATTCTTAAACTCAACAAATTACGATTTAAAAAACTTGGAATATACAAAAACAAAACGAACACTTTATACACTAGAATATAGTGCAACCATACTGGTTTCACGAATGAAACACGTCTTTACCGTTTTCCAAAAATGGAACCCGTCTTTATACTATCTCAGTGGTACTCACCAAGAAGCAAAACATGAAGACCTGGTCATCGGACTCTTGACGCTTGCGCAGGAATTCGGGGCTCCAAAGACCTCAGACTCGGCACTCTCACTGGTCAGGCTCTGGGTTGGGACGCTCCGCTATCTTCTTCACCGCCTCGTGTGGATGATCAGTCGCAGTCTGCCTCCTCCTCGTCTCGAGGGAGTTAGCGGGAACACCTAGCTGTTGTGCACTTGAAGTCCGTCGAAAGTATGGAAGGGACAAGGACCCGACTTACATCGCCGGCGCGTAGGGAAGAGGGAGCGTCCCTGTTCAGGCGCCAATTAATGTGGAAAATAAAAAGCTAGTTATTTACGCCGTTCGGAATTTCTATAAATACCCAAGAAAATGGTAATGCATAAAATGAGGAGCAGAGTCCGTGGTCTTCGAGTAGAAAGGGTTTTATTCCAGAACTCGAGTTAAGGGAGAGCCCCTTCACCAAGCGGGTTCAGGGGTTATCTACTTTGCTTGAAACATAACAGCACTTATATACAGTACGAGTACAATCAAAAAGAAGGAGTTTCCCTTAGACTCGATTCAATCATTCATGATGTAATCATACAGAAAACATAGCATACTTGTTCTCGTTTAAAGAATAACCTGAATAGCATTTACACATAAACAAACATATTGCATCGGGGCGATTGTGGTGGCAAGTTACAGAGTTGCTGGTATCTGAGGACAGAGAATCGAGGCATTGTTACAGGGTCATTTCTGTCGGAAAGGTAAAGAGGACGAGGTATTGTGTGTTCTTTACTTCGTACACAAGGGTGGTGATGTCTCACAATGGTATGTGTGTGCATCGGGAAAGAAGTTGAATGGGCTGTAGTAAACAATTCTTCTTCATGGCAGTCTTGTGTGTTTGATTATGTCTCCCCTTGGTTGTTAACCCAACCCGTGGCTGTCCTCGCAAACTAAGAAATCATTGACAAGCGAGAGCTGCTCGTTCGGTGACAGAGTTAGGGAAAGGGGGGGTTCTCCGAGTCAACCATCCGACTGACTCCGTTCTTGTCTAAGGGAAAATATCGAACGGGACGGAAACCCAAGAGGTTACATGGTAGCTGGACATTATTCTTGGCATGTGTCAGCTTTACGAGAAAGAGAGCAGGCAAGAGGGGGTACAACGGGGTTTGTGCTTGAAATAGGAGGATCGGCTTGCCTGGTCGATGTCAGGGTGGATAGGGTGCATGATGGGACACCAGGGGAAAAGGGAGCCTTTTTAGTCAAATTCCACATAACAAAAAACAACTCACGAGCAGGAACCATCACTTCAAGTGATCACTGCTATTATTGTCAAAGTAGCAAAGAATCCTATAACACCAAAGTTGTACTTCTTATTCATTTTAGCAACAAAATCAACTCTTTCTAAAGAACAAAAATCAAAAACAAAAATAATCGTAGAGCTCTTCTCCTGTGGGTAGACATTGGTTTCTTCACCGAAGATCAAGACGGGTGTCACTACACTACGCAGGGGTGATCCCCCGTCCCCTGCCATATCAGCAATCCGTTTCCACTACCCAGGGCGGTTGCTCTCTGAAAAAACGGTAGATTCTTTTCTTAGCCTCAAGTTGTATCACAATGCTCCAGGAGTCGTCTGGTCCGGGAAGAACTCTGCAGATTCGTTAGGTGACAAAGCTTGGCCTTTCTCCATAGCCAAGATCTCTCGAGTATCGGTCAGCACAGCAGGTTCCACCAAGGTCGACAATACCTTGCGACAATGGGTACTATGCACCTAATTTTTCTTGTTGGTAACTCGAACCGCTGTTCTTGTGGCCAGGAGGACTTGCTCTGGTCCACGCCACCTCGGCTCCAAACTGCTTGACCTCTCAAAGATTTTAATCATCACGTGGTCACCAGGTCGGAGCTCATGGCCGTCACCTGCAGATCTGTCGGGAAGTGCTTCTCGAACCTGTTGATGAATAAAAACCAAGCTGTCAGTTAATTGTGCCAAATAGTCATTCATTAAGACACAAGATACATCATACACAGAACTCGGTTTCGGAACTCCCCGGATAATCATTGGCCTTCCAAACACCACCTCATAGGGGGTGAGGCCTGTTCGAGAGTGTGGTACTGATCTAACAGACAAAAATGCCAAAGGCAACGCATCTGGCCAAGTCAAAGATGTGGAAGCCCGTATCTTTGCTATTTTCAGCTTCAGAGTAGCATTATACCTTTCTACCAAACCTGCTGATTGTGGGTGGAACACTGCATGGAACTTCTGTTTAATTCCTAATCCTTTCAGGACATGCTTGATAACTTCCCCAACAAAATGAGGTCCGTTATCATTCGATAGGAGTCTGCAAACACCAAATCTAGGGAAAAATTCCTTCAGCAACACTTTTGCCGTAGTAATAGCAGTATTATCCTTCATGGGGTACGCTTCAATACATTTATTGAAAGCACAAACCACCACTAGAACGTACTTCAAATTATTACAACGCCCAAGCAGGATATAATCCGTTTGCAAGAATTCGAAAGGTGCAGTTGGTGTAGCGAATCCTCCGGCTGGAGTTTGCGTCCCTTTTCAAGGATTATATTGTAAACAGATCAAACAAGACTGCACTACTCTCTTAGCTGTGCTAGCAATCTCTGGATCCTCCCAAACTTGCGTAAACAATTTCGTTATTGCTGATGCTCCAACATGAGCTAGCCCATGTGCCATCTGAACCATAGGTTGTACATCTGCTTGTTCCGCCAACAACCCTCTTCATCCAACTCTCCTTCTTCTGACCATTGTTCACGTTCCTTTACAGAAGCAGATTTCTGTATCTCTCGTATTTCCTGTCTAGCATCATGCCAACGCTCAGCCTGCGACTTCACTACATACAAAGAAGTAGTGCTTCTCTGTGTCGCAGTTTTGCGTGCCACCTGATCTGCAAAGGCATTACCTTGTCCAATCCTGACTGTCACTTTCTTATGCGCACTGCACTTTACAATGGCTATTTTCTTTGCGTATGTCAATGCAGTTAAAAGATTATGCACTAGATCTCCGTGCATTATCTGCATTCCATGAGATGTAAGAAAGCCTCTTTCCTTCCAGAGTAGACCGAAATTGTGCACCACTCCAAAAGCATAGCGGCTATCTGTATAGATGTTCACACACAAATCTTTGCTAAGCTCACATGCTCGTGTCAAGGCTATCAATTCAGCTGCTTGGGCCGATTTCTCTGGTATGCGGGCTGTCTCCACTATTGTTTCAAGCCTGGTGATTGCATACACGGCTGAGGTCATACCATCCGGTAATTTCAAACAAGACCCATCAACCCACGATTCACCATCCACATCTGGAAGGGGCGTATCCTGCAAATCAATGCGAACCTTTGTCTGTTCCTCAGTCAAGAATATACAATCATGTGTTTCTTGTGACTGAGGCTGTGTCGCCCGGTACGGTAACAAAGTCGCTGGGTTTAAGGTTGCACATCTCTTCAATGTAATATGATGAGCTAGCAATGTCAGTTCATATCCTGTCAGACGAGCACTAGTTACATGCTGCCTTTTTGTTTGATTTAAAGGGGCATCATCAGCATGATGTACCAACACCAACAGCTTATGCGACAGAACTATCCCTTCACTCTGTCGTATTGACACAGCTGTTGCTGCAACTGAGCGAAAACACCCAGGCAACGCTCGGGCAACAGGATCAAGGCCTGCTGAAAAATAAGCACAGGGACGTTGCTTATCGCCATGTAACTGGACTAAAACTGACAAGCGCATCGATCTTTCTCATGCACGTAAAGTGTAAAAGGCTTTGTGTAGTCTGGTGTACCTAACACTGGTGCTGAACAAAGGGATTGTCGTAACTGCCAAAAAGCAGTTTCACATTCATCTGACCAAGGAAGAGGTATTGGAGTGTCTTTTGTCAAAAGTGCTAACAAAGGTTTAACAATGTACGAAAATCCCAAAATCCACTGTCTACAAAAGGAAGTAAGACCAAGAAATGCATGCACTCCTTTCTGTGTGGTAGGTACTGGAGTGTCTAAAATTGCTTCTATGCGATCTGATGTCAATGCACGTCCCTCCTTAGACAAAAGGTTACCTAAATAGGTTACCTTTGGTCTACAATATTGCAGTTTCTTTCGTGACAATTTGTGATGATGAGAGGCAAGAAAAGAAAGCAAAGACAGAGTGCATTTTTCACATTGTTCAGGGGTATCGGCTGCCAACAAGATGTCATCGACATATTGTATGAGAGCCACACCTTTAGGTAAAGCAAAGGAATCAAGTTCTCTTTTCAAATGCTTGACTGTAAATACTCGGACTCTTGGTATAGCCTTGAAGAACTCTGCAAAATCTATACGATTGTTTATTCAAAGTGAAACCGAATAGATATCGGCTGTCAGGATGAATAGGGATCGAAAAGAAAGCGTTCTTCAAGTCAATCATAGAAAACGTGGTCGCTGTTGGAGGAACCAAAGTAGGAAGCATCGTAATATCAGAAACCACAGGATATTGTGGCACTATGATCTTGTTCACCTCTCTAAGGTCTATATTAAACCTGTAAACTCTAGTATCAGTGTCCTTTTTCAATATCGGGAGTATCGGGCTGTTACAGACATTAAATGGAACTTCCTCAACAACTCCAACTTGAATAAGATCATGTACAATTCGTAGGAGTGCTTCCTCACCCTCCTGTGAAATTCTGTATTGAGGCAATCGTGGTAACACAGCTCCCTCCTTGACAATGATGTGTACCGGTGGAATGACATCAGTGTCCGAGGTAGCCCACAGGGTTTCAGGAAGTGAAGCTAATGCAATATCCTCTTTGACAAGACAAGCTCTTTCAGGCACGGAGTAATTGTCATTCAAAATGACACGCACTCCATCAGGAGAGCATCGTATTGTGGCTCTGAAATACTTGAGCATATCAAGACCCACAATATTGTCTGGTGTGTTTGGGGAAAGCAAAAACTGACATGGAGCACTAAATTTATCAACATGAAATGCAAGTTGTTGTGAAAGTGAGCTAAGGGAAGGTGTTCCATCGAAACCTATTGAAGTAATAGTTACACCAGACAGGGGAGCCCTTGGAACCAATTGTTCAGACAGAGCGCTACGAGTAGCTCCTGTATCAACCAGAAACTGATCAGTAGAACCCAAAACATGTTCTGTAACATAGGGACCCGTCTGATCTACTGGAACTTCAACTGATTCTTTACCCCATCCTAGGCAATCCTATGCATGAGCTGAAGCGTAAAGGTCGGGTTGCACATAATCAGACATTTGATACTGGTTTCGTCTGTCAAAAGTGTTAGGCCTATCCTGTGTTCATAAATTAGTGTCAAATCGAGCACGATCATTTGCATTTCCTCTCGGCCCTGAATAGCCAAAACGAATGCTCATTTGTCCCCGGCCTCGCGAGCCCTGTTGAGCACGCAACACTGGAGAATCGGCCATCCAGTGACCAAATTGCTTACAATGCGCACATTGATTAATAGTCAAATTCGCACGAGTATGAGGGGGATTAAAAGAACCACATCCGCCTCGATCATAGCCTCTAGATGGCGGGCCATAAACTTGAGCTAACATAACCTTTGTTTTTAAATCTTTCGATTTCTTATCTTCATTACCTTTCGCTTTTAATTCTTGACGCTCGTAATATTGAGCCATCGTTAAAACAGAAGCTGGAGAAGATGTAGTCCAAGAACTTTCACTGGCTTTTAAATGGCTAGCTATCCCTGGTAACAAATTCGTAACATATTTGTCGACAAACAGATGTCTGCCAGTATCATCGGTCAAAGACTGACCGCTAAAGTCATGAAAAGCTTCTTCAAAACGTGTAAAGAAATCAGAAACCGATTCATCTACCTTTTGTTTACACGATGCTAACACAGTCCAGTCAATCTTTTTAGGGGGAGTAACTGTTTTAAGTTTAGTTAATATGGCTGCAGGGAGATCTAACATTAACTGATGTGGTTTTAAGCGGGTTCCCTCCCCACATCCAATCGTTCGAGCTCTTTCCATTCTGCGCCAAAAGTGGCACGATCATTATTTCTACGAACGGTCCTCCACATAACCGGTGGTAATATTAACCCGAAAAACAAATCAATGTCACACAAAAGCATAATACAGGAATTTATAGCACCTTCAACTTCCTCATAGAAAGCGGCTGGATTTTTACGTGGATCGGGCAATGCTGCTTTAAGCGCCATTACGTCTGCCCTATTCCAAGGAGTATACACCCAAATATAAATGAAATAATCCTTATAATCAGCAGAATCTTTATCGTCATTGTCACCCGTTCCTTAAGGAGGAACATACAAGGGCGCGGCTTCTCGCATGGGCTTCATATAGACCGCCATTTGCTTATCTGATCCGAAGATAGGCGACTGTGACTCTTCGGTCTGACATTTCTGCGCAGCTTCGTCCATGAGCTGTTTCTTCTCCTTCAAGTGAACCGTCTCAGTACATACTTTTACCAACCGTCTAATCGCGTCAGCCACTTGAGAGAAAACAAAAAGACCGTCACACATATTTTTACAATCAGCTGCTACATCATCAGGTTCTAATTCTGGAGAGAATTTTGGAAACATTTCAACGACTTCTGCAGCAAATGTTTCAGTAAAATACAACTGCTCCCTTTCCGTCCACCCTTGTATACTAGCTAAAAGATCGGAAGCAGGATCAGTGCTACGTAATGCTTTGCAAGCAGCCTGTCTGATATCGGCTGCACGTTGTACAGACAGCATAGAACGGGTGTCCCACGCTTTTCGTTGATCCGAGTCGGAATCCTCACCACCTTTGAATGGAGCGAACGGAACGGTACTCGAAGGTGGAGGTCGATCTAGTAACGAAAAATCATCTGGTACATTATTAAGGACAGGATAGAGAGGCTGTCGGACAGGGCATTGGCCAGATACCTCCAATCTGTGTTCTTTTTCCTCTCTCTCTTTCAGTTCTCTCACTTCTTTCTTTCTCAACTCCAGCGCTTTCTCATTCACATTCTTTCGCTGCTCTTTCTCAACCAATGCTTGCTCACGCTTCGCTCGTTCACGTACTTCTTTCTCCCACACACGCAGACATTCAAACATATCATGTCTAGACTTCCGCTCACACACACATCATTCCACATACTCAATCTTTCGTAAATCAAAAGACCTATGCATTGGCCAACGTAACTCAGGATCCTTTTTGGTATATTTATTCCACAATGTGCTGTACATTATGGAAGAAATACCATATTTAACATACATATCTCTATTAGGCGTCCCCTCTGGGGGAGCCGGTTGCGAGTCTTCAAGCCTAAGTCGGGCCCCATTACAAAAGCAGCACATCCTTCGAAGTGCGCTGAAAACAGACATGTCAAAATAATGCAAAATGTGCAGTATTATACACCAAGTGGCACTTAAGGTACTGCTAGTACGTTGCGCCGTTCAAATTTGACTCACTTGAAGAAAAATCTAAACATTGCCTGCCAATATGGGCTGCAACTCATTTATCATATCTTACAAATACTTCTTACAAATAAGACTAGCCTTTACCAGATATCAAATACCAAATATGCCACGGTAAGTGTTCCTAAAACTACCTTACCATACAAGAGCATCCAAAACAAGTAGTATGTGCCGTAAAACGGCCCTTACCAATCAGAGGGTGTCCAGGTTCCAACTGCCAAGTTCTAAATTCGACCAAACGACCACTGCACAGCGAATCGACAGAAGAGACCTCAGTCGAAGATCGGCGCCACCTGGATGGTCAGATCGGAAAGAAGGGGAAAAAAGCCTTGGTTTGCCAAGACTCGGGTCTCCTCGGGCAACGATCGTCCACGGCGAGATCCCAATCCTTCGTCGTGACCACTCCTTCGGGCATCCGAGTCGCCGATGAGCCCCACGTGTCGGGCGCCAATTTTGTCGGAGCAAGCCTCAGCCTGACCCACCAGTGCAAGGGGTTCGCCCTTCTCTGCACAAGTCCTCAGACCAAATAGGAAGAAGTTGGCACAGAAACTGGAATAGAAAAAGTAACGTTTATTACACCTCATGAGGTGGTGCTAAGGTTCAAACAGTACCCTTCGGTATTGCAAGAAGTAGCCCCATGAGCTAGGAAAGCATGGTTTATTTATACCCGCACAGGGGCTCAAAAAGAACGCGGTACAAAGACAAGAGCACCGTTTATTTACATATAAGGTAATATCGAGAGGAACAATCGATCAGTGGGAGGAGCTAACAGTTTTGGGGGGCGACAAACACATTCCTATCTGGAACTAATCACTAACAGATGTGAACGCTACTTGACATGCGCAAAAGTGGGGTATGCTAAATATTACTTGTTGCCGGGCAGATCTCAAGCGCAGTGGAGAGCAAGATAAGACAAAGCACATGGTCAACACGAGGCAGCATGTAGCAGACAAAATGGCTGCTGTGAATACAAAATGGAGTCCGCTAAATGTCAAGTTAACGGCTAGAACTAAGATACTAAGATGTCAAGATGTTAAGATATTAAGATATTAAGATGTCTTCTGCTAATGCTTAATCCAATCGCTGTTAATTTACAACACACAGACATAGCTCTTTCACAGTGACAAGGAAATTAGAAATAAAGAGCACTGGGAAGATGGAGCTTTTATGTATCAATCAATCAATTAAACAGAGTACTTGTAAAGTGTGCTACTTTTCAGTGAGGGTCTCAAGGCACTGAGGAGAGGGGCTGCCGCTACTGCTCGAAGATTGTTCTACATTCTGTCCATCAACTGTGTTTTTTACAATGTCATACATTCACCCCAGTACACTGGCTATATGCAAATCAGCTCTGATCCTGTGCCCCATGGGAACCGTCCAGTCCGAACTACCAAGCCATGTCTTTCCCAGACCGGAATCAAGCATCCAAAGACCGGTTTCTGGCTATCAGCCTTCATTCAGCCTGGATAGCTTGACTCCAGTGGTGTGGAGAGCCTGGGACTCACGTCTGAGTATGCCCAGCACACTCGGGGTGAAAATTGCAAAAAACACAGTTGATGGACAGAATGTAGAACAATGTCATAAATTCACCCCAGTACAAGGATCTGGGCCTAAATCTATCGTTTTTTTGCACTCCAACCCACCCTGGTTTAGACACTGGCTATATGCAAATCAGCTCTGACCCTGTGCCCCATGGGAACAATCCAGTCCGAACTACCAAGCCATGTCTTTCCCAGACCGGAATCAAGCATCCAAGGACCGCTTTCTGGCTATCAGCCTTCATTCAGCCTGGATAGCTTGATTCCAGTGGTGTGGAGAGCATGGGACTCACGTCTGAGTATGCCCAGCACACTCGGGGTGAAAATTGCAAAAAACATAGTTGATGGACAGAATGTAGAACAATGTCATACATTCACCCCAGTACAAGGATCTGGGCCTAAATCCATCGTTTTTTTGCACTCCACACCATCCTGGTAAAGACACTGGCTAATGGCAAATCAGCTCTGACCCTGTGCCCCATGGGAACAGTCCAGTCCGAACTACCAAGCCATGTCTTTCCCAGACCGGAATCAAGCATCCAAGGACCGGTTTCTGGCTATCAGCCTTCATTCAGCCTGGATAGCTTGACTCCAGTGGTGTGGAGAGCCTGGGACTCACGTCTGAGTATACCCAGCACACTCGGGGTGAAAATAGCAAAAACACAGTTGATGGACAGAATGTAGAACAATGTCATACATTCACCCCAGTACAAGGATCTGGGCCTAAATCCATCGTTTTTTTGCACTCCACACCACCCTGGTTTAGACACTGGCTATATGAAAATCAGCTCTGACCCTGTGCCCCATGGGAACAATCCAGTCCGAACTACCAAGCCATGTCTTTCCCAGACCGGAATCAAGCATCCAAGGACCGGTTTCTGGCTATCAGCCTTCATTCAGCCTGGATATCTTGACTCAAGTGGTGTGGAGAGCCTGGGACTCACGTCTGAGTATACCCAGCACACTCGGGGTGAAAATTGCAAAAAAACACAGTTGATGGACAGAATGTAGAACAATGTCATACATTCACCCCAGTACAAGGATCTGGGCCTAAATCCATCGTTTTATTGCACTCCACAATACCCTGGTTTAGACACTGGCTATATGCAAATCAGCTCCGGCCCTGTGCCCCATGGGAACAGTACAGTCCGAACTACCAAGCCATGTCTTTCCCAGACCGGAATCAAGCATCCAAGGACCGGTTTCTGGCTATCAGCTTTCATTCAGCCTGGATAGCTTGACTCAAGTGGTGTGGAGAGCCTGGGACTCACGTCTGAGTATACCCAGCACACTCGGGGTGAAAATTGCAAAAAACATAGTTGATGGACAGAATGTAGAACAATGTCATACATTCAACCCAGTACAAGGATCCGGGCCTAAATCCATCGTTTTTTTGCACTCCACACCACCCTGGTTTAGACACTGGCTATATGCAAATCAGCTCTGACCCTGTGCCCCATGGGAACAGTCCAGTCCGAACTACCAAGCCATGTCTTTCCCACACCGGAATCAAGCATCCACGGACCGGTTTCTGGCTATCAGCCTTCATTCAGCCTGGATAGCTTGACTCCAGTGGTGTCGAGAGCCTGGGACTCACGTCTGAGTATACCCAGCACACTCGGGGTGAAAATTTCAAAAAACACAGTTGATGGACAGAATGTAGAACAATGTCATACATTCACCCCAGTACAAGGATCTGGGCCTAAATCCATCGTTTTTTTGCACTCGACACCACCCTGGCTTAGACACTGGCTATATGCAAATCAGCTCTGACCCTGTGCCCCATGGGAACAGTCCAGTCCGAACTACCAAGCCATGTCTTTCCCAGACCGGTATCAAGCATCCAAGGACCGGTTTCTGGCTATCAGCCTTCATTCAGCCTGGATATCTTGACTCCAGTAGTGTGGAGAGCCTGGGACTCACGTCTGAGTATACCCAGCACACTCGCGGTGAAAATTGCAAAAAAACATAGTTGATGGACAGAATGTAGAACAATGTCATACATTCACCCCAGTACAAGGATATGGACCTAAATCCATCGTTTTTTTGCACTCCACACCACCCTGGTTTAGACACTGGCTATATGCAAATCAGCTCTGAGCCTGTGCCCCATGGGAACAGTCCAGTCCGAACTACCAAGCTATGTCTGTCCCAGACCGGAATCAAGCATCCAAGGACCGGTTTCTGGCTATCAGCTTTCATTCAGCCTGGATAGCTTGACTCAAGTGGTGTGGAGAGCCTGGGACTCACGTCTGAGTATACCCAGCACACTCTGGGTGAAAATTGCAAAAAACATAGTTGATGGACAGAATGTAGAACAATGTCATACATTCAACCCAGTACAAGGATCCGGGCCTAAATCCATCGTTTTTTTGCACTCCACACCTCCACACCACCCTGGTTTAGACACTGGCTATATGCAAATCAGCTCTGACCCTGTGCCCCATGGGAACAGTCCAGTCCGAACTACCAAGCCATGTCTTTCCCAGACTAGAATCAAGCATCCAAGGACCGGTTTCTGGCTATCAGCCTTCATTCAGCCTGGATAGCTTGACTCCAGTGGTGTCGAGAGCCTGGGACTCACGTCTGAGTATACCCAGCACACTCGGGGTGAAAATTGCAAAAAACACAGTTGATGGACAGAATGTAGAACAATGTTATACATTCACCCCAGTACAAGGATCTGGGCCTAAATCCATCGTTTCTTTGCACTCCACACCACCCTGGCTTAGACACTGGCTATATGCAAATCAGCTCTGACCCTGTGCCCCATGGGAACAGTCCAGTCCGAACTACCAAGCTAGTCTTTCCCAGACCGGTATCAAGCATCCAAGGACCGGTTTCTGGCTATCAGCCTTAATTCAGCCTGGATAGCTTGACTCCAGTGGTGTGGAGAGCCTGGGACTCACGTCTGAGTATACCCAGCACACTCGGGGTGAAAATTGCAAAAAACACAGTTGATGGACAGAATGTAGAACAATGTCATACATTCACCCCAGTACAAGGATCTGGGCCTAAATCCATAGTTTTTTTGCACTCCACACCATCCTGGTTTAGACACTGGCTAATGGCAAATCAGCTCTGACCCTGTGTCCCATGGGAACAGTCCAGTCCGAACTACCAAGCCATGTCTTTCCCAGACCGGAATGAAGCATCCAAAGACCGGTTTCTGGTTATCAGCCTTCATTTTTGCCTGGATAGCTTGACTCCAGTGGTGTGGAGAGCCTGGGACTCACGTCTGAGTGTACCCAGCACACTCGGGGTGAAAATTGCAAAAAACACAGTTGATGGACAGAATGTAGAACAATGTCATACATTCAACCCAGTACAAGCATCTGGGCCTAAATCCATAATTTGTTTGCACACCACCCTGGTTTAGACACTGGCTATATGCAAATCAGCTCTGACCCTTTTGTACTGCTACTCCTCGAAGAGCCAGATCTTGAGGAGTCTTCTGAAGGCGAGTAGGTCTTAGGTCTGCCGTAGGAGGGTAGGGAGGGTGTTCCAGGGCTTGGCGGCGAGGTAGGAGAAGGATCTGCCGCCAGAGGGTGTTCGTTGGATGCGGGGAACAGTGGTGAGGGTGAGGCTGGCGAAGCGGAGCTGGCGGGTGGGGGTGTAGAAGCTGAGTATGCTGTTCAGGTAGGCTGGTCCGGCGTTGTGGAGTGCTTTGTGTGCGTGGGTGGAGAGCTTGAAGGTGATCCTCTTGTCGACTGGGAGCCAGTGTAGGTATCTCAGGTGGGGGGTGATGTGGCTGCAGCGGGGGTCATTGACGATCAGTCGGGCGGAGGCGTTTTGGATGCGTTGTAGTCATTGTAGGTGTTTGGCTGGGATTCCTGCGTAGAGAGCGTTGCTGTAGTCCAGTCTGCTGCTGACGAGGGCCTGTTTCACCGTTTTTCTTGTTTTGGTCGGGATCCACTTGTAGATCCTACGGAGCATGCAGAGGGTATTATAGCAGGAGGAGGAGATGGCATTGATCTGTTTAAAAATGGAGAGGGAGGAGTCGAGGACGAATCCTAGGTTGTGTGCATGGTCGGTGGGTGGCGGTGCTGTTCTCAGTGTGGTCGGCCACCAGGAGTCGTCCCAGTCTAAGGGGGTGGGTCCAAGGATGAGTACCTCCATCTTGTTCGAGTTCAGCTTCAACCCGCTGTTGCTCATCCAGTCGGCGACGGCCTTCATTCCCTCGTGGAGGTCGGTGTGCGGGTCTTTGGTGAGGGAGAAGATGAGCTGGGTGTCATCAGCGTAGGAGATGATATTGAGACCGTGTTGGCGGGCCACTTGTGCGAGGGGGGCCATGTAGACGTTGAACAGCGTTGGGCTGAGGGATGAGCCCTGGGGCACCCGCAGATGATGTTGGTGGCCTCGGATTGGAAGGGCGGGAGGCAGACGCTCTTGGTTCTGCTGGAGAGGAAGGACATGGTCCATTCAAGGGCCTTATTTTGGGATTCCGGCTTCTAGGAGGCGTGTCTTTAGAGTGTGATGGCAGACCGTGTCGAAGGCGGCTGACAGGTCCAGGCGGATGAGGGCTAATGTTTCGCCATTGTCTAGTTGACGCCTGATGTCATCTGTGGGGGCGATGAGGGCCGTCTCAGTGCTGTGAGTTCGTCTGAACCCGTACTGGGACGGGTCTAAGATGTTGTCTTCCAGGTGGCGGGCCAGTTGCATGTTGACGATTTTCTCGATGACCTTCACCGGGAACGGGAGCTGGGAGATGGGCCGGAAGTTCTTGAGGTCCTTGGGGTCCGCCTTGGGCTTCTTGAGGAGGGTGTTGATTTTGGCGTGTTTCCAGCTTTCCGGGAATGTCGCTCTTTTGAAAGAGATGTTGATGACCTTCCGTAGTTGGGGTGTGATGGCAGCGTCTGCTTTGTTGAATATGTGGTGTGGGCACGGTCTGACAGAGATCCTGAGTGGATGGAGTTTATGACCTTGCGTGTCTCGTCGTCATTGACGTTGGACCAGGAGGTCAGGCGGTTGGCGCTGGTGGTATTCACAGGGGAGGTGGAGTCTGGCGTAGTTGGGGCGGTCGTGGTGTTGAAGCTGTCATGGATGTCAGCAATCTTGCGCTGGAAGAAGATGGCCAGTGAGTTGCACAGTTCTTGTGAGGACGGTATGTCGTTGGTGTTGGTGCTGGGGTTAGAGAGTTCCTTTACGATGCTGAAAAGCTCATTGCTGTCTTGTGCATTGTTATCCAGGCGGTCTTTGAAGGAGGATCTCTTCACTAATCTGATGAGGTGGTGATGACTGCGGGTGACGTCCTTGTGGGCTGCGTGGTTTTCCGGAGTGCGTTCGTGGAGCCATATCTTCTCCAGTTTCCGGCATGCGCGTTTGGAGGTTTGCAGCTCGTCGGTGAACCAGGTGGCTCTCTTGCTGGCGTGGTTGTTGGAGGGTTTATTGAGTGGGGCGAGGGTGTTGGCGCAGTCGTCGAGCCACTGTCTGAGGTTGCAGACTGCTTTGTCTGGGTTGGTGGGGTCGGTGGGTGGGTTTTGGGCAAGGGTGGGGATCAGCTGGTCTTCGGTGACTTTGCTCCAGCAGCTGCGAGGTAGCTGTTCGGTGTGGTGGTGCGTGGTTGGTTTATTGAAGGTGAAATGGATGCTGCGGTGGTCGGTCCAGTGGAGTTCAGTGGTGAGGTCGAAGGTGACGTGGGTGTCTGTGGAGAAGACGGGGTCCAGCGTGTGGCCAGCGGCGTGGGTGGGTGCGGTGACGAGTTGTCTAAGGCCGAGGTTGTCGATCAGGGTGGTGGAGTTGGCGTCGTTGTTGTTCTCGAGGTGGAAATTCAGGTCCCCGAGGAGGATGTAGTCCCTGGAGGGGAGTGCGTGGGTGCTGGCGAGGTCGGCGATGGAGTCGCTGAATTGAGCTCAGGGTCCGGGGGGGTCTGTAGATGAGTGTTCCTCTGAGGGTGGTGTTGGGGTCGGTGTGGATCCGGAAGTGCAGGTGTCCGGCAGTGTTGAGGGTGTTGTCTGCGTGGGTGGCGACCTTGAGAGTGGACTTGTGGACGATGTCTATTCCTCCTCTGATTCCATTGGCACGATCCCTGCGGGTGATCTTGTAGCCATCCAGGACGGCTATGGCGATGTCAGGCATTGAGGAGTCGTTCCACCAGGTCTCGGTCAGGAAGGCTACGTCTGGGGCGGAGGTGTCGAGCATATCCCAGAGCTTGACGGCGTGTTTGCGTGCAGAGCGGGTGTTAAGTATGCAGCGGAGGTGGTTGGGTCCAGTCCTTGGAGGTTTGGTGGCTCTGTCGCAGGTGAAGCTGCAAGTGTGGCAGGAGAAAGGTCTGTGAGTCCGTTTTGGGCGGCTTGGAAGCAGGTGTGGTTTCGGCCGGCGTTGAGTGCGTAGAGGATGCTGGCGTCGTAGCGGAATCTGGTGTTGTGGCGTTCGCGGGGTCCAGGACGCTGTTGTGGTATTTGGCGTACTGTAATGGGAGGCCGATTGAGTTTTCCGTCATGTAAAAATATTTGCTTAATTGCGCTCCAACAATGGCATAGTCGACATAAATTAGATGTGCACTGGTTTAGCAGTCTATTAATCTTGGGCCATGGGAAGGGAATGCTTGAGCAATATGGGAAAAGAATGGAAAATCGGCAGAATGTCAACCAATTATCTTATTAATAACCCATTAAATAAAACAGGAACTATTTAAAATGGAAATCTCCACAGGAGCCTGGGTTTCACTCAGAGGAGGCATCTACAAGCTCAGAAGCTGTTGAGGAGGTCTCCGGTACAACACTGCCGACCTATGTGCTTGCTTGCAGAGATCGGAAGTGTACTAATTTAAGTATTAGTAAGTTGTGGGAGGCTGCTGTTGAAATGGCGTGACTACTGAAATGGTTGTTTTCGTTCTATGCTTAACCAATGCTTGGCATTTCTCCTGGCAATGCCCTTAGGGATATCAATTAGGGCTCGGAACACCTATTTTCCAAAGTGCTGACCCAAGATTACTGAAAACAGGGCAGAAACCACCTCCTCATTCCACATAAAACATCAATGGAGCCAGGAAATGGTGCCAAGATTTGATCAATACTGCCTCAGTTTGGATTTGCACCGGTGAATTTGGTCACACTGAAAGGCTTAATAGTGCTTTGGCTGTAAGATATCCTACGTCTCAATGCTTTGTAAAATTGCCCCAGAAGCAGGGAAGTGTGAGACATTTCCCCAAATGATTACGTTTTCATGGACCCAGTAGAGCAGTCAAATCTGATGCCTTACACGAACAGGGAAACGTGCCTTAAACCTTTAAAGTTGACCTGATGCAGGTGTCTTCTGCTGCTGCACAAAAGGACTGGCATGTGAAAAGCACGGCCTCGCGCTGTGGTGCAGACGAGAGTGTGCTCTCATTTTCTAAGGGTTTGTACTGGAGTGCTACCCTTTCAGCACAAATTCCTATGCATAGACAACCGCACAAACGAGAGACACATTGGAAGTGCGCGGTCCATGCAGTGTAGGATTCTGGAGGAAATCCGCCTGCTTCTGCTAGGTGTTCGTTTCTGACATCTTAGTTTCTGACATCAATGCATGCTGCCGTGGTTATCGGGCTTTGATTCGAAATTAATGTCATTCAGCATTCATAAATGCCTGACACTTTGGCAGAGACCGGCTGGATGAAAAAAAACACCTCTCCTAGCTTCGCCGTAGCTGCTTCATGAAGGTTGCATCTCAGAACTGGGCCCACCATTTCCACAAGACCCGTATCATGCTTTTCTGTGCCACTGCTGCGATAACCAAATGTTCCGTCTCGAGAATAGGAAGAAGCCCTTTATGTATTTACCCGTTAATGGAGATATTTTTTCATTGATGGGGATCTTGAAATTCGCTTTTTTTCCACTCCAAAAGCTTTTTATTTAGTGTCATTATAAGATGTAATTGCAGAACTAAGAAACCAGGAAAATTGCACATGAATTGTTAATGTTAATAGCATTGTAATTTATGTTACCATTAACTTCATTATTATTTTGCATTTGTTCCTAATTATAACAAATAAGAACACGTCCTTACAGCTACAATATGAGGCAGCCCTGCAAGACAGTCCATTCTCGGTCCATGGCAATCCATGCTGTATGTTTTCATTAAATACATTTTACTTGCATTCTATTTGCATTGCAATTGTGTATCTGGGGTACTTTTGTGTCTGGCATGTGGTCTATGTTAGGATTCAACACGTGGTTGGCATTTATTTGCTCTTAAAGGTGTGAGATTTTAGTACCTGGTGCGGCTAACCCGACCGCAGCATCCACCTCAGCAAATGCAGAGGGCCTTAGTATCTCCTACCTTGTGTTTTGGAAAACGCATTCAGTTGGACACTTAAGGCCAGATGTACGACCGTGGAAACAGAACGTCGCAAATTGCGAATTTTGGGCGACTCACAATTTGCGAGGCGCTATTTCCAATGTACAACAGTGTATTTCACACTGTTAGCTATTCGGGGTCACAAATTGAGAGGCTCAGGAATACTAATGAGCCTCACGCAATTTGCAACCCCATTGGGAATGACAGGTCCTCCCAGGTATGGTGGCCTGCTGGGCTCTGCAGACCACCATGTCTGGGACTGCTTTTAAATAAAACAGTTTTTTTTAATGCAGCCCATTTTCCTAAAGGAAAAAGGGATGCATTAAAAAAATAAAATGGAAACGTTTTTGTTTAATTTGTTAAGGGCAGTGGTCCCTGGGACCACTGCCAGCCCTTAAAAAATATTTTCCCCTGCATTTGCGAGTGAAGAGGGTGGTAATGTGCGATTGTTTTGCGCCCGCAATTGCAGACGCAAAACATTCTTAGATAGGGTTGCTCTCGCTATTAGGAAGGGAACCCTATTTTGCGAGTCGCAAAAAATTGCAAGTTGCAAAATAGGGTATGTACATTCCCCATGTTGTTTTTGCATGCACAAACGGGTTCACAAACCTGTTTGCGCTTGCAAAAATGGTTCGTACATCTGGCCCATAGTGTTCATAATTTTTGCTGTGTGTGAACTGATCACAATAACAGGAAACGTCCTCATAAGCTGGACCAGTGACCAGATGATCATCTTCCATGTTATCCAAATGCTAAAGAAACGAATACCTGAAAGGACATCTAGATGCCCTATACTCAAAAAAGATCTCTTAGATCAATGGCAAATAAGGCAATTGAAACCAAACAATATTTTCTCGAATACCAATATAGAAAATCAAAACATTTTTTTAACAATTGCTCTTTCGTGGATTGTTGCTACTAGGGGTTTCATTCTACTACATTACAGGCAGTGTATGTACACTATTATGTTCCGATTATATAATATTCAAAAGTTACTATGTACACAAGTCAAGCATTTAATATGATAAGTGATGTAATCAAGCTACAAAACTGAGATTTACCTCCAGAGTCAGAGTCAGATCCACTAAGAATGTCAAAAATCTTCAGTACTTCATGTGGACATTTACAAACGTAAAGAGCATTTACCATGCATGCGAGACACGCATGCCTTTACAATGCAGGTGTTACAAGAACCGCATTGTTACATTGCATACCTTTACAACGCAAGTCAGAAAAATGACTTGTTTTAGTGGGCAGAAGGTGTTGGGTTCAAATCCAACCCCTTACCTACTGTTGCACAGATTGGAGTTGGAATAGTAAATTATACTATTCCAACATCCAGCGCCCCCTACAGCAAGTCGCTGTTCCGACTTGCGTTGTAAAGGTGCGATGTAACAACGCGGTTGTTGTAACAACCACGTTGTAATGGCATGTGTTGTAAACGTAAGCAGACTAACGTGCTGTATTCAGCTACAAAATATACACATGACAGGCCTATAGAGGGCATTTTCTGTATCGTTCAAACAGCTCTCAGATGCGGAATCTAAGGAACTGGTCAAGACAAGCGGACCAAGTCATTTTCTTACGGACCCCACTGCAACGCAGTACTTCAAATACATCTCACTAACACATTTGCTGCCAAAGCACCTTCCTAGATTCAGGAACTTTACTCTCAAAACTCAAGTTCTCTTTCATCAGATCATTCGCTGGACCCTCACACCCTTAAACTAAAGCACAATCTCCAATGGCCCATTCTTAAAAAACTGAGTTGCATTCCCCAGATCTTCAACATCATAGAAGATCCTTGTGGAGCATCCCACAGAATCGTGCCGAGGCATTGAATGAACCCTGTTATCTAACGGGCAATGATCTGAAATTGACGGCTGACATAAATGGAGTGGCAAGACTACTGGTAGTAGATCTCCATTATCTTCAAAGTAGGAAAGGTTTTGTCGCAGAAGCTCCTCTCATCTCAACTCTTTTCACCTCCCACTATGTAGTTCCTTGAGGATCAATCATTCATGTGCTCCAGTTCTGACTCACTCCCTTCATTGCCAAACCTGATCAGCTCTTTCAACCTAAGCTGCTACTATTGAACCAATGACATGCAGAGAATCGTAAACTTGGAAAACCCAAAAATATAGGGTCATCAAGACTTGACCATTGCCACAATCTCATTGATTAATAGATGCTGATGAGCTATCTTAAACTCAGCTCCCCTAAATCTGAGCTCCTAACTTGTAGACAAAGGATTAACTAACAACCTACAATGATTTTGCCCAAGGACCTGGTGAACCGAACATCGACATGAAACAAAAGAAGACATCTCAGAGTGAATATGGACTCCAGGTTATCTCTTATCTCCCGAGTAAATCAACTTATAAGAAATGCCTCCTACAAATACAAATATTCTGATGTATCTTTCCACATCAAAAATTCCAACAATGGCGACAGGCGATTGCCACGCTGATAATGTCAGGTATGCAGTATGCAAATCGACTGTACTTAGAGGTGTCACTCTTTTCAACTGCAAATATTTATACAAGCTATTGCAAGACACTATCTAGATCTTAACCCCTTCGCCGCGGGGATATTTCCCACGCGGTGCGGGGGAGAAGAGCCGCGTGCCGCAGTGCTTGTGACGAGCTCAGCTTGTCACGCTGCACAGTGGCACTGTGCTCATGACGAGCTGAGCTCGTCATGACCACGCCTGTTTCTTAGAATGCTCAGCACAGCAGTGGAATTATCCCCGCGTGGGAGCGCTGCGGCGGTCATGACGAGCTCAACTCGTCATGAACACAGCACCACTGTGTCAAGTCCTATTGAACAATCCTCACCAACTAGTATGCGCGTCCTTTTAATTTCGACCAGTCCAGTATAATTTTGGAGAATTGTTATCCTTTAAATAAATCTATTCTGATTCCAGGTATGGCTAGCAGGCGTAATAACCCTAAGGCGAATACAAACGAGCAATGTCAATCTCTTAATGCAGCTGACTTATCTTTGTTAACAACATTTGATGACAATTTTCAAATAAGATCTGGTGTCTTTGAAAATAACTCCAATAAGCCAGAGCGTGGTGTATGAGACTGTATGCTAAACACTATGGATTCTATAACAAATGCACTTAATTTTCACTCAGACAAGCTAGACATGCAGGTGGACATTTAAAATACTTTAGCATCACATGTTGTAGGAATCGATGCAACGTTATTTCAGCTAACTAAACTGGTATCTAATGTACAAGCAGACAAAGAGAATCAGCTAATATCCTGCACATGTGCTCAACTAATTGATAACATTTATGACCTGCCTTCAATTGTGGGCTCTATGGTCCACGAAGTAAAATTGTTGTCAAGTAGAAAATCTGAGGGGTGTGATGAATCAGTAATTCCGTGAAATAAAGTTAATAATACCCAAGTTCTGAAAGTTAACTGCTCATTGATTAATAGCGACAAAAATACTGCTCCCCTGATGGTAATTGGCAATATTTGTGTACCTGCTGAGTCTGAGCAATCCTCTAATTTGATAGAAAAATTGGAGGCAAATAAGAGCTACATTAAAGTTAGTAGCACTAAAGAACTTAAAGTAGAGTCTGAGGTCTTATCAAAAAGGGCGAGAAAAAGGTTAAGGAAGACTCATAATAAAGCAGTAAAGATCGAAAAAAACCATAGTGGGAAATAAATAAAAGTCCCCCTTTAACCACTATTCCTAAATCTGTGGCTCTCTTCCCTATTTTTAGATCAACGAAAATCTCTGAATTTAATAAAAAGGAAAATCAATCCTCTAAAGATGGCAGTAGTTTGATAATCAAAGAGTGTGATCCAAATGTGGGTCCCAAAAACCAGGCCCAAGTATTTTCAGGGATGGTAGATGGGCTAGCTCAGCGAACTGATGAATCGGATTTCCAGTTTGGTAAGCAACATTCTTTTAAGCAGAATGTGACTGGTACCATTCAATATATAGTAGGTCCCAAAAATAATACACCACAAAATACAGGGGAAATTGTGCCAGTCCGACCGAGTGACGATGGAATAATCCCCCAGGGAGACCACAATACGGTTATTGTGAAAAGTTTAAATTCCACCTGCTTACATAATAATCAGTACAGTCAGAGTGAACAGCCTTGTAGCCAAGATCAAAACCCACCTAATCGAAAATTATTGAAATCTGATTATACATACTGTGGAGGATCGGCGTAGTACTCAGGTCCAACCACCCATAAAGCAGTGTGAATATATAGACTTGCAGGTTTTGGACCTGCCAATGAATGATGGAGTGACGGTACTAGGTGATTCAAGGGTAAGGGGAGACATAGAACACCCCGAAGTATTGGCCGAAAGGAGAAAAGTGTTTTTTTTGTCCACTCTACTGTACACGAGGTACTCATGATATTTTGAATAGGGGTAACATACTGAAACTACTAAAAATAATCCCAGACCTAAAGGATGTAGTATCAGATGACCTGGACTCTGTTGAGTTAAAAACTGATGGTGGCAATAGGGAATCAACCATCACGACTTGGCTAAACGATGACATTGTGATAAAAATATTAGCCAATCCTAAAAACTTCGAAAGTTGGGGGATTAAGGTACGGAAACCTCAAGGTATTCAATACCCCACCCCATTAATCCCTATTAAAGCATTGTGCGGTCCAGTAGTGAAGAAGGATGCTCTAAAACCAATTGAGGCTGACCAGTTTAGATTGTTGAAAGGCGCTTCAGGACCAACTTCAGATTTAAACAAGTTATGTGGCATTAAAATCAAAAGTATTCAGCCTGGATCACGTGTGTGTGAGGAGTTAAAGAGGGTCATCGAGGCGGTGAACGATTGGAGCTGGCTCCCATCCACACTTTCAAGAAAAAATATAGTAAAGACAGACTGAAGTCAGGGTACTCTAGCTAATGTCCCTTCCTTCAAACTTTGCTCCTGGAATACGAATGATTTTAACTCACTTTTAGAGGACGTAAGTGTTATAGGCTTTTTAAAATCATTTGATGCGTTAATTCTGCAGGAAACATGGAATATGTGTAGTACTCCACTGATCGGCTATCAGGAATACTTGAATGCAGCATTTAGGGATGCTGCTTTTGGTTGACCAAGTGGTGGTCTCTCTATATATGTTTCTTTAAGTCTTGATATTAAACACTATGAGATTGGCCTTCAAGTTAAACGGATACAGTGCGTTAAATTGATTGCTAGACATTCGTTAATTTTGTTTTGTTTATTTAAGTTCG
Organism: Lissotriton vulgaris; assembly: GCF_964263255.1. Classification (NCBI taxonomy): domain Eukaryota; kingdom Metazoa; phylum Chordata; class Amphibia; order Caudata; family Salamandridae; genus Lissotriton; species Lissotriton vulgaris. The sequence continues at coordinate 2,095,687,081 of NC_141687.1, forward strand.
AAAAAAAAGGTTCAATCGCTACAATTTATCCAGTTATGGGAAATGGTAAAAGTGCTTTATTATGAACATATGGACTCACACTTAATCATTTCTGGGGATTTTAATACTCACCTTGTAAATTATAAAAAGCGGAATATTGAATCAGATCTTCTTACTAAATGGTTGAATTGTGAGATAATGAAATATAATCTAAAGATTCTGTTCAATAGAGATCATAATCCAACATTTAGTAAAACTGACAGTCCATCGATAATTGATTACACTATATTGTCAGATAAACTTTCTAATCTAGTTCAAGATTATGAGGTGATTCCAAGGATTGAGAGTGACTACAATCCCCAATTTATCACCTTTAATTTCCCTTTGAGTATTTGCCCGAAGCGAGAATACTAATATCTGCCCCCAATGCTTATAATCTCAAAAGGCTAATATGGAGTGACAAAACTGAGAAAGATATTATTGAGTTCTTTCTCTTTTAATTCCAGAAGCCTTGGTTTCCTACCACAAAGGAAATTGGATGGCTGCTCTTTGGCCCTCTCTGTGTGATTCCCTCGTGGATACATTTTCTAGGAGGGAACGCACAGGGGGTGTTATCTTGAACCCAGAGAACCCTGGCTGGTTTTCTCATTGTTTATTGTATTTGAAAAGATCTCTTAAGAAGACAATAAGATCTTTGTACAGAAAAGCAAAAGGTACCTCCTACTTCTTATTTTCACTTAAAATCAGAGACCTAAAGAGGGGTTATAAGAAAGAAATCTGGAGAGCTAAACAATCATATTATGAAGAAACTTGGGCTAACTTCATTTTGCTTGCAAATCTAGGGATTTACGACTGTTCTGGGGCATTATTAACAATCTATAAAATGGTAATTTTAGAAATAATAGTGCCAATATAAATGAATTAAGTTGGATAAGTTTCTTTAATACATAAAAAACTGGACTAGCGATCGTGGACGAAGCATGCTTAAACCATGACGTTTCATTGGAGCCATTAGGTGGGTGTGACCCCCCAAGTGTCAGTGACTCATTAACCTTCAACGATATTGAGCCTAGGTCAGTAGACACAGTAAAAAATGTTTTACTTAAGATTAGGTCTAATGGAGCTCCTGGCCCCATTGGTCTGCCGAATGGTATTTTTAAAGCTAAACTTGCAAATTGGCCAGAGTTATTAACGTTCCTTTTTAATGAGGTCCTCAAAACTAGTCATATCCCGGATTCATGGCGGGGAAGCATTATACAGCCAATTTATAAAAGTGGCCCTCAGGACAACCCGGCAAATTATCGACTAATAACCCTCACAGATGTTGAGACGAAAATTTTTGCAAGTTGTCTGCTAGATGAGTTGGAATCCTGGGCGCTAAGAGAAGAATTAATTCCCATTTTCCAAACGGGATTTAGGAAGGGTGAATCGACTCTGACAAATTTGATTTTATTAACATGATTAGGCGAAAGAGCAAAACGTAGGAAACAAAAATTGTACATATGTTTTATCAACCTAAAAGCCGCCTTTGATTCTGTTCCCAGGAATATTCTCTGGAAGAACCTACTTAATTGGGGTAAATCAAAAACTCTTTTAAGAATGATTAATTTATTGTACTCCAATACAGATTAAAATTGGGGACGGCAGTCACACCACCCGTTGACTTGATACAAGTGTCGGCTTGAAACAGGGGTGTGTACTCGCTCCTTGCCTTTTTAATTTATTTAAGGCTGATCTCCCAGCCCATTTTAATGACATAATTTCACACTCGCCCACTATGATAGGTAAAGAAATTAAATATTTACAGTATGCAGATTACACTATTTTATTTAGTCATACTATAATAGGCTTGAAAAGACTAATAAATTAATTTAACATATACGTTACGCAAAATGGTTTAACAATTAACGCAAAAAAAAACAAAATAATGTTAATAGGGAAGGGTAAATTAGGGGTAAAGGTTTTGAATGTTAATAGTCTAACTATAGACTGTGTAAAATTCTACAAGTACTTCGGAATTACATTTGACAATGGACTGTCATTTAGGCAGCATTTTAATAACTAAGAGGCTAAAGGAACCTCCCTTGCCTAGCTCATTCCCTCCCTAGACTATGGATCGATAATTTTTAAGGGTATGGATGCAAAATTGTTAGAGGACATAGTTATAAGGACTTATAAATCAGTTTTTAGGATACCCAGACAGATCCCGCGAGCTAATTTAAGACTGGAATATGGCTTAAGGAACCAGATCTTGGTTTGTCAGGCTGCATTTTTAAAAACATTATTAGTATTATCTCTTTTTTTTAATTTTTTTTTTTATTGATTTTCTGGCAGAGGTAGTACATACAAGGGTATAACGAAATGAGGAATTCAACATAATTCTTTACAGAAAAACAACCATTGTACATTTTAAATCCAATTATCAATTGGTGCCCATAGCTTCCGACCAAAGGTCTTCTTTTTGAGTCCTTTCAGTTTGTAAACTGCTTTATCCAATCTATAAACATTTAACAGCTTTCCCAACCATAACTCAAAAGTTGGTGGATCTACATCCAACCATCTAGAAGTGATGCAGGCTCGATAAATAGACATTCCCATAAACATAAAATGTTCTTGATCTATAGTTAGATTCCGAGAGGGAAAATAAACACCAAAAATAATAATAGTAGGATGGAGCATAATCCGCACATGTAACACATTAGTCAAAAACTTTTCAATCTTTTCTATATAAACGGCCAGTTTAGAGCAACTATAGAACATGTGAATTGAGTCGGCTGCTAAGGTTCCACAGCGGCTACAATTAGTACCTTTTAGAGCTTTCCATTTTGCCAGTTTCGCAGGTGTGTAGTACAGGTCTAAGGTGGACATAAAATGTTGACTCTTAAGAGAACTATTAATTAGTGTCTTATTGCTCATCTCGAACACTTTTACCAAATCAATTCCTTCGATACAAAGCTTTCTCTGCCATTTCAGGGTATGATGATCAAGATCGTTCTGCACCTTATTGTTCATTAGCTGGTAAATAATACCAATACGGCTATTCTTCCTAGAACTTTCTAAGATATCAATAGTTTCCATAGTATCGGTAAGTAACACATTTTTTTTTTCCAGGAAGCTACGAATCTGTAGGTATTTAAAAAAATCATTCTTAGATAAACCAAATGTCTCTTGTAATTTAGAAAAGGACAAAAGGGACCCATTTTGATACAATTGACCAAGTAGATAAATCTGTTTCACATGCCATCGATAGATTACCACATCTTGGAAGATTACGGATAATAACTTATTATCAGACAAAGGTGTATAATAATTCAATTTTGGGATTATACGTAGGGTTTTGTTCATTTGCCTCCAAGTTAAAAATGCAGCAAGGACCACCTTAAACTTTGTTTTTTTATAGTAACTGGGTTCAATGACTTTCAGCAGGCATTGCCGCGCATGGGTACCTAGAAGCATTTCAAAAATAGAGGGTGCAATGGCTGGTTCTGATACATAATCATGAAAAAGCAATACCCGAAAGGTTTTCAAAGCAATAGCCCAGTAATACATTCTGAAGTTCGGGAGCCCAAGACCACCACAATCTAATGGAAGAGTACACCATTTTAAGGATCTTCTAGCGCGGTGGTACCCCCACAGGAACCTAGACACCATTCTATCTATTCTATTGAAAAGGGACATGGGAAAAAATAAAGGAATGGTACGAAAAAAATACAAACATTTTGGAAAAATCATCATCTTGATAACGTTAGTTCGTCCAAATAATGACAAGTGTAAATTATTAAATCTTTCTAGCGTTCTGTTAGCAGATATGAGTAAGGGGTCTAAGTTTAATGCAACAATATATCCTCAACCTTAGGAGATAGAGTAACACCAAGATATGAACCAGTAGCATTTAATGGGATATCAGTGGGTTTACCCTTTTCCGAATGTAAAATCTGAGTTTTTGTAATGTTTAGCTTATAGCCAGAAACTTTCCCAAACTCACTGGCAAGATCAATTATTGTGGGTAATGCAGAGGAGACATCAGAAGTGACAATAGCCACATCATCTGCATACGCTAAAACTTTGTGGTCAACTTCGAAGAGACGGACAGATGGAATATTAGGTTCCAGAATAAGTCTACTCAAGTAAGGTTCTAAATATAACGCAAATAAGAGCGGGGAACAAGGGCAACCTTGTCTGGTCCCTCTAGTGATAGGGAAAGGTCTCGAATGGTCAATGCCTAATCTAATTATACCCTTGGGTCCAAAGTAGAGTGAGCGCACCGCTAAAATGAATTGTGGGGGAAACCCTTTCGCTTCTAACACAGTCCAAAGGAATCCCCAGTCCACTCTATCAAACGCTTTTTCAGCATCGAGTAAGATAACCCCGACTGGGGACTCCCTTGCCTGTGCCCAATCTAGAAGTGTGATGACACGCTTAACGTGATCAGTAGTGTCTCTACCTCTGATAAAACCATGTTGAATATGAGAGACCAGACTGGACATTACCTGATTTATTCTATTTGCAAGAATTTTAGAATAAATCTTACTGTCTGCCGTAATAAGAGATATGGGTCGATATGAGCCTAAATCTTTTGAGTCCTTGTTCTTCTTTAGAAACACCACTATGATAGCGGTGGACCAGGAGTCAGGTGGTTTCCCCTGAAATGCTGAATTAAAAATCTTTACAAATTCTGGTTTCAGCATATGTCTGAATGTCCGGTAAAATTCAAGAGGTATCTGATCAAATCCCATGGCTTTGCCTGCCGCGAGACTCAGAATAGCATGTTCAATCTCATCACCGCTTATTGGACGACTGAATAAGTCAATGTCTCCAGACCCCAATAGTAGTTGGTTGGTACTATGAAGATAATTTACAGGATTTATAGTCTTATCTACTTCATTGTTGAAGTCATTATACAATGTTTTATAGAACTCCAAAAACGATTCTAAAATTCCTTCCCTGCGTTCGTGATAATGACCATTCATGTCGTTGACACCCTGAATTTCATTAATAGAAGATTTCTGACGGAGGCGTTGTGCTAAGATTGTACCAGTGCGCTCACTATACTCATAGCGTTCAGTTTTGTATTGCTTAAAATCTGTTGCTACTTTATCAGCAATATGGGTCCGAAGACCAGAGCGTTCAATTACTAGACGTAATTGCGCATCTGCTATACCTATGTTATTCTTACATGCGGTCGCGAGATCCATCTCAGCTAGCCTGATCTTGTTTAGCCTCTCCTTAAATTCTGTTTGAATTTTTTTCCTCTTAAAGTTTGCAAAACTAATTGTTTCTCCGCGTACTATTGATTTAAAAGCATCCCAAACCACTGGTGGGGAGGCCGTATCGTTATTTGTTAGAAAGTAGTCATTAATAATAGTCGCCATAAATTGCAAATATTCTTCATCTAGTAACAAATTTCTCTGGAATGACCAGGATCTATTTAAGTTCTGGCGTTCTATAGAAACCTGAATCTCAGCAATTATGGGATTATGGTCTGATACGACTTGGGGTAGAATTTCCATACTAATTGTCTCCAAAAACTGCGCAGAAGTAAAAAAATTATCTAATCGGGCAAATTTCCGATGTGGGCTGGAATAAAAAGTGTATCCAGGATCTTTAAAGTACATTTTGTGCCACACATCCACTAGTCCGTTATTCAAAACCAACTCCCTAAGGGCTCTATAAGTTCTAGGTTTATAGCCCGTATATCTCCTTCCTGATTTGATATTCCAGTCAGCTGGCAAATGGATATTCAAATCCCCACATATTATAATTGGTTGCGTCCACATAGCTAGTTCTGCATTAATCGTATTAAATACTTCAGCGTCATCTAAATTTGGCCCATACAAACAACATATAGTAAATTTACACCCACCAATGATTAGCTCAGCAAGTCCCCATCTACCCCATTTATCGGCTAGAGTTTTCAGACATTTCCCAACTCCCTTCCGCATACAAATAGCAATGCCTCTTTTTATACCCATCTGCTTAGAAACAAGTAGCACATCCAATCCTAGTTTTTCCAATAGTGAACGCTTATCCCATGCAATGTGAGTTTCCTGTATACATAATAAGTCAATGGATAGAGTCTGAAGCATTGAGCGAAACATTCCAATCTTTTTAAAGTCATTAAGACCGTTAATATTAATTGTGCATATTTTAACCTTTTTCTCCATATTGAAATAGTGATTGAAAGATATTAACAGACATCAGCAATATATAATCCTCACTACTACAGTTTGAATACCAATTAAACATCCTTGCAATGAATACCTCTGCCTTACACCCCCACCACCAACCCTTACCCCTTCCACCCCCCACCCATTGCCCCAGAACCCCTCCCCCCACCCTCCCCGTTATAGGAGGCATAGGAACTGCCAGTTCCTAAAACGTATGGGTGCCGTGTCCCTGGGCCAGAGCGTCCTGACAGGAAAAAAGGGAGAAGAAAGAAACAATTGGAAACAGTAAAGAAATAAGAGGAAAAAAGAAAGAAAAAAAAAAAAAGGAGAAGCTTAACAATCCTACTTAAAAGAAAAGGAAGAAAAGAATAAGAATAAGAAGAAAGGGAAAAAGAAAGATTAAAGCTTCAACAAGAGTACTTAGACTAATAGCCCTTATCACCCAATTATATAATAGCCTTATATTCTAGAAAATCTTAGCTTCAAATTATTGTTCAAATAGAGTCCAAATATTCTTTAGCTTTGACCTCTGAGATGAAGTATTTTACTGTGCCTTTGAATACCGTCTTTAGTTTTGCTGGGCCTTGAAGAAAAACGGCAACCTCTTTCTTTTGGAAGTCCGGAATCAGTTGTCTCAGCCGCCACCGTTGGGCCACTGTGGCTTGGCAATAATCCGGTCGTACAAAGAACTGACAGCCCAAACCGTCCGCTTTCTTGTCTGGTCTCGCAGACATAAAAATAGCTTCACGAGCAAGAAAGTTATTGAATGAGACCAGGATAGCCCTAGGATAATTTTCTTGGCCTTGTCGTGGGTTCCGCACAGTGAAGGGGTACCTATGCGCGCGTTGCACTTCTCGTGACCAATCCCAGTCTACCATTTCAGGAAAAGCATCATTCAAAAGATTGATAATAAACCTACGTGGATCAGACCCCTCTTTATTTTCAGGAATTCCCAGAAAACGTAGATTACTTCTACGGGCTTGGTTCTCCAAATTAGCAATCTTATCAGACAAATCCTCTTTCAGAGCTTTAAAATCGCCAACTTCCTGTCTCTGTGCCATGCTTTCTTCCTCCAAAACTGCGATTCTGGCTTCTGCTTTGACAACTCTATCAGTGGTCTCTGAACACATCTTGATTGCACGGCGAACTGAGTTTTTAACCTTAGCACAGGTCATCTGCGTGCGTAGATCTTCGGCTTTACTTTCAGCCCTGTGGCTCATCATGGTGTCGAAGATCGTTTTCAAAGTAATCTCCTCACTGCCTTCACTATTGTCCTGTATTATCTCGAGCAGATGAGGGCATGTTAGCAAATCTATGCTGGTGCGAGATCTCGAAAGGCCAATGTTCGAGAAGCTGGCAGGATTATCTATCTGAGTGTCTTTTATGTTTTGAATGCCCTAATCTGGTCGATGAAGTGAGAAGCAACTTGGTATATAAAAAGATGTTGAATTTAACTGTTGCTCTAATGTCAGAAATTATGGATAAAGATGAACTGTGAAAAAGAACCCACTTCTGGACTATAGCAAATTCCTTTGAGAAATTGGATGCCCAACCATATTTACTTTTTCATTTTAAACCCTTACTTAAAAAGAAATGAATGCTCTTAAGGCTCGGGATTTATCCAACTAAAGATGGAACCCCTAAGTGGGAGTATAAATGGTCATCAAACGTTTGTAGGCTTTGTGGGCTGTATGAGGAAACTTTGCTGCACATTGTTACACTATGCCCAAAAATGTGTCAGGAAAGGAAGTCAATTTTAAAACCTTTTTTCAAAGAAATAGGAGCTAGAACTTGTAGATCTGCATTAATATCCTGTTTAAGTGGTGTAAATGCCTGTAATATACAGCAATTTGTACAATTTATCTTTAAAGTTGAAAAGAAATTATGTAAGGCTGATACCTAAAGTAACTGATTCACCTGCTACGGCTGTGAAGCAATGATTTTACTGTTATTATGGAGTATGTGGGCAACTTTAAGGTATTTTTAAATCATTTTTAAACATTGCGATATTTCAATGTTGTTTGGCAATTTTGGTAGTTACGATCGATTCAATGATTTTAAAGACATGAGTATGTGTATTCCAACTCTGTACGGTGCTATGTTGTACAGATTGGTTTTAAAATTAAACAGTAACTTGTTGCTGTTAGCACGCGGCACTTTAGTTTTTTCGGTGGAAAATGTAATGCATTTCTTAGTTTGCTGCTGAAAGCACAGGTCACTTTAGTATTGATGTTGGGATACTATTGTATCTCTGTTGCTAATAGTTATAGTTATTTTAGAAATTAAGTCATATTGGCTGCTTGTACATAGGACTTTAATTTTATTTTTTTATCATGTGAGCTCATTGCACTTTATCTAGAAATTATAAGCTGCTATCACATGCACTTATGCATTTTACCTCCAAAACTGGAAAATGGTTAATCAGATGTCGGGCATGTTATATTTTGGCATTGTATTCATATATGTTCAATCAGACTTTGTGCTTGTTATGTATTTTTGTTTTTGTAATGATTTTAATTAATCAACAAATACAGTATTTACATTACACTGTGCCTCATGACGAGCTGAGCTCGTCATGAGCACAGAAGGTGTTAATCCACTGGAAAACATCCTGCCATGCATTTCACTGTCTACCCATAGGCCCATGTGTATCCTTTAAGTAATTCTGAAAAACCTGCGATGCAATCAACTGAAAATGCCCCTTGTTTCTGCAAGCTAAATTAAAAAAAATATTTACAGTAAAAAACCATCCTTTCTGAACTCTGAACTCTGATTCAATCTGACTATCCGATTGAACATTATTCTCAGTACAGGCAATGACACTTTGGAACTCCCGAACAGCAAAGATGAGGAATATACCAAATCAGTTGTTTTCAGGAAGGAACTATAGACGTGAGTAACTAAGGATTCAGAACCACCGCATTGGCTTGGCAACACAAAGTTAAGATCTGTCCCAAGAATTAACAGAAAGACACAATAACGAATCAAAAGGAGAATGTACGCTGGGCAGCTGTTATTAGTCCCCCAATGCTATATTCTAATCATGCATTCCTTGTTGGTTGTTTGAGAAATGGAATTTATCAAGTCTTTTTGAAAGCAATTCTAGATTATTCTAAAGGTAAAATATATGCCGTCCCGTAAGAGGTCTGCCCTCTGCCACTCCTGGGCAAACAGCAGATCCACCCCACCACTCCCACTCAGTGCCTTGAGACCCTTATGGGTGAGTAGTCACGCTTTATAAGAAATCTGCTTTGGCAAAACTTCAGTGCTTACAAGCAGCTCTTCAGATCATTTAGAAAGGCGGCCTGTATACAGCTCACACCGTAGGCTGCCACTCTATTCACTGAATGACCCAATAAGGCATTCTCTCTGGCTGCCTGTATGCAGTACATTTTCTAAGTTATTTCCATGCCACAGGGGCCACTAGTTACCACTGCATAATTTAGCGTCACTTCTGGTGGCACACTGTAGAGCTCCTACTCTGGCTCCCTATAACCACGCCACAGCTGCAAGTCACTCCTCTATCCCACTGGAGTGATATCTAACTATCTACAATGATTGTGCTTCTCCGCTAAAGGCCTACAAGGTATCCCTGTCACTCCTGGAGAGACTCTCAAGAACTCTCATCAAACATATCTGTTTACAGTCCATCCCAAGGAACCCTTGCCTGTTTCTCAAGGTTTTCTTATAGGGCATTGTGTCAAGAGTGCTGTATCCTGCTGTGCTGAGGGTTGCTCTGCTGTCACCTTGAGAGGGCGCTACAGTGCCAAATAATTCACAGCAAACAATGAATATAAAAGGTTTATGCTTCACTCCCCACATTTCTGTCCACGATTACATTAGTAAACTATTCAATGCAAGACCTGTAAGAGCACCATTCTGGTCACTCATGTACAACACCAAAATGCTTCCCACATAGGTCTAAATGCAACTTCTAATGAAGTACTTTCCCGTGATCTAGCACACTGCTCATCTTCTAAAGCTCTTCGTGACCTCATCAGGGCTATGTAGTCCTATACAGATTAAGTTGTATTACAATCCAAAATTGTGTTATACAGCACAAATGCTACTGAATCTGGTGTCTGTGAACCATGCAATTTGGAAAGGAACAGTCTAATGGAGATGCTGCCTTAAAACATTTGCTGTTGGTACACTGAGCTCCCGGATTCCATCACTGCGAAGAGACTTCCTTCAAATCTAGGTTACAATATGGAATCCTTGCTGCATGAGACCAAGTCCTCCTATGTCTCTCATATTCAATTAATCTGGAAAATAGGGAATCTATGTTTAATGCTGAGCTGAATGTATCTGCTGTTTAACAATGTTTTTACACTTTCAGCCCATTTGCGGCCTTGGCATTTTCTGCATTGCTGAAGAAATAAAGACATTCCCTGGGAGCATTGATCCAGCTACAGAGATATAGGAGATCAATATTAGCTGCAAGGCTGGCCATGGATTTCTTTCCGGAATATGTCTAATCCATTTTGATGTTTCTATCATTGTGGAAGGTAACAGTTTGCCTGGAAAGAGCTACGTGTCTTGTGCATAGTTTCAGTTATGGAAAGAAATAGACAACCAAGGCAGTTTTTAAAGCAGAGTTTTTAGTTCTCCAGATGTATTTCTTACCTTATCTTCCCCCAAACGGATTGTCAGGTTGTGACTTCAGGTTTGAAATATGAATAAAGAAATACCCCACTCAGCACACCCACCTCCCGCACTCACTAGAGCTCTCTGCACCAAATGGTATCACTGGCTTCATGAAATGGGTGAATATGAAGGTTGGCAGCAATCTCATTCTGGCTTTAGATGCAAGTCAAAATATTCAAGGCCCAAAGAATATCAAGGGGAAGCCTCGAGAAAACACAACTGTTTTTTTGGGTTGTTTTTTCGCTTTATTACTGTTTCAGTGCTGCAAAAATATTTTACACATTGCATCTAAGTTGTCTAACTGCTTTATGCCAATCTACCAGAGGGATAAGCAAAAGTTTATTTAGTGACATTTGTCTTTCACCCTGACAAGGATTGTGAATATTACTTGAGGAGGGTTCTCACCCCACTGAACTAATACTCTGATTTCTAACAACACCTTTAACTACACAGAAAACAATTTGTTTTTAACTGTGTGAGGCCACACTTTTCCCAATGTATACTACTACCCATTTTATATATTAAGTAGCCAGCCCCAGTGGGCTTAAAAGACGCACTTTAGAAATAACTTAGTTAATATATATAAACATTGTTTTTTATATGGAAAAGTGTGTGTCACAGCAGTACTTTTAAACTGCAGCACTGCCAGCAAAAGGGGTGCTCTCTGGAGCTATACATTTGTGTCATATACATGAGTTGTATAAATACACACTGCAATTCACATATGAGATTTACTTTCCATGCAACTGGTTAAATAGGTCAATTAAGTGAAACAAACCAATGCACAATACATGTTCAAATGGAAACATGCCCACAACGCCTGTGCTTCTGGGCAGAAAAGGGGTGCACATCAAAAATGATGCCCTTTCTCACATGTGAACTTGTAACTGGGGTAATGTCCTAAAGCCCATGGACTAGAATAATGTGCTTGAGAAGTTATAAACATGACTAATTGGTTAAATAACTCAAGACCGCAAGAACAAATATAATTACGTTATATAGCATTCTTGAGTGGGGTATTAGCAATAACATTTTAATAGATGCATGTACAATCTAGATGCACACAATTTATTAGGTTTACTTTGTGTTCTACACTGACTGAATAAAAGGGCTTTTTAATTGTATCACAAACAAGAAATGCCCTGCAATCTGCCTTAAAAGGTTAAAGTGACTGTGAAGTGTCTTCGTTTGGCTAACAATGCAAATCCAGTTTTGAACCTGGGAAGTAAAGTGCTTAACTCATTGATTCAAAGAGTGAGTGCGTCTAAATAGACACAAATATAGGGAAGCATTACCAAGCATCATGTGAGCAAAATTGGCTCCTCTAGTGCCCCATCTTAACCTGGAATATATTGCTTACTGAGAAAACAGTGGAATCAAAACTGCCACCAGTTTGTAAACACCGAATTTGAGCCCTAAATCAGTCCCATCCGACAAGTGGAAGTGTGTGTTGATCGCGCACAGATAACCCTGAGCTGATGGCGGTGTGAGTTCTCGCTCAAAGTGAGCGGTTCTCCAGTCTCAATAGAGCTGGAGTAATTAATATGGAAGCTGGTGAGGACCTACAAAGCCATCTAGTCTCCTCATCCTGAGTGGGGGAGCGTGGTGGGCCTTGAAATCTGGAAGAATCGATCAACAGGCACCTGAACAGACCGAGACTTTGCCCTGTGTCACCGGAAGAGGGGCCCTGCATGTATGGATGTGTGAATTACTGCCGTGTTCCTTCCCAAGACACATGGGCGCCCTCAGAAAGCCAGAGGAAACCCCTTATTTTGCAGTCAGAAAATAGATGGAGAAACAGTGGGCACTAGCATAGAAAAGGAAGGATCCGAAAACCACTCGCAATTCCTGGGGTGCACATACTGACGTCTGCTGGCGCTCTATGAGATTAAGGCCCATCAAGAGCCAGCAAGGAGGTATGCTGCATTCACTGACTGGAGTGCAGTGGCAGGAAGTAAAATGCAGAAGGAGTGTGGCAGGCATGCACACCCTCTCATTCACACGCACACACACTCACACCCAGCACATGCACAACCATTCACAGTGTCAGTCAATGAGAGGAGGTGGCAGTCCTTTACTGGTTACTGAATGAGATGGTGTCATTGAGGCTGCTGACCCTACCCCACTCTGTGATAAGTGACACTGATGGACATTCAGCCCTGTGCACTTCAGGACTGAAAACTGAAGCACTCAGCTCTGAGTCTGTCAGTGATACTCCACCTCATCTTCACAGGGAGGCTTATAGATGACTTCGCCAGGCTGAAGAGATCACACCCACCAGGCCGTGAAATCTTCAGCCCAGAACATTTCGGTTCATTAATCTTTTGCACAAAAAAACCCACAGAAACTTGAACCCTATAGTTAGCAGAACTAGTATAATTTACGCCCCATCATGCACTACTTATGGCCTCACATATAACATCACTCATGACATGTTCTATGACATCACTGCTGACATCTTAAATTACATCATTGGCGACATCACTGATGACAATAACTGCACCTCTGCGGTCATCATTCATGACATGAAAACTCTTCCTATATTGACTCAAAAACCATAACAAAAACCATACAAACACACACCCTACAAGATGTAGTTTACTATCTGTGTGGATAAGTGCTTCAGCACCCACACATAGGAGTAGTACTGTACCCCTCTTGGGTGATAGTGAACTCTACAATCTGCATAAATTTCGATTGTTAAAATACATATTTTCCTAATACCTTGCACTCGATTACCGTTAGCCTTTTATTGGTAGTAATTTTGGGGATGTAATGCGATTATCTGCATTACTGAAGAGAAACATGGAAATATAGTAATGTATGGCTATCTGTTTGCCGCGCACTTCGTCCTTTCTCTCCTTGATGCTTGCTTGCTGCTTTTATAATATAATAGTAATGAGTGCACATTTGTAAAGCGTGAACCTATTATCCCTAGGGGCATCCAGGTGTTGGAGGCCGTCAGAGCTATTAAGTGAGCTACTGTCCAGAGTCACATGATGCTGAGCTTAGGGCCGCCGGTGCCGAGGATGTGTCACACCTCTCCTCATCTAAGTGCTCTGAGGTTACCATATTTATCTTGTAATGCAGTGTATGGTATGAGGTAAATATATTTTGATCCCAATAAAATCTTTTTTTCATCACAATTCAGAATTACAAAAAATATGCCACATATGTGCTTTGCTAATGGCTAATATATTTGGAAATATGTTTACAGATCATGACAGTTATTTGAATGTTGTTGTGTGTTTAGAATAAAAATGACATTCAACAGCTTGTCCTTTCACACGCCCTGTACCATAGGACGATTGTCACTTAGTTCACTTTACAAAATCCTCTCACTTTGCACTCCAGAGAAAAAAAAGAAAACGTAAAATACAATTCTCCACATTAAAATAATAAGAAGCAATTTGCCAGAAGACACAGCATGACCTATGAGCTCTGTCTTTGAACTCACAACAAATATGACAAGATGAAAACAAAATCTAAAGTCCTCTTTAGTCCTCGTTCAACTTCTGAACTTCAGCATAATTATTTTGGAGATGCTGCAGCCCCCCCAGCGCCCCTACTTCCAGCCTATGCATCATCATCAAAGTCTTTATTTCGGTTTTGCAATACCATAACAGAGACAAACACATGAATCTCAAATAGTGATGTTCAGGATAAAAAGAACTATGAATATAATCAGTAAAATCATCCTGCTGCTACACACAAATGAAAACTGCAGGGCAGGTCCAGCTTTAGGACATTGCAACCAGTGCAGCCACACCAGGCACTGACCTTGGAGGGGGAGGAGCTGTGCTTAGAAATAATTTATAGGTTTAAAACCACCCACTGAGAACTGTATTGTATGTTGATAGCTCAGTGTGTTACTGTAGCTACCTACAGTTCATAAATGATAATCCTAATATAGCACAGTGACCTATGAACTGCCATCAAACAGCTGAATGCATTCTGCAAGATATAGGGTTTGAACCTTATGTTTTTCCTCAGTCTTTCATTATCCTAATGTTGTTAAAAAGTTTGGGTAGAAATACATTCTTATTAGTGAAGACAACCCCAACCACTACGGTTCCTTTGTTTTAACTCCAGCATTTGTGGTTCCCCAGACCAAACACCGTAAAATATACTGCCTACTAGTATGGATGGCATGTAGGTCCTACGCTGCGTAATCCAACTAGTCTCAACTAACATTTCCTATTGAGTGATTTACACAGTGTTCATTGGCTCTGTATAATGTGTGTGATTTAAAGTGCTGCCACCCTACACTGGTATGAGTAGCGCTTCCAAAATAAACGAAATACTTGTGAGAGAGGGGCTATGGGGAGATGAAGTGCAGGGTATAGAGAGGGAATCCGTCATTGGGGGCGCCAAAAAAGATTGCGAACAGGGAGCCACCGGCCCTACAGTCGGCCCTGCTGCAGTGCATGCAAAATCCTCCTGAAAGAAACGCAGTAGGCAGCAAGTGTTAAATCTACACCGAGGAACAAATATGTTAGAAACCTAAATAAAATATTTGAATGCAGCGAGCGCTTCCAGTTAAAGTTCGAGAACGGCTCAGCGGGGAGATGGCAGATTTCCATTCAGAGAGGTCTGCAGTTCAATTTTAAAATTGGCTAGAAAAGGCGGCTTTGCTGACTGCTTTCACGCAGCCTTTTCAGCTCCCGCATCATGGGCCGTTCGTGGCGGTAATCTCTGCAGAGCACACCACGGATACCTGCTAAGCTTCATTCTGCTGCAGGCTCCGGCCACTGGAGGTCATATCCATCATCGGTCTATTTTCAGCTTCTCCGGTGAATATCCAGCAGACGCAGCTCCTCGAGTCTGGGCGCAGCATCAGCCTTTGCTGTGGCATTTTAAGAGTTTTCTGAAACTCTGCTAGGCGCTGGGTCCTATTCTAAATGTACTTCTTGTAGATGACTTAAAACATTAAAAACAATTGGCATAATATTCGTAGAAGCTGAATTTGGTGAAAAATATGTATCAAACACTAAGGGCCATATGTATCATAGTTCCGTTTTGCGAATTCCAAATAGCGAATTTTAAGGAATCGCTATTTGGAAATCGCAAAACAGTATGTATGTACAAAATCGCTTTTTTATAGCGATTCCTTACCATTCCTAATTTGCGATTAGCAAATTGCTAATCGTAAATTACCCATGCATTTCTATGGGCCAGGAGGCCCATAGGAATGAAGGTGCAATTTGCGAATAGCAATTAGCTAATCGCAAAATAGGAATTTTTTCAAGGGTGCAGGGGTGTCTCAAGAACACCCTGCTGCACCCCTGAAAAAGACATTTGGGGGCATATGGCGAACATACATGCCCTAAGGGCATGTATGGGCGTCATATGGCACCTTTGGTTTGCTTGAAAAAAGCATTATTAAAAGAATTCGCAACTTACCACCAACTAGAAGTTGGTGGTAATTTGTGATTCCTTAATGACATTTTCTGCATTTTTTTTCTTTGATACATTGCATTTAAGGAATCGCAAAATTTGCGATTCCTTAAGTGCAATCGCAAAATAAGGAATAGCAATGTTTGCGATTCCTTATTTTTCATGCAAAAATGTTTCATACATACCATTTAGGTATTTAGCATTCGCAAAGGCCGAAATTCGCAGAATTTCGGCCTTTGCGAATGCTAAATAGCTTGATACATATGGCCCTTAAGTCAATAAAACACAATACTGACTCTGATAAGATTGTCTACATAGGAAACAACATACATTTCCTTTAGGGTCTGTTACATACCAATACTAGGGAGAGTCTGGATTACAATCAACAATACTTTCTTTCGGTTAGATAACCATAAAAACATACATCGAACCAATAAAAAATGCCCACACATGATAACATTTAGTTTGCTAACAAATGCTATGTCATAGTGGCCAAGACTCCAATAAATATTACCACTTTGCTGCAAATAACTGAGATTGTGAGTATACAATAACATTGTTTGAGAACATTGCAACCTAAATATTTACAAAACCAAAGGTTAGTTGCCAATTATCTATGAACTTTGTATATAAAATAGGCATGACCTGCTTTATAAACAGGCCTATAAAACACCTAGACACTCGCCTTCAGTTTTTGTACATCTTGTGTCAAGTGGTAAGATTGCAGTGACATTTAGTATGCACAAATAATGATTCATACAGGGACATAGCAACTGCAATAGATTTTACATTGCAAAACATTAAGAACAATCAACCAGCACCATGTGATGGAGCAAGGTTTTGAAAGTAAAGAGACTTGCTCGTATTCAACCCTCTCCAAATAACACATAACCTATTAATAAACATGTTTTGTCTTATTAATAATGCACCACACTACATTTCTAGCATCTAGGGGAAGCTTTTCTATGGGCTTTTACTAACAGTAACTTGAGTGACTTCATATGGCTGCCTCAATGTGGGATCTTTACTGCGCATGCGTCTGTCACACTCACGTGACATGACGTATTCTCTGCTTTGGTGGGAAAAGTTTGCTTCTTCGCACTCATACTAAAGATGGCTGCTCTATGTTTCACATGCTGATACTTGCACTCCTGCTTGTACTAAACCCTGTTCGTTCTGCCTAATCACTACCGCTATAGTGAAAATACAGTAAAGGGAATAGAGTAGAGATAAGTGGTATACAGTGCATTCATTTATTCTTTGTTCTAAAATTGTTTTTCTTTGACTTTGCTACAAGCTCTTATTTGGGCCTGATGTGTCATTGCTGATCTCCATCTTGAGTTTTTCTTTCGCATATGCTGAATTCTTTCGAGTCCACAAGCCATGGCATTGAACCCGTGCCAGTGACAGTCTTGCCTGCGATGCGCCAAGGGAAAATGAACTTACAAATCTACGTATACATTATGGGAGAGAACATTGATTTGAATATTTGAATGAAATGATCTCATAACTAGTGTGGTGTGATGACCTCTCCTCGTCTTCTGACCAATCAAATTGAGGAAATACACAAACTTGGGGGGGTGGTACACTGCCCTGGAAAATGGTATAACTAAAGTAGGCTTAGCTAGTTAGATTGTTCGACTTGTCCGAATAGCTGACCTGTCACTGACCCAACGCACTCCATAAGTGATCAAGAGCAGAGGTGCTGGCGGAGCACTCTGTCAGAAGATTTGATAACCCAATTGGGGTTCTGGGAAGGAGTTTGATAACCCAATCAGGGTCTTACTGTTAGCTGCAGAGAGGGGTGAGATGCTGGCGTTGCACTTTAGCTGTGGGTGCTGGTCCTGACCTGTGGTGGTCCTGTCCTGATCCAATTTGGTCCGTACTTGTCCTGATTCTTGTCTGCACCTGTCCTGTCCTATTGGCACCTGTACGATTGGGAGTCCTGTCCTTTGCCCCAGCCCGTGGCCAGGGTTAGTTTTCACACCATTCTAGGTCAATATAAATTTGTGTGGGTATGCCATTGTACTGTTTCCTTTTTCTTACCCTTTGTTAGAACTGGGGGTCTCTAGGTGGCAGAGGTAGGTACCACTGTCCAAATAGGGACCCTTTGCTTCTAGTCAGGGTAAGGAGGAAACCCTCTGAGATAACCCCTTCTCACCCTCTAGATAGCTTGGCACCAACAGTCATAGCTAATCAGAAGGCAATGTGTAAAGTATTTGTACCAACACACACCGTAAAACAGTGAAAACACCACAAACTGACTCCACAACAGTTTAGAAAAATAAAGGTATTTAATCTAAACTACACAAGACCAAAACGACAAAAATCCAACATACACAGTTCAAGAATATGGTTGCGAAAGAGTTCTTACGGTTGCGATAGAAATAATACACAGTTTCGTGAAAAGTTCACAGTTGCGTCATGTTTAGCCAACAGTACCTTTAGATGCAACAAAGTTCCAACAGCAGAAGCTGGTGTGGTGAAAAACAAGCGATGGTTGGTCCTGAGACCTTGGGGAGGCGATGCGACAACCCCGCTGCAGCAGCGGGCGTGTTGCGACGAATCAGGTCTGTATGGGGAGGAAGGCCACTTGTATGGATTCCAGTGCGTAGGTTTCGTAGGGAATTTGTTCTCGCAAGGGCACGATGCGAAGATCTTGTAGGGGCTGCGACAATCTCCGGGGCGACAATGCGTGATCCAGCGGCAATCTCTCTCTCGCAGCTCCTTGGTGCGATGGCTCTGCGACGATGTTCGCAGTGACGTGATGCGGTCCGCAAGCAAGCGGTGCAGCGATCTTACCCAGCGACGACAGGCTCTGCGACGACACTCGCAGCAATGTTAGTCTTCTCGCACCGGTCTGGTGCGTCCCGCAAACGAAGGATGCAACGGTTCTGGCAGTGGCAACAGGCGCTGCGCCGATCTCGGCCTTCGTAGCGGCGGGAATTTCCCCGCACTGTCGGGGATGTGGTCCGCAGCGAGCAATGCGATAACCTTTCTGTAGCAATGTCTTTAAATCTTGGTTTCCAGCTTACCAGCACAGGTACAACTTCCAGAGGCACCACACATGGGCCACACACTCCAGGAAGGACAGAACTCTCTCAGTAGAGCTCAGGGGAAGTTGGGGGTGAAGTCCTTTTGTTCCTGGGACTTCAAAAACAGGGAGCCAGCTCTTCTAGGCCTTTGGAGATTCCTTCAGGCAAGGGGACACAGCACAAAGCAAAGTCCTTCCTCACTTCTTGGCAGCAAAGCAACAGCAGGGCAATCCAGCAGAGCAACAGCTGGACAATCTTCCTTCTTCAGTTTCAGCTTTCTCCTTGGCAGAGGTTCCTTCTTGATTCCAGGATGATCTAATGTTCTCTAGTCAGGGGTCCTATACTTATACCCCTAAAAGTCTTTGTTCCCTTTGTGCAGGAAGGCCCTGAGCCCGGTGTGAACCTGTTCTGGGTGTTCCTTGAGCACTTTGTTTTTCTGCTTCTCCTTTCCTTTCAGAGTGAGGGGCAGGGTCGTCAGCCACCTAGCAGGAGGTGGAGCCAGCATAGTGGAAGGCAGGCACAGCCCTATTCAGGCCCAGGTGCTATCTCCTCCCACCACTCAAGTTGCTAATGCAGTCATTCAGCTTAGGGCTGACTCAGCCAGCCTCCTGGGGAATCCCCAACCCCTGTCACTCTCAGACCAGACAGTCAATACACAAACAGGCCAAGGCACACAGAAAGGGCAGACAAGAGAACAGCAACTTTCTAAAAGTGCTGTTTTCAAACACAGGATTTAAAAACAACCTTTCCTAAAAGGTGTGTTATTAAATTCTGAGGTCAAGGATACTAGACTATTATGTCCTATCTTGTTCCCATGGGAAGATATGCTGGTAGCCACTGTAGCCAGCATCCCCCATGATAGCCTATGGAGCAAGATGGGAAACAACCTTTACAACGCAACTTTTATACCGCACTACCATTACAACAAAACTTTTACAACGCAACATCCATTACAACGCATGCATTTACAATGCAACCATTACAACTCATGACACTACAACGCACACCACTACAACGCATGCCATTACACCGCAGTCATTACAACGCATACTATTACAACACATAGCAGTACAACACATAGTACCCTTACACTATCCAACACTTACCCTACTGTTGCACCCCCTGGAGTTAGAATAGTAATTTTTACCCCTACACTATCCAACACTTACCCTACTGTTGCACCCCCTGGAGTTAGAATAGTAATTTTTACCCCTACACTATCCAATACTTACCTTACATGCAATGTAATGTTATGCGTTGTAATGGTATGCGTTGTAAATGTAGTATGCATTGTAGTGGAATGCGTTGTAAAGAAAGTTTCAAAGAATTTGTTGTAATGGCATGCGTTGTAATGTTATACGTTGTAATGGATGTTGCGGTGTAAAAATTGAGTTGTAAAGGTAGGCCTTGGAAAAGTATGCATTGTAACGTCATACATCCGTGCAAGATAGCCTTGGAGCAGTGAAAAACGGAAATGGCTGTAATTCACTACCAGAGCATGTCACCTGCAACAGTACATGCTCTACCCTTCACATACACTGCACCCTACCCAAGGGGGTACCTTGGGCCTTCCATAGGGGTGACCAATGTGCACAAAAAGGGAAGGTTTAGGCCTGGGCAGTGGGGTCACTGACCAGGAGGACATGGCAGTTCACGAACTGCACACAGGCACTGCGGTTGCAGGCCTGAGACACCATTTTGGGGCTACTCCTGTGGGTGGCACAATCAGTGCTGCAGGCCCACTAGTAGCATTTGTCATCACCAGCCCTGGCACACCCTGTGCACTTTACTAGGGACTTCTTGGTGCTACAAACAATCCAATCATGTATATCCAATCATAATAACAATTTACACAGGGAGCACTTACACTCTGACACTGATCAGCAGTAGTAGAGTGTCCAAAGCATCGAAACCAGCAAAAACGAAATCCAGCACAGCATAAAAAATACAGGAGGTAGAGGCCAAAAAGACAAGGGAAACCATGCCAAAGATGCCTAACACCCATCCTATGCTTCAATGCTTAAAGAAAGTCTAGTAATATTTTCACATCATCTTCCTTCGATAATTTTCTTCCTAATTGAACAAGCTTTAATTGAATTGGTATGGACTATGACATTTAAGAATTTACACAGATATAGAGTTTAAACCTTTCCCGAGTTTGTGGTTATTTTAGAAATGCAAATATTTATTTACTGCCTATTATGCTAACTTCCTTGATCCCTTAGGACTATATGTACTGATGACTGAAATTGGTAAGTCAATGGTATAGGTCCTAAAAGTTAAAAATCTGATTAAGCGTAGGTTTAAAGTGGGTACTGTTTATGGGCCCAGGTGAGTATGGTAAATGAGCAAGTGAGTCCGCGCTCTATCAGTATTCTTTTGGTAGCAGCATGATGGTTAGGGTTTTGTTAAGTTAGGTAGTTAGTCACGTAATGAATATTTGATTTTGTACTGATTTTTATGTATTAACCAAAACCGATTTGTATTGTTCTATGTTTTTTTGGAATCCCTGGGGGCAGAATAGCGGGTGGTAAATGGAAGCCACACTGAAGTGAGGTCACTTGCCTAAGGAAATAAGTGTGTATAAAGTTAGGTAGAACTTGAAGCACTGCTTAGGGATTTTCTGTATAAATGTGTGAATAAATAATAGCAGAAGAGTTCGCTGGTGAAACTTTGGCCTTATATCACCTAGAAAGGGTAAGCCTGAGGGAGTAACAGGTTCTCTGATGCTTGTGTGAAAAGTAAGCGGAAGGGATTTACTCGCAGTGAGAGAAATTATTCTTTCCTTTTGTATTTAGTCACTTAGGCACAGTGGTGAATGTTTTTACGTTGTTAATTGATGGATATTGCATTTTAAGTGTGAAGAAATACGTTTTTCATATTACCTTGCAAAGGAGGGATTCAGTTGCAGATCTGCACTGATGTCACCAAGAGCCGCGCTGGTATCGGTTGAGACAGAGGGTGTGTAGCTGAGGTAATAATTGTAAAGGAGGGGTGGGTGCAGGAGCGTGGAAACTTTTCTCACGAGAAAAGCTGCGCAATTATTGGTCGGAACTTATTTGAATTTTAAACACTAATTGGTTCTTGGAAATAAGAAACGCACTGGTATTGGTGAAGCAGTTAGTAAACAATTGAGTACAGCTGCATATTAAATCTATCAGTAAAAATTATATGTGGTTTTTAGATCCAACAGTTATAGGAAATAGACCCGTTAGGAGGTACTTAGTGTTTGCACAAAAGATATATAAGAGGAAGACCTCATATCATGTACGGAGAGAAAAGAAAAATGTTGCTCTTTAAGAAAGTTGAGAATTTCTTTAAGAAAGATAAAACGATTAAATCAAAAGAAGGGATTATTATTCCACCACCTAATAGGCCCGCATCATACATGATGGTTGAAAGGGGCTATCACACTTGTGTATGGTTAGAGAACTAGATGGAGTACACTAAAGATGATGGGGTTTGGGCATTTCCAGAAAATTGCACTTTTAATGGTAGAAACTTGTACAACTTGAGAAAACGCATGAATGAATTAGATCCTAAACCTAGATTGACCCAGTACGAAGCATTAGAAGAATGGGAAACTGAGGCTTCTGAGCGAGATAGACCTAGAAGTGACAGAAATGGGAGTACATTTTATACCAGATTTCCCAAAGAAACCAAAGATAAGCAAATGAAAAAAAGGAGACAGTCTATGTTAGTGGAAGAACTATCGGCCAGATTCATGAAAGACCCGTTTTGCGAGTCTGAAACAGCGATTCATAAGGAATCGATATTACAGACTCGCAAAACGGGATTCATGTAGGAATCGCAAAATTAAATGCGATTCCTACAGATTCCTTATAAGTCCCCATTCATTCCTATGGGCCAAAAGGCCCATAGGAATGAATGGGGAGTATTCCTTATTTGCGATTAGCAATTTGCTAATCGCAAATAAGATAGCGATTTGATGGGGGCCAGGGGTGTCCAAAGGACACCATGTAGCATCCCTTAAATGCACATTTCAACAGGTGTTGCGCACACACATGTCCTAAGAACATGTGTGTGTGTAACATGCAACTTAGAAAAATGCTTTTAAAAGCAATTTTCTAAGTTTTCGCTATTTACCACGAGGTTTGACCTCGCGGTAAATAGCCGCCGAAATTTGCGAATTCACAATTTTAAAATGTTTCAAGAATAGCGTTTAAGGAATCTCTAATAGAGATTCCTTAAATGCTATTCCTCGCAAATTTGCGAGTTTCTAAATAGCGATTTTTGCATTTGGGATGATGAATCCCAAATGCAAAAATTGCACTCGCAAAGGGCCAGATTCTCAGAATCTGACCCTTTGCGAGCGCAACTATGATTGATGAATCAGGCTGTATATCCTGTGCTGACTTTAAAAGAACCATCAGGAAGCAAGTGCACAGAGAAAAGGAAGAATTTAATAACTGGTGGGGATTCTGATGATGATTATCTGGAGGATTTGTTAATGAAAAATCCACCACCTTACCATGAGGAAGCAAGTAGAGTTAACCCTAGTGCCCCATTCTTAACACCACCTTTTGTTCCACAAGTTGTACATGAACGCTCACTAGAAAAAGTCTTACAGGAACGGGAAAGAGAGGCAATAAAGAAACAGAGAAATGAATTAATTCAGGACATTTCGCAGTTGAATACAAGTCCTAAAGCCTTGACTGTACCGGTAACTATAGGTCCTGTTGTTCCTTTATATGGAGAAAAACAAATCTGTCCTAAAACTCCTGTTCTGACCACACCTGTAGTATAGCCAAGAAAGGAAACCTTGATTGTAGATGATCAAGCAAGTGAGTGTGAGTCAGTAATCTCCCTTATGGATTTACCTGTAAGAGAACCTGGAGGAAGCTCAAACAGGAAAATCACTCCTGGAAGCCATAGAGCGGTAAGGATGGAAACATCCTCAGGTACAAGAAGTTTTACTGTAGTAACCCCAGAAGAAATAGAAAGGTGGTCTAGAGAGATAGAAAAGCCAAAATCACAGCCGGAAGCATTCGATATTTTTAAATTAAGGGTTGAATTGGAAGAATTGCTTGCTGGAAATGTGAGGTTAGAAAGATTAAATACATTCAGTGAGGATGAATTGTTGTTTATATGTCGAAGAATTACCAAAAAAACTAACATTTTCCATGAGAAATTAATGAATTTGGCTTTGGAGATGGGAATTGATATTGGAAAATCTAAAGTGTTACAGAAACCTTACTGAGCTAAATTTTCTGACAAAGATTTAGAAAACATAAATGTTTCAGGACGAAAAGTGCAAATAAAGGAAATATTATCATTGTTGCAAAAGTGGGGTGATTTAGACAAGTGGAAAGCTAGATGGACAAAGAAAAAAGAGGAAGCCCAAGCGAAAAATACTTCATCTTAATTTTTGCTGAAAGAACCAGAAAAGGTAGAAAGGTTGTGTCCAATGAGAGAAGTGCCAGAAGGAGGATATGTACATGTCTCATGTTCCTGACAAGATATTTTATCATTTACAAAAGATTGCCTGAAACTTAGAGAGAAACCAGTAGAGTGGTACAGGCAAGTCGAAAGATTTGTGAAAGTCTCAAAAAATGTGTTAAGAGATTTAGATGGGTTATTTGATATTGTAGTCCCCGTAGATGTATTTACAGAATGTAAAATTACTATTGATTGGCCCAGTGATGAGTACCCCAGAGATCCGAAGGCAGGAGCCCCTCAGATGATGTGATGAAAAAATACCATCAAATCTTAACCTTTCTGAAAGGGAAAGTACCCCCAAAAGAAACAGATTGGATAAGAATAGACAGAACTACCCAAAATAAAGAAATAAATATGAATCAGTACATGCATATTATGAGCACCTTTTACAGGTATTCAAGCAGTACAGTGTGTTGAAAAACATTGATATGAAAGACATGACACCTTTTATTTATCGGTTTGTGTCAGGGTTAATGCCAGAAATTTTGCAAATAGATCATAAAATATGCTGGCAGGCCAAGCCTGTTGATGAAATACTTAAGTATGCAAAATATTGTGGGGATAAAATTGACAATAGACGAAAGAATGCAGAAGAAAAGGTAATGTAGGCACAAGTAAAGTTAGCAGAACAGCAAAACCTCCAGTTGAATCAATTGATAAATAATCAGAATCAAGGAGATGGAAATGGGGAAAAACTGAGAGGAAGAATGAACAGAGAGGAGGCAAAGAAAAAGTTTCCTTGTCATTGGTCGGAAAAATGGGGCATTGGAGGAACGAGTGTAAGGCTGTATGGAATAATAATGTCCAAACTGACAATTTGAACCCGCAACTGGGGTGTCAAGGAAACAACAGCAACAGGTAATACAAAACCAGTTACCACTTGCACTTATGTCAGATTCTGGGAGCAAAGCTAAATACAGTGTGGGAGGGAGGTGTAAGGAGAGACGCAGTGATATCACAATTTTTTTGGAGTGACGCATTTTTCGAGGAAGATAGTTTCTGACGGTGCCTGAAAGGGAAGGCAGAGGAGTGCGTACTTTGGGCTTCCTTGCCGGTAGATCAGTCAGGTCCATACATTGAGGGAAAGGTTGAGGGAAATGATGTTACCATTTTGATGGATACTGGCGCTACCCGTTCTACTGTGATAACAGCAGACGTTCCAAACCTACCCCTCTCGGGAGAAGCGATCCAAGTAGTGGGTGTTTCTAATAAACAAATTAGTACCCCTGTTACAGAACCAATGGAAGTAAGAATAGGGAATTTTAAAGAAATGCACAAATTTGTAGTGTGCGACTCCAGTCCAGTGAACCTATTAGGTAGGGACTTACTGTGTAAAATAAATTGCACGATCTTTTGCACCCCAAGTGGTGTTGAAATTGAAACCCAAGACGAAGATGGAGTTTATAAATTAATGCTGGACAAACAAGAAATTGAAAATAAAAAGTTGATAGTAGAAGATCTACCAAAAGAATTACAGCATACGGTGAATCCTGAAGTGTGGGATTTCACTGGAAAAGATGTAGGATTAATGGCAAATGTGGACCTGATAAAAGTGACAGTGAAAGAAGGTGCAGTTTACCCAAACATTCAACAATACAAAATCAGCCCAGAAATAAATGCAGGTGTTGCAGAAGAAATAAAGGGTTTGGTTGAGCAAGGAATTTTAAAAGAAATTATGAGCAGTACATGTAATTCCGCTATAATTGGCATAAAGAAACCAAGCGGAAATTATGGGGTCGTGCAAGACCTCTGTAAAGTTGATAAAAATGTCATCCCATGTTGTCCAGTTGTGTCAAATCCTAGAGTGATTTTGTATCAGATACCGTGGGAAGCCGGATGGTTCATGGTAATTGATTTGTGCCATGCATTTTTTTCCATACCATTACATCCAGATAGCAAATGTCTTTTCTCGTTAAAATTCGACGACCATGTTTATGTTTGGAATCGTGTCCCTCAGGGGTACACAGAGAGTTCATCGATTTTCAATCAGATATTGAAAACATTTCTTGAATCTCTGGTTCTGCCCAGACAGTCTGTCCTGGTGCAGTATATAGACGACCTGTTGGTGGCACCTAAAACTCAAAATGACTGTGCCATTGATACCATTGCTCAATCATTTGGCAGAAGGCGGGCATAAAGTGTCACCTGAGAAGTTACAATTCTGTACCACATCTGTAAAATATGTGGGGCACCAGATAGGGAGAGGTGTCAGAAGGATTACCTCTGAAAGAATCAAAATAATCAGAAACATGAATCTATCTCAAACACAGAAAGAAATCAGAATGTTTTTTGGAGTTGTAGGTTACTGCAGGCAGTGGATTGTTGGATTTGCAGTCCTAGCTAAACCGCTGATAAAAATCAATCAATCAATCAATCAATCACAGGCATTTATATAGCGCACTACTTACCCAGAGGGTCTCAAGGCGCTAGGGGGGGGGGGGGAGTACTGCTACTGCTCGAATAGCCAGGTCTTGAGCTTCTTCCTGAAGGAGAGGTGGTCCTGGGTCAGGCGCAGGTCGGTCGGTAGGGAGTTCAAGGTCTTGGCAGCCAGGTAGGAGAAGGACCTTCCTCCTGTTGTCGTTCTTCGGATGCGGGGGACGGCGGCGAGGGCGTGGCTGGCTGATCGTAGATGTCGTTTGGGAGTGTAGAAGTTGATGCGGTTTATGAGGTAGCTCGGGCCTTCATCGTGTAGGGCTTTGTGTGCATGGGTGAGGAGGCGGAAGGTGATTCTTTTGTTGACGGGGAGCCAATGCAGGTCTCTCAGATGTCCGGAGATGTGGCTGTGTCGTGGGATGTCGAGGATGAGTCTGGCTGAGGCGTTCTGGATCCGCTGGAGTCTCTTCTGGAGCTTGGCGGTGGTTCCGGCGTAGAGGGCGTTGCCGTAGTCCAGTCGGCTGGTGACGAGGGCCTGGGTGACCGTCTTCCTGGTCTCGGTGGGGATCCACCGGAAGATCTTCCGTAGCATGCGCAGGATGTTGAAGCATGCCGAGGAGACGGCATTGACTTGTCTGGTCATGGTGAGGGAGGAGTCCAAGATGAAGCCCAGGTTGCGTGCGTGATCTGTCGGTTTGGGTGCGCTGCCCAGGGCGGGGGGCCACCAGGAGTTGTCCCAGGCGGAGGGCGAGGAGCCCAGGATGAGGACTTCCGTCTTGTCTGAGTTCAGTTTCAGGCGGCTGGTCGTCATCCACTCGGCTACGTCTTTCATCCCTTCGTGAAGGTTGGCTCTGGCGGCGGCGGGGTCGTTGGTCAGGGAGAGGATCAGCTGGGTGTCGTCGGCGTAGGAGATGATGTTGAGGTTGTGTTGGCGTGCGATGGCCGCGAGGGGGCTCATGTAGACGTTGAAGAGGGTGGGGCTCAGCGAGGATCCTTGAGGGACGCCGCAGATGACTTTGGTGGCCTCTGACTTGTACAGTGGTAGGCGGACTCTCTGTGTTCTTCCGTCGAGGAAGGAGATGATCCATTCCAGTGCCTTCTCCTAGATTCCAACGTTGCTGAGGCGCTGCACTAGGGTGCGGTGGCAGACAGTGTCGAATGCCGCGGAGAGGTCTAGGAGGATGAGGGCCGCTGTTTCTCCGTTGTCCATCAGGGCTCGGATGTCATCGGTGGCAGCGATGAGGGCGGTCTCGGTGCTGTGGTTGGCTCGGAAGCCAGACTGTGAGGGGTCGAGGGATCCATTCGTCTCGAGGAAGGCGGCCAGCTGCTTGTTGACGGTCTTCTCGATGACTTTGGCTGGGAACGGGAGGAGCGAGATGGGGCGGTAATTATAGAGTTCGGTGGGGTCCGCTGTAGGTTTCTTGAGTAGGGCGCTGAGTTCGGCGTTCTTCCAGCTCTCCGGGAAGGTGGCGGTGTCGAAGGAGGTGTTGATGATGTCCCGCATGTGGGGTGCGATGACCGCGTCGGCCTTGTTGAAGACGTGGTGAGGGCAGGGGTCGGTCGGAGATCCGGAATGGATAGAGTTCATCAAGCGGATGGTGTCTTCAGTGCTGATCGGAGTTCAGGCGCGGAGGGTGGTGGTGGGGGGCGGTGGTTCGGTTGTGGCGTGCGTCGGTTGAGTGCTGAAGCTGTTGTGTATGTCCGCGATCTTGTTGTGAAAGTAGGAGGCTAGGGAGTTGCAGAGGTCTTGCGATGGGGTGATGTCGTTGTTTCTGGCGTTGGGGTTGGAGAGCTCTTTGACGATGTTGAAGAGTTCCTTGCAATTGTGTGCGTTGTTGTCTAGCCGGTCCTTGAATGCAGTTTTCTTAGTGGCGCGGATCAGTTGGTGGTGCTTCCGGGTGGCAAGCTTGAGGGCGGTCATGTTGTCCGGTGTTGGTTCCCTTCTCCAGGCTTTCTCGAGGGCTCGGCAGTTCTTCTTGGAGCTCTTGAGTTCGTTGGTGAGCCATGGGGCCTTCTTGCTGCCGGGTCTGCTAGGCGGATCCTCAGTGGGGCGAGTTCGTCCGCGCAGTTGTTGATCCACTTCGTGAGGTTGTCGGCGGCCTGGCTGGGGTTCGCTGAGCTGGCGGGGGGGTGCTGGCTCAGGGAAGCGGCGAGCTGGTCGGCTGTGATCTTGTTCCAGCTTCTTCGGGCAACCGGTTGCTGGTGGTGGTGGATCGTCGTTCTTCTGAAGGTGAAGTGGACGCAGCTGTGGTCCGTCCAGTGGAGTCCAGTGGCGTGACTGAAGGCGATGTCTTTGCTGGATGAGAAGACGGCGTCGAGTGTGTGTCCGGCAAGGTGGGCAAATGACAACAAAGAGAGCATAGGACACAGTGGAGTGGGATGAAGAAAGCATGACTGAGTTCTTGAAGCTGCGAGACTGTCTGTGCTCAGCTCCAGCCTTAGGGATGCCTGATTATTCAAAAGAATTTGCACTGTTCTGTGATGCACGTGACAAGTGTTTTTTTTCTGTTCTGACCCAAACTCACGGTTTAATGAGACGTCCTGTGGCATATTTTTCTACTACACTAGATCCAGTGGCATCTGCATTTCCAGGATGTCTGAAAGCAGTAGCTGCAACCTGCATTAGTCTTGAGCAAAGTGAATCCATCATTATGGGACTCCCTGTAACTGTGTATTTCCCACATGCAGTGGTGATTCTATTAACCAGAACACGTACTCAGTATTTAACTCCCAGTCGACTGACTAAGTAGGAGTGAATCCTTTTAGATGCAGGGAATGTGACCACTGCCAGATGCACTGTCCTAAATCCAGTTTCTCTGTTACCTGATACACATTTTGAAGAAGTGAAAGAGGAAGTTGAGCATGATTGCATCGACCTCACAGAATACAGTACTAAGCCCCGTCTAGACATACGAGAAGAGCCATTGTTAAAATCAAAATATGAGCTATTTGTAGATGGCTCATGCATGAGACATGAGGAAGGAGAATTGAGTGCTGATTATGCTGTGTGTACGTTGTGGGGTCCAGTTAAAGCATCCTATTTACCTGGAGTCAAGTCTGCACACATAGCCAAATTAGTCGCATTGACAAGAGCCTGCAAATTTGGGAAAAATTGGAAAGTAACCATATAAACTGGCAGTCAATATGGTTACGGGGTTGTGCATGACTTTGGCCAACTCTGGATGCAAAGGGAGTTTCTGACCTCTTTAGGCACTCCTATTAAGAATGGACATTATGTAAAAGACTTGCTCGAAGCAATTCAATAGCCAAAAGAAGTGGCTGTGGTCAAGTGTGCTGCTCACAAATCGGGAAATGACCAAGGGACAGCTAGTAATAGATATGCTGACCAACTAGCCCAGCATTGTGCCAAACAGAAGATGGCAATAAATAAGAAGATCGATGCAAGTGGAAACAGCTGCCAACTTATGTTGCTTGAAAGAGTGAAAACAAGGGAGGAAGTGACAGATTTGCAAAATGAGGCAGAAATAATGGAAAAGGAAGAATGGGAGAAAATAGGATGTCGGAGAAGGGTTGAGGATGGTGTTATTATTTACCTTGATGGGAGACCTGTGTTATCAGATTGTATGCTTGCTCCTATGGCTAGGATGTACCATGGAGATTCACACATAGGTAGGGATGCGATGGTTAGACTATTTAGACAGAGTTTCTTCAATGCGAGATTCAGGAATGTAACAGAGAGTCTTTGCCAGAGGTGCATAACCTGTCAACGAATGAATCCTGATAAGAGAACTGTAGTGTTGCCAGGATAGATTGGAAAGGCAGAAGGTCCCTTCATACGACTCCAGATTGATTTCATCCAGTTACCCCCTTGTCGAGGACTAAAGTGTGTCCCTGTCATTGTCTGCCTGTTTTCAAAATGGGTGGAAGCCTACTCTACCCGCAGGAATGATAGACTCACTGTAGCCAAACTCCTACTGAGAGAGCTCATACCTAGGTTCGGTTTTCCAGTAACAAATTAATCAGACTGAGGGTCTCATTTTAATAATGAAATAATTTGTCTAATCTGTGAAGCACAAAGAAGAAGTCAATTAAGCACTATCCTGTGTGTTGTAAAGACATGACCTATTATTCATTACAATTCCATGATCAAGGTAGTCATAACATTAAACATTTCAATAACAGAGTTCATCTCAAGACAGGAAAATCAAGTCGAAGTCCTTTTGTGTATGTTGTTCCATTTATTCATAGATCTCAGAAGCTACAGCCAAATAACAGAAGAAACAGCCAACACGTGTTTCGTCAGTACACAGTTTGCACCACGACTTTCTCAAGGCTAAATGGTTCAATGCAGCACAATGGAAATAGATACGTTGTAAGTGATGAAGCACGCGAAGAAGTTTAAAGCTTTCCAGACCCGAGCACAAAAATTATCCAGGAATTGTCAATTACGGCAGCCCGCCAAGGGGTCAAAAATCATGGATAGTAACACGTGACCAAGGGAGATTCAAAAAATGTCTGATATGTGTATTCCCAGACCCGAACATCCACAAGGTCTGGGAATACACATATAGATGTGCTTTGATAACCTCTGAATTAGTATACTTGTATCTATGGTGCTTACTTGTATCCTTGAACACTGCCTGGAGGCATGACAGAGCATCAGTTTCTTCAATCCATGTTTCAAGTAAATTCAGGATCTGTCTTCAATATATTTGAGGGGAGACATCTATCAGACTATTCGGTCTGTAATTTGGTGGGGTATCCTTTGAAACCTTTTTATGAATGGGTGCTATTTCTGTTGCTTTTCAAGAGGCAGGGGTCTCAGCACTCTCTAACACTACATTAGCAAATTTGTTGAAGTACATCACTTGCTATAAACAATACAAAGGTCTATAAGAATCCCATCCTGCAGCTTTCCTTGGAATGATGGCCCTAATTTTGTTCTTAATTGTCTCTATGTCTATGGTCAGGTAAGTTTCAGAGCTAGGCGTCATAGAGATGAGTGGATACTTAATGGCAGGGTTTCCTCTACTGCCATGTCACATGGTGCTGAAAATAGCTTCCACCATATCTGATCTGAATATGGTTATTCAGGCCACATTGTCTTGATTGTCTCTCATTAGCCACTAACTTCCAAAATGTTTAGTGTCAATAGTTTTAGCTGTGTCAAATATAAGGTCCCAGAAGTGAAAGTCACACAGCCTGCGAGCCTTCAGCTGCACTTCTTTATAATGAATTCTCATACATTTTATAAGATCGCACCTTCGGCTTTTCAGAGCAGAGAGCAGATCCTTTTGGCAGTTCCACAGTCATTGCTAAACCATATGTCGGGTGCTTTTGTAAGTGGGCAGGCCCTCCTAGAGTTTTTCTGAAAGCATTCGCTAACAGCAGAATAGAGTAAAGTGTGTATAGCAAGAATGTCCTGATTCCTCAAATCATGATTAGATAAGTCATATATGTCCTCTAAGGTAATGGTGAGGGCCTTATTTATGACTTTCGAGATCTTTGGATGTATCGCAACTCTAGCCCATTTCTGTGTATACCTGTTTATTTGCAGGTCTAATTACCCTGAGAGCCAGAGGGGTGACCATTGAGTGTAATATAGTATCCACCAGTGTACAATGGATGGCTTTATGGTCACTTTCAGACATTGTGACCACATTTCATATTGTTCCCAGACCCCTATCGGGATATGAAGATGTAGTCAATCCTGCTAGTGTGCCCTGGCCGGTTGTAAGTGTGGTGTGCTTGATGATCCGACTTAGTGCAACTATTACAGGCCTGCAGGCCACAAGATAAAGTAAGTGAGAGCAGCTAGTGAGCAACATCTGTGCACTTATTGACTGGAAACCTTTCCAGAGTGGGGATTCCTCATTATTTATCCTCTGCCTCGTAGGGGGACTCGCTAGAAATATCTAATGACTCAGAGATGGTATAAAAGTCCCCTGCGACAATCAGGGAGTCACAAAAATCGAAGTTTCCCCAATATGACTGAAATGCTTCAGTGTCGATATTTCTTCTGCCCCTTGAACTCCACTGTTACAGATGTTGTAGATATACAGTGGACACCCTGCCTTACTTGTTTAAAAAATGCCCTTTAGATCGTGTGAGTCAGTATCAAGTGATCTCAAAACCAGTGGTATAGCTAGGGCTTTTGACGCCAGGAGCAATCTCTTACTTTGCCACCTAGTGCCAGTAATAGCGCGGGAGGGAAGCATGCTGCCGAAAGCCACAACGAGCGGGGAGGGGGGTTTTTGGGCGACAGACAGCAATGATCGGAGGCAGTTTAGCTATGCAGACGAGGGATAATAAAGTGAAAAATAAAATGTACCTTCTACTTGCGGCTCACTGCTGCCCCTAAAAAAGTGACCGCCCCCACTAGCTACGCCACTGCTTACCACTAAGCTCTACGATAATCAAACCCAAATTGTAAGACCTCTCAAAGGGCAACCAATACCTGTATGTTGACCTGGAAGACAAAAACTCAAATACCCTGCCCAATTAATTGAATCCAGGCACAATGTCCTGCAGTAGACAAATATCAAAGAAATCAGTAAACGTGGCCAGTCAGGGTCACCAAGTTTAATATTTAGACCTGAAACATTCCAGAACAGGATACTGATATCCTTGACTCATTAGGGGCTTCAAGGGGCTGCACATTATGGGGAATCTCTTTAGTAAAAACCCCTGGTGACAGATCATTACCCCCCGCTTGGAGCTTAGGAGAGACCACCCCATGCTTGTTTGTTCTATGTATGCAGGAGAGGGGACCCAGTTGGTCTACCATTGATGTCCCTAGATGCTCTCTACAGCTGATGAAGTGGTAATTTCACCCTTAATCTCTCCTTGAAAAAACACCACTACCCTTGTTTTCCGCTCAAGGTGACAGACCTTTTCCACTGTGTGATGACCAAGAACAGACTTACATAAACATGAGCAAATCAAATGCAAATAAATATTTAAGGCAATATTGAGAGTTGTGAGTAGTTTTAAAGGTATTTTCCAATCAAAATGTAAGCTTTCTCTGACTCTTCATTCATTAATCAGATATCAATCAGGTTACAGAATTGAAAATAGAAAAAAAGAAAAGATCGAATCAATACAGAGCACATCATAAATTGCTTAGTAAGCATTCCATGAAGGAAGAAATCCCTATTCCATGGAAAAAATTAGGCATAAATTATGTCAGTCAGAACTTATGAAGTGTTCAAAAAATACAAAGCAAGAGTGAGCTCAGCATGAAGCTAAATCAATAATTAATAATTTCAAAATCTCCCATAAAGAGAATAATGCATAGGCCAAGTAAGTCTTGGGAAAGCCAGTTAGTCAAAGCATAGAGCTTAAGGATGGCAGGGCTAATATTTACAGAGTCAGGTTGAGGGAAAGGAGGTCTGAATTTGGACTGGATTAAAGAACCCAGGGGAGGAATTTTGCCTACACTCAATCCCACTGGGCGTTAAGCAGCTTGAAATGCCTCACTCTGAGCTCTATGTAGTCATGGTTGACTGATGATGCAGTTGACTCCTGATGGATCGTAAAATCTGATCTCTTGTACTCTGTCAGAAAGGAGTAAAGAAAAGCATTTGTGAACATGTCCTATGAGACAAGTGTATTTGTTCTTTAATGCACCAGCATTTAACTTAGGCACCTTGGTCAGAAAGACACTGGCAAATCCAGTAACTGCTTCTCTGTGCCTCTCACCACAGGGGACCCTTCTCCTTACAGGCTGGGAGTGGTGCCACAATGGTGTTTGTATGCTAAAAAAAGTGTGTGTCTTGGGGAAGCTTCACCTTGACCATAATCTTGTCATGGCCTTCCCCTGTAGGTCTGATTTCTGCTGTTGGGTAGACATGGGCCTGCCATAACAGGAGAAGGATACATCTGATTCTTGCTTCCTAGGCTGTGTTTAGCATTGTCTCTTCCTGTTGTGTACCTATTGCGCTTATCTATTAAAGAAGTGTATGTGCAATTAGAGAGTTTACTCAGAGATCTACCACTTACTGGAATTTCAGGAATGTTAGATTGCCTTAATAACCCTATTTCAGCCACTAAATTGACTAATTGAGTCCTTAGGTCATTTAATTTCATTTATATACATTATTCGATCTTTTATATAGAGATCATAAACGTACATAAAATCACTTACACACAGTTAAAATATAACCAATCACAATACTTTCTTGAAACCGAGCTCCCCTAATCAAAATTCAGGTAAAATACATAGAACTAATGAGCTGTAAACATATAGGCGTATCTCATAATTCAATATTAAAGCTCATATTTCCTTTTCCTCATACATGCCCAAAGGAAGGATGCTACTACAAAACACGTAAATGCATTCGGGAGCGATTTTAAAAAATACAATGCAACCCGGCATTGGCTAAAATGATGTCTCTTTAAAATTTGAACAATTAAACACTTTCTTTCTATGGCATACAAAGTGCAGCAAAACAATGCAGATCATTTTGTATCGACTTAGAGTCACAAGGACATTTTGATAAATCAGAATCCCTAAAACTTCTGTCTGGAATCTCGTTAGAATGAATTTTTGGTGTGAGAGTGGGACCACTGCCAGATGTGAAAACTCACCCTCAACAATTGGGGAAGTTAGATGATACAGCCGCACCATCTGCGCACCAAAGGTCTTCTTCCTACGGACATATTGGGCCCTCGTCTTGTAAATCTCGGCCAGCCTACTCTTGAAAAAAGGCCTGGCATGTCATTGGAAGTGTAAAGAGGTTCGACAAGCCTAAGATGCTAAACTCCTGCTCTACATAATTTATCCAGCCACACTTGCTATGGTTCTCCAACTTGAGGAGGTCGGTAATGATTCCTTGATTCAGGGGGACTGTGTCCCTAAGCCACATCGAGAACCACAGCATAAGTGGAGCCAAACAAATTGAATCTGTGATATATGGGACATCTGATTCGATGTGAGAGATGTAATTAGTGTATGACTGTGGAAGGGAGATCAAAGATTTTCCACTAGCAGTAGTAATTCAATCGGAGCCATGCCCTATACACCTGCCCCGTATGTCACAGTCGACATTGATTTGGCTTGATAGATCTTTTTTATTGTGTCCAGAGGTCTGGCACCAAACATCTTACTAAAACTTTTTAATGCCATCAAGCACCTATTCATCGTCAATGCTCTACTTTCCACCTGCTGTTTCCAGGACTAATTGTTGTCAAAGAGAACTCCTAAGTAGGAGAAAGTATTAACCACTTTGATTTTCTTAGAGTCCATATAAAACTGTGGTGGTTTATCATTTTTCCCTACCCCTGCAATTAAAATGAATGTTTCATTTACCTTTAGGTCCAACGAACTCATAAAAGCCGCATATGCTGATCTCAGCCGCTGGAGCCCCACCCTAGTTCTTGAAAGGAGTACGGCATCATCAGCATATACCAAGATAGGGAACGAATGGGAGTCACACATGGGAACATCCAAAGACACTCCCCCCAGCACATCCTCCACACCATTTGTGTAAATAGAAAATAAAAACGGCTCAAGGACGCAGCCCTGTCTGACCTCTCTCAGGATCTTAAACAAGCAGGTACTCTCCCCATTTGAGTCCTTAGGTCAATGACCTCAGATTGTAGACTCTTCACTAATAAAATGTTTTCAAAACCAGAAGTCGACTTGCAAAAGCCCAAAACTGTGTGGCTTGCTAAATTACCCACTGACATTGTTCGTTCAAATGTCTCTTTCGGGCCACTGTCAGGCTGGAGGTCAAATGTCTCTTTTGGGCCACTGCCAGGCTGGAGGTCAGAAAGGACCGAAAATCTGTTCTTGCTTAAAATTTCAGGCTCCAAAGGTATAGGCAGGGATTTGATAGATTCAGAATTTACTAGAGATTCAACAGGGGCCTTCTGTAGTGAGCTTGACTCAGGAGATTGCAGGCCAGCAACTTTTCTGGGAGT
The DNA here is from genome assembly GCF_964263255.1 of Lissotriton vulgaris. Lineage (NCBI taxonomy): Eukaryota > Metazoa > Chordata > Amphibia > Caudata > Salamandridae > Lissotriton > Lissotriton vulgaris. Next base: position 2,095,724,024 of record NC_141687.1, read on the forward strand.
CTTGTCAGTGAGCTTTTAGGTTTTTTGAGAAATCACGAAGCAATCTTACTAGCCACTTAATCTTGAGTCTGAGATCTAGTTTATTCAACCCCTAATAGAGATTTCATCTCAAATATATTGTCAATGAACCCAAGCGTTGTGTCAGTTTGGGGGATGCTGGTTATATCTGTGGGAATATGTTTATTCCTTTTATTCCTTTTCCCTGCAAGGACTCTGAGGCTTATCTCTTGCCCATAGTGAGATGACCACTAAAGATGCACATTTAGACTGAATGTAAGAAAGTGAATTGACTTTTTGTTGTACTATAGAAAGCTAATCCTAGGGCCAACGTTAGAGGGGTGGACCAGCCCTGCCCCTTCCAGCCTCCGCTGGGTGCAGGATGGGCCTGCCCTTGCCTCAATGCTTTGCCCGTGTTCGACTTATGCACTGACCGCACAGCAGGAGTGAACAAATTGATTCACCACCCGGAAGGGGGTAGAGCCTTCAGAGTACTTGCCTCACATACCTGGAATGGGCTGACTCTGACTCTTAGGCAGGTAAGTTCACTAATAGGGTTTAGGAAGAGGCTGAAAACCTGGCTCTTTCCAAGGAACACTTCTTAGCTCCTCTGCTATTGACAACTGACTCTGCTATTGATGCTATCTTTGATCCAAGCGCCAGGATACCCGTAGGGTGGAAGTTTTGCGCTATACAAGTATTTATTCCATTCCATAACACCCATAGGTGTCAAGCTCTGCCCCCTCCAGGTATCTGGCACCTCTTGGTGTGAGGTCTCCTTGGACCTGAAATCCAAGGAGACCTCACACCAAGCAGCAACAAGCATGGTGTCCCGCATGGCGGGAATGAGCGCAGCACTTATAGCACCTACAGGTGTCCAACACTCCTTTGCCGGAGGGCAGCTGGAGACTCCTGACGTGTGGCCTCTTGGGACCTGGAGGCCACAATATGAAGGTAGCAACAAGCACAGCGTCCATCTTGTTTACCACATAATTTCGATTTATTTTTATTACTGCAGTATTGCGGAATGTGTGGAGATTTCGAGAGATTTTCAAAATGTCCATAAGATATTTGGCTTCTGAAGTCATTTCCAAGCATACCAAAGGGTTTGAATACCTTAATAAGGGAGAAGACCGGGGGAGAAGCTGTCATCATAGACAGAAAAGATGCTAGCAGTGACTGATGTGCTAATATATTTTAATGGCACATCTGTTAAGTTGCAGACTTGTTTGAGAAGTGGATTCTATTGTGAGTCCTTGCAAGGAAACTGACTACCTGTAGTCGCTCAAACCACCAGTTGAGGATTGTGTCATGGATATGTGCATCCTTACAGGTATAACCAGACAAATACGACATAATAGAGGGTGTAGGAAAAAGTAGGAACGCTGGCATCAAAACGCAGAAAGGATGACAAGCGATGAAGAGGCCCAGAGCTCTTGACATAAAAGCAGTGCTGAAAAGAAAACCAGGTTGAGAAACATTGCACTCAATAGCTTACTTCCCAAAAATTCAAGAAAGTTGACTATAAATATATTCAGGTAATAAACTTTGATGCAATTTTATTATTTTTGGCAATGTATTGTGACTATGGTTTCGGCTGGATTTTTAAGTTTTACTTGTAGATTTGTAATTTTTTCTGAAAATAAAATGAACAAAATGCCTGAAATGTTCCATATATCTCCTCGAGGATTTAGAGTACCAGAAAGAAGCACTCTAGCAAATATACATCTTTGCATTTATATTTCTATGCAATTAGACGTGCCCTTAGTCTTATTTATTTATAGATGTAAAATAACTAAATGCAGATAAATCATTAAGGGATCTGTGTACTGACTGTTTCAAGCAGATCAGGGACCATAGGCATCGATTCACCAAAACGCAAGGAGTAGTGGAAGTGACATCACATGCTGTTTGACCTTAACAGCATCAATAGTAGTAACACTACGTGATCTTTGACCCTGCATTTTCTAAACAGGTTATGTCATATGACTTTACCCTGATGAACTAAATAACTGCATGATTAATATAACAATACAACCTAGACACATGTCTATGTGGGATAACAGCCGTTTGGGGGTACAGACACAATTTTGACATTTCTGTGGAGGAATGCTATCCCTGAATTGTAGCAAGTGAGTGAACGAAGTGGGCCAGATTTCTTCCAAGACGATTATGTGTGTCCAAATGACCTCCATTGTGCCAGGGCCAGTCTTGTCATGGTTGCCCCCTCTAATATGTCACAGCTGACGTTCCGCATGAAAAAAATTATCTCCAACTTGCTACTGCCAGCTTTTTGCCATAGGTACCCCTATTCGAAGAATTGCCTCAAGTCTGCCAATTCCAACATTTCCCCATGGATGCCATATACACCAACAATAACTTATTTTTGAAAAAAATCGGGTTGCACGCTGAGGGGCATGAACTCTACCAGAGCAACAGCCACAATCCTTGTCTGGATGAACCACAAAATCACTAAAGCAACCTGTACTTAAACCTCTGGTAACTTGTCACAAAAGCAGTCAGTCTTAGCTTAGAGGAAATGTGTTAGGTATTTATGCAAAACTTAAACAGTAATACAGTGACAACACAACACAAGAAAAATAAACAAAGGTTTTATAAACTATTTGACACCAAAATGACAAAAATCCAATTGGTAGAACCAGAGCTATGAATTTTTAAAGTTTAAAGTGTATAACTCTAAAAGATCAAAGAGCGAACTGCGGACATCTAGTTGCATGAGACAGGGACAAAGGCAAAAGTTATTGTTGACTGTGATGAAGCACATGTCAGATGCATGAAGTGGATTGGCCGGTCTCTGTTTACCTTTGGACTCAGAAGAAATGTTAAAGTAAAATGTCTTGAGAAGGTAAAGCTCAGCGGGGCAAGGCAACCAGTGTTGTCCAAGGAGGAGGCGTTGTTCTAGGCAAAGTCATGGTGAAGATTTCTGCGTTCAAATATAGGACCCGATTCACATAGGGACTTACATGTAGTAAAGTTGCAAGTGTGGAGTCTCGGGCACTCATGGTGGAATGTCTGCATTCGGGGCGAAATCTCTGAATGGCGCGCTGCAGAGAGTGCGTCTTGCAAAGATTCCACTCCGAGTGCGGAGACTCCCCCACAAATGTAAAGACTTTGCACTCATAACTTTACTACACGCAATTCCCTTTGTAAATTGGGCCCTCTCTCTCTTTCGTGGAAGTCTAAAATCTCCAGCAGGATGAAGCTTCAGGTTGTAGACAACAAATGTTGAAGAGGCTGGCTACCCCTTCTTTGAGGAGCTGCTGAACAGGATTTACTGAGGCGGAGAAGAAGGCAGCGGGAGCTGCCTCAAAGTCATGCTCACCGGCAATGATCCTTGGGCAGATCAGCGAACAAGTACATATCAGTCTGCTTTAGGTTCTCAGAGCATGTATTGGCAGAACATTTTCTAATTCCCTAGTTTTGGATTTGAGCTATCTGAACAAAAGGGTCAAAGAGTGGAAGGGCACCACCTGGAGGGTCAGAATTCACTCAGGCTGGGTCCAAGTGTGGGTTAATGATGGTTGAAGCCTTTTCTGATTTTGAGGCACTGGTTAAGAGACCAGACAATTATCTCTTTGGAGTCACTCTGATAGTCCGAGGTTCAAGCAAGAAAACAGGTCTCAAGCAGCAGGGTAGCTCTCTGAGGGCACATTGCAGGATCCATGCAGCAGGGCAGTCCTCTGAAGTACGAGGCAGGCAGCAGGGCAGTACTTTGAGAGTCCTTTTGCAGGTCTAGATGTGAACTGAAGAGTGGGTCTAAGGTCCCTGTTTTTATTCCTGGTGATAGCTTTGAAATGGGAGAAGCTTCTGGAGATTTCCCCCACAGAGGTTTTTGGAATTTCCTGCCTTCATGTCCTGTTTCTAGTCTGTCTACAGTCACAATAGGTCAGTGTGAAGTTATTTATGCGTGAGCTGGGGCAGTGCCTTGGTAGTGCAAGTAGGGCTGTGCACCGCTGCACCCCGCACTCTGCCTTGAATAGCCAATCCTATCAACATGCACGCCCCCTACTGTGTAGCTGTCTGGGAAGCATATACAAAGACCAACTGCTAACTCCACCTAGTCATGCGACCCAAGAAACAGGGTAGAGGAGCCAAAGGTTAGGACAAGGAAATATCAACTTTCTAAAAGTAGCATTTTCAGAATTGTGACTGAAAATCTGACTTTACCATTAAAAGTTTTAAATTACAATTCCTCAGACACAAAATATTACATTCCTACCTGCCCTCAAACAAAATGTATTGCTTATAAAATGTAATATAGTAACCCAATGTTATCCTGTGGGAGGGGGAGGCCTCATAGTACTGAAAAATGAATTTGTGAATTTTTCACCACTAGGACATGTAAAACTTAAAAATACATGTCCAATATTTTAAATACAATGCACCCTGCTCTATCGGCTGTTTAGGTCCTGTGCTAAGGGTGATTTATATGTATCCCTCACTCTGACTCACTCATACCCGCACTCACTCACCTTGATCCTTGAATCAATCATACTTTGTCACTCAGACTCAATTGCACTCAAAGTTTTTCAAACTCTTTTCTTACTCTCTCACTGTCACTTACTCTCGCTCAGTGATTCTCACACTCCCTTACACAGATTCATTCTCAATCACTTTGACTCAACTCACTCATGCTCAACGACACAATCTCACACATTCTCACTTACAGACTCACTTCCACACACATGCTACACACACACACTTACACATTCTAGCACTCTTTCTCTCAAATAAACACTCTCACTCACAAACATGCATACAACATACAATTAGAAGCATTTTTCTTACTTCACTCAGCTGCCAGGGAAGATTCAATTCCAGTTAATGATACTCCACTTAATACACTGATAGTGAATATTATTAGTGTAATAAAAAATTGTCAGACAACAAGCAGAGTTGAGCCTCAACCAAAACACATGGAAAGGGGCGACCACTCGGTCCCCCCGAACGTATGGCGGAGTACCACGATCCCCCCGGGAAGCCATCTTGGGCGGGAGGCGAGTCTCGGCTGGTATGCCCGAAGCGGCGTAGCCGGGGCGCGCCTTTTCCCGCCCTAGAGTGGGTTGGCCTAGACACTGACGCGGCTGGCCACGCCCTTGGGGCAGGCAGGGGCGGGTTTACGCCCGCCCTGAAGACGAATAAAAGGAGAAGCAAGATCAGAAGGCATCCTCTTGTTCCTGTGCTCTGAAGCTGCACCTCCTCGCTGCACGTGAGCTCGAGACGGAACGAAGAGCCAATTTTGAGCATTGTAATCGTTCTTGTTTGTTTTTCAGATATTCTGTTGGAGAATGCCGAAGAAGGCGGGAAAGCGCATGACTACTGACCAGATGCTGCGCGTTCTCATGAAAGAGGTGACCGACCTAAAGAGGCGAATGGATAAAGACGAGGAAGGGGGACCGAAACGTCCTTTGGCGGGAGCAGCCCCGGGAGGGAAAAACAAGAGGCCCAGGAGGGGAGCAGCTGGGGGAGACAACCCGGGTCCCAGTACCCCGCTCGAGGCACCCACTCCCGTGCCGGAGGAAGGGAATCCGATTCCCGTTGTGGTCACCCCCGTGTCCGGGGAAGATATGCCGCCCGAGCTGGCAGCACAATTAGCAGCGTGGTTAGGAAAAGGTAGCGAGGGCGCCACGGCTGTCGACGCACAGGAGCTGATGAAGCAACTGCGTGAGTCACGGGAAGCAGCGAAGGTGTCCACGCCGGCTGCCGCAGTAGAGAAGCCACAGGGGTCGGGTTCAGTAGCAGAGGCAACGTCCGGTTCAGGTAAGCGGCCATTGCCGATTGCGAGGGATGAGTCAGCACCCTCTCGTAGGGAGAAGTTGGGTCAGCATGTTCCTTTGGCTATTAAAGAGAAGATATGGGCAGGGGAGTACGTAAACATCTTCTCGTTGCTTACTGATCACTATGAGATGGAGCATGTTAAGGGCCAGAAGGATCTCATGCATCCGAGTGTTTGGCGCGCAAAAATGGCCGCCTTTAAGGTAAATGAAAACATTGGCAATTGGGGCCAAGCGTGGGGGGTTTTTACATCGATCTTGGGGGAACGAAGGCCCGATCTGCTACCCGAATTGCCGATTTATCAGTCACGAATCATGGGGTACTCGGTATCACACGAGGGTAATCATTGGTTCTGCTATGATAACCTGTTTAGAAAGGCTAAAGAACATGATAAAAACTTAACGTGGGATTGTTATGATTCTGTGTCATGGTCCAAAATGAAGGATACTGGTATGTTGAAATTGCCATTAGTAGGGAGTAACGTTGGCGAATCCTCCCGCCAGTATGCGGGGACGCCCTTTCGATCAGGTGCGGGTACCGACAATTACTCGAGGCCTGCCGGCAATACAGGAAAAAGGGGGGTTTGTTGGAACTTCAACAGGGGTAAATGTACTAGGCCCCAGGGATCGTGCAAATTTAGACACGAATGTAGTGGGTGTGGGCAATCATCCCATCCTGAGTCCACGTGCAGAGCCAAACCGGGTGATAACGGGGGTAGAGGAGGCGCCAAACAGGTCTAACATAGTCCGAGGGGCGCCTTTACCTACCCCGATTGATACCTTGGCAATGATTCCTTGGCTCAGTGAATACCCGGATCGTACTTCTGCTGGGGTGTTGCGGAACGGGTTTTCTTATGGTTTCCGCATCCCAGTGGGGGACTTTCAAGGTGCAGAAAAATGTAAAAATCAGCTATCGGTCTTCCAGCATACGACCGTGGTACAGGATAAGATCAGGAAGGAGGTTACTCGGGGTCGACTCGCCGGTCCGTTTAGTGTACCACCGGTTCCTAACTTTGTTTGTTCCCCTTTAGGTGTGGTCCCAAAGAAGGACCCGGGTGAGTTTCGGCTGATACATAATTTGTCAGCCCCACGTGGTCTTTCCGTAAACGAAGCGATAGACCCGGAAGTGTGTTCGGTGCGGTACGCATCCTTCGATGAGGCCGTAGCCATTTTGAATCGCCTGGGGCCCGGGGCGCTGATGGCAAAATCTGATATCGAGTCAGCGTTCCGGTTGCTCCCGGTACATCCAGACGATCAGCGTCTCCTAGGTGTCATGTTTCAGGGTCATTATTACATGGATAGGTGTATGCCGATGGGGTGCTCTATATCTTGTGCCTATTTCGAAAAGTTCAGTAGTTTTCTACAATGGGTCTTCACAAGGAAGACGGGTTTCCAACGTGTGATGCATTACCTTGATGATTTTTTGTTCCTGGGGGCAGCCGGGGATCCGGAATGTGGGCAGGCTTTGGCGCAATTTTGTGTCTTGATGAATCAGTTTGGCGTGCCATTGGCACCAGGTAAGACTGTGGGGCCTTCCACTTGCCTCGAGTTTCTGGGGATCGAGTTAGACTCCGGAGAAGGTTGTTTTCGTTTACCAGCTGACAAGGTGTCAAAGTTCAGGACATCCCTTCAAATGTGTATAAGTGGACCTAAGGTTAAGCTGCATCAATTACAGCAGTTAGTTGGCCAGTTGAATTTTGCCCTGAGGGTTATACCAATGGCCCGCCCCTTTTCCCGTTCGATTGCTCAAGCCATGGTCGGCCTGAAGGAGGGCCATCATCGCACAAGGCTCTCGGCAGAGGTCCGCCAGGACATGCGCATTTGGTTGGCATTTCTGGCGGATTTCAATGGTCGAGTTGTCTGGAACAAACCGGCCATGTCCTCGGAGGAGCTGGGGCTGTGGACAGATTCGGCAGGGAGCATAGGTTTCGGTGCCATCTTCGGCACGAGATGGTCTGCACAAAAGTGGCCGACATGGTGGCATGTCAGTGGACTGACAAGTAACATTGCTTTCCTGGAACTTTTCCCCATTTTAGTGGCCCTGAGAACTTGGCCCGAAGGGTTCAAAGATCACTCTGTGGTATTTTGGTCTGACAATATGACCGTGGTCGAGTGTATCAATAGTCAGGCAGCACGGTGCAAATGGATTTTGAGACTGCTCAAGGAAATTGTTTTACTGTGTATGCAATTGAATGTGCTATTCAGAGCAAGACATGTCCCAGGGGTAATGAACCAGGCGGCTGATGCACTGTCTCGTTTTCGTATGCAGGCTTTCTGGGGTTTTCTTCCCACAGCGGACCCGGAGCCGGCACCCTTTCCCGAAGCTCTCTGGTCTCTCGGTGCCCCGAACTTCGTAACCTCGTGGGAGAGAGTTTAGCACCCAGGACGAGGAAGGCATATGAAGGGGCGTTCCGGTCCTATTTAGCCTTTTTGGGGACTGATAGAGAGGAGCTTTGGGGCCAGGAGGAGTGGGTGGTAAATTTTCTGATGTCCTTACATCGGGTCGGGAAATCGGTGGCCACGGCTCAGAGGCATCGGGCTGCCATTTCCTTTGTTGCTAGGGCTCATGGGATCCATGACCCGACAGCGTCTTTCGTTGTACAGAAAGTGCTACGGGGGTGGCAACGCCTTGAGGGTCGCAGAGTAGACGAGAGGCGCCCGATAGGTTTGGATAGGCTGGCCCAGTTATTATCCAGACTCCCTGCTACGTGTTCATCTCAGTTTGAGACAGTGTTATTCCGAGCCGCTTTTACGCTGGCATTCCATGGGGCTATGCGGGTAAGCAAACTAGTGGCGAGAAACAAGCAGGAGGTGACAGGAGGATTGTGCCAGGAGCACGTCCAGATCAGAGGGGAGACAATGACGGTCTCATTTGTCAGGTCCAAGACCGATCAAAGTGGGATGGGTGACTGCGTAATCATACGCAGGATTCCCGGGTCCTCCATGTGCCCGGTAAGGTGTCTAGAAGATTATTTAGCACGAAGGGTGGCATCATGGGGGGGGACCTTGTTGAGACACGCTGACGCCACCCCACTGACAAAGTTTCAGTTTCAGCGGGTGCTTGCGATGTCGATTGCCGCTGCGGGCTTGAACCTGGGCGAGTTTGGGACCCATTCCTTTCGGATAGGGGCTGCTACAGAAGCTACAGCCAGGGGTCTGAATGTTGAACAAGTTAAACGGGTGGGGCGTTGGTCCTCCAATTGTTATAAAAGGTATGTGCGGTTGCACATGTTGTGAAGCTGTAACAATGTACTCACGCTTCTTGTTTTTGTTTGGTTTTTCAGTTGCGCAAGCCTACGAGGCGGGGCGAGCTTTGCAGTCGACCCAACACCGGGCCAGCGGTCAGACATCACCGGCTGTGAAAAAGGAGGTGTGGGTCGTGGGCCACTCATACGTGAGACGTGCCGCAGACGTATTCAAGGCAGGTGATATGATTCACGTAGCTGGGGAATACGGGTACAGTGTGTCCTTCTACGGAAGAGGCGGTCTCTGTATTGACCAGTTTCAATCATTTTTTGAGGGTTTGCTAGGGCGGACGAGGTCACCGCCGTCTGTAGTCATAGTACATCTTGGGGGTAATGATTTGGTCACCACTGGTAGACGACTTCTTCTTGAGGCAATGCTTTCCACTGTAAGTTGGTTAGCGAGGAGAGTTCCAGGGTGCACAATTGCGTGGTCCCATATGATCCCACGAAAAGTGTGGCGGGGGGCTATTTCGGTTCCTGCTTTAAATCATTCTGTTAGAAAGCTTAATAACAAAGTGAGTAGGTTGTTCCGTTCCAAGACACTGCATTCTATTTCGCATGGGTGTATTAATGATGACAGTATGTATTTGGGGGATGGAGTGCATTTGTCTCGGGTGGGGAATGAGTTACTCATAGGGGACTTCTTAGCATGGCTAACAACGTTACACCATGACCTTTAGGTAGGAGTGTTGTGGGGGGGTCCGGATAGCCGGTCAACTATCCGGCCTGTGGCGGTAAGGTCATGATCGGTGAGCACTAATTGGAAGATCCCTATGAGTGGGCGTCACCCAGCACGGATGGGAGCGCTCGGGGGAGGTGGCCATTGGCCCCTCAACGGAGAGGCGGTCCCTTCTAAGGATGGGTCGCCGAAAGAAAAGGAAAGGCGGTCAAGGCCCCTTCCTGGGTAGGAGGGGTTACAGCCCCCTCCTGGGGAATTTCCCGGGGCCAGGACGTCTGCGACGGCAGATGTGGTAAGTTGTGTGGGGTTGGGGGGGGGGTCTACGCTACCTTCTAGATACCTCACACGAGTCCTCGTACGACCTCTAAGTGGCGTCGAGTTTTATTGGGGCCCCCGTCAAGTCAAGGGAAATTGGTAATTGCACTTGAGGTACGCCTCTGGGCCGCCCCTCACAAGTGAGGGCGATATTTCTGGGTTAGGGATCTTGACACCGGTTACGACCTTGCCGTTGGCCCTTAAACGTTAGGATGTACAATTTCAAAATTGCAAGTAAATGTTTTGTAGGATGTTAGTTCGGCTAGGAGAACCTTTGTATTAGAGAATCTGTTAAGGTTAGCCAAACATCGCAATGTGGTAATGAAATTGTACATAATATGAAACTGTTTATTTAATGTTTTAATTTTGTTTCATATTTTAATAAATACGGCCGGGAGGGTTACTCCCTCCCGTCTTCCAAAAACTTCAGAACTGTTTCCGGTTTCCCATCCTTGGGGATTGTGTTGAGAGGGGGTGGCGGGTATCTCAGCCATATGGAAAGGGGTGACCACTCGGTCCCCCCGAACGTATGGCGGAGTACCACGATCCCCCCGGGAAGCCATCTTGGGCGGGAGGCGAGTCTCGGCTGGTATGCCCGAAGCGGCGTAGCCGGGGCGCGCCTTTTCCCGCCCTAGAGTGGGTTGGCCTAGACACTGACGCGGCTGGCCACGCCCTTGGGGCAGGCAGGGGCGGGTTTACGCCCGCCCTGAAGACGAATAAAAGGAGAAGCAAGATCAGAAGGCATCCTCTTGTTCCTGTGCTCTGAAGCTGCACCTCCTCGCTGCACGTGAGCTCGAGACGGAACGAAGAGCCAACTTTGACCCACCCACCAGCCCCTGAGGACAGCAAGCGGTTTTTGAATAAAGTTGATGGATAACTCTGATTTTCGTTTACAGGTTGTGGTATTATCGTGATGATTTTGAGTATGTAATAAAGAATGGTCGATTTGTGTTACGTTTCGCAAATAAAGAAATTCTGCTTTAGTGTTCATCGGTAAGCATGCTTTTAATAAAATTGTAGTTGCTACTGTCTTTTTTTTTAGTTTAGTCATTTAGTTAGCATTGTCGTATTTATTTTGGTCGGGCGGTAAGGTCATGATCGGTGAGCACTAATTGGAAGATCCCTATGAGTGGGCGTCACCCAGCACGGATGGGAGCGCTCGGGGGAGGTGGCCATTGGCCCCTCAACGGGGAGGCGGTCCCTTCTAAGGATGGGTCGCCGAAAGAAAAGGAAAGGCGGTCAAGGCCCCTTCCTGGGTAGGAGGGGTTACAGCCCCCTCCTGGGGAATTTCCCGGGGCCAGGACGTCTGCGACGGCAGATGTGGTAAGTTGTGTGGGGTTTGGGGGGGGGGGGTCTACGCTACCTTCTAGATACCTCACACGAGTCCTCGTACGACCTCTAAGTGGCGTCGAGTTTTATTGGGGCCCCCGTCAAGTCAAGGGAAATTGGTAATTGCACTTGAGGTACGCCTCTGGGCCGCCCCTCACAAGTGAGGGCGATATTTCTGGGTTAGGGATCTTGACACCGGTTACGACCTTGCCGTTGGCCCTTAAACGTTAGGATGTACAATTTCAAAATTGCAAGTAAATGTTTTGTAGGATGTTAGTTCGGCTAGGAGAACCTTTGTATTAGAGAATCTGTTAAGGTTAGCCAAACATCGCAATGTGGTAATGAAATTGTACATAATATGAAACTGTTTATTTAATGTTTTAATTTTGTTTCATATTTTAATAAATACGGCCGGGAGGGTTACTCCCTCCCGTCTTCCAAAAACTTCAGAACTGTTTCCGGTTTCCCATCCTTGGGGATTGTGTTGAGAGGGGGTGGCGGGTATCTCAGCCATATCAGTGTGAGCTACATTAGGGTGCTTTAATATTGGAAAAATCAATTTCAGTTACAGATGCCTGCGCAAAATAGTTTGGTGCTACATTGTCTTAAAGTATTCACCGCAAAAAACAGGTGACAGCTTTCATATCGAAGTCCTTCTTACAGAAGGGAAGAATCTTGGGAGTCATCTTTGACATTGAACTATGTTTCTCTGCTCAGACTAATGTGGTGACCTCAGCTGGTTTGCTTATACTGAGGGTTCTCAAAAACATTGTCCCATTCCTTCCGTTTGAATTACAGAAAACAGTAATGATGGCTCTCATCACTTCAAAAATGGACTATTGTAATGCCCTCTATCTAGGTACCTCCAAATACCTGATAAAAAACTGCAGTTATTACTTTAAGGCTCTGTGTCCAATCCGCAAGGCTCTTTATAGAGCCGGTCCGTCTTTTTTTCAAGATCAGTTATCCTGGTACATGCCCAGCAGGAACCTTAGATCAAGCTCTGCGCATATGCTCATGGTCCCAAGAATCAAAATAGCAAATTGGGGCAGAAGAACGCTTGCATACCGGGGAGGGAAGCTATGGAATTCGCTGACTATTGTACTTCACTCACAACCCATCTTGCAGCAATTCAGGAAGCAGCTGAAGACCTGGCTGTTCCCACTTTAAGTTTAAATAAAAATGGTTCTGTTGGGTCGGACCAATTACTTTTGAAAACACTCATTAAATGAGAACACAAACTCTCTGATACAAGTCCAACAATTTGAGAAATAAATTCTCAAAAGCTTTAAGTCATGTAATCAATTAATTGTATTAAGAAATTCCAAACATTTGGTATCCGAATTGCAATCATTCTTGGATAACATTCAATGCTTGCGGTGACTGTCAAATATGAAGTGACTTTCAGTGAAAAGTGCTCAGTGAATGAAGAAATATACAGTGCAATTTATGTACAGGTATATACAAATATCTTCGTTGGCCAGATAACAATTTTAAACCAAGGATTCCTAGAGTTCCTATCCGGATCCTGGTATTTCTGGGCCTATGATGTTCGTCGACGTTTCGACCCTTGTACGCCCCAGTTGGTGGTCGCGACGGGTCTTTATCAAGACAGAAGGGGACAGTTTGGGTCTCAGACCGGACAATCTCAGCCTGAGCCTGATGGTGGCGTTACTGCCAATCAATTCTTGCGAAAAGCAATTTCTTTTCAAACAGAGGTGCTTAGTTCCTCTCGTGCAGGCGCTCTTAGCGCCTGCACGAGAGGAACTAAGCACCTCCGTTTGCTTTGAAAAGAAATTGCTGATATTTACTAAATTAATAAATCAATTTGGAATTAATTTGATAATAAAACCCTTTCACTCCCACAAACTCTCTTTATTGGTTTTGTGAAGCCCCAATTGAACTTCACTGTTCACGGTGTTTGATGTAATTGATTGCTCCTTATCAACTCTCCTTTTCGACGAGCAAAGGTCCATACAACCAAAGGCGGGGTTATTTAATGATTACTGTACAAATGAGATACAAGAAACTCCATCCTGGAATTTCTTATGGTTTTGTTACATGCTATTGAACAAGAGGAACAGAGTCATCTAGAAGTTTATGACAAACACAGATTCAAGTTAAAGAATCGACCTATTTTTTCAAAAAAATAGGTGAAAAAGATCCTAATGAATAGATTCCTTTCAAAGACTTTCAGAGAGCAGGGTGAAAAGGATATCACAATTTCAGCATTTTCTAGATTGCTCAGAAGCACTTTGTTTACAGGAGAACCCCACTCTGTACCTGAATCTAAATAGTTTCAAAGCAGCAGCAAAATATCCATCATGAAGAAGCTAGATCAATGCCTATTAAAGGAATGACAGACGTTTAATATGATATCTGCTGCAACAGCCTATGTGTCTTTTTTCTTTTGATGTACTTATCTTTTTGTGCAATCAACCCTATGTACAATGCTCTGATACCCGTGGGTCATGTTCGCACTTGTTAAATTGGTACCCCAAACCCTATTAATAAAGATTATTGAGCTGGTACTGGATAAACAGCTACAAATTAGTGTAAGTGTACAATCAGGAACCGTTGCTGGTGATGAGATTTATATTGCATGGTAGACCACAAAGTTTGTGGCAGTGGGCAAATGCATCATTGAAAATAGGCCCATAGGAATGAATGGGAAGCAATTCCTTATTTGCGATTCTCAATTTGCGAGTCACACATAAGGAATCTGTAGGATTCGCAATTTGTTTTGTGATTCCTACATGCATAAGGAATTGCGATTCCTAAGTTGCGATTTCTTAAAAATCGCAATTTAGGAATCGCAATTCCTGATTTTGATGCATGTGGCCCAGTGTCTGTTGTGCATCCAATGCCAAATTCAAATTCAGGTGTAACCTTGCCTTTGGCATAGTAAGCCCAATTAAGAGACTAGGGATTGATAAACAAATTATTTTGGTCCAAATTGACTAAATCACCGCATGGTAAACTGAACCACCGGCACCACACTTGTTGAACTCTTGAGGAAAACACAATCAACAAGAAAGACAGAATGACAGAATGACCATATTCGCAGAAGGATTTAATAACATTTAATTTTCTCTGCATCACAAGACCTACCCCAGCATAAGTTTAACAATGTTTCCTTCATAAAATGAACATGAATTGTATCCATCTACTTCTCCTTTGATCTCACAAATTGTGTCATCTCTCCATTTCTCTTTATGTAGAAAATGTGTTGTATTATGGCAAATCCCTCATGTTCTGCAGTTGTTGGGTTTTTTACAATGCAGTTGCATTGTTAACCAAATTAGGTATGATCCTCTCTCTTTCCCTCGCCACTATCTTTTTCCCTCTCTTGGTTTTTCTTTCTGTGAGCCCTACTTAAAAGATTACAGTGTTTACCTTATAGAGATTCTATTACTGTCAGTTGAGGCGCCTATCATATAATACAATCATTACCATTGAGCATTTGGATTAGAATTAGAGTTTGAGTAAGGGTGTCTTATTTAAAATATATATTAATATAGTGTTAGATTCAGGGTAACGGTTGTTTCATATTGGAAATGTAATCAGAGTGTTTTAAATAGTTTTAATATAATTTAATATAATTAATACAGTAAAATATTGGACAAGGATTGGTATAGGGTTTTCTTTATGTTAAGGTCTAAAATAAATTTGAATGCATTTAATTAAATTTTAAATGAGTAATGACATAGGTGCTAATTTAGGGTTCGGTGAATATGGACACACTACCAACAAACTCCAGGTGTTCCACCTTCCCTATTTGAAGTGAATACCTGTATATACACTCTAAAGGAGCGATATTCAAAGTACTGCCTTGTCGCCAAATGTGGCTCTCTTGACCTTTACATGCACCCCTCTTCCAGGTCAACAGCAGAACTGAGCTGCTGTTTCATCGACTCAGCTCTATGATTAAAAAGATGTTAAATAAACAGGCAAGCCTTTATTTAAACGTTAATTGAAGTTAAAGAAAGAATGTAAAAAGGTTTTCCTGCACCTTTAGCTTCAGGAACACCTTAATTCTTAATAACATATTGCAACAAAAGTGTAGAAATATGATAAGGTCTATTCACAAATCAAAAAATTTACTTCATTAAGATGCAGAGCCATTTCACCTTAGTACATCAGATTATATCAGTGCATTGAGAAGTATTTTCTTTTGAAAGAGATAGTTGTTAAACATTAATTCAGAAACATTCATACTTCCCCTCATCCTGAAAACAATACCAATAATGAGCAAAAAGGCAAGTCAGTTGTTATGTGCCCTCTTTGAGTGGCTTGGCTTTCTATTATACAAGGTCTACATTACAGTTTATTAAATCAAACTCAGGAGAAGGTTTTCTACAGTGCTCATCCTGAGTTCATGCATTTAACGTTCTCTTCAATGCAAAGGAGGGAATGTGAAATTAAACAACTGCCTAAGGTTACACAATTTGGTTAAGTGGGGAAGCCAGGATTAATCCCAAATGTCAGGGTTTCTTATGGTGCAGTAGAGCCACTAGAACGTATATGCTTCTCTTCCCCACAACCATCATATTACCACTACCACCTAAAACTTCTGCCCCCAACTGCACACCGCTAGCATCGATACAGCCCTCATTCACATCACAAACCAAACTTTGTGTCCCCTGGAAAAATATATGTGCGATTACCCATGCTCTAAATAAAGCTGACAGAACATCCACATGTACATAACCTAATTATATCTACTACTTTTTAGTGATTTATCTTCATCCACTGAACTCTACATGGACCACTTAAATGTTGGTTAGGTTAGGATTAGATTTAGGATTATATTTAGGGCTAGTATAAACTGTGGTCAATGTGTTTACTTTACTTGAAGTAAAACTAAGGAAGTTACTAAAAAACAATTCAATCTTTTCATTTATTATTGGCATGAACATTTTCTTTGAAACACATGTACTGTAAATATATATTAGAAATTAAAATAGTTATTAATGAATAATTTACATTGTGTATAGTTAAAGGTAGGTTTAGATTAGGTGTTCTTTTTAAATTAACTGATTAAAAATGCCATAAAAATACTAAATGAATACAAAAAAAATCAGCATTATTAATTAAAAAAGCCTGTATGTGGACATTAGCGATGAGTAATGAATCATAAATAGGAGGTGTTGGTATAATGCTGCGATTATGATAACTATAGATTAACATGGTGCTGAAAAACTAAATTAAATTATTAAACTAATGGCATAGGAGATAGTTGTGTTGACGAGGTAATGGTAATCAGTGATTGATAGTGGAGCTAATGGCAGTGAAGGTAATGGTACCAACAGATGTGGCATACACAGGTACGCACATATGAACTGCGCACATTACAGCTGCTCTATTGGTCATCGTATACACCTTTCTGCGCCAAATTAATGACTGTGGATGGTCTGCAGCTTTAAGCATCTGTGGCCATAGGCTTAACTTAATATGCTATCAAGTGTTGAATTTATCTTGTTGTGTTTTTTCCTGAAAAGTTTTTTTATCTGACGGAATTGACCCAACTACACATCGTGAATAAATTTGGGCCTTTAAACAACAGTGCTCCATTCACTGACCACTCATGGCTCTTGCCTACTTGAAGTGAGCATTAGTTAAAAAAACAATGGCCTTGATTACGTGAATCGTTGGAGTTGCCTCCGACCAACACCGTTTTGGTGAGGGAACCGCCCGACTAAAGGTATAGGTCGGCGGTTCCGAACACCTGATTAAGAAGCGACTACACATGGTGCGGTCAAAAACTCCCATATCTATATGGGAGCTTGTGCGATGGGCCGAAATTGCCCGCAGCACAAGCTCCCATATAGATATGGGAGTTTGTGAAAAGCCCTGCACTGTGTGGCTGGCATGTCACGGTGCTTGCCACATGGTGCAGGGATTTTCAAGATGAGGAGGGCCTTGGGGGAGGGGGCCCTGCTAGGAACCCCCAATGTCGCTTTCCGACAGCCTTTCGATGTGAGAAAGGCCAACATGGAAAGGCTGGAAGATAACGACATCATAATCCTGACTGCAGAAACCAAGTTCTAAAGAGATTATGAGGAGCTTCTTACCGGCCAAAGGGTTCTGTTGGTAAGCATTGTTTGGTCCCTCTGACTCCTGCCTTTGACCGCATGCATCGTGATGTGACCATCGATGCGGTTCGGACCACAACCAACAGGCTATCAGTAGCGTCTGTACCGCATGGTAATCAGGCCCTATGTTTGTACAAAGGTGGATTGCAAGTATTTATTAACACTCAAAAAGTCACAAATGTTTTTGTATTCACCATACTAGCTACCTGAGGCATTCTCATTGGAGCATCCATGTTTCCTCTCACCTTTTTCTTAACATTTGAAAGTCCTTTGACAGCTTCTGGGTTTCTCAATCAAAGGGGCGGCTGCCATGACGCACGGGTTGGGGCTAGGGTCACGGATGTCACAGGGGAGGATTGAAGGAAGGGGATCAGGGGTTTGGTCTGAGTACTGTGACAAGTCAATCAGCCAAAGGCTCTTGGGGTGCATGTTCTCCTTGCAGGCTGTAATGCAGCCTTCATGGATAACAGGGAAGTGCGCATGACTGCTTTAGGCGGCCCGTAAGGACTGACCAAACAGTCATTGCGCACTTGGATGAGAAAACCACTCCACCCCTGCCTTGCTCCATGAACAGACCAGCCCTGCCCACCCTCCCACCCTCAAAGGAAACATAACATGATAATAACTTAAAGTTATTACCATGTTTTGTTTCCTCTTCTCGCACTGATCCAGCAGTTCAACAACACTGGGCCCATAAACTCACAGGGCGTAAAACTGCTAGGGTCAAGTTTGTAATTTCCGCAGTGTTCGGGATTAGTTATGTAATACCCCTAACTGACCTTTTACTGATCAAAAAGTTCTTTTCTCTGGTCAACTGACTATTAGTTGAACTAGTTGATGGTGAAAAATACCATAAAACTAACTGTCCTTTATTTCAATGTAAATAACCACAGAATCAAGAAAGTTTTAAATCTTTATCTAAATTTATGCATGTGAACCATTTCAAAATACAGTGCAGTCACCGTCATTCATAGGAGAGAAAATTCAATTCATAAACACCAAGCATAAACTTCGGACTCGCACAGTAATCAATGTTCAGAAAGGGAGAGGACAGAGAGAAAAGGACATCAATAAATAACAGAAAAATAATGGTTGCCAAGGATGTTGTGAATCACCAACCCCCTGGTCCAAGGGCTGGTGAGTGTCCCCCAGGATAGACCTCTCTAGAATACCGACGATTGTGCCACACCCCACTCTGACACTCTCTTCCTCCTCGAGATTCTTCTGCAATCTTCTGATCTAACCCAATTAATTAGGATATAAAGTTCTGCTAAAAGTTCTGCATTCTGTTCTTCATCAGCATCTCACAGCATCTCTCCGAGCAGCATCTCAGTTAGGGGTGGGCTTCAAATTCCGTTGTGCTAGCGGAAATTGCGATTACTTGACATTTTTGCCGGCCAATGTTTTTTTTGGGACCAAAAAAATTACGCATGCAGCAGCGTTGTCCGGGAACCAAGCTGGGAGCAACACCTCCGCACCAGCGGTCCAACCCCACCAACCTAAGCCCAAGTCCTTGAGTTTCGCAGAGGTAACCAGTCTACTAACGAGCATTAATGTTGAAATGTCATTATCGCAAAGTAGTACACAATCATGCAGGCAGAAACTCAGCAGATAAGTGTGCAGCAGCAGCCGCAACAAGAACAGCAGCAGCCGCAAGAACAGCCCACAATAGCAGTTGTTGCTCTTGAAGTAGGGGGCTTTTAGGAAATCGAGCTTCCTGCAGACAAAGTGGAGCAAACCACTGTTTCGGAAGATGTATTGTCTTCAAGACCACCAGCAAGGAAAAGGAGGCTAGGTCCATCATCTTCTTCTTCAAGCCCCGCTCCTGATGATCGTGATGCCACTTGGAAGTCACCAGCTCAGTCTGAGAGTGATGCACGCCACAAGACAATGCTAGTGAAAAGGAAGGTTCCAGGAAGACTTAGAGTTATGGAGGTAGATGTACAGGGGATGATGTTGATGATGACGAGCCTGTCATCACGCACATAACCCACCCAAAGGGGATGGAGACCAACATTATCACCCTATCCAAAAAGGCTGCTGCTGAGCGGCATGTCGCAAGGATACCACCAACACAGGTTACACCCCCACGACCTCCAGCTGCCATATTTTCAAAGGCCCGGCAGGGTCCTACATCCAGCTCAACTATCTCAGTAGGTAGTGGTAGAAGTCACAGTGTAGCTCCACAGAGTCACATTCCAAGCACACACTCCAGTTCAACTGGTATTGAAAGTGGCACATCCCGACTTCTTTTCGGTTAGCACTAAGGAGGAGAACGTTGCTACATGCTCAATTTGTCGACAAGGTATTTGGCGGGGTAAGCTTGGTACAAACTATGGCACCAGAGGCCAAACAAGTCATCTCAAAATACACCACACTATCGTGTGGGAGGATCACCTACTTCACTTACAACAAAGTAAAAAAACTCAACCTATTGATGTTCGGCATGTAAAATCAGAAGACAATATTATTGCGGTGGAAGGTGAAGAAAAGGGAGGCATTTCTAACACTGTGCCCAGTATTGTAGTGGTACCGCCCACATCCTCCTCAGCAACATCTCAGTGGCACCACAGTAAGAGCCATACTCAGAGTCAGGCTGAGACACCAAGGCAACCAAGTACTGCAATTAAACAAAGTGCGTTCTTGAGCCTAAGTGGGTTAATGAAAACAACAGCACCACAAAGGAAAGTTATCCAGCCTACCATTGAGAGCATGCTTAGGTTGGAGGGGCAGTTCCAATGCAACCACCCAACTGCACAGTTGTACGATGCGAAGCTGGCTAAAATGTTAGCGCTGGACCTTCTCCCTTTTTCATTTGTAGAAGGGGCGGGTTTCCTTGAATTTGTGTTAGCCATCTGCCCTAAATGAAAGGTTCCCAGCCGGTCCTATTTCGTAAGAATTGCTGTTCCGGCACTACGTCATGATGTGCTGGAATTGGTTGGACAAGCTTTGCAGCAAAGCTCTGTTCACAATATCCACCTGACAACAGACATGTGGACCAGTTGCCAAGCCACAGATTACATGCACACTGGGTCTCTTTTTTGGGGCTTAGGGATAAGCTATCTGAAGGAGGTGCTGTTGACACAGCTGAGATTTTTAAAACTACTCAGAAACATGCAACTGTAGCCATGTTCGCCATGGAGAAATCTCATACTGCTGTAAACATTTTGGAAGAGTTTCACAGCAAGGTTTTTGAATGGCTGCACCCAAGAGGGCTTAGTATTGGTTTTGTTTCCACAGATAATGGCAGTAATGTACTTAAGGCCATGGAGCTTGGTTCCTATTTCAGGGTTCCGTGTTTGGCGCACTGCATAAACATTGTATTCAAGACTTTGTGAAAAAAAACCATAGTCAGCAACTTACTGACCACCTGCTGAAGAATATGCACTAATTTCAGCCATTCTTTTAAAGCTCGGAAACAGCTGAGGATCATTCAACGTGACTAAAGAATTCCATTTAAAGCACTCATCCAGGAGGTGGCAACACATTGGAACTCAACTTATTACATGCTTGATCATCTGTTTGAGCAGTACTGACCACTCGATGAATATGTCATGCGAAGAGGAGATGCTACTGTGAAAGGCATGACCCTTCAGATGGACCAATGGTGCCTAGTTAAATGTTTGACTAAGATGCATCGTCCTTTTGAGGTCTTCACACGTGAAGTCAGCAAGGAGGACTGCACTATGGGCCAAGATATACCATTATTGCAAATGCTAGAGTATCAGCTGAAGGCAGTGTCTGAATCATACAAAGGTGTAGAGGAAGAAAAAGAAGCCTATAAGTTGGTGGAGAGCTTAGCTTAGCTGACAATACAAAGGTGCAAAATAAGATTTTGTCACAAGAACATTAAATTTCTGCCACAATTCTGGATCCATGGGCAAAACTGGCACTGAAAACATTAATTCCTTTTTCAGGGATGGATGTTGCCCGCTACAAAACTTGGATAGCTGAGGCAGCGAGTAAGTTGGAACGGCTGCTAATTAAAAGCCCGCTAGATCATCCCACAACAAGTACTGCAGCAGGGCATCCGACATCAAGTGCAACTTCGGAGGCTCAGGGCAGTGCGCTTGGCTCAGAACACGCACCATCACTGTCAACAACAGCAATAACTGGATCATTAGACCCAGTGGCATTGTTACAGGATTGGTAGTTATTTTAGGCACTGGCAAACACAGTGCTGATGCACAGAGAAAAGAGCCCAAAAAAAGTTTAGCAACCCTGAACATTGAGCGGATGGTCCAGGCCTATCTGGACGACCCAACGGAGGTGTACATTCATCAAAACCCATTGCGGCATTGGTATGGGAAAAGGGCCCAATGGCTACTGCTAAGCAGGTTGGCGATAAGCTATCTGGCTTGCCATGTCGTAAGTGTATCTTCCGAACGTGTTTTCAGTGCTGCTGGTTCCATTGTAACAGTGAGAAGGACCAGTCTCTCGCCCACAAACGTTGTGAGGTTAACAATGATCAAAATGAATCAGCACTTCATACCACCAAATTACACAATACATGAATCAAGGGAGGAAGATGAGGACAGTGGCTCAGGTGACGGAACTAGTGTGTTACATGATGATTACCTACTTTTTCAAAAAATGTACACTAAAGGGAGGATATGCTAAGCAACCTGCCGTCACTGTGGACCTGCTCTGTCCTGTTGTGTTGTAGGTCAATGCTGGAAAAAGACTAGAGTAGAGATGATGCACACATGATGCCTCAGAAAGTGTTCTTGTTGCACTACACCATATCTTGTGCATGTTTTTCAGCTTTGTTTCTCAATATCCCTTTTGTTTTTCTATCTACAATTACAGGCCAGGCCTTACCCTCTGCTATACTTGGGAAAACAATGCACAATTACCTTACAAAGAAATCTACATCTGCCAGGCAGGCAGTGGCGACACCCAAGATTGATGGACAAGAGGACCAAGAGGAATGCCGAGATGCAAATCCACATTTTTGACCAGGATAACACAGTAACAGTATCAACTTTCATCATCTTTTAAATAATTGTATTAATTTGTTTGTTTACAATCTTTACAACAGTGTGTTCTTGTTGTTGTTATTATTATCATTAGGTTTGCTCTCTGTTCATGATTCATCCCTACTGACATTTAAAAAAATTCTTTGCTATCTGTAAAAGTAAGCCCGGAACAACTGAACACAAACTGTATGTAATCCGGGTCTCCTTATCAATTATCATCATGCATGCATTTTCTTTTTCTTCCTTAACATATTGATATGGATATGGTAGTCTTAAGAGTTTATCATTTGTTGTTTTTCCATGCGTACTGTTTTTTATTTTCAAACCTTTCCTTAACCCCCCCTTCCCATCCATTCAACAAACCCTAACTCTCTTCACCCGGGCTGTGTGACTTATTGAGGTGTGACTAAATTACATGTACACCAATAATTTTTCACATGCTTGCTAGGGCTAATGTGGTAAAAGCAACAATGCTTAAATTTCAAGTCAGAGCGAGGATCTTCTTCTGCTTGCACTCCATGAGCATTGTTTTTTTAGGTGATTTTTATTTACCAAAGGAACATATACATCCGCATTAATTGCCATCATCGATTGGATTTGTTGTCATCCTCCTACACAGCACTAACTGTGACGCTTGTGTCGAGTGTACTGTAGGCCTAGTCAAGTGACTCAACACAACTATAGTTTGTAACTCTGTGTAGTAGACTATCCCCACCACCATTATGTTTTGTTGTAATTTATTTTTGCATATTATTGTTTCGCAGTAAGTTTTGTACTGTACTTCATTCTACTACTCCTCGAACAGTCTCTCTCAGACAACTGACTGTCTCATTTTCTTTTTTTGCAAATGCTGCTGCCAGTGTCTACTACTACTTCCACACACTCGGGTGACACAAATCTTTCTGCGTTTTAGCATACTCCATCTCGCGATGGTCAGTCAGCAGAGAAAACATATTTACATACTTATCAGCCCATATCAATTCTTTCGTGGCCAACGGTATATGTTAAACCACCCTCTCCCGTCTTGAGGGCAAAGAGCCCTCCCTCGCCATTGGCAATGTCTGCTTACCCGGCTCCGTTGTCGTTCCCGCTGTTTTCTCGACGCCAGCTGCCGGTCCTTCCAAGGTCACCTGTGGGGGGACAAGAGGGAGATTCGCCTTTGCGGCAGCTCGCGACTGCCGCAACTGCTCCATTAGTAACTTGGCCTCTTCGGCCGTGTCTTCAGGTGCCGTAGCACCCCCTGTTTTTCTGCCGAGCCATGCAGCCAACTGGGCGGCTAATCCCGGAGGCATGTCCTCCTCGTTGGCGGGCGTAACAACAACCGGAATCGGCTGACCCGCGTCCGGGATTGGTACCGGGGCCTCGACTGGAATGGCCGGGTTTGCCGGGGGTACTTCGGGGACCGGGACCTCCCCCCCTGCCGCCCTATTCCTGACCCGTTTACCCCTACCCGTGGGGACAACTCCCGGCAATGCCGGGCCTATAACCTTCTTTGGTTTACCCGTATCATTCATTGCAGCCATCTGCTTCTTCATGTTTGCCATATCTCGGCCAAGCGCCGGGACCATACCGACGTTTCATTCGATCTTCGCCATTCTGCTCACCAGCATGCGAAGCATCTGGTCCTTCCCGGACTTCTTTCCTGCCTTCTTGCCATACATCGCTTTCCGAATGTTCGATCCCAGTTGATCAACACGGTCCTGGATCGTAGCCTCGAAGTCGCTGAAAGAGAAACACAAGAATTACAAGTTCTCAAAATTGCTCCTTGTTCCGTCGAGGGCTCACGTGCAACGAGTGGGTGCAGCTTCCAAGCACAGGAACAAGAGGATGCTTCTTCGGATTCCCGCTCTCTTTATTCCTCATCGGGAGGGCGTGAACCCTCCGCCGGTACGCCTACTGGGCGTGGCCATCGGTGTAGGTGTCTAGGACAACCCCTCTTAGGCGGGAAAAAGGCGCGCCCCGGCTACGCCACTTCGGGCATACCAGCCGTGACACGCCCCCCGCCCAAAATGGTTTCCCGGGAGGATCCGTACCCCCAACCATACGTTCCGGGGGACTGAGTGGTCGCCCCTTTCCATGATTTCCCATTTTTTATGGACTTGTAGTTGTTGTAACTGTAACTAAGTGTAACAATGTTTATTATTTTAATGTTATGCATTTTCATGTTGGTGCTGCATTATAGAACAACGTACAGAGCTTGTCAATTGAAATAACAATTTTGAACTTACATAGACTCGGTGGTACTTGCCGTGGACTTACACGACTGAGCGAGCAAAAGGAAGGGTGTGCATGTGCATTGCTTCCACGACTGAGAGGTCTGGAGTGTTATGTTCTGTGTTGTCTACTTGTTGCGTATCTTGGGGTTCCAGAGAGCTAATAGTTATGACGAGACACTACTATAACTAGTCGAGCAGGAGATTGTGGTGGGTTCTGAACTTCTGATTGGGGTATGAGGAAGGTTCAACCTACCATCACCAACATCCTATTTTCTTGTGCAAAGTTCTGTATGTGCAAAATCCCTACAACAGTAGTAGTATGTCCTATCAAAATAGTAAAATCTGGTTGGGCATTTTTTGGTGGGAATTATCGAGAAGCCTCAAGATTAACAAAGACTCCATATCAATAAGAATAGTAGTACAAGAGGACAACTCAAAGGACTGGACTCAATGGCTAGAGCTACTGGGGAATCTGAGTTTTATTTAAACCCTTTTAAATAAAGAGTGGCCAACTGGGCAAGCTTAGCTACAGACAGACTAATAGTAGTAGTACAGAGAGTCATCATAGCAGAGGCAGTTAGAGGCAGGGATAACAAGAATTTAGAAACAGATAGTCCAGATCGAAGGATAATTGTTGATAAAAAATAGCATTAGGAAAAGGAAACAATAGTTCAGAAAAAATATGGTGCAGTAAAAGTTTGGGAATAAGAATTATTAATATTAAAAACAAGAAGACTTACTAGGGCCAGCAGAAGAGTCCTCGTCGTTGTCCTCCTGTTGCTGTTCTGCTCCTCCCGCCGACTGAGACCCTGTCTGCTTGCCCCTGGGTGCTGGACATGAAAGATACACGAAAGAGACAAACATTGATGATTGGTGTGAAACAAATAAAATATTTTTAAAGGACGGTCAAAAAACATTTATGTAAACAACAATTGCAATAAATAAATTGACCTATCTCATCTGGTAACAAGCAGTATCAGGGGATGCACGGATCAACTACTTACAATTTATCAACACTAATCCAGTCTTCAATTCTGATTCCAGAATACTAACTAAGCCTAAGTAGTACGTACCACATGACCTAGCCCACCTATTCCAGGTGTTCCAAGTATACATTAATTATGCATTTCCACTTCTTTTAGTCCTCAAAAATGCATAAATGGTCAAATGGAGGACACATGACTACATTTTTGCATACACCAAAGTTTTGGTTGATTGATTGATGATGAAGTTCTGCTAGTACTAAGCCTATTAACACTAATTGAACAAACTACAAAAGGTTCTACTAACGACTGGGGTAAGTAGTAGCAGCACGTGAGGTAACAGAGGGGGCATCACGCATACCACTAAAAAATTACAAACTCATACTAATAAGTAACTAAACCTAAGTCTCAATCTAATCCTATCTCTTATTGACAGGACAAAGTAAGTACTAGAGTCACTATAGTATTACGTAACTTAATTTCACTAAAATAAACTCTTACATTATCACTCTAATCAAGTACAAACACAAAGTTGCAAACAAGTAAGATTAGTAGCGCAGAAGAGCACCTATGTCATAACAATCACAGAAGACTTTCAAACGTAATTTACATGTAATGTAAGCAGCAGCATTCTATATGGTTGGAAAAAAAAGATATTCGCAACATATAACACAGATCAGAAGAACAGACACAAAGTAGTAATAATTAAAACGTTACTCACCAAGACCCGGGACCTCCACTCCTAGCAGGTCCAGCAGGTCCTGCTCCCATTCCAGGATATCGTACCACCGATGCGTCAATTGATTCTGGCTGCGCCAAACACCAGAGCAGCAAAACACTACCCGGCGCTCCTTCCCCCACTCCTGCTGCCAGGGTTAAGGGGAGGTGGCGCTGCACAAATAAAACCAGTGCAGCCAACTCCACCTCCCCAAATAAAGCCTGTACCTGCACCCCTTGTGAGCACCGCAAGGAAGGCGGTCGCGGCTCTGGCTCCGGCGTCAAGCTCTTTGCCCTTTGGACATGGTTCTGGGGTGGGGGGGCGGGGGCGGGAAAGAAAAGGTAAAAATTAAAAAAGAAATTAAAAGAGCAGGCAATAGAAAAAGAGTGAAATAGTAGTTACAAATACAAAAAGTAGACAAAAACAAAAAATATAGAATCAGGATTTTAAGAAAGCTCAAAGAAGCAAAGGATTGACAAGATAGAGGGAGGATTCAAAAGCAGGCCGCTGACCCATAACAATAGAGTGAAAAACAAGATAACCACGCCCATTGCAACCGTGTGGGCAAGTTTGCGCAATATTTTTCCCCCGAGCACCAAAAAGCAGCGCAAACATGTGAAAGCGTTCCCGAACAGGAAATATGTATCGCGAACGGGCACGAGCATCCATTGAGCGACCCGGAACAGGAAATATGCATCACAAGCTGGCGGGATAAGTGAAAACAAGATGGCCGCACCCATAGGCAACCGCATGGGCAAGTTGGCAAGACATTTCCAAAATAAAAAATATCGCAAACAGGCGGGAAACGAACTTTCGCGTCTTTGCGATATTTCCGCATGTTTGCGAACATTTTTGACATTTTCGCGAAGAGTTGCGTAACGCGATTATGCAAATTCCGCCCACCCCTAATCTCAGTCTGAGTCTTCATTCAGCAATTCTACATCTGACTAACTAACTAGAGCTATCTTAGTTATACCTTTCGTTCTGAATATTCCACCGACTAAAGTTTCAATATTGTAAAAATACGAAATATGATTGGTCAGGCAAGGGGGAAGCTCCATCACACCATGCTTACATGTCATTAAAATCAGTGCAACTATTGTTCGTAAACCCATCCCCTTAATTTTTATTCATAAATTTTACTCCCATCCACTACGTGTATCCATTCTGAAACATTAATGACACTACGATGAATAGAACATCTCATTTCTCAACTCTGCACCATCCGTTCCCATGCTTGTAGCACTCTATCTTGGCTCCAGTGCAACTTTTTAGTCATGGCCTTCATGGCTTCACTCAGTGAGCATGCGAGGCATCGTGCGATGTCACTTCATTGAGTCTGGATTTGCAAGAGAGGCCAAATACGTACTAGTGATAAAGCCAAAAGACAGATGTTACTTTCACAAATAAAATGATTGCACTGTATACCACCCACCTCTAATCTAACCCAGTTTATTTATTTATGTATTTTCTACTGTATTAGCATTAGTAAAAAACACTCGATTTAGTTTAAACAAGCAGATGCCATGCACGCAAGTCTCCAAGACACCATTTTAGTATCTTCTGCTCATGCTCCAGAATTTCTCTCCAAGCATTAATACGTCATATTACGTAGATGCAGTTGACGGATGCGCGCAACAGTTCCCTGTTTAGAGCGGTATTAGTCTTTCTTCATTGTTATCCGCATTAGTACACACATAAGCAAAGTTCGCAAACCTGCGTGTTCAATGTGGTGCGTATTATTTATTCACGAAACATGGTTTAATAACTTGTTAGTGAGTTAAACGAGAGGATTGCTCTGATCAAGTCTCTTTTCAATGAGTCCTTGCTCCATCAGCACTGATTGAAATCAGTCGGGCGACGCTCCTCCGCCATAGTGGAATGACCCGCTACTGCTCAATCAAGGTGGAGAGCTGACAAGAATAGAACAGCCCAACTTCTTGATTTAATCTAAATTACAGCAGATCAACATTTGCTTCCAATAAAAACTGTAAGACTCATTGTTGAAGTAAAATATCCTAACCTTTTTGACTGAACTCCATAAAATGACAAGTGAAAAGCGTGTTTAGTGTCTCCTCAAATTAGCCCATTTCTGTCCCTAGTGCCTGTCACTGCCTGGCTATTCTTGCAACCACGTACTCCTATGGCAACACCCCCTTATTGAGAACTCTGCTTTAGTTGCAACTCATCACCTAGAATATCAATAAAGTCACCGCGGGGAGTGCGCATGACTCCTGTGCATTATACCGACTCGTTACTTTTTGTCAAATGCTCAAGGCTCGGTCAGTGGTACATAGAGTATTGAATGGAAATAGCAAGAGAGGCAGGTACACTAACGTGCATAACCACTTACATTGCTGGATAGAGCTCTGATGTTACTTCTTAAAATGAAGCAGACGTTTTGCAGTTTTTGTGCCTGTCAGGGGATTAGTCTTCCTATCGTCTTTATTGAACCTTGGATCATATCCTCTTCAGACGACTGCTCGAAAATGTCTTCAGTTAATTGTAGTCATTATTTTTTGTTACTGCTCCACTGTAATCTTTCATTATGGTGGATTTAGCGCCTGGATGCACCATGTAGGTCGTATGCACTATATGAATGTGTTGGGTGAAATTTGTAAGTTCACGTTCTGGAGCTGATAAAATAAAAATCATTGATTTGAGAGATAAAAGCACCTTCTATTTAAGTGCTAAGAAAATGTTATTTCTAGTGCGTTCGATGTAAAAAATTGTCAAACAGTTCTTGTTATTAATAAACACATGCTACCTCTTTAGAGCATAAAAAGCCGCCCGAGGGAAGAGAGATTGTGTACGTAGTGGTACGACAGCTGTGGAAAAGAAATATTTGACCAGAATTCATTTTATACATATATTATTCAGTGAAAGGGAATAAAAAAGCAAACAAAAGCGATTGAATGAAATACAAACAGAATAGCATAACATAAATCCCTGTATGCACGAACGAACGCTTCGGGGGAAAAGGAGTTATTTTCAGTTTTAAAACGTTCTATTCTTGTATTATGCTGTTGTACCGGACTCTGAGGTCTACACAAAAGTCGCATGGCATGCCCTTGATGCTGCAACAAATGGGCATGCAGCAGTCACTGGAACAGTAGCCATGAAACCATGGAAACCTCCTGACCCCCTCCTGCAGTCCAGCTCTCAGCTCCTCTGTATCAGCTGTCAGTCTTTCTAAACACTGTGATAAAATAACTTTATTTTCTTCTTACTGCGCTGCCCCATTTAATGCTGTATGTATTTTAGAAGCCCCGCTGGACGATAAAATATACTGCCTGCTCTCACAAAATCTGATGTATTTATTGGTTAAGTTCCAAGTGCTTGCAGTGGGCTGTACAGTATTCTTGAGCTTGCCTTTATTACTCACTATCTTTAAAATGCAGGCCTCCAATATTTATAGCATTTCCTTGTAATGCACTGACACACACATTTCTGATGTTCTGTTTAACTGGTAAATGTTTTATTGCAGACACACCAGGGGCCTAGCTTAGTCAGTGGGGTTGAGGGAAAGTGGGGGAGGAGGGCATGAATGTCAAATTTCCAAACAACAAATACAGTGATCAGCAGGGGGGAGGGGTGAGATGACCAAGTTTTGGGATTGAAAGTTACCATGAGGAACAGCCTTGGCACTGATTTGCATTAGGCATGCCTATGTCTATAGTGGCACAGTGAGCGATAAGAGATGGATTGGAAAACTTCGAACCCCAACCAGCCAACGACGACTTCCTCAGCCTCCTCGCGCCCAAAGTCGCTACCTTCAACCACCAGATCACCGACTGAGACTGTCTCACCATGCAGAGGACCTCAGACATCATGCACTCCATCCACTCAGGAGCAACCCAGGGCCCCTACCCCCAATCCCCATATGTTCAACCTCAGCAACAGGACCATTAGCAACAAGCGCACAGCAATCTTCACCACATCCATCACCTCGGCCACCGTCCCAGATGAGTAGAAATACTCTAATGTCAAACCCCTCCTCATGGAATTGTCCGCCAATCCAAATTAGCTCAGGTACCATCCCATCTCGATGCTCCCTTTTCCAGCAAAGGTACCTGAAAAGGCCATAAACCTCCAACTCACGGAATACTCCAAATCCAACAATCTTCTGGACACATCCCAATCTGGATTCCGCACCAACCACAGCACTGAAACCACTTTGATCGTGGCCACTGATGACATCAGAACCCTCCTAGACTGATGTGAAGCTGCTGCCCTGATTCTTCTCAACCTCTCAGCTGCCTTCGACACTGTGTCCCACCACACCCTGATCAAGAGGCTTTATCAGATCTGAACCCTTGTGGTTATCTGTTCCAGGTGCGTCCTCCCAGGTGTTGTACCCGATTATTGTGCCCTAAAGAAGGTGAGACCCACGTTCAGGTTACACACCGAAACGTACATTAGCGCTGGAGTTCTTCTTGTATATCTGTTGCGCTGTTTGTTTCCCCCGTTTGCAACCATCAATACACTGAGAAGAAATTGGAGTTTAAAACATGAACTGTACCACCAATTGATTTCTTGTTTCATGTGCTAATGTTGTCATTGATCATACTCATCCTATATATGTTGACACTACAGAAGCATTATTTGCTTCACATCATATGGGGGATCTGTTTATGTGTATATTATGATATTTTGTAATTGTGGAACCCTTATTTTGGAGGACGTATGGTAATGTGTGAGTATATGTTTGCTTGCTGGAACAAATGGGTTTGTGTGACATAGGATACACTTGGGTTATTGTTGTGCTATCTTCATTATGTTTTTATATAAAGTGTATAATTATTAAATTATATTCAATAAATAAATTTGCTACTTTTGGTACTCAATGGTTTTTGTGCCATTCTTTAGAAGGCCAGTTTTTCCATGTCTGTGGTACGGCATCGGTGACTATTAGCACATTGTGATTTTGTACACAGGCAGAGAATTGTTGTAATGAGTAGAGTTTTGATTTCCACTGTTCTCCCTGTCTTTTATCTGCTCCAGGGGCAGCCTTCAGTGTGAGTGGTAGATTCAGACCCACACCTAAAGAACCCTGCATAACCAAGGACCAGCATACATCAACCCATGCCTGTGCTTCCACTAACCCTCCTGACTACTGCGCTCCACTTCCCTCTCCCTTGCCCACACCTCCGCATCCGCTAAAGCAACAGTGGAGAATCCTCATTCTCTCACCGCTCTGCAAAGTCCTGGAACAGCTGCCCCCATCCATCTCCAGACCTAACTATCTCTTCGAAAATTCAGAAGGGGGACACAAGACCCTGCTTTTCAACTGATGTCACCCTTGCAGCTTGGCTCTCAGCACCTGGATATCTTTGCTGCGGATCAGCTGTGTTTTATGAATCCTGATTCATTGATTGATTGACTACGTTGAGTGATAGCCACTGGTTACTCTATTTACAGGTATTCATCCTGTCACTTTTTGGTTGTCTGATTGACAGCAGTGTGGCTGTAAATTGGATATTGGCTCAGCTTTCCAAGCCTTCTCCTGCCAATGCTTATGAATGTCAAAAGTATTCCATTTGCACCCATTAAAGGAGTGCTCCTATGGGTGAGGTTTACGATTTTTTGATAAATCGGTCAATATTTAAGTTTCAATTCCCAAAAAGTGAAAAGCTCTTAGTTAAATTAGACCTACAAGAAAAATGTCAACAGACATAGCAAAAATGGCTCAGGGGTGCCATACCCAGCTCCTGAGCCAAGAATGCATTTGGAGGGTATCACAACCAAACCCCCCACCCAAAACGTATGCCCCTGTCCGTCTCACCTGAGCATGGTAGTTCCCCCTGAGATCCCATGACTACGGTCATGTACAACGCAATGGGATCGAGTCCCTGTACTGTGTTTACCTTTTTTAGATGTATTTCACTGCACATACTCTTCTTTTCTCTGCTATGGGGAGCCTTGATGGTAGAGTCATCACATTGGTGCATGCACTCTGGGATCCATGCTTCCAGTCCTTGCCTTTTACAAATCATTTGATCAAGTGACTGACAGGCCCATTTCTAAGCCCAAGTTGTAAATAGAGGTGGTGTGCCCGCAAATTAATAGGGCTACCTGAGACAGAGCCGAGGCAAGGGCCTGGTTTGGCTCGAAGAGTCCAAGCACAAGCCAAGCCATGAACTTGTTTGATACCTATTACATGCAACAAACATAAAATAAGAATATGTTACAGTCTCTTCAAAATTCAATAACGTGTATTTCTTTAACATACTGAAGCATTTCACTGTAGCACCTCAGGATATATCAATGCATAGACGGATATTAAATTAAAGTGATACTTTGTAAGCATGAACTTGGAAATAATAATGGCTCCCCCTCAATGAGAATGCCATTAGTGAACTAAGGTCAGTAATCATGTAAACCCTAAACATTGTCTATCTTCTTATTTTAGATAGAGCAACATTATAATCCATTAAATCAAACCTGACAGGCGCTTGTACAGTTCCTTTCCTGAACGCACGTATTTAAAAACACTCTCATGTATGATAATGAAGAAAAAGGAGGTGCTGTGAAATGAAATATTTGCATAGGATCACACAAGTTGGGCCAGCAGGGAAGCCAGAATTGATTCCTGGTTATTTGATTTCACATTTTGGAATTCAGCCTTCAGATGTATATCTCTGTTTCTTTCTCTCTCTTCTGTTTTACATCAAATGTCACTTTTTTGTTATTTATTCTTATTGCACAATAAAGTCTGACACTGACACTGAAGACCCTGCTCAGTGCCCCCAGACCCAACTACAAAGCCCAGAATGAATTTATTGGTGGGGTACCACAAACTAAATCCACCCACCCACCTCCAAAGCTACCCCCCTGAGGCTCATAGTGTAATTAAGGTATATAGCAGTACATGGGTTAGTCTAGAAGGTCTATGACCTCAGATCTGCCAATGGGGAATTAAGTAGAGTTACTTGTCTGCTTCCAACAGTAGATAAGAGGAGGCTCGAAATCTGCTGAGGCCTCTTTAAGATTTGTAGACTGGTTAGGCTCCTCATATGTCTCTATCAGTCTCTATCTTGGCCTACCTGTAGGCCAACTTAGAAGACTGCAGTACTTGCAGAACCAGGCCGCCAGGCTGATCTGCAATGTACCCAAATGGGAATCGATCAAATCAGGCTTAGAGACCCTGCACTGGCTACCTGTGGCTCAAAGAGCCGAATTCAAAGCTGGATGTATCATCTTCAAGGCATTGTAAGGTAAGGGACCTTTATTCATCAGGCAGCTGATTGGAAGATATGTTCCTTCACGCAGTCTGAGATCAGCCCACAAAGACCTACTTGAGGTACCACGCTTTAAGAAAAAACGACAAGGAGGCAGCAGTTTCCATTTTTTTAGCAGCCACCCTATGGAACTCTCTGCCACTAGCCCTCAGACAGAGCAAGGACCTCCTTGCCTTCAGAAAGGCATTTAAGACTCACCTCTTCACACAGGCATACTTGAAATAAAGACTCTCGTAGACTCACCCCTTGTTATGTTTTTTATCTCTTTCCAGCGCCAAGAAGCTCTCGGGCGTATGTGCGCTTTATACATTTTTAATAACATAACATAACATATGCAGGCTCAAGGCACTCCAGACTGGAGAGGCCAGCACTCAGATTGATATGACCCCTTGTTTCATGCACTTGCATACATTTTTCAAGGTTACAGCTCTAGGTGTTAAACATTCCCACATATAGCTAACAAGGTACCTCGTCTTTATATTGAAAATGTATTCACACTGTAGGTGTAGTCTTTCATGTTCTCTCACAAACATGTTTTACGACACAAATCCCCAAAAAAATTGTACTTGGGGCAGTGTACGGTGAAAAAAGTAGTTGTTGTTCAGGAAGATCTAATTTATCCTGGTCCCTTACTTGAGGACACAACAGCTGAGGGATTATCAAGGCTCCTTAAGGCAAGCACTGGACATACCAATAAGTTTGGCTTTTGAATAATGAAAATGTTCCCTCAATACTCACTAAAACACAGCAACAGGCTTCACAAAGCCATCAGCAGTCAGAATTTCAGAGGCAGAATACTGTCTGTCATAAATATTTTTGTAAATTATATTTAGGGTATTATGATTCTCTGAGACAACAATTCTAACTATGATATACCGACATACTTCCTAGTGCAGTAACAGTGCAAGCTTCCCTCACAGTATTAGCAGTGTAGGCATCCCACAGACAAATTGATAGAGTGAACATAAATAGAGCATGCATTCTTCACACAAACAGAAACCAGCAAAGGATAGGCTGAGTCAGAGCTATGAACGACACACCCACCACCATCATACTGGCTGTAGATGGCAGAGTGGGCCCTGAAGGTAGGGTATTGGCCAGATGAAAGCTGCAGAAGTCCCTGAAATTCTGTTGCATGCCTGCATGGTTTTCAGCCAATATTGAACAACCCCCAAAAGGTCACTACTCCATGCCTTGAGTGAAAAAAAACATTCGGAAACAATGCATATCATAGATACTAACAATGAGATAATCCTATTGAGATTCTTGCACCGATGTTCATGTAATGGTTTCAAAAGATCCAACATAAATGCCTTAGTATGCAAATTGTCGCTGCATACGTTTCCCTTAAATATAGTAAACCTTTATCGTTAGTAAGTTGTATATGCACCAACTTACACAGGCTGCAATGGCAAGCCTGTAGTTCTATTTTGAATGGTCACATATATGCTGCAGACCATGGGAGGCCTCTGGGATACCTATGCCTTGGGTTCATGGGTACCATATACTAGGGACTGACAAGGGTACCCCAGTATCTAATCTGGGATGTACCTAACTAAGATACACAGGGGGTCCTGATTAGCAGGATCCCAGTCAGAGTAGTCAAAAACAGCAAAAACTGGGGCTAATCATTAGAATCAGATCCTACTTTCCCACAGTAGTATTCCGGT
Organism: Lissotriton vulgaris; assembly: GCF_964263255.1. Taxonomy (NCBI): domain Eukaryota; kingdom Metazoa; phylum Chordata; class Amphibia; order Caudata; family Salamandridae; genus Lissotriton; species Lissotriton vulgaris. Next base: position 2,095,759,286 of record NC_141687.1, read on the forward strand.
GTTTACAGGGAATCACATTTAATTTCTCTAAACATATCATTGCATTCTTTCAATAGAAAGAAGAAAAACCCCAAGCATGCATTTCCATACTATGATTGTCAAAGAATCATGCCATTTAAAATTTCAATCTTGTGAAAACAACAGGAGTAAACCCCTCAACCACGTTGGGATTGGGGTAGAGAGTATGCAAATAACATATGGTATCCCAACTGGTATAATTTAGAGATAATTAGCTAAGATATTTATAAAACATTATCACAAGGAGATAAGGAGCCTCTTTTGGTATTTCACTTATGTGAGCGTGGCATCATATTGATTGTAGGAGTAAAAAGGGAAAGAAACACAAATCAAAAGAAATAATTTAGCATTTATTACAGCACTGCAAAGAGCAATGTAACACAATTGTGGATAACCCAAATTGTACTTGGTGCTCTGTGCGAGTAAGTGAGAGGCACGGTAGCGACACAAGTGACAATAATCAGCGATGGCGGCGCAGGTAACTGGTGATCAATATATACAGTGAGTGAAAGACACACAATATGGTTCCACTTTTGTTTGAAATTGACTTCGATATGATAATGCAGGTATTGTCTCAGGAACCATTTAGTCTGGAGCGCCTATGTTCACGCTGAACGGTCGACGGCGTTTCGATCCTTTTGAAATCAGGATCATCATCAGGACTTGGGTAGGGTGCAGTGCAAGGGCAGTGTGAGTCTAATGCCCAGTCCAAAGGTTCATCAGAATCCGATACTAGGAAGCCAGAGCTGGTGGGGTATCCAGTCCGCAAAGAATGCCACCGCTCAAGTGATCCAGAGGTGGATCTGTGAAACCGATCCAGGAGGTGATCGGCGAGCGGGGAGTGAATCTCCTAGCAGCGAGGTCTCTGCGTGGAAATGAATCCGAACTTGATAAATATGATGCCACGCGCACATAAGTGAAATACCAAAAGAGGCTCCTTATCTCCTTGTGATAATGTTTTATACATATCTTAACTAATTGTCTCTAAATTTGGGATACCATATGTTATTTGCATTTAAAATTTCAAGTATGAAGCTTGATCTCGCCTCCTCCCTTTTGACTACTACCCAGGATTCTTACCTGCCCTTCTTTTGAGTAGGCAAACTTTAGTATAACACTGGGTGTCGGCTTACCTGCACAGTATCTATTCAATGAAGGGCAGACAGCATCTCCCTCAGGCGCAGTCTGGGAAAGTTGGGATGAACTCCTGGCTGGCTCTTCCAAATGTTGCAGAGCCAGATGAAAGAAAAAGACAACAAAAATTCTATTGGCAATATAGTACAGCGTATTTAAAAATGCGCGGAAGGTCGGTCAGCTCTGTGGAACTGGAATCTGAACTTCAACTTAGAAGGTGGCGGATAGTTTCTTTTGTACATTTGTAACAATAAATACATCATACATTTGCATAATTATTCAAGTGTTTACTCAAGCACAACATTATTTTGAAAAGGTAATACTTTCTACAAAAACAGCTAATCACATGGTATTGAATGCGACTCATGTATAGGTTATTTGTTACATTTCCACACCGCTGCTGCACTACCAGTGTCCTTGGCTGGTCTCTTTGAAGCCTAACAATGCTCTACTCCCTAAATTTCTACTGCTCTGCGAGGCCTACTCTCCCACCTATCCTGTGCCTCTGTTCTGCTTTACCTACGTATTTTCACAAAGACGTGTTCTTACAATGCGGGCCTGTGACTTTCCATTTCTACTGTGACTAATTGTATTTCTCTATTCTACTAAAGCCCATGTCTATTTCCCTCCCCCTATGTCCTGACTTCATTTGTGCTTATTATTCTGCTATTCGCTTAGGCTTGTATTTTTCATTTAACCCCTTCGCTGCGGCGGAAATTCCGCCGCAGACTAAGGGGGCGGGGGGGTCGAGCAGCGCTCGCATGCTCGTGACGGAGCCGCTCCGTCACGAGCCGCGGTTGAGCTGTGCTCGTGACGGAGCGGTTCCGTCACGAACGCGCCCGCTCAATGGAACGCGTCGCGCAGGCACGCAGAGCGGGCCATGACGGAACCGCTCCGTCATGAGCACAGCTCATCCGAGGCTCATGACGGAGCGGCTCCGTCATGAGCACAGAAGAGGTTAACACAGACGTCTGTCCACATCTTTCAACTGATGCTTGCATTGCCATGAGTGGGCCTTCTTCATTTTCTACATTCATAACAACAGACATTTACTGAACTACAAAAAAAGGGTTCTGTCGATTCCAGTTTCACCTTATTACTTTTTATTGGTGTCCATTAATATCATTTTCAATGTTCATTTATAACGTATGACTGTCCTTGCTTTATTTTTGGACCTTTTGCTTCCAATGTGGGAAGACTGATGTCTACAGCTGGTCCACGTAGAAATAATTTCCAGTAGGTCAACAGTAATATTAAAAAGATGGGAGGTGTAGTGTAATTACAGTGAGTCCAGTGCCACTAAAACCTGTTTATCTTCCGCCTTGATCTGTAACCATTGCTGCTTCGCAGGCCTCACATTCATCCTTCCATCTGTTTATGCCCCGAGGAAGCAATTAAAAGACTTGATTTTCGACTAACTGTGGATGAATTAGGTTTAAGGTATTTTTGGCTAACATGAAAAAACATACAGAGTGGAGAAAAAACGAAAGAAAAAACGGGTAGGGGGTCTGGGAGGGGAGAGAAATAGAGAGTACACTGATGTGGTGAAGAGGAAATGTCTCCGTTTGGAGATTCAGTGGGAGAGTGAGACAATAGCAGACAGACAAGATGACGGAACGGGACGTTAGGTATATGCTGTACCCTGATGAGCAGATGAAAGACAACCAATGGATCGGAAAAAGCACTTTGTAAGGTGCGTTTAAGAAAATTAAGTGTACATGTCTGGAGGATGTGTAAAGGGGTGCGTGCAAATATTTCTATATGGCAAATGGTGTGTGTGCAAGGTCTGTGTGTGAAGTATGTTCATATTGTAGTGTGAGGTTTGTAAGTTTGGGGGGGGGGTGCGTTTTTTTCATGTGCAGTTTCTCTGCATTTTATGTGACTTGAGTTATGTTTATATGTGGTTTTCAGTATCCAACTGAATAGCAGGGGATGCCCCCAAACCAGGGGCGGATTGGTATTGCGGGCACTCGGGCATGGGCCAAAGGGCCGGTGTTTCAGTGCACTCTGTGGGTCGGTTTTTTCCCTATTTACCAGTCCACAGAGACCACTGACAGGGAGAGGAAAGCAGCTTCGCTGAGAGGCGGGCCATTCAGCGATGATCAACTGTGGCCTCTCCTTGACCACCTGCCCTGCCAAGCAATCATGCTGGTGGCGGGCTGGGGAGGGGTGATTGTGTGCCATAATCGGCCTCCCAGTGGGCCAGGTGTTGCTCAGGCCATTGAGTCATTTTTACCTCGGCCCGGGGGCCCAGGCAGCCCAGAAACAATGCTTGCATTAGTCCTCGCCCACAGCCCTTCTCCTTCAGGGCATAGTGTGTGAGGAAGAATGGGTCTCACTAAGGGAGCCAGGTGATATGGGAAACTCGCACCATCTTCACCTTAGCCCCCCCCCCCCCTCACCCCCATGGATGGCCCAGAAGCGGTGTATAGTGGGCTAGGAAGAATGGATCTCATTATGGGGGCCAGGTGATGTGGGGAACTCGCACCATCTTCACCCTAGCCTCCCCCCCACCCCCATGGATGGCCCAGAAGCTGTGTTTTTGCTTAAGCCCCTCTCCTGCCATGCCATTGCCCTGAGGCAGTGAAGGGCTGGGGAGGGCTGAGTATTTCACAAATAGCTGGGGCCTCACTGTTTTTCAGGTGCTCCTGCGCTGGAGGGCTGGGGAATAATTTTTTAATAGAAAGGGGCCTCGCTGTTGTTCAGGTGATACTGGTCTGCTCCTTTGGCAGATTGTGAGGGTGGTGCAGTCCATCAACTGTCATTTTGTTTTGAGCTACGTATGTAGGCCACTGTAGCCCAATCAATTTCCTAAGGGGTCATTTTAGGCTCTCTGACACCATTTTAGGTTCAGACGACCTAGTGGCAGGGAGGCTTTGTGACAGTTTCCATTGTTAGAGTATTTGTCAGACAATATGAATTGTGTTTGTTAATAAGAGTGTGTCAAATATATTGCCTTGTGGAGTTTACTTACTTGTAGCAATGGCATAGGATGTATGTGTCTTTGAGGTGCTGCAGGTTCCCATGAAGGCTGGAAGGCCTAACCCTGTGGTCGGTGATGAGGCCTCATTGTCAGGGGCCTGCCCAGTGTGGCGCACAATGGCTGGTGTTTCCACATCAGTGGTGGTCTGTTCACTGTTGTGGAAATGGCGAGCTGCAGCAGAGGAAGAGGTTGTGGTTAGTGGGAGGGGCCACTTTGTAGCCAGGTGGACGGCTCCACGACATGCTGCCAGATGTGAGCCAGCATCTCCAGGAGTGGGTCGGGCCTCTGCTCCAGTAGCAGTTGAGGCCTCAGGGGCCTTGGCTGATGGGTTCAGAAGTGGTAGGGGAGGGGTGGTGTGCAACAGAGCAGCGATGCAGCTTTGACCTCAAGGCCACTCAAGATCAGGGAATTTGGCACAGCGGCCCGTCGCACACGTGGAGTTTAGAGGGTGCCAGCAGGAGAAAAAGCGGGCAGAAGTGGGCAGCATCAGTGAAACAGCCTGGACTCTTAGATGTAGGGGGAAGGAGGAGCCAAGCATGGTTAGCATCATCGGCTGAGCCACTCGCCGTGTCCAGAGCAGACTGGAGGAGGAAGGGAGAGGGTCCTGATTGAGGAGATGAAGGTCATGGCAGCTTAAGGTATGAGGCAGCAGGCACTTAGTTTCTCTCAGCCTGTGTGGATCCCACACTATCAGAGGAGAGTGGCAAGGCTGATGAGAATGTACCCAGGAACCCTGGAATTGGATGGGATGCAGCAGACTGGGAGGGATTAGATGACTAGCTGGGGAGAGGTGGGTTCCTGCAGTAGTCCAATTAGGGGTCAGTGGCCCTGGGTGCTGAAAGTGGGTTTGGGGGGGCAAAGGAGATGGATCTAGTTGGAGTTTATAGGGAGTACCTACGGCTTGGGCCTCTGTTTGCCATTTTGGCGGCCAGGTTACAATAGAGCGGGGAGGAGATATGAGGGACAGGGAGCTGGAGGGAGACACTGATAAGTTTCATAATGGATTGCGCCACCTTAGTGATGTATGAGAACTTCTTCTTATTCAAGAACACCAAGTACCAAGCCTAGCCAGCTTGTAGGTGGCCGCATTTGAAAAGGTACACATCCATAATAACAACCCCTACTCATCCAACATCCTGTTCTGGTGTTGCTACATCAACAGTATTATCATCTTCTGGAGGGGAGATGAAGCAACCTGCGAGTCCTTCTACAAGTGGATCAACACACGTAATCCTTTTTTAAAGTTTATTCGCACAGTTTCCTCAACAGAAATCCATTTCCTAGATCTATCCATCACACTAAGGATGGCTACTAGCACCTTAAAAAACCCACAGACTGTAACAACCTACTATGATGTGATAGTCACCATCCTAAAGCGCTCAGAGATAACCTCCCCTTCGGCCAGTTTCTACACCTACACCAAAACTCTAGCTCTCTCACAGAATTCCACAACAAAGCCACACAAGTGAGCAAGAAGTTGCGGTTATAAAATACCCGACATCTGTGATAAAAAAATCTGGCAAGAGGGCTCAGAACAATCACAGAGAGGCAATTTTGGAAACTAGTCATAAAGAGGAAGATAACATAATCACCTGTGTGACCACTTTCACACCAAACTCCAACAGGATGAAGAAGGTGATAAAGAAACACAGGCGGATTATCCAATCTGGGAACCTTGACATCCCAATGTCATGCTTCGCCTTCAAACAAACTGGCAACCTACGAGACATGCTGGTCCACATCTGCCCGCAAATGAAGGAACAACAAGTACTAAGAACACTTTGGAATCTACCTGCGGTCAATGTGACGTGTGCCACTTTACCAAACACTTGTAAATGTAAATGTAGTTGAGCTTATATAGCACACAGCTACCCGCAATGGGTGTCCCGGCGCTTGCTTAGGGAACCCGTCCTGATATTCCCCTATGTGATAGCCCCAGCGGGTATCCACAAGGTGAAAGTCAGGCATCCCGCCGCGAGGGGCCGTTGTGGAGATTAAGCAAGCTATTGCCCACAGTCGCAGAGTGTGAACCCGTGAGTCGAGAAGGCACCGGAGCGAGAATTATCGAGTCCGTGGAATTTTTAGCCCAAGACCCGCCGAGGCGGGGAATTGAACCCTGGTCCAGGACCGATCTCAGCTTCCGGGTCTGCCGCCTCTAACCCCTGAGCCACACTTCTCCACTTGAAAGAAGTGTTCTTCAACTACAACTAGATCTGGACCCGACATACCCACACCAATTGCAATATAAAAATCTTGAAACCAACATATCCTGGGAAAAGCGGAAACTCTTTGAGATGGAGCAGTGTTGAATTTGCCGCTTGTCCACTCACACTACTGGCCTAAACAATGACACACCATGGCAAGAGCTCAACATATGACCACTCTTAGGGACATACACTCTTCTATTGCATATCCAGCCTCCTTCCCCTGTCTATACACCTGCTTGACTTTCTCTGGGTTGCACTCCCACTAGGCCTGTAAGGGGTGGACACACAGTGAATTGATGTGGGATTCCCTCTCCAGCCTCAGACCCCACTAGTTGGCATACCTTTATGACCAACCCTGCTATTGCCACCTAAGTTTGTGGCCCCCCGCTCTAGATGTTACACAAAAGCGATACATATACCTATACAAGGGACCTTATGCACAATATACACCCACGCTCTCGTGATAGAATTCCCCTTCAGGGCATTCATGAATAATGGCTTTTTCACTTGGATATTATTACTCCGAGTCACACCCTACGGATACTCCCACACTTGCCATCACCTCCACATCAAGCCATTGCCTCCCATTTCTTGTTACGTCATCGCAACTATGTCACATAGAGCCCAGGCACTTCTCTACCAAGTAGTTTATTTTTAATTAATTAATAATTAGTTGTTAATTATCATTAATTATTTAAATGAAAATTAAATATGGAAATTGTTTAATTAATGTCAGGTGGAGGTTGTGGGGTTTATAGGGGTAAAAGGTGGAAAGTAATTTATTCCAAGCGAATCGCGCTGTGCGAGTCCAGCCGAATGAGAATGATGCATCCGTATGCTGATGGACTTGGGTCGCTCGTACTCCCATTAAACTTTATGGAAGCCTGTGTACCGACGCATATACAGGCTCCCATAGCAAAAAGAGGTGGGTTGGGAAAAGTGTACAACCTGTGGCGGGCACCTCATGTTGCCCGCCAGACTGTGCATGCATGGATCGGGGGGACCCATGGGCACCCCCATGAGCGATTTGAAGGGCTATGAATGAAGTGGGGGCTGCTACGGCCACCCGAAGTCTGGTCCAACAGCCCTTTTGTCTCGCTGACACTGAGGCAATACTGCTGACTGAAACGTGCATCGTACTCGCTCGGTCGGAACCTGCTCCATTGCGCGGCACGATTCGTCTGCCAACGTGTCAGTCGGACAGGATTGGGTTCCGTAAATGATTCACTTGACTCGAATGAGATCTTCGTATTGTACTTGGTCGTTCGGAGCGGTTGACAAGTCGGTCGGAAACATAGGTGCCAAATCGGATTTGCATGTTCCGGTACACATCAGGAGGCCTTCCGAATGAGATCGTAATCTGGTGCTTATCTATTAATATTATTTAATTAATTGGAAATTAAATTTGGGAATTGTGTAATTAATTTTAGGTGTGGGTTGTCGGGTTGATAGGGGTTATGGGAAGGTAATGAATTTTATGTGTTTTAATTTGTTTTTCAAGTAGTAATATTTATCTAATTGATAATTCATGATGCTAATAACGGAAGTACTTTTTTTTTATTCAGATGTGGGTTGTGAATTGTGTGGTATTATAGGGTAGAATGTAAATAAAATAAATGTATGTAATAATGTTCTTGTTTATAAATAATTTCAAGCTATAAATATGTGTTGTAGTTAGAAAAATATTTTAATATTTTATTTAATACAATACTTGTAGGCATTTGTGATATGTATTTAACATTATAATATGTTTTTACTTTTTTAAAATTTATAATAATACATTTATTTGTATTTTAATTTTTAACATATTTATATTTGTTTTAATTCATTTTGTTTTTCAAATATTTGTTGTTGTTGTTGATATTTTGTTTGTTTTTAATTTTGAATTGACTGTAGTGAGAATAGTAATTTTTATCCCTCGGCAATCCAAAACTTTCCCTACTGCTACACTCACTGGAGTGGGAATCGTAATTTTTACCCCTTCGCTATCCAATATTTTCCCTTTTGTTGCACTCATTGACGTGGGAATAGTAATTTTTACCCCGCCGCTATCCAACACTTTCCCTTCTGTTACACTCACTGGAGTTGGAATAGTAATTGTTACCTCTCCGCTATCCAACACTTTCCCTACTGTTGCACTGACTGGACTGGGAATAGTAAATTTTACCCCTCCGCTATCCAACACTTTCCCTACTGTTGCACTGACTGGAATGGGAATAGTAATTTTTAACCCTCCGCTATCCAACACTTTCCCTACTGTTGCACTGACTGTGGGAACAGTAATTTTTACGCCTCCGCTATCCAACATTTTCCCTACTGTTGCACTCACTGGACTGGGATTAATAATTTTCACCCCTCTGCTTCTATCACTTTCCCTACTGTCGCACTCACTGGAGTGGGAATAGTAATTTTTACCCCTCTGCTATTCAACATTTTCCCTATTGTTGTACTCATGGATAGAGAATAGTAATTTTACCACAGCGTTATCCAACACTTGCTCTACTGTTTTTTAGCATTGTGTGTTTTATTTTACTAAACCCTAATACACTGACCACCCTACTAATCTGCACTGAGTTCTCGCTCTCTGGTCCGCCACGGGTGATCCTGATTGAGGGGAGACGGTGCCTCCTTCATTCCATTGAGAGTTCTGCAGACAGCCGCCATTGTAAGGGTGATGCTGACGGCCTAGCTTTTTTTGCATTTCTACACATCCGGGGGGAGCATATTTAATCCTGGGGAATCGAATGAGCAGCGAACGTGTGCAGCGGGTACGCCGCTGTTGCCCCAACGGCATGCCTAAGGCAAGGCCATCAGCACCCGTCCACGCTAAGACCGCACTGAGAGTCAGGGATGCTGCCCAATTTTTTACTCACCAGATGGACCGCAAGTAATATTCTGGTAAGGACCAATACAAACTAAATACTCTTGCGGCAAACTGGTCCAAAGATTGTCTTTGCTTGGATCTTGGTATGATAGCCGCAAAGATAGCAGAAAAATTTCACAACTGTGGCTTCCCTTTTAAAACAGAACTGCCACCCATATCTCTCTCCCCTACAGCATGCCAAAAACGCCTAAAGTAACTAGGACAATGCGGTGCGCTCTCATTAATGCCCAGTCTTTACCCAAACATAGGCTAGACATCGCTGAGTTGATTGAGGCTCAGCAATTATATATACTTTTTATCACTGAAACCTGGGGTGATAAAGCGGCAGGACCAGATTTCTGCTAGGCTGCCCCTCAGGGTTTCATGGTATTTAGACATGATACATTTGAAAAAAAAGGAGGTGGAATTGCGCTGATCTATCATGACTCCATTAAAGCATTCTTGAGCAATACCCAACCCAGACTGTGATGCCTTCTCCTTCAACTTAAAAATAGCCAATTGCTTTGCATTCAAAGGGGTCTTACTATATCACCCACCCAGAAGCAAAACTGAGTTTTTAAACACAATCAAATCCCTGCTTGAAATTCATGCCTTAGAGAATTCAATCCATCTTCTGGGCGATTTTAATTTTCATCTCGAGGATGCCTTAGACTCAAACACTGTCGCACTAACTGATCTCATAACTATGGCAGGGTTAAACCAAATAATTACAGGCCCTACACACCAAGCTGGGCATACCCTTGATGGTATATGTACTAACAACAAACTTATTATGATCAAGGAAATTCTTCCTCTTATAAGGGATTTAATCTGTTGGGAGGAAAAACGGCAGTGAATACCTACTAAAGGATTATCGTATTGATGTGGAAACAACACGTACCATACTGCACAGCGGCGAAATGTGAACGCAGCACTGCCTTTCCCCATTGGCCATTTTCCAGGATAAAGGACGTGGTGACGCCCAAAACGCGTCGGAACTATAATGGTGACTTTTCTGCTCAAGCTATCCAAAGCTGTGAAGGTGCTGCTGTGGGTCTGAAATAAATACACACTTTGAAAGGGCCTCCAAGCGTTTGGTGCTTCTTTTTCTGGATGTTATGTGGCCTGCACCAGGGTCAGGGAGAGCTCCCGCCGCGGAAGAGCGGATCAGGTGTCATTACTCTCAATGTCACTCATGGAAGAGCGTGTTGATGCCCACAGTGAAGATAAGCACAGTCCACATCCCTGAGTATCCCGAGCTACCCAATTGAGGGATTTAATCTGTTGGGAGGAAAAAAGGCAGTGAATACCTACTAACGGATTATCAAATTGATGTGGAAACAACAAGTACCATACTGCACAGCGGCGAAATGTGAATGCAGCACTGCCTTTCCCCATTGGCCATTTTCCTGGATAAAGGGCGTGGTAACGCCAGAAACGCGTCTGAACTATAATGGTGACTTTTCTGCTCGAGCTAACCAAAGCTGTGAAGGTGCTGCTGTGGAACTGAAATAAATACATGCTTTGAAAGGGCCTACAAGCGTTTGGTGCTTCTTTTTCTGGATGTTATGCGGCCTGCACCAGGGTCGCGGAGAGCCCCCGCCGCGGAAAACCCAACCTGGATCCTTAGGATCCTAACAATTTCCGCCCCATTTCTAGGCTTCCCCTCCCAGTGAAACTGATAGAAAAAAAAATGAATACACAACTCCGTGCCTTTCTGGTAGAGACACAAGCTTTGGACTCTTCTCAATATGGTGTTAGGGAAGGCCATAGCACTGAGACTGCCCTCATTAAGGCCACAGATGAGATCAGGGGAGCTGTAGATTCGGGAGGGGGCAAGGCAGGTCTGGTGTTGTTGGATCTGTCCACTGCCTTTGATACGGTCCATCATGATATTTTTATGGACCGTCTAAAGGCATTCGGGGTCTTTGGGAAAGCTTGGGACCTTTTAAGATCCTTTCTATCAGGCAGGAGACAAATTGTTGCACTTGGAGAGCATCAGTCAAAACCATTCACACTGCCCTGCGGTGTTCCACAGGGCTCTCCCCTCAGTCTTACACTTTTTAATGTTTATGTCTCCTCTCTGGCGCCTATAGTTAGGGGGTTTGGATTTGGCCTGACATCATATGCGGATGACACCCAAATTGTGGTGTCACTGCTACCTGGAGAGGAGGCTGGTTTAGATAATCGATTCCAAGAGTGTATGTTATCAGTTGGGAGTTGGATGGCACAGAACTGCCTAAAACTCAACACTGATAAAACAGAGGTCATGTTGTTTGGAAACAATATTAACTTCTGGACTCCAAACTCGATGGGCTCTCTCCCCTCGCCCACTAATGAGGTGAAAAACTTCGGTGTGATAATGGATGAGGGTCTTACCCTTAGGCAACAGGTTAAATCAGTGGCATCTCAAACCTTTTATGTAATCAAAACAATCATGAAAATATTGCTGTTCTTGCCCCCGAGCAGCTGACAAACGGTGGTTGCAACTCTCGTTATGTTGAGATTGGACTACTGTAATAGTTTGTACCCCAATGCTCAACATAGGCTCCTGAATAAACTCCAATTACTGCAGAATGCAGCAGCCAGATTGCTTTCGGGCCCACCTCGGTTTGCTCCCATTGCCAGGGAAATAAACTAATTGCACTGGCTACCGATAAGAAACCGAGTACGCTTTAAACCCCTGTGTCTGGTCTTTAAGGCGCTGCATGTTCAGGACCTGACTACCTAAAACAGTATTTCCACTGGTACACACCGAAAAGGCCACTTTATTCATTAGGGGCTAGGCTGGTCTCAGTGCCACGCATAAAAAAAGTTTGATGGGGAGGCAGAAGTTTTACTTACAGTGAGGCCAAGGCCTGGAACACCCTGCTGTTCCAATTAAGATGCATCACAAACCCCTTAGCTTTCAGGAAAAGCCTAAAGACCTGGCTCTTTGCCCAATGAACTTCTTCCATTTGGCCACAGGAGACATAACTAGCACCAGGACACCTTTGGGTAGCACCTGCGCTGTATAAAAATCATTAACATTAACACACAGGTCTTTGCACATTTCATCTTCTCCTAAGCTTAATTGGGCAATGTTTAGCAAACGTGCTGAGATCCCACAGCCTGATTCATGATCGGGCCGTTTTGCGAGGCTCAAATAGCGAATCATAAGGAATCGCTATTTGAGACTCGCAAAACGGTAATCATGTAGGAATCGCAATATTAATTGCGATTCCCACTGATTCCTTATTTGCGATTAGCTAATTGCTAATCGCAAATAAGGAATAACTCCCCATGCATTCCTATGGGCCAAAAGGCCCATAGGAATGCATGGGGAGTATTCCTTATTTGCAATTAGCAATTTGCTACTCGCAAATAAGATAGCGATTTAAAGGGTGCCAGGGGTGTCCAAAGGACACCCTGTAGCACCCCTTAAATGCAAATTGAAACAGGTGTTGCGCACACACATGTCCAAAGGACATGTGTGTGTGCAACATGCAACTTAGAAAAATTCTTTTAAAAGCATTTTTCTAAGTTTTTGCTATTTACCGAGAGGTCTGACCTCTCGGTAAATAGCGGCCCAAAATTACATTTTCGCAATTTTCAAATGCTTCATGAATTGCATTTAAGGAATCTCAAATAGAGATTCCTTAAATGTAATTCCTCGCAATTTAGCGATTTAGCAATTACCGATTTTTGCATTTGGGATGCTGAATCCCAAATGCAAAAATCGCACTCGCAAAGGGCCGGATTCTCAGAATCCGGCCCTTTGCGAGCCGATTTAGCCTTCATGAATAAGGCTGCCAGTGTATTCCACCGTGCTGACCCAGAATAAAAATAGGTCAACCTGCTGTTGAGCTGGCCTCCTTAACCCCTGGGTAACGCTTTCATGGCATGGGTGTTTTTGGAGGGACACGCGAGTACCCCACCAATATTCAGACAGGACTGTAGAAGGATGCGCACAGCCGGCGTGCCTTCTTCTAAACACGGGTCGCTATGGGCTAAGAATCCCGGCATCAGTGGACTGTGGCTGTGTGGATCGTTCACATTCCAATGCAACACCACACGTCATTGAAAAGGGAAGATGTGCGTTAAGGGCCCACTGTAGCTGGACCGCACGGACTGAAGTGAAACCATTCAGCTGCCATATAATATTTGTGTTTATATGACAAACATGCCGGGAAGAAGAACTGCAAGCCACGATGGGCGCCAAAGCCATGAATTGCTTTGTAAACAAATGAAAAGTATTATGGACAAAACATTGGATAATTAGAACTGGTGGAGTGAGATTGTACTTGGTTTCTGCTCTCGGAGAGGGATGTACACAGCTAGCGGCATGACAAATGCATGCCATAAACAAACAGAAAGACAGAATGGAGGAGTGACAATGACACCAGCAAATATGAAGCCTATGGGTAAAATTTAAGCCCACAGACTGAGCACAGAATGTTTTGAAGTAACAGCGCATGCAATGCCTAGGCTCGACCATAAAAGAATCTTTAAATCTCATGCCTCTTTCCTTACTTTACCTCACCTCCTCTATCGCACTTCTCTGATTACTTCCGTCTCAACCTTTGTCAGCATCTCTGTGCATTTACATCCTCTCTCTATCTCAACTGTCAATACCGCAACTCTATCTTTTCCTGTCCGCCTCAAAACATATCTCTCTACTGCACCACCGTGTACCACTCTCACACCCCCTCACCTCTCTTCCTACCACTGTCCGGGCATCGACATCCCTCCCTTTATATTCCATTTTTCTCCCTCGTCGCTCTCTCAAGCTCACCCCTATCTCTGCACCTCCTTGCACTGTTTCCTCTCGTCTCCGTGTATCTCTTCTCCATCAACTTCTCCTTTCTTTCAACCGCATCTCTCTCTGCACTCCACCTTTACTTCTTTCTGAGCCTTCTCTTTACCTCATATATTTCCCTCTCTACCTCACACACAACTATTACTACCTCATCTCTAGTAACCCCATCTCACTACCTTACCTCTACACTTATCTCTCTCTCCTCACTCTGCATCTGCTTCTCTACTTCAACACACACTTTCAACCTCCCATCTTTCTGCCACTTCTTCCATGCGCATCTCTCAACGTTGTTTCTTTCTCTTGCTACTTCACCAGTCACGACCTCTCTCTATACCTATCAACCTTGCCTTTGTTTCTCTACTGCTTGGCTATCTCTCTACACCTCATCTACATTTCCCCCCTTCTCTACCTCACCTCCGTCTACCCCGCATTTTTTTACCTCAACCATCATTGTAGCCGACTCCTCTCTCTACCTTTCCTACCTCCACCTCCAGGTTTCTCAAACTCACTGTAAAACCTAGCACTCTAATTCTTTTTATCTGCTTACTCTTTCTCTTTTCACCACCCTGTATCTTTCTTTTCAACTACCTCCTCTTTCTCTTCTCACCTATCACTCGTCTGCACCTCTGCCTGCATCTTCTTTCACCTTCTACTTCACCTGTCATTACAACATCCTGGTCCTTTCCTTTCTCCCGCCCCCTCCCATTTCTCCTACTGAGCAGGGTCTGAGAAGTGCACTCACAGAAAATGAAGAGGTGGACACGGCAGACAAAGAGAATGAGAACATTATTAGGCTTCACCCAAAGGAATGGTGAAAATCGTAGGAGAAATGGTCTAGACTAGAACGCGGCCTTCACAGATCACCAGTGATCACCAGATCAGCATTGCTTACATCACTTTCTTCTTTGTTGCTATTCACTATTGCAGTGACAGGAGATTCAGCAATCAGAGTTATATGTGTAGAGTTCTATTATAGGCTAGTCTACTAAATAATGACCATGGCGCCCTTACCGAGCCTTTCCTACAATTGAAAGAAGAAGCTGGCTAAACACACAATGCCGCGTGGAATATTGCTGTTCCAAGACATAAAATCTAGAACCCTATCCAAAAAAATGCCTTTATCAATGGTTGTTCAAGCTTTCTCTTGCTACTATTTGGCTGGTGGACTCCAGACAGCTTGAGCCTTCAATTGTTTTTGCTTGCCCATGAAAGCTATATTGCTTGGCATCGCATGTGCTTGAATTATCTGAATATGGGTACCAGCTTCAAAGTTTTTCTAAACAGGGTTTCCTAAAATATGTTTTTCGCGAAGCGCGGAAAGCTTTAAGATGGCACATGAGTGCATTGTCATAGCGGTGTTTGGTACTCAGCACTAGAAAAGGAGAGCTGGTGAATAGGTGCTTTAAGAAGCATTGGCAAAATTGTGCATGGGTTTTAATACTGGAGAAGCACGGAGCTGTGCAGGCCAGATTTAGGTGTAATGGTAAAATCTCAATGCTAGAATTGTAGGTGTTTCTCCATGTCGTGTTTGTGCACAATGGAAGAGTTGAATGTGAGGCCCTGATCTGTAATAGCAAGGGTGCTGCAGGTCAGGGCACGTTGGCAGAGCCATGATTCTTACAATGGAATAGCAATGGATGCTGCTGTTTAGCTTCCTGTGTGAAGAGGACCTAACATAAATGAGGGGAGCCAAGGCATACTGGCACTTGTTTTTCAACAAAGACACACAGGCCGAGGTTTAAGGCACTTGCTAAAAGGATATTTCAGGAAATAGATTAAATATCATAATGATAAACAGCAGGCAGGCAGTTAGCAACCTCTAATATACTCCGTAAATTTCCTATTCGTAGAGAGGTTTAACCGAGATTGCTGGCTGTGAACAAGACAGTAGGCACTATAGCTATCAACGAACTTATCATTGGGCTCACATTCAATCACGCTTTTTCAGCCAGCAGGTGCATAGTTTAAAAGGCTAAAACAAGCACAAATGTTACAGAACACAAATTATTGCTGCACAAAAACCAGAACATGATAAAGAGGATAATTATGGGAAGAGGCATCTCATGCTTTCAAGGACTGACCATTGTTTTATTTCAAGACAGAAAACTGCAGATGTGAGGCCATTGTGAAACAAAGGTGAGCAACTATAGGGAATAGTGGGAGAAGAATGCAGAGCGTGGGAGAGGGGTGATGTTCAGTACCAAGAAGGGGCGGTAAAAGAGGAAGAATGAAATCTATACTACTATTATAAAGGAAGAACTTTGAGGCTTTGAGGCGGGTAAACTCGGGAACCACAGCGCCAATCCACCACCCAATATATCGTTGTAATCCTCAGGGTGTGCAGATGGACATAGGCTATATAAATTTTAAAAAAATACGTTATTTAAAAAATATAAGTTACAAAACAAAGTAGTCCCTTCAAAGTAGCACCGGCCGCGACGTGCGTTCTTACATCAGGAGCGGCGTACACGAGCGCGAGGAGCGGCGGAGATCTGAGCGGGGAGGATCGGTGGGGATCAGCGCGGGGAGGAGCAGTGATGAGGAGCGGCGGAGATCAGCGCGGGGAGTAGCAGTGACGAGCGGAGGAGCAGCGGACATGAGCGGGGGCCAGGCGGTGAGGATCGGCGGGCAGGCAGTGAGGAGCGGTGGCGGGGAGGAGCGGTGAGCGGCGGATGAGGTAGGGCGCCAAGTAAGCAGTGAGCAAAGCAAACGTGAGGGAGGAGCAGCGGCAGAGAGGAGCAGTGAGCGAGCCACAGGTACCAAACGGATAAAGAAACGTGTGCAGGTTACAAAAGCGTACAAAGTGGAGCGGTCAGCTGAAAGCTAAAATGACAATCGGGAGAAGGTAGCAAACAGGGCATTACAGGAGCAAAAAGTGACGTGGGCAGTGTCGTGGGCAGGTACCAAACGGGGCATTACAGGAGGAAAAAGAAACGTGTGCAGGTTACAAAAGCATACAAAGTGGAGCGGTCAGCTTAAAGCTAAAATGACAATCGGGAGAAGGTACCAAACGGGGCATTACAGGAGGAAAAAGTGACGTGGGCAGTGACGTGGGCAGGTTACAAAAGCATTCAAAGTAAACATAGATGCATAATACTGCACAACGTCAGGGCGGGCGGGGGCCCTGAGCCATGATTGCTCCTGGACAACGTCGGGACGGGCTGCTAGTAATACCATAAAACAAGTAGAAACCACCTGTCCACGCGTTGGGCAAAACGTTTCTGGGCTCCAAAAAGCATGTAGCAGCCCTGGATGTCCGCAGACGTAGAAAGAGAATACTACAAATCTGCTTGCACTAATGGTGCCATTTGCTGAACCCATGATAGGCAGTTTCACATGCTGAATTAATGGGGTTGCACCCTTAAAACATGGACATCGACTCACTAAAATGCCAGGATTAGTGAAAGTTTCACATGCACCAGTGTCCTGTAAGGTATCATTGGAGACCATACTTCATGATTTATGCCTTACCGAAATTAATGTATTGTACGGTGCCACAAGTCAAAAAAGGAAGAATATGACCAAATAAATCATCTTGTACAAAACAATTTTCCTTATCGTATGTATTACAGTGCAGAATACATGTTCATTAAAGCAAGTGAAATGAGTGCTCAGTTTAGTTTGCATACACAGTGCTCAATGGTTCGTGCAAACAGCACAAAAAGGAGGGTGATCACAATAAAATCGTAAGTACGACAGAAAGAAGACAATAATGTGCAGATTCTGTAGTATCGAAGAAATCGATGTCCCAGATTAAACAAACACATTTCTGTACACCGAGGTTATTAAATGAAAGTCCTTTTCACCCAGCTGGTTGTAACCTGCGTTTCAACCCATATAATAATAATGAAGGTCATCATCTGGACCACGGAGCAATTAGACCCAGCAGAATCAATCAGAGATGCTGCATCAAAGGGAGAATACTATTAGACCCAAGAATTCCATCAAGCAATCAATACATTAATCCATTAAAGACGTCATATAATTAAGGGGTCATATCCAGGGTACCTGAAAATCACTGCACAAGTATGTATGAGTCTTGAACGGAAACAAATTAATCTATTAATAGTAGAGAGAAAGCCATTCAAAAAGTGTGGGTGGAGAAATTCAATTCACCAGTAATGAAGTAGGAGTTTCAATCAACTTCCTTGGCTGCCCAATGTGTACCGAAGATGGTTACACACTCAAGGGATAATTAACAAGCTTGAGCAACCAAAATAACAGCCTGTTTTCTTCTTATTTAGACTTGTGGTGCAGCGCAATACCTTTGTTATGGTAGTGCATAAATGATGAGGTATGATATCCAATTATACTTAATAGGACACTGTTGCATGTGAATGTTTCATACCCTGGTTCTTTTGGGTCAATGAGTGGCACCTTTGGTTTGTACTGAGGAGTAGTGAACGTGGTATCACTCACCTTTTGACTCAGTGTGACATCACTGACTAGGATCCTTACCCAACCATAAGTCATCAAAAGTCTCCTATTTGAGAAGGCAACAGATTGGTAGGAAGTAGAAACTCTTGAAAATTATCAGGACTCCTAGACCCCTACTTACTTTTTGTCCTACCTTTGACTTCGTGATCTGTAAGACTTGGAAATCAAGTGCACTAGCAGAGGTGCAAAAGGCAAGCCAGTGGTGGCTGTTGCTGCCCCTGGCAAGTCCAAACTGTTGCCGATGCCCAGACACCAGAAGGAATCTTATCAATCGATTTTAGTTGATCAGCTATTTTGCACTGATCAGTAATGCAACCTAAACTAAGACTTGCCAGCTCTCAAGGTGCCACGGTGTGTCACTGTAAGAAATTGAGTTACTGGTGCACAGGGGTGTGAACCCTCGTCAGGCAGCAGCCACAACCCTTGTTAGCGTGAGGCACAAGCAACCATATATTAACTTGTGCTCAAGCCCAAGGCAGCTCGGCACAGAGCATCCAGGCTTTATTCATTGGCAATTTGTAAAGTATCTGTGCAACACTTCAAAACAGTAATAATATGAAAACACCACACAAAAAAGATCCCACACCAGATTAAGTTTGATTTGATTTGATTTGAGCTTTTATATAGCGCACGAATGCCCTAAGGCATCTAGGCACTTATACCAGCAAGTTCAGTAAGGTGCCGAAGGTACTGTATAAGACCTGGGTAATTGGCAAAGAGCCAGATTTGTAATGATTTCCTAAACACTAAAAGCGTAGGGGTGTTCTTTATGCTGTCTGGAAAGGAGTTCCATGTTTTCAACATCCCTAACAGAAAGCTTCTTCCACCCCATCAGGTTTTCTTGACTCAGGGGGTTTGTAAGAGTCCACACACCGCGCAGCTCCCTCCTTCAGTGCCGGGACCCCCGACCCCTCCGCTGCTGCCTCGCACAGGCGTTCGCCTGGACTGCTGTTCTGCCGGTTTGTTCCTGTCTCCTTTGCCTGTGCCCCTGATCGTGAACTTTGCTTTGTTTCTCCATTGTCCATTGTTTGCTGGGTTTAACTTCTGTTTTAACTTTGCTGTGTTTACTTCTGACCCTGATTGTGTTTTGCTGTGCCTTCTGTGCCGTCGTAGTGTCCTTCCCGCCGCTTCTCCCCCTCCCTGCTCCCCGCCGCTGCTCCACTGCGGCCCCGCCCCTTCTCGCTCCTGCTACCCGCCCATTGGCCACGCCGCTCCCACCTCCCAGCTGCTCCTCCCTCGCTCCGCCCCTCCCACTACGCCATTTATGGCGGAGTCCACGCGTAGGCGCAGCGGGCGCGCCAAAGGTAAGCCCGTCTGCGCCCGTCCGCGCCTGGCCCGCGCCCAGCGCCAGACCCCCTGGCCCCCAAAGACGCCAGCCCACCCGCCGGACCTACAACTACACCACCCTCATCGCACTCAACACCGGCCGAATCCCTGGTTGCCACCGAGCTACCCCAGGACGCACCCACGGACCCTTCACCTGCCAAGCCTGCAAGTTCTCCTGCATCCGGACCTGCACCGCACCCACCGAGAAGAGCACCGGCAGCAACAATCTGAAGTGCATCCTGCTCAACACCCGCTCCGTCCACAGACACGCCGTAGAACTCTGGAACCTCCTCAACACCATAGCTCCAGACTTCGCATTCCTCACGGAAACCTGGATGACCGCCTCCTCAGCGCCAGACATCGCCATCCCGGACGGATACAAGATCACCCGGAAGGGACCGCGCCAACCAGACGGGAGGAGGTATCGCCATCGTCCACAAGAACACCATCCGCATCACGACCAACTCCGACGACACCCTCACAACCGCCGAACACCTGCACTTCCAGATCCACACCGACCCCAAGACCACCCTCAGAGGCACCCTCATCTACAGACCCCGGGGACCACGCACACAATTCAGCGAAGACTTCGCCGACTTCATCAGCCCGCACGCCCTCCCCTCCGCGGACTACATCCTCCTGGGGGACCTCAACTTCCACCTGGAGAACAACAACGACCGCAACACCACCACCCTGCTCGACAACCTCTCCAACCTCGGACTCAAACAACTGGTGACCACACCCACCCACTACGCCAGCCACACGCTCGACCCCGTCTTCTCCTCCAGCAAGGACATCTCCTTCAGCCACGCCACCGGACTCCACTGGACGGACCATGACTGCGTCCACTTCAGCTTCAGAAGGACCACGCTCCACCACCACCAGCAACAGGGTCCCCGCAGAAGCTGGAACAAGATCACAGCCGACCAGCTCGCCGCATCCCTGAGCCAGAACCCTCCCGCCAGCTCAGCAAACCCCAACCAAGCCACCAACAACCTCACGAGGTGGATCAGCAACTGCGCAGATGACCTCGCTCCACTGAAGACCCCTCCCAGCAGACCCGGCAACAAGAAAGCATCCTGGTTCACTGACGAACTCAAGAGCTCCAAGAAGACCTGCTGAGCCCTCGAGAAAGCCTGGCGCAGAGACCCGACACCAGACAACATGACCACCCTCAAGCTCGCCACCCGAAAATGCCACCAACTGATCCACGCCACCAAGAAAACCGCATTCAAGGAACGACTGGACAACAACGCCCACAACAGCAAGGAAAAGAGCTCTCCAACCCCAGCGCCGGAAACAACAACATCACCCCATCGCAAGACCTCTGCAACTCGCTCGCCTCATTCTTCCACAGCAAGATCGCAGACATACATACCAGCTTCAGCACACAGCCGACGCACCCTACGACCGCACCAGCGCCCCCCACCACCACCCTCCGCACCTGGACCCCGATCAACACCGAAGACACCATACGCACGATGAACTCCATCCACTCTGGATCACCAACCGACCCCTGCCCTCACCACGTCTTCAACAAGGTCGACTCTGTCATCGCTCCCCATCTACGGGACATCATCAACACCTCCTTCGACACCGCAACCTTCCCAGAGAGCTGGAAGCATGCCGAACTCAGCGCCCTACTGAAGAAACCATCAGTGGACCCCAGCGACCTCAAAAACTACAGCCCCATCTCGCTCCTCCCGTTTCCGGACAAAGTCATCGAGAAGACCGTCAACAGACAGCTGGCCGCCTTCCTCGAGATGAATGGATCACTCGACCACTCACAGTCCGGCTTCCAGGCCAACCACAGCACCGAGACAGCCCTCATCGCAGCCACCGATGACATCCGAACTCTGCTCGACAACAGGGAAACAGCGGCCCTCATCCTCTTGGACCTCTCCGTGGCGTTCGACACCGTCTGCCACCGCACCCTAGTGCAGCACCTCAACAACATCGGAATCCAGGAGAAGGCACTGGAATGGATCGTCTCCATCCTTGCCGGAAGGACACAGAGAGTCCGCCTCCCCCCGTTCAGATCAGAGGCTACCGAATTCATCTGCTGCGTACCACAAGGATCTTCACTCAGCCCCACGCTGTTCAACATCTACATGAGCCCCCTCGCGGCCATCGCACGCTAACACAACCTCAACATCATCTCCTACGCCGACGACACCCAGCTGATCCTCTCCCTCACCAACGACCACGCCACCACCAGAACCAACCTACACGAAGGGATGAGAGACGTAGCCGAATGGATGATGAACAGCCGCCTGAAACTGAAGTCAGATAAGACGGAAGTACTCATCCTGGGATCTTCGCCCTCCGCCTAGGACGACTCCTGGTGGCCCCCTGTCCTGGGCAGCGCACCCAAACCAACAGACCACGCACGCAACCTGGGCTTCATCCTGGACTCCTCCCTCTCCACGACCAGACAAGTCAACTCTGTTTCCTCGTCATGCTTCAACATCCTACACATGCTACGTAAGATCTTCCGTTGGATCCCCACCGAAACCAGTAAGACGGTCACCCAGGCCCTCGTCACCAGCCGACTGGACTACGGCAACTCCCTCTACACCGGAACCACCGCAAAACTCCAGAAAAGACTCCAGCGCATCCAGAACGCATCAGTACGACTCATCCTGGACATCCCCCGACACAGCCACATCTCCGCACACCTGAGAAACCTGCACTGGCTCCCCGTCAACAAAAGAATCACGTTCCGACTCCTCACCCACGCACACAAAGCTCTCCACAACCAAGGCCCAAGATACCTCAATGACCGCCTGAACTTCTACACTCCCACCCGCCAGCTTCGATCGGCCAGCCACGCCCTCGCCGCCATCCCCCGCATCCGAAGAGCCACAACGGGAGGAAGATCCTTCTCCTACCTGGCTGCCAAGAGGTGGAACTCCCTCCCCACCCACCTCCGCCTGACCCAAGACCACCTCGCCTTCAGGAAGCAACTCAAGACCTGGCTGTTCGAGCAGTAGCGGACCCCCCTACCCCAAGCGCCTTGAGAGGGTGAGTAGCGCGCTATACAAATGCCATGATTGATTGATTGATTGATTGAGCGGATCTCAGATTTCTTGAAGGCGCTTACCAGGTCAAGTGTTTCTTCAGAAATTGAGGACCAGCGCCATGCCAGGTCTTAAACACTTGGGATTTGAACTTGATCCTTTTTTCTTCTTGGAGCCATTGCAGTGTTCTGAGACAGTGGAAGACTGTCTGGGACCTGGGGCTGTACAGCAGTAGTCGGGCAGCCACATTTTGGAGGGGCTGTAGCTTCTGCAGTAGCTGTGTTTAGATACCCATGTACAGAGCATTACCATAATCTAATCTGGATAGCACTAGGGCTGTTACCAGTGTTTTCAGGGAGTCAGGCGGGATAACAGGAGGGACCTTCAGGATCATTTTTAGGATGAAAAAGATAGAAGTGATTGTATTGATCTGGTTCTTAAAAGTCAGTTTGTCATTGAAGATGAAACCTACGTTTTTCACCTTGTGCCCTGAAGCGGGATATCCTCCTAAACTAGACGGCCACCATCTGGGTGACCAGAGGGAGCTATCAGTACCCAACAGTAGGACTTCTGTTGTTCCACCGTTAAGTTTTAGGGAATTGGACTTCATCCACTCGTTTAGCTGTGTCATGCAGCTGTTAAAGCTATCCGCTGTTACTTCAACATTGCTTGAAACTGAGACCACTATCTGGGTATCATCTGCGCATGATACCACTGAGAAGCCATGGCATCTGATGATTGTTGCTATCGGAGACACGTAAAGATTAAAGAGCATAAGGCTCAGGGACGAACCCTTTGGAACCTCACAGGAGAGTTTAAATTGCACAGATGACAATACCCCAGACTCTACTGTTTGAACTCTGTCAGAGAGAAATGATGTCAGCAACTTAAGGGCTGAGTCTCTAATTCCCAGACCGGAGAGCCTGTTGGCTAATATTTTATGATTCACTGTGTCAAAGGCCACCAATAGATCTAGCAAGATCAAGGCGGCCTTACCCCCAGCATCCAGTATAGCTGGATCCAAACCAGCTATACTGTTGACCCATTAGCACCGACTAAATCTTTTCTCTCCAGGCAGAAAAATCCCTCAGAACCATGGTTTTCCGTTAAATTAAGAGCTTAGAAACAAGTCTGTAGAAGGAAAGAGAGGCAGTGCAATGAACTCATAACGCGGTGAGTAGCCAAAATCCAAAGAAACAATAATCGCCCAAACTAACCTGAAATCTCGTCGCTAACGGTAGAGTCGCACCTTTTCTGCTATCCAACATGACCGCCTACAGTACGCTAAATTTGAACCCTGCGGTGAACAATGAAATAAACAGGGGACTAGGCTATGACAACAAGCCTAACTAAGAGAAACGCATGCGCGGGCGCCATCATGAAGTATACACCGGTGCAATGCCACAAACTAAAGACTGGATAATCAACGTTTATAAATTGTGTAGTTCAAGAATGAATTGCATGGTGATCATATATAACAATCCCCCAATGTATCTACAACCACGTAGAGAGCGATATCTAGAAAAAATGCCAAAGAGTGTAGAACACCTGATACATTAACACAAAAATTCTCCTCCTTTACAGACCGCCTAGGTCAAAGACCACCTTTTTGAATGCCATTAGCTCATTTGTAGAATCCAGTATTGAGGCAGCTGACTTTACAGTGTTACGCGACTTCAATTACCGTCTTGAAAAACAGGATGACCACCAAACATCCACATTAGTTGATGCAATGGCTAGTTTCTCCTTGACAAAGTCAGCAAGTGAAGGTTCACTTCTTTCCTGGGTGCACAGCGAAATATTTTAAATTTGTGTAAACCAAACATGTTCGTAATAACGATAAGCACATTACAATGAAATTACTAAACAATTAAATAATGACATTGCTCAATCACCTATGAAGCCTTTATTTGGCTATCATAATGAGATATCCAAAGCTTATTGAAAAATCATCAAAAAACATACACAAAAACAGTATAAATTTTCATACATAATCATATGGGTGAAAAAACAACAAGGTTGTTTGATCATCTTCAGACAATGTGACCAATGCATTTCTGGATTAATGCATCCCTTCTGCATGGGCCACTGTAAAGATACAAATAGGGCAACAAAACTAAAATGAACGACAATAATAATAGTCACGTCATTTAAAAGTAAAAGCGGCTTAAAGTGGCAAGAGAATACAATCAAAGACTGGAGTCAGCGCACACCTAGTTTAACAAGAGAATATCTACTTTGCTAAAAGTCCACTACTACGCGTGCCCCCTAGTGTAGATGGCAGCCAGCCTGGCATAGACAATGTCAGCAAGTAAATGTTCACTTGTATACTGGGTGCATAGCTCAATATTTTAAGTTCACGTGACCCAAAAATGTTCATAAGAATGATCTACTCCAGCAACACTCGCAAGTTTTTAAGTGTGTCCCATCCTAGGAGACCTCGACTTTATATGCTCCCCAAGGTGCCTAAAAACTTGGATAATCCTCCTTTTAGGACCATCGTTTCCGGTTGTGATTCTATCTTCGCACCAGTTGGCCAGTACGTGGTCCAATGTTTTACAACAATTTGTACAAAACTAGACGGGTTACATCAAAGATACCAAACACTTTTTACAATTACTGCATGCGGTTGGGGAACATTGCACATCATCTTGGCTTCTGTGTTCCATTGATGTGACGGCATTGTATACCTCAATACCTTTACAGGAGTGTCTAGATGTGTGCGAATGGGCTTTGCTGCAGTTTCCTAATATAGGAGCTAACAAAATTTTAAGCTTGGAACTCTTGACCTTTTGCCTTCAACACAGTTACCTTGAAGGGAAGGATGAATTTTACTTACAGTTAACCGGTACGTCAAAGGTTTTTAAGGTGCTCCAGCTTACGCTAATACCTTCATGGCCAAGTTCGAACATGATCATATCTTCACCGATGCACTTTGGCATTCACACTTGGTTTTTTATGTTAGATTCAGGACACAGCCTATTCAAGTGTAGGTAGGGCTGTGCCCAGCTCCTCTCTCCCATCCTGCCAGTGACGGCCCATCCAGGCACACCTAAGCTCTCTATTGTGTGTGGCTGTACAAAAAGCCCAACTGTCAACTACAACCAGTCATGTGACCTAGAGACAGGTTGCGGGCATCAAATGGCTAATGTAGCAATATGCCAACTTTTTAAAAGTGGCATTTTCAAAACTGTAATTTAAAATCCAACTTCACCAAAAGTTAGAATTTTCATTACAGTTCCAAATAAAGCAAACATGAATTAGTTACCTCTTCTAATTTGGAAGTTACAGCTTATGTAAATGTTATAAGGTAACTCCAATGTTCTCTTATGGGAGAGGTAGACCTTGCAGTAATTAAAAAACAAATTTAAGAGATTTTCACTAACAGGACATGTAAAAAATAAAAGTACATGTCCTACTTTTTAAATACATGGAAACCTTCTCTCTGAGCAGTCCAGGGCCTACCTTGGGGTGACATGTGTATTAAAAAGAAAGGTTTGGGCAGGGCAAAAGGTTTATTACGCCAGGTCAAAATGGAAGTTTCAAACTGTACACACAGGCTACAATGGCAGGCCTGAGATATTTTTGAAGGGCCACTTAAGTGAGGGGCACAATCATTGCTGCAGGTCCACTACGAGCAATTCATTTACGGGCACTGGTCACAGGAAGTGCCTCTTTAAAATTAATTACCCTCGCTTTAAACAAGCTTGCATGGGTGGTAAAGCTTTCTCCAACCTTGCCCCACTTTATTGGAACCAACTTCCTATTCACTTGCGGCAATGCACAACCCTCCTGGTTTTTAGAAAGCTGCTGAAAACCACATTGTTCTGATTCATCCCCCCTTGGTTGGTAATGGCAGTCATAGCGCGGTGATACCCAAGCTGGGGTGATTCGGGCGCTTTACAAAATAAGGAAATAAATAAATAAATAATATGGGATTAAATGTAAATTAAACATGCCAATTGGTTATAAACCAATTATATCATGTTTTAAGGAGAGAGCACAAGCACTTCAACACTGGTTAGCAGTGGTAAAGTGCGCAGAGTGCTAATTCCAGCTAAAGTAAAGCAGCAAAAGCGGAGGTCTGAAGGTAAAATGTTAGTGGGAAAACCACGCCAAGGATGCCAAGTCTAACAGACACGCTTTCAGAACACTTTACATGGTCACCAGGAGAAGAGCTCATATCACACTGAGCAATAGGCACAGAGTGGGTTTCCAGCTCGTTGTGGAGACTCTTAGCAGCTGAGATCTGTTGCAGGATTTCCAACATCCTCAGGACAGGAAAGGGAGCAACAAAAACTTTTGACTTCTGTGTTTAGGGAGGAGAGGGCTGGGGTTATGCTCAGCCGTATGAGCATGGAACACTGCATCTTTCCATGACTCCGCCCCCTTCACCTACCCTGCATTCATTATCAGGTACTGATGGCTCAGCCAGTTCATCAAGACATGACCTCCTCTCTCATTCGACAAAATAAAATTCAAGGTCCACAGATACATAAACTCCAGTTGCTGATAAAAAGCAAACATCATCACACACATTCCATGACAGTACCGGGAAACTCCAAATGAAACTCTAAGAGTGTGTAGTAATGAGATGAGTGTTCTGTTTTTGATTTATCGCAGCTCTGCATGGGTAGGAGTCAGCGCTGCAAATGAGCTCTGTCCCAGTCCTTAATTACTTTCATGCAAAACAGGGTGGGAGCTGTGGAACAAATTGAATATCTGTTGAAAACCGGTTGTCCTCTCTTTTAATGATCTTCAAAAGGCTTCAGAAGAACTAGCAGCCTATTTAAGTCTTCAAGTTAAGAGGATGCTAAAAAACTACACGTACACAAAAATGAACCTGCTTCTGTTCACACTCGGCCCTTCAAAAGCAAGTTATTCTCTTTATTGTGTGCACGCCCTTCTTATTATCACTTGATGGCTTTAGCAGAAGCTGTTTAGCACTTGCAGGACTCTTTTTAGAATTCCCTCTTTGCAATTACAGACTTCAGTGCATAACGTGTGTTGTGAATGGCCCGAAATAAAGGCAGATAAGTTCGCGGCAGATCTCTTTGACTGATGAGCTTTTATTGATTACCTGTTTTCGAGCCGGCTTCTGCGATGGATTCTGCGTTGGCGCTTTGTGACAGGCTCCCCACCTTGAAAATTAAACATCAATCACCAGTTTCGCGCTAATGATTCTCGCGCGTGCAGACAGGCACAGAATTCGACTTCCGCTAAGCTCCAAGCCACAGTGGTAGTGTGCAAGGGAGCGGAAATTCGAGTGATGTTTCCTCTAGCGGTTTAAGAATCATTTTGTCACGACATCAGAAAGCCAAAACAACAAGCACTGGCAAAGCCAGTAAGTCTTGACTATGCATTACCAGCGCGACTGGTATGCGGCAAAGAAAACAGTTCGAAAAAAGTTGTATGACGGGGCCAGCACTGGAAGTAAGAAGGTAGTAGCAGCAACACGGACTGTTAGAAAGATGAAGCAACGCGGACATCAAGGAAGAAGAAAGAAGAAGAAGCACATGGACAAGGAAGTAGAAGTAGGAGCAACCTAGATGAAGCAATTAGTAATTGGTCCATGCCCCAGCCAAAATGAAAGAAGGGGAAGTCAGCACGCACAGGTCAATTAGGAGGCAAATCTAAAAATGAAACACAAACTTTAATTTTAAGTACAAGAAAATATTAGTTTGCAGTGTTGTGTTCCTTGATCTGTTTTTCAATACATTAAGGAAAGAGCACAATCCTAAGAACAAGTAAAATTAAGTGATTTGTTAATCACTGCAGTTTAAATAGCAAATAGTAACATAAGTCCAATTCCAAGTGTCATGGATCCTTCATACTTGGACAGGATAACAGAACAAAAAGTTCATATTGTAATTTCATTTATTCACAATTCCGTCATGACAACTGTGTCCGAGGTCTGACTACTCTTGGGAGACAGTGTTCCGGTGCTCTTCTCTACTGGACACAATTTTGGTTTATGACACTATAGTCATAATTTTACTCTGCACAAAAGGCTTCGACTCATTACGGTTATTATCATCTGCTTAGCCTTGAGAAACTCATGGTACTGATTGGTGGTACCGACGAAACACGTGTTGGCTGTTTCTGGTTGATGCTTTAACTATTTTCATGACGGAATTGTGAATAAATGAAATTACAATATGAACTTTCTTGTTATTGTTAACATTAAGGAAAGAACAGGCATATTTTTAACACAAGTACAGATACGAGAGAGGGACGTGGAATTAGTATTTACATTTCGCAGACACCTAAATCCTACCTGCATAAAGTAAAACGAAAAAGACTAAATAAAGTCTTATCAAATGAAATGAGACACCAAATAATTTTGACTGCTTGTTTCTAATTGTACAGACTGGTCACGACCCAACCATGTCCTCCTGGCCTCCATATAGTCATGTCATCCTGCAATGTGGAGATGGTTTCAATACTTTTGCTAGGGATGATTTAGAAATTCTGTCTGACCATACTGTTGGTGGAGATGATCATGCTGGAATTTGTACTGAGGAACTGCATATCATTCATGTCTCAGGTATGACATTGCCAATCAATTATCTCAGTTGAAAAAAGAATGCACTAGCCTCACCACTTGCATGCAAGTGAACTTCCCTTACAGTGGAGGCTGACAGGCAATGGGTGTGGCGGGGAATGGGGAGAGAAAAATATAAAGAAAAAAACAAACTTACCGTCTCACAGCTGCCGTCTCTACTCAGCTTCGCTTCCTGACACAGAAAGACACAGGAAGCACGCAGGCTCCCCTAACTCAATTGCAATGAAGAGTTGTGATTGGTCTGAGCGCTGTAGTTAGGTGCTCGTAATAATCCGCCTCTCGTATTACGATGTTAGGGTCACTGTTGAGTCTTTTAAGGACTAACTTTTCAGCCATCATGATGTTATATGTGGTTTTTGATGTAAACCTCTTAGGCACTTCCAGAGCATATAGATCTTCCCTGACCCTATCATGGAAGGTATCAGTATTATAGGGGTAAGAATGTGTGGGTATGAACTTAGACTTAGGGTGTAGTCCACTGTCTAGACTGGTGTCTGAGGGTATGTTGAGATCTTTGAGCAATGGAGAAATATCCAAACCCTCCTCATCATTTAGGGTTAGCAAACTATGAACATCACGGATCCCTCGTAGTGTGTGTTCCAGTACCAGAAAGAGCAGTTGCACCCCCGAATCAAGTGGTCTATTATAGAAGTAATCCTTAAGTTACAGTACCCTATTAAACTTAAACAGGTCGACATGAGTATCAGAAAAGTCACCCTCCTGTGTAGGGCGGAAATTAAGTCCTTTACACAAGATATTCGCTTCTACAGTATCCAATACTTTATTTGATAGATTAACAATCTTAAGGTCAGAATTAGCATTTTGACATAGGATCAGAAACATTACATGAGATAAGGGTAGTTATTTCTTCGGTTTCGCCCCCAGATTAGATTTGTTCACAGGAGGGCCTCTTGTATCAGCCCTTTGTCCTCCTCCCTCCCCGCCTTGTTTTGAGAGGTTTTTTTGTTGCTGTAGGCTGTTGCTTATCCTTAGTTTGGCCAATTCTTTTTGTAAGGAAGAGGCCCCTTTCTCTAAATATCTGATGATATGGACAGCTTACTATTGGAACCTGTTTCATCACTTTCTTCTCTATGCTCTCTGGTTCTCTTTTTTATGCCCTTATCAGTTCCAGTTCCATCGTTTTTTTTAGCAAAGGTATACACCCAGCCGTCTCGATAATCTTTATCCTCTCTCTTTACCTTGCTAAGTTTTTTGTTTTTCAAATAGATCTGATGGTTTTCCATCACCTGCTTTAGCACTGCATAATATTTTTCAACCAAATCCTTATGTGGCATGTTATTAATTTCTTTTTCAAGTAATTCTATATCAGATTGTAACTTTTCCCCTTTCTCTGCAGCTTGTTTAACCAGAATCTGCATCATGATAGTGGACTCCCCTTTTAGGTTGCATTCCCATTCCTTCAATAGATCCCCGCTCAAGTCTTCAAAAGTGGGACAAATCAGTATTCGTAAACCTCGTGGGATTTTACAGTTTTTCATATATTGTTCTGGGGTCACCCTGTCCCACCATCTGCTAAGTTCTTGTTTTCGTTCTAACTTAAGAAACTATGCTTTAAGGCTTGCTGGTCCAGTTGTCGCCTGACTAGTTACAGTCTTTGAAGTACCTGTCCCGAATAAATCTTGGGCCTTTTCCTCATGCCCATCTAGGAATCTAGGCATCTTACAAACACATTCAATATTCATACTATAGTATAAAAATTATAACTGATGGGAAAGAGTGCAGAACAGTCCAACAACAATTTGTTACAAAAGACCAATGCTACTGGCCCAGGTTCAGCACTTCTATTCCAAAGTGAATAAAGTCCTTTTTTCCGTGCACACCCATCCGGAGCTTGCCGCACTTTCGCTCCACTGAGAATCAGACAAACCTTGAGGGTAAGGACGGTGCACCAGGGACAAAGTCAAAGAAGGCTTTAATTGTATATAAAATATCCTTTATTCCATAAGGTAATTTTTTAAAACTTGAACCACAGCCAACGTGTTGCATTCTTTCAAACTTCGTCAGGGCTAGAATGAACACAGAAATAAAAACAATAAATTCATGGACACGACATAAATGCTTACACAAATAACCATATCACATGTATGAGGTCATACATCTTGACAAAAAAGCTTCAGAGCGACAACATGAGAAACATATATAAACAACTATAAAGCCAAACACATATAAACAATTATAAAGCCAAACAGAATAGCATTTTCTTTTCAACAAAGGCTGAGAATGCAAATACAAAGAAAGCCAAGAGACACAATAGGACTACAGTACATGCACATACATATACATAAACGTTATGAGAAGGGGAATAATGTCATTGACAAGAACAGTCTTTCACAATGGAGATCCCAAACTTACATATATATATATATATATATATATATATATATATATATACATCATCATATTGTTTACAGCAGAGAGAGCCAAATAGAGGTTCAAATCGAACGGATTCCTCTAATCCAATAATATCTTATACGTGTCAGGCATAGCAGCACCTTAAACCCCAAATTGGAGGAGTGTGTGTTCTATGCTTTATTCAAGAGTGACATTAACAGCGAGTCATATTCTTTGTAGGGTCATTAAAAGTAATGCATCGCTCCATCCGTGTTATGTCCTAGACTGGTCGCCCTCAGGCAACAAATCCACCTGGATTCCTTCTGTCTTAGTAGCAATTCTATATTGCCACCTCTGATTGGCACCGGGACATGATCAATGGCATGGAACCAAAAGGATAGATCTTCCGGGTGTTCCTTGATATAATGATTCGTTATTGGGTACCTGTCATCTTTGGTTCAAATGGCTTGCCTATGTTCCTGTATCCCTAGCTTCAGGCAAAGAATAGTACTGCCAACATATATGGTACCACATTTGCAACCCAGAATATATACCACGTGGGTAGTGTTGCAGTTCAGGAAATAGCCTATTTTGTATCTCTTCGGTGTGTTGTAACTAAAATCCAGGGTTTTATTCTTGCCTAAGGGACAGATGTTGCACGTCCCACAGGTAAAGAAGCCCTTCGGCTTTGGTGGTAAACAGGTTTGTGTTACTTTAGGTGTTGACACATAGCTAGGACAGAGAGTGTTTCTTAAGGCTACCCCTCTCCTATACGTAATCTGAGGTCTATTTTGAACCGAGTCTTTCAGTACCGGGACTTCAGTCAACAGGTGCCAGTGTTTGCAGAAAATATTAAAAATAGCCCCACTGTGTGATTTATACTGGGCTATGAACCTTGCTTTCTTACTCGATGTGTCAGTAGTCGGTTTGTCCTGCAGTGTAGCCTCCCTACTAACATTATTAATCCTGAGTTCTGCTTTTTCAAAAACCTCTAGTCCGTATGCCCTTTTGGTGAATCTATTCTTGGAGTCCCTGATATGCGTTTTGAAAACGCCCTCCTCACTACAGTTATGCCTGATTCTCATCATTATCCTTCACCGATCGAGGATGTGCGCTTGTCGCATGAAATACAGAATTACAGGAAGTCTCCTTTCTGAAAAGGGTACTGTGTATCTTCCCTTGCTTAATTTAAAATTGGATGTCTAGAAAATGTATATGGTCCAGATGGTACATCATAGTGAATTTTACATTAGAGATGTTATCATTTAGGAAGGCAACATAATATTGTAGTTGTTCAACTGTCCCAGACCACAAACAAATGACATCATCGATGTACCTCCCCCAGTACATGATGTTATTGGTCCAAGGGGAGGCACTTCTGCCCCAAGCATGCTCCCTCTCAAACCACCCCATGAAGAGGCAGGAGGGAGCAAACTTGGAGCCCATCGCTGCCCCATGTATCTGCTGAAACCATCAATTTTCGAAAAGAAAAAAAATGTTAGTGAGAATGATATGTATCATAAAGATGATCATTTCATTGTAGTCAAAGAAACGAGCATCATCTCTGTCAAGGAAAGATTGTACTGCTCTGTTCCCTATTTCTTTGTCTATGCACGTGTAGAGGCTTTGTGCATCAAGTTTGACAAACAGCAAGTCTTCTGACCATTCAAAATCCTTGAATTTCATAAGAATGTCTTTACTGTCCCTAACATAGGATGGTAAGTTAGGGACGTACTTCTGAAGTTTCAAATCCACAAAATGTGACATTTTCTCCTTGGGAGATCCCACCCCAGAAATTATGGGCCTGCCAGGTAGAAATTGTCCGCCCTTATGTATCATAGGTAATACATAGATACATGGAAAGGACGGGCACTCCACCAAGAGAAACCTACACTCATCTTTATTTCCCTCCATTCGATTAGCTTGGCATTTATCATGCCATTGCTGTTCGGAATGGAATTGGTTTTGATCTCTCGATAGTACAGGCTATTGCTAAGTTGTCTAGTTATTTCCTGCAAGAGATCTATGGCTGGTGTTGGAAACAGGGGGAGTTACATATACGGTACTTCTTTTTCTTGATTTTAGGACAGCGGACTGCTATTCTGGCCCACACCATTGCTAATTACTATTTGGGGTGACTACTACCCCCCAAGACTATACCTCCGGACTTCTACGGAGTAAGAGTATTATTCTCTTTCTGTTCTTAGGAGGGATCTTTAAAAAATGAAGTGGAAGTAGATTTTAAATAGAGGCATTATAACGCACTGCACTCTGATCATTAACATTGGTGAGGTGTATGTAGCAACTTAACTTAACATGCTGATGATCTATTTACTTGTGATTTAAATTAGGTTTTTACTTTTTACTTAGTGACTAGCGGGAAATAGATAAATACATATATTTTTTCCTTCTCTTTCTTCTCCCTCCATTATTAGGATAACAGGCCACAATATTGGCAAAGTCACCCATAAGTGTATGTTGGCGTGATCAGAATAAACCTCAATTTTTGAACGGAAGTAAGTATATGTTTTAGATACATTGTGCCGTGTGTGCTAGTTTCTCCTCCTAATGTTATCAGCTGCCTCATGGTAGATTGTTATTTTTAAACAGGAATGGGAATTTATACCTTATACCAATCGATAATTTGCAAATATGCTGGGATTCGTTGCATGATCCGATCCATGCGCTAATATAGAGGTGAGACATATATGTATTCCCCTTTGTGCTATACTACAGGTATTAAATTAGTACTCTCTGGTGGGGTCTAGTGGCTGGGGATGCCAGCAGTGTTATGCATTTTTTGTGGACTGATGCACATTCTAATAACCTCTGTGTCCAAGTAAATCTGGTTGAGTTTTAAGGGTATGTATCCAATAGCAGTTGGCCTCTCTTTCCCCTTTTTGTTTATTCCTTCTTTTTTTCTATTCTGTTCCCTTCAACCTTTAAGGTGTAGGACTAAATATGTAAGTGTGGGATTTCCATTGTGAAAGATTGTTCTTGTCAATGACATTATTGGCCTTGTGATATGGTTTTTTGTGTAAGCATGTATGTTGTGTCCATGTATTAAGTGTTTTTATTTCTGTGTTCCTTCCAGCCCTGATGAAGTTCGAAAGAACAAAACGCGTTGGCTGTGGTTCAAGTTTAAAAAAAATAACTTATGGAATAAAGGATATTTTTGATACATTTAAAGCCTTCTTTGACTTCGTCCTCGGTGCACCGTCCTTACCCTCATGTTTTGTCTGATTCTCAGTGGAGCAAAAGTGCAGCAAGCTCCGGACGGGTGTGCACGGAAAAAAGGACTTTATTCACTTTGGAATAAAAGTGCTGAACCTGGGTCAGCTGCATTGATCTGTTGTAACAAATATACTTGGGACTTACAGGGTCTGTCAATACCAATTGTGAGAATTTGCTGTTAAAGACAGGACTGCCTTTAAAATGATAGAATATACACAGCAGCGCACATATGCAAGTGCAGGAAATCTGCTGGGCCTCTAAACCACCAAGACCTTTTAAAAACTAAAGACTTATAGGTAGATTGCACCCTCTTGCCCTATTACCTACTAGATACTCATAGGGTCTGTTATTGTCAATTCAGAGTATACCCTATTACTTCTACCTTTTTAAACATAGCACAGGCCCTGGGCCTGTTTAGCAGAGCCCGGGGCACAGTCAGAGTCAGTTACCACTAGTATCATTCAGCAAAAATGGTGGTGAACTGGCCAAAAGAATGATGCTCTAACACCCTATAAGTACCTAGTATATGGTGCCTGTGGTACCCGGTGCGTGGTTGTTAAGGGATCACCAGGACCTGAAGCACTGTTTGTGCCACCCTGAGTGACCCAAGAAAACTACTGAAAGCAGGCCTGCCATTTCAGACTGCAGGAGCATTGTGAACTGCCTAAACTCGACTTTGACCTCACCATGTGTGGCAAAGTCAATGCACTATTTTTAACATATGCCAGTCACCCCTAAGGAAGGCTTCCTAAAGCCCAGGATGCAGGGTGCATTATATTAAAAGTGTGGACATTTAAGAGCAAGCTATGCACTTGTATGTTTAACATTAAAGTTGTATGTTTACCATTAAAGGACACTTTAAGTGATAGATGGTCCATAGGATAACATGGGCTGCAACCCAAGGTTGGCAGCTCTATTAAGGTACCACCTAAATAAGTAAATGTTAGTATCATACATCTGACACAAAAGCACCCATGTGGCTATCTTAGAGGTTGTCCATTTAATTTGCCCAGCCTATTCTGTGCTCCAGCTGACAGCCCATGCTTGCTGTAGCCAAGACAAGAATCTGATCCCCAGCCAGGATGTCTGAACTCTTCCAGGAGCCAAAAACAATGGCCTGGATGGAGAGGAGGTCACATCTCTCTCCCTGACAGGCTGGTTAGTGAAGTGGCACTTCAAGTTGGTGAGCTTCAAAGGCTGTGCCGCCTGTGATATGCAACTAGACTAGCTCACAAAGGAGGAAACAGCCGCACCCCAAGCCGGGGCACATTTGAAACCGGGCAGGTGGGAAAATTAGGTATTTAGGATATATACACCCCCAGAAGGCTAGCCACACCTCAAGGGTCGGCTACCTGGTCTGTACCTGGTTCTTCCATTTTTATGGTTCAAAATTGTTTTCATGCTGTAGGACAATGGCAAACCACTGAAAGCATTGCAGCACTTATGATAGTTTTCAGAAAGCAATCAACGAAGATTTCAATTATCCCAAACTCACACCACACACTCGCTCCCCAGCTACCCTGTCCTCAGGGTATTGCCTACCTATGCAAATGTAATATAGTGTAATGGTCATCAGAGGTGTAGTCTACTGAGACATTTCCCCAGCCTGTGTTGGGTGCTCTGACTCAGTCTAGCAAAGAAAACATAAGTATTTGGGACATGTTATGTTATATTATGTTAAGCGGAATTTATATAGCGCACCGACACCATGAGTTTCCTGGCGCTGAAGTGTACAGAGGTTGCGGCGAAGCAGGCTAACCAATTTTAGAAAAGAGCCAGATTTTCAAGAACCTTCTGAAGTTCAGCAGAGAGCTGCTGGTCTTGACTGACAAAGGGAGGGGTTCCACAGCTTAGGTGCTAGGTGGGCAAATCTACGGCCACCTAGTTTCCTGAGTTTTATGGTGGGGCGACCAGCAGGTGGAGATGAACCGACAAAGGTTGCGGGCCGGACAGTGCTGCACAATAAGGGCTTTCAGAAAGTCTGGGCTGTTGCAATGAAGGGCTTTGAAAATTAGACAGCCGGTTTTGAAGGCTGCCCTTTGTTCGATTGGTAGCCAATGCAATTTGCGCAGCAAAGGTCTTGCAGATTGCCATTTCGGGGTTTTGTGGATTAATCTTGCAGCCTGGTCTTGCACTATTTGGAGGCGGCGAAGCAGTGACTGTGGTAGGCCAAGGTAGAGGGAGTTTGAGAAGTCGAGGCGGGATAGTACCAGGGAGATCACAACTTGTACCAGCACTGCGTGCGAGAGAAGGTGGGAGATCTTGAGGATTTTACGCAGCTGGAACATGCTGGATGAGATCACAGCACCCACCTGAGCTTTGCGGGAGGGGTCAGAGTCGATGATCACCCCGAGGCTCTTCACCGTGCTCGAAGGTGCGGGAGAAGGGCCCAACTCGTATGGCCAGAACTGAGGGCTCCAATGCGCCGCGCTGTTACCTGGCAGAATGAGCTCCGTTTTCCCTGGGTTCAGCTTTAATTGGTTGTGGTTCATCCACTGCTGTATGTGGAGCATCACTGCTGAAAGCGGGTTGCCGCGTCGGGAGAATCAAGAGGGAAAACGATCTGCAGATCATCAGCGTAGTTGAAGACAGTGATATTCCACCTTTTTAGCAAGTGGATCAGTGGCCAGAGATACAGATTAATTAAGAGGGGTGAGAGGGAGGATCCCTGAGGGACTCCGCATGTCGTAGATGCCTTGGCTGCCATGAAGCGGCCCAGGTGGACCGTTTGCGCTCTGCCTGCGAGGAAGGACTTGATTCCTGCGAGGGCAAGGCCCTGGATGCCGGCCTGTCCGTCACGGTGAAGGAGAATGTTATGGTCCACCGTGTCGAAGGCGGCCGACCGATCCAGGAGGACTAGCGCCTGGGATGCCCCCTTGTCTGCGTTCCCTTTCAGGGCGTCTAATACTGCCAGGATGACGGCCTCGGTAGAATGAGTTGGCCTGAACCCACCTTGATTGGGTTCGAGGTAGCCCGAGCTCTCGATGAACTTTGAGAGACAGCCGGTTACGTGGGCCTCGAGGAGTTTAGACAAGTAAGGTAGGAGGAAGATAGAGCGATAATTAGAGAGATTGGCAGGGTCTGCTCCAGGTTACCTCAGTAGGGGCACTAGAATGGCCTCCTTGAAGGAGCTGGGGACAATGCCAGTGCTAAGGGAGGCATTCAGCAAGAAGAGGATACTGTCTGGGTAAAGCGAGACAGACATCCCTGAGAACAGAGGGGGGACAGCAATTGTTGGGGGACCCTGATTTGATACAGGTGGAGAGCTCTGAAAGAGTACAAGGGGTGAGAACAGGGAGATGAGTCAGGGACAGAGGGTTAGGGGATGAGGAGTCCTGTGACCTGACGGGAGTAAGGGAGGGAATGGAATACTTGATATCCACAATTTTCTCAATAAAGTAGGTATTCAGCGCATTACATGTCTCTTGTGTAGGTGTCTGAATAGGGAGGGTTCTATCATCAGTTGTGAGATCGTTCATGATTTTGAAGATTTCTTTTGATTTGGCATGGGCTGAGAGGATTCTGTCTGAGATATGTGTGGATTTTGCCTTGGAGATTGCTCTTTTGTATTCTTTAGGGGCCGTGACTAAAAGCAATCTATGGTTGCTGGAGTAGTCACGTCTCCAGTTCCGTTTTAACTGACGTAACTTCAATTTCTGTGCTTTAAGGTCGCTTGAAAACCATCTGTGCGAGTTGCCATACCTAGGTGATGACTAGATT
The DNA here is from genome assembly GCF_964263255.1 of Lissotriton vulgaris. Lineage (NCBI taxonomy): Eukaryota > Metazoa > Chordata > Amphibia > Caudata > Salamandridae > Lissotriton > Lissotriton vulgaris. The sequence goes on from NC_141687.1 coordinate 2,095,797,943, forward strand.
TTCGACCTCAGGTAAGGCCAGAGAGGCAGTAGCAATACATTTTAATTGCTTCTGTATGATGGCTGCCACCCCGCCCCCAGGACGGCCGGATGAGCGATTGGCATTAAGTATATAGTAGTCTGGGGGAGGGCCGCCAAGATGTCAGGGTGGGAGTCTGAGGCGAGCCAGGTTTCAGTTATTAGTAAAACATCAGGTTTATCAGAAGTCAGGAGGATAAATATGTCTAACTGGTGCTTTACCAGGGAGCGCCTATTGAGGTACATCACCCGGAGAGAAGTGTAGTTCCTTATGGGAGTAGCCTCGCGCTCACTGCTATCAGGGGGGCTTGGCGCCCTACGAAAAATGCCAGCGGATTTAATTCACTCGGCTGCGCCTGGGGGGAGCGGTAGGTGCGCGATTTGCAGCTCTCTGAGGGTCTTTACAGGGTAGGAGAGGGGTCGCCCAGCGCTTCTGGCCTCTGGGCCCGGGCTAGTGCGGACGGGCGCAGACGGGCGCAGACGGGCGCAGACAGGCTTGCCTTTGGCGCGCCTTTGGCGCGCCGCTGTCGCGCCCGCTGTGCCCGTCTGCTGCGCTCCCGTGTGGAGGGCTGCATTTGACCCTGGTGTCCCGCCTCCAAGCTCCGCCCCTTGAAGGCCGATTGGCTGAGGCCTGAGGAGAGAGAGCAAGGGGAGTAATAGCTGGATCCAAGGGGTCGCGATTCGCAATGGAAGTGAGTGAGGTGGCGGAAGTTTTTAAAAAACACAGAATTAAGCAGTAAAAACAATAGATTTCTATTCAATTTGTCTAAAGCGCTAGTCTTTTTAAATCAAGCTGCGCGATGTCAGCGAGCAGCGCGTGCAACATATACAATTGCTGGTTTGTTGCTGAGGGCTGGGTTTTATCTGGGGTCCCGCCTCCAAGCTCCGCCCCTTGAAGGCCGATTGGCTGAGGCCTGAAGGGAGAGAGCAAGGGGAGTAATAGCTGGATCCAAGGGATCGCGATTCGCAATGGAATGTTAATTCCCTGAATTCTTGGGACAGGAGCAATATATAAGTTTGCCGGGTTCTCTGTAGGAGTTGTCTTGTGCTGTTAAGAACAGCGTGAGTTTCTCATGTACCATAGGCAGGGCAGTTACCCTAAATTTGTCAGCAGCGTATCTGTGGCCCAGTGTGCATGGATTGTCTGATGTGCTGCCCCGAGTGCCAAGCTGATGTGATGGCCTCTGTGGTGTTTAAGTGGCGATTGCTTCTCTTAAACCGAGGGGGAGAGGAGGGGAGAGATGACCTGTACATAAGGTTTGAGCCTCTCCTCCAGATCTTTGTGAAAAGATATTAGGTCTTAGGAGATTTTGTTTTAACAGGTTAAAGATCTTCGAGGAAAGATGCAAATAAGGCTTCCAAAAAGGAGCGAGTGACCAGGCCCTTTGCTTCCTTTCCTCTTAATGGCAGGTCCTGGCTAGCAGAGAGGGAACAGTCCCCTGATAGGGGCCCCTGGCCAGCCTTGTGAACATATCTTTTAGGGTGTGTTTTTCTGGGGCTCATTCTGTCATTCTCTTCAGATGCTTTGGTGACAGTCCTCTCATATGGGGATACCCAACACGATGGCTACGTCAGGTTCTGCAGATCTGCTCTTTGTGAGTGAAGAGATCTCTTTCTGAGAGGGCAGCACAATCTGAAGGGTGTTCAGACACCCAAGTGACCCCCACACTGCTGGGTCGCACTGTACTGCTGCAGTCACTCACTCCAAGCTGCTCCTGTTACCACTCCGGAAAGCAAGTCTGTCTGCGTTGGAGCCCCGGCGATGACGTTTTCATCTGGACAGGTCAAAATGTCTCTCCACTGCTAGGTCTCGGGACCCTCACAGTCTAACAGATCGTTGCTCCCTCAAGGAGCTTGGTACGCGTCAGACCTGAGGCCTCAGAAATCAATGATGTACACAGGCTGTGATGGGCCTGCTCTGCATGTTGGGCCAAAACAGCAGGTCCTGGGGTGAGAATGCAAGGGCGGGCTTCCAAACTGCATCCTTATCTTTTTTTAAAGTGGCTGAATAGTAGGTTCTGAGTAGAAAAGGTGACCTACAACCCCAGATGTGGTCACCTCAGGGGCGGATTAGCTGCTGGGGAAAGTAGCCCATTGACCACTTGCACCCACACCCCCAACGCTCCTAATTCAATTATTTAAGGGCTACCACTGACACCAGAACCTCATTTCTGGACCAGTGTGCATCAAAGATGGCAAAGAAGAGACCTTAGTTTGCGACACCAGGACTTGCAAAAACCAAAAGAGCGAGACTCTGCACCTGTGACAACACTCCTGGTACTGCACAACCAGGACTCATCCTAGAGGAAGGAGGAGTTGTCATCAAATAGTACCCCGAGGTATTTGTAGGTGTTAACCAGCTCCAGTAGATGGCCAGCTGTGAGGTTTCTGCTTTCTATTGCTCACTTCCATCACCTTGTTTTTTTCTCATTTATTGATACCCCATTGGCAGATGAATATTAGCATACCTTGTCAATAAGTTGTTGCATTCTGATTTTTGTTTGACTTAATAATATCACATCATTGGCATATAAAAGGTTTAAGATGTGCATATCTCCTAGTCTTGAGGTGTTGTGCATTTACTTAATACAAGGCTACTGTTAAGGCAGACAGGAAAAGGCCAAACTGGTACAGTGCCAAAACCCATTCTTGTTTTAATCCCTGTGTGGTGTCAGTTTTTCTGGACAGGAAGGAACTGTCACCTATACTCACTCTTGCCCAGGTGCCTGAGTATAGCAACTGTATTTCTTTCAGGAGGCAAATGGGGATACCCCAGTGGGCCAGCTTTTGCCAGAGGAGATTATGTTGCACTCAATTGAATGCAGATTTAAAATCTGCGAAGCGAAGATAAACTGGTTTCTTATTTAGCTTCTGTTTGTCTACAATGACCAATCACAACAAGAGGTTGGTTGCAGTGCCTGCTCCTTGTGCAAACCAGGATTGATAAGGGGAAAACATTGATTTTATTTCACCCAGAGCTGTAGATCAGTTAGAAGAAGACCTGTGAAGTGTTTTGCCTCAGTGTTTAATAATGTTATGAGACTCTAATTTTCCGGGTGGTGGTGATTGCCCCCTTTAAAAATGTGGGTGATCATGACTCCTTCCCACAAATCTGGAATCGTCTCTAGTTGAAGAGCACTGTTGAAGACTATTCACAAATTGGATGCCAAAAAGCAGTGTTTGTCTTACACAGTGGTTGTGGGATTCCATTCTGGCCAGGTGCGAAATCTTGTCTGCTCTTGGTAATTTAATTAGTTAATGGCTCTACTGTGAAGTTTAGCGGAGGAGTGGCAAGGTTTGTAGGTGGCAAAGTGGTGATTTTACTTCCCTTCTCTTGCGTGGCAAGTTCTGTGTCCTCTAGAGGCAGAGAGAAATGCTTGGTTAAGGGGCTGACCCAATTAGCTTCTGTCAAGTTTGAGCTCAAGGCAGCCATCGGGGCCCTGTTCAGATTGTTAACCGGTCTCCAGAAGGCTCTTGAGCTCTTCTTTTTACTAAGATACAGGGCTTTTGCCCAGAAGTTTTGCTTTACTTTTATTTTCTCCTCCCAAAAAGTTCTCCAGTAGCAGTAGAAGTAAATGAACTTTATTCGGTATTCAAGTACCATCAAAGTGCACACATGCATAAGAATTACAAAAAACATTTCATAAAACCAATATAAAAGGTTTTAGAGTACAGTTCATTGCAAGAGAGTCAGCAACCATTCAGAGTTCCATTTTCTTTGAGCATTGTTCATATGCCAGATGGAAACAAAAATCAGACAAAATTATGCGCACAACTGGAGCAAAGGATACTTAAAAAGATACATAAAAGAGCTTAGAAAACTATCTTCAGCAATATATATATATAAAATCAATGTTAGAAAAACGAGAGGAACATTAAAAGACACCTAATCATTTGGGGGCACAGGCAATAATCTACCACGTTTTTACCACGCCACCCGTAGAAATGTGCTTGTAGCAATAACTATTACCGAAGTTGTGTCACTCCTGAGTATTCTAGGGGCCACTATGTATTTTGTGACCTTCAGATTTTTGCATACGGGAATAATCAATTTCCGGGGTGGGCTACGATAGCTTGGGCAGAATATATGCGCCTCATCTTCACCTGCCGAGCCACATGCCGGACAAGTACTAGCACTTCCAGTTATCCATTTTGCCTATGCCTTTAAGTTTTGCCCGCATTTCAGGGTTCCCTTGGTACCTCTTAACCAAACTTAGAGCTCTGTTTCGGTATCTTCTTATAATGAGACAGGATGCAGTCATAGAAATATTTTTTAAGTCTTGTAAGCGCACTTTGGCTTGATTGAAGCTTGAGCAAGTTTTAGATGAACAGGCCCCCAGTAGTTTATTAGCAAAGAGTGACCACTTTAGTATTTGGGTATGGTTATAGTTGTTAAAACATTGCTTACGGAGGTCAGAGGCGATAGTTCCAATTAGCCCTACTGTGTAATCTATCCAGCATACTTTTTGATAGTTTGTTGTGATACGATCCCTCAGCAAGAAGGTAACCTCTCGGTGTAAAAGACAGTGAACCTTAAAGTCTATTATTTCTTCAACATAATCGCTGTCATCTGTTTTTTTCATCTGGTACACTATGATCTAATGGAGTACAGGAAGTGACGCTACAGTGTAGTCAGTAGTGGAGTGTGAGCCACCAGAATGGAAATACTATGCTGGAAGTGTATCTTCTTGGTACCTTCCATTCAGAATTCTTAGCCCAAAAGATTCCAGGGCCCTCATTTATGAAGGCCTTGCGCCGCTGGTGCGTCACTTTTAACATAGGAAAAAGTGACGCACCGGCGGCGCAAGGCTTTCATAAATAAGGCCCCTGGGGTTTTACCAGTGAAACAGCCTTAACATCCCTAGGACTGTTGTTTGCAGGTTCAGTGGACTTTGTAGGATCCGCCAAGATGTGATCCTTTTACAGCGTGTGCTCCTCTTGGAGGAAGGGCCCCAGCAGGTTCATATTAGAGTCCTCTAAAATATGATGCTTATCAGTTTAGATGACATCTTTTTCCTAGTTTGGGTGAATATAAAGGGTTGATGAGCAGCAAGGGTCGTTTAGCTGCAATGTGCCATTTCTGGAGTTATTAGAATGGTGTTGTCCAGTTCCACCAGCTTGCTTTCCACCTTCAGTGCTGCAGCTATAAATATAGCCAGCCCACCCTTTTGGCATCCAAAGTTATTTAATTTCTTTGCTGGATTGAAGTAGTCCACAAATCCTTTCATTGCAAATGGGTGGGTTGCCCAAGTTTCTTGTAGGAGAATAATTTGAGATTATCCTATAAGGTTAATTGCGTATTATGACTTTTGGTATATACCCCATTTATTTTCCATGAGCGCTCTTTCATGGTATACGCTTGTTTTGGTGCTGAGCTTGAGTTGGACACTGAGGTTATATGGGGCAGCTGTTTTGCAGGACGTAAGGGACACCTATCACCATGTGCGGCTGCTAACAGCCAGCCTAAATTTAATTTGACAAAGCTAAGCTTGCCCTTTGATAAGGTTATTTTTTGCCGTGGCAAAAGGGAAGGTGAGCGGCGTACTGTTCTACCCGTTGAGTCCCTGAGGATTGAGTGTGTTTGTTTGTTGCCTTCAGAGACCGGCTTCCAGGAGGGCTCCTTCTGACAGATGAACGGTGCTGGATAGGCTACTGGAAAAGGCTTGCTTAGCTAAATCCCCCAGCCAGCAAAGTATTCTTTCTCCCGAACGACTTTCCTGACTATCAAGTTAGAGGACCATACAATGAGTTTGGACACTTGCACATTATCATCCCTGGATGGAAGTAATTTTATGGATTCAATGTCTGCTGAACTGTCATCTTAAAAATGGAATTGCCTGCAAGAGTTTCTGGATGTTACCACGATCAAGAATGTCGCATTTTCCCCTAACTGAAATTATGGGGTGAAGATCAGTTGGTTGTCGATGGTGTGGGCATACGCTTCACCCGGACAATCCAGACAAGACTCACAAGGTCCGTGTCAGCTTTCCCACGGACCTGGCTGAGATTTGGGTGGTCTTCTCAGAGGATTAATTACATTGGAAGTGTGCTGCTGAGGTGGTGCGGATTCTCTTGTCTTGGATTTGATTGACTTTTGGAGTCATTGATTGATAAGATTTGTTTGTTTTTTTACGGAGTTTTATACAGAGCTAACTTGACCCAAAGGTATCGGGTATCAGAGCACTTTACATAAGCACCAGTTTGGTTCCATGAGGACACATTCATTTTTGTTAGGCACAGGTAGATTGAGTGATTTGCCCAGAATCACAGGACGGTGCGCATCTGTGCCAAGGCTCGAACCCAGTTCCCCAAATTTAAGGTTGACCGCACTCGTCATTTGACCAACTCCTCTCCCCATTTGATTGGTTTGACAGGCTTTTTGGGTCAAGGGGAAGACAAGCCCCCTCTCTTTTACATATGTCTAGGTTGGTGGGGTCTGAAAGGGGGCTTGTAGTTGTAAATCTTAAGGTCTGGTCTAGAGTGGAGGTCTCACGCATCTCAAGGGGGCTTTTACTTTGAGTTGGAATGCCTGAGTATGTGTCAAAAAACAGTTGAAGCTTCCTTTGCCTGCTTTGACTTTGCTCTTGCGTGGATTCTTCTTTGACCTTTGTTGGCTTATCAATCGTGTTCTAGTGCTGATGCCAGAGATAGTTATTAGACTTGTTCTCAATTTGTTTCTGGCCTTGTGGTGCTTTTTCCTCTACTTTTCAATTGGAGGTTTTACTAGTTGCACAGGAGGAGAGGGTTCGGAAGAGCAATTGATACCCTTGTGGAAAATGTTGTTACTTTGGATTGTGATGGGGTACATGCTTCTGGTGATGTTGAGGGCTGGCAGTCACCCTCTACCCTCTGTTTCCCTATGGTTGTCTTACTTGAGACTCTGGTCTTGCTGTATTCCTGAGTTGGGCGCACTGACCGGTTTGAGGCATTTTAACGGAAGGAAACCTCCATATTTGATTTTAAATCCAAATGTGTTAATCAGGGGGGCACAAGTGCAGTCTACATGAGTTGTTTATGCCAGGATTATAAACTGTTAAGGTCAGACAGCTTTTGAACGATACCTGCAACTGAGTTTGCCATGACGTTAAGCAAGTCCACTTGGATATCCATTGTATTTGACTGGCACATCAGGGCTTCTAGTGTCAATGGAGAACTTCTAAATAGAAGATCCCGTGCAGCCCCAGCTTCTGTTATGCTGTGATTTTAGAGTTTTTTGCTGCTGTTTGTCCCTGGGCTCTTACATGCTACAGGCGGTCCTGTGTAATTGTCTCTGCTTCCTTTGAGTTGTGTGTTGTGGGCCTCAGGGGCCAGGTTGTTAGCAAGTCTTGGGACTCCAATAGAAGATTTCATCTTCCTTTTGGGAACTTAGGTTGTTAGCGCACTGACCAGGCCAGAGTGGCAGTGGCCTGAGACTGCTTAACTAACCTGTGTGTTGAACAGGTTGTGATTTGAGCATGCGATTAGGTGAACACAGTTGGAGATATCAGCTCAACTGCTGCAGCTCTGGTTGCCCAGTTATTGTGTGGTGAAATTGATTCTGGCCTGCTGAGTTGTGGTAAGTTGTATGGAAACTTTTTCCGTTGTTAATTTTTAAACTGATCTCTATTGGCATTGGAGTGCTGTTTCACAGGCATAGACAAGAAAGCTGATGTGGTGAAGGTATACTGGGAGCGGTCTGAGGTGACGGGGACATTACTGAGAGTAACTCCAGGTCCGACATCAGCCCCCAGGAGGCCGCTTTGTCATCTGCCAATACCAGTTTAGCTGCTTCGTCTGCAACCCCATTACTCTGCCCAAGGTTAGAGTTTAAATCCTGGTCTACACTCTTGGTGCTTGTGGTCTGAGACATGGGTGCTGGGAGGGTGTTTGAGTCATCTTGAATAGTAAAGATAACTCCAACTGGGGGGCATATGTACAAGGGAAGTAGCGGAGAGAAGCTTTAGCCTTCCTGGCTCTCTCCGCCACTTCAGAAACGCAGGGCTGCGCCATATTTACAAGAATATGGTGCAGCCCTGCATTTACCCCTGTGCTGGCGCTACACTGAGCAGTCTAGCACCAACGCAGGTGCCCTTGCACCATAGTGCAAGGGTGTCTGCGTGCAGGGGTAGATGGCTTATGTGCATAAACAATCTTTAAATGCCTGCCTTGTAAATAAGGCGAAGCCCCTACCAATCCCAGTAACGTCACAAAAAGTGGCATTCCCGTGGCAATAGGGGCTTGTACATATGCCCCTGGGTCTTTTAAAAAGTCAAACTTGTGTGGTCTGTTTGTAGATTTTAGGGAGGTAAAATTCAAGGCTGGTTCTCCCATAGTGATTTTTCCTTACTGCATTTCACTGCTGGGCAAAATTGTAAAAAATGTTTCCTCCTAGTCGGAGGCTGTGGTGCCATAACTCTTCCTGACTGCATGTTGGCAGTTTCACACAGAGTTGTGGGGATCGTAGTTTCTAGGTGCAGGAGTTGCTGAGAAATGAAGTTGGTTTTGTTGTCAATTATGCAGAAATTGGGATTAGTCAAGTTCCCAGTCACTGGCAAGTACACTGTACCAAAAAAAACATCACTACAAGCTTCTCAGAACTTTCCTACCATTTTATGACTCTTTACAAAATGTAGCAGTCCTTTTTCTTTTTCTACATTGGTGATGATGCAAAGTTCTATGGTGGTTAGTTAAGGGGGTGCAAAGAAACAACACGTTTTTCCACCTATGTATTTTCTATAGACTTTTTAGACAGACATAGTGGCAAACAGCTGAATGGATTTAGATTGCAGGTATAAAGATTATGGGGTGGAAAGGGTCATTTTGGTAGTAAATGTTAACTGAGCCAGTATTTTTAAAATAATAAGTCACAAAACTCTACTGATATATTGGCCCACAGTATACTGCAGTAATTTTGTGGTATACCGTGGTACATGGCAATGACAAAGCAGTATATTATTGGTTAAGGAAAGGTCTTACAAAAGTAAAAGGCAGCCATATTGTTTTGAACACACTTTGGCTGTGTTCTTGGGTTGTACGTAACCCTGGGCTACGCGAAGCTACGTGAATTGGGCGAGAAACTACGCCCACCCACGCACTTCGCGTAGCCCCACTACGAGCCACCTGCCTCCCTCCCGCCCTCCCTAAATACTTAAATTACCTTTTAAAAAGAATGAAAAACCACTTACCTTGTCCGCTGCGTCCCCGGGGCTCCCTCTTGTAATCGTGCCGCGCGAGAAATGCGCATGCGCGGGCGGCCGCGCATGCGCATTAGTATGCGAGATGGTGGTGCGATTACAAGAAGGAGCCCCGGGGACGCAGAGGACAAGGTAAGTGGTTTTTAATTCTTTTTAAAAGGTAATTTAAGTATTTAGGGAGGGCGGGAGGGAGGCGGGTGGCGGGCAACTTCGCTACGCCCATGGAGTGGGCGTAGTGTTGCCTGCTACGCCTACTTTGCAAAGGGCTAAGTAGGCAACACTACGCCCACTCCGTGGGCGTAGCGAAGTACTTAGCCCAGGGTAAGTGTACGTTAGATAGAGGTTTTTACTTTGTGTTTTTTTCAAGAAATGAAGCACTTTGTGAATAGTTATAGAAACATTTTTATTTTCTTTATATTTTTTAAAAAAAGGTAACATAGTACCACTGTACTACCTAGGAAGTAATGCAATACCTTTTGTAATTGAAAAAAAGGTATTTATGACAAACTATGAAACAATAATAATCAGCAATAAAAACATTATAGTTGTATTGTTTTTCATAAAGACTTAAACAAAAAAAATCAATACATACTGTAGTACTTCCTAAATAGTGCCACAGGACTCTACTGTATAACAAGCCACTCTACTCTATGCCACTCCACTGTACGGCAGTGTACGACATGCCACTCCATGGCCCTCTCTCTACTATATGATACTCCACTCTACGCCACTCTGCTCTATGCCACTCTTCTTCACTCTAGAAAACTCTACTTCACTGTATGACCCTCCAATTAATGCCACTCTTCTCCACTCTTTGACACTCTACAGTACTCTGCGACATACCACTTTACTATATGCCAATCCACTCTAGAAAATTTGTCTCCACTGTAAGCCCCTCTAACTACTCTACGTCACTCCAATCTATGACACTCCTCTGCACTGTACAACATGCCACTTTACTTTGCGCTGTTACACCCTAAAAGACTACACTCTAATGTATGATCCTCCACTGTAAGCCAATCTATGTCACTCTACTACACTCTACTGTAGGACACGCCACTCTTTGCTACTCCACTCCACCCCACTCCACTCTTTGCTTCTCCTCTCTACACTGATACTTCACTCTATGCCATTCCACAAATCTCTACTTGATGATACACCACCCAACAACACTCAACAATACTCCACTCTACAATTTGAAACACCGTTTTATAAAAAAGGAAATAGATATTCAATGAAAAAAATCAAAGTTTAAAAATTAGTTATAGCTACGATAATGTAATGTATTACTTCTATGCAAAACCAACCCATTAGAAAATTCTAAAGTTATATTTATAACTTGCAGTTATAATTTGTGCTCTGGCCTAATCGTGCTTTAACTCGCACACTTCCATACACAGTGTTGTTAATAGAAGTGGGTGGTAAACTCCGCTCCTCCGGCGGAGTTTGTAGAGTTTTCCGACTTCGCGCTCCGCTTGGAGCACACAGTCTCAGAAAAACTCCAACAAACCGCCAAGTGGTAGAGGTTTTTCTCATTCAGAGCTCACAATCGGTAAGATGGCAATAGAGGAATTCACGCACTAGACCACCTTCCTGCAAGATTTTTCAAAGTAGGCGACCACAGCAGGTCGATACGCTGGCATTGAGAAAGCTGCTGATTTCAAAGAGTGGCTCAAGCCCCTGCTGCTAAAACTCAGGGCAAGACGCACAAAGTACCAAAAATTGGCCGCTCACGGAAAGCCGCAGAATGTCGCTTATTTTTTGGGTAACGCCACAGAACACCGCAGAGAGAAACTCCAACCCACCCCTAGGTGTTTGGGGTGGGTAGGGTGTGGGATGGTAAGGTAGTTTTATGGTTTATGGGGGTATCGGTTTTGGGTGGTATTACTTTTTTACGGTTTGGGAAAGGGTAGGGATATAGGGTGGTAAGGGTATTTTTAGGGTCAATGGTTGCGTAACAGTATAGAGTGGTAATGTTGTGTTAGGGGTAGGCATGGGCGGATTTGGCGGATTGGCAATCCGCGAATTTGCGGATTTGCGAATTTGCGGATTGCCAAAATCCGCAAAATCCACAAAATCCGCGAATCCTCGCAGATTTTTTTTTTTTAATGTTCGCACGGGTTTCTGCAAGTTCGCGAGTGTTTTGTACAATTTCGCAAATTGCGAAATTGTACAAAACGCTCGCGACCTTGCAGAAACCCGTGCGAACACAATGTGCCCAGTAGGGTATGTGCCTCTTGTGTGTATAAAAGGTCAGAGAAAGATCAGTTCAGCAGATGAAGAGAAAGAAGCTCCTGGTCACAGGAACAGCACTGGTATTGCGCTCGTGAAAGTCAAGGATGCAAAGCCTATCCAGCATCACAGCTGATTTTACACGGTAGATTTGGGAAGAAGGCACACCTGTCCAGCCTCGACGACGCTCACGATTGTTTTTGGGCTAATGAATGAGTCACTGAATTTGAGCATCAACTAGTTCGAGCGACCATGTGTGTGTTACTATGCAATCGCCCCGAAGGGCGCAGGGGTCCCTTGAGTGAGCTGTGAGCTGAGCTGTGTAACTATTTTACAATGGCGCCAGCAAGCTGCCAGCGCCGTTGTAAAATAGTTACAAAGTTAGCTTGCACAGGAAGCACTTAGATAAAATAAAGAAGCACCTGCTTCGTTTTATCTAGTGGTTCCTGTGCAAGCTAACTTTGTAACTATTTTACAACGGCGCTGGCAGCTTGCTGGCGCCATTGTAAAATAGTTCCATGAGTGGGGGTTCAACTTTTGAACCCGTTACGTCCGCGGATTTTTTTTGCGGATTTTGCGGGAAATCCGCAAAATTCGCGGATTGCGGATTTCCCAAAAATCCGCAAAATCCGCGGGCGTAACGGATTTCCCGCTCACACATAGTTAGGGGTGAACTGGAGTATAGGGTGGTAAGCAATGTTCCCTCTAATTTGTTTTCCCTTTGTACGTAATTAGAAGTAGAATCCTATAAATATTTGGGGGTATATACAATAAAGAATCTCCTCCACACAAGATGAATATGCAAAGGAAAGCAAATACCTTCATAGCTGCATTTAAAATCTTTCAGAAAAAGCGAGGAGAGCTGAGTTACAGACCTTTTTTATAAGTAATATCTCCAAAGCTGTTACCAACTTTTACATATGGTAGCGAATCGCTGTGCGGAAAGACTCTGAGACCATCAACAATGCAGTGACCAAAACTTTCAAAATCCTCTTTCATCTTCCTCACAATATTTCGCTGGCACAGATAAGATTGGAATTTAGATTAACTAACCAATTATTTGCACGAAAAGACAAATTTTTAAAAGTATGGAACAGAAAAAAAATGATAACGTAAATCAAATGTCCCAACTATTATGGCAGGAAATAAATATAAATAGTAAAGCATACGCCCGGAAATATTTACATGCTGCACTTGATAAATACTCAGCAACTCCTATTTGGAACATGTCAATAACTACAGAATCATTAAATAAGATAACAAAACATCTATCACTGCTTAGGGATAAAGACTCTTTTGTAAAAAGGAAACAGGCCTGGCCACTAACGAAGGGGTTCACAAAGGTGAAAGCACAACCATAACTGGAAAACCATGGTCACTGAAGCACAAGCGTATTTTCATAAAAAGCTCGTTTTGGTGCATTTCCTGGATTATGTCATCTTATGCCGTGGCTAAGAACAGAGGAACTGTCGCATTGTCGTTTATGCAAAATGGGAGAGGAAAACATTATCCACTTGCCGTGTGCATGCCCAGAACTGAAAACTGAAAGAAAACTATTCTTAAGGGGAATTATATCGCACGAGGAGTTCGGACTTGCAGGCAAGCTCTGATAAAGTGCTTACATCCTGACGATATAAAATTGAACTCCGCTTTTATAAAGTTTTTAATAAGTACTGGATCAAAATGGACCAGCAGAATTAAAATGATATTTATTTATGATGTATATTGATATGTAAATAAAATTATGAAATTTATATTATCAAATTTAATCTACTTAAAAATAGAGCATCATTTATTCATGTTTTTACTACTTATTCGTTTTTACTTCTTTTTTATATAAATCCTGTTTTTTATAGCTGGAACGCTTGCCATTACATTGTAAGATTTTAATTAATGACACACTAAAGAATGACCTTGACCTGTGTATGTAATTGAATGGTCTCTGTGCACTGCAGCCAGGGCAATGTGTGTCAAAGACATGTGACAACTCACCAAGCAAGCAAGTCTGCTACCAGAATCAGTGCTATTTGCCAGGAGGGGGATCACTCACCCTTTAACCCAAGGTGACACCTTAGGACTTCCTTCTTCTTTGATTCTGACTCTTAGCCCTTTAGCTGCCATCTATTGAAGAGTCAGGGGATTGAAGTACCAGGAGTCGGCACTACGAAATCAACAGATTTATATTAAGTATTGTATTGCAATTACATTTATATAGCACTTCTTAGCCGTAACAAGGTATTGAAGAACTTTCTGCCAATCAGTACTTCGCTCAGGAACCAAGGAAAGTAAGTAAAAGCCAAGCAACATCTTGTTGCTAGCATCGGTAAAAGAAACCATAAAGTAGAGTAGTTTTTGGTGGAGGACGAAAAAAGCTAGGGGGCATATTATCAAAGGGGTTTATCTCCGCTTTTTTGGCTTTAAAAGCCAAGAAAGCGGAGATAAAATTACCTCCCTATTACCTAGCTGTCGCTAACACCAGTTAGCGACAGCTAGTAGGAGATAGCAACCATCTTGGGCCCCACTTTGCATGTCAGTGATATTTATCACTAATGACATGCAAAGTGGGCGTGCCAAGATGTTAGCGACTGGAAACAGTCGCTAACATCGCTATCTCCTATTACCAACTTTTGGAGATATTCGCGCTAAGCGCAAATATCTCCAAAAGCTAACACCTGCCCTGAGCAGTTCTTAGCCATGTTATCCAATGGGAGGTGGATAACATGGCTAAGAGCATTAGCTCGGTAATGCATGAATATCGCTGACTTTTCAGCGATATTCATGCATTGCGGCCGTTTTTTATCGCATTTGCGATAAACCTTGGTAATACCAATGTTTATCTGCGATAAAAATCGCCGCAGCTCAGCGGTAAATTTTTGTCTCTAACGAAGCGTTAGCGATAATTATCGCTATTGCTTGGTAATATGCCCCTAGGTTTTTTTAATTTGTATGAATTCTCTCAGATTAGGTTGAGATTTTAAATGGAAGAGCAAAGAGTTCTAAAGTTTTCAGGTGGAGAAGGAGAAGCTCCTACTTCCCTATCTCACTTTATTGATTCTGAAGATCATGGTTGGGCACATGCCAGCAAAAGCTTTTTTTTTAAGTATAAAGGGCTGTTCTTGTGAAGTACCTTGTGGACCAGGCAGAGAGCCTTAATTGTAGAACCTTAATTGTAATCTTCTGGCAAACTGGCAACCAGTGAAAGCCAAAAATGCTTTCAGAAACAGGGCTACATTTTGGGATTTTCAAAAGCAACCATGCTGCTTGCGCTTGCAGGGATTGAAGCCACCATCCAAAATATGGTTGGCCTGATGGGTAGGAAGATTAACTATCTGAGTAATGCCAAAACTATGAAGGCAATCGACTAGATGATCAGTATTTTTATATTCAGCTAGTTCTAAATGAAAATTGAAATCCACCAAGATAGTAAAGTTGAGGAACTCCATGCAGGATTCAATGTAAGTCTGCAGGAATCTAATAAATCTTGATTTCGGTCAAGTCGGGTAATAAACTAAAATGACACAAGGGGATAAATGTATGACCATACCATCATGCGTGTCATAAATAGCGACGTTTTGCGACATATAAAATTAATGTACAGCAGACACTGTTTGCGGTTCCTAATTGGGTCACTAAAGACCTACCTCATTAATATGAATGAGGTAGGTCACAATTTGTGACCCCTTAAGAATCTCATATATCACAGGGATTGTGGCCTGCAGGGGACAGTCGACCAACATGACGGTGTTTGCTTTTTTAAATAAAGCAAATTTAATTTTTAAAATGCATCCCGTTTTCCTTGAAGGAAAACAGGATGCGTTTAAAAGAAAAAAATGAAAAGTTTTCTTTTAATTTTTTAAGGCCTGCTCATAAAACATATTTTTGCATACATTCACAAAGGAGGCAAAGTCCCTGGGGGACCTGTTCCCATTCATGACAGCCTTACCACATACTTGAAGTAGGTGGTAACTGCAAATGTTTTGCGACCCTCCCTTCTGCACGTACATGACCCACGGTGTCCAGGAAGAGGGTGCAGAGCCGCCCATGTCAAGCTCTCAAAGATGGCCCAGGGGAGACCTTTCACCCTCACAAATTAAACTGGAACGGGTAGCTGCCTTTCAGGCCGTGGCAGGCATTGTGCAGGAATGCAGGAGACCACTCTCCTGCTGCTTCTGAACGTAAGTCTGCGCTGTTTGACTTCATGTCCTCGCAGGGAGATGATATTGGCCTCCTTGCCATTACGCCTCAGACGGCAGATGACTTACTCTGATATGCTTTATTGCACAAGGCCCTATGGTTATGGAGGTTGTGAGAGATCGGGGCAGGGGGTGGCGTGGGACAACTCTGGAGTTGCTTCATATCACCCTGCACATCTCTTGTCCATGTTCTATCCTTTGCAGGCTTAAATGTCCGCTGGACAGATAATTGTACTGGTCAATATGTGTTGGTCTGAATTTGCATGGGACTGGCCAGTTCCTCTTGGCCCGCACCTCACAGAGTAGCTCTTACATGCTAACTAAGGGAGATATTCATCTCGGAGTTGTTTGTGATGTTAAGTTTAGATAGTTGGCTGGTGCTGTGGTGCCCTCTAGTAAGGTAGTTCACTCTTCTTCTACTTTTTTTGCCTATTCCTTTTTATTTTATTTTTATGCGAGGGCTGAACTGTGCACCATGGAGGTGGGTGTGTGGGCGGGGGGCCCTGGAAGGACACCCACAAAGATACCTTAACATAACTTGGTATGGCTGAACAAAGACAGTCTCTGACATTTATGTCCTGGACCATCGGGGGATACCTCTGTCGGTGGGGAGTGAGATCACCATGCTTCAAGAGACCCACTTCGTAGGAGCCATGATCGATAGATAGGTCTATGCCACCTCCTCCTATGAACCTTTTCATCCCAACAAAAGAGAGTAAACTGCTCTTTGAAGAGGGTAGATTGTTTGGGAAAGAAATTGCACTGAGATGCCATTATGCTTCAAATCAGGATCAGATTGTCTTTTTAAACTCACTTTCTACACACCTTGCTGGCCTCCCAGTTGACAATTTGTTGATAGGGGGTGATTTTAACTGCATAATGGACGTGTTACTAGATTGCTCAACACCCACGCTGACAGAAATGGGGGTGGGCAAATTGGCAGGAGGGCTGAAGGAGTGGCTTGAGCATTAGGAGATGGTAGATGTTTGATGGACATAGTATAGGGAGGAAAGAGTCTTCTCCTACTCTTCCCACATCCATAACTTACACACCCGAGACTTGCCGAACACACTACATACTCAGAGTATTTGGAGCACACTTTGCCGACCACAGTACTGTGCTAATGGGGTTATGATTGTCGGGAAACATCCTCCCATTCCTATGTGGAGGCTTAATCTAGAGGATGCATGCTATTGCAACTCCCTGGAGGTGGTGATCTCAGAATATTTTGCTGAGACTCAGGGTACCGCATCCACAAGCCTCTGCTAGCATGGCTTGTTCGACCAGACTACTGGGGCCCCTATTGTACACATGCAACAGGGGGCAATAGTGAGTTCTTCGGATATTGCAAACAGCTATATGCTGCCCCTGTGCCACTTCTGGGGGATTCACAATTGACTCTCTTAACGACTATACCACTGACCACTCAACCTGAAGAATTGGGAGGGGCCTATAACAGAACAGGAGGGCAGGGCCATTGTAGGTAAGTAGCATCTGCTTCTTATGGTTACCCCCACTTTTTGCTTGATGATATGTTGTTTTTCACTAGTCTGGTTTTGATCCTGCTTATCGGGATCCCAGTCTATCTGCTTTCTCCATAAATTGGTAAGTTATGTACTTAGTTACATCCCAGATTGGAAACTGAGGTACCCTTGTCATTACCTTGTATATGGTACCAATGTACCCAGGACATAGGTACCCCAGATATTCCCCATGGGCTGAAGCATGCATTATGCCACCCATGGGAGACCATTCAAATTAGAACTACAGACCTGCCATTGCAGCCTGTATAAGTAGGTGCATGCACCACTTACTAAAGATAAAGGTTTACTATATCTAAGGGTCACTGCACTTAAAACCTATAAGTCACCCCTATAGCATGCCTTTGCAATCCTGAAGGCAGGGTGCTTGGTTCTAAGTGAGAGGGTGCCCCTTCCTGAGCAGGACACCTCTGCAGCCTACAGAGTCCATTCTCTGAGTTTGTCAGTGAAACAGGCATATACTTTATAGTAATCATTTAATTAGGCGATGACCATCTTGAAAACAGCTTCAACGAATCCTATCATATTTGGTATAAATCATGTTGGAATCATACTCACACCCCATAAACGGTGTGGCAGGTATGATTCTAAGCACTGGAAGAGCCGTACGTTAGGCTCTCAGTGTTCCCGGTACCAGCCTTCTTGACCTGGACAGCACAAAATGGTTGCTGCTGACCAGAGACACATTTCTGTCCTCCTGCTACTGGTCCAAGCTCGAGCAGAAGAAGGTGGAACATTAGGCATCCTGTCACAGGGAGTTGTGACCACCTCCGAGTCAGGAATTAGAGTATTAGGGCTGGGTGGGCGCGCTTCCCAGTGCCAGAGAGTCTGCATGAGGGGCACATTTGGTGTCCCTGTGCATAGTCCAGTCCTGGGAGCGGTTGAATCCCCCTCTGGCGCGAAACTTAACAAAGGAGATGGGAGTAACCTCCACCCTAACCAGATCCTCCCCTGGAAGGGACCCCTGAATACTTCCAACCCTTTTCCGAATGTACTTAGGGGCTTACCTGGTTGTAGGTCTTTAGATTTGCTGTGGGATAAGATTCAGATTAGACACCATTTCACTTCTACCGTCTGGGCACTCCAGACTTTCCTGGACTTCGTTTGGGCTGCTGCATCGTCTTCCAGTCTGCTGCATCGTCTGTGCCTGTGCATCATATATGACCCTTCCAAGGCCTGTGAAGCATCAAGGACTACCAATGTAATCTACCTTGGGGTGAAGGAGTCAACCCTCTGCATTTGGAGGCACTGCAACTAAGTTGATCCGTCTGCAGATCCTGAGCTCATCCGGACTCCGAGGGCTCTGCAATTCAGGAGGTGGTTTTCCACAGCTCCCTTGTCCTGCTCTACCCTCTCACCAAGTTTGAGGCCAGTAGTCCACGTGGGGGTTGCAATAACCTTAACCCTGAGTACCCCGTCCCCTTGGCAGTTACAAAGGCTTATTGTCATCTTTGCAAGAAAATCTTTGGGCTCCAAGTAGCCCCATCACTCGAGCACCTCCAGGTACCAGAATTATTGGCCACACCGCATCTTTTGGTGAGCTGCCTAAGTGCCTCAAGCAGTGGATCCACTTGAGGGTCTCATTTGTTTCCTTTGGGCTCCTTGATTGCCCGGGACTGCCCTGACTCCCCTGCTCTTGGTGAGTCTCCTGGACCTTTTAAGTCCCAACTTTGTACCTTTTTGACTTCCTGGATGGGTTGCATTTGCCAAGGCTTGTTGGTGCTCCCACCGGACACCAACCCCTCAGAGCTCTGCAGCCTTCATGGGACAGCTGATATCCAGCTCCTGGTCATGCTCAACATCGCCTGGTCCCCACAGTTGCAGAGTCAAAGTCATCAACATGATGTCGTGGATTGGCCGCAGCGCAAGCATACAAAACACCACTAACCTTTGCTCAAGATGTCAGGCAGAAACGATGTCTGAAGCTAAGTTCCCCAGTCCCTACCAGCTACGAATCCCACAGCGAAAGGAACACTCACTGTGTGAAAGCGTACCCAGTCGGGAAAGGGTAAGTGGATAAAATAAAGAACAGGCAGTGATGATTCTTTGGGGTCCCTCTGGGTCTGGTCAATATATTGCGTAGGATAGGAAAGAGCGTCCCACCTGGATTGAGGAAGAGTAAAGAATATGGTTACAACCACCCTTTTACAGATTAACATAAATATTTCAAAAACCCCTATTCTACCACTCACCAGAATCACACACCACCCAGGCCGGTAAGGAACAGGCAAAGGAACTCTTGTAGGCCAGACAGCACTATAAATGAACATGGTTTTAGGAAGCTGGAGAATGGTTGAAATCCACTCGACACAAGAGTTCCTGGCCGTTGAGTACAGCGGTAAAAGAACAAAAAACTTTTGTGGCTGTTAATACACAAGCCTAACACTACCACTGTTCGAGTAATCCTGGGTTTGGATCAAACAAGGAAGTGGAAATAAATGAGTCACTGTCTCTTTCAGGTTCGCAATCCAGTCAGGGATCACAACGCAAAACAACGTATCTCAGAACGCGTCTCTGGTGAGATGCGTACGGAGTGTCTGCAAACACACGTCTTAAACAGCAGACGCGTTCGCTCACAGGTACCTTCTTTGACAAGACAAAGTCCAAAGAATGTCAATAGCACTTGTAGCAATAAATCCCTATCTAACTATGGTACGAACAATGAACACACGACTTTCGCAACGGAGGCGAGCCCGCTCTCCAATTGCCACAGTACTTATCAGAAGTCGTCAGGATTCAGGAGACAGGATTCAAAACGAGTTCCACTCTTCGGCAAGCTTCTTTCTTCCAGCTGAAATCCGGCGGGGATCACCATCCGCCATTCCAACAACCTCCGGATTGATTGACAAACACCTTCCTAGTGGGAAGGAGGTGCTTATATGAGATACGCCCTGTGACTCCGCTAGACAGTCCCTTGGCATGCTGGTTAATGTAGTTCTTTCTGCCTGCCCTGCATATACTCCCAGGCACACACAATCGACGGGGCTCTCTAAGATGACATGGTTCTCGCCTCCTGGGCCATGAAATCGCTACAGAACCCCCTCTCGAGGACTGCCGACTTGGCGGTCGACCTGGTTTACCTGGATGTAGGGCATGGAATCGCTCAACCAACTCGGGACAGTTCAGATTACCCACAGGTTCCCATGTGCTCTCTTCAGGGCCATACCCTTTCCACTCCACCAGATATTGAATCCCACCCCTTACCATCCTGGAATCAAGAATGGATTGCATCTCATACTCCTCTTGTCCATCCACCTCAACAGGAAGGGGTTTCACAGGGAGTCTCATACTGGGAGGACAAGGGACTAGGAGGGAAACATGGAATACAGGATGAATCTGCCACCCCTCAGGGAGCAAGAGTCTGACAGCAGCAGGGTTAATAACTTCCACTATACTGTAAGGACCCACGTATTTGGGCTTAAGTTTGGAAACCCCTTTGATGTGGAGATTCTTAGTGGAGAGCCAAACCTTGTCTCCCACCCCGTAGATCGGCTCCACCGCCCTCCTCTTGTCAGCGAAGCGTTTCTGCGCGGACTGAGCATCGGCCAGACTATGTCTTGCATCTATCAACACTGCTCTAAGATGCACATGATGTTCATGGATACTATGTTATAGATAATTGGGTTGGACCCATGTAGTCAGTGGGACCTGGGTAAATAGTCGATATATATATATAGGGGTCCCAGACCAGGCACAGAATCAATTACTGAATTTCACAATATTTGTTAATTTGATCCAAACAAATGAGGGTGCACAGTGTTTTTTATTTTCACTGCACCGTTATAACCATTCAATGATCAGTAAATAGGTATCAAGCAATAGTATATACAAATTCAATGCGCCCACAAGGGGAAGGGGGAAGGGTGCAGGGGAAAAAAACATTTTTGATAGTTATACATCACTAATCAAATTTCTCTTATGCATAAATTCAGGAGTGTAAATAATAAATGCTAATTGATCCCCATACGCGAGGCCAAATGAGATAAGCATACATCAAAGCATTTTCATAGCAAGAAAACTCCTAATCTGCTATATACATCATGCTATTGTTAGGAGTTCGTGGTGTAGATAAAAGTCTACGTTTCGACCCTGAAGTTGTAGGACAGTAGATCCTTACTGCGCAGGTCTTCGTCAGGACTTGAAGGAAGGGGGGGTTTAGGGTGGTGGGGCTGATTCCTAAACGTAATAGAATAGAGACTGATTACTTAAAATGGTCTCAAAAAAGTCCCGAAAAAAAGTACGGAAAAGCCCGTTATATTCAAAAGAAAATTAATAAAAAATTAATTAAAGGTTGGAGAATATACTGAGGATAAGCCACATGTTGCACGCAAAACATTACTAAAATTACCTGGTAGAAAGGCAAGGCGGGTGTTGTCTAAGGCGGCCAGAAAAAACGTGGTCCGTGAAAAATCTGTAGCTTTTTGGAACGGTAGGTGCTTGGAAACGCTATCCGTATTTAAAGGACCGAGAGGAAATAATGGGGCCAATCATTCATATGAACCTAATGGATATCGCTTAAAACATACAGTTTTCAGTATTTTTCGAGGCTTACCTCGTCATTCAGGATAGCGGGATTAAAGAAATTATCTGGTTCATGCTCCTCCGTCAAATGGGAAAGGTTTTTTTTTCAAGTCTTTAAAGCGGAACGATCACTCGTTACTATCTGCAATATTGAAGGGTACAAAACCGAGTCATTTCTAGGGCCATACACAAGCGATTAAGTCAAATACGCCCGCAGACACCCCTGATAGAAACTCACCCGAGAGGATTGTAATTGTTTCGGAGGGTTCGAGCCAGCGTCTCTACGCGTCTCCTGAAACCAGGAAGTGCTGCCAAGGGTAACACGAGAGGTTTACAAACCTCGGTGACTATGAGTGAAGAAAGACTACCGTTGCTGTGGTAACAGGGAAGCATTTTACCACGCGTGATAAAGTTATAGTGAGAATTTACATAAAATGCTTAACAGAGGGGCATGCACCCTCTATATGTTGTGAAATGCGTGGCGTGTCTATTTACAGTCTAAACATTTTTTATCAGCCAGAGCAACAAAGACTGTATCATCGTGTTGCGCGAACCTGCCAGACAAAGCAGTCAAGGCGCATGATGATTCATAAAAATACATTTGAACCCTTGAGACAACCAAATTTCTTGACACAGGGGGATTTCACCATTTACAAAGTGGATTGAGTGGTATGTCATTATTTATCAGCAAATAACAAGGTAGCGTAAGCATTCATTATGAAGCGCGAACCTGCCGGACATGGCGGTCGGGCGCATGGTACATCATACTGATTCATTTTTCATGTGAAGCAACACAGAAATTTATTGAGAGATATAACAATGGCAGTAAATGATCATGTGGCCGAGTTTGCGTGAACCTACCACATGGTGGTTAAACGCACAGTAAACATGAACTCTTGGATATTCAAAGGGTAGCCAATTGAGCAAAACTACTCTCGGACCCATTCAAGCCCATGCGTACTGAATCAAAGAATCGGATCCATTTGATCTCCCTGACATTAAGGATGAGTTCTATATTTCCACCCTTTGGACCCAGTTTGACCTGTTCCACTATAATCCACTTGAGGCTTTCAGGAGGGTGATTCTTATCATTACAATGGTCAACCAGGGGAGCTCCTTCAACCTTACACCTTACACGGCTGCAGTGCTGCAAAAAACGCACCTTAGCGCGTTGTTGTGTCTGTCCCACATATATCAAATCACAGGGACATGTTATGCAATACACCACATTGGTGGAATTACAGTTTGTGTGTGATTTTAGTGGAACATGTTGTTGTTTGTGAGAAAATACTTTAGTTTGAATTGTCGCTGGACAAGCCTTGCAGGAGCCACATCGGTAGTGTCCCACAATGGGAGGTAGATTCCACATAGACGTGATAGATGGTTCATTTCGGGTCGTGAGGAATGAGCACACCACGTGATCACGGATGTTCTTCGCCTTCTTAAAGGCGTGAAGGGGTAGGCAACTGGTATCAAGATCCTCCGAGATCAAGTTCCAATATTTATTGATAGTTTTCTTTATCACATTACTTTTGGTTGAAAAAGTGGTTACGCAGATGAGGCGTTGGTCATTACTGCTGTGTTGCTCACCAGGTTGTAGTAAGACTTCTCTTGGGTTAAACCACGCTCTCTTTTTGGCTTTCTTGATCAAACGTCTCGGGTATCCACGTTCCAGTAATCGGTCCATGAGTATTGCCGATTGCTCCATATAGTCCTCTTTTTTGTTAAAATTGCGCCGAATTCGTAAAAATTGGCCGAAAGGCAAGTTATCCCGGAGCCCTCTCGGGTGATGACTGGAATATAGGAGTAGGGAATTTCTCTCCGCTGGCTTCCTGAAAAGGGTAGTGTGAAGCGTCTCATTCTCCACGAAGATAGTAAGGTCCGAAAAATCAATAGATTTTTTATCAAAGTGGATGGTGAATTTAATATCTGGAGACCTACCATTAAGCCAGATGAGAAAGTTGGTGATTTCATCTTCAGTTCCGGCCCAGATTAAAATGATGTCATCAATGTACCTCATCTACATGTGTATCTGGGATCTGAAAGGGTTGACATCATTGAGTACGAACATGTCTTCATACATGGACATAAAAATTATGGCCAGGTCTGGGGCAAATGCCGCCCCCATCGCGACCCCCTTGCGCTGGAGGTAAAAACAATTCTGGAAGATGAAAAAATTTCTCATCATAGCAATTTTAAGTAGTAGGATGATGAAGGATGTGGGGACCCGAGGAGGTGCCTCCCGCTTGTCGAGCGCGATCGTCATTGCCACAAGGGCCTCCTCTTGGGGTATGCTGGTATAAAGTGGCACAATGTCACATGTTGCCAAGAGTTCCTGTTGTGAGTCATATGGACGTTCGTCAATCATGTTAATAGTGTGTGTAGTATCTCGTAGGTATGTTGTGGTCGCTTCCGCTAAAGGTTTAAGAAAAAAATCTATGTATCTACATAGTGGTTCCAAAAGTGAGCCACACCCAGATATTATGGGTCGTCCTGGAGGCTGGTGAAGATCCTTGTGTACTTTAGGTAAAGTATAAATGGTAGGAAGGCGTGGGTTCTTCTGGTTCAGGTACTGAAATTCATGTTCCGATAGGAAGCCTTGTTGCAAACCCTCCTGTGTGACCCTCAGGATCTCAGCCGTTAGATCTTTTGATGGGTCACCACCCAGTTTTTTGTAACTGATCCCGTCATCCAACTGCCTCATGATCTCCCTCGTATAGTTATCCAGATCCTGGACGACGATGGCACCACCCTTATCTGCAGGTTTTACTACCAATTCCGTGTTATGTCTTATGGATGTTAGTGCAAGTTTCTCAGCTCTGCTAGTGTTGTACTTGACAGATTTCTTGTCATCCAAGATTTTCTTCACATCATGTAGCACAACACTTTCGTACACCAGGATGCGCTGAGTCATAGCATAAGTCGGTGGTACAAAGGTAGATGGTACCCTCAAATTTGTAGTTGACGAAGGCTGTTGGAAAGGTTTATCCTTAAAAAAGTATCTAAGTCGTATTTTCCTGAAGAACTTATGAAGTTCAACTACAGTGTTGAAGGCATCAGGTGTAGATGTGGGAACAAAAGATAGACTGCGACTGAGTACTTTGATTTCATCATCCTTTAAGGTGCATTTGGAGATGTTTATCACAGGAGAGGTTTTTTCTTTCTCTACCATCTGTAGTTCTTCCTGCGGGTTGATCTTTCTCCGTGTTCCTCCTGGGGGAAGTTCACCTGTTTTGTGCCTCTCCCTCTCCCGGAGTCCCACTCTTCCCTCACATTGGATTGGCCCCTGCCGGTGCCCCTGTTCCAGTTGTTCCCTCTGCCCCGTGGGGGTCTCCATCCTCCCTGTCCTAAAAAAGCAATGGGTTGGTATGACGGTCCGTAAGAGTCTTGATATCCGTATGCCCCACTTGGGCCCGCTCGTTCTGAATCCTCACCAGAACTATATGACAAATCAGAGAAAGTCGTGAAGTTTCTTCTCCCCCTAAAGGAGCCACGACCCCGGTTGGTGAATCTTCCTTGACTGTCCTGTCTGTAGTACTCGTCCTGTAGGTAGGGATATGTTCTTTTTTTATCATAAAGTCTCACGTCACGTGCCAGTTTTTCAAGTTTCCTTTTTATCGTGGTTGTCTCAAAATCCTGAAGGGTCGCCACGAGTTTGGTCAGGGCTTCTTTTGAGTTGGTAAGTGTGGAGGCCCCGGTTATTTCAGCCTTCAGTTCCGCTATCTGCTTTGTTAGGATTGCAATTTGTTCATTAGCCGTTTCGATGCCAAGGACCATCCAATGTCGCGAACAGTTGTTCGCGACAAAACTGAAGCCTTCACGAAACTTAGGCACATCGACAAAGATTGCGGGTTCAACTTTGACCTGTAAGCCTACAGGGATGATGTTGGATTGCAAGCATTGTGCTAAGAAATGTCCATGTAGTTTCGTTCTAATTAGTTTTTTCTCCAAACGTTCTAACTTATTGACTTTTTTGTTGAGCGAAAAATCAATGGCAGGTATGGTTGGAGACAGGAAGTTGTTGGCTGGATCTAGCAAAAGTTGCTTTATATAATCCTCAGTATAAGAAAGGATATCCTTATCAACCATATTGGTTGAGTAGAAACAAATTAAGGTGCAAAAGTTAAAAAAGTAATGAATGAATTTAAGAAAAAGGAAAAAAACTCGCAGACCAGCGTCTGCTCGAAGTATGTTATAGATAATTGGGTTGGACCCATGTAGTCAGTGGGACCTGGGTAAATAGTCGATATATATATATAGGGGTCCCAGACCAAGCACAGAATCAATTACTGAATTTCACAATATTTGTTAAATTGATCCAAACAAATGAGGGTGCACAGTGTTTTTTATTTTCACTGCACCGTTATAACCATTCAATGATCAGTAAATAGGTATCAAGCAATAGTATATACAAATTCAATGCGCCCACAAAGGGGAAGGGGGAAGGGTGCAGGGGAACAAAACATTTTTGATAGTTATACATCACTAATCAAATTTCTCTTAAGCATAAATTCACGAGTGTAAATAATAAATGCTATTTGATCCCCATACGCGAGGCCAAATGAGATAAGCATACATCAAAGCATTTTCATAGCAAGAAAACTCCTAATCTGCTGTATACATCATGCTATTGTTAGGAGTTCGTGGTGTAGATAAAAGTCTCAGTTTCGACCCTGAAGTTGTAGGACAGTAGATCCTTACTGCGCGGGTCTTCGTCAGGACGTGAAGGAAGGGGGGGGTTTGGGGTGGTGGGGCTGATTCCTAAACGTAATAGAATAGAGACTGATTACTTTAAATGGTCTATAAAAAGTCTCGAAAAAAATTGCGGAAAAGCCCGTTATATTCAAAAGAAAATTAATAAAAAATTAATTAAAGGTTGGAGATTATACTGAGGATAAGCCACATGTTGCACGCAAAACATTACTAAAATTACCTGGTAGAAAGGCAAGGCGGGTGTTGTCTAAGGCGGCCAGAAAAAACACACAATGTCACACGTTGCCAAGAGTTCCTGTTGTGAGTCATATGGACGTCCGTCAATCATGTTAATAGTGTGTGTAGTATCTCGTAGGTATGTTGTGGTCGCTTCCGCTAAAAGTTTAAGAAAAAAATCTATGTATCTACATAGTGGTTCCAAAAGTGAGCCACACCCAGATATTATGGGTCGTCCTGGAGGCTGGTGAAGATCCTTGTGTACTTTAGGTAAAGTATAAATGGTAGGAAGGCGTGGGTTCTTCTGGTTCAGGTACTGAAATTCATGTTCCGATAGGAAGCCTTGTTGCAAACCCTCCTGTGTGACCCTCAGGATCTCAGCCGTTAGATCTTTTGATGGGTCACCACCCAGTTTTTTGTAACTGATCCCGTCATCCAACTGCCTCATGATCTCCCTCGTATAGTTATCCAGATCCTGGACGACGATGGCACCACCCTTATCTGCAGGTTTTACTACCACTTCTGTGTTATGTCTTATGGATGTTAGTGCAAGTTTCTCAGCTCTGCTAGTGTTGTACTTGACAAATTTCTTGTCATCCAAGATTTTCTTCACATCATGTAGCACAACACTTTCGTACGCCAGGATGCGCTGAGTCATAGCATAAGTCGGTGGTACAAAGGTAGATGGTACCCTCAAATTTGTAGTTGACGAGGACTGTTGGAAAGGTTTATCCTTAAAAAAGTATCTAAGTCATATTTTCCTGAAGAACTTATGAAGTTCAACTACAGTGTTGAAGGCATCAGGTGTAGATGTGGGAACAAAAGATAGACTGCGACTGAGTACTTTGATTTCATCATCCTTTAAGGTGCATTTGGAGATGTTTATCACAGGAGAGGTTTTTTCTTTCTCTACCATCTGTAGTTCTTCCTGCGGGTTGATCTTTCTCCGTGTTCCTCCTGGGGGAAGTTCACCTGTTTTGTGCCTCTCCCTCTCCCGGAGTCCCACTCTTCCCTCACATTGGATTGGCCCCTGCCGGTGCCCCTGTTCCAGTTGTTCCCTCTGCCCCGTGGGGGTCTCCATCCTCCCTGTCCTAAAAAAGGAATGGGTTGGTGTGACGGTCCGTAAGAGTCTTGATATCCGTATGCCCCACTTGGGCCCGCTCGTTCTGAATCCTCACCAGAACTATATGACGAATCAGAGAAAGTCGTGAAGTTTCTTCTCCCCCTAAAGGAGCCACGACCCCGGTTGGTGAATCTTCCTTGACTGTCCTGTCTGTAGTACTCGTGCTGCCACGGGTAACACGCCACGCATTTCACAACATATAGAGGGTGCATGCCCCTCTGTTAAGCATTTTATGTAAATTCTCACTATAACTTTATCACGCGTGGTAAAATGCTTCCCTGTTACCACAGCAACGGTAGTCTTTCTTCACACATAGTCACCGAGGTTTGTAAACCTCTCGTGTTACCCGTGGCAGCACTTCCTGGTTTCAGGAGACGCGTAGAGACGCAATTACAATCCTCTCGGGTGAGTTTCTATCAGGCGGTGTCTGCGGGCGTATTTGACTTAATCGCTCGTGTATGGCCCTAGAAATGACTCGGTTTTGTACCCTTCAATATTGCAGATAGTAACGAGTGATCGTTCCGCTTTAAAGACTTGAAAAAAAACCCTTTCCCATTTGACGGAGGAGCATGAACCAGATAATTTCTTTAATCCCGCTATCCTGAATGACGAGGTAAGCCTCGAAAAATACTGAAAACTGTATGTTTTAAGCGATATCCATTAGGTTCATATGAATGATTGGCCCCATTATTTCCTCTCGGTCCTTTAGATATGGATAGCGTTTCCAAGCACCTACCGTTCCAAAAAGCTACAGATTTTTCACGGACCACGTTTTTTCTGGCCGCCTTAGACAACACCCGCCTTGCCTTTCTACCAGGTAATTTTAGTAATGTTTTGCGTGCAACATGTGGCTTATCCTCAGTATAATCTCCAACCTTTAATTAATTTTTTATTAATTTTCTTTTAAATATAACAGGCTTTTCCTTTATTTTTTTCGGGACTTTTTTGAGACCATTTTAAGCAATCAGTCTCTATTCTATTACGTTTAGGAATCAGCCCCACCACCCCAAACCCCCCCTTCCTTCACGTCCTGACGAAGACCCGCGCAGTAAGGATCTACTGTCCTACAACTTCAGGGTCGAAACGTAGACTTTTATCTACACCACGAACTCCTAACAATAGCATGATGTATACAGCAGATTAGGAGTTTCCTTGCTATGAAAATGCTTTGATGTATGCTTATCTCATTTGGCCTCGCGTATGGGGATCAATTAGCATTTATTATTTACACTTGTGAATTTATGCATAAGAGAAATTTGATTAGTGATGTATAACTATCAAAAATGTTTTTTTCCCCTGCATCCTTCCCCCTTCCCCTTGTGGGCGCATTGAATTTGTATATACTATTGCTTGATACCTATTTACTGATCATTGAATGGTTATAACGGTGCAGTGAAAATAAAAAACACTGTGCACCCTCATTTGTTTGGATCAATTTAACAAATATTGTGAAATTCAGTAATTGATTCTGTGCTTGGTCTGGGACCCCTATATATATATCGTTCATGGATACTAGGCACAGGGGAGCGAACAGGCCAGTCAAATGGAAGGATATTCGGGTGATGGCCATGGAGACAAAAAAAAGGAGAACAACCCAGTGTTGTGTGCACAGCGTTGTTATAGGCAAACTCTGCCATCCAGAGTAACATAGTCCAGTCCATATTATTTTGCAGTGTAAAACATCGGGGATATTGTTCCAATGTCTGGTTCAGACGTTCCGTTTTTCCATCCGTCTGAGGGTAGTAACTGGAGGAAAGTCGGGCATCGATGTTCAAAGTTGTGCACAGAGCCTTCCAAAACCGAGACGTGAACTGAGTTCCCCTGTCAGTTATCAACACACAAGGGAGACCGTGGGCCCGTACAATATGTTGGAGAAACACCTTTGCTAGTTCAGCAGACGTAGGTAATTCAGCCAAAGGTACGAAATGGCCCATCTTCGTCAGATGATCTACGACAACCAATATCACTGTCATCCCGTCACAGGGTGGCATCTCAACAATGAAGTCCATGGAGAGAGTATGCCATGGTTGGGGAGGTATGGGCAAAGGTCTAAGAAGTCCCACAGGTCGAGTATGTACGGCCTTTCCTTGTGCACATATTGCACAATTCCTGATGTAAGATCGAACATCCTCCCGTAATTGGGGCCACCAGAAGGCACGTTCTACGCTCGCGATGGTTTTATACATCCCCATATGTCCTCCCAATACAGAATCATGGGACCAAGCCAACACTTGCTGTTGCAGGGCTTCCGTAGGAATAAACAAAGCGGTACCATGATAGGCGAGGTCATCCTTTTCTGTGCGATGTTCCGGATTTTCCTAGATCCATTCCTGCAAATTCATATCCACAAGGGCAACCTTCACGTCCTCTAGAAAGTCGTTTGAAGAAAGCAGGGCTACCGATGCGGTGGACATCTCCACTTCCTTGAGAATCAAGGGGGTTTCCCTCTCCTCGGCTCCTTCCTGTTCTCCACCTTCTAGACGTGAAAGTGCATCTGCTTTTCCATTTTGTGGTCCAGGTTTATACTTGATGATAAACTCAAAGTCAGAAAAGAACAGGGACCACCTTAACTGTCTTGGAGTAAGGGCCTTGGCGGTCTTCAAGAATAGCAGATTCCTATGATCCGTATATATCTCTACTGTATGCACTGCACCAAGGAGATAGTGACGCCATTCTTCACAAGCTCTTTTTATAGCTAAAATCTCCTTATCTGTGATAGTATAGTTAATCTCAAAGGGCGTGAGCTTTTTGGAGAAGAAGGCAACAGGATGTATTTGGCCGGTAACTGGATGTCTTTGGGATAACACACCTCCCACCGCATATTGAGAGGCATCAGTCTCCAGAATATAAGGTATTTGCGGATCAGGATGACGCAGGATGGGAGCCTGAGTGAACCGCTTTTTTAGAAACTGAAAGGACGCAGCAGCATCCGAACTCCATACAAAAGGAGTATTTTTTCTCAACAAACTGGAAATCGGCTGTATAATTTTGGAGAAATCCTTTATAAACGTTCGATAATAGTTTGCAAAACCGAGAAAGTCTTGCACTGCCTTAACGGCCCGCGGGGTGCTCCAATTGATGATTGCTTCCACTTTACTCAAATCCATTTGAAAGCCCTGTGCGTTAATCACATATCCAAGGAAGGAAACTTCCTGTACGTGGAACAGACATTTCTCCAGCTTTGCATACAGCGAATTCTGTTGTAGTTTGCCAAGTACGGATTTCACATGAGTGACATGTTCCGAGAGGGTAGAGGAGTACACCAAAATATCATCGATATAGACGATGCAATAGGTTTCCAGACATCCGCGTAATACTTCATCCATAAAAAACTGAAACGCGGCAGCGGCATTGCATACCCCAAAGGGCATCACCCTGTATTTGAACAAACCAAACTTTGTTCGAAAAGCTGTTTTCCACTCATCCCCTTTTTGGACACGAACCAGATGATATGCCCCACGAAGGTCGAGTTTGGAGAAGTATCGGGCACCTTTTAGTTGGTCCATTAGCACTGGTATCAAGGGGAGAGGATATCGATTTTTGATGGTAACATGATTAATAGCTCGATAATCGATACAAGGTCTTAATTCCGTGCAATCCTTCTTAGGGATAAAAAACATAGGGGATGAAGCAGGTGATGTTGAGTGTCTGATAAATCCCGACGATAGGTTCTCCTCGATGTACGTCTTCAGATAGAGTGTTTCTTTCTCAATCATGGCATAGACCCGACTGCATAGAATGTCTGCTCCTGGTATTAATTCAATTCGGCAGTCGTACACCCTGTGTGGTGGCAAATGGGTAGCCTGTTGCTTATTGAACACAGGAAGGTATGCCTGATATTCCACGGGAAGTACAGTAGCACAACAATATCGATCTTGGGAACATGCGGTTGCCAAACACACAGATGGTGATATTTCAGGAATATAGGTGGTAGAGGAATCCTGAGTATAATGTTCCTGACAATAATCGGAGGACAGTGTAATGGTGCGTGCAGCCCAACTGACTTTCGGATCATGGAGAGTCAACCATGGCATTCCCAAAATGAGACGAAATTGTGGGGCGTCTATTAGATCGAACTGGATATGTTCCTGATGATTTGGGCTGGTCTGCATTAACATAGGACAAGTGTGGTAAGCCACTGGACCAGATGACAAAACGGTTCCATCAACGGCTTTCACCAATTCAGGTTTTTCTTTCTTCTCGCAGGCAATACCGATTTTCATGGCAAACTCTTGATCAATATAATTTCCGGTGGCTCCAGAATCTACAGAGCATCAATGTTCAATGCATTTTGAGGCGTGACCCATCAGGTGACTCGAAGATTCATGTGTGCCACAGCCGGATGTAAAGTATTAGCAAGGGAAAGGGAGATCGTTAACAGCATACAACCCAAGGCAGAGACCTCCTCCTGATTTGGGTTCTTCAGTTATCCGTCGGTTTTTCAGACTGTACTAGGGCTTGAGCCCGTGGAACGAAGGGTCTTCCTGATACTGCATTTCTTGCTCTGCATTCTTTAATAAAATGTCCTCCTTTTCCACAGTACAAACATTGTTTTAGACGGCGTCTTTTCTCTTTCTCCTCCTGTGACAGGGGACCATGAATTCCACCTATCTGCATGGGTTCGGGGCTTTCCGCTGTTTTGGCACGTTCTTCCGTAGGGCCTTTAAAGCGAGGGTAGAATGGACGATTTTCCCCTCTCGTTCTGTCCCCTCTTCTCTCAAGGAGCCGATGGTCCAATTGCACCGTTAGGTCTATAAAGTCTTCGCAAGTGTCGGGAAGCTGTACCACTTGTGCCAGGACATCTTTAAGTTCCCCTAAGTCCTTGATAAAACAATGAGATCCGCTTAGCAGGAGGCCAGTCAGTTTCGACCACCAGCCTATTGAACATTGTAATGTATGATAACAAGTCCTGAGAACCTTGACGTATTGTGAGCAGTTCCCTGTCAAGGGTCAACATATGGGACTTTCTATCAAAAAGCTTACGTAATTCCAAACAAAAAGCAGGAAAACTGTGCAACACTGGGTCATTTTTTTCCAACAAAGGGATGGTCCAACTTGCGGCATTGCCGCCCATATAGGACATCATAAATGCAGTCTTAGCAGGGTCATCTTGAAAAACCCCAGGTTTACAAAGGAAATGTAACCTTCACTGATTCAGAAAGGTCTCAAACTTCCTGGGCTCCCCATAAAAGCGTTCAGGTGGGGCTAACGGAATACCCACATTTTGCACAACATGAACTGTATGGACTGGATCAGTCTGGGGTGTCGTAGAACGGGGGGTGACTGAAGGAGGAACAAAAAACCCACCCCCTTCTGCTCCCAAAGGTGTAGGTGTCGTGGTAACAGGAGGAGGCAATGTAGTGGGTTTTAGGTAAGGACTCCCCCCTGTCCCTTTCCGTGATAGTCCTGCAACCTCTCTCCTTAATGTGCCTACTTCCTTATATAGTGTCTGATTTTCTGTTCTAGACGTATTCACTTCCTGCTGCAAGGCAGCTAGGCCTTCCACCACGGAAGCCAACACAGCCTCGATATTCATCGTCTGGGCCGGCGTATATACTTGGGCTTGTCAATCTGTCGTGGATTGGCCGCAGCGCAAGCATACAAAACGCCACTAACCATTGCTCAAGATGTCCGGCAGAAACGATGTCTGTAGCTAAGTTCCCCAGTCCCTACCAGCTACGAATCCCACAGCGAAAGGAACACTCACTGTGTGAAAGCGTACCCAGTCGGGAAAGGGTAAGTGGATAAAATAAAAAACAGGCAGTGATGATTCTTTGGGGTCCCTCTGAGTCTGGTCAATATATTGCGTAGGATAGGAAAGAGCGTCCCACCTGGGTTGAGGAAGAGTAAAGAATATGGTTACAACCACCCTTTTACAGATTAACATAAATATTCCAAAAACCCCTATTCTACCACTCACCAGAATCACACACCACCCAGGCCGGTAAGGAACAGGCAAAGGAACTCTTGCAGGCCAGACAGCACTATAAATGAACACGGTTTTAGGAAGCTGGAGAATGGTTGAAATCCACTCGACACAAGAGTTCCTGGCCGTTGAGTACAGCGGTAAAAGAACAAAAAACTTTGGTGGCTGTTAATACACAAGCCTAACACTACCACTGTTCGAGTAATCCTGGGTTTGGATCAAACAAGGAAGTGGAAATAAATGAGTCACTGTCTCTTTCAGGTTCGCAATCCAGTCAGGGATCACAACGCAAAACAACGTATCTCAGAACGCGTCTCTGGTGAGATGCGTACGGAGTGTCTGCAAACACACGTCTTAAACAGCAGACGCGTTCGCTCACAGGTACCTTCTTTGACAAGACAAAGTCCAAAGAATGTCAATAGCACTTGTACCAATAAATCCCTATCTAACTATGGTACGAACAATGAACACACGACTTTCGCAACGGAGGCGAGCCCGCTCTCCAATTGCCACAGTACTTATCAGAAGTCGTCAGGATTCAGGAGACAGGATTCAAAACGAGTTCCACTCTTCGGCAAGCTTCTTTCTTCCAGCTGAAATCCGGCGGGGATCACCATCCGCCATTCCAACAACCTCCGGATTGATTGACAAGCACCTTCCTAGTGGAAGGGAGGTGCTTATAAGAGATACCCCCTGTGAGTCCGCTAGACAGTCCCTTGGCATGCTGGTTAATGTAGTTCTTTCTGCCTGCCCTGCATATACTCCCAGGCACACACAATCGACGGGGCTCTCTAAGATGACACAGTTCTCGCCTCCTGGACCATGAAATCGCTACACATGATCCCTGAAGCACCCAATATCAGAGGGCATTTGTCTTTGATAGAATTGAAAAGTAGTTTTTATATTCCACGTCTGTTTTGCTCTCCAATATGTTAGCATTCATATGGCTAATACATTATATTTTGGTAGTAAGTGTGAGACTTAATCATTTGATACAGATGTCATGTCAGTTAGGTTGACATCTGTGCCGCCATTTTAGTTAGAAGGATGCCATGTTCTGATGCAATCGAAACTGTTGCTTGCCTACTCCAAACTGTATTTTACACATTTACAAGAAATGGCCTGCCGTAAGTTTTGTTTCTTCAATGCCCATGTTAGCTCGTTAGTGCATGCCTTTCCCCTTAGATAAAGGCCTTCTCCCACCTCTCTAGAGGGGAGGATAGGCCAGACAAACTTGAAATGTGGAGAGCTTGTACCAGGCTGCACAATCGAAACTTATGTTCTATATCCCCATTGTATTACGACATCTGCCAGTGTTTTTCCATGGTGGGCGGGTCTTTGTGGACTTTGCAATGTACATAATGTAACTTCATGCCTGTAAAGGGCAGTCCCTTGTCAGACATCATAGGAGGCTGGCCTGATTGCACTCCACTGGGGAAACATCCTTTACAACGCAACTGTTACTCCGCACTACCATTACGACGCAACTTTTACAACGCAAGTCATTACAACGACTTGCGCTGGGGGGCGCTCCAGGATAGGGAATAGGTTAATTTACTATCCAACACCTTCCCTACTATCCACGGGGACTGGAGTTGGAATAGTATATTTAACTATTCACTATCCAGCGCCCTCCAACACAAGTCATTGTAACGACTTGCATTGTAAAAGTTGCGTCGTAATGGCATGCGTTGTAACAGCATGCTTTGTAACGACGTACATCCACTCCACTGCAGTGTATTCTGGTAATAAACTAATTTGCTTGTATTCTCCTGCATCATCGACTCTTCATTCTTGGAAGGCTAGAGGAGGTTGTTAGTGGCTCAGGTGACCCGAAACTGTTCACTTCCTTCATCTTCCAAGCTTCTTGGTCACCCCTGAGTGACATAAACTCTGTCCCCAATGCTTTCAGGTAATTCTCTTCAAGAATCCACGTTTGGATTCCTCCAGACATTTTCTCCTCTTCCAGCAGAGGCACTTTCCTGAAGTCCCCCATTTAGTTTGACTGCGGGTTCAATGCCACTTCATACCTATGCACCCGGCTTTCCTGCGACAGGTAACATGGGTATCATGGTATCCATGGGTAGGGTGGCGCTTTAACCTTCTGCCTTCCACAAGGTTTTTTGGATGGGTCCCTAATCCTTAAAAATTCAACCACGACTTACACGTAGAGTTGTATGGAGCTTCCAGTCCTGTTCCCACTCAAAACGCGCTCTCCGTCACTCTCTACTTACCTTGGGTGGTTCCTTGGGTCCCCATCGATTCTACGTCCTCTAGAAATTGTCCTTACTTGAGATGTTGTTTTTATACCGCTTTCTTTGTACATGGTTTGGTCCCCTCCCCCCCGAGGTACACTGTGTATTTGTGCTATTTACTGTGATTTCTTTATGAAAGTATTGTGTGCTTTATGTCTATCTCCGTGTGGGAGATACTGTAACATACTAGATAGTGCTATATAATAAATGCGTATTTTTCATACATACTTTGTGTGGTTCTTTTTCATTTAATCTATACTCTAGATCGTATTATGGTTAAACAAACCACTTTAGACTCCTTCAAGACTAAGGTTGACGGCTGCTCTCCACAGCTACCACTTAGAGAGCTTTCTAGGGTTGTCTAAGACCTCTTAAATTACAACAAGGGTTTTCTGTACTGGTGCAAGGTCCCCACTTACATCATGTATCAGGCCAGCTTCTCAAGGCAGCAATTAAGGATATGGCTAGGGGCAAAACACATTGGCCTGATGGCCCTCCGGCAGAATTCTACTTAACCTATGCTGGGACACCTACCCACGGATATTGAAGATGTATGAGGACACGTGGTGGCTCGGCATGCTCCTGGAATTCACTAATGACACTCTGGTCATCTCTTTCCCCTGGGTCAAGGCGTAGGGAGCACAGGTTGCTGAGTTTTGCCCTCTATCAATGTTAAACACTGACTTTAATATCCTTAGGAAGGTCTTAGCCCTTTTCTTTCTTCCTCACATGCAGCTCATCATTCATGAAAACCAAAGTGGTTTTATCCCCACCCGCAACACTTTCTAGAATCTTATGCGCCTATACCATGTGAGGTACCATCCTATAGGTCTTGAAAACCCAAATACATTGCTGATGTTGGTAGACCTAGAAAAAGCATACAACACAGAAAGTCATGATAAAGATGGGCCTGGGGAAGAATTATGTTAAATGAGTCTGCTGCTGTACACCACCTAGACAGCCTGGGTCAAAACAGGCACTGTGCAGTTTGCAGTGGCACGATGCAGGGATGCCTGCTATCCCTGCTATTGTTTGCCCTGGCCATTGAACCCCTAGCAGAACTATTTAGATGGGAATGCCGCGGCTCTGGCATAATAATCGGGGGCGCAAACATATCAGCTCCCTCTGCGCGGATGATATCCTTGTATATCTGTGGGAGGGGGTTGAGGGTAGTAGGCATGCTCTGGAATGTCTGGGAAATATTGAGGCGGTGTCAGGCCTGTGGGTCAATAAATCCAAGCAGCATGTCTTCTCCATCTCCCCCGGTGTGGCACAGCCCCCGGCTTCCCCTCAGACTTGATGTGGTCATCCACCTCCTTTCAAAACTAGGGATACAGATCTTTCACCAACTGGAAGATCTTTGAGAAGCTAATTTGGGTAAGACCCTCCATTCACTGAAGGCCTGTTGGCGGTCCCTTGGACTACCTATAATGGCTAGTACCTCGATCAATAAAAAGGTTATGCTGCAAATGCTACTTTACTTCTTAGTGGACCTACCGGTGGGGGTATCACCCACTTGGTTTAAGCACTTGGATGCCTTGGTGAGGGACTTGATTTGGGATATAGGGTTTCCCTGGCCATCCTTCAGCACCCTCTGGAAGAGAGAGGATTGCGCATTCCGGATTTTAAATGATATATTCTCGCTTCCCAGCTCCAGTGGATTGTGAGGTGGCATTGGTCAGTCGGGGGGAAGGGGCTTGGGAGTGATCGGGCTCATGCCACGTGTGGAGACTTTACTGGCTGGGCTTCTTGGTCTACCCACGATTCTCCAACACCCGGGGGTGCTACTCTCTGCAGCAATGAAATGAAATTCTGGTGCAGATATGTTTTGAAGATGACAGGAACCCAGTTGTATGCACTTGTGCTACCCTTGATTGTCCTCCCTCATGGCAAGCCCATTTCATATTTAAGGCTCTACAGATGTCAGCCTTGACAGATGCTTTACTTTTCACGGTGGACGACTGCTACCACTAGGGCACTTTACTACCACTAGATGACTTGATGTAGCAGTATGACTTGCCGCAGGGACAATTCCTTACATATGAAGCACTGATACAAACTTTTAGGGACTTATTTGTGGGGGACCTAGAAGAGCCCATGACCACGATGTCTTACAGCTACTAGTGTCACTGGGATAAACTAGACACTTATTGACATGGCTCTACAGATGCCTTGCGACAATGGTGCGCAGCCCCCGGGTGGCTCTGTGGGGCAGGTGGGAGAGGATCCTGGAAAGAGAGCTATCAGACCCGGAGTGGTGGAGAATTATAGCCTCCCCAAAAAAGATCTCCAGGAACACAAGGGTAAAATATATACAATTCAATTATATACACATAACTTATATGACACCGCACAAACTCCAAAAGGTGTATTGGGACGAACCTCGCCCATGCCCCAGATGTGGTTACCTAGATGATGTTTTTGCACACATGGTACGGCATTGTCCTAAATTGATGCCCTATTGGGAGGAAATACTTAAAGTCCTGGAGAAGACGCTTGAGTGGTCTCCTCCCTGCACCCTTGAGGCATGTCTTTTGGGCTGTTCCCGAGACCGGCCTCACAAAAGGTTGGCACAGGGTTCATAGACTTAGCGTTGGTGTTGGCTAAGAGACAAATAGCCATGACTTGGAAATCAGCCAGAGGTCCTGGAGCACAGACCTGGAGGGAGGATGTCGCCAAATGGGCGAAAGCCAAAGAGAGGGCACTGACTAGAGAGGAGGCTAGAGGTATACGGGCCCGCCCCATTGCAGATTTATGGACATTGGTGACTTGGAAACACCCAGAAATTGGTCAGGGTAAGGTGCATGGGGATGGTAGAGATCTGTCGAGGGGGAGAGCTAGCCAGGACACCTGGAGGCCAAACAAGGGGGAGGTCTCGGAGTAATCTGGGAAACATTTCTTGAGTAATGAGCCTCCACGCACAGCCCAGAAAAAGAGCAGAGAGGTAATGAGACCCCCCACGCTGCTCACTACACAATGGGCATTAGCTGAGCAGTGCTGAATATCTTTGATGAGGTCGCCACCCCCCTACACCCACCCACCCGGCCCCTGGCGTGCATGGCTACATCCCTGCTGCCTTGGGGCCACCGCCCATGGATATTGAAAAACTGGAGCTATGATGCTGAATGATATTTTTCTATGTATGTAGCTCCCCTGTTTATTTGTATTCTCTTGAGTTGCTTATTATTGTTTTTCCCAGCGTTTCCTGTTGTTTAACTTGCATTTCATATTTCTTGACATAAAGACGCGTAGTACGGCTGGGATGCCTGCATGTCCCCCCTCTGTAAAAGCTAGGGGTTATTCTCACATGGTTCCAACTAGACTTGTTTTTTACTACAGTGATGGATGTCTATACTGAGGCCATATGATGTCCCCTTATTCTGTAAAACACTGCTGCTTCATGTACGTATATAAAAAGCCAAAACAAAATATTTAAAAAATGAAAAACAGAGAGATGCAGATTAGTCTACCTGAGCACTGCCATTCGGTGAAAGGCAAGGGGAAGAGATTTGGCTGTAGTTTGTTTTTCAAGGTGAGGAAGCTTCAAGGTCAGGTTTGTCTGCCCCTGACTACTGCTTTAACCCCTTCGCTGCGGCCGCGATTTTACCGCTGTGCGGTAAACAAAAGAACAGGGCGGGCCGTGACGAACCCCAGCCGTCATCAGCACACGCCCACCGCGGGGCGTGACGGCTGGTGTTCGTCACCAGCATGGGAGGGGTTAAAAAGGATGGTGACAGCCAGGTACTGAGATCTCATACTTCCTTGTACCCCTGCTGTGTTTGCTCTAGCTTAAAGACAGCCCCAGTGCTTGCTGTTGTGAGAAACATTGCTTTGAACAAATGATATTTTTTTCAAGAGCAGCCTGAGTAAGGTGTTAGAAATCTCAATGTAGCACAGGTCTCATGCAGGGAAACGACAATGCATGTGGAGGACAAGGCATGTGATTTGGTCTGCAGATTTCATTTCAACTACAAGGAGTGAAATTATTTACATGGGCCTGTACAGGTCTGGTACCAGCGCACTGTGAGTGCTGGAGAAGCACAGACTTTCTGCGTTACCAACCCGCCTGTGAAGAACTTAATTAAATTACTCGTGATCAGCAGTCTGCAAAACAACACTGGGCAAGTTACCCACAATTTAGCTCTTTGGAACCTACTCTTTTGACTTGTGCATAATGTGACTATTGTCAGGGTTGCACTACACCACTTGCATGTAGAGAAACAAACACCAACAGCTTTACAAGCACAACATTTTAGGAGTGACACCAACCAGACGTATGTTTTCTGCATGGTATGTATGCCTACAAATCAACCAGAAAGTACTTTTACAAAGCCAACCAGCATCTGCTTGTTTTAAAAGTATTAACAATATAACGGAGGACCAGCTTTACAAAGTCATTAGGTTGCGAGAAATTCATCAGCCTTCAGTTTTTTTAAGCCAAAGTCAAAGCAGCCTGCATATCAGTAAAGCTCAGACATGGATCTATTTGCAGACTAGCAGTCATAAAGTTCTCTCTCACAACACAAACATGGTGCCTCTTAATGTTCTTAGGAGGTAATAGTGTGACATTGTTTTAAAATGATGAGAAGATAACTCATTTTTGTGAATTTTCACTGCAGAAACTTTAACGTCAGGCTACACGGACCCTCTCTCTTTCACACTATTTAGGGTAAAAGTGGGTGAGCCAGCATATTAGGAGGAAGAGCCAAACCAGAGCCGAGCCAAGGGTCTGGCTTGGCTCTTAAAGGCCATGAGCAACATTATAGTCTTTTAAATAAAACACAATAGGTTTTTGTACACCGAGTATTCTACACTCACATATTTGAAAGTGCTATCATATGCAATAATAAGTAGGGAAACTGGGATTTTACCATATTATACATTGCACAAATCACCCACTAAGCGTGTATCTATTTTTCCTTTCTTTAAAATTATGATTTCACCACTTAGTGCATTTTTATTGTGTTTTCATTTTCCTCAAGGTATAGGAACATTTCTCATGAGCAGCAGTTACATTGTTTTTGTAAGCATAGTGAGATTAAGTGCTTTGCCCAGAATCACAGGATGTTGAGCCGACGCTGCAAATCAAACTTGGTTCACCAGCTTCAAAGTCAACAGCTCTGGTCATAACGCCACAGAAACCACATGAAAGCTTGCTGGCAAGGAATCGGGCTCAAAATGGCTTGTAAAGGTCTTAAGTGCATCTGGAGGAGAGCAGACAGCATTGGTAACAGACGCCTGCTCACGCAGTCATATTTTCTCCATTCAGAGGCCCCCATCTCTACAACTATGGAAGAGTAGGTGTACTGCTCCTATAGCAGTTTGCACCAAGAAAAAGCTTCCTTTAGCACTAATGATTTCATTACAAAACAAGGAGGCTAC
This sequence comes from Lissotriton vulgaris, assembly GCF_964263255.1. NCBI lineage: Eukaryota > Metazoa > Chordata > Amphibia > Caudata > Salamandridae > Lissotriton > Lissotriton vulgaris. The sequence continues at coordinate 2,095,839,235 of NC_141687.1, forward strand.
ATTATGCATTAATCCTTTAATGCAACTCACAAACAGCGGCTTACATCATAAAGACAAGAACAAGAATGTGATGACAGCATAGCAACACTATTAGCAATGAGCAAGAGTAGAGCTGCCTCTTTTAAATGCAGCTCGCAAACAGATAAGTTGGCTCTACCTTTCTTCCTTTAGCATTATTTTAAGCAACAAGATATTGATTTTGAAATTGGCTGATATTTACTATATAATCTATTGCTCTTGCTGTGATTGTTAACTAAAACCTGCTGTTTTAATTGTGACCTTTCGCCAGACTTACTCTGGCTCCTTTCCCCAACTCCTCACCCTTCCCTCGACTTCTAATTTATGGTTGTCGTTTACCACCCACCACCCTCCCTTACTCACCGATGTGACTTCTGTGGGCTCCTCTCTGTCTTCGGGCGCTCCGTCCTCTCGAAGCGCCCCCCCACCTCCTTTTCGCCGCGTATCCCTGTCGTGAGCTTTGTTTATTTGGGCTTACTGAGCTTTGTTTAAGCTCTATTACAGAGCTTTGCTTAAGCTCTATTACCAATTTAAGCCTTTTTCCGGCATACGGACGCACTCGCTTCCAGCGCGAGCGCGTCTCTCTCTCCTCCTTCGTTATGTAGAGGAGTGAACCTTGGCAGCGGTGGCGTTACGCCCCCTGCCTCCTTAGGTTAATTCCTCAACCAGATCGACTGCCTCAAGCGCGTCAGTTGCGCTTCAATCCTCACGTCCAAATCTTACCTGCCAGTCAGTCCAAATCTTACCTGCCAGTCAGCTGCTTCAAATCATCCTTTGGGCCCCCCTACCGCCTCGTTTAACCGCGCACTCCCTAGTTTTGCCAAATATTTTTCCCTAACCATACTTTACCCATTTTGTTCTCCATAAATAAAAGGAGATATATCTTGATTTACATATAATTGCCTATACTTAAACTCTTATACTTTAGCTATCCTCCCATAAAGAAATATATACATATAATCTGCTTATACCTCTGATGTTCTTCCCATATAAAAAATATATATATATATATATATTCATATTTAATTTGTCTATACCTAATTTAGTGTTACCCTATCATAACTACTTACCCTATCTAACTACCCGTCATATCTGACATGGAACCAGATGACGCTGTGGCTAGCTCTCCTAACCACGCTAATGATTCCTTTAAAACCTTCCTACAGAAGGAGATTAGGTCATGTATGCTGGACACACTGAAAGAGGTCATGTCGCATAAGAGATCCTTGCTAAATGATGGCAACACTCCTCGTGATCCTGAATCTGCATACTCTAAGCCCTCTAAGAAAGTCAAACACTGTGAAAGCACTATTGGAGGTCGCGCTACCTCACATGACCTGGGAGGTCCCAGCACCTCGCGCACTATGGGAGGCCCTTGCGCCTCAAAAGGTAATGGTGCCCCTCGTGGCACATCCAGATGGGTGTCCCTAGCAGCACAGATTTGGCAGGTGTCCTCAGCAGCACAATTGTTGATAGTGCACATGTTGACACAGAATCTAACTCAGATGAACGAGATATTCAACGACCCTTATGACGAATTTGTCCTTGACATGAATGACCATGATCTGGACGACTTGGATTTTAATGCCCTTTCGGAGGCTGACTCTTCCCCCTCCTCTAAAGACGCCATTTTTGACCCTCTGGGTGGCTAAATGTTTTCCCCCAACAACATCTCCCACCCTAACAGTTCTAGATGGTTCCCGCACGACCATGTCGCCAAATTTATTACTAAATGGCTCCGAAATTCTCTCGAGGGAGAAACACGCAATACTATGAGGTCAGAATGTCCTAGGCAATGCATCGATGACAAGGTCTACCAGACCCACAATCTAGATCATGACCTCATAAAATTTTTATTCAAACTGGGTAAAGACCCCAGAAAGGGCCTCGAGAGGGCCTTTAAGGCTTGTCAAGATCGCCTTCTTGATGTTCTTGTCCTCCTTACTAGAATCCTTGACTTGGCCGAGGAATCCCATATCTCAAATTCACCCTTCGACACTATCTTAATTAGGGGCTGGAGCCAGAGGGCGATCGTCCTTCTTGGTAATGCTAACTCTGGACTTAATATCGAGAGGAGGCAGACTATCCTTAATAGGATTAACCCTAAACTAGGTGACCTTGCCGAGAAGGAACCTTCTAATAAACCCAAGGGTCTCCTCTTCAGCGAACATATGATTAAGACCATTGGAAAGTACGTTGCAACTTTCACCGCTCTGGGTAAGGCACAGAATAATATGAGACGTGTCTTCCCTACTAACCTTTTTGGACAGGCCGGAAGAAGGGGCCGATCTTCCGGCCGCGGAAACTTCCGGCCCTTCTCATCCAGTAGAGGAAGAGGTACCACTCGCAGAGGCTTCTACCCCTCCAACCGACAATTCTACCCCCAAAGAGAAAGAGGTTCTCGCGACAGACGCTTCCCTTCCCGTGGAGCTTCCAACAACAACTCTCAAAGTAAGTGCTTCTCTTTCTTCTTCCCCTTCCAGGTTTGGGGGAAGGCTCAGACACTTCTATCACGTTTGGAAATCGTTGACCCAAGACCCGTGGGTTCTCAAGACAGTCCGAGGGTTCAGAATAGATTTTGTAGATATCCCTTGTCAAAATGTAGCACCCAAACCTTTGGTTCTTCCTTTAGAACACCTAAAAATTGTCAAAGAGGAAATTTCCTCTATGCTCCAGAAAGGTGCCATTATCGAGGTCCCTTGGTCTCAAAGAAAATTTGTGAGCACGCTCTTCTAAGTCGAGAAGAAGGACAAAGGTTGGAGACCAGTGATAAACCTTTGGGAAGTAAACAAATACCTTGTTTACAGACATTTCAAGATGGGGGCATCCATCTTCTCAGAGACCTTCTCCTTCAGGGAGATTGGGTGGTCAAATTGGACTTAAAAGATGCCTATTTTACCATCCCTACCTCTTTCAATTTCAGGCCCTCCCTTTCAGCGTCTCATCCGCCCCTTGGTGCTTCACCAAGGTCATGAGAACAATTGTCTCCCTCCTAGAAGCAAAAGGTATTCGGCTTATTATCTACCTAGACAACATTCTCATCATGTCACAAACTCATTCCCAGCTCTTGGAAGGTCTCAGGAGCTCCATGCATCTCATAAAGGACCTTGGCTTCATTATAAACCGGGAAAAATCCATTCTTTCCCCTTCCAAATCTCTAGAGTTCCTGGGCTTACTTTCTTCTTCGATTCAAGCCATCTTCCCCAGACCCCTCAACTATCGTGCCCTCCAGAGAGTAAAAGCCAATGCCATCAGATCCGGTCTGTGGTACGGGGACCTTATTACCTTAGATCATCAAGCGAGATTGGAACTCTCTTGGTGGCTGGACAATTTGGATGCTTGGACCGGAAGAGCTATCTTCGGTTCGATTCCGGACTTTGTCTTGGAGTCAGACGCCAGCCTTCATGGCTGGGGTGCACATCTCCTCGACAAAGACACTGGTGGGGTATGGTCTCAGACAGAGTCTTACCACCATATAAACTTCTTAGAATTGACTGCCTGTTTCTATGCTCTAATGAGTTTCAGACACTCTCTTCAGGGCAGATCCGTTCTTTTGAAGATGGACAACGTATCTGCAGTCTCTTATATCAACCGCGTTGGCGGAACGAGTTCTGCAGACCTCTCCGATTTGGCAAGGAAACTTTGGATGTTCTGTTTGGAACAAAACATTTCGCAGAGGGCAGAATATCTCCCCGGGAAATCAAATCTCTCAGTGGATTGGAACTCGAGATTCCTTCAAGATTTCAGCGATTGTAAACTCGACGTGAACGTTTTCAATTCTTTGTCTCTTTTTTTGGGGCCCATTTGATGTGGACCTTTTTGCCAGCCGGTTGACTTTCCAAGTCCCTCAGCATTTCAGCTGGATGCCAGATCCGGGTGCTCTGGCAGTGAACGCCTTTCTCCAACCATGGGCTCCTCACCGACCTTACGCATTTCCCCTGTTCGCTATGATTCAAAGGGTTCTTCAGAATGTGAGACATGACCAGTGCTCACTGGTCGTGGTAACTCCTTTCTGGCCCTCTCAAGCGTGGTTCCCCACAGCTCTGGAACTTTCTTGCAACATTCCTTACCTGATTCCTGCAGCCAAATGACTGGTTCTAAACGCAAACGGAGAAGATCACCACAAATTTTTTTTCAGGGAGTTTAAACCTTCTTGCCTGGAAAGTGTCAGGCAATCTAACGAATTGTCTAGACTTTCGTCATCTGCTCTCATTCTACTCGGAGAATCGTGGGCACCAGGAACTCACTACAGATATAATAACATCTGTAGAAAATGGTCTCGTTGGTGCATGGGGAGTAACTTGGATCCCGTGGAGGCTCCTATTGTCAATATAGTTAATTTTATTGTGGAACTTTTCGACAACGGTCTCTCCTATAGATCTATTAATTGTTTTTGGTCTGCCATTTCCGCTGGACATTCTCTTGTCAACGGTAAGACGGTAGGTAAGAAGGTTATCATTAGTAGAGTTCTTAAAAGTATTAGTCTAAAAAGACCTCCTAGGCCTGAATACCAATCTGTTTGGGATGTTAAACTTCTGCTTGACCTTTTTTGCTCTTGGCCTGACAATTCTCTTCTTAACAGGAAATGTCTTGACTCTCTTTTGCGCCTAATTTCTTGTTGTGTTGTTTCCGATGTCAAAGCTCTAGATATCTCTAATAGATGCTATGACATGTTTTGTGTTAAATTTCAAGTCTTTAGGAGAACTAAAACCATATCTGACTCTATTTTTTATCCTCGTTTTGATTTTTGCAAAAAACTTTGTGTCGTTGATTGCATGAAGGAATACGATTCCAGAATGAAAGACCTTCGTCCTCCTGATGCCAATCAACTTCTCGTTTCTTTTGTCAAACCCTTTAAACCCATCTCATCCTGTTCTATTGCCAGGTGGGTTAAAATGGCTATGAACTTTGCTGTTATTGACCTTTCCAAATTTCAAGCTCATTCTCTCAGAAGTGCTATGGCCAGCAAGTCCTTCTGGTCTGGTGGTAAGTTGGATGCTATCCTTAAGGCTGCTGATTGGTCTAATGCCTCTACATTTGCTCATCATTATTGTAAACCTATTGAACATGTTTCCGACGTTGTTATTCAAGGCTACCAACATGCATAATGTAGCCTCCTTGTCTTGTAATGAAATTGCGATTCTCCTATTAACATGACCAGAGAATATGGATTTCATTAAAGACACAGAGGCTAAAATTATTCCTCCCGTCCCTCCCTTGGATGAAGAATCTATTCTTTAGATTGTTTTCATGTATTGTTTGCTTTTGCTCTACATTTGATGATGTTGTTAACTATTTGCATATCATATGTTATTTTCTCTTCATGTTCAAGGTTTTTGGCAAGTTTGTTCCAATCTTTGACCTTCTTCACTTTCTTTTCAGATAATTCGAACTGACGGATCTCCATGGATTTACCTTCGCTTCCTTCCTTGGTTTTCAGCTTTTGCAGCACCCTTGCTCCAAGTTGCAGCTTGATTATACTACCTTTCTCCTTGTTTCATTGCATTTAAAAGAGGCAGCTCTACTCTTGCTCATGCCTTCTATTGTTGCTATGCTGTCATCTCATTCTTGTTCTTGTCTTTATGATGTAAGCAGCTGTTTGTGAGTTGCATTAAAGGAATAATGCCCAATGTGTCTTTAATGAAATCCAGATTCTCTGGTCATGTTAATAGGAGAATCGCAATTTAAAATGCTCTGGAAGTCTTTCTCTTGATGCATGCTCCAGCTGATGCCCAGCGCGCATGGAAGCAGTAGGGTGTGAGCGCACATATGGGCGTCCCTTACAGGGAACATGGATGGTAAGGGTATTTTTATGGTGCTTTAAAGGTATAGGATAGTAAGTGTGTTTTAAGGATTAGGGGTGTGTAAGGGTAGAGAACATATATATGTGGGTACACACTTATCTTGCGTGGGATAGGCAAACATGGTAAAGGTATATCCATTGTTAAATTGTCAGTGGAAAAGGCATTGAATGGTAAATCAACAATAAGTGGGACTTTGTCATTACAATTGGAAACTGGAGGAAGGGAGCAAGGCACAAAATCTCAGAGAAAGGCATACTTACACTGTCCAAAGTGTGGCAGTTTGACATGCTTGGAACTTTTCCTAAAGAATTTCTTGGTGACAGAGCTTTGCTTAATCGAAGTATCGAACCTGGTGGAGCCCTTAGTGGCAACAGGTGCTTAACTTGAACCTCTAGAGAAATCTGAGTACTAAAAAAGGGATATATATCCAAATAAGATGAATTTAGGATTTGGGACAAGGTGAGGTGACAAATTCATCCCTGTGGCAAAGCAGACACTGTGACTGCATGTCACACCATCAACAGTGGATTGAAACCAACAAGTAGATTCATGCCGCAATTGTCAACTGGTACTTTGGTAGATATATTCCACAAATTACTAACTGATGACATCAAGAAGCTGAGAGTAGTACCACACCGCAGAAAGCACAATTTTACAGCACAGGATTGGTGTGAGTTAAATGGGCTCAGGAACATGATGAAGCGGACTTTTAGAATACGTTTTGAATTAAAGCACGCTGAATTAAAACTCCCATAATTTTTAATTCACTAATGAGGGTTGCATGTTTTTGTACTCACGCAACCTAGAATAATGTGCACTTACATAAACACGCAGGTTTAATTATTTGTGCTCTTGTCATGTTTGTCATTTTGTTTTGAATAATATATTTACCTTGTCTTTCGTTTTGTCAAACATTAACTGCGGCTGATGCAAATAATAGCATGTGCATTCTTTTAAATGTGCTTCTGTTTATGTCGTGTCTTTTTTTGTGACTGTGCTATGTTTGTCTTTTCTATGCAAAGCTAGGTAACGTAGATTAATGGGTTAATATTAGCAAAGGGGGTGGGTAAGAGAATAATTATCATTTCTTGAATTAATTATTGTCTTGGGTTTCCTTGCATACTAGAGTCATACTAAAAGAGGCCTGTGGCCTATTTCTAAAATGGATGTCTGAAGTCTTGTCAAAGTTGGGACTTACACAGCAGCGTTTGAAAAGGAAAATATTTTCTGCAATAATTCTTTGAAAGTCGCTCGTAAAAGGAAGGCTGTGTGGAAGCATTGAATGTACTTTTGATTAAGCTTTCATGGTCAAGGACAGGATGTGCAGCGGCGGAAAAGCAACGTATAACTTTACCTAATTTTGCTAGTCATGGAAGAGCCTGTGACACTCTTAGTCAATGAACAATGCCGCTCTTGAGGAAACGTGATTTTTGCTATGTGAAAGGCAAATGACTTCATCGGACGACATTTCTTGTCCAATCGTGCTTCGTGTCACTCGAATATTTGTATTCTTTTAGTTAGTTTTAGATAGGAAAAAGGTATAAAATATGCCCCCTTGGAAAAAGCACTGCTGGCTCGTTCCTGTGCTCCAGAGATGCTGTCGGACTTTCGTCTCACGTAAGATCCATTTGAAACTTTACTTTTTCCCTTTTGGTTTTCATTAGTTAAAGTTAGGGAAATAGAGTTTTAGGGAAACTTCCTAATGTTTGAGCACTTCTCATGCTGATTTTGATTTGAGCTGACAGTCAAATGTGCCTTTCTAATAAATAATTGTGCTTAATAAAATTGCTAATAAAAGAATCTATGCTTTAAAATGCATTTTGCTTCATAATAAAGTTAATAAAATATTTTTTTAAATGACAAGCTGGTCTTGTTTGTTTCCTTGAGTTACCATTAGTTAATCCATAGCTTATGATTTTGACTTAATTAAATGTATATAAAGTGTTTCTGGTTAATTAGGTCATATGATTCAGTTGGTCAATTCATGTCTCAGTTATTTATTGGCCTAGTGTTAGATTTATGAATTATGGTAAGTATCGTGGTGTAGAGTTGTTCATATGAGACTGAATTTCCTTCGGCCCGCTGGATCAAATGTTTGGTAGCAGAGTTCAGTTACTATGGTAACTGACATGTTACATGGTAATTACATAGGATACATGTTTAACACATGTTAAGTTTTGTTTGGTTGTTATTTGTTGTCGAAAGATTTTTTCCAGCAGTGTGAAAAAGCCTATGTGCCGGCAGAGTAGTGTGACAAGTGAAGTTACACAGTTCATTTGTTCTGTTTAAATTAGTGGTACTGAAATATCACTAAGTGTTGTGGACGTACAACACAACTTTAGGGATTTTAGGTATGACAGGTTGCATGAATAGTGAGGTTTGTCTATGAAATCGTAGCTCTGAGTATAGGGACTAGGATCCCGTTTTAAAACTCGTTGTGAAAAGAGTTGTAGGATTTTTCCGAGCTTGTGTGAAGGGTGAGGTAGTGTTGTCTATTCTTACTGGTGTTTCTGGATTTCTATTGGTTGGTTAAAGTCCTGCCGAAGATTTCATGTATGCATGAATAGGTTTTCCGTATGAAAGTTGTTAAACTGTTTTTGTGAAAATAGCATCGTCTATTTCACGAGAGTGGATTCTTGAATGTCTGGTAAAACTATCACTTTATTTAGCGAAACGGACAAATGGTTTGTCTTTCTCTTGGTATTAACTGAAATCCATTGAAAAGGATTGTTTTCAAATGGCGCTGTGAAAATATTTTGTAAAGGAGGGGTGAGTTTACGGAGTGACACTGACACGCGCAGCTTCGCTGCAGCGGCAGTATACATCACTGGGTTCGCGCTGCGATTGGTTGACATACGTCACAGCGAGCGCGCTGATTGGTTCATGTGACTAAAACGAGCTGTTAGCGGATTGGTCATTTCTGAAAACTGGTTTCTCATTGGTTGAGCAAGGTAGTGACGTGGCTTAACCTGATTGGCTTGTTGGTGAGTTTCGCACACGGATTGGTCAGAGTAGCGGAACAACAGAAAAATATTTATGATCTTTTCTAAATTGTACCGAATAGTTTAAAAACATGAGTTATTGGTATAAATAAGAGAAAAGGCCTTCATGGTTTCAGAAAATTAAAAATGTATTCAACCCTGACAAGAAAATTGAAGCGCGTGGTGGAAAATTACTTCATAAGTACAAGACACCCGCAGCATATATGGAAGGAGAATATGGTTATCATACTGTTCTCTGGTTTGAAAATTGGAGGCTTTATACCAAAGATGATGGTGTTTTAGCCTGGCCAGAAGATGGATCGTTTAATGTTAAAGTTCTAAGAAACTTAAGAGACAAAATGATGGCTCTTTTACCAAGACCCAGAACCACTCAATTTGAAGCTTTAGTTGAATGGGAAGTTGAAATGATGGAACTTGAGCGAGAAAATTGGGGAAAACCGAGAGGCATAGATAGGGAAACTCATCAAGATAAAGTGCGTCATTGGAGGAAAGGAGACATGTATGAAGGATTATATCCGGTTTTAGAAATGGTTATAGAAACATCAGGTCAAAAGAATTCCCAGAAAAAAGGTCATCTTGATCAAGAATTAGATGATGCAGTTTTAGAGGATATGTTAAATAGTCCTCCACCTTATTAGCCAGGTTGTTCACATTCTACCCCAAGGAGTCTTCCAGGTATTGCTCCTAGTGCACCTAGGTAGATTGAGGATTCACCCAGATTTATGAGATTACCTGAAAGGGCGAGATCGAGAAGCAAAACAAATACCTCAAGAGAAAGTTCTAATTCGAGAAATCATTTCCTGAAAAATGATAAAAGGACAGAGTTGCCTGGAGATATACCAAATATTACAGAATATTTTAAAGCACAGGGAGATGTAATTCAACAGTTAACAAAAGGCATGGAAGCAGTGACAGTTCCAGTTACAATTGGTCCTGTTGTACCAGTTTTTGACCAGAGTGAAAATAAACATTCTGTTATAGCAAATCCTTTAAATGCAGAAATTCAAAAAGTGGCTGAAAAATGTTATTCTGAGTTAACAGAAATCCACAAAGATAAGACAATGCCGAATTTAACTTTAAATCAAAGTTTGCCAAATGTCACACCATCAGCTGCAGAATCAGATTCTGGTTCAATAAATAAGACATATTTAACACAAGTTCCTGAGTCTAAACAACTTGATGTTGCAAAATTAAAAGCAGATTTAGAAGAAATAATAATTGGCACAATTGGTACTGACTGTTTAAAGCAATATCAGGATGATGAATTGTTATTCATTTACAAAAGCATTCAGTGGAAAACTAAAAACAAATATGAACAATTTTAAGAGGTGGCTGGTGAATTGGAAATAGATTTGACTCGCCAGAAACAATTGCAAAAGCATTACAGAGTGGATTTTTCTGAGAAAGATATAGAGAATCTAAATACCACAGGCAGAATAACCCATATAAAATAATTAATTGCGTTTCTAAAAAGATTGGGTGATTTAAGTAAATGGAGAGTTAAGTGGACAAAGAAAAGAGAAGGAGAAAAGAGAGAAAGAGGAGAAGTTTTTGGTGAATTTCCTATGAGGGAAATAGCTGGTGGGGGTTATGTCCATGTTCCATGGACAAGGCAGGATATACTACTCATTACAAATGATTTTCCTCGGCTGAGAGAAAAGCCGGTGGAATGGTATCGTCAGGTTGACAGATTCATTAAAGTCTCAAAAGTTCTGTGGATTGATCTTGATGGTTTCTTTGACATTGTTGTCCCGTCAGATCTTTGGAGAGAATGTAAAATTTCTGTTAGTTGGCCCAAAGAGGAACCGCCTCGACATAAAGTAACAGGCGCTCCTTCAGACATTGTCATGGATTTCTATGACAAAGTAATTGTCTGGTTGAAAGACAAGATTCCTGCTAAGGAAGTAGATTGGGTTAAAATAGACAGAACTAATCAAGAACCAAAAGAATCAGTTCATTCCTTTCATGAAAGGTTACTCCTGGTGTTTAAACAATACAGTGGCTATGAAAAATTAAGTGAAAGTGACATGAGCCACTTAATTTACAGGTTTGTTTATGGCCTAAGACCTGAGATTGGGGAAATGATTAGGACCGGAATTGTTGGTTGGCAATCACTCTCAGTTGATGACATCCTGAGAAAGGCAAAATACTGCAGTGATGAGTTAGATGCAAAACAGAAGAAACTCAAGGAAAAGGCAATGTGGGCACAAGTGAAGGTAGCTGAACAGCAGATAGCAACTTTGGAAAATAAAAAGTTTCAACAGAATCCAGGGAAGTTCAAAGGGAACTTTTCAAATAAGCCAAAATGTAATATAAATATTGAAGAGCTAAAACAGAAGCTAGCTTGTTTTAATTGCGGCGAAATTGGACACTGGAAGCGTGAGTGTAAAAATCCGCCCAGAAATTAAAAAAATTCATCATTAAATCCACAGATGCAGAGTGAGATAAGTCAGCAGCAACAGCTACAGCGACAGTTAGCGAATCAGCAGAACCAAATTCCACAGCCACCCTTGCCGAATTGCATGAATACACAGAGATACAGCCCAGAGATGGGTTTCTGCGGAGCTGAACAGGTAAAAAGATTACAAAAAGTTAATGTGTCACATGTCTCTCAGCAATTTTGGCTAAAAGAAAATGAGAGCAGTGACTCAGAGGATTTCTCATGACGGTGCCGGAGAGAGGAAGAAGAGTGTGTGCTTGGAGCCACTCTTGAGGTAGATCAGTCAGGTCCATTTGTAAATGATAAAGTGAATGATAAAGCTATCACTTTTCTTGTGGACACTGGTGCTACCCGTTCTACTGTTAGATCAGTGGAAATTGAAAATCTTCCTCTCTCGGGTGAATCCATCCAGGTAGTTGGTGTAGCTAATCAGCAGATTAAAACAAACTTGAAAAAGCCAATTGATGTAGAAATTGGAAATTACGAAGACAAGCACAGATTTGTTGTCTGTAACAGCAGTCCTGTTAATCTTTTGGGACGGGATCTGCTATGTGAAATGAATTACAAAATGTATTGCTCACCGGAGGGTATTGAGCTTCAAACTTTAGAAGAAGATGGTTTGTATAAATTGACACTGCTAATGGTTGACGAAAAAAATAAAATGTTCCCTGCTTTTGATAAAAATAACTTACCTGAGGAATTGAAAGAGATAGTAAATCCGAAAATTTGGGATCTAACTGGTGATGAAATGGGTTTAATGAAACATGTGGACCCGGTTAAAATTACTGTGAGACAGGGAATAGACTTTCCAAACATTCCCCAGTACAAAATGAAACCTGAAACTATTGATGGTGTCATTCCAGTGATTGAAATATTCATTAAGCAAGGTGTTTTGAGAGAAATTGAAAGCAGCCCATGTAATTCACCGATTATGGGAATTAAAAAGCCAAACGGAACGTACAGAATAGTTCAGGACCTGAGAAAGTTTAATAAGATAGTTGTTCCTTGCTGTCCAGTTGTACCAAATCCAGCTGTAATTCTATATCAGATTCCACATGATGCAGAATGGTACATGGTCATTGACCTATGTAACGCCTTCTTTATGGTTCCACTGCATCCAGATAGCCAGCAACTTTTTGCGTTTCGGTTCCAAGATCGCATATTAGCATGGTGTCGTATCCCTCAAGGGTATACTGAGAGTCCATCTATCTTTAATCAGTTATTAAAGAAATCCCTGGAAGATTTAAAATTACCTGGAGAATCAACATTGATCCAGTACATAGATGACCTTCTGATTGCAAGAAAACAAGAGAAAATTGTGTGACTGACACCATTACACTTTTGAATCGTTTGGCAGATGAGGGACATAAAGTATCACCTGCAAAACTACAGTTTTGCAAACAAGAGGTTAAAAACCTTGGTCACAGAATTGCAAAGGGAATCAGACAAGTGACAATTGAGAGAATAAAAAAGATTCGAGCAATACAACCACCGACAACACAAAGACAGATAAGGATGTTTCTAGGAATGGTTGGTTATTGTCGCCAATGGATTTGTGGGTTTTCAGTAATTGCAAAACCTTTGCAAAGATTAACAAAGGCAGAGATAAAAGACCTGATTGTTTTGACAAAAAAAAATTGGAGGCTTTTGAAAAGCTAAAGAAAAGTCTCTGTGAAGCACCAGCATTGGGTATGCCTGATTATGATAAGGAATTTGAACTGTACTGTAGTGAAAGGGAAGGTTGTGCATTGTCAGTTCATATTCAGAAACATGGAAAAATGAGAAAACCTATAGCTTACTTTTTAGATGTTCTCAATCCTGTTGCTAAAGCATTGCTAGGTTCCTTAAAAGCAGTGGCTGCAACAAGTGTAAGCCTTGAGCAAAGTGAAGGAATCATAATGGGGTTTCCTGTAAAAGTGTACCCCATTCAGTTGAGACACTTCTTACCAGAAGTAAAACACAGCACCTGTCAAGTAACAGATTGACCAAATATGAAAAGGTTATTCTGGGATCAGATAATGTATCCATTGCGAGATGTGTTAATCCCAATCCAGCTACACTTTTACCAGATAGTGTGGTTTCTGAAAATGACAACGAAGCTGATGATGTTGATCATAAGTGTTTGGATGTTTTGGAATATTGTACTAAACCCAGAAAAGACATTAAAGATGTGCCTTTACCAGAGTCAGACATTGTTTACTTTGTCGATGGCTGCTCCTGTTTAAAAACAGATGAAGGCATTCTGAGAGCAGCATATTCAGTCTATACAGTTTCTGAAATAATTGAGGGTTCAACTCTTGAAGGAATTCGTTCAGCACAAGTGGCAGAATTAGTTGCTTTAATTTGTGCTTGTGAAAAAGCAGCAGGGAAAAAGGTTACCATAGTGACTGATAGCCAGTATGGATATGGTGTAGTCCATGACTATGGTCAGCTCTGGTCTCAGGGAGGTTATTTAACTTCTGCTGGAACTCCAATCAGGAATGCAAAATTGATCAAAAGACTGATCGATGACATTCAGTTACCAGAGAAAATAGCTGTGGTTAAATGCGGAGCGCACAAAAAGGGACAAGATTACATAACTAAAGGAAATGCCTTTGCGGATGAAACTGCACGATACTGTGCGAAAAATAATCTCTCACTTAATCGGGAAAAAGACAATGACCATATAATAAACTCTCTCATGCTAACATCTGTGGTAGAAACATGGCAGGGAGTGAAAGACTTACAGGATGAGGCAGACGATGAGGAGAAAAACACATGGCTCAAAGAAGGTTGCAGACAGCAAGAGGAAGATGGAATTTGGGTTTACAAAGATGGCAGACCTGTTATGCCCAATTGCATGATTGCTGACATGGCACGGATGTACCATGGACCAGGTCACTTAGGAAGAGACACAATGATCAGACAGTTCAGGGAGACTTGGTATAATCCAAAATTTAGGGTTATTGCAGAGTCACTTTGCCATCGTTGTTTGATCTGCCAACAAATCAATCCAAACAGGAAAACAGTTGTAAGCATGGGAACCATAGGACGGGAGGGTGGTCCTTTTACTAGATTGCAGATGGATTTCATTGACATGCCACAACATAACAAGCTGAGGTACGTTCTTGTTATTGTCTGTTTGTTTTCAAGATGGGTGGAAGCGTTCCCAACACATCACAATGATTCAATTACTGTGGCAAAATTGCTTTTAAGGGCGATCATACCTAGATATGGTTTCCCAGAAACTATTGAAAGTGATTGTGGCACACACTTTGAAAACAGACTGATTGAATTAATTTGTGAAGCATTTGGCATTAAACAAAAGTTGCACTGTGCTTACAGACTAGAAGCATCAGGTGTCGTTGAACAGATCAATGGCACAATCAAGAACAGAATTTCAATAATGTGTTTAGCTACAGGAATAAAATGGACTGATGCACTTCCACTTGTTTTGATGTCTTTGAGAAGTACTCCAGATAAAAGAACAGGTCTTAGCCCTCATGACATACTCATGGGAAGGGTAATGAGACAGGCTTTTGTTCCAGTTGGAAAGTTGTTAGCAATAAATGATAGTGCAATTTTAGACTACTGTAAGCAGCTCTCTGTTGTCGTAACTTCTGTATTCCATCAGGTGGGAACAGATGTGATTTCAAAAGAAAAGGGGCAGGCTCATGATCTATTGCCAGGAGATTGGGTCAGGACAAAGATTCATCGGAGGAGGAACTGTTTGGTACCCAGGTGGCAAAAAGCTAGACAGGTGATACTAGTCACAACAAATGCTATAAAGTGCAAGGGTTTGAAAAGGTGGGTGCATGCAAGCCATACCATTCGTGTACCAGCACCTGAGAACCCTGATGAAGATAGTGACGATACTACTGCTGATTCAGATTCAGAAGGAGAACCTGAAGATCCAGATTCTGAAGATCGACAGGGTAGTCGACATCTGGAAAATTCAGAACCAGATCAAGCATCAAATGAAAAAGATCTAGACATCGTTGTTGTTTGTTGTTGATTCAGAGAATGATGAAGTTGCTTTAGAAAAAAGAACTGAAAAAGAAACTGTGTCAGAAGAGATTCAAGATCAGGAGAATATTGAAAAGCAGATTGGAAGCTCTGAAAGCAGGAACGGAAAATCTGGAACTGGGAAGTTAGAAGTAATTCCGGAGGATGAGGACGAATTGCCAAGTACCAGCTACAGAGATGTTGTTCCTAACGGAGTGAAGCTGCCGACTAAAGAAGTTCCTAGATACAGTATTAAAATCTCTGAAACTGATTCGGATGACAGTGATGAATAGTCTGAAATAAGAAGATTCAGAAAAAAGGGCTTGGAAAGCTGATTGTTTTGAAATTGAGCCTAAGAAGAAACTTTTGAGAAAAGGTGATGTCTGGCCAAAAGAAGACTTGAAATTCAAACTGGTGAATAGATCGAAAGAACAAGTTAATGAGATACTAAGTCAGAAGAGTAATTTAGACAAAAAAGAGCAAGCTGGAAAGAAAATTGAAGTAATTACTAGAAAGAGCAAGAGATCATTAAAGCCAAATCACAAGTACAAATCTCCAGAGTGGGCGTATATATTGATCCCACCAGTAGTTGAGGTTAGCAGTAGCAGTCAAGAAGATTTGGAAGAAAATAGTGACAACGATTAGGTTCAGGTTTCTTTAAGGTTGAGGTTTGGTTTTGGCATAAGGCTGAAGAAATCGTGTTAGGTGAGACAAGGTCGAAGAAATTGTGTTAGTTGGATACATTTTATGGACGCAAGGTTGAAGAAAAGCTGTTAGAGGGTTACTAAAAAAAAAAAAAAAGAAAAAAAGGGGAGGGTGTTATTTAATTAATTAGATACTAGTTTTAGTTTTACATTTTGTTTTTAGTTAGTGCTGAGTGAAAATGCCTAATACTGATAATTCAAGGTGTCAAATTCTTAGAAGATGTTGTAAAATGTCTTCCATTTGTGTGATTCTAATCATTCTAGTTTGGTTAATTTTGGCAGTCATCTTTCCTTTTGGCATTGACAAAGAGGATTACAAGGTGAATATGACAAGCAAAGCTGAGTCTAAACAAGCTGATCATGATATTGCAGGCAAAACTAATAGGGTTATTGAGCATAAACCAGAGATCCATCAGGACAGATCTGTTGGAGATTTTTCTACCAATTCTTTTTCAAGACTCTTATTGGAGTACGTTAGAGTCATGGATGTTAAAGACTGTTATGTGTGTGTTAAGCTTCCTACTTCAGTTTCTGAAGGGGTTAAGTATAATATGCTTCTCCTTACTTATGGAATAACATGCAGTGTTATATCAAGCTTGTTTTATTAAACAGGTCGACTGGAGTACTATTACTCAGACTTCGATGCAATTTTTGCTAACTTAAAGATTGTGCATAGTCTTATCAAAGTTAGGCCTGCTAAACAGATGAGGGAATTCTTCCTGGTAACTAATGAACTCAGTTACGAGTACGCTTATAAAAATAATTTAACTTGCAAAATGAGAGATGAAGAAAGATCTTTCCTTGATCAGGATGAGGAGAGAAGAGCGATTTACAAAAGGAATGAGATGCTGAAACTGACTAAATCCAAATTTTGTCAGCTCGAGGACGAGAAGCCTAATGGTGAAAATAGATATGCTGTTATTGACATAGATGATCCAGTTAGTGGAAAGTTATGCATTAGAAGACATAACACGCTTTACGACAATTATTTTGTCGGTGCTAGCCAATGTGAGGACACTTATCGAATTGCAGGGGGATGGGGATTTAAAGGTGGTAAAGACCCAATTTTCCCAGGAATCTATTTTGTTTGTGGAAACAAAGCATATTTCAGTCTCCCAGACCATTGGTATGGTACATGTTACCTTGGTCTTGTCTTTCCTAAAATTTTCCATGTTGACAGAAATGGGGAAGGTTCATTCGAAATTGGCAAACATCTGAATAGATTTAAAAGAGAAATCTTTTCTGAGATCATGGGAGATATATTTGGAACAATAATTCCTATGGTAGGAATTACCCTGAATGCAATCAAAATCAGAAAGGTTTTCACAATTGTTGACAGGTTGTCCACTGACACTGCAGGCGGTTTTCAGTTGGTTAATACTGAACTCATGAAGCAGAAGCATGGTTATGCAAAACCGGCTTGCGTTAGATATTCTCCTAGCAAAAGAGGGAGGAGTCTGTGGGATTTTGCATGTTCAGCATTGCTGCACATATATCCCAGACAAAAGTCAGAACATAGAATTATTGATCAAGAATATCACAGAATTTCACTCAGAAATAGAACCCATGGAAATTGACATTTTTTCTGAACGTTTAGCAAAAAGATTTGGGGCAATTAAAGAATGGTTTGCAGAAATTGGCAGTTCAATCATTGGCAAAGTGCTTTATCCTGTAATAATCATTGTTATAGTGACACTTTTGTTAAAAATCGGTTGCATGATTCACAAGAGAAAGAAGCATGTGAGGGAAAAGAAGAGGATTTATAAACTCAGAAAGGCTCAGGAGAAAGAGTTAGAAATGGATGAATTTCGTAGGGCTCAATATGAGAGTTTCAGACAGACTGATGAAACAGGAGTTTAGATTTACTAACTCAGAGAGAGATCATTATATGACAATACTAAAAGTAAAATTTAGAATACATTTTTGGTTTTGTTTGGTGATTTATAAATCACCAGATGAGAGAGTTTATGAAGCGGACTTTTAGAATAAGTTTTGAATTAAAGCACGTTGAATTAAAACTCCCATAATTTTTAATTCAATAATGAGTGTTGCATGTTTTTGTACTGACTCAACCTAGAATAATGTGCACTTACATAAACACGCAGGTTTAATTATTTGTGCTCTTGTCATGTTTGTCATTTCGTTTTAAATAATATATTTATCTTGTCTTTCGTTTTGTCAAACATTAACTGCGGCTGATTCAAATAATAGCATGTGCATTCTTTTAAATGTGCTTCCGTTTATGTCGTGTCTTTTTATGTGACTGTGCTATGTTTGTCTTTTCTATGCAAAGCTAGGTAACGTAGATTAATGGGTTAATATTAGCAAAGGGGGTGGGTAACAGAAGAATTATCATTTCTTGAATTAATTATTGTCTTGTGTTTCCTTGCATACTAGAGTCATGCTAAAAGAGGCCTGTGGCCTATTTCTAAAATGGATGTCCGAAGTCCTGTCAGAGTTGGGCCTTACACAGCAGCGTTTGAAAATATTTTCTGCAATAATTCTTTGAAAGTCGCTCGTAAAAGCAAGGCTGTGTGGAAGCATTGAATGTACTTTTGATTAAGCTTTCATGGTCAAGGACAGGATGTGCAGCGGCGGAAAAGCTCGGACGGAGGAAGCAACGGATAACTTTACCTAATGTTGCAAGTCACGGAAGAGCCTGTGACACTCTTAGTCAATGAACAATGCCGCTCTTGAGGAAAAGTGATTTTTGCTCTGTGAAAGGCAAATGACTCAATCGGATGACATTTCTTGTCCAATCGTGCTTCGTGTCACTCGAATATTTGTATTCTTTTAGTTAGTTTTAGATAGGAAAAAGGTATAAAAATTGCCCCCTTGAATAGAGCACTGCTGGCTCGTTCCTGTGCTCCAGAGATGCTGTCAGACTTTCATCTCACATAAGATCCATTTGAAACTTTACTTTTTCCCTTTAGGTTTTCATTAATTAAAGTTAGGGAAATAGAGTTATAGGGAAACTTCTTAATGTTCGAGCACTTCTCATGCTGATATTGATTTGAGCTGACAGTCAAATGTGCCTTTCTAATAAATAATTTTGCTTAATAAAATTGCTAATAAAAGAATCTATGCTTTAAAATGCATTTTGCTTCATAATAAAGTTAATAAAATATTTTTTAAAATGACAAGCTGGTCTTGTTTGTTTCCTTGAGTTACCATTAGTTAATCCATTGCTTATGATTTTGACTTAATTAAATGTATATAAAGTGTTTCTGTTTAATTAGGTCATATGATTCAGTTGGTCAATTCATGTCTCAGTTATTTATGGGCCTAGTGTTAGATTTATGAATTATGGTAAGTATCGTGGTGTTGAGTTGTTCATATGAGACTGAATTTCCTTTGGCCCGCTGGATCAAACACCAGAAAGATTATTCTGAAATCCTTGGACAAAGGTGGAAACGTCGCTGTCATGAACACCAACCAGTGCACCAGAGAGATGAACAGGCAATTAAGGGTCAGAGAGCACAATCTGGAGTTAATGAGTAACCCCATTTGTAACCACAAAAAGAATTTAATGCAATGCTTAAGGGATGGTCTGATCTGGGGCTGTTGTCAATTGAAAAATACCATTATTTAAAGATCAACTACCCTAAGACACCTGTCATCTATTGTCTTCCAAAGGTGCACAAAAATTTGCATAATCCTTAAGAGAGATCCATTGTGATCATGATGGGATCGCTATTACAGAACAGCTCCAGGTTCTTAGATCTTTTCCTATGTAATTATGTCACTGACCTCACATCGTATATACAGGACACAAATGATTTTTTACATAAGATCAATAACATTCTAAGGCGTAGTAGTTGCATAATATAAGCAATGGATGATTGTTCTCCATATACTTCTATCTCCCATGTGTGTGGAATTGAGGCCTGCTGCTATTTTCTCATACCAACATCTCTGGCTCTTGCCCAACATACTATGATGCTCCTAACAATGCTCTCTTTTTGTTTACTCATAATGTTTTTCTCTTCTACACCAAGATATACCTCAAAAAGCAAGGCAAGGCGATGGGGGCAGCATTTGCCCCACGAATGCCAGCATCTATATGGGCTTGTGGGAGAAGGAGGTGGCGTGGGCTGATTCTAATGCATACCACACTAATAGGATAGTAATGTGGGTTCACTTTATTGATGATGTTTTCGTCCTATGGGATGGCGATGAGATATCGTTAAGTGAGTATGTTACAATTCAGAACAGTAATCCCTATAACATACAGCTGACTATGAACTGGAGCGCTCATGAAATTTGAGTTCTTGGATATAAATATGCAAGTGACGGGTGATTCCATTCAAACCACTGTATTTCGCAAAAAGTCTGCTTGTAATTCAATCCGTTATGGCTACAGTGGGCATCCTCACTCAATTAAATGCAGCATACCATAAAGTCAGCTTTCAAAGGCTCACTGAATCTGTTCAACTGATTATTTATTTTAGCCAGGTCTATAAATTTAAGGTTCTCTGAGAGATGATATTCAGAATAAGTGCTCAGAGACGCTAAACAGAGAGCCCTGACCAAAAGTAGGGAGCAACTGTTTTTTACAAATACACAGGTGAATTCCACAACCACACCAGGAGATACAATTAAACAAGACCAGGTGATATGGTTTTATATGGGTTGATACATGAAGCATGGCTCTATCAGTTGCCTGATCAAATGAAATTGGCACATATTACATCATGATGAACATCAAAGTCATCATAGGTCAGTATCCGAGCATAACATATTGCAGGGCTCCATTGTTGGGCAATATTTACCTAGATTTATGGTCTATCGAGGCCCAGGTTAGCTGACCAGTGGAAATCAGGGTTTTAAGAAGTGTGCCACTTGTATGACCTTTACATGTGGAGCCAACCGTGCGACCTATGAGATCTTTGGGAGAAGAACTTGTAGGATCAGGGAATGATCACTTGTGAAACTGAATTAGTGGTCTATGTCACGGAATGTGGTTTAGGTATGCGATATGTGGGAACATAAACAAGATCAGACTCAGCATCCTGCAACACATTAGGGCTATTAACCCCTTGCGAGCTCCCTAGTGCTGCCATCGGCCAATGCCGACGGAACCCAGCCCACCCTTTAGAACGCCCGCACCGCAGCTGAAAAAATGCTGTGGTTAAGGAGTTAAGTATCAAGATAGAGAATACACCATGGCTATGTATTTTTGGAAGGTCCATCAGGGCAATTTGACATTGTTGCAGTATTATGGCATAAAGCACATTATGATTCATCCACGCAGAGGTAAGAGGCAATTGGAATTGTGTCAATGTGAATTGAGGATGATTGTTCTGGGAACAGAGAAGCCATTGGGACACACCGTTGATACATAACTGCATGCTCACCTAGGATGAATTTGTATTTGAACCACCTGATTTTGAATCTGATGGGTAATACATTGGTGGACAAAGAATGCTTGCAGTTGACTTGAGAACTGAGAGATGCAATCGAACATGTACTGGATTTCACCTCATAATTTGGTGCACAAATCAACACTTGCACTTTACTGGATGCTGAGAGGGATGCAGATACATTTTTATCAAAGCATCTTGGCATAATGTGTTTTATATTATAGTTGGAGTGACAATGCTCAGTCTCATATAAAGGAACATAACAGTGTCCATAGAAATTAAATTGCATTGGCACAGCAATGGTGCAGAGTTCAAGGATGGAAAAACTAGAGGAATGAAATTGGAGAGACAACTGTTTACATGCAGCACTAGCGCTTTCAGCTGGATATAACAGATTGCTTTGAGGGATCACTCTTCTAAATGTATTTTCACGTTAGATGCACATACATAGAAGTATTACTGTGGAGAGAATTAGTTCTACCATATAGAACTATTAGTTGCACTTTAGATATGGTATTTTGTAAGATCATTTACACATAGGCATTTGCACTTTAGGCGTACACAGAAGGGAGCGTGAGTATGAGGATACCTGTTTACAACAGGTATTTGCACTTTATTTTTTTACATTGTTGATTTTCTTAAAATAGTGTATATAAATATGCATTTGTACTGTAGGTGGCTGTTGTAATAGTCAATGGGACGTTACAAAATAAATTGTTAGACATTGAGTTGATCTCATATAGAAATGGATATGGACTGTGTATATTGTTACCTTCTTTGGATGTAGATATTAGATATGAGACATATGGATATCCATTGTTCAAAATTATATCCTAGGCATTCAAATCTGTATGCACTCTGGGAGCCTAAGGAATGTGATTCATATATTATATCTGATGCAACAGCACCTTATATTTAACAACTAAATACCTCAGAAAATGTGCAACGTATGCAAGCTAGCCCACTGTGCTGAAGCTTAGGGATTGTAACATCAGTGTATGTGTGCAACTTAGAGAGCACAATTCTCTTCTAACAGCAATGTGATTATAATGTAATTAATATGCACAGAAAGATGTGAAACCACATGTAGTTATTACCTCTGGACATGTGGTTTATGTGTCACAGGTGGACTAAGACTGCATTCCAGTTCTAAATATATAAAGATACTTGAATATTTGCGACTCCAAGACCAAGGATGCAATGCATTCTAAATATATTGAGATACTTGACAATTTGTAACTCCAATATGGCTACAGCCTCAAGAGTGGATTATGGTACAGGCAGTCTAGATGCTGTTGATGGGAATTGTGGTAGGATCATGTGATACATTTTTTTTAAACACTGTGGTTGTGGGATATGGGCTTGCAGTTGAAGGCGTAAGCCTGAACGCATAGGCATCCTGTGATGGGGGTTGCTATATGCTGAAACATATAAATAGAAAATAAATTTAGTACCTGCACTTACATGTGTTACCGTTGTTGGAATTGTGAGGAGAGTGCGGCTGGTTCGTTGGATGAAGTTGG
Source organism: Lissotriton vulgaris (assembly GCF_964263255.1). Lineage (NCBI taxonomy): Eukaryota > Metazoa > Chordata > Amphibia > Caudata > Salamandridae > Lissotriton > Lissotriton vulgaris. The sequence goes on from NC_141687.1 coordinate 2,095,862,073, forward strand.
TTGTTGTGGAATGATATGACATATCAGCTCCAAACTGCCAACGGGTAATCGTACCCTACTCCACAGAAGACAGCACTCACGGGGGGAGTTCCAACAATGTATTTATTTTTAGGAACGCTTGATGCACAACATCAATACCATAAATCCGTGTGCTTTATTGCACACATGGAGGCGGCAGTTGTATTCAGCGATTTTGGTCTGCCTGACGCGTTTCGGGCCAGCATAGCCCTTGGTCACAGGCTGGAAAAGAAAACTGCACCAGCTTCCGTAGAATCCCACAGTTCCACATGCCTCCTTAATTAATAACCGCAATAGGAACTCCCTGGTGAGGTCGGTTGCGTGTAGGCAAGCTGGGACTAGTAGTCCTATGTAAAGTCTTGACGAAAAAACATTTCGTTTACACCCTCCAGTGGGTGTGCAGAGTTTCAATCCACGATTGACAAAAATTGGGGCTCCCTCGTGAACCCCCCGAATAGCCGCTGCCTTCCTCCTCCCTGCTCCTTGTATCGGAGGTGGGATACTACGGAAGCTGGTACAGTTTTCTTTTCCAGCCTGTGACCAAGGGCTATGCTGGCCCGAAACGCGTCAGGCAGACCAAAATACAACTGCCGCCTCCACGTGTGAAATAAAGCAAGTAGCAGCTCCTGACAGTGTGCAGCCTCGTCCTTTGGGGACAAATACTGATGAACATTTGAACGGCTGTCCCGCCGTGAGGCTACGCACCACCACTGAACTGTGTGCGCTGCAGGGGCACAGGACTTTTCGGAGCCTCACCGCAGATACAAGGAGCAGGGAGGAGGAAGGCAGCGGCTATTCGGGGGGTTCACGAGGGAGCCCCAATTCTTGTCAATCGTGGATTGAAACTCTGCACACCCACTGGAGGGTGTAAACGAAATGTTTTTTCGTCAAGACTTTACGTAGGACTACTAGTCCCAGCATGCCTACACGCAACTGACCTCACCAGGGAGTTCCTACTGCGGTTATTAATTAAGGAGGCATGTGGAACTGTGGGATACTATGGAAGCTGGTGCAGTTTTCTTTTCCAGCCTAAGACCAAGGGCTATGCTGGCCCGAAACGCGCCAGGCAGACCAAAATTGCCGAATACAACTGCCGCCTCCACGTGTGAAATAAAGCAAGTAGCAGCTCCTCACAGTGTGCGGCCTCGTCCTTTTGGGACAAATACTGATGAACATATATATACATATATATATATATACTAGCAGCCCGTCCTGACGTTGTCCGGGAGCAAAAGGCTGCTTCAGGGCCCCCGCCCGCCCCGCAGAAGAGTTGTCTGTGCAAGTCCTGGCCCTGTTCAACTGATTTGGCCCACTTGTGTTATTTTTTTAATTTGTATGTATTGTTTTCCGCGTTTTATGTTGTCCGCAAGATGTGAGGAAAGTGTTGTGTCACCTGTTTAATGTTTTTTTTTCTTACGAAGGCTCTTTCCGTGTGTTCGTTTTTGTATCCCTTCAAAGAAATTTCCCTTTCGTTTTGTCAATTGTGTGGTGATGTCCTGGCAGTGCATGAGTGATTATGGGCAGTTCTGGTATTTTCGTTATTCGTATGTCTTATTGTAAGTGTTTTATCTTTTCTGCAAGATGTGAGGAAAGTCTCGTGAATGCGCAGTCGATTGTGTTTCTCCGTTAAGAAATGTCTGCTTTTTTTGTTCGTGTTTACCCCCCTGTGACGTCGTTGTTCAATGGCTAAAGACTTTTTTTTTTGGTAAGCCGAAGTCGTGTGTGTTTTCTTTAGTGCGTTGTGATTGGTGTAGTATGCGATTGATCCTGCCCCCTGTGTGGCGTCATTTGACACTCCTCGTCGATGGAAGGCCCGCGCAGTTTTTAATGCAAAGGCGTCAATGTTGTCTGGGTAACTGCAACGAATGTGTGTATATTTCTTATAGCGCGCACCTCTGCTGTTTTTGTATATTGGTGTTACCACGCTGTATGTGTGAATTTAAATTAATTGAAAGTGCATTTCCGCTGTATGTGTTGGGCTTTGCAAATGTTTGTTAGAAATTCATTGAAAGCGCATTTCCGCTCTATGACTGCATATTGTGCGTTCTAAATTCAGTGAAAGCGCATTTCCGCTCTATGTGTGCATATGCACGTGTGTTGTGAAGTCGCTTGGCCTATGTTTGTTATTTGCACTTGGTACGGCCCTGTAAACGCCCACATTTGTTGTTTGAGACGCCAAAGGCCATGACCACCCCCCAAGGGACTACTTTACCACTTTTTGCGTTTTTGCTTTTTTAATGTATATGGTGTACATATCTATAGCCTATGTCCTTTTGCCACATCTCCCCTTTCAAATGGTGTATTGGGTGTAGTGTTTGGTGCATTACTTTTGTAGTTTACCTGGCTCAAAGGTTTGTGTTCTCTCTTTATAATAGTAGTATATATATATATATATATATATATATATATATATATATATATATATATATATATATTAGGCTTGGGCGGAAATTCCATTCTGCTCACGGAATTTGCGGAATTTGCGAAATTTGGGTAATTTCGCATTCCACGGAGAACGCAAAATTGCTCAAAATTCGGCGTTCCGCGACTTTGCACATTTTTTTTGTTTGTTCGCGTTCTATAAATGCGTGTTTGCGAGATTTTCCCCCCGAGCAAGCAAACAGCAATTGAGAACAGGAAAAAAGCATCGCGAACAAGAAATTCTCCTTGTTCGCAGAATTTATGCGTGTTCGCTGAGATTTTTTACCGTTTCGCGGAGATTTGTGTAACACGATTACGCAAGTTCTGCCCACCCCTAATATATATATATATTCACTGAAAAAACACAGGTGTCAGGGGTGTTATAGGTAGTTGGACATTTCACTCGTACAAAGCCATTGAAATTCCTCGTTATAGTGAGAGAGGGAACGATTTTACCTTATACATACCCTGGGACATTCTTTTCACTTAGCTAGCATGAACCCCTGTGTAGGCCCTTCTGTTCAAATTTATAGGCCTTGGTTAGATTGGCCAGAATGCTGCCATTTTCTGTTAAGAAAGGAGAAGGCATGTCTGATCAAGATTTCATCCAGCTCCACTGTCTGCGAGGCTTCTCCTCCTGTTTAGAGCCCCCACCCTGCTTGTGTGCTAAAGTTCAACTTTCACTCTATTCTTCCAACATACAGAGGGCCACATCCTGGGTCTGTGCATGAGAAAAAGGGAACTTCCCACCAGCCACGTCAAACTGAAATGATGGATGTGGCAACAGGTTGCACAGATTGGTACATACACACATAAATATAATCCCTTTGTGCAGTAAAACGCTTTTTCTGCCGCCCAAAGCAGATTTACGATAAACTTCAAGTCAACAAGGTACGACCTTTAGTCTAGCATACTGCCACGCTTATGAGAAGGGCTGCATTTTGAATGTATGGATGGTAAAAGTACAAGGTAGGCCGTAAAAGACGCAAATAGGGTACGTGACATGGGGTGGAGTGAGATGACGTTACCATAGACTTCTCACCACCTTAAAACATAAAACATATAAAAAGGAGGTTCACAAAGACTTCTTTGAATTACTCCCCATAAGTGAGTTCTTCCCAAGGGTTACTTAAAAACTCTTGTACTTGTACATATACTTTAAATTTGCTGCTTTATCTTATATTCTGTCTTATGAAATGTTGCATTTGCTATATACTCTCTTAAACTGGTTTTTTCCTTTATTACATTTGAAATGTACAAATTTTAATTGCAGGATTTCTCACTTATAGGTAGATATGAGTATTCTCAAATAATATGTACTTAGCCTTTTTGAATGCATTTCGCCACAAATGATAAATGTGTCTTTAAGATTTACACTCTCCGCAACCTTTCAGTGAATGCAATGTTCAGTGAATGAAAGCTAAATACACGTGACTACCTGTGAATGCGGAGCACTGGATCCAGAACTAATGTGATTTTTATGCTTTTATATTAAAGTATCCTGAAGTTGCATCTTCTTAATAAAACTGTTAACCTTTCAGCTTTGGTTTCCACGACTCACATATGTGTTTTCTCTATATTTAGAGCAAGATGCCTCTTTGTCCCTAGCTTACTCTCACGATCATCCCAGCGCAGGCTTCCTGAGCCATTGCGCCCAGTCCCTTGCCCTTCTGCCCCGTAATAAATATCCCTCTAACAATAGTTAGTTGTACTAACTATAACTCACACGCCAGCAATCCACTGCTGATGATGTCACATATTACATAATTTATGACATGGTCAGTGACATCACTGATGACATCTCAAATGACATCAATGATGACATCACTGATGACATCATCCAGTGACTGTGGTTTTGTTCGATATTTAAATATGTATTATAAATATATAGCAATCTGCCTTGAAGTATGAATTGATGTATAAGTGTCTAAATGGAGAATTTAGAAGCAGGGTGAATGACTATCTAAGTCAGAGGTCCTCAATTTTTTTTACTCTGAGCCCCCCCTAAGCAAAATGTTTTGAGGTCGGCCCCCCTCCAAAACTTTATGGGAAGGATTGGGGGAGCGGGAGGGACATGGCTGCGTGCAAGGAGTGGGGCTTATGAGATGATTTCAGGAACACTTTTTCTATAGCTTATGAACCACACCAAATATGAGACTTATAAAACAGCAAATGCATCAAACAAAAACAGATATCCCAAACAAACTACTCCCCATAATTGGGGTGTTGTGGGCCCCTCATACTCTTTGACCCCAATGCAACAATACCTGCTGCAATAATGATAGCTGCAGTCCTGATTAGCAGTCTATCTCCACTGCCTCTTTTGCCTCGTCCCCACCATGATGGATCATCACCTCTGTCCTAATGCTTGAAAGAACAATAGGCTCTGATGTCCCTTTTTTTAAAGGTAGACAGTCATACTTGTGATGCAGTGGGCCCCCCAAATTCCTGGCCCCCTGTCCTGCTGCATCTGCTCCTTTATGATAACCAGCAGTGGCCACTAACACACTTGGCAGCAGTACCAGCTTCACTAATGAATGACCCTTTCAAAAAAAAAAAAATACTTATATTGTTACCTTCTTTGGGGTATCTCTCTGAAGAAGCGGTCTCTGGCCATTTGTAAACATAAAAATGAGTCTGCATACAGTGCTCCTTGATCTGGCCCTTCTTTTTGACAATATCTTTGAACCTTGCTCCTTTCCTAGACCATTTCTGTGAGGCCCCAAGGACCGAGAGGATTAGGGCTCTGCATCTAAATGCAACCCTGCTGGGCTTCTACCTGCCACCCCATGGACTTGGCTTTCACAAAAAAATTTCCCTGAATGGTAATACTGACTTTGAGATGTCGGTGCCTGAACCGAAGTGTGTGGCAGTAGTGCAGAAAGTTAAAAAAGAAACCGGCCTTCCTACCAGCCATTAATTGATTGAGTCACTTAAAGCCAGGGCCACCGGAATTATAAGTTTCTGCAGCAGCAGCTTTTTCCACATAATTATCAGTTTAGTGCATTTTCTACATGTTCCGGAGCAGTGGAAGGCCCTTTGCAAAGATTGACTGGTAATCTTGTAGTTGCTTTATGCTGTATTTGGGTGTTAAACTGGTACTAATGAGGTGAAATATTTCCCCTGACAGCGTTACCGTGAGTTAAAATGACAAAATAATTAAGTAATGCTAACCACACAATGTGGCGCATTGTGCCACATAATTTACCTTTTCTTTTTTTTTTTTTTTTAAAACCTTTATTGTGCAGATGGTAGCATACAAATACGGGCCTACAACCAATTAGGCCGGCCACGGAGCAATCCGAGAAGCACGTAAAGCAATAAAGAAGTCTCACGGCAGTCACCCATTATATTGCTGACTAATAGTACAATCGTGAAGGAGCTGAGTGTGACCGCCGGACATAGGATCAAAGAAGGTTATTTTTATAATAGAAATTATAGCAGGATCAGGTGCAGTTTAATCATCTGAGAGCCATAGCGGCCATGAATCATATAGCAAAGCATTAAGGCATCATTAAAAACGGTCATCAGCAATAGTCTATAGCAATCAGAGTATAGATGCCACATTTCCAATCAGTACCCATCATAGCCCGCTACCTGCCCACAGACCACAACATTTTCATACTCATACCTAACTGAGTAACCAGAACAGTACAAGGAGATACAGTCATTCTTTATACTGACTCAGAAGAGAAGAAAAAAGGGGGGGGGAATGCTAAAAAGAGAAGGAATAGAAGGAACGCCATGCTGCAGTACGCGCCCCCACAGCGATAGAGGCGAGCAAAGTAACTGGGGACCACGTTATCAGGGGTGGGGCGCTCAAGTCAGGATGTCCATGCAAGCACTGTCGTGTAAAGTAAGAAAACCTCAGCCCCCCCCCACAAGCAATCCCACCGTGGGAAACACACACAGACACGGCGTCCTAAGAAAAGGACACAAAAGAGCTGTAGAAACTAAAAACAGTCAGAAAAAGACCCCAACCTACCCACCCCACCCTGCACCCCTGCAGAAGGCTACAGCCTACCCCCCCCCAGCAGCGTGCCTGTCGCCCTAAATAGGAACCCCGAAATATAGGAAAAGTTAGAGAGATGGAAAAGAAACAAAAGAGACAAAAACAGGAAAAAGAACTAAGGGGAGAGAAGAGCCATCAATTGAACTATTCGGCCACTACCCCCCGCCATAACACACGTTAATGCATCCTCAAAACGAAATCGACATAGTCTCGGGTATCATAAACCATCGAAGGAATCGTCCATAGTATCATGGTTGAGGGCACTCCTCATCTCCATCCGCCAACCATCAGTCCTCCGGGTCCAGAACCGGCTCACCCCTGTCCTTTCCTAGCCATCACTGCCGCACGTGGCAGAGTAGTGATCAGCAAACAAATCAAAGTAGTGAGGCCTAACGGTAGAAACAGGACAGACCATGGGAGAAAACCAGAGGACTCCAGCAACCAGCGGCCAAGCAAGAACATTGTTCGCCAGTCTAGGCGTTTCAGCAACGACAACGGGCACAACAAACAGTGTGGGTAAAGTCTCACCGCCCAGGAAAGTAGAATCGTCCCCGCAGGAGAACACTGGGGTCTCGCCGGGCCAGTTCGAATCGGCAAACTACGTTGTTCCCCTATCAGTCGAGCGGGAACGGGCCCCGACACAGTGTCCAAGCCCGCGCCCACCGCGATCAAGGCGACCCCGGGATCTGGGGCCGCTGTAGTACAGTCCTGCCGATGCACAATGACAGCACTCCTCACGGCAACAGAGGGGGACGAACTGGCACACACTCGTGGCCGAGCCGCGTCCATGAGGGGCGGCCCGACAGCAATGGCAGTCGTTCTTCTATCCAGCACAAGGGCATCGAGGGCCAGGGTAGCGCGTAAAGTCTTTAAGGCGTCAAGAACATCGCCAAGCAAGGGCTCCCGCTCGCATGACCACACCTCCGTACACTTTAGTGACTCAAGTTCGCCGCTCCGGGTCAGTCCGTGACTCAGGGCGCCGGCCACCATCTTACAGATCCAGCCGCGTCCCCGTGCGCCTCAACTTCTGGAGCGGGCTCTCAAGCAAGGCCACCACGGGAGCTCCTTCAAGCCCCAGGAATGGCAACCTGGGTGCAGAAAGGAGAGCCACCAAAAGGGGGACCGCCAGCGCCACCGCTCCGCGGGCGCCACACGCCGACTCCGGGCGCAGGGCTTCAAGATGGCCGGACAAAGCAACAAAGAGGGGAGCCTCCTACACGGTCTTCCCCCATCCACGGCGCGCTGCACCTCACCACGGGGCGCTCCGGCCACAGGACCGGGCCCGATCCGTTGCCATCGGCATAACCGCACCATGGCCTCTCCCAGGCGACCTCTCCTCCCCACCAGGGGCCGTCATTGACACCATCTCGCCGGCTAACCGTAGCAGGTAAATCCATGGTCTCTACGCCGTGGAGGCCCCAGACCAGGCAGGGGTGTAACTTCGGATCCGCAGCTCGCAGGAGGACCCGGGACAGATGGTGAGTACAAGATTTCCTTCGTCTTTCCAAATCTTCCTGAGTATGTCATCTCGGGGCAGGATGTGTGTCAGGATCTGTGCGTTGGGCAGGAAGGCTAGCGGAGCCGAGCTACAGTGCTGCCATCACGGTCGCGAGCTTGGCTCCTCCTTCAATTTACCTTTTCTTGACTCATAATTTAGTCAAACCTGCCACATAATGTTGTCCTCTTCTGCTGAATAATTCCAGTGGATCTGCTTAAAGATTTATGGTGGCAAAGATCTATTCTTTTTAAGATGTAATGTAAAGGAGTTATCAGCTGGGATCTGGAATAGTGGAGAAACTTACAAAAATGTCTGCATTAGATACAGTTTGATTACTTATTACTAAAAAGTATATTTTGTAAGAACTTGTTTTATCGCAATCACTGCATCATTTTGAAGCAGCCTAGCTTAGAGTATGTAAATACTGTTTTAAAATAATGACTTACATATTCACAGTGCTTTCTGCTACAGTCTGGGACCTCATAGCACTATATACAGGTCCATTGGAATTATGTGTAAGGAGAAGGCCAAATTATGCAGCATGGTTGACAATTCTGCAGCAAGCAAAAGCGAATTATGCTGCATATTTTGTGATTGCATTACTGCACTATTTTGCTATTTTGCTATTTGCTATTTTTACACTTGTTAACATTGTCCTGGCCTTTATTGCCCCTCATAAGTACCACATTAACACCCACTTATAGCAATAAGCAAGAGAAAGGTGACCATTCTACCTTTAGACAGGGCCTTCCACTGCGAGGTAACATGTGTTGCTGCATTTTTAAATCTGAAAATTATTCTGAAGATGATGGATTATGTGGCAAATGAGGGAAAACCCTAACTATATGCTGATAGTGCAGGGTGAGTGTGATAGTGAAGGGTGAGAATGAGCAGTGAGTTGTTTGAATGCAGGGTGAATTCCCAGACACTTGAAGTTAATCAGCATGTTATTGATGTGGTGTAGAGTTTCAGATATAAGTTAATCTATGGCTATTATGGAATTAATCAGGGAATCGAGGGTGAAATAAATAATGTGCTGATCCTGCAACAAACTTCCAGTCTTCCGATGAGGGTTGCCAGCTCATTATTTTGATGTTGCAGATATTACAAAAATAAACATTCACCTAAAGCCCTATTTTCAGCACTTATCTGTGTGTACTTTTAAAAGCAAATATAAAAGCACTTTTAAATGTGTTCCAGGGCTGCCTGAAACCTAAAGCCCTATTTTCAGCACTTATCTGTGTGTCTTTTAAAAGCAAATATAAAACACTTTTAAATGTGTTCTAGGGCTGCCTGAATGATTCATGACTGAAAATAAAAGGAACAGACAGAAAGTCACTTTACAAATGAATACATACTTTTTTTATTAAAGACCGTATTTGCAGGCTCTTTAAACATACAAGGCTGTCATTTTTTATTGGCAACCCTTTTTTGTACTCCTTTTCATGAAATGCATTTTCTCACTACAGCAGTAAATTTATAATACAATTGTAAGGAATAGGCAGAGTCGGGGCCCAGGAAAAAGAAAAAAAAACAAGCTTTGGTAACCAGTTCCTGAAGGTATTTAAATGGTCTTTAAAGACCTGTGAAATACTCGGCTGTGCTGGAGTATTAATAAGACTCCAGACACTGCCTGCTGAGCCCCCACTGACCTCTGGCCCCACGGCAACTCTGAGGGCTTTGGAGTAAATGAAGACAGTCTGGAAATACAGCAAATAAACATCGCTGCACTTCCAGGCGTCTTCATTTACATGTGCTTGCAGAGGCCTTTGCGCCCCCTTGGGAACTCATCCACGCCCCCCCAGGGGGGCGCGCCCCACAGTTTGAAGAACTGTGATCTAAGTAATTAATTTAAAGTGTCTCACTAAATATATGAAATACTGATTAAAATGTGTGAATAACTGTATCACTCTATCTCTTGATGTGTAAAGTACTACAAACGTTGGTTACTAGCTATGTGAAAGTGTATATTAGTTAATAATTAGTTAAGTGATATTTGTATGTAATAGTGAATGAATGTGTGTGTGGTTGGGTAGGAGGTGTGTGACTGTCCAAAGATGTGTAAATAATTGATTTAGTAGGTATATGAGATTAAGACTGTATGTTGAAACAGTTGTTTGAGTGAGTGAAACTCTTCATGGGTGTGATGATGAGTTAATATATTTCTCAATAATACATGTCCAACAAACTACAAATAGAAAAGGCAGTGTATGTGACAACTGTATATAAATAAGTATACATAAGACTCAGTGATTGTATGAGTGTCGTATGCATAACTGTCTACTTGTAATAGTGATTTTATTACACACTAAGTATGAGTTACTATCTACATTAATAAATAAAGTGGTCTTTGTGTAAGTGTGTACCTTACTAAATATAAGTATGATCAATTGTTTGCATAAGTGAGTCGCATAACCGAATAACTGAATATGATGCAAGCTGGTGTGTAATGTTGATGTAGGTGTATAAGTATATTTAATAGTGTTGTATTGATCTTTGTTACCATGTATGAGTGAATCTATAGGTAAGTGATTAGATGTATATGTAGATCTAGGAATCACTAAGTGGCTTTTTAGAAACTTGTATTAGTGTGTCAATGCTTTAAAGTATGGTACTTCATATTTTATAATGAGTGTTAAAAAGTTATAGTAGTGAATGATAAAATGTATCAGATTATCACGTGGATGATCTCATCAGTGATGTCATTTGAGATGTCATCAGTGATGTCACTGACCATGTCATAAATGATGTAATATTTGGCATCATCAGCAGTGGATTGCGGGCGCGTGAGTTATAGTTAGTACAACTAACTCTAACGGGGGAATTTCAGTGGTTTTGTACGAGTGAAATGTCCAACTAACTATAACACCCCTGAAACCTGTGTTTTTTTCAGTGAATTTCTGAGGTTTTTCAAATGCTAATTCCTAACTATAACATGTCTGAAACCTGTGGTTTTTCCAGTGAATTTCATAGGTTTTTTAAAGGATAATTCCTAACTATAGCATGTCTGAAACCTATGTTTTTTTCAGTAAATTTCAAAGGTTTTGTAAATGACAATTTTTAAATATATTTATTCTTATATTTATTTTTTTCGATACTGATTTACTATTTTTTCAAACTATTTATTTTTAAATATTTAATTTTTTTAAATTACATTACATTGTGTGGCCCTCCTTCCTTTTACTTTTTTTGGGCCCTGGACACCATCCCCTAGAACCTGATCTGCAAATCTAAATATACTAATTTCTTTTTATAGGAAGGGGATTCCTATGGAAGAAAATAAAAGTTACTTGTAAGTATACTTAGAACTACTTTTCAGGGTCAGTGCTGGGCTAAAAGATGCAGCACTGTTTTCTCTCTTGATAGCAGGTGAGTAAATGGGAATTCTTTGTTCGGATGATTTTAGGTAAATATTTTAAAGTTCCAAAACTCCACACTTAGAAGAATTTACAAGTGAAACCAGTCAATGTTAGCCTATGAAAGGAATTTCACTTAGCAGGTAAATAGTGTTATCATTACCTTTTCTTACTCAATGGTGCAGCCTGCATCCAGCACTGCTGCATCTCCTCTATACAGTTGAAAGAATGCAAATTACCAAAGAAGCGCGGAAGCCCACGTCTCTTTTTTTTTAATATCGCTAGAATGCGCGGATCATACGCGCACCACATGATTTTACCCCAAAAAAACAATTAGGGGCCTTTGGGGTCCTTATGGGACCCCCTGAGCAGACCTAGAGGATCAGGGTGTATCTACCCTCCCCCTTTTCAAGTTTAAAACACACATTTCACATGCTTCTTCAGCCTCCCTTGTACCGAGGCATAAAATGGCTGCCAACAGTTCTAGTTTTGAATGTTGACAACCACTTGACAGCCAATTAGCCTTCAGTGCGTGATCGGAAGGGTGCGCTAATAGTACGAAGACAATAAGTAGAGTATTCATATTACTTTTTTTATGGGAAGGGGGCCGCGTGGCCCCCCTCCCGTGGCCAATTCCGGGCACCGGGATCCCCAGCCCCTGGGGAATAGCTAAATATATATTATTATTTTATGGAGGAGGGCTGCATAGCTCCCCTCCTGAAGCCACTTCAAGGCCCCGGGGACCCCATTCCCCGGAGACAGCCTTTTTCCTTTATTTATTTTGGCCTTCACCGTTGGGGACGGTAGGGGGGTCTTCAATTCCCCCACTGTCCCGCCGGCTCCCGGCCTCCTGCGGGTGCCGGTGTTCTATTGACATCCGAACTCAGCGTCGGATTGGTAACGCGGGCACTCAGGCAATGCCCGAGGGGCCAATGTCCAGTTCCAGCTGTGGGCTGCTTTTTTGAGCAGCCTTGGGACGATTTGTCGGTTCCTGCATTATTCGGATGCCGCCAGCGCCCCAGTGGGTGCCTGAGTGGCCTTTCTGGAGGCAGATCAGCCTCAATTACTTCTCTTTTATCAATGAGCAGAGGTGTCATTCCCTTTCTCTCGCTGGGGCCGGCCCATTAACATATGCTTATTGAGCGGGGGCAGGGAGCCTGACCAATAGCGGCCTCACTTGTATACAGGTGTGTTTCACCAGTGCAAGCTAATCTGTGCATTTTTCTTAAACCCCCTTTTTTTTAAATAAAACTTCGCCGAAGCAGTGTTTTGCAAAGGCATTATGCAAATGTGGGCCACTTTTAATCATGCCCGGGCCGATTTGTAATCCCAATCCAACCCTGTCCAAACTCCATCTGTGTATGTACGCCCTATTAGTTGCCTTCACTTTGTGCATGCATGTTTGTGGTAGCGCATGCGTGTTAATGTTACACATGCGCACAATACGCCCAACCGTCTGGCTGTGTACCCCTAAGGTATTTCATTACAACATGCCCAATCACAGCTCTCACACCCAGTGACATCATGCTCAACCAATCATCCTTCTGCAAAGCATTTATAACCTGCCAACCTTCTTCACCTTTTCCTATTCCACAGTCACAGCCATTGATAGTGTTCGTATCCACGTCTTCGTTGGTGAGCATTTATTTTAAGAGTAATTCATTAACTAATCTGAACAATCTATAAATTCCGCATAAATGCAAATTTTTGTTCGATTTGACAATGTTGTTTTTAAGCATGCTTTGCTGCTTTTTTATATCGTTAAAGTTGACTTCGTAACTTTTGTTTCTGGGCAAATCACTTAATCCTGCCGCGTTTCTTTTAACTTGGCAAGCGCCATGTGGCCGTTCCCGCACCAGTGTGCTACGTGCTGTTCAAGTTAATGCAATGTCGTTTTTCTCGTGTAAGTAGTGCGTCACATGCCCCCTGCATTGCAAAAAAAATGTTTTCGGCAATAGTATATTTTAGCACGATTTTCAGCTCTAATACCTCCAATATCTTGCCTTGGTAGGCGATGTTTCTAGGCAAATCACTTAATCCTACCGCCTTTAATTTTTTTAAGTAGTGCACCACATGCTGCTTCCTCTCCATGCACTGCACAGATTGGTCAATGTTGTATTTTAGCACGCCCTCCATGATTTTTAATAACGTTAAACTTGATTTGCTATCCTTTGTTCTTTGCAAATCACTTAATCCTGGTGCGTTTCTTTAATTTGGCAAGCACCACATGGCCGTTCCCGCACCAGTGTGCTACGTGCTTTTCAAGTTAATGCGATGTAGTTTTTCTCGTGTAAGTAGTGCGTCGCGTGCCGCATGCATTGCAAAAGTAATGTTTTCGGCAATGCTATAATTTAGCACGGTTTCCAGCTCTTATACCTGCAATATCTTGCCTTGGTAGGCGATGTTTCTGGACAAATCACTTAATCCTGCCGCCTTTAATTTTTTTAAGTAGTGAGCCACGTGCTACTTCCTCCCCATGCACTGCACATGTAATCGATTGGCCAACGTTGTATTTTAGCATGCTCTCCATGTTTTTTAATAACCTTAAACTTGATTTGTCCCTTGTTCTATCTCATTATACAGATATCTCAACCATGGGACGTACTGGTCGCCACAAGCTGTTTATTCCTGCCCATTAACTATACCAGAAGGTGGTCAACCACTCGACATACCAGATCCACTGACTGCTCTCCATATGCTATCAGCCGAAAATTGCAATGGACCTAATGAAGTTATCAGGTTTGACTTTAACATATCATGATAGAAAAGCATTCTGAGATAAGCATTTGTGTATTTCATGTGTTTGCAGACAGATAACTGTGCTGTTCTCATGTTTTGGTAGAATTAGTGAGCATTCTGGTATCAAGAAAACAAATAAAAACATGTCCTTCCGATTTTATTGGCCAAATATGTCATTTGCAATTGAACAATGTTTGTTATAATTTTTCTTGCTTCTATAAATATTTGTTATAAAATGTAAATCTCCATTGTGATAGTCTTATAGACGTTTGTTTCTGAAACCCATATGTTTCTCATTTAAATGCTCGTTACACATTTTCAGCCTGCACTTGAAATACAAAGTTAAAATGTTGTCTAGAATTTTTTTATTTCAATTTTTCTTGATGTTTATTTCTCAATTTCTAGATCATGGAAGTCAAAAAGGGTTCTATCAGATCAAGGCCAGGAGTTTGTAAATGAAGTGAGTGACCAATCTCGGCCTAACATTTGTATAATGCAATGCTATTTCCTATTTTGCTTGCCAAATATAACCTCTGATGATTGCTTTTCAACCCCAATCCTATTGAGAGCAAATGATTTTATGTACATTAAAATTAATCTTGGACATATGTACAACATATACATTTTCAACTCGTTTTTCATTTTGCAGAATGTTACATAAGTCAGCAGCAAATTGCCGAGGTTGAAAAATGTATATCCTCCTGTTCCAGCTGAATACACCGATGTCTCAAATATGGCATGAACTAGTTGTCTGAAGCCATACAGATTCACAAATTTCTAACGGATAACGTTAAGGTAAATACTCTTAATATGAGTAATCGACGAAGTTAAAAAGTAACAGATATAAGTACTTGAGGGGTTTTTGGTGGCAGATAATGTCCAATTCACACTTGTGCGAATGGGTCTGATACAGGGTGGATCTCTGTATAACTAATGGATGATTTGGTATTAGGATGGCATACAAAGCTCCAAACCTTCTTACTTTTTCTCTTAAAGGGTTCCAAATTGGAGACAAATATTAGGCTGTGAAGTAGGGGTTGACGGTGTTGCTCCACTGGTACTTGGGCCTTCTCATGAATCAGAAGGAGCCTCCTGAACTCTTCCCTTCCAAAGTTGACCGGATTCTTAGTCTGCAAGTCCTTCCGCATACTTGCAGTTCCACACCAGTACTCTTTATTGGGTTCTCCTCTTGAAAGCAATCTTGCATATCCAGCAAGTAACTAACCAAAACGAAGTTCAAGTTGTGAACTCTGTTGGCCACAGTGTTTACACAAGGTAAGCAGAGCGGCCTAGATATACAATATCTCCAATTAAATGCATTAGAAATAAAAGAGCTTATTTACAAACCCCTTGGGCCACTTTTGCATCACTTTCAACATGAGAAAAATAACACAAAAGTGGCACCTAATTCTTTCTCATCTCTGAATCATTTTAAAGAACTGTTCATCTGTAATATAAATATGACACAGTAGGCACTTCTACACAGACCGTGTTTGAATGCAAGCCTATAAGATAAGTGAAATCTATCAGATATGTCAAATATGACGCAGTAGGCACTTCTATACAGACACCGTTTGAATGCAAGCCAATAAGATAAGTGAAATCTATCAGGTACACTGCACACAGTAAAAAAATAGAAAATATCGTCAAGTGTTACTTTGACTTGTAATGTGTGACCTCATTTAGTCACATCGATCTAATTTTAAACACTAATTTTCTTTTTTGTTTTGCAGAATAACTACAGTTCTTCTATTGGAGTCCATATTATATGTTGTTTGTTATATTGTTTTGGTAAAGTTATGGTTCTAGTTTAGTTATTTATTGTATTTTTATCATTTAGTTATATTTCCAGTTATTTATTGTTTTAATAAAAGTTTATTAAAAAAGTACGTACGTCTTTTTTTGGGGGGGGGGAGTAGCAGTCCACAATAGAAATGATATTTATAATTTGAAGTATAATTCTGAGGCTAGCTCTTCTCCAGATCTTTACCAGAGTGTATAGCTATAACTTACGGTTCCAATTCAAAAGTTTTCAAAGTACACCGCAATTAGCAACATATAGCCAGATTTATCAATGTCAAATTCTGCGAATTCTAAATTGCGAGAAAAAGCGAATCGCAATTTAGAAATCGCAGAATGGCATTCATGAATATTTGCGAGAAAAAAAAGCGAATCGCAATTGGCTGCAATCGCCGATTGCGAGTACCCAAAAATCAGAAAAAATTCGCCGAATCTGCCGATACCGTGTTGAAATTGCGATCTCGCAATTACCGAAATCGCAAATTGCGATCTCGCTAATTGCGAGATCGCAAAAACGGGAAGTCGCATTCTGAGCACAGTGATGGCATCACAACCAGGAAGGAGGCAGGTTCCACCCTCATTCAGCAGTGAGAGCCTGAAGTGGAAGCAGCATTGCCAGAGCTCCCCTCCAGAGTGCCTACAGGTGAAAACCAGGAGACACCCCAGTGCCCAGCATGTCACAGGAAGCTGCAGGTGGAACTTCCACAGGAAGAAAAAGGAAAATTACATTTTCCGAGCAAGAGCTCGAATATTTGATAGAGGGAGTCTGCAAGGACCACAATCGCCTCTTCGGTAAAGACTCCAGAAGGGTGCCTGAGGCCGATAAAAGGCGGATTTGGGTGCGCATCCGCGCAAAAGTAAACTCTGTGGGGGTGACCCAGCGCTCCGTGGATGAGCTTAAAAAACGTTGGTACGACCTCAGAGGGCGGGCAAAGGAGAAGATCGCAGAGAGGCTGGGGGAGCATGTTGCGACAGGTAGATGGGAGCCCACTGTCCCATCAAACACACCACTCGAGGACCGAGTAGAGGACACCATTAATCGCAGGCATGCGTGGGTGTGATCCAGCTGGACTCATCCCGACCCACCCAAGATACACAAGGTATCTTGGGCCCCCTATCCCCTAACAATGTCGATGACTCCGGATCATCCCATTTCAAACCCCAGTCATGCAGCCACAGCACACCACAAAAGCGCTATTGCATTGTGGGACATGTAGTCTGACCACAATTACCATCTA
Source organism: Lissotriton vulgaris (assembly GCF_964263255.1). Taxonomy (NCBI): domain Eukaryota; kingdom Metazoa; phylum Chordata; class Amphibia; order Caudata; family Salamandridae; genus Lissotriton; species Lissotriton vulgaris. Next base: position 2,095,879,155 of record NC_141687.1, read on the forward strand.
GCCCCATAAAGCCAGACCTGTTCAGGGAGAGTCAATCCTGCAGCGAGCCAGGGAATGGTAGCCTGCATGCATGTAGAAAGCTTAAATGTGGAAGAAACATGTCACTAATCAACGTCCACTTTACATCACAGGTGGCGCAGAAGTCCCCAGTACGGACAGCGATGCCCTTCAATTTGAGGATATCACAGAGGATACTGAAGGAGACTTACTTCTATCCCTACAACCAGGACCATCAGGGCAAGCTCCCGCACCAGCGGTCATTCCATCACCTGCCCCTGTGGACAGTGCCACCTCTGCGCCAACAGGCGCAGCAGTACCACAGCGCGTGACCCAACCACCAGTGGGGCTGGCAACACCAGCAGCAGCACCCCGACAAACCCGCCGCCCTGCGGCTGTGAGGAGCGAGTCAAGCGGACTGGTGAGGGAGCAGCACAATAACACGTCCCGCGCTGGCAGAGGACCAAACGTGCAGCCAGTTGGGCACTCTATTGAGCGCCGTATGCACCACGTGCATCAGACACAAGCCCGTCATCTTGCGGCTATACATCTCCAACTAAACAAGACCGCCAGGAATGTTAGTCTGATGTCAGACCGCATGGAGAGGATGACAGCTGCTATGGAGGCCAATACCCAGGCCATGTACAGCTAGCGGGGCCTCAACAGGCGCAGACACCGGCAACTGCTGACTCGCCTGTCAGCATACACGCGGTCCAATTACATTATTGGCAACGCGACCTCCCAGCTCTCGCGACGCTCCTTGGCCATGCAGGTCCAAATGGTCTAGTGCTGTCAGGACATTGCGAGAGCTCTGGAGCAGGTGACAACAGCAGTACAGGGCATGCAGGCAACTGGCCATGGCCAGGCGGGGGGGTGACGACACTAGTGAGGCTAATTCCAGCCAGAGTAGCCAGTCCGTGCCACTGGTGGTAGCACCCCGCCGCAGCAGCAGGCCCTCTGCTGCCTCACGGCCGAATCAGGAGGAGGATGTGGAAAGGAGGTTGGGAGCATCTGCCCGGAGGCGGCATTGAACATTTGAACATTACCATGAGGGGCCATGCTGCTGCTACAAGCATGCCCTCCTCAAGAACATGGGACATATGACGCAATATGCCAATCATGTAACAGTTTGGGGAATCCCCACTTTATTGTGCTGTAACAATAACAAATATTCTGTCTAACTTAATCTGACTCAAGTCATTATTACTATTGTCATGCATGAGTGAAGTAATGGGTGTGGGGAGTGGGTACACTAGGAATAGTTCATGCTGATTTGGTTACGGCGCCTGTGTCTTTCTGCAGGATTCTCCCCGCGTGCGTGACGCCAATGTGCAGGTGGTCGGTTGTCCCCTTCCGACTCACTGCCAGAGATATCTACAGGTATCCTGCACTTGGTAGCGATGCGGCAGCAGACCTCTGGCTCGTATTTGATGGCCCCACCAGTCTTGTGCAGTATGCGGAATCTGCTCTTCAAAAGGCCAAATGTCCTCTCTATGCAATTTCTTGTGCGTATGTGTGCAGCATTGTAACGCCGTTGCTGTGGTGTTGCAGTGTTGAGGTATGGGGTGAGGAGGTACTCACGGAGAGCGTAGCCGCTGTATGAAAGGAATGAAATGAAAGGAGCAGAGGGTGAGTGCCTGTTCTGCGCAGCTACATTATCACGGTGTACTATTGTGGGGCATGTGTACTTACCTAGTAGGTGCCCTTCCCCAAAGTCTCCCCTGGCCAGTTGTGTGTGAATGCCGCTGTGCCGGAATATAAAGGAGACATGTGTGCTCCCCGGGTACTGTGCCACTATGTCCGTGATGATTGTCTTAGCATTGCACACCATCTGGATATTGAGAGAGTGGTAGGACTTGCGGTTGCGATACATGTATTCCATTTGTGCTGGTGGGCAGATGTGGATGAGGGTACAGTCAGTGCATCCTATTACATGCGGAAATTGTGCTACGTTGTAAAATTGTAGCTTGGTGTCATTCAAGTCCTGTTGGCTGATGGGGAATGAGATGTAGTGGTGTAGCCGGGTCAGCATAGCCTCCAGGAAACTCCTTAGGCAGCGGGACATGGTGGGCTGGGATATCCCCCCTGCAACAGCGACTATCCCCTAGAAGCTTCTAGAGGCCAGAAGGTGCAGGCTGCACAATACCTGGACTTGGGTGGGCACGGCATTGGTCCTCCTTGTTTTGTGCTGCATCAGGGGGTCTAGGTCCCGGATCAGCTTGATGATCATTGCCCCATTCAGGCGGTACTTAGCGTAAATTTACTCCCTGGTTTGGCCCAGAAGGGTGACCCACTGGCGGAATATCCGCTCTTGGATCCTACGTTTGTTCCGTGCTGCTCACTGTAGCCTTCGCCGCTTGACCACCATGTAGAGTCCTGGCATTGTGAGAGTCCTCATGCTCCAGCTGCATATCCTTAAGTGTGTTTGGTCAGGCCTGCACCTGTTGGTAGTTTGTAAACGTTTTTTTGAAGAAAAAAAATGTCCTTACTGGTTACCACCCGGTTTGGGTTCTCCTTAAATTGCGCGTCGCAAATAGCGATTTTCGGGATTTTCGCAATCTGCGATTTTTCATGAATAGCGATTGTGATTGTTTTGCGATTTTGCAGATTAATTCGCAGATTCCATGGTTTCTCGCAATTTCAGAATCGCAAATGAGCTTCTTCCAGGTTTCTGCGAATTTATTCGCGAAATCGCAAATTTTCTTTAGAGAATTCGCATTTTTAGATATTACACTGTCATGAATTCCTTTTACTCAAATTGCAATCGCAATTGCCTATTCGCAGCTATTGCGATCGCAATTTGGCTTCATGAATCTAGCTGATAGTGTGGTGAACTTCTAACCTCTGTGCTCATGTAAGTGTTCCATGAACTGTTACTATAGTAACAGGCAGAAAGCCGTTTGGGGGTTTGGTTAAAAGTTACTGGTTGTACAGAAACCGTTATATTTTCCCTGGATCCTCTACATGACAGAAAGGAAAGCAAAGTAAAGCAAAACACTGTGTACCAGATAACAACTCCCTTGCACCACTTTCGCATCCATCCCCCACCAAAATTACAAGTATGTGGGCCTCAACGACCCCCCTCAAACTCCGGGAATCACCACCCCAGGAATTTGTGTATTACAGCAGGCAGTGGCATGGCCCTCCGTCTGGTGCCCTCAAGGGCCTTGGAAAATACTACGACTGTCTACTGCAGTGTCCCAGGGTGCCTACCCCCGGTATACTGCTGTTTGCTTTGAGAGCCGGACTCTTACGACTCCCACCCTCCGATAGCAAACAATGTTTGCATTTTGAAAGACAGAGCAGTAAAATCTGTCCTCACTTTCAAAATCCAAAGCAGATTGCATTTCTATATACAAATTAGCATTACCCATGCAAAAAAGCAATACTGGCTCCCGAAGAACGCAAAAGTTCATCACACAATGTTGCTAAAAAAACAGCAAGTGTGCTTGACTTCTCAATATACAACCTTATCCTACGTATTGTTATTTTCAATCACGTTCTGATAACCAATAAGAATCATGCTTTTAAAAAACAGAAACATGCACCCTAGTTTTCTGTGTAGACTGTTGTCAAACAACCAATCATTTCTTTTCTGTTTTAATTTCACTTTTCCCCCAAACTCCCTTTGTCTATTCCAACATATGCCAAAGGCAGAAATGGAACTCCAATCTATTTTGTCCACAGATTGAGAAAGCTAGGAAAAATGTGAATAAATCTCTTTCTACTTTTCTCTGAGATTATAAAATGGTGTCCATATACCACAACAATCTGCGTTTGAATATATGCATGGCATCTATAGGAGAGATACAGTACATTTTACAGATGAAGGGAACAGAGTCTACCTCATTAACTTTAGACTCTACATCGGTACTTACTTGTAAATACTAAAATCTCTCAATAAATACAAGGGCTCTTTTTAGAGCCACCCAACATCTATACACATAAGCTTGATATATATCTCAAAATAACATGCTTCGTTTTTTTCACCGGCGAAATACGCGGATCCTACATGCATCCTGCGACTTATTTTGTACTCCTTATGAGACCCCTGAGCAGGCCTAGTGGTTCAGGGCGTTTCTACCATGCCCCTGTTCATATTTTGCACACATATTTCCCTAAAAACCACAGCCTCGCTTCAATGGAGGCAAAAAATGGCTGCCAACAGTTCCTGGTTTCGAATGTTTACAACCGCTTGATAGCCAATTAGAAATGAGCGCGTGATCGGGACGGTGTGCTTATGCTATGAGGCCAATCCTCGCACAATCCGCAGATCCACCGCGCCCATAGATATATAAATGACTTTAACCGTAATTTTCTCTGGAACTACTGAACAGATTGAGACCAGATAAGCGAAAGGCACAAGACAGAACTGAGGACTGCCTCTCTGCCAAAATTGGTGTAATTCCGTTCAGCCGTTCGGGCTAAAGGTCCTATGGGAAGTGCATGGGGAAAACACGTTTTGGGCCCCCCTTTTTACTCGGCCCGCTTCACCAATCACCCCCAATCAAGACGATCATCAATCGACATCAAAGTTATTGGCAATAGAATATTATGGTTTTCCTATGCATAATAGGTCCTAACTACAAGTACTAACATCTCTCAATAAACACAAAGGCTCTTTTTACAGCCACCCAAGATCTAAACACATAAGCTTGATTTATATCTCAAAAATACATGCTTCTTTTTTTTCGGTGGCGAAATGCGCGGATCCTACACACATCCCATGACTTTTCTTAAAAAAGAAAAATACTATCTTACTTTTTTTGCCCTAGGGGTCCTTTTGTGACCCCCTGAGCAGGCCTAGGGGGTCAGGGTATGCGTACCCAGGCCCATTTTAACATTTTGCACACATATTTCTCTGACTTCCTCAGCCTCGCTTCTACCGAGGCACAAAATGGCTGCCAACAGTTCCTGATTTCGAATGTTTACAACAGCTTGACAGCCGATTAGAATTCAACTCGTCATTGGGACGGTGCGCTTATCCTACGAGGCCAATCCTCCGCGAATCCGCAGCGCCCATAGATATATAAATGACTTTAACAGTAATTTTCAAAGAAACTACTGAACAGATTGACACCAGATAAGCGAAAGGCACAACGCGGAACTGAGGACTACCTCTCTGCTAAATTTGGTGTAATTCCGTTCAGCCGTTCGAGCTGTAGCTGTGGCTAAAGGTCATATGGGAAATTGCATGGGGAAAACATGTTTTGGGACCCCCCATTTTTCTCGGCCCGCTTCACAAATCACCCCCAAACCTTGAGGGAGAGAGTGGAACTGAGCTGGCAAAAAGTTCGGAGGATTTCAAGAAGATTCATCAATGGACGCCAAAGTTATTCCAAATAGAATGTTGCGGTTTTCCTATGGAAAATAGGTCCTAACTATAACTACCTACTGGCGACCGTCAGTAGGTAATAAATATATATATAAATATATATATGCATATAAATATATATATACACATACAAAAAGCCGGGGTGAATTTGCTACTGTGATCTGCACATCAGTTTTGTATTTGTCCCCTGGTATTCAATTGTCCAGTCATGCAGAGATACTCAATTTGGGAGTGCCCAACTGATAGGATGCTTATTCACCCTTAAGCACTTTTTGTCACGATCCTCTGCCCACAGCAAGTGTAGCAGAATTTCGTGAACCATAGATAGAAACAATTTAACCAGTGCACATCCCTACTCGTAACTATTATCTAATACAATCAGTTCAGTACTTCAATTCTTTTCCAGTCCACAAAGTTATTTAGATAGCACAGAGTCCATTGGTTGTTAACGTTCTTATTTATTGATTATTCTTGCCACATCGTCACAGCCGACGCGCGTTTCGCCCTCCACGGGCTTTTTCAAGGCTGCAAATTAGTATACAAATACATACAATCAGTAAAACTCATAGTTACAAAGCCACCTTTACACATCCGTACTTAGTCAACTCCAACCCTTGTTTTCCTCCATTTCCATTTGGAGCTACTAACATATATCAATATCATTTTTCAGATCTTGAATTCATATTGTGAATCACTACACAATTGCTTAATCAATCTGGCATGCTTGATGTCATATAGCAAGTTGAGTATATCCAATTATTGTGGCCATCTTCCTTCACATGGTTATACTATGCTGGCATTATTCATGCATTTCTGAGTTATCCCTACAACACCTGTCTCTCAAGTTGGCCACCACTTCTGCCTCAGTGTCTTTTATTCAAACGCATGTATCAGTGCCCATACTAGCCACATTTTTATCCAATTATACCCATGGAAACTCTCAACTTAATGAATTCCACTTACCAGAAAAGTATAGTATGGTGAGTGGCGTATTTGCGTATAATTCAATAAAAACCGTAAAATTCCTTTGTCATTGATCCTATAAAACCAAACAGTACCGGTATTTAGAAAAGATTTTGTACATTTGTGTGATACATCTTACTACTTAATATTTTAGTGACAGATCCCAGTCGACCGGCTTACCTTAAAAGCCTGTGATCATGGAAGTGAGAATTATTCTTTTGTATTCTTGTACTTCACTATTCTTTTAGTCACTCAGTGGTCTGTTATTTAATAAAGAACTGCAGGAGCCATAATAAGTTCCATCTGAAATAATAAACCAATCTTATTTTAGTTGTTTAGGGGGGAAAGTCCAGGCATTCTATACAGGTCTGTTATATTTCCAAATGTATGCCTCATTATGTTGCCCCCGAAATGCAACCAATTTTCACCACATTTCCAAATACCGGTCCAAACCCTGTTTAAAAATACGTCCATGATACTACGCGTTATTTCTCTAGCAGCAGTCTGCAACACCGATTTCATACTGTTCATTGCCACATCAATCTTAGTGGTGTCCCATCATCTTTTTAAGCTGCCCCTCGTAGTGCATATATCTCTTCTAGAGCCGACTTGTATTCCTTAAAATTGTATAAAATAGCGGGCACCCCTCGTGTTTCCAATCGATATAGGTGCGCACTCCTCATCCGGTTATTTCTTTTTTCACTTAATTAAACAACCAGAAACAAATAAAGACACGTCAGACCGGGTGCATCTGTACATCGCGCCTTCCAAATTAATTAAACCCAGTCTCTATTGAGCGCCAAGGCACAATTGTCTCCATCATGTTTTAAACTATCAAGTGCTATTCCCGAACCCATTTTTAAACTTACCGCCATCGCGAAGACCGGTCGCGTCTCAGCAAGGCGTCTCTCTTCCTCGTTCATCTAGCAGGAAGCGACTACGTCCTCCTGGCCCGCCCTTTACATCAGTCAAAGAGAAAGGACTAGGCCCGCCATCTAGTGTCAATACTCACTCAGGAGAAAGTAGTGGCCATCTTGGAATATTTATGTCTCAATATACTGCACGAGCAAAGGGCAAATACTGTTTGTCTCATCCTATTTATACATTTTATGCATCAATTTCAAACGCATTATCACATGCATATACATAACATCAATGTAATTGCTATGGGCACATTTGATTAATAAGATTTACTTTGTTTTTCCTCGATGCTGATGAAGCCAATCTGTATATGCAATCATAGAAACTCACACATCTCTTTATCCATATTTGCTCCCTTTTCCACTGCTCTCAAAGAGATGATCCATTTACTTTCCAACTTTCGTAAATGCTGTTCACGATTACCACCCCTATTCCCTGTCCTCACAACCTCTATGCCATGAAATCTGATTTTGTGTAAGTCATTTGGCTGGTGCGCCAAATTGAAATGTACCGCCAAAGGGTATTGGGCATTGTTGTTCCGCATCGCCCTAACGTGCTCCTGTATTCTTTCTTTTAATGGCCTTATTGTACTGCCTACATATATCCAGTTACATATACATTTTATGCAATATACCGTATACGTGGTATTGCAGTTGATAAAGTTTTGTATCTTGTGTAATCTAGGACTATTGTACCTAAACTCCGTTATTTTGTTTAATGCAAAACAACAAATGCAGCAATTGCCACATTTGAAGAATCCTTTTGGTGATACGGGCCTCCAATTTTGTCCTTTTGGCGGTGGGATGTAACTTGGACACAGTTCTTGTCTTAAAGTTCTCCCTCTACTCCAGGTGATCAATGGTTTTGTTCCCACCTTGTTGTGCAGGCTGGGATCCTCCAATAATAAGTGCCAGTTTCTATTCAGTATCTTGTATATATCTGTACTAGCAGTGTTATACGGAGTAATAAACCTTATCTTTCCTTTTGTCTTGCCTCGTTTGCGTGATTTGTTTACAATCAGTGAGTTTCTATTTATTTTATCAATTCTATTTCTTGCTTTAGTTACTATTTCCTTGCTGTAACCCCTGGATAGAAATCTCCTCTCCACTGATTCAAGTTCTGTCTCTAGTCTTTCCTGATCGCTACAGTTTCTTTTAGTTCTTAGCATTTCCCCAAAAGGGATTGCATTGATCTGCGAACTGGGATGTGCACTTTGTGCATGTAGCAAAGAATTACATGCTGTATCCTTTCTGTAGGGGACAGCATGCAATCTGCTGTTCTTAATCACAATGGTAATATCCAGAAAAATTATCTTGGACACACTTTCCTCTTTCGTGAATTTCAGATTAAAAGGATTGTCATTTAAGAAGTCAAAAAACATATCTAGCTCCTCCTTGTTGCCCGCCCAAAACATCAACAGGTCATCTATGTAACGGCCCAGGTATAAGATGTTTTCTGTCAGCCTATTTGGACATTTTCTCCATATGTGGATCAATTCAAAGTAACCCATATATAGGTTTGCTAGGGAAGGGGAAAATTTTGCCCCCATGGCTACCCCCCTGATCTGGCGAAACCATTCCCCATTGTGCAGAAATACATTGTTAGCTAATACCAATTCAATCATTGATATCAGCATATTTGAGTGGGCATAGGTCTCAATGGGTCTGCTCTCTAAGAAGTGACGTACCGCTAATAATCCCTTATCACAGGGAATGCTCGTATATAGAGAGCACACATCCAAGGTGACCAGCATATGGCCCTCCACCCAGTCAACATCTGCGATTTTATTCAATACATCCCTAGTGTCTCTAATATATGTCGGTAAGTTCACAACCAACGGCTGTAAGAACAGATCTATATATTCCGAGATTTTTTCGGTTGGTGATCCAATTCCTGCTATAATAGGCCTACCCGGAGGAAAATCAGATTTTTTATGAACCTTGGGCAGACAGTATATGCAAGGATATGTTGGATTATCATTATAAAGGTATTTGAATTCCGTTTCTGAGATTAGACACTCATCTTTCCAGCTTTTAAGCTGATCAAAGATTATTACCTTTGTCTCCTTTATGGGGTTACAGCTTAACTTGGTGTATGTACTTATGTCACCTAGTTGTTTATCAATTTCACCGATATACTCCTTGCGGTTCATCAGCACAATATTCCCTCCCTTGTCCGCCTCCCGGATGACAAGGGAGTCCTTCTTCTTTAGATTTGTCACTGCCTTACGTTCTTTTTCAGAAATGTTTTGGGTTCTATATCTATATGTACTTAAGTATTTATCCTCTAATGCATATAGCTCCTGTGTCACATTTTGTTGAAACCTGTCTAAATTGTTATTGCCCTGTAACTGTGGTGTGAATCTTGACTTCATTCTCAGGCCACTGTTGATTTCAGTGTATGTATCCAGAGATAGGCTCGTTGCTACGGATTCCATACTTTCCATACCATCCTCTGCATTAATGCTTACTAGTAAATGCGTGTCTCTAATGTCCCTAATAGAAGGATTAGAGCTATTCATGTATACATTAGGTACCTCATTTGCTCTCTGTGGTCTGTCAGCAAAATATTTCAACAATTTAATATTTCTAATAAACTTAAAACAACTGATATGAAAAGAAGTGAAATCTGGAATATTACTAGGACAGAAACCCAATCCCTTGCTCAATATGTTTATTTCTGGTTGCGTCAATTCATGATCTGAAAGGTTCACAATGGCAATTTCATTACAGGTTTCAGTTTGTTCGTTTACATTCTTTGATTGCGGGTCACTGACCTTGTTGCGACACCCGCTCTTCCCCTTTCTTCCTGATCTCTTGTTCCCCCTCCTTGTCCTTTTGAGTCTTTCTTGAATGTCTCCTTGTTTCCCTGTCTGAACCGCTGCAATTCTAAAAAAAAAGGGATCTTGTACGGGGCCTTGTGCACCTCCCTCTGGGCCTGCGGAGTCAATGCTTGTCAAGCTACTGATGCTTGTGATGTCGGACATGCTACTGCTACCCGCTGTCTGTGAAGTTGTCTCTGAACCAGTTCGATTGTTGGGTGGTTTAATATTATCGAACTTTCTCGCGAAGGTATAAACCCTTCCACATCTATAGTCCCTTTCATCCCTTTTTATTTTCTGGCATTTTTTATCCCTTAGATAAATCTGATGTTTCTGGAGTTGTTCCTTAAGTACCGCCCAGTTTTTATCTGCCACTTCTGGTAAGCCCATATCCTTGATCTCCTTTTCTAAGTTTGCAATCTCCAATAACAGTTTTTCCCTTTTTAATTCTGCATCCCTTATGAGGATGTCCATCATGCCCAATGAGGAGTTCAACAGTAGTTTCTCCCATTCCTTTAAGTGTCCCTTGTCTAAATCCTCAAAGGAGGGGAAAATCAGCACTCGTAGGCCTCGTGGAACTTGTTCCTTACTGGTATATTTCCGTAAGACAGTGGCATCCCACCACCGTGAGAGTTCCTGTTTTTTTAGCCTTTCTAGCCTCAAGAACTTTTGCTTCATACCCTCATTCACTGCTGTTCTTGGTAAAGGGTTTCTGTTTATATTTCCATTAAACAAATCATCAAGTAATGCATCCCTATTATCATCAAAGGTGGCCATCTTTATAAGTTTAGATTATTTCTTATTAGCTCTCAAACCCTATCTATAGATTCGCAGATACTCTTTCTATTCATCAACAACAATTCTGAATGATATACTTGTCAACAATGTAAGTTTCGGAACTGAGTGCTTGATCAGCAAAGTTAAATATACACATACAAAAAGCCGGGGTGAATTTGCTACTGTGATCTGCACATCAGTTTTGTATTTGTCCCCTGGTATTCAATTGTCCAGTCATGCAGAGATACTCAATTTGGGAGTGCCCAACTGATAGGATGCTTATTCACCCTTAAGCACTTTTTGTCACGATCCTCTGCCCACAGCAAGTGTAGCAGAATTTCGTGAACCATAGATAGAAACAATTTAACCAGTGCACATCCCTACTCGTAACTATTATCCAATACAATCAGTTCAGTACTTCAATTCTTTTCCAGTCCACACAGTTATTTAGATAGCACAGAGTCCATTGGTTGTTAACGTTCTTATTTATTGATTATTCTTGCCACATCGTCACAGCCGACGCGCGTTTCGCCCTCCACGGGCTTTTTCAAGGCTGCAAATTAGTATACAAATACATACAATCAGTAAAACTCATAGTTACAAAGCCACCTTTACACATCCGTACTTAGTCAACTCCAACCCTTGTTTTCCTCCATTTCCATTTGGAGCTACTAACATATATCAATATCATTTTTCAGATCTTGAATTCATATTGTGAATCACTACACAATTGCTTAATCAATCTGGCATGCTTGATGTCATATAGCAAGTTGAGTATATCCAATTATTGTGGCCATCTTCCTTCACATGGTTATACTATGCTGGCATTATTCATGCATTTCTGAGTTATCCCTACAACACCTGTCTCTCAAGTTGGCCACCACTTCTGCCTCAGTGTCTTTTATTCAAACGCATGTATCAGTGCCCATACTAGCCACATTTTTATCCAATTATACCCATGGAAACTCTCAACTTAATGAATTCCACTTACCAGAAAAGTATAGTATGGTGAGTGGCGTATTTGCGTATAATTCAATAAAAACCGTAAAATTCCTTTGTCATTGATCCTATAAAACCAAACAGTACCGGTATTTAGAAAAGATTTTGTACATTTGTGTGATACATCTTACTACTTAATATTTTAGTGACAGATCCCAGTCGACCGGCTTACCTTAAAAGCCTGTGATCATGGAAGTGAGAATTATTCTTTTGTATTCTTGTACTTCACTATTCTTTTAGTCACTCAGTGGTCTGTTATTTAATAAAGAACTGCAGGAGCCATAATAAGTTCCATCTGAAATAATAAACCAATCTTATTTTAGTTGTTTAGGGGGGAAAGTCCAGGCATTCTATACAGGTCTGTTATATTTCCAAATGTATGCCTCATTATGTTGCCCCCGAAATGCAACCAATTTTCACCACATTTCCAAATACCGGTCCAAACCCTGTTTAAAAATACGTCCATGATACTACGCGTTATTTCTCTAGCAGCAGTCTGCAACACCGATTTCATACTGTTCATTGCCACATCAATCTTAGTGGTGTCCCATCATCTTTTTAAGCTGCCCCTCGTAGTGCATATATCTCTTCTAGAGCCGACTTGTATTCCTTAAAATTGTATAAAATAGCGGGCACCCCTCGTGTTTCCAATCGATATAGGTGCGCACTCCTCATCCGGTTATTTCTTTTTTCACTTAATTAAACAACCAGAAACAAATAAAGACACGTCAGACCGGGTGCATCTGTACATCGCGCCTTCCAAATTAATTAAACCCAGTCTCTATTGAGCGCCAAGGCACAATTGTCTCCATCATGTTTTAAACTATCAAGTGCTATTCCCGAACCCATTTTTAAACTTACCGCCATCGCGAAGACCGGTCGCGTCTCAGCAAGGCGTCTCTCTTCCTCGTTCATCTAGCAGGAAGCGACTACGTCCTCCTGGCCCGCCCTTTACATCAGTCAAAGAGAAAGGACTAGGCCCGCCATCTAGTGTCAATACTCACTCAGGAGAAAGTAGTGGCCATCTTGGAATATTTATGTCTCAATATACTGCACGAGCAAAGGGCAAATACTGTTTGTCTCATCCTATTTATACATTTTATGCATCAATTTCAAACGCATTATCACATGCATATACATAACATCAATGTAATTGCTATGGGCACATTTGATTAATAAGATTTACTTTGTTTTTCCTCGATGCTGATGAAGCCAATCTGTATATGCAATCATAGAAACTCACACATCTCTTTATCCATATTTGCTCCCTTTTCCACTGCTCTCAAAGAGATGATCCATTTACTTTCCAACTTTCGTAAATGCTGTTCACGATTACCACCCCTATTCCCTGTCCTCACAACCTCTATGCCATGAAATCTGATTTTGTGTAAGTCATTTGGCTGGTGCGCCAAATTGAAATGTACCGCCAAAGGGTATTGGGCATTGTTGTTCCGCATCGCCCTAACGTGCTCCTGTATTCTTTCTTTTAATGGCCTTATTGTACTGCCTACATATATCCAGTTACATATACATTTTATGCAATATACCGTATACGTGGTATTGCAGTTGATAAAGTTTTGTATCTTGTGTAATCTAGGACTATTGTACCTAAACTCCGTTATTTTGTTTAATGCAAAACAACAAATGCAGCAATTGCCACATTTGAAGAATCCTTTTGGTGATACGGGCATCCAATTTTGTCCTTTTGGCGGTGGGATGTAACTTGGACACAGTTCTTGTCTTAAAGTTCTCCCTCTACTCCAGGTGATCGATGTATGGAATCCGTAGCAACGAGCCTATCTCTGGATACATACACTGAAATCAACAGTGGCCTGAGAATGAAGTCAAGATTCACACCACAGTTACAGGGCAATAACAATTTAGACAGGTTTCAACAAAATGTGACACAGGAGCTATATGCATTAGAGGATAAATACTTAAGTACATATAGATATAGAACCCAAAACATTTCTGAAAAAGAACGTAAGGCAGTGACAAATCTAAAGAAGAAGGACTCCCTTGTCATCCGGGAGGCGGACAAGGGAGGGAATATTGTACTGATGAACCGCAAGGAGTATATCGGTGAAATTGATAAACAACTAGGTGACATAAGTACATACACCAAGTTAAGCTGTAACCCCATAAAGGAGACAAAGGTAATAATCTTTGATCAGCTTAAAAGCTGGAAAGATGAGTGTCTAATCTCAGAAACGGAATTCAAATACCTTTATTATGATAATCCAACATATCCTTGCATATACTGTCTGCCCAAGGTTCATAAAAAATCTGATTTTCCTCCGGGTAGGCCTATTATAGCAGGAATTGGATCACCAACCGAAAAAATCTCGGAATATATAGATCTGTCCTTACAGCCGTTGGTTGTGAACTTACCGACATATATTAGAGACACTAGGGATGTATTGAATAAAATCGCAGATGTTGACTGGGTGGAGGGCCATATGCTGGTCACCTTGGATGTGTGCTCTCTATATACGAGCATTCCCTGTGATAAGGGATTATTAGCGGTACGTCACTTCTTAGAGAGCAGACCCATTGAGACCTATGCCCACTCAAATATGCTGATATCAATGATTGAATTGGTATTAGCTAACAATGTATTTCTGCACAATGGGGAATGGTTTCGCCAGATCAGGGGGGGTAGCCATGGGGGCAAAATTTTCCCCTTCCCTAGCAAACCTATATATGGGTTACTTTGAATTGATCCACATATGGAGAAAATGTCCAAATAGGCTGACAGAAAACATCTTATACCTGGGCCGTTACATAGATGACCTGTTGATGTTTTGGGCGGGCAACAAGGAGGAGCTAGATATGTTTTTTGACTTCTTAAATGACAATCCTTTTAATCTGAAATTCACGAAAGAGGAAAGTGTGTCCAAGATAAATTTTCTGGATATTACCATTGTGATTAAGAACAGCAGATTGCATGCTGTCCCCTACAGAAAGGATACAGCATGTAATTCTTTGCTACATGCACAAAGTGCACATCCCAGTTCGCAGATCAATGCAATCCCTTTTGGGGAAATGCTAAGAACTAAAAGAAACTGTAGCGATCAGGAAAGACTAGAGACAGAACTTGAATCAGTGGAGAGGAGATTTCTATCCAGGGGTTACAGCAAGGAAATAGTAACTAAAGCAAGAAATAGAATTGATAAAATAAATAGAAACTCACTGATTGTAAACAAATCACGCAAACGAGGCAAGACAAAAGGAAAGATAAGGTTTATTACTCCGTATAACACTGCTAGTACAGATATATACAAGATACTGAATAGAAACTGGCACTTATTATTGGAGGATCCCAGCCTGCACAACAAGGTGGGAACAAAACCATCGATCACCTGGAGTAGAGGGAGAACTTTAAGACAAGAACTGTGTCCAAGTTACATCCCACCGCCAAAAGGACAAAATTGGATGCCCGTATCACCAAAAGGATTCTTCAAATGTGGCAATTGCTGCATTTGTTGTTTTGCATTAAACAAAATAACGGAGTTTAGGTACAATAGTCCTAGATTACACAAGATACAAAACTTTATCAACTGCAATACCACGTATACGGTATATTGCATAAAATGTATATGTAACTGGATATATGTAGGCAGTACAATAAGGCCATTAAAAGAAAGAATACAGGAGCACGTTAGGGCGATGCGGAACAACAATGCCCAATACCCTTTGGCGGTACATTTCAATTTGGCGCACCAGCCAAATGACTTACACAAAATCAGATTTCATGGCATAGAGGTTGTGAGGACAGGGAATAGGGGTGGTAATCGTGAACAGCATTTACGAAAGTTGGAAAGTAAATGGATCATCTCTTTGAGAGCAGTGGAAAAGGGAGCAAATATGGATAAAGAGATGTGTGAGTTTCTATGATTGCATATACAGATTGGCTTCATCAGCATCGAGGAAAAACAAAGTAAATCTTATTAATCAAATGTGCCCATAGCAATTACATTGATGTTATGTATATGCATGTGATAATGCATTTGAAATTGATGCATAAAATGTATAAATAGGATGAGACAAACAGTATTTGCCCTTTGCTCGTGCAGTATATTGAGACATAAATATTCCAAGATGGCCACTACTTTCTCCTGAGTGAGTATTGACACTAGATGGCGGGCCTAGTCCTTTCTCTTTGACTGATGTAAAGGGCGGGCCAGGAGGACGTAGTCGCTTCCTGCTAGATGAACGAGGAAGAGAGACGCCTTGCTGAGACGCGACCGGTCTTCGCGATGGCGGTAAGTTTAAAAATGGGTTCGGGAATAGCACTTGATAGTTTAAAACATGATGGAGACAATTGTGCCTTGGCGCTCAATAGAGACTGGGTTTAATTAATTTGGAAGGCGCGATGTACAGATGCACCCGGTCTGACGTGTCTTTATTTGTTTCTGGTTGTTTAATTAAGTGAAAAAAGAAATAACCGGATGAGGAGTGCGCACCTATATCGATTGGAAACACGAGGGGTGCCCGCTATTTTATACAATTTTAAGGAATACAAGTCGGCTCTAGAAGAGATATATGCACTACGAGGGGCAGCTTAAAAAGATGATGGGACACCACTAAGATTGATGTGGCAATGAACAGTATGAAATCGGTGTTGCAGACTGCTGCTAGAGAAATAACGCGTAGTATCATGGACGTATTTTTAAACAGGGTTTGGACCGGTATTTGGAAATGTGGTGAAAATTGGTTGCATTTCGGGGGCAACATAATGAGGCATACATTTGGAAATATAACAGACCTGTATAGAATGCCTGCACTTTCCCCCCTAAACAACTAAAATAAGATTGGTTTATTATTTCAGATGGAACTTATTATGGCTCCTGCAGTTCTTTATTAAATAACAGACCACTGAGTGACTAAAAGAATAGTGAAGTACAAGAATACAAAAGAATAATTCTCACTTCCATGATCACAGGCTTTTAAGGTAAGCCGGTCGACTGGGATCTGTCACTAAAATATTAAGTAGTAAGATGTATCACACAAATGTACAAAATCTTTTCTAAATACCGGTACTGTTTGGTTTTATAGGATCAATGACAAAGGAATTTTACGGTTTTTATTGAATTATACGCAAATACGCCACTCACCATACTATACTTTTCTGGTAAGTGGAATTCATTAAGTTGAGAGTTTCCATGGGTATAATTGGATAAAAATGTGGCTAGTATGGGCACTGATACATGCGTTTGAATAAAAGACACTGAGGCAGAAGTGGTGGCCAACTTGAGAGACAGGTGTTGTAGGGATAACTCAGAAATGCATGAATAATGCCAGCATAGTATAACCATGTGAAGGAAGATGGCCACAATAATTGGATATACTCAACTTGCTATATGACATCAAGCATGCCAGATTGATTAAGCAATTGTGTAGTGATTCACAATATGAATTCAAGATCTGAAAAATGATATTGATATATGTTAGTAGCTCCAAATGGAAATGGAGGAAAACAAGGGTTGGAGTTGACTAAGTACGGATGTGTAAAGGTGGCTTTGTAACTATGAGTTTTACTGATTGTATGTATTTGTATACTAATTTGCAGCCTTGAAAAAGCCCGTGGAGGGCGAAACGCGCGTCGGCTGTGACGATGTGGCAAGAATAATCAATAAATAAGAACGTTAACAACCAATGGACTCTGTGCTATCTAAATAACTGTGTGGACTGGAAAAGAATTGAAGTACTGAACTGATTGTATTGGATAATAGTTACGAGTAGGGATGTGCACTGGTTAAATTGTTTCTATCTATGGTTCACGAAATTCTGCTACACTTGCTGTGGGCAGAGGATCGTGACAAAAAGTGCTTAAGGGTGAATAAGCATCCTATCAGTTGGGCACTCCCAAATTGAGTATCTCTGCATGACTGGACAATTGAATACCAGGGGACAAATACAAAACTGATGTGCAGATCACAGTAGCAAATTCACCCCGGCTTTTTGTATGTGTATATTTAACTTTGCTGATCAAGCACTCAGTTCCGAAACTTACATTGTTGACAAGTATATCATTCAGAATTGTTGTTGATGAATAGAAAGAGTATCTGCGAATCTATAGATAGGGTTTGAGAGCTAATAAGAAATAATCTAAACTTATAAAGATGGCCACCTTTGATGATAATAGGGATGCATTACTTGATGATTTGTTTAATGGAAATATAAACAGAAACCCTTTACCAAGAACAGCAGTGAATGAGGGTATGAAGCAAAAGTTCTTGAGGCTAGAAAGGCTAAAAAAACAGGAACTCTCACGGTGGTGGGATGCCACTGTCTTACGGAAATATACCAGTAAGGAACAAGTTCCACGAGGCCTACGAGTGCTGATTTTCCCCTCCTTTGAGGATTTAGACAAGGGACACTTAAAGGAATGGGAGAAACTACTGTTGAACTCCTCATTGGGCATGATGGACATCCTCATAAGGGATGCAGAATTAAAAAGGGAAAAACTGTTATTGGAGATTGCAAACTTAGAAAAGGAGATCAAGGATATGGGCTTACCAGAAGTGGCAGATAAAAACTGGGCGGTACTTAAGGAACAACTCCAGAAACATCAGATTTATCTAAGGGATAAAAAATGCCAGAAAATAAAAAGGGATGAAAGGGACTATAGATGTGGAAGGGTTTATACCTTCGCGAGAAAGTTCGATAATATTAAACCACCCAACAATCGAACTGGTTCAGAGACAACTTCACAGACAGCGGGTAGCAGTAGCATGTCCGACATCACAAGCATCAGTAGCTTGACAAGCATTGACTCCGCAGGCCCAGAGGGAGGTGCACAAGGCCCCGTACAAGATCCCTTTTTTTTAGAATTGCAGCGGTTCAGACAGGGAAACAAGGAGACATTCAAGAAAGACGCAAAAGGACAAGGAGGGGGAACAAGAGATCAGGAAGAAAGGGGAAGAGCGGGTGTCGCAACAAGGTCAGTGACCCGCAATCAAAGAATGTAAACGAACAAACTGAAACCTGTAATGAAATTGCCATTGTGAACCTTTCAGATCATGAATTGACGCAACCAGAAATAAACATATTGAGCAAGGGATTGGGTTTCTGTCCTAGTAATATTCCAGATTTCACTTCTTTTCATATCAGTTGTTTTAAGTTTATTAGAAATATTAAATTGTTGAAATATTTTGCTGACAGACCACAGAGAGCAAATGAGGTACCTAATGTATACATGAATAGCTCTAATCCTTCTATTAGGGACATTAGAGACACGCATTTACTAGTAAGCATTAATGCAGAGGATGGTATGGAAAGTATGGAATCCGTAGCAACGAGCCTATCTCTGGATACATACACTGAAATCAACAGTGGCCTGAGAATGAAGTCAAGATTCACACCACAGTTACAGGGCAATAACAATTTAGACAGGTTTCAACAAAATGTGACACAGGAGCTATATGCATTAGAGGATAAATACTTAAGTACATATAGATATAGAACCCAAAACATTTCTGAAAAAGAACGTAAGGCAGTGACAAATCTAAAGAAGAAGGACTCCCTTGTCATCCGGGAGGCGGACAAGGGAGGGAATATTGTGCTGATGAACCGCAAGGAGTATATCGGTGAAATTGATAAACAACTAGGTGACATAAGTACATACACCAAGTTAAGCTGTAACCCCATAAAGGAGACAAAGGTAATAATCTTTGATCAGCTTAAAAGCTGGAAAGATGAGTGTCTAATCTCAGAAACGGAATTCAAATACCTTTATAATGATAATCCAACATATCCTTGCATATACTGTCTGCCCAAGGTTCATAAAAAATCTGATTTTCCTCCGGGTAGGCCTATTATAGCAGGAATTGGATCACCAACCGAAAAAATCTCGGAATATATAGATCTGTTCTTACAGCCGTTGGTTGTGAACTTACCGACATATATTAGAGACACTAGGGATGTATTGAATAAAATCGCAGATGTTGACTGGGTGGAGGGCCATATGCTGGTCACCTTGGATGTGTGCTCTCTATATACGAGCATTCCCTGTGATAAGGGATTATTAGCGGTACGTCACTTCTTAGAGAGCAGACCCATTGAGACCTATGCCCACTCAAATATGCTGATATCAATGATTGAATTGGTATTAGCTAACAATGTATTTCTGCACAATGGGGAATGGTTTCGCCAGATCAGGGGGGTAGCCATGGGGGCAAAATTTTCCCCTTCCCTAGCAAACCTATATATGGGTTACTTTGAATTGATCCACATATGGAGAAAATGTCCAAATAGGCTGACAGAAAACATCTTATACCTGGGCCGTTACATAGATGACCTGTTGATGTTTTGGGCGGGCAACAAGGAGGAGCTAGATATGTTTTTTGACTTCTTAAATGACAATCCTTTTAATCTGAAATTCACGAAAGAGGAAAGTGTGTCCAAGATAAATTTTCTGGATATTACCATTGTGATTAAGAACAGCAGATTGCATGCTGTCCCCTACAGAAAGGATACAGCATGTAATTCTTTGCTACATGCACAAAGTGCACATCCCAGTTCGCAGATCAATGCAATCCCTTTTGGGGAAATGCTAAGAACTAAAAGAAACTGTAGCGATCAGGAAAGACTAGAGACAGAACTTGAATCAGTGGAGAGGAGATTTCTATCCAGGGGTTACAGCAAGGAAATAGTAACTAAAGCAAGAAATAGAATTGATAAAATAAATAGAAACTCACTGATTGTAAACAAATCACGCAAACGAGGCAAGACAAAAGGAAAGATAAGGTTTATTACTCCGTATAACACTGCTAGTACAGATATATACAAGATACTGAATAGAAACTGGCACTTATTATTGGAGGATCCCAGCCTGCACAACAAGGTGGGAACAAAACCATCGATCACCTGGAGTAGAGGGAGAACTTTAAGACAAGAACTGTGTCCAAGTTACATCCCACCGCCAAAAGGACAAAATTGGATGCCCGTATCACCAAAAGGATTCTTCAAATGTGGCAATTGCTGCATTTGTTGTTTTGCATTAAACAAAATAACGGAGTTTAGGTACAATAGTCCTAGATTACACAAGATACAAAACTTTATCAACTGCAATACCACGTATACGGTATATTGCATAAAATGTATATGTAACTGGATATATGTAGGCAGTACAATAAGGCCATTAAAAGAAAGAATACAGGAGCACGTTAGGGCGATGCGGAACAACAATGCCCAATACCCTTTGGCGGTACATTGCAATTTGGCGCACCAGCCAAATGACTTACACAAAATCAGATTTCATGGCATAGAGGTTGTGAGGACAGGGAATAGGGGTGGTAATCGTCAACAGCATTTACGAAAGTTGGAAAGTAAATGGATCATCTCTTTGAGAGCAGTGGAAAAGGGAGCAAATATGGATAAAGAGATGTGTGAGTTTCTATGATTGCATATACAGATTGGCTTCATCAGCATCGAGGAAAAACAAAGTAAATCTTATTAATCAAATGTGCCCATAGCAATTACATTGATGTCATGTATATGCATGTGATAATGCGTTTGAAATTGATGCATAAAATGTATAAATAGGATGAGACAAACAGTATTTGCCCTTTGCTCGTGCAGTATATTGAGACATAAATATTCCAAGATGGCCACTACTTTCTCCTGAGTGAGTATTGACACTAGATGGCGGGCCTAGTCCTTTCTCTTTGACTGATGTAAAGGGCGGGCCAGGAGGACGTAGTCGCTTCCTGCTAGATGAACGAGGAAGAGAGACGCCTTGCTGAGACGCGACCGGTCTTCGCGATGGCGGTAAGTTTAAAAATGGGTTCGGGAATAGCACTTGATAGTTTAAAACATGATGGAGACAATTGTGCCTTGGCGCTCAATAGAGACTGGGTTTAATTAATTTGGAAGGCGCGATGTACAGATGCACCCGGTCTGACGTGTCTTTATTTGTTTCTGGTTGTTTAATTAAGTGAAAAAAGAAATAACCGGATGAGGAGTGCGCACCTATATCGATTGGAAACACGAGGGGTGCCCGCTATTTTATACAATTTTAAGGAATACAAGTCGGCTCTAGAAGAGATATATGCACTACGAGGGGCAGCTTAAAAAGATGATGGGACACCACTAAGATTGATGTGGCAATGAACAGTATGAAATCGGTGTTGCAGACTGCTGCTAGAGAAATAACGCGTAGTATCATGGACGTATTTTTAAACAGGGTTTGGACCGGTATTTGGAAATGTGGTGAAAATTGGTTGCATTTCGGGGGCAACATAATGAGGCATACATTTGGAAATATAACAGACCTGTATAGAATGCCTGGACTTTCCCCCCTAAACAACTAAAATAAGATTGGTTTATTATTTCAGATGGAACTTATTATGGCTCCTGCAGTTCTTTATTAAATAACAGACCACTGAGTGACTAAAAGAATAGTGAACTACAAGAATACAAAAGAATAATTCTCACTTCCATGATCACAGGCTTTTAAGGTAAGCCGGTCGACTGGGATCTGTCACTAAAATATTAAGTAGTAAGATGTATCACACAAATGTACAAAATCTTTTCTAAATACCGGTACTGTTTGGTTTTATAGGATCAATGACAAAGGAATTTTACGGTTTTTATTGAATTATACGCAAATACGCCACTCACCATACTATACTTTTCTGGTAAGTGGAATTCATTAAGTTGAGAGTTTCCATGGGTATAATTGGATAAAAATGTGGCTAGTATGGGCACTGATACATGCGTTTGAATAAAAGACACTGAGGCAGAAGTGGTGGCCAACTTGAGAGACAGGTGTTGTAGGGATAACTCAGAAATGCATGAATAATGCCAGCATAGTATAACCATGTGAAGGAAGATGGCCACAATAATTGGATATACTCAACTTGCTATATGACATCAAGCATGCCAGATTGATTAAGCAATTGTGTAGTGATTCACAATATGAATTCAAGATCTGAAAAATGATATTGATATATGTTAGTAGCTCCAAATGGAAATGGAGGAAAACAAGGGTTGGAGTTGACTAAGTACGGATGTGTAAAGGTGGCTTTGTAACTATGAGTTTTACTGATTGTATGTATTTGTATACTAATTTGCAGCCTTGAAAAAGCCCGTGGAGGGCGAAACGCGCGTCGGCTGTGACGATGTGGCAAGAATAATCAATAAATAAGAACGTTAACAACCAATGGACTCTGTGCTATCTAAATAACTGTGTGGACTGGAAAAGAATTGAAGTACTGAACTGATTGTATTGGATAATAGTTACGAGTAGGGATGTGCACTGGTTAAATTGTTTCTATAAATATATATATATATGAACAAGCTCCTTTCAGGAGTGAAACGCATCATGGACGACACCATATGTTTTTATTTCATCTTTGTGAAATAAATACTTATACTTCAATGGAAAATATCGTTGCTGCTTCTTTTCATCTGATTGATTGAGGAAAAGTCACGTAAAGAGGTCCTTACCTGATTTTCTTTTCACCACGGATTGGTGAAACAGGAACATTGTTTTATATATATATATATATATATATATATATATATATATATATATATATATATTACCTACTGGCGGTCGCCAGTAGGTATATATAGTTAGGATTTTTTCTCTATGGGATTTTTGAAAATTCTATGTCTAATAACTTTGGCGTTTGTGGACGGAATTGGCTGAAATTTTCCGGAAAATGGAACATTTTGTTTCTGAGCAGCCCCTGACAATTTGGGGGGGTTTAATCAAGGGGGGGCCGAGAAAAAAAGGGGGTCCCAAAACGCATTTTTCCCATGTTAATTTCCATAGGGCGGTTGGCCTCACTTTTAGCTCGAACGGCTTAATGGATTTGCACGAAACTTGGCAAAATTGTAGGGACTGTTAGCCCGATGTGCCTTTGCTAGGTCTCAATATATGTGCTCCAGTGGATTTTGAGTAATTTCGGTTCAAAAAAAGATATATATCTGGGCGGAGCCTAACCACACATCTGATCTGATTGGCTGTCAGCACTTCATCCAAGAAGTGTTGGCAGCCATCTTGGGACCAATATACATGATAGCACCTCATTAAAAAGCATTGTAGTTAATAGAGGGTTTTAGGACTTTAGTTACATTATAAATCATTTGTTGATGGTACCATACTCGTTTTAGGAATTGTGGTGGGTTCTAAGGTGATTTTACCATGTGAAAAAAACCTTCTGCTGTGATATCATGAATATTGTTTGAAAGAAAACTAATATCTCATGATTCTCCCACAGTGGTTTGGAAGGGGATCTATAAGCTAAACTGAAAGCATATTTTCTGTAAATTCACATTATCTTTCTCAGTCATGTGAAAATGAAGTCTGACATTCTCAGTAAAACATGTACATCCAACAAGGACAGAGACTGTCAGTTGATTCCTTTGTGTTCTACTGCAGCCTCCTAGAGTCTTCTAAAGAACAACTAGAGCGCTAACAGTCCAACTTATTACAAAGGTATGGCACACCTGAAGCCATCTTGATTGGAATAAAGTGGTAACTCTTAAAACATTTAATTTAAAAAGAAACAACATGAGGGGGCATATTTTGCCATAGAAAATATGATTAGTGCTGCAGAATGAAAAATTAGGGCACATTTTGAGTGACTTCTCAAATCCTTTTCTATTTCATTAAAACATTCTGACATGCAGTCTCCCAAAATGGCCACCAGAGACAAAAGAGCCCAAATGTAGCCCAAATATCACCCAGATGTAGCCCAAGTATAGCCCAATGACAGAATGTCCCAGAGTGTTCTAAAGAACAACTAGAGTGCTAACAGTCCTACTTATTACAAAGGTATGGCACACCTGAAGCCATCTTGATTGGAATAAAGTGGTAACTCTTAAAACATTTAATTTAAAAAGAAACAACATGAGGGGGTATATTTTGCCATAGAAAGTATGATTAGTGCTGCAGAATGAAAAATTAGGGCACATTTTGAGTGACTTCTCAAATCCTTTTCTATTTCATTAAAACATTCTGACATGCAGTCTCCCAAAATGGCCACCAGAGACAAAAGAGCCCAAATGTAGCCCAAATATCACCCAGATGTAGCCCAAGTATAGCCCAATGACAGAATGTCCCAGAGTGTTCTAAAGAACAACTAGAGCGCTAACAGTCCTACCTATTACAAAGGTATAGCACACCTGGAGCCATCGTGATGGGAATAAAGTGGTAACTCTTAAAACATTTAATTTAAAAAGGAACAAAATGAGGGGGTATATTATGCAATAGAAGGTATTATTAGTGCTGCAGAAAGAAAAATTAGGGCACATTTCTAGTGACTTTTCAAATCCTCTTCTATTTCATTAAAAAATTCTGACATGCAGTCTCCCAAAATGGCCACCAGAGACAAAAGAGCCCAAATGTAGCCCAAATATCACCCAGATGTAGCCCAAGTATAGCCCAATGACAGAATGTCCCAGAGTGTTCTAAAGAACTACTAGAGCGCTAACAGTCTTACTTATGACAAAAGTATGGCACACCAGAAGCCATCTTGATTGGAATGAAGTGGTAAGTCTGAAAACACTCAATTTAAAAAGGAACAACATGAGGGGGTTAATTTTGCCATAGAAAGTATGATTAGTGCTTCAGAAAGAAAAATTAGGGCACATTTCTAGTGACTTTTCAAATCCTCTTCTATTTCATTAAAAAATTCTGACATGCAGTCTCCCAAAATGGCCACCAGAGACAAAAGAGCCCAAATGTAGCCCAAATATCACCCAGATGTAGCCCAAGTATAGCCCAATGACAGAATGTCCCAGAGTGTTCTAAAGAACAACTAGAGCGCTAACAGTCCTACTTATTACAAAGGTATGGCACACCTGAAGCCATCTTGATTGGAATAAAGTGGTAACTCTTAAAACATTTAATTTAAAAAGGAACAAAATGAGGGGTATATTTTGCCAAATGAATTATGATTAGTGCTGCAGAAAGAAAAATTAGGGCACATTTTGAGTGACTTCTCAAACCCTCTTCGATTTCATTAAAAAATTCTGACATACAGTCTCCCAAGATGGCCACCAGAGACAAAAGAGCCTAAATGTAGCCCACATATAACCCAGATGTACCCCAAGTATAGCCCAATGACAGAATGTCCCAGAGTGTTCTAAAGAACTACTAGAGCGCTAACAGTCTTACTTATGACAAAAGTATGGCACACCAGAAGCCATCTTGATTGGAATGAAGTGGTAAGTCTGAAAACACTCAATTTAAAAAGGAACAACATGAGGGGGTTAATTTTGCCATAGAAAGTATGATTAGTGCTTCAGAAAGAAAAATTAGGGATCATTTTGAGTGACTTCTCAAATCCTCTTCTATTTCATTAAAAAAATTCTGACATGCAGACTGAAACATGCACTTTGAATACCAGCAGCAGACGTCCCTGGTGAGCAGCAGCTTTACTACAGTGATCTAATGTGCAACTAGAGTGCTAACATTCAGAATTTATGGCAAATGTGTGACACATCTGAATGCCTTCTTGATGGAACCAAAGTAAACAAGCATTGAAAATGCAATAGATCTCGCCCTCGTTTAAGTTAAAGCCATTCTGTTTGTAATGAGGTAGCTTTTTAGCTTTGCTTTTATTAGTGTTTTTTCAACTTTCATGTAAATAACATGCATCTGTATGCATATAAGTATATGTATGCATGCATTTATGTTTGTATTTATATAGATATACAGATGATATATGTTTATATATGTATGTATATATATATATTCACTGAAAAAACCATAGGCTATAGACCATATATAGTTAGGAATTAGCATTTACAAAACCTTGAAAATTCACTGAAAAAACCATAGGTTATAGACCATATATAGTTAGGAATTAGCATTTACAAAACCTTGAAAATTCACTGAAAAAACCATAGGTTATAGACCATATATAGTTAGGAATTCGCATTTACAAAACCTTATTTTACTCACACAAAACCATTGAAATTCCATATATAGTTAGTTGCACTAACTATATATCGCGCACCCGCAATCCACTGCTGATGATGTCACATATTACATCATTCATGACATGGTCAGTGACATCACTGATGACATCTCAAATGTCATCACTGATGACATCACTGATGACAACTTCCAGTGACTGTATGTTTCTGTAAAGTTAAAATATGTCTTACATATTGAAGAATGAGTGGATGTATAAGTGTCTGGATGAAGGATTTAGTAGGTGCATGACTGACTGTATGAGTGAGTGATTAAATGTGTCTCACTGAGTGCATGGGTTAGTGACTAAACTGTCTTAATTTGTGCATCATTATGTCTGTTGTTCTGTAAACTGTTGCATGTGTTGATAAGTAGCTATATGAGTAACTATATGGGTTATTGATTGGTTGCCCAAGTATTTGTATGGGAGACTGAGTGTGTGTGTGGGTGGCTGGGAGGTGTATGACTCTGTGCATAGATGTGTGAGCAGTTGATTCACTAGATGTATGGTTTCAAAAGTGCATGTGGAAACAGCTGTATGGGCGGTTGACTGTGTGCATGAGTGTATTGGTGAGTGAATGGATATCTCAGTGCTACATGTCAAAGTAAGTACATATGTAAAACACAGTACATGTGAGAGTTGACATATATAAATAGCTGTGCATAAGAGCCAGTGAATGTGTGAGTGGCTGTATGGATCATTGTGAACTTGTATTAGGGATTGTATAAGAGAGTAAATATGTGTTAGTATATGTTTGAATAAGTAAAGTTTGTATAACTGTATAGTTGAGGAAATGGAGGTGTGATTGATTCTTTGCATGACTGACTAGGTGTGTCAGTAACTCCATGGATGAGTGACAGTCTGTGAGTGTCTGTTTACACTGATTGTATCTAAGGTTATATTAGAGTCTGAAGAGGTTCATCGTATTATCACATGAATGATATCATCAGTGATGTGATCAGTAATGTCAAATGAGATGTCATCAGTGATGTCATCAGTGATGTCATTTGAGATGTCATCAGTGATGTCATCAGTGATGTCACTGACCATGTCATGAATGATGTAATATGTGACATCATCATCAGTGGATTGCGGGTGCGCGATATATAGTTAGTGCAACTAACTATATATGGAATTTCAATGGTTTTGTGTGAGTAAAATAAGGTTTTGTGAATGCGAATTCCTAACTATATATGGTCTATAACCTATGGTTTTTTCAGTGAATATATATATATATATATATATATATATATATATATATATATATATATATATATATAATCGTACTTCACAAAAATAGCTTTTCAGTAAGCAGATGAACAGGCGGCCCCATAAAGTTCTTCGTGCCAAATTTTATTTTTCAAATATCCCGCACCAAAGCCGCCATGCCGCGTTTCGGTCCCACCTGGACCTTGATCACATGACGCGTTGCCTACAGTTAACCGCCCTTTAAAAGTGCCAATATCATTATTTACAGCTGTGCAAAGTCTATACAAAAACTGAAAGACAGACTACACATTTCAAACTGTGAAGAAAGACTACAAGAGTAAACACAGCCAAACAATTCATTCCTTCTTGAATAGCAGCGATCGGAAAATGCATTTCAACAAATTCATTGCAAGTTCCTAGATTTAAACCATGGCAAATGTATATAAGACAATAAATATATGACAATGTTTAAAAATATAAATATTATTATAACAATATTCATAAAATCAATAAACAATTCATTTTCAACCACTATTAAGTGCTGGTGCATCTTGTGTGCAATTATAATGCATATGCATACAAGCTGTTGGACCCAAACTGAATGTATAATGGAATGGGTCCCCATATTATCACTCAATGCCATGGTTGTGGTACTGCATAAATTCCGAAATTGCTGCTGCAAATAATTATACACACGGTTACCCATATGCTGGGGTTGTTACTGCATTCATGCCCAAGTGGGCAAGCACAGCTTACTGGAAGAATTTGTTCTAGGCAGAAAAGGGGTAGGTAATGGCCGAACTATTAAATAGTGATTTCTCATACCTTGAAATAATCCAAGGTGTATAGGTAAAAATATGTATTATAACAAATGTGAAGAGTGCCACTTAAGTGATATATAAAGAAATCTAAAAGAAGAGAAACCAAAAAGGAATTTATAAGATATGCACATAAGTTTGAGAATTTACGAGATTGGATAGCTTAGACTGCGCTTACATTGTTTGTCAGACCCATATTCCTATATACACATGAATTATGTTTTATAAACATGTGTATAGATCTTCGGTCACGTTCAAACCAAAGGGAGACTTAGTGTTTAATTCTAGAATGTATTTAGTCTCTAATTTGTGCAGTGCGCTCTCCCTGTTGCCCCCTCTACGTGACAAGGGTATGCAATCGATGGCAAAATAATTTAAAAGGGTAGGATTGCTGTTATGGACTACCTCGAAATGCCTCACCACCGGGTATGCCTGATCTTTATTTGTAATGGCGCGGATATGCTGAAGAATTCTCCTGTGCTCGGGCAATTTTGTACTGCCCACATAGCGCAGTGCACACGGGCATTCCAAAACGTATACCACGTATTCCATTTTGCAGGTAATTCTTTTGGTGATTTTGACAGGTTTAGGTAAGAAAGGGGTATTATAGGTTTTCACATTTTTGGCATGGTTACAAGCTTTACATGTTAGACATTTAAAGAACCCCTTCTGCTTTGATAACCAGTTTGTGGGTGATTTGATCTCCGCATTGCTTTTGACGATGCAATTTGCCATCGATCGAGCTTTTCTGAAAGCAAGTTGTGGCAATCGGTTATGTTGAGTCAAATCATCACCAATTATGGGGTCCCGTAGAAGTAAACCCCAATGGCGTTTAAGGATACGTCTAATTGCACCATGTTGTTTGCTAAAGCCTAAGATGACTCTGACTTTAGATGATTGGCTATCAGTCCCAATTGGGCTGATCCTACCCGAACCTAATACCTGTTCCCTGCTAAGGTTTCGAGTCCTGTTGATGGCTTTGTTCACAATGGAGGCTGCATAGCCTCTCATGAGAAATCTTTTCTTACATGCTGTCTGAGCAATTTTGCATTCCTGTTCATTGCTGCAAATGCGCTTGATTCTAAGCATCTCCCCATAGGGGATGCTATGTATCAAGTGCAAAGGATGATGACTCAATGCGTGCAGCAATGAATTGCCCGCAGTGGGCTTCCGGTAAAGCCTAGTGGATATGGAGCCATCAGATATAAAGACTTCCGTATCCAAAAAGACCTACGAGTCTTTACTCATGTGGGCAGTAAATTCCAGATTTAAATGGTTGGTATTTAAATCCATGACAAATTGAGTGGCTAATTCTTCTGACCCCCTCCAAATCAGGAAAAGGTAATCTATATACCTTAGCCACAAGGGGACATGTTCCTTCAAGATGTCCTCATACTGCCTATTGAGGACCTGCTCCTCCCACAGCCCCATATGCAAACAAGCATAGCTGGGAGAGAAGCAGGCCCCCATGGCAACGCCCCTTATTTGTTGAAAAATAGTGTTGTCAATAAAACTAATGATGCTCCAGACTCATTTTAACCATATCAACAAGCATCCTATTATGTAGATGGAAACATGCTGGCCTGCGATTTAGATAGTGTTCAATAGCCTTGACTCCATCAAGGTGACTGATGAAAGTATATAAGGAGGTCACATCCATGGTAATGAATAGTAGGTCATCCCCCCAAGAGATGTCTTTAATTTTACACAGAAAATCTGTGGTATCTCTAATGTATGATGGTAAAGACAATAGCCATTCCTGCAGGAAGTAATCCACATATTTGGATGTATTTTCTGTGATACTACCTATTGCTGAAATAATAGGGCGTCCCGGGGGTTTTTGGCTGTTTTTGTGGACCTTTGGTAAAAGATATAAAGATGGAATGACAGGGTGATCATTTTTTAAAAAAGAGATATTCGTCATTACTAATCAGCCCGCCACTCTTCCAAGCCACCAATTTACCATAGTAATTTGACCAAGAGGCTTTAACAATTTGCAAATTACTCTGTTTATAGCATAAAGTATTATTAAGCTGCAAATATGCCTCTTCCATATACAGCTGCTGAGGCCACAGGACAATGTTCCCCCCCTTGTCCGATTGTTTTACAATAAAGTTTTCATTGTCCTGCAGTTTTTTCATGAGTTCAATGTAACACCGCTGTTTATGGTTCAATTGAGCACTGTCTGAATAAATATGTTTGTATAGTTCCTTCAAGTCCAAAGTCACCTGTTCATGGAAAAGATCCAAATTATCATAAGGCATTATGGGCTGGAAAACCGACTTGGGTTTGAAAGGTGTCTTGATGGTGCCTCCCAAGTCCGTGTATTCCAACCCCAAATCAGTAATAGTGGTGTCTTGCCCCTCCTGTAGTTGTTGTAAGTCCTGATATAAATAGACATCCCCTGCTGACAATAACGGAGGACTCAGAGTGCTGTTGGATGCTTCTGTAGGTGTTTTCTTGGCTTTCAGTTTATGGAATTTCTGTAGCTTTAGTTTGCGGATAAACTTATAAACATCCATTCTAGTTTCAGAATAGTTAAAGCTACTCTCTGGACTAAAAGACAGGCCTAGTGCAAAGATTTGTAGTTCTGCCTTATTGAGGTTGACATCCGACAAGTTGATTACCGTATTTGATATCATGGAGGGATCTATTTCCGGTTCCACCTCCCTCTCATTGCTCTCTTTGGCGGCTTGTTCCCGCCTGCGTTTGCTGCAGCACCTCCGCTTGGCGCTACGTTTTGCATTTGCCCGCTTGTTTTTTGGGATGGTTGGCGATTTCTTAGAGTGTCTCTCCTGTCTTGGCACAGGCAATCCACCTCCTGTGCCAGGGATAATGTTAAAGCCCCCACTTTAGTATCTTGATGTGTCAGGTTCCCTTCTCCCTATATATATTAGTACAACAATGTCCCGAAAGCTTGAGGACGCACACAACAGCATCCAAAAAGCCAAGGCTTTATTTAACATGGAGAGCCGGCATCTCCATTTTAGGTGAAAGTTCTGTGTCGATGCGTTTCAAGGTGACAACCTTTTCCTCAGGACAGCTTGAGTCTGCACACAGATGTCTCCAATCGGTTCTTTATAAAACATGCACACGCCCCCCAGTGGGTCACGCAATGTCTGTGTTTAGTACAGTGCATGTTGGGACACGTAGTTCCCTTTGGAGAATTATTATTTTCCTTTAGTAGGTTTCGTGTGATCTCCATTAAAAACCAATTTGATGCCCTCAGTGGGCCCCCAAATGCCACGCTGGCTAAAATAACTCACAGTTGCTGTGCTGCTTGCGGACACAGCATAGTTCCTAAATGCCGCACAGCCTCTCCTTCTTTGTATGGTGTTGGTGCAGCCTTCCAAACGTGATATATCAGTTTAAACTTATCTTGCATGGTATAGGCAAACGCGGCGAAGGTATATCCATGTTAAAGGTATCCATGGTAAAGGCATTGAAAGAGAAATCAAGAATCACTTTTATAGCATCAACAATAAGTAGGACTTTGTCATTACATTTAGACAATGGAGGAAGGGTACAAGGCACAAATCTGAGTGAAAGGCAAGCTTATACTGACCAAAGAGTGGCAGTTTGGCATGCTTGGAGCTTTTTCCAAAGAAGTTCATGAAGACAGAGGGACTGATCAAAAGAAGTATCCAAACTAGTGGAGCCATTGTTGGCAACAACTGCTTACCTTGCCACTCTAGAGAAATTTTAGTACTAAAAAAAGTATTTATTTCCAAATAAGATGAACCTAGGATTTGGAACTTGGTGAGGCGACAAATTCATCCCTGTGGCAAAGCAGCCATGGTGTCTACAACATACAACTATGCCCTTCTCAGAGATTTTGGTTCCAAAACCGAAGGCTACAATGGAAATCTGATGACTGCATATTCATCCTCGAGGGACCCTCACTAGCATCATCATTTTGCCTTGCTTCCCTGGAGAGGTCTAATACTTAGAACAAAGACTAACAATGTATTTTAGACTTTTATGGTGTGGGAGCACTACCATAATTTGGTGGTGCTCCAGACTTGATGAATGTGCAGCAACCTTGCTCCACTTAGAGTTCAGTGAACATTTCTTTTGCTTGAACATCATCTGACTCTGGCAGCAGAAATCATCTGATCTCCCTGGGATGCCAGTCCACTGTGGCAGTCACCCTGTCCTATTTAGGATGGGGGAGTTACTCACTGTTTCTTCCTTCACTGGACCCCCATGAGATGCATGCAAGTCCAGGGAAAGAAGACTCTGGGGCATCAGGAACATTTGTCTTTTGTTTTCCAACACCAAAACTCCCATTCTGGGGGTTTGTAAATGCAAAGCAAAGCAAATCGGCAAGTATGATCTTTCAATATGATGATCCTACCAGCATTCAACAGTAATGGAATTGCATCCAGCAAACCAGCGAATAAACTTTCATTACATATATCTGCCAGGTAGAAGGGGGTGTGGTACCTAAATATGAATTCTAAAATATAACAAGAAATTTTATTATGCACAAAATTTCAAGGCTACCAACATAGCGTGGGACATAATGTCGATGATAAGTATATCACGTTTACATTTGTAAATAACATTAACACAAATAGGTATAATGTGTAATCTATATGAACACTATCTATGAACCCTAATGAAATAATTAAAACACTTCAAATTTAGTGTAAAATATCATTTAAATTAAGGGATTTAAATTAGAATAATCCCCTTCCAATATTAGTTTTTATTATACTTGTGAAGCTAAAGTTAGAGTAGTAAATCTGTCCCACCTGATTTCTCAAATCTTTGTTACTTGGAGTTGGAATATTACACCTGAACTCCCTTAATATTTGCACTTGAGTTGGACGCACAATAGTGAATCCGAACCCCTCTCCAAATTTCTGCACTTTCCTCAATGTATATGTGTGGTTGCAGTTAGAATAGTAAATGTGACTCCCTCCCCCCAAATATATGCAATTTTTAAAATTGCTTTTGTGATTGCAGTTAGAATACCAAACCTGACTTCTCCTAATATTTCCACTTTCCCCAAAATTTACTGAATTTGGAATAAGGATTTTATTCCTATTCCAGCTGAATTTACTTTGTATGTTATTGTCGTTGTACATTGATTTTTTCCAATGTTGGTGTACAGAGGGCATCAAGGACCGTGGGTGTGGGAGTCGCAGCATTGTAGTTGTAGAGGACGTACTAAAGAGTGGAGGCACAGATGGTGGGTTCCCTAGTTGAATGTGTGAGGATCATTCCAATAATAATATACTCCACATCAACATGGTAATAGCCCTATTGGACAGATTCTGCTACTTCACAGAAATTGTAGTAATTTGGATGACTATTACAGTCAGTCAGAGATTCTTAATTAGAAATTACTCAACAGGGCTTATCCCAGAAAGTTTATCGGACATGCATATAAAAGAGCAAAGTATTGCAATCGAGAAACTTTTTTCCAGATGAAAGAAATGAGTAGCCCGAAAGAGACAAGATTATGCGTTATTACCTTTTCAAAAATAGGCAACCAGATAAGAAATTTGATCAGCTGATATGTATTAAATAGCAAGGGGAAAGAAAGGAGCCAGGGGCATCTATTTTACATTCAAGAAGAATAAGAATTTAAAGAATAGTGTGGTACACACACAAATTAGGAGGAGAGTACAATTCAGCGTGGCAGACATGTCCAAAATAGTTGACAAGTTTCCAGTTGCAGACAGTCGTTGCTGGAGACCCAGACGTAAAACAGTCATTAGTTTTAAATGTTGATCTTGTTTTATTTGTGAATTCATGTTGGAAGGTACCCATATGGAATGCCATGGCAAGAAATTTCAGACTAACTTTATGGCTAACTGCAGAATTAAGAATGTTATATACATACTAATGTGCCCCTTTGTGATGGGCGATGTCCGTGACACCAGCAGAGAATTTAGAAGCAGGCCTTGCCCATACAGTTTGGCTATACAGCACTGAG
Source organism: Lissotriton vulgaris (assembly GCF_964263255.1). NCBI lineage: Eukaryota > Metazoa > Chordata > Amphibia > Caudata > Salamandridae > Lissotriton > Lissotriton vulgaris. Next base: position 2,095,913,878 of record NC_141687.1, read on the forward strand.
AAGTGTGTAGCTCCCCTAGTAAAGCATTGTGCCAAAATAAACCACAATGAAAATGAAATCAAGTGGTTGATTTTAGAAAACAAATCTATGTCAGGGAGTTCTATTTTCATGTCAGAAAGCAACATACCCTTCTTGTAAGAAATTGGGTGTTTGAATGAGGGGGTGGAATCCCCACTCAGGTAATAACCATTGTTTTTTCAGGTTGATCCACAAAAGTCACAAAATTAGCCTGTGCTTGGCTCTCTGGTAGCTTGACACAAAAGCAATCAATCAATCATAACACTTGTATAGCGCGCTACTCACCCGGGAGGGTCTCAGGCGCTTGGGGGAGGGGGTCCGCTACTGCTCGAACAGCCAGGTCTTGAGTTGTCTCCTGAAGACGAGATGGTCCTGGGTCAGTCGAAGATGGATGGGGAGGGAGTTCCATGTCTTGGCCGCCAGGTAGGAGAAGGATCTGCCTCATGCGGTGGCTCTTCGGATGCGTGGTACGGAGGCGAGGGCGAGGCTGGTAGATCGTAGCTGGTGGTGGGCGTGTAGAAGGTCAGTCGGTCGTTGAGGTACTTGGCGCCCAGGTCGTGGAGAGACTTGTGTGTGTGGGTGAGGAGCCTGAACGTGATCCTCTTGTTGATGGGGAGCCAGTGCAGGTCCCTCAGGTGGCCGGAGATGTGGCTGCGTCGGGGGATGTTCAGGATGAGTCGGGCGGAGGCGTTCTGGATGGATGAGTCGGGCGGAGGCGTTCTGGATGCGTTGGAGTCTCCTCTGTAGCTTGGCTATGGTTCCGGCGTAGAGGGTGTTTCCGTAGTCCAGTCGGCTGGTGATGAGTGCCTGGGTGACCGTCTTCCTGGTTTCGGTCGGGATCCATCGGAAGATCTTGCGGAGCATGCGTAGGGTGTTGAAGCACGATGAGGAGACGGCGTTGACTTGTCTGGTCATCGAGAAGGAAGAGTCCAGGATGAAGCCCAGGTTGCGTGCGTGGTCTGTTGGTTTGGGAGCGGTGCCCAGGGCGGGAGGCCACCAGGAGTCGTCCCAGGAGGAGGGCGATGGCCCCAAGATGAGGACTTCCGTCTTGTCCGAGTTCAGTTTCAGGCGGCTGTTCTTCATCCACTCGGCGAAGTCTTTCATCCCTTCGTGTAGGCAGGTTCTGGCGGTGTCGGGGTCCCTGGTGAGGGAGAGGATCAGCTGGGTGTCGTCGGCATAGGAGATGATGTTGAGGTTGTGTTGGCGTGCGATGGCTGCAAGTGGTCTCATGTAGACGTTGAAGAGGGTGGGGCTGAGTGATGATCCTTGTGGTACGCCGCAGATGACTTCGGTGGCCTCGGATCGAAACGGAGGGAGACAAACTCTCTGTGTTTTTTTCTGGCGAGGAACGAGATGATACACTCCAGTGCCTTCTCTTGGATGCCGGTGTTGCTGAGGCGTTGAACTAGGGTGCGGTGGCAGACCGTGTCGAACGCTGCGGAGAGGTTCAGGAGGATGAGTGCCGCTGTTTCCCTGTTGTCGAGCAGGGCTCGGATGTTGTCCGTGGCTGCGATCAGGGCGGTCTCGGTGCTGCGGTTGGCTCTGAAACTGGATTGCGAGGGGTCGAGCGATCCGTTCGTCTCGAGGAAGGCGGCCAGCTGTCTGTTGACGATCTTCTCGATGACTTTGGCAGGAAAAGGGAGGAGCGAGATGGGGCGGAAGTTCTTGAGGTCGGTGGGGTCAGCTGTTGGTTTCTTCAGTAGGGCGCTGAGCTCGGCATGCTTCCAGCTCTCCGGGAAGGTGGCGGTGTTGAAGGAGGTGTTGAATAAGGCAATCAGGCTTATTATATAGGGGATTTGTAAAGTATTTATGCAGCATGCAATATAGTGAAAACATAACAAAAGAAAAATTCAGTAAATTTAGAAAAATTTAGTAAATTTGAATACATACTATGATATTAGGACAGCAAAATCCAATCAGTAAAACCGCAGATATTCAAAGTTTTATGTTGATATAGCATCTAAAACCCCAAAGCGTTATTTGCAATCACATTGTCGTGCTAGACCGGGGAAAAATCACAAGTCCTGGTCAACCGCGATGGAGCCCTGGTCGGATAGCGGGACCAGGTTAGCCCCCAGTAAAAGTTATCTTCTCAAAGTCCAGTGCAAATAGTTCCATTCGAGGTAGAGAAGACCGCAAGGAACAGGGTAAACGTCATGGATGGTCACCACTGTAATATAAAGATCCGGTCAGGCATCGCAGACGGTCATTTCTGGAGCTTAGCATTGACACTCATCGTGGCAGTCCTTGCTGTAGCGCAAAGTGGAGATCTTGCAATGCTGGTCGGTGCGGGCTGTAGCTTTATGCTGCTGAGCAAATAGTAAAGTTTACCAGAACTTAACTGTGGCAGTTGTCGTGGGCGACAGAGTTTTGGCACAAACATGCTATTTGCGGTCATGAGCAGGGCTCAGGCAGTGCAGTTGTAGGCCCAAGCAGGTCTTTTGCCGCAGGGCAGGTGGACAGGTGCAGTGAGGTCTCTGGAGCTTTTTATCTCCCTGCATCTCAGACAGGAGGTCAGACACCTGCCCCTTGGGGTCACTCAGGTAGCTTTGGATGAAGGTAGTAGGTGCAGTCTTCCTTCTCAGAGATCAGGAATGTCCTCACGCAGCAGGGGCCATCCTCTCTGGGTCAAGTAAGTCCTCAAGCAGCAGGGTAATCTTCAGGTGGGAACAAGGAGATCCTCTGGGAAACAAGGCAGTCCTTCTCTAATGTCAAAAGGTTGTGGAGTGTACTGAAGAGTGGCTCTGGAGGTCTAATACTTATACCTAGTTTTAACCTTTGAAGTGGGGGATTCCCTGTACTACCCCCATATTTGGTTCTGGAAAGTTCTTCTTTTCCTCTGTAAAGGTCACAGGAAGTCTGGGGTGAAAGGAAGTCTGGGGTAAAAAAAGACTAGTGTCAGTGTCAGATTCCCTTTTGTGTACTGAAGGCAAAGCAAATTGAAATATAAGTGCTGCTATAAAAAGCTCCATCTTCAACCATCTTGTCAGGATGACCCTTCCTGCCAACATCTGGACCCCTTTTGTCTCACTGCCTGGGAGGAATACACAAACCCCACAAGGAGAGCCATTCACAGCCATGTGAACTAGGGAAGTGACAGAAGGCACAAATGATTAGGTCAAGAAAATGACAGATTCTAAATGTGGCATTTTCAGAATTGTGACTTGAAATTCAACTTTACTGTTGCTTGTATGTTAAATACCTTGAAAAAACAATAGACAAGAGGTATTTTTCCAAACAGGAACTGTTCATTAAATAGTGAGGCCGGAAGAACAGATAGAGGCATAGGGTCTTATGACTGTCTCAACTTACAACCGGTCTCAAATGAGATTTTTCTACAATTTGTTGAAAGTCATAAACAATTCCGTCTATCCTTTTTTGGTAAAAAATGTGAACGGCTGTCTGTAGAGTTGTAAATTAAGGTATCTGATGGGGAACACATGATCACTGCGTGCACTGTTTGTGCTATATCCTTATTGGCTACGTGTTCCAAACTTTATGCTGCATCTGACTTTATGGTGTTTTGGGAGCACACTTACTCGTCCGGCCATGTATGCTTCATTGGGGCAAATCTCCCTGGACCTTTTTGGTGTCGCTGTGTCCATCTGTGGGATTGATCTGGGATTTTCTGATAGTGGATTTGTCTTCCAGCTACATGGCACCACAGAGCTTGCCTAACTATTTATTTCTAAGTCAGGGTTGACGTGGAGTTCATAACGGGTGAATTTGTTAATGAAGATGTGATTTTGTTTTTATATACGAATGTTTCCTTTTTCAAATTGACATCAACTTTCTCAATATTAACATTATCATTAAATTGAATTTTAAATTAGAATTATTAGTGTCTAAACAACATATTTCTACCTGCTACCAATCCAATCCAAACCAAGCACTTACTAAATCCAATCCAACCCAAGCACTTACTAAATATAATAAGGTAGCCCAGTGTTAGCCAATGGAAGAGATAGTACTTATAGTAGTGAAAAATTACTTTAGGGGTCTATCACTACCAGGACATGTAAAAAGTATCCCAGATGTCCTACTTATAAAATACAATACACCCTGCCCTATAGGCATGTAGGGAAGTGGCAGGCCTGAGACATTTTTTTTAAAGGGTACTTCAGTGGGTGGCATAATGAGTGCTGCTGGTCCTGGGTACATGTAGTACCACTTACTAGGGCTGCAAATTACAGAAATGTGCCAGTTAGGCAGTTAGACATAAGTCAATTTTACCATGTTTGAAGGAGAGATCACAAGTACTTTAGCACTAGCTAGCTGTGGTAAAGTATGCAGAGTCCTAAAGCTATCAAAAATGAATTCAGCAAAACAGGAGGAGTGAAGGCAAATGTTTTGTCGGTGTACCATGCTAAGGATGTCAGGTCTAACACTTCTTTTTTGAGAAATATGGGTCTGTGATTGGGGATGTATGCCCCTTCCAAAACTGTGGCAGTTTTTAACATCTTCCGTGCTCATGCCGAGCTCAGCTCGTCATGAGTCACGGTGCCGCTGTGCTCATGACAAGCTGAGATCGTCATGACACGTGCAGCGCTCACACGCTGGGCTAATTCCTCTGCTGTACTGAGCATTCTATTAAAATAGGCGTTGTCATGACGAGCTCAACTCATCATGAGCATAGCGCCACCGTGCTGAGGGACGAGCTGAGCTTGTCACGAGCACTGCGGCGCTGCGCGCACCCCTGCTCCCCCAGCACAGCGGGGGAATTAGCTCCACAGGGAAGGTGTTAAGGTTTTTCAGCACTTTAGCGTGGACCTTTTCAAATTCACAGAGTTATATCAAATTCAACAATGTTAGTAGATTTCTTATTCAGGACTTTAGTGTTAAACCTTTCTATCTCAAAGTAGGGACGGCAAACTTGATTTCAGCAGTAACTGCTAAGGTATTTTTGGCATTTCAGTATTGAGCTTTTCTTTTTTACAGCAGGAATGACAAAAATGACAAAGGCTTGGTTTTATTATAATTATATATTTTCTTGTTTACAGGATGGCCTGTATATTTAAGTAATGGGGCTCCCTTGAGGTAGTGCTCCGAAGGAAAATCTTACTCTGGGTGACTGTGTTACCCAGCGTCATCACTATGGGAGGTAGCCTTTTTCACGCAGGCACTATTTGGCAGCAAGTTTGAGCAGAGACTGTGCCTCGACCCACTTGGGATGCCAAAGAACGTTTACTAACATACAACTCAGTCTGGACTCACTGGAGTTGTATTTGGTGTAACTACGAAGACCAAGATGCTTCGAAATAGGCCACGCCCACCAGGGAGGTCATTTTATATCATAAATGCTGCACTTTCCGGTCCTGCGCTGTGTGTTTCATTTGTGCCACTGACAAAGAATCGAATGATTTGAAAAACTTTTGGCAAGGATATGGTAATGAGGACAATCTGTGTTCACTTTGTGTGCAGCCTGCGTGAATAAATAATAAGGATATTACCTACCTGTAGCTGCTCTTTCCATTGGAGGTAACTCTTTTGATGTGTTTATAGCGGCCTGTCTCGGTCGCGGAGAGAGCCCCGCCGCTAAAACTGCATTTCCCGAGATGTGCTACCCAGCGTCATACTTATGGGAGGTAGCCTTTTTCACGCAGGCACTATTTGGCAGCAAGTTTGAGCAGAGACTGTGCCTTGACCCACTTGGCATGCCAAATAACCTTTACTAACATACAACTCAGGCTGGACTCACTGGAGTTGTATTTGGTGCAACTACGAAGACCAAGATGCTTCGAAATAGGCCACACCCACCAGGGAGGTCATTTTTTTATCATAAATGCTGCACTTTCCGGTCCTGCACTTTGTGTTTCATGTGTGCCACTGACGAAGAATCGAATAATTTGAGATGCGTTTGGCAAGGATATGCTAATGAGGACAATCTGTGTTCACTTTGTGTGCAGCCTGCGTGAATGAAAAATAAGGACTATTACCTACCTGTTGCGGCTCTTTCCATTGGAGGTAACTCTTTTGATGTGTTTATAGTGATACACCTCACTGGGCTCTTCTCATTTCTCCTCACTTCCAGGGGGGCTGAGCGTGGCGCGGGTGGAACGGTCTAGTGCTCCCAACGCTCACGCTACTTAATTCATGCAAAAAAGGGCACGCCTTGAAAGCGCCTAAGGCAAGCCCGTCTGCGCCCGTCCGCGCCTGGACGGTGCCAGGGGTCGGGACCCCTGTTCCTGCTACGACAATTAGGAGAGTTTTTACTGCAGAACAACTGCGGGCCCTCAGAGGTGGGGTTGACGCCATCTGCCTACACTCCATGCAGATGCTGGGTAGGCAAAGTGAGTGTGAGTACTGTGGCTTTGTACTGACACCAGATGAGGAAGCTAGGGATAAAAAGATGTGCTTAGATCATCCTGCACATCCCTTCACTGTTTCCTTTTGAACTGTAGATTGCTCAATAATCATAGGTTAGAAATCAGCGATCTTCATAGAGGCTATGAACCAGCTATATTATTTCTGGTTGAAACATGGCTTAATGAGGCGTCCGCCCCTGATATACTAGAGGCTATACCCGTGGGAGGATTGGTGTCGTTACAACGCAGGCTATTACAACGCCTGCTGTTACAACGCAGTTTTTACATCGCATACCACTACAACGCATAGTGCTTTTAAGCGCTGGATAGTGATTTATTTAATTTACTATTCCAACTCCAGTCCCCGTGGATAGTAGGGAAGGTGTTGGACAGTAAATTAAATATATTCCCTATCCTAGAGCGCCCCCCAGGCGCAATGCGTTGTAATGGTTTGCGTTGTAATGGTTGCGTTGTAATGGTAGTGCGTTGTAATAAATGCGTTGTAAGTGATGTTTCCCCCGTGGGATATTCAATCTTGAGGGTGGACGGGATCGGCCAGAAGGGGGGCGGCATTGCCGCTATTTTTAGGAGTGATCTTCAACTTAAATTGGAGAAAGTTTTGCTCTACAGTTGTGAAGTGGCCTTTTTCATTCTGAACATCTCAAGCTCCTTTTCTGTGTCTAGACTACTTATGTATAGACCCCCTGGTCCGGGGAGATGAAGTAGTGTGGCTCACTGGTTAGAGGCGGCAGACCCGAGAGCAGAGGACGGCCCGGGACCAGGGTTCGATTCCCGGCGCGGCAGGTTTCTGGACCAGGGTCAGCGGACTCGATAATTCTCTCGCCTCGGTGCCCACTCTGATCAGCGATCACACTCGGCAACTCTGGGCATTAGCTTGCCTCATCTTCACTAACGGCCCCACCAGACCGCCGGGGATGCCTGGTCTCACCCTGGAGATACCCAATAAGGGACCATCTCTCAGGGAAGCCAGGAAGGGTTTCGCAGCGGTCGAAGCGCCTTGGGACCCTCCAGGTAAGTAGTGCGCTATATCAATGCCTATACATTTACATACATTTACATTTATTGATGAGCTTATGGAAATTCTCCCTTCATATGTCTTTCGCTACTCTAATTTTCTCCTTTTAGGGGATTTTGATTTGCAATTGGAAAACAAAGGCTGTAAAGAGTCAGCCGAGTTTTCTGTTGGTTTTCAGGCACTGGGTCTGAATCAATTGGTTCATTCAGCCAAAGGTCACACATTGGATAATTTTTTTACTAACTGGGCTGGGACAGTTGCCTCATCTCCTATTCCTGTAGGTTGGTCAGACCATTATTTGTTATCTTTTACTTTATTGTTGCCGGGTCAGGTCCTCCTTGAGAGTTGCCCAAAACCGACATTGGTCCGGAAGTGGGCGTTATTAACTCAGGATGACTTTTAAGGAGCTCTGGAGGATAGCCTCCCAGAGGTGGGGGATAACATCCTGAATGCCGATAATGTAATATCTAGTTGGATGTTGGAGGTAGTGAACTCCCTGATCCGTTAAAACAATGTAAAAGTGGTCGTACCTCTGCCTCTGCAAAACGGTTCTCGCCTGATTTGGCGCTAATGAGAAAAAATTGTAAGCATCCTGAGTGCCAATGGAGGAAGAGCTACAGGGATGAGAACAGACTGAAATATCTGGAGGCTTTGAAGGTCTACCACTGTCAGATCCGGAGAGTGCGTAGGGAATACTATTCTGGGCAAAGAGATCAAGCTAAAACCTCAACGAAGGCCATTTTTCAGGTTGTGAAACAACTGTCCTCTCTGGAATGAGTGACACCTGCTCTTCCTGTTTCTATGGACTACTGTAATAAGGTCGCTAACTTTTTTACTGATAAGATTGCTAAGATCTATGCCACCTTTCCATAAAGCAGCAGGAGTTATTTTCCTGCAACTGGCTTGGATACTCCGGGGCCTGAGGACGTGTTTGTCCTTCATCCTCTGTTGGAAGCTGGGGTCATCAGGCTTATGGAAGTGGTTAAATCTGGGTCTCCTTTAGACCCAATCCCTCCTACATTTCTGCTGCTGCGAAAGAAAATGATTGCCCCTATCTACACCTCGCTTTTGAACTTGTCATTCCAAACTGGTCAGGTTCCTAGCAATTGGAAACATGCTATGGTGGTTCCGTTGCTGAAAAAACCTTCATTGGACCCTGCGCTCCCTGAAAATTTAAGACCTATATTTCTTCTTCTTTATGTAGCAAAAATTGAATAGAAACATCTGAATGGACAACTCTCTAAGTTTTTGGAAGAGAGGCGGGTCCTGCATGATACTCAGTCTGAGTTCAGGACTGGTACCGAGTCCGCCCTCTTGCTGGCGACCGAAGTTTTGCGGGCTGCGGCTGATGAGGGTAGGACTGCGTCCTTGATTCTGCTGGACTTGAGCGTCGCGTTCAACATGGTCTCTCACAGCCTTCTATTAGAAAGGCTAAGGGAGGCTAAGGTCGGAGCTATCATGTGGACCTGGGTGAAGAATTTTCTGGCAAAAAGATCCTTCCAGGTTTTGCAACATTCTTTTAGTTCCAGAATCTGCACTCTAAATCAGGGGGTGCCTCAGGGTTCGGCTCTTAGCCCAACTCTTTTTAATATCTATATGCGCCCACTTGCAGATATTGTCCTGAAAAATGGAATTCAGTCATATGCTGATGACACTCAGCTAGTTGTTACTCTGGAACACAAGGAACCCGAAAGAGCTGCAGATTTTAGAGCTTGCTTGGGGGATCTTATGGATTGGATGAGACTGAGCTGCCTTCAGCTTAATCCAGGGAAGACAGAAGTGATGGTGGTGGGAAAACAGCCCTCTCTCTGGACACAGCTCAGGTTGCCCGTAGCACTGGGTTCTTGTCCAGTGCCGAAAGCCTAGGTAAAAAATCTGGGTGTATGGTTCGACGATGATCTTTCATTCTCTTTGCAAATGTCAGCTGTGGCCGGGGCCTCCTTTGGCATTCTGAGGGTGATACGTAAGATCTTGGATTTGCTCCCTCTAGATGCTAAAATTCAATTGTACAGGCGATGTGACTATTGCAATGTCCTGTTTATGGGGGTAACGGCTAAAAATCTGAACATCTTGCAGAAAGTCCAGTGGATCTAAGGACAACTGAGTCGGAGTCCTTGTTTCACAAAAAATTGGAGACTTTGCTGTTCCGCTCTTCCTATGGAGGAATGTAGTGGTCGGGTTCCACTTAGTTGGAGGCCCGCGTGTGTGGCAGTTGGTGTGGCTCTGTTTTTCTTAGCACGGGGACACTCCAGTTGGAGTAACCATGGTCCTTTACAAGCTCACTAATAATAATAATAATAATAATAGCGGCCTGCCTTGGTCACCGAGAGAGCCCCTCCGCTAAAACGGCATTTCCCGAGATAGGCTACCCAGCGTCATCACTATGGGAGGGGGAGGCGTTTTGGATGCGTTGTAGTCATCGTAGGTGTTTGGCTGGGATTCCTGCGTGGAGTGCGGTGCTGTAGGCCAGTCTGCAGCTGACCAGGGCCTGTGTCACTGTTCTTCTTGTTTCAGTCGGGATCCACTTGTAGATCCTGTGGAGCATGCGGAGGGTGTTGTAGCAGGAGGAGGAGACAGCGCTGACCTGCTTAGCCATGGAGAGGGAGGAGTCGACGATGAATCCTAGGTTGCATGCATAGTCGGTGGGTGTTGGTGCTGTTCCCAGTGTGGTCGGCCACCAGGAGTCGTCCCAGGCTGAGGGGGTGGGTCTGAGGATAAGTACCTCGTCTTGTCCGAGTTCAGCTTCAGACAGCTGTTCCTCATCCAGTCGGCGACGGCCTCGTGGAGGTTGGTTTTGGCGGTTCCTTTAGACCCAATCCCTCCTACATTTCTGCTGCTGCGAAAAAAAATGATTGCCCCTATCTACACCTCGCTTTTGAACTTGTCATTCCAAACTGGTAAGGTTCCTAGCAATTGGAAACATGCTATGGTGGTTCCGTTGCTGAAAAAACCTTCATTGGACCCTGCGCTCCCTGAAAATTTAAGACCTATATTTCTGCTTCCTTATGTAGCAAAAATTGATGAGAGACATCTGAATGGACATCTCTCTAAGTTTTTGGAAGAGAGGCGGGTCCTGCATGATACTCAGTCTGAGTTAAGGACTGGTACCGAGTCCACCCTCTTGCTGGCGACCAAAGTTTTGCGGGCTGCGGCTGATGAGGGTAGGACTGCGGCCTTGATTCTGCTGGACTTCAGCGTCGCGTTAAACATGGTCTCTCACAGCCTTCTATTAGAAAGGCTAAGGGAGGCCGGGGTCGGAGGTATCATGTGGACCTGGGTGAAGAATTTTCTGGCAAATAGATCCTTCCAGGTTTTGCAACATCCTTTTAGTTCCAGAATCTGCACTCTAAATCAGGGGGTGCCTCAGGGTTAGGCTCTTAGCCCAACTCTTTTTAATATCTATATGCGCCTACTTGCACATATTGTCCTGAAAAATGGAATTCAGCTGTTGTCATATGCTGATGACACTCAGCTAGTTGTTACTCTGGAACACAAGGAACCCGAAAGAGCTGCAGATTTTAGAGCTTGCTTGGGGGATCTTATGGATTGGATGAGACTGAGCTGCCTTCAGCTTAATCCAGGGAAGACAGAAGTGATGGTGGTGGGAAAAAAGCCCTTTCTCTGGACACAGCTCAGGTTGCCCGTAGCACTGGGTCCTTGTCCAGTGCCGAAAGCCTAGGTAAAAAATCTGGGTGTATGGTTCGACGATGATCTTTCATTCTCTTTGCAAATGTCAGCTGTGGCCGGGGCCTCCTTTGGCATTCTGAGGGTGATACGTAAGATCTTGGATTTGCTCCCTCTAGATGCTAAAATTCAATTGTACAGGCGATGTGACTATTGCAATGTCCTGTTTATGGGGGTAACGGCTAAAAATCTGAACATCTTGCAGAAAGTCCAGTGGATCTAAGGACAACTGAGTCGGAGTCGTTGTTTCACAAAAAATTGGAGACTTTGCTGTTCCGCTCTTCCTATGGAGGAATGTAGTGGTCGGGTTCCACTTAGTTGCAGGCCCGCGTGTGTGGCAGTTGGTGTGGCTCTGTTTGTCTTAGCACGGGGATACTCCAGTTGGAGTAACCATGGTGCTTTACAAGCTCACTAATAATAATAATAATAATAATAATAATAATAATAATAATAATAATAGCGCCATGCCTTGGTCACCAAGAGAGCCCCGCTGCTAAAACGGCATTTCCCGAGATAGGCTACCCAGCGTCATCACTATGGGAGGGCGGAGGCGTTTTGGATGCGTTGTAGTCATCGAAGGTGCTTGGCTGGGATTCCTGCGTGGAGTGCGTTGCTGTAGGCCAGTCTGCTGCTGACCAGGGCCTGTCTCACTGTTCTTCTTGTTTCGGTCGGGATCCACTTGTAGATCCTGTGGAGCATGTGGAGGGTGTTGTAGCAGGAGGAGGAGACAGCGCTGACCTGCTTAGCCATGGAGAGGGAGGAGTCGACGATGAATCCTAGGTTGCATGCATAGTCGGTGGGTGTTGGTGCTGTTCCCAGTGTGGTCGGCCACCAGGAGTCGTCCCAGGCTGAGGGGGTGGGTCTGAGGATAAGTACCTCGTCTTGTCCGAGTTCAGCTTCAGACAGCTGTTCCTCATCCAGTCTGCGACGGCCTCGTGGAGGTTGGTTTTGGCGGTGTGAGGGTCCCTGGTGAGGGAGAGGATGAGCTAGGTGTCGTCAGCATAGGAGATGATGTTGAGGTAGTGCTGGCGGGCCACTTGTGCAAGGGGTGGCATGTAGATGTTGAACAGCGTCGGGCTGAGGGATGAGCTCTGGGGGACGCCGCAGATGATGTTGGTGGCTTTGGATTGAAAGGGTGGGAGGCGGACGCTCTGGGTTCTGCCGGAGATGAAGGACGTGGTCCAGCCAAGGGCCTTCTCATGGATTCCGGCTTCTAGGAGGCATGTCTTCAGAGTGCAATGGCAGACAGTGCCGAAGGCGACCGATAGGTCCTAGAGGATGAGGGCTGATGTTTTGTCATTGTCTAGTTGGCGCCTGATGTTGTCTGTGGCGGCGATGAGGGCTGTCTCGGTGCTGTGGTTTCGTCTAAATCCGGACTGGGACGGGTCTAAGATATTGTCGTTTTCCAGGTGGTGGACCAGTTGTCTGTTGACGTTTTTTTCGATGACCTTTGCCGGGACCGGGAGCAGGGAGATGGGCCTGAAGTTCTTGATGTCCTTGGGGTACGCCTTGGGCTTCTTGAGGAGGGCGTTGATTTTGGCGTGCTTCCAGCTTTCCGGGGAATGTTGCTATTTCGAAGGAGATGTTGATGTTGGCTGTAAGTTCGATGTAGTACTGATTCCCGATTGTGAAGCTGCAGTTTTTAAATGTACTCTGACTCCTCACTTCACTCTCTCTGGGTTGCTGGTACACCGCCCCCAGGCCCTGCTGGCTATTGGGCCATGAATTTCCCTGACCCCGTCTCCCCTCTACTACTCTACTCAACTAATTTTACTATTATAGGTGATCTTAATCTCCACCTTAAGGATTTCAACTGTACGACCTGCAGCACTTTTGTCTCTGACTTAGCGGCTATGAATATTTTACTTCATAACAGAGGGCCCACACACAAAGCTGGTCACCTCCTTGATTTTTCAAATCTACCTTCCCTTCATTGCCCACCAGCCATTCCACTGTGCTGATCTGACCACTTCTTAGTGGGTTTCAGTCTTGAAGTTCCTCGCCTCGTACAGGTGAATAGTCATATCTCTGCTTTACCTTCTAGGAATTGGAAAAATCTTGACCTTACCAAGTTTAATCTATTCTTGTCCAATAATCCTCCAACTTTTCCAAACAATGTGGCACTGGACCAGGTGGCATTTCAAGAGTGGATTCAACTAGCTGTTGATACCTGCCTCAGTTAGAAAGTTTGGGAATACAATAGCGGTGCGTAACCAATAGTTTAAAGAAATAAATTAATTATAAAGGCAAAGATTTGGTATTGTGAATACTCTACAATACTGATAATTCATATCCAAAATAGTTCTGAAAGAGCTTCTGTACTCAATTCACAATTTACGGAGTACATACATACAAAGTGACCACAATAGAAAAAGCGCCAAGGCAATTGATTACAATACTTTTGCTTAGTTTATTTACACAAATATATACACATTTTAGAGCATGTAAAACGTTTGCCAAGAAGGTAAGAAGTAGAAAGAAAGATGGTGGTGAATTAGGAAAGTATATATCAAAAGAAAAAGTACAAAAATAAATCAACACCCACCCGCCCCGTGGTTCACCGATGATCTAAAAATGGAAAAACCCAAATGTAAGAATTCGGAGCGTCGATGGCAAAAGACCTATGCACCTGATGCCAAAATTGCCTATCTCACTAACAAACGGGCTTATTATTCTCATTGTAGGTCCGCACGTGCCACCTATGTTTCCACATCCATCATTCAGGTCAAAAATTGTCCTAAAACCTTATTCAACATGGTCAAAGATCTATCTGGCTCTGCTACAATGCAACCTCATCCCAGTCTAAACCAGACTCAATGTGAGAATCTTGCCCAATTTTTCCTTAATAAAGTGGAAACGATCTATTCCAATTTGGCTAGCACCATCCTCCCCTCCTCTCCCCTACCTAATGCTAGCATGGATTAATTTGCCTCAGTGTCCGAAACCTGCACTGCTCAATCACACATGATCACTCTTGACACCTGGCCACTCCTGGATTTTGTAACATTGACACAACACCTCAGTCAAATTAAATCAGGATCCTCATGTGATTTATTGCCCATTGCGGTTTTAGAGCAAATTAGACCACCTGCACTTAACCACATCCTTCACCTTCTCAACACATCCTTAACGACTTCCACAGTTCCCCCTGACTGGAAACACGCAATGGTATTCCCATTATTTAAAAAAATGGACTCTGACCCTGCTCGCCCGTCTAATTTTCATCCAATTTCACTTTTGCCCGCCCTCTCAAAGATTCTCGAGAGACACATTAACAGGCATTTATCGAAGTTTATTGAAACCAATGGGCTGTTGCACCCTTCCCAGTCTGGTTTTAGGACTGGTCACCCCACTGAGTCCACCCTCCTAGGGGTTACTAAAATGCTTTGATGCAACATTGATGCAGGCTGAACCATGGCCTTGGTACTGCTTGAGGGCGGCCTTTGACACGCTCTCTCATACCGTATTCTTAAAGGCCTTCCAATCCTCTGGTGTCACTGGGACGGCTCTGAACTGGCTTAGTTCTTTTCTTTCGGACCTCACCTTTCAGGTCTTTTCATCCACCTCCTAATCCAAGCCTCACTCTTCACCATACGGGGTCCCTCAAGGTTCTATTATCAGCTTCCTGTTGTTCAACATTTACGTCAGACCCCTGGCAGTTCTGGTTGAAGAATCTGGGCTGTCGCTTTTTTCATATGCTGACAATACCCAGATTATCTTCTCCCTCTCAGCCGAAAAAACCTCTGAGCCATCCGCACTCAGATCTGGCCTTAGTAAAGTTGAGGCCAGGATGAACGCCAACTTTTTTAAACTTAATGGCGATAAAACTGAGGTCCTGATTCTGGGGAATGAACGTGGTGTCTGGGGCCCTCAACATCGGCCGCCAGAAATGGGCTTGTTCCCTCAACCCTCTACCCAAGTACGCAACCTAGGCTTCATTATCGATGACACTCTCTCTAGGCGGCAACAAGCCACCAAGGTTGCTGCCACTTGCTTCACCATCTAAAAATGGTTACGGAAGATTGTGTGGATGCTCCCACTTGATGCCCAGCGTACCGTAATCCAAGCCCTTGTAACATCTAGGCTGGATTATGGGAATATTCTGTATTTGGGTACCAACAGAGAGGTAACATGCAAATTGCAACGAGTACAAAACCCGGCTGCTACACTGTTCTGCTGAGCACCAAAAATTGCCCCGACGTCCGGGCTGCTGGTAGCCCTCCTCTGGCTTCCAATGGAGAAACTGGTCAAGTTCAAGGCTCTGATTTACATGCTTTGTATCAAGCATGAGAAGTCTTCCCATTACTTACAAAATATAGCAGGTCCCTATGTCTCTTCCCGCACCCTCCGGTCTTCCACCCAAGAGAAATTCCAAGTCCCTAAAGTTAGACTTGCTCGAATGGGAGGACGCTCATTTGCCTACTTGGGCCCCACCTTATGAAATGCCCTGCCTCTGCCTCCCCGTAGGCAATCAAACCTTCTTCTATTCGTAGATCTCTTAAAACACAGCTTTTCAGCCAATAGGTCCCTCTAACTTCTTCTGTTTTGTATAGCGCCGGGAAACCCTTGTGGGTAGCTGTGCGCTAATATATAAATTTAAATAAATAAATAAATAAATGACCTTCTGTAGTTGGGATGCGATGGCTGCGTCTGCTTTGTTGAATATGTGGTATGGGCACGGGTCTGACGGAAAGCCTGAGTGGATGGAGTTCATGACCTTGCGTGTCTCGTCGTCGTTGACGTTGGACCAGGAGGTCAGGGGAATGGCGCTGGTGGTGTACGCAGTGGAGGTGAAGTCTGGCATAGTCGGGGCAATTGTAGTGTTGAAGCTGTAGTGGATGTCAGCGATCTTGCGGTGTAATGTACTACAAAAGGCTGTTCACAAACCTACAACTGAAGACCTCGCGTCTGCCACTCCTGCGTTTTCCTATGAAAAATCCCCACCACCATGGTGGAGATTTCCTCATAGGTGGAGCAGCTGGAAAATGGGTAATACATACTTGTAAATGTAAGTGGTCTAGAGAAATTTAAGGAGGGGTTTAGGAAGGAACATGGTGACAGAAGCACACACTCAAAATAGAGTCCATTGCTAATCAGAAAATGCACTTGTAAAGGTAATAAAGCCTCAAGTAACTCAAGCACCACGGATGGCTAGTCATGGGTAGTCATGGGTACTGGAACACCCTCCATAGAAAACAATGATACTCATAGATAACTCGAATGTGTAAACTTTAATAAGAAATTAGCAATATTTAAATTAATTAAACACAGACCTTTGGTTATAATTTAGTGCATACTAAATAACAATAAAGCTTTGTGAGGGTTTTTTTTTAAAGTATTCTTTATTGTCATTCTCCATAGGTGTGATGATCTGTGGTACCTTTTGTCAGTGAGGATTCTTTGAGGTTTGGCACGTCCTGTTGAAGGAGTGGATTGCTATTATTACTGGGTGGCATCTATTAGCCTAATTTTGATCAACCACAGGTTTTAGACTCTTACATACAATACTGGACAGATCACACCCATCGCTACCAGGAACACCAGCTAATAGTATCACCAGAGCCCTGTTCAACTGGATGTATCATTGGTAAATTAGTCAATGTATGATGAGGTAGGTATCCCCAGTTTGAAGAATACTCATCCTTTCCCCCTCCTCGTGAACTACATTCTAGATTAGATTGAATAGTAAGGTCTGCTGATCTACTCACTATGTTCAGCATACATACCCTGGTTGTAACGATACCCAGACAAGGCCCTGCTTGTCTTTCATCATTTAGACTGATCTCCCTTCTGTCCAAATATTATAAGATCCTTAGCAAAATTATCCCTCCATTTTGCTAGATCCGGTCCATCCGGCTCAGATTGGGTTTATCCAAAATCGGAATACTTCCCTGAACATTAGATGTCTTTATATGGTCAAGGAGGAGTCACCCCTGAAGTGGCCTAGATCTGCATGCCTGTCACTTGACCTTGACTAAAACAGGCCTTTGACTCGCTAGACTGGGAACACATATTATAGGCCCTTCAGTGCTTTGGCCCACAGTTAAAGGACTGGACTCGCCTACTTCACACTATACCCATGGCAAGAGTCAAGACTGGATGCCACATCTCAGATATTTAGTCGGAAACTAAGGGCACTCAACACAGATTACCCCTACCTCCTTTACTATTAACCCCAACTGTTGAACCACTTGCAGCCTGGAAAACTGTTTGGGCTCTAAGTCAACTACACTAAATCCCTTGCTTTTCCTTCCCAAGAGAGTCTTACAAAACTTGATGCACTGATAGGAGACAGCACTCTCTCTTTGCTCCTAATACATTTAAATACTTGGGAGTTCAAATCTACCACACAAAGTAGGATCTTCTTCAGGTAAGTTGTAGCAAGACTACAATTTCACTCAGCTCTCAGGTCTCATTTTGGATTACTCTCCCACTGTCTGTGGCAGGCCACAGTGACCTATCCAAAATGGTGAAGTTGCCACGCTTTCTTTATTTTCATTCTAATCTCCCAGTTGCCAACCCTTTCTGAGTGTTCTGTGAACTGGAGACTCCTCTGATTGACTTAATTTTTGGGGGAAAGTAAAGAAGAAGGACTGCATTACCCAAAGTGAGACTCCTACTGGAGGGTTGGGAGAGAAATTGGTCCTCCGAATTTTTCCATGTACTACCTGGCAGGAGAAGTGCAGTGGGTGCCCTTTGGCTGGATGACCACCATCGCTGGGAAACAGGGCTTGCATTTATTCAGCTACAAGAAGGATATCTATAGGGCCTTATACTTTGTGGAAGTTTCAACTGCAGTTTCCATCAACTCCAACTGCACACAGTCTAGGTGGCAATTCCTGTGCACCATGAAATCTCGCCTTTAATCCCTGGTCCCACCATTTATGGGCGTCTCAATTGGGGTGTAATTCTCACAATATCCACTCTGGTGACCTGGGATGGGGACAGGATCACAATGATTGGCAACCTATTCTCAGACGGCACTCATATGAGCTTTCAGGATCAATATGTTGTATAAGGAGCAGCCTTCTTGACCTATAATACTATCAGACTAGCACTGATCAATCAATCAATCAAAGACATTTATAGAGCGCACTACTTACCCAGAGGGTCTCAAGGTGCTTGGGGGGGGGGGGGTGCTGCTACTGCTCGAACAGCCAGGTCTTGAGCTTCTTCCTGAAGGAGAGGTGGTCTTGGGTCAGGCGCAGGTCGGACGGGAGGGAGTTCCAGGTCTTGGCGGCCAGGTAGGAGAAGGACCTTCCTCCTGTTGTCGCTCTTCGGATGCGGGGGACGGCGGCGAGGGCGTGGTTGGTCGATCGGAGGTGGCGTTTGGGAGCGTAGAAGTTGAGGCGGTTGTTGAGGTAGCTCGGGCCTTGGTCGTGCAGGGCTTTGTGTGCGTGGGTGAGGAGACGGAAGGTGATTCTCTTGTTGACGGGGAGCCAGTGCAGGTCTCTTAGATGTCCGGAGATGTGGCTGCGTCGGGGGATGTCGAGGATGAGTCTGGCTGAGGCGTTCTGGATTTGCTGGAGTCTCTTCTGGAGCTTGGCGGTGGTTCCGGCGTAGAGGGCGTTGCCGTAGCTGACATTAGTGCTCTGGAACCTCCAAATAATCCATTACTACACAAGTGACTATACAGTAGTTTGCACAGATTGCCCCAGCGGCCTTGGTGCATCTCAGAAATACATTGAAGGATTCTTTAGGGAAGGTATTTAATGACTCAGATTGACTCAAAGTCCAAGAATACCCATGTAAGGGTCCTAGAAATGCCCACTTTAATTGTATCCAATTCCATAACCTGCACAGGTCATATTTAACCCCTCATTATCTGCACCTTATTTATCCAACACCGACACACACAGGTCATATTTAACCCCTCAATGTCTGAAGCGTATTTATCCAACAGTGACAGGCACATGTCCCCAGTGTTGGTTGGTGTTGTTCGATGCGCTTTACATATTCTGGACATGTGAGGAACTACAAACTGTCTGGGAAACAGTACTTTCTGACATCACACAAACCACGGATCTCCCAGACATCTAAACTGCAGAACAATGCCTCCTGGGTCTATATCCCTGTCCCAAGAATAAAAGGCTTTCCCAAGACTTGTTAATCTATCTTTGCTTAGTTTTGGCTAAATGGGCAATGGCGATGAAGTGGAAATCACAATCACCTCTTTTAGTCGCAAGATGGAGAACTGAGGTTATTAGGTGGGGGCGGGTTAGAAGGGCACAGGCAGAGAGCGCATCTATCCCCAGGGAAGAAAAACAAGGCCTGTTAAAGCATCCCTTTTGTCATGTCGACCTCTGGCTCCCTGGTTTGCCGGGATGTAAAAATACAGATATCCAGGGTGGTATATAGGTTCTGTAGACCATGTTTTCTGGACTGGAAGGCACAAATATCAAATTCTTCTATAAAGTTATTCCAATCAGGAACATCATCCCTGTGCCTCAGACCAGCAATATTCTAGCATAGTATTTTTAATAGTGCGTGTCGATATATTTGTACCTGGCGTATAGCCGGCCATGGGGTTTATCAGACCTGCCATCTGATTCAGTATACTCCTAGGACTATTAAGAGAACCGGTCGGCATTTGGAATATACCACTGGGGCAAAGATTAACAAACTCACTCATGTGTGTTATTTTAGTGACCTGTGAACTATTAGCAGGGGACGGAAGGCACCTTCAATCAGTATCTCTAGGTGGGGACCCAGAAGATTGTTGGTCATTGGGATGTGTACAGGTCATGTCACTAATCTAATCTGGGCAATTATTTTTGAAGCGGCTTACAGTATTAAAGAGATGTAGGGCCCATAGATCAAAGGCTACCAAATGTTCTACTAGGTCGTGATGTGTTAGAGTAAGGGCAATGGTATATGTGAAAGATCCCAAAGTGGAATGCCTTTTGGCACTTCCTATGTCCTCCCTTATTATGGATCGACATTCCCTCACTTGTCGAATCCAGTGAATAGCTTTGTTGACTAGGGTTGCCTCAGCTTCACTTCTTATCTCAGGCAGTAGCCTAGGTAGATTAATCAATTGTATTATCCGATTCCACCCTGGTAAAGTTTTGGTATTGATTGCTGCAAAGGATGGATACTTGCTTGGGGCGCTGTGCAGGATACAGGATCGGAAAGTGAAAAAGGGAACCTCTATTATAAATTTCCCCACCTTGGGGCTCGGATGCTTGTTGGCCTTCTTTGGCACTCCCATTGCTAGCATTGAAGATCTGGAGGGTGGTCATCGGGCAGTAGGAAGTGTAACCTCTGAGGCTACGAGCATTGACACTTCTGTGGTGAGTGGCTTTGAGGGTGGGGGTACTAGCCCCGCTTGTCTGGCCGCTGACTATCTATCCGAGTTTGTGCTTCTAGCGGCTGAGGATTTCAGTAGGGTGGCACGGGGTATTTCCTCCGGTTCTCCCCTGGACCGGGTACCACACAAGATTTGGAAGGAGTTTGAGGAAGAGCTGTTTCCAACTCTCCGCTTGATTTGTAACCAGTCTCTAGCTAGTGGTGTGGTTCCATCCCAATGGAAGCAAGCTCTGGTGACACCTCTGCTGAAGAAGCCTTCTCTTGATCCAGAGTGTTCTAAGAACTATAGGCCTATTTCCTTGTTGCCGTTCCCAGCCAAGATTGTGGAACGTGTAGTTACTAACACTATTTCTAGGCACCTGGAGCAACATAACTTACTGGAGGAGGTGCAGTTTGGATTTTGGCCAGCCCACGGTACCGAGACGGCCTTGGTGACCGTTATGGATGAACTTCAGAGGCGAGCAGACAGGGGTCAAGCAGCAGTGCTGATCCTGCTCGACCTGTCTGCCGCCTTTGATGCGGTCAACCATGAGATCCTGCTGAGAAGATTAAGTGAGCCGGGGGTGAGGGGCTGTGCCTTACGATGGTTTTATTCTTTTCTACTGGACAGACAGCAGGCGGTGTCCCTCCCTCCCTTTCAATCTGCCTTCTCCAACGTGTTGCATGGTGTGCCACAGGGCTCAGCAAATAGCCCTATTCTATTTAATATTTATCTGAAACCCCTGATTGCGGTCTTCAAAGCATACAATATTGACATCATAAATTATGCTGATGACACGCAGTTGATTCTCTCCTTTGAGGGAGAGGAGTCGACGTCAGTGGATGTGTTTCAGTTGGCTAACGGACAACTCATTACAATTTAATGCAGGGAAGACTGAGGTGATTTTCTGCTCAGTGAGCAGGATTCCTCATGTATTGCCTTGCAATTTTTGGCCTTCTGGTGATTCGACCTGTAAAAATGGTTCGTAACCTGGGCATTATGTTTGACAACAAACTTACTATGAAAGCCAGGTTACAAAAACAGCAGCTAGCTGTTTTGCGATCTTCAGATCCCAGCGGAAAATCTTCCCTTTGTTACCTCCTCAGGCGCGTGCGCTAGTGGCAAGGTATACGATTCTCAGTGGGCTAGACTACTGCAATGCCCTGTTGCTTGAGTGTCCAAAGTACCTTTTGGACAGAGTACAGAGGATCCATTCAGCGGCAGCCAAGCTAGTTCTAGGGCTGCCTAGAAGGCCCTCTACATCTGCAGCCTTAGCAGAACTGCACTGGCTTCCTCTGAGACAGAGAGTTCAAGTTAAGTCTCTCTGCCTTCTTTTGAAAGCCCTTCATGGGCTGGGTCCTGCGCTTATGTGGAACAAATTTGATTGGTATATCCCTATGAGAAGGCTCTGCTCCTCATCAGCAAGACTGGTGAAGGTACCGAGGTTTCGGAAAGTCAGGTCAGGTGGTAGATCTTTTGGTGTGGCAGCGGCCAAACTTTGGAACGAGCTGCCATGGGGGATCAGATAAATTAGGTAGCACCTCCCGTTTAGAAGAAGTTTGAAAACTTGGCTGTTCCCCAAGACATAGACGCCTGGCTATGTATCCGACACACCCTTTCCTGTACTCTGAGTTGCTTAGCGCCAGGATGCCTGTAACGTGACCGTGCGCTTTACAAGTTGAATAAATAAAATAAAAATAAGCCCTTTTCACCCACAGCCTGCAGCCTTGCCCCACTGAAAGAATCTGGGATTAAAAAATCTGACTAAGTCTGAAGGTAGTATGTAACACTGGCAGTGGCGTGGCGAGACCTTTGACCACCAGGGGCGGTCCCTGCGTTTCATGCCCCGTAACGGCTGCACTGAAGAACAGGGTCGATTGCTACCCCGAGACAGTAGGTAAGAGTTGGGGTGAGGTTGTTTGCTCCCAAAACTCGTGCCCACCAGGGCGGACCGACCAACCCACCTCCCCCCCCCTTGATACGCCACTGAACACTGGGTGAAGGCTCCAAAAGCATCCATACGGCAAGGGAGCTTCTCTTGGCATGAAATTCAGATTTCTCTCGCTTAAAGCTTTTCCACCAAAAGTCAACAGCTTCTTTGAGACCTTGTCCAGTGGTTATCTGACAACGTGGTACCCTCTTCAGCCACAGCTTGCTGCCTTGTGCCTTCCATTTTAAAGAATTTTAGAATTTTATGTGCAGTGTTTTCATCCCAAAGTGCAAAACAAGGCAGCCTTCCACACAAGAACACATTTTTATAAGCGTAATAAATAGGATATTATAAACACTAAAGTATGAAAACATATCTTCCTATGACAGCACAATCCCACTAAGGCCTTAAAATACTTAAAAATAAATTGGCATAAAAAAGACTACAGGTTGTTTAGGATGGCTGGGTCTGAACTGGGGTGGCAAAGTGAGCGAAAAGAACGATGATGGATCTGTGACTGGGGGTGAGTTTCTTAAAGGTTTCAGCACTCTCTCCATCATCTCCTTGTGTTTACTTTGTTCGCCCTAAGTTGGGAGGGTATGCCCAGACATGGGCCCCTAGCTCACTTTGCCACTGGATTCAAGTTAGACTGGCTAATGAGGGGTGTTACACCAAATTCGGTCGCAGGATGCTTGTTTCCAGTCCACAGAAGACCTGACTTGGCAGTTTGGGCTGGAATATTTCTATGAGGAACAGGGTCAAGACTGATATGCATATGGCTAGGTCTGAACTGGAGTGGCGAGTTGAGCTAAAGAACGATGATGGATTCAACCCAGATCTGTGACTGGGGGTGAGTGTCTGCAAGGTTTCAGCGCTCCGTCCATCATCTTCTTGTGTTTGCATTGTTCGCCCTAAGTTGGCAGGGTATGCCCAGATGTGTGTCCCTTGCTCACTTTGACTCTGGATTCAAGCTAGCCTGACTGCTGAGGGGTGTTACCCCAAAACTGGTGCCAGGATGCTTTTTTCCAGTCTAGGCTTGGCAATTCGGGCTAGACTGTTCCCATGAGGAACAAGGTCAAGACTGGTTTTCACATGGCTGGATCTTGAACTGGGGTGGCGTAGTGAGCTAAAGTACGATGATGGATTTAACTCAGATCTGTGACTGGGGGTAAGTGTCTAAAAAGTTTCAGCGCTCTGTCCATCATCTCCTTGTGTTTGGTAGGTTCTTTAAGAAAAAAGGGCAAAGCTATCAGTGTTTTACTTCTGGGACAATTTTTCCCCACTGTCCCAACTTTTCCTCTTGAACATTCCAGTTAGTTTAGTTGTTTTTCCAGACAAGCCATTCAAGAGAAAAAAAATGTGCTCATCCAGGTCATCTAACCATTCTCTGTCAAACAGCTTATTAATTGTGCTTGATCTTATAGTATTATACAAGGCGCAATCTAACATAATGTGTTTCAGGTCCTATGTGGGACCACACAGGTATTTATGCAAGGTTGTTGCATTTCTTCTACTCAAGGTTTTATTTAAAAGGGTACACAGTCTAAATATTGATTCCTAATTGTTGACCTATAGAAATATCGAGTTGGAAATATCGAAGATACAGAATATTGATGTTAAGAATATCATTAGACAGAATATCGACCCTAAGGTAAGTAATATCAATTTTTTTATATCAATGTAAGTAATATCGTAGTTAGTAGTATCGATAGCATATATATCGATGTAACGAATTTCGATGTTACTAATATCGATATTTGTATTATTTTTATGTATTTTATAATGTATGTGTAATATGTTTTTGTTAAGTTTTTTAATTGTTTTAAATTATATGTTTACTCTTTTTATATATTAATAATGTTATTTTTAAGTAAATGTTATGTTTTAGTATTGGAGCGGGTTTTGGGTTTATAGGGGAATAGGGTGGGAAGTAATTTAAATATACTAAATTATAAATTCATTTTAATTAATTTTTGTTTTTATTTCTGAAGCAGGTTGTGGGTTTATAGGGGAATTGGGTGGGAAGTAATTTAATTGTAATTAATTAATGATTTATATATTTTTTTGTAATGGATAATTATTTTATTTATAATTAGTTATTAATTAGCAATGAATCATTTTATTTGATATTTTTTTTTGATTTGCTAATTGTTGTTTTTAATTGTTAACTAATTTTTTTAATTGGGAATTCATTTTTTAATTGATAAATATTTTTGTTAATTGCCAATTAATATTTTTAATTGGTAATTATTGTTTATTAATTGGAAAATATTTTTAATTAATTGGTAATCAATGTTTCATGAATAGTTTTATTTGGTATGAAAAATAATTTTATTGTATAATAATTTTTAATTGCGAATTAATTTTAAATAATAAAAAAAAATTGTAATGAAAAATATTTTATTGTTTAATATTTATTATTTGGTGCGTATTATTTATGAATTAACATTTATTGGTATTTGTTGTTAATTTATTGTTGATTAATTATTCAATTGTAATTGCTTTTAATAAATAGTAATTGTTGGTAAATGATGTAGATTTATTAAAACATTTAATTATACATTATTTTGAATATAAAAATTATTTATAAGTATGTTATATTTAAATTCCACGATATCCAATGCTTTCCCTACTGTTGCACCATCTGGAGTTGGAATAGTAATTTTTACCCCTACGCTATCCAACGCTTTCCCTACTGTTGCACTCACTGGAGTGGGAATAGTAATTTTTACCCACCCGCTATCCAACGCTTTCCCTACTGTTGCACTCTTTGGAGTGGTAATATTAAATTTTACCCCTATGCTATCCAACGCTTTTCCTACTGTTGCACTCTCTGGAGTGGGAATAGTAATTTTACCCTTACGCTATCCAACGCTTTCCCTACTGTTGCACTCTCTGGAGTGGGAATAGTAATTTTTACCCCTACGCTATCCAACGTTTTTCTTACTGTTGCACTCTCTGGAGTGGGAATAGTAATTTTTACTCCTACGCTATTTAACGCTTTCCCTACTGTTGAATTTTCTGGTGTGGGAATAGTAATTTTACGTTTCAACGCTATCCAATGTTTTCATTACTGTATTATTTTTTTGGGACTTTAAATAGTAGTTTTATTTATTTATGTATTTAATATTTTTTGTATTATTTTAGACAATGTTGTATTTCATTAATTTTAAAAATATTGAAAGTATATTTAATTTTTTTCAATTTATCAAATAAAATTATTTATTTTTATTTATGTTATTATTTTATGTGTGTAGATGTATTTGTAATGTATAGTATTTTTAAATATTTTATAATTAGAATAATTATTAAAAATTATTATTAAGTAAGTATATATTATATATTTTATGTTTATTTTTAATTAAAGTTTTATTATTAGATATGTATTATTTATTACCGATAACATCGTTTGTGCACACCCTCTTGGTTCCGATAACATGGTTTGTGCACACCCTCTTGGTTTCTTCTATAATCATCTAGATAATACTCTGCATTCACACTCTGATCAGTCTAAGTTCCCCGGATCCCTCCCAAGGCGTGGCTTTGTTACCCCTCCGCTAAACGGATATCTATTTCCAAATAGACTGGACCCATACTGTTACAGGTTGGCTAGGCCATGTAGCCAATTTGATCAACCTCTTCCATTGACCAATCGTTATACCCCCTTATCATCTCTGGAGGAAAATGATTGACAGTCAAATGAACTGAGGACTAATGCACAGCCCCCACATCCTATTTTTAGAATTGTGACTTGGAATATTGCTGGCATTAAGGCTAAAGCAGAGAATGATACTTGGATTAACTCAATAAAAAATTATGATATCATAGCAATTCAAGAGACATGGAGCCAGGTAAATAGTTTCTCATTAGATGGGTACATACATTTTTGCATCCCAGCAATTAGTAGCGTTGCAGGTAGAGCTAAGGGAGGCCTATTAAGTTTATTTAAACTTGACCTAAAGGGTACACTAACTCAGTGTAATTCAGGATGCCAGAACTATTTAATTGTGGAACTATCCACTCCTGATAACCCTAAGATCTTATTCATTAATTTTTATAATTCAAGCGCTCAAGAGTGCACCAGTTATAATCTGGATTTTCTGGAGAAATTTTTATCAGTCTATAGTATTAATGTGAATACTTTTGAAATATTATTCCTTGGGGACCTTAACATTCATCCCTGCAGCCTACCGTGTACCAGCTTAGAAGAAGAAGGCCCCCCATATTCTTCTCCCATGCATTTCGAACACTTTAAACAGGGGGAGGCCCTTGAAAACTTCCTGGCAAGATGGAACCTTTACGAGTCGGGTTGCAGGGAAGGTGGAGTTAGGTCCTCCACATTTAAAGGAACAGACGATGGTACTATCATTGATTATATTTTTATGTCTTCTTTTTTGTTGAGTAAAGTTTTAATGTATAAGACTGAGGTTTCGGTCTTCAGTGACCACAATCCGGTGTTAACAGAGATGACCTCTGTGGACTTCTTAACCCTGAAAACTGCGACACATAAGGGTGGCCTAAACATGGTCATTAAAGACCAAGGACGTAGGCTTAAATGGTCAAATATAGTCCCTGAAACATTTTTGCAAGAAGTATTGGTTAAAGTTGAGGATGAGGTGGCCGTATGCCTAGAGAAACAGGCTCCAAACACACATGTGGTTTTTACTTTTGATAACATCTGTAGACAAATCAACCAAAGCCTACTGGCAGGCTCAAAACAAAAGACGCATTATGGTAAGAGATGGTTTAACAAAAGATGTTCTAGGGCACATGGTGATTTACTTAAGGCTTTGAAGGCCACCCCTAAAGACTGAGTTCAAATAGCCAGCCTATCTGCCTATAAGAAAGCAATCCTAGATAGGAAAAAATAGCTGAAAGATGAGGCCTGGTCACAATTACTTGCCCCTGATACTCTTAAAAATAGTGGGCAGTTTTGGAAAATTGTAAACCAACCGTTATTTTCGGGTGAGGAGAATTCGTCACTTGAGGCTAATATCCCAGATGAGGGCTGGATAACACACTTTGGTAAAATATACTCTAACCCAGGCCCTGAAAATCAAATGGGTGATATCCTTCCTGGTATCGAGGGCTCTAATGTAACCTTTGAGGACAAAGAAGTAGAAAGAGCGATTGAGCTGTCCCTAAAAAACAAGGATCCAGGCCCTGACAGGGTCCCCGCAGATGTCTTCAAATGTGCGCCAAAATTCTGGTTGAAGATTTTGTGCAATGTTTTTAACGCTTTAAATCAAAATAACATACCGGTTTCCTGGAAAAAATCCATTATCATCCCAGTCTTCAAGAAGGGAGACAGGCAGGACCCCTCTTGTTACAGACCCATTTCCCTAATAGACTCCTCGGTCAAGATTTTGGGACGGGTCATTTTGCTTAAATTAAATGAATGGCTGAATGATAGAGGGGTCTTGTCCAATGTGCAATATGGGTTTAGGCTGAAAAGGAGCACATTGGACCAATGTCTCAATTTGCAATTGTTACTGGACAAATATACCAAGGCCAAGGAGAGGTCCATGTATCTGGGATTCATGGACATCTCATCGGCTTTTGACCCGGTAAATCGGTCAAAGCTGTGGAAAATTTTGCTTAACATGGGACTCGATAGGGCCTTAGTTAACCTTTTGGCGGATCTACATTCTTGCTTATTAGCTTCCGTCAGGGTCACTACCAAGGGGCGTTGTTCTAGCCATTTTAATTCAGAAAGGGAGGTCAGGCAAAGGTGTATTTTGGCTGCCCTTCTTTTTACGATATACATTAATGCCCTAGAACCTGCACTAAAGGAGGCCACTCTTGACATCCCGCGTATAGGGGAACTTGGTATCCCAGTTCTACTATACGCGAATGACGCTGTCCTTTCGCGGACCGGGGTTGGACTACAACGGCTGCTAGACGTCTTTGGGAATTTTATGGGCACCCTGGACCTTAAAATAAACGCTAAGAAGTCTCAGATCATGATCATGGGGAGAGGCTCTAGGAAGAAGCAATCTGAAACCTTTTTTTGTGGCAAAGAAGAACTTTGTAGAGTCCCAACATGCCCTTATCTGGGGGTTACCTTTGATGAGAGAGGGAACTGGGGCTTACAGTTAAAAAACAGAAACATTTCACTTGCAAGGACTACTTCTGCACTCCATGGTTTTACAAAAAAATTCGGGGCTAGGCCTATAGTAGCATTAATGAAGATCTATAAAGCGAAATGTCTTGCAGTGGCCACATACGGTAGCTCAATATGGGGCTATAGCACCCCGGATTGGTTACAGATTACCGAAAATACATTTTTGAGATCTGTCCTTTCAGTGCCACAGTCTACTCCGTCATACACCATTCACTCTGAACTTGGGGTGGGCTTCATTTCAGACATGATAAGAATGGCTCCTATAATATGTTGGATAAAGACCTGGTTAAACCAGGAAATCCCCTTGAATCATATTATTCTGAAAGACTGTCTCCATTTAGATAATAACAATAAGATTCAGTGGCTGACATATTAAAAACAGTCTTTTTAAACTAGGGAGACCGGAGCTTTTTTCCTCACCAGAGTCAATAACATCGAAGGATATTTCACTGATTAAGGGCGCAATGGGTCAAATGCTGAGTCTGGAGAGAGAAGAACTGGAACTAAAAAAAACCACTGCAAGGACTAATCTCATTATATCCAGCCCACTAGGACCTGAAATGTATCTTAATGTAGTGAACCGCCCATACCATAGGTTTCTTTTAACACGCTTTCGTTCTAATATGATTCATCTGAACCTTGGTTACTTTCCTAACTGGAGTACCCCTGAAAATGCAATGCCGTGTTCATATGACAACTTTTCCACCCAGAACACAATGCACTTTTTGATGTTCTGTGGTCATTACACGGAATTAAGGTTGAAATTCTTGGTCCTAATTTTAAAGGAGGCTTGTTTCTTGCAGGTTAAGCCTGCCCTCTTGCACTTGCAATTACTACAGACCCCCAGGATTATTTTTCACGTTGCTAGTTTTTTAGTGGGCGCTGTTAGGACTAGAAATAGGAAAATGATTGATTGCTCCTAAATGAATTTGGATGTAACTCTGTGTAACTCTGTATAATGTGTGCAACAGTGAAAAATGGTAGTCAGGGTAACTAAATTGATCGATGTTTTTATTATCATGATCATACTCTATGAATTTTTATGGAATATTTTTAAAGGGTTTAATACTCTGTTTTTATTGTGTATAATTAATGTATTTTATTCTGTGTTTACTGTGTATAACTAATGTATTTTATGCATGTTTTGTATAGTCTTTTTATGATATTGATTTATCGAAATAAAGTATTCTGACTGACTGTATTTATTAATTTTAAACATTATTAAATATGTTTAAATATGTTTATTTTATTATTTACTTTATTTTACTTTTTTTTACAGAAAAAAACGATATTTTTAATTACGATATTTTTAACATCAATATTTTGGTTTTGATATTTTTGTACTTACCATGTTGTAGATAGGGTGTCGATATACTTGCCTTCGATATTCCAGTGTCGACGTTTTGTAGGTCCATATTCTGTCCATCGATATTCTGTCAGAGATTCATTTAAAAGTACGTAAACAGTCAGATTGCACAACTTTCGTTTTACCTGGAATGAACCTAGTTTCTGCATCCGGTCCGCTCTCAACAGTGGTCAGCCTTAAATTGTGCATAGGTACAGGTCAAGTGCAAGCAGATGACCGAGGTAGGCCTTAATGCTTTTTGGCGCCAATACACAATTAAACGTTAACAATTCAAGAAGTCAAGTTTCGCTTATTAGATTTTTGTCATTTTGGTGTCCTTTTATTTATTAAAATATATAGTATATTTCAAAATTGGGTTGTGATTTTCTTGTGTTATGTTTTGACTTTATTACATTTTTGGTACTACATAAAGTGGAGTGGTGTGGCTCACTGGATAGAGGCGGCAGACCCGGGAGCAGAAGTCGACCGGGACCAGGGTTCAATTCCTGACGCGGCAGGGTCATGGACTTGGGTCAGCGGACTCGATAATTCTCGCTTTGGTGCCTACTCTAATCAGGGGTCCCACTCCGCAACTCTGGGCATTAGCTTGCCTAATCTCCACAATGGCCCCATCCATGGGGATGCCTGGCTCCTCCTTGGGGACTCCCAGCAGGGACCATCCCACAGGGAAAGCTGGGACTGGTTCCCCAGTGTTATACAGTGCCAGGAAACCTACAGGTAGCAGTGCGCTTTACAAGTTCAAACATCATTAATTAAATACTTTACATCGTGCCGTAAAGTTAAACCTTTCTACTGTGTTCCACTGCTACCAGGGAGTTGAGCTCATGTTAATTTACTGAATAAGTGTTCACCCCGACAAGTGTTGTGGTTATTACTTGAGGTAGGTACTGGTGTGTACTTAGCCCCCTCAACTATTACCCCAGTGTCTTACATTAGTCATCTAAATAAACAATATTGGTTGACCTTAACATTCATCTTGATTCAGTTGAGCATCTTGACAGGACAGTCTTCATAATGTGCTGTCCTTGCTCAATGTTAATCAATATATTATGGTACCTATCCCATAGTGAAGGCCATCATATTGACTGTATCCTTTCTACGTGTTGAGGTCTCCCTTTACCCTTTCACTTCCTCTCATCAAAAGTGACCATTTTTCATTTCCTTTTAAAAGTTTTTCTCCAAACGATCTACCAATTACTCATATAATTGGTCAACATTGTCTGACAGGCAACAGACTAAAGTATTCAAAACCAAATTCTCTAATCCTTAGAACGACCTATCTATCTCATCATTTCTTTTTATCTAGACAAATACCACTTCTCAATTCTCTCCACTCTGGATCTGATTGCCCCATTTCCATCATAAAATCCCATCTGCACCTTAGTGTACTAAATAGCTTAGGGTGTGAAATTCCTTTACAAACCTCTAGAACATTGCTGAAAGACAGAAGATATTTCTAGTGCCTACAAAATCTACTCTTCAGCCATTAAAATGATTAAACAACTTGTTAAGCCTGTTTACTTCTCCTTTCGTACTATCTGGATTAAAATGGTCAATAACTCAAACAAGGGAATATTTTATATTGCTAAAGAACAGTGCAAGCTCCTTCTTGCAAAAATGTCATACCGTCTCCTCAAGAGCAATGCTCTGCACTAGCTAAGTTCGTTCAAGACAAAATATTGAAGATTTATTGTGCCTTCAGTACCTCTATTTAGTCTTCCACTATCCATAACATCCTCTAACAAACCCCAATAATGCAGTCCCAGTCTCTATCGCTTTATCTAATTTCTCCATTGTATGTATAAAATGATGTAAGTCCTATTTGTGTCTATTAAGGTGGTCTCTTTTCTTGATCCCTATCCACCTCACATACTATCTCAAGCTTCGGACACTATATCTGTGTAACCATTCTTGTATCTGATTCTGTTACTGTGGTTTGGAAATAAACCCTAGTTGTCCCCCTACTTAAAAAGCCTTCTACTAATCCATCTGTTTTAAGTAATTATCATTTCGTCCCCCACCTCTTTTTCCTTGTTAATCCAAGAAGAAGCAATTAATCACCAGTTTTCCTGCTATCTACAGAACAATGCTCTTCTGGACCTCACTCAAGTTGGATTTTGGTCCGCCCATTATAAAGAGGCCATCCTCTTTGTAGTTTCTGATGCCATCTGATCAATCTTGGATCAGGGTTACACAACCGGCCTGGCCGCTTCAGGCCGGCCAAACAGTCATGCGCACTTCGCATGTTCTCCATTCAGGCAGTATTACAGCCTGTGTGGAGAACACACCCAGGCCCTGTCCCTTGCTTCACGCCAAACCACGGTGTTCAGACCAATCATAACGCTGCATTGCAGTGTTGTTATTGGTCGGGGAACGTGACTGCTTACCAATCAAAACGCTGCAATAAAGCATTTTGATTGGTCAGGGGACCCAGCCTGCCTGTTTCCTGTTCCATTCCCAATGAGAGACGATGGAGAAACGCAGCGGTAAGGTACTTTTTTTTGTTGTTGTTTTTTATAATCCTCTTACCATCCCTCCCCCCTTATCACCCCTTATCTGTGCCTTCGCCACTGGTCTCTCAAGGCTCACCCCTTTTCAATGTTTATATCTCGGCTCTTGCATTTTTTCATTTGTTCTTTTAGCGTCAGCCTCATGTCATATGACACCCGAATCATGGTATCCATCAATGAAAATTCAAAGATTGAGTCACCCTGCTTCTACTTTGGGCCTGACTGCAAGTTTAGGTGCTATTTAACAACCTGATAAATACATTTCCCACAGGGTTTGTTATTTATTGTGTGCTATAAATAACATCTATTATGAGTTGGAGGGAAATAACATGCAGATTTTGGAGTTTTCGTACACCAAAATCTGCATGCAATGGTAAATAATGTAGCATTGTCTCCCGCTAAATTATCTGTATGCATTAAATACCTAATAACTCGAAATTCTAGTCTGTGCTTAATAAGGTCCTATGTTTTATACTTGGAGATATCGTTTTTTACCCATTTTTGCACTAGGAAAATTGTTGATTAAATCATCTTAGCTCAACTATGGGTACTCACATCAATTTGGTATCCCCACCTACCTCGTAGTGCCTTAACGTTGTCCAGAACAGTGTCGCCCACCTTTGCTCATCTGTCACTCCTCTCTTGCTGAAGCCTGTGACTTTAAGAAATGGCTCCTACCCTCCCTTTTCCTTTATTTGTTCCACTGTGAAATGGATCCAAAACAGAAAAACTATTTTGCTGGAACTGCTGTCTTTTTCTGACATTTTTTTATTCCAAAATTGCAGCCTCGGGGATGGAGAGAAAAAAAGGTTCAAAAGATGTAAAATAGCTAAAAAAAAAAAGCTAGACAGAGTGTTCCCAAAGTGGCAAGTTTGGTTTTATTGACTACCACGCACATTAGTGCCACTTTACAGGGTTTGCCAGTGAAGCGTCTACTTTCGTTGTCTTGTCTTTCTTTGAATAGTATTGTTTTCCCCAAGTGGGGAAGTGCAGCATTCCTGGATACTCTGCAATATCTGGTTGATGGGTGGATTGGAAAACGTTTAATATGATCATTATCAGCTGTATTCTTTATTTTAGTTTATAAAGTGTGTACTGCTGCTCTCTTTTCATGGATGTGGCCTTTTTAAACCATACTGCTTACATTTGTATAGATACAAGCAAGGGACATTGAAACATGCCCCTTCTGGGCTTTGTAGTCAGTCATGTCCTTGACTTTTTAGGCAAAGACACTCATTGATTTCTGAATAATGAGGGTAAAAGCGTTAAGGTAAACATGATGTTCCTGCTTACATTTCACATGCTTTATTTAATCTTGCATTCCCTAAGAGATTGCTTTTACCAGGATGTTGTTACTTTTTTTTAGGCAGCATATTGCTCTTGTCTAGTCTGAAATTAGAAAATTTGAATCCACTCACGTCCAGTTGTTTATAGCGGGCACAATTGGGTTGTAGCTGAAGTCAGTGCAAGTTTCTCTCAGTGGAGCAGCATGGAGTTCAGTGGGGGGCAGGGTGTGGAACTATGGCTATAATTGCCGAATTTGGAATTGGAGAACTAGGCTCAGCCATCATGACTAGGCCACTAGACCACTCTGTTGAGGGAGTACATTCCCGTACTAGACCTTAGAAGGTCCCACTTGACCTTAGAAGCCATGGTGTATTCGCACAGCAGGTAGACCCTAGACGTGGCGAGTGTGGGTTAACCTTCAAGACTTTGCAATCACAATCCATACTGAAGTTCACCACCAGTCTTGCGGGCAGGCCTACGGAGCAGCACACACTAGAGCGGCAGTAAATCGGTCACTGAGGTCACAGGACCCTTGAGGCCAGTTCATCTCACCCATTGATACCTCCATTGCCATGTTTTAGCATTTGTTGCTGAAACTCACCAGGGATCGGTAATGCAATATTTGCACGCACACCAAAGTAAGTTTGCAAACTTAGGGGTCTCCCTGCTTCATGCACAAGTACTTTTAACATGTGTTGCTTTCTTTGATGCGACTGGAATTATGCAGCAATGGAGGAAAAATCATGCTGCAGTGTTGACTAAATTTTGCAGCAAAAAAAGACTGCAGCTCAATGCAGTATATTTTATGACACTTTATTTTGACATTTTTACACATACTAAAAGTTTCTTCAAAGATTTTCCGTCATTAGTACCAGTGTAACATACAAAAGCAGCAGTGAGAAAGGGGACAAGTCAACCTTGGCAAAGGCCAGTCCACTTTGCAGTAACACAAGGCACATTTTTAGTAAGTTTTGATCCGTTTGAGCTACAAACAATGTATTAGTTAAAATAGTCAGATTATGTAGCAGATTATGTATTATGTGGCAAATATGGCAGAGCCATAATTATCTGGAACACATTTGTAAACAAGGATATTTTGCCATTCATGTCTGAACTGCTTTTGTGCAAAAGGGAGGAGAAGTGCTGATGACAGAAACTCTATGTCTCAGAGACAAATAGCTTGTTTTTCAACTTTTAAGTGTATTTGGGACATTCTGTGATTTGAAATGTATCCCAATCTGTGAATGTATTTTAATGTCAATAACTCATATTGACCCTGAATCTAAAGGTTAAATTAATGTAATGAGCTATATAACTGGCCAGTGAAATGCCACACAAATAACACAAATTGGGATCTGTTGCTCTTTCTCGCCACACCTGGCTCCGCCCACTGACCCAATCCTCGGGTTATTCGCGCCCTCTGAGTCCCCGCCCACAGTCCCCCTACTTTCCCCCCCCCCACTTCGACCACTGCGTACACTACACAGATTCTTTTCAGTAGTCTGCAAAGTGCACCCTGTAAAAAAAAATCTCCTATCACCACAAAAGTAAACTGAGCCCAAAACAGGGGTGGGTGAACAGGAGTACAAACTGCATAATAAACTAGAGACAAAGTTCACTAAATTTGTAAAACAAAAATAAGTGCCAGGGCTCTTGGCATTGCACTTTACAGCGATGCCAGCGATACCAACACAACTACAAACCTTCACACTCCAACAAGTGACAATTCAGGAGATTCCAGGCCCACAAGCCAAAAGAAAGGCTTGGGTGTCAGGTATTAATCAGTTTGAATGCATATTGAATTAATAAATAACATGTTGTTGTGGTGCTTAGCCCTAGATAAGACAAACAGCGCCACCATGTGCCATACTGTCTTAGGTGCCCTGCTGAGCACCGGAAACCACCGGCTCATACTAAGCACTCTCCTTACCTCAAATAAAACCAAGTAGACTGGCTCATTCACGCAGTGTTGCGTGGTGCACATGGCTAAAAGTCCCAGAGAGAAAAGGAGGCAGCCTCCATTTTTCCAGTGTCCCTTGTAAATGAGTTTTGCACAAAGCATTTAAGGCGAATAAGAGTTCACATTGCGCATAATGGAAGGATTTTGGGTAGTCATTCGAGTGCCTTCAGATGATTGACACGCGTGCTCTGCCCCTAGCTGCGTGAATACTTCAGGTTACAGTGACAGAATAAGTCTTTTAAAATGTTTTAGGATAGATTTTCAGCAGCCTCACAATGCCCCTGGCGCGATAACTGCAGAAGGAGTAATTGCACAACAGCAGCAGCAAGTTGCTGAATTCAATTTCCAAATGTAATATATTTATTAGAGGAATTGAGAATTTTGTTAAATGTTGCACTCTAAATTAGGCCTGTCCACAATAACTTAACGTACAGGCCTATCCCAGACGTAATTCAGATGGGCAAAGTGTCTAATCAGTCCACTGACCGGGGGCAAAATTCATTAGCATCAGGGCATCATTAGTCAATGGCAGTCTGCTCGTGGCAGTGCTGCTGAAGTCTGCAGCTTTCCCGTCTCTGTGGACGGTGTCAGGTGCACAGCGGAATATCAACTTGTGCCAGCAAAGCTTTGACATCTGCTGCTTGCAGTAAGCTTTTACCTCGTCAAATAGGCAGGAGAAGACAATCGTGGAAAAATATGTCACATATCGGGGAAGCTAAAGCGAAACTATACAAGTGCAGAACGATATTAAAGAGAAGCGTCAATTTCCAAGCTTGTTAAGTTTCAGAAATATTATAATTGCAGGCATTTAAAAAAAACTATTTAACTCAAGGGATGATTCTAGGCCTAATGCACAAAAGCCAGTGTAGGGCGTAGTCGTCAGGGCCGGCCTTAGGCATGTGCAAGCTGTGCACCTGCACAGGGCCACCAAATCCCAGGGGCCA
This sequence comes from Lissotriton vulgaris, assembly GCF_964263255.1. Taxonomy (NCBI): domain Eukaryota; kingdom Metazoa; phylum Chordata; class Amphibia; order Caudata; family Salamandridae; genus Lissotriton; species Lissotriton vulgaris. Next base: position 2,095,950,331 of record NC_141687.1, read on the forward strand.
CCACATCAATATATATCCTTAATATAATAATCCTATGAGGATGGATGCATATTTGTGTGGGGGCCCCTGACAGGGATTTGGTGGCCTCTGGCTCTATACAACTTCCAAACACCATGACCCACCCTCTTCACTGGCCTCCGCCCCACCCGGACCCCCTCTTCCAGGGTCCCCTACCTACGCTCCCTGCCCAGGGCCACCATGAACCTAGAGCCGCCCCTGTAGTCGTACAACTTGAACAACAATAATTAACAAAGCCAAGAGGTCTCGCCAACACAAGAGCTATTGGCTTTGTCATTTTTTTAACGTTGTAGCTTGCTTGAAAGTACAAAAAAAGAAAGAGCTATGACATGGTCAACGCTGGCCCAATCATAGGACTTTTCTTTAAAAAAATTTGAACCATGCCACAGACGGGACCTATTGGTATTGCCATTGTTTAGGGGGGGGGGAGAAGTACTATGGCGCTTCATAGTCCTACTTGTTTCTGGAGGGAGGGGTTCGGAGAAAGTAACAAAGGGTGAAAGAGAGAAGCAACGATGGGTGGGCAGGTGTGAGCAACGGTGCCACACGAGTGGGGTGGGGCAAGTACAAGCAACGCCACGGGAGGAGTGCTGAGGAGGGAATGCATTCTTATTGAGTGCAGGGGAAGCAACAATAGAGTGAGGTGGCGCCTGCTTTATGCGCCTGTCAGCAGGCTGGACAGTCTGTCTGACTAATAAAAAAGGCTCCTCAGTCACAACATATGGCGCATCTTCCAGCCGGCTGCAGATGCCTCGTTAGGATGAAAGAAGCCTTTAAATAGGTCGGCGCTGAGAACTAATGTTATTGCTTTCTCTGCTCTAAATAGAAAGATAAGCCCTACCACCCCACTTCTGAAACCACATCAGGCGCTGTCAAGCAGACTTCAATAAGGATGCAGCTATGTAAGGCAGAAGCAGAGGGTGCATGTTAAGATAAAGATATGGGGTGTAGTTCAAAGTGGTTTATTATCTACAGTGCAGCACCAACAACATCGTCAGCTGCCATGTCCAGCTCCCAGCCTCCAACTGCCACCCTCCTATCTTCCCACACACCAGGGCTACCAACATTCCATGCATGCGCCTGTCTACAATACACGTCTGTGGTGGGTGACAGTTTGACTTTGTGCATTCTCTCTAAACAGCCACAAACAAAGGAAGGTTACGTGTGTCTGAGTGCCCATCTGCATCCTGATGGTCCATCCTGGGCAGGATGGGAGGGAGGAGCTGGCACTTACACCTGAATAGGCAGGGTCCTCTTCCCACACAAATGGTTGATTTCTCTCCTGTAGTGAGTCTGTAGCAGGCCTAGGAAAAAGGACATTTGTGCACTTCCAAAGCCCTACTTTGAAGTCACCTCCTCTTCAAAGGAACAACTGGGTATAAGTACTGGGTCTCTGACCTCACCATATCAGACACTTCTGGACCTGTAAAGAAACTTTGTCAGGAAAAAGGACTGCTGTACTGCCACAAAGACTGTCACTCTGCTGGATGCTGCTCTGGAAGAAATGCTTTTCTGCTGTGCTACCCTGCTGCCTGCTACGCTCTGCTCCTGCCTAGGAAGCATTGGACTCTGTTTGAATCCAGGGAGCTCTTCCTTGCGGTAAACCTATTCGGCATCCCTCGACAGCTCTGTAACAAATGTTTACGTGGACTTCGTTTCTTTTCCTTGATTGACCCAGAGGCCCAGTAGAGCCTCAGAGCAACATACGCAACTGAATTGCAGCAAATTCGTATGTATATACTGATTAATGCTCAACAATAGGCATATATCTCACTTTTTGGAGTGGTACTCACAGAGCTGGACCCTGTGACATCCTGAAGAAGAGCTGAGGGGTACAGCTCGAAACTAGTTGGCTTTTCACTAGGATCCTATTCTCATAATAGAATTAGCTCACCTAGTGAACCACCCCACTTTTAATATATCCGCTAGGAGCACGAATAAAGTTTTTTCCAGCCCACTAGTAGGATACTTTTAACTTACACCACTCCACTCACTTCCCCCTTTTTTCACATGACACCACACATAGTCTACAAATTAAAAAAGTGCTCCTACGTAGAACCGTTAGTTGTAGCATGCCTCAACCCACAGCGGGTTGGGAAGCCGCTATGATGAAGCATGTCATCGTGAGGAAACTCGGGTGAGTGAGGGGACTAAAGAAAAAGGTTTTGTCCCCCCCGCCCAGTTTTTCTTTTTTGAGACACATCCAATGTTGAAAGTGACTCATTTTTGTAAGCTAGGTTCTTTTGATCTGATTTTCCGGATTGTTTTTGTACGTACACTTGGCTGTGGAGGGCGAACCTAGCTGCTTTCCCTCTACCTCCCCCCCTTTTTTGTATTTCCTTTCTTTTGCTTGAACCATAGCCAGAGGAACATTTTTCAGCCATCAAGGCTGCTGCTGATGTCATTGAGGGATTCCCAACGCACTGGAAGCCATTTGCTTCCAGCCTGCTGGAGAACATGGAGGTGAGTTTCTCCTTGTGGGAGGGGGGGCTTTAAAAAAGAGGCATTAGGGGAAAGGAAAGGGTTTTCCTTTCCCCTGATGCCTCTTTTGAGCATTGTGATCGTGCAGCAGGTATGCCCACTAGACACCAGGGATATTTCTTTATTTTCATTGAAACTGATTACCTGTTTGTAGTGAGTGCTCCTTTGGGCAAGGGTCGCTCCCCTGTTTGAGGGCAATTTGTTTTGGCTGTGTCTGCCCCGATCAATTTTTTTAATTGAAGTGGCTCACTAGACCACCAGATATACACTTATGGGGAGTGGCCCCTTAGGCAAGGGTCGCTCCCCTTGGGGGCATTGTTTTTGGCTGTCTACCCCCTGGGGGGGGGCAGACATCACCATATTTATTTATTTAGTGGCCCACTAGACCACCAGGGATTATTTTGGGGGGAGTGGCCCATTGGGCAAGGGTCATTCCCGTTGGGGGCAATGTTTTTGGCTGTTTGCGTCCCCCTAGGGGGGCAGATCTCACCCTTTTTTTAAATGGAATTGCCAACTAGACCATAAGGGATTAATTTGTGGGGAGTGGCCCCTTGGACAAGGGTCGCTCCCCCTTGGGGGCAATGTTTTTGGCTGTCTGTTCCCCCCTAAGGGAGCAGATCTCACAATTTTTTAATTAGTGGCCCACTAGACCACCAGGGATTAATTTGTGGGTCACTCCCCTTTGGGGCGGATCAGCAGATTTATTTTTTATATGGTCACTAGGCCACCAGGGATTGTTTTTTGTTATGTTGGTGAGCGGCCTTTTGAGTCAGGGTCGCTCCCCTTTATTGGAGAATGATTGGAGCCACTTCTGCCCTCTTTGGGTGGCAGATCAGCAGTATGTTTTTATGCCCATCTGCCCCCAAGGGGGGCAGAAGCCACTAGACACCAGGGTTTTTTAAATTTTGTTGTTGGGGAGTGGCCTCTTGGGCAAGGGTTGCTCCCCTTTTATGGGGGTGTATATTTTATTTATACTGTTAGGCCCACCTACCCCTTAGCTTTGTTGGTGGATTGTGTGTAGACTGGTGCAATATTTGCATATGTGATTGTAATGTTTTTTTTCTCCTTTTTTATTCTAGTGTTACGCTTCTAATTCTTATTTCCGGTTTCATCAGTGGTTTTCTGCATTTGAAAGAGTAGATCAAAGGTTGGAACCTTACACTGCTATTCGTAAGGCTTACATTTGGTATAAGAAGTTGGCCATCTATCTCTTCAATTTAGCAACTTTTGATACTTTTGTTGTGTTCAAGGAGTGTTCTCCTGCGTCGAAGTTGACTTTTGTTCAGTTGCAGGAGCCTGTGATAGGCAGCCTTGTTGTTGTGGAACAGGCAAGTGTTCCTAGAGTTGGAGTGGTGGAGTGTGGCTAGATTGAAAGATCGCCACTTTCCTGATTTAATTCCTCCCACGCCCAAAAAAACTATTCCTGTAAGAGATGTAGAGTCTGCTTGCGAAGAGGTGTGCGAAAGGAGAGTAGTATGCACCATGCCGATTGTCCTTCTAATCCTGGGCTGTGTGTGCCCACATGTTTTAGATTTGATCACACTCTAAAGAGTTTTTGGGAGAAACCATGAGTCTAATAGTGTACTGCCTGTTCTGTATCCATACTAATATAATAAAGAGAGAGCTCAAACCTTTGAGGCGGGTAATCTCAGGAACCACAGCACCAATCACAACACCCAATACAGCGTTGGAAAGGGCAGTTGCAGTAGAAGGACATAGGCTATGCAGACGCCCACCATATACATTTTAAAGGTAAAAGAACCGTGCCAGCAAAGTAGTCCCTTGTGGGCGTGTCTGCATTGTGCTGTGGGGGTGTGCTGGGGGCGTACAAACGCTGGGGGCGTGTGGTACGTTCAGCCCTTCATGCCATGTCTCATATTGTGGCTAATCCCACCCTGCTCCCTTTAAATACCCCTGCACCCATAATTATAACCCACCCTTACTCCTTAAAATACCCCAACACCCTTAAACACTAACTCATCTTAACCCTATAAATATACCCTGTACCCCAAAACCCAAACCTATCCCTAAACCCTAAAAAGACCCCTGTACCTCAAAACCCAAACCTACCCCTGAACCCTAAAAATACCCCTGTACCCCAAAACCCAAACCTAGCCCTGAACCCTAAAAATACCACTGTATCCCAAAACCCAAACCTACCCATGAACCCTAAAATACCCCTGTACCCCAAAACCCAAACCTAGCCCTGAACCCTATAAATACCCCTGTACCCCAAAACCCAAACCTACCCCTGAACCCTAAAAATACCCCTGTACCCCAAACCCAAACCTAACCCCCTAACCCTAAAAATAACCCTATACCCCAAAACCCAAACCTACCCCTGAACGCTAAAATACCCCTGTACCCCAAAACCCAAACCTAGCCCTCAACCCTAAAAATGCCCCTGTACCCCAAAACCCAAACCTAGCCCTGAACCCTTAAAATACCTCTGTACCCCAAAACCCAAACCTACCTCTGAACCCTAAAAATACCCCTATACCCAAAAACCCAAACCTAGCCCCGAACCCTAACAATACCCCTGTACCCCAAAACCCATACCTATCCCTAAACCCTAAAACTACCCCTGTACCCCATAACCCAAAACTATATCTGAACCCTTAAAATACCCAAACACCCTAAAACATATACCCCAGTCCCCCAAAACATATACCCCTATGCATATACTTACCTTATCCAAACATTTAAAAAAAAACATGCTTTTACCATTCATGCATTTACAACGAATTTTGTTGTAAATGTATGCGTGGTAAAAACATATAAAATGTAATGCCATGCGTTATAATGGCATTGCGGAGTCATGGTACTTTTGTAATGAAAGTATGCAGAGTGATGGCATGCGGAAAGAAAGTTGCGGTATAATGGGTGTTTACCCTCCCCCAGTAAGTACATTGGTGGCACGGCGGCCCACATCTCCAGCAACATACTCATATTTTTTCACCACCCATTTGAAAAATACACAGGTCTCTCTCATTGATGGCAAGCACCGACATACACTTTTAGACACCTCCCGCCACAAGTTCTAGAATTGCGAACTTTAGAGCTGGGTAGTGAGGTTCCGTGACAATTGTAAGTGGTGTTTTCGACTCGCACGAATATGGTCGAGTCTGGTATCTATGAACCGCAAATGGCGAGTTTAGTAAGTGTGCGCAGTTTCGCTGTGCTAACTTAAACCGTTCGTCTGTTATGTGGGTTTTTCATCTGTACCCACGGGTTCCATCTTAGATACGGCATCCATTTTGTCTCTTGCCCTCAAGTAGCCAGCGAACGGACGTTGTCCGCTTCGCGACCCTGGGACTCCCAAGATATTTGCGGAAGACACATGTTCTTTGTGAGTGTCTTTATGACGAGGGGGTTGCTACTGTAAGGCAGATGGCGCCGCTCGAGGCTCATCTTGCCGCACGGACTTATTGTCTCAGCCGTGCATCTCATTAGGCACGTCCCTTGATGCCTGTATCTCGTGTTTCCCGACACCTCCCCTTTTACACCCTTTCCGATCTCCCCACTGTCTCCGTCTTCCTCTGCACCTGTCCTTGTTCCTATTTCGATCTATTTTACTGCTGATTGGAATTTGCTAATGGTGGGAAGATGGGTTTTTACAGTTGGGAACCGCCAAATGTTTCCGCACTTATGTTCCGGACCTCATGTGTTTCAAAGTGACCAAAGCGACCCCTCTGGGGGATAATGGTGAGAACCGGGTTGTAAACTTTTGTGTGCCATGTTATCCTATGGGTAAAAACTGTATAAAAGGAGCAATCCACAGAACCAATTTGAAGCAGTCTCCCCAAGTTGCACGTGGTGTACTTGTCGTGACTTCTGTGTTCCCTGCAGCAAATAAACCTTGAATCTTTGACGTCGAAGGAAGTGTCCCGTGTCTCTGTGATTCGTACGCCGGAGCAGGTTACCCACGAAGGTTTCAGGTGTTGTGCCCTGGCACCGCTGGGTCTTAAAGAACCCAGTCCTTCAGTTGGCGCCCCACGTGGGGCTGCATCAGTGGTACCGGTCCAAGCCCGACGATCGTGAGGAACTTCGTGTGAAATCTCCGAGGGAAGGTGCACTCCGCTTCATCGATCCTGTTGTCGAAATAAGTGGCCCGAAGACTTTTCCCGCGAAGATTCCCGCCTCCGGACGGCTGCGACGGACTGCTGCCCTGACTGTAGACCTGTTTTGGCGCCTGGCGTAGACCTTGGTATAGCGAGACGATTGACGGGCCTTCCTGGTGACGCCATCGATCTTTGAGTTAAGTATTTGTGGGTCGCTCCCAGAGTTCTTGGCTGTTGACACTTTAGCGAGTGTTTTTGTTGTTAGCGCTGTGTGAGTGTTTTTGTCGGTGACACTTTGCTAGCGTACTTTGTTGTGTTGTTTGACGACTGCAGCCGCCAAAAACCGAGGGTTTTGTTCTTTGCTGGGACTTGGTAAATCCCGTAACCCTTGAAGTTTGTGAAACTCGGCTAGAGTGCAAGATGCCTGGTCGTAGTACTTTTTTTAGTTGTTTCAGACCTTGTGGTACGGATTCCCGACTGGAGGACTCGTGTCCGATACCTCCGGTTGGAACTCCCACTTATGAGCTCTATAGTAAACATGGGCTAGGCCCAATTACCTTTAACGATTACTGGATTAAATACACGAAAAAGGACGGCGACCTTCGTTGGCCACCTCATGGTAGCTTCGAGGCCCCGATCTTAGATAATCTAGAGATTAAATTGTTCGAAAGAAAGTCAAGGCCGGCCATGTTTGATGCCTTTCGGTTGTGGCGCAAAGAAGCCCGACAGAAAGAAATCAGACAGACTAAACGTAATCAGCGAGATAATGTTGCTACCATAGTGAAGAAAGCAGAGCAATTTCAGCGTGATAAGGAGGTTAAGGATAAGGAAGTGTTTGACAGATTACAGCGTATGACCATAGATAAATGTTACCCCGCTTTGCCTACGGAGTCGGAAACGAAGGATGAGTCAGTTGAGGATCCTTTAATGTCTTATCTTATGAAGTCGCCACCTCCGTACGTACAGGGTACCGCAGCTCCTGTGGTCCCTGCCGTACCTATTCTTCCGCCTATTCCTCCTCCGCCTGTTCCTCAACCTGCACCCGTTCTTCCGACTGTTCCTGCTCCTTTGCCTGTTTCTATCCCTACTGCTCCTCCGCTTCCACATACTCCTGCTCCCGCTACTGCTCCTGCTACTGCTCCTGTTTTGTTAACCCCTGCTGTTGCTACTGCTTCTACTCCTTCTCTTGTTAGTCCTGTATCGTATGCTTCTCCCTCTACTCGTTCTCGTACTACTCCTCTTGCGGCTAGCTTCTTTCATTCGCTCGGACCTGTTCATGGGTCCGCTGGTTCTGATGGTCCTCAGAGACGTAGCCAGCTTCCTGGAAACAGAGAACGCGTTGCGCTATATAATATGGCGATGGGTTGGATGGTAAATCCTCTTAGATGTCCACCCCGTGTTGTCCTTGATACATTTTGTCAATTCAATATACCAACCCAGAGATATGTGTTTAATGAAATGTGCAAGTTCCTTTATGATCAAATAGCGGCCGATGCGCCTGACGAGGTGCTCGCCGCTCTGTCTGATCTCCAGCTTCAGTTCGCAAATGGGCTGATAGTGGATACCAACGTTCGACGTGCTGTTGAGCGGTTGCTATCTCTTCGTCCCGCTCCGATACCTCATGCATTGTTTGTTGAGGATATTGAAAAACAACCAGACGAGTCTGGCCAATATCCTATGCGTGAAGTTCCGCCGGTTTGGATACCAGCTGATCCTGCTGCTAACCCTGCGACAGTGGCGCATTTCCAGAGAGTGTGGATACACCTCCCATGGAAACGATCGGAAGTGCTACAGGTGAAGCAATCTTTGCCTGATCCACACAAAAATCCTACAGGGTATTACAAAGAATTATCACAGCTCGTAGATGCTACGGTAATGAATCTCGCCGATATCGATATGTTGTTCGGCAATGTCGTACCGCAACCGGTATGGGCTAAGATTCGGCAGGAAAATCATCCGACTGAATTAGGCGGTGATTGGGCTGCCATTGTAGCGGCAGATGCCGGACAAGTGGCTGCTACTAAACCCGACCAGTTGATTACTGCTCTCCCTCAAAGAATAATAACATTAATGAAAACGCTTATGCCAGCTATGAGGGTAAATTGGGACAAATTGTCAGCTTGTAAGCAAAAGAAGGACGAGAGTGTTTCCGACTTCTTTACGAGGTTCGAGGAAGCATTCATTGACCATAGTGGACAGGATATGGGTACCGAGGGTGGTCAGAGATTGTTTGTGGATAAATTTGTTTCAAACTTATTGCCCGATTTGAGCAATAAATTAAAGAATTCGGAAAGTGCATGGGCCGTTTCTACTTCGGCTCAGATATTGGCTACGGCACAATACTATGAGAATAGGGAGAAAGAAGAGAACGACCGTGCTGATAAAAAGACGAAAGAGCTCAAAACTAAAGTGTTGTTGCAACAAGCGTATCCTCCACGGTCGAATCAGAATAATTCGCAACAGAATAGATCACAGCCACAATCGAATAGATCTCAAAATTGTAATGACTCCTCTTCCCAGAGATCCTCGTTAGGGTACAATCAATGCGCTTATTGTAGACAGGAGGGACACATTAAATTCAATTGCCCTGTTTTGAATGAACGTAACAATGGTAACTCATCTAGAGGAGGTCGTGGTGGTTCGCAGCAGGCATCACGTGGTAGAGGTCGTGGTGCTCAGAACGATCGCTCAGATAACTCATCCAATTCTAATAATTGTTTCGATCAACGTGGATCATCACAAGGACGATCTGCGCAGTACAATGTAGACGATTATTACGTCGATCAGGGAACTGACGACAGTAATTACTAGGACAGCCAAAGACAAGGAGAGGGAGTGGTATCAGTTCCGGTTGATCAGAGAGGGCCTTACGTCGCAGTTGCTACATCGGGCGTCGTTGAGCCTTTTCTGTTGGACACTGGTGCAGCGAAAAGTTCTATCATGCATTCAAAACTCCCTGGCGCACCTTTGTCTGGCTTAATAAATGTTTCCGTTGGATTCTCTGGCGCCCCTGTTAGCAATCCAGTTTCACGCCCTTTGCCCCTTAAAATTGGGCCACGTGAGCTAGAAGCTCCGTTGATTTTGACTACGGGTTGTGGTGAAAATCTTTTGGGCCTGGATTTGCTTAAACGATTGTACGCAACGTTGTATTGTTCTCCTGCGGGGGTAAAGCTTACGTTAGGAGAGAGGGTTGTCTCTCCTATGTATTTGTCCCTCGATAAGCTCCCACCGGAATTGAGTTCTCTTCCTGCGTCTTTGTGGGCAACGGGTCCAAATGACGTGGGCCTACTTGATATCTCCCCTTATGTTGTTCAGTTGAAATCTAATGTGCGACTGCCACGTATTCCCCAATATCGTATTTCCCTTGATGGTGAACGAGCACTGTTAGCGATCATCTATGATTTGATCGAAAAAGACGTTATTGAAGAGACTCGGGGAAACGTGTGCAACAGCCCTGTGCTGCCCATTCTTAAACATACCGATCCTTCAAAACCACCTGTTTATCGTTTTGTTATCGATTTACGGGAGGTGAATAAAATCGTTGTTCCTCAATTCCCTGTTGTGCCTGACATCACGGCGCTACTGACTCTGATTCCAGCTTCTGCATCATGGTTTTCGGTGATTGACTTGAAAAATGCGTTTTTCAGCATCCCGATTGCCGAGGAGAGCAGGGACCTTTTCGGTTTCTCTCTCGGTGGACGTAGCTTCCGGTTCAAACGCGCTCCTCAGGGCTACTGTGAAAGTCCATCTATTTACAGTCAAGCCTTGAAGGGTCAACTGGATGCGTTTAGGTTGCCGGTTGGTGCGGCCTTGATCCAATACGTAGACGACTTATTGGTGGCTGCCGATACTCAGGACGTTTGCAAGATTGCTACAGTGTCGTTGCTGCAACATCTCTGTGAGTTGAATCATAAGGTGTCCCCTTCTAAACTCCAATATTGTTGTCAAGAAGTAACCTATCTAGGTCACTTATTGTCAAAGGAGGGAAGGAGGTTGACCCCAGAGAGAATTGCAGCAATTGCGCGAATGGCTGTGCCAAAAACCCAAAGAGATGTGCGTGCCTTTCTAGGTATCACGTCGTACTGCAGGCAATGGATTCCTAATTTTTCATTGCTAGCGAAACCATTGGTGGCTCTTACGTGCAAGGATGTTTCAACTCCTTTACCATGGACGGAAGAATGTCAGAAAAGTTTTTCTGAACTGCGTGATTCATTGTGTTCGGCTCCTGTGTTAGGTACTCCTGACTACAGTAAGCCGTTTACGTTATATGTTCACGAGAGGGAAGGTTGTGCTTTGAGTGTTCTAACGCAACCTTTTGGTGGTAAGCAACGTCCATGTGCATATTTTTCCTCGACCTTGGACCCAGTAGCTAGAGCATTGCCGAGTTGTTTACGAGCAACAGCGGCAGCTGCGGTCTCCATCCGACAATCAGCAGGATTGGTCATGGATAATATGCTTACGGTGATGGTTCCGCATGCAGTCGATACTCTTTTGAACCAAACGAAAACTCAGCACTTGACGAGTGCGAGGTTGTCTGGGTACGAGTTGACGCTCTTGGCAAGCCACATTCAGATAAAACGTTGTAACGTTCTGAACCCGGCAACTTTGTTACCAATTAGCACAGAGTCAGATGAAGTAGCAGAACATGATTGATACTTGAGGACTGAAGAGGAAACAAAAGGTCGAGTGGACCTTAAAAACACCCCATTGGAAGATCCGGATGGTACCTTGTATGTGGATGGATCATGTTTTAAGTTGCCGAATGACGATGTGACTACTGCTTATGCTGTTGTAACATTGAATACTGTTGTTGAGACTGCAAGGTTGAATCAAAATTCTGCCCAAGCTGCAGAATTGATTGCTCTTACTAGAGCATGTGTGTTAGCGAAAGGGAAACGTGTGAATGTGTTTACCGACAGCCAATACGCGTTTGGCGTCGCTCACAGTTTTGGACGATTGTGGAGAGAGAGAGGTTTCTTGACGTCGCATGGTACGAAGATTCAGCATGGCCAGCTTGTGAATGATCTTTTGGATGCGTTGACGCTGCCTACGCAAGTTGCGATTGTTAAATGTAGTGCGCATCGTAAGGTGACGGATGATGTTGGTCGTGGTAATGCGTTTGCGGATGAGACTGCTAAGGAGACTGCCCGGAACCTTAGCACTCGAATGTATGTGACGAGTTCGGTTAGGTGGCCTACAGAATCGAGTATGTGTGTGGACACTATCGAGAGTGTGAAAGCAATTCAGAATGAGGCCACCGAGACTGAAAAGATGAAGCGGAAAGAAAGTACGGGAAAGTTGGATGCGAATGGTTGTTGGATTGATTTGTCGGATCAGAAAAGATGGCTGTTGCCTGATGCGTATGTGCTGGCCGTTGTGACAATGGCACATGGGTTAGCACATATTAGCGTGAAAGGTATTTGTAAATTGTTGTCTCCGGTGTGGAAGAATGATGGCATTAGGAAATGTGCTGAACGTCTGGTGAAGAATTGTATGGTGTGTATAATGTACAATCCTGGCAAAGGAACCCCAACTCCTCCTGGCAGTTTTGCTCCTCCTTCATGTCCCTTTGAGGTGATTCAATTGGACTTCATCCATATGGAGCGATGCAATAACCTGAAATACGTTTTAGTTGTGGTTTGCGCATTCTCCCGATGGATCGAGGCCTATCCTCTCAAAGACAATACTGCTTTGTCTACTGCGAAAATCCTACTGAAGGAATATTTTCCTCGGTATGGAATGCCTAGAGTCGTGTGGTCGGATAACGGAAGTGAGTTTGTTGGAAGTGTGATGAAGAGTGTGTGTAAGGGCCTTGGAATTAATCAGAAATTCCACAGCGCCAATCATCCCCAGTCAGCTGGATTGGTTGAAGGGTACAACGGCACCCTTAAACTAAAGTTAGCGAAGATTCAGGCTACGACTGGTCTTTCATGGCCTGACGCTTTACCTTTGGCATTACTGTCAACTAGGGCGACTGTACACTCCCGAGTAGGGCTTAGTCCCTATGAAATAGTGTTCGGCCGTCCTGCGAATGTGTGGGGGGTTCCTAGGCCAGGAATGTTTTCTGATCTTGAGTACCCAATGTTGATCGATTATCTATATGACTTGACTGCTAAACTGAGGTTAATTCACCAACAGGTTTACGACGCATTGCCGACGCAGACGGAGGGTCCAGGCCACCAGCTCCAGCCCGGAGACTGGGTGGTGACGAGAAACTTTTCACGCAAGAATAACCTGGACCCGAGGTTTACCGGACCCTACCAAGTGCTCCTGGCCACAAGGACTGCCGTTCGTCTCGAGGGACGTAAGAATTGGGTTCATGCCACGCACACCAAAAGAGTCCCTATTCCTTTGCCGGCAGACCCGTGGGTAAGGAGAGGCATTGCATCATCGGAAACAGAAACCTTGCCGGCGTTTGTACCTTTTAGCAACGCACAGCCTGTTGGAGAATCCCCAGCGCAGCAGAAAGACACTGTTGAACAATTAGCATCAGAAGACTCAAGACCTGAACACTCAACTGATCAGCAGGACGCTGTCTCTTCAACGGATCCTTTGTTTGACGAGCAGACACGTCCTGGGAAAACCCGATACTCTTTGCGATCTCGCACTAAGGACAAATAAAAGATCTTGCTTTGCTGAATTGACAACTGTATTATCCCGTTTTCCGTGATCAGTTTTGAACCTTCGTATTACTGTAATTATTCATTGTACATATATTGAGCTTCATTCCTTGTACTTTTTGCTTCCACAGCTGAGAGACTTTGTTTTTGCATACATACATATTGTGCATTGAAGGCCGTAGGGCCGCGCGCGTACTTCTTTCTGGATAGTAGGTCTTGACGCTAGGTTAAAGGCCGTCGGTTCCTGGGAACTCCTAGGGATTGACTATTGCTACACAGAACGAAGTGCGTCAAGAAACGTTGCGGACGGTCGTAGGGAATGGCATTCTCGAAGCTGAATGATTTGGAGGGAGCTCAAGTTCACAGATTCAAGCTGCAGCAACTCAGTCGTACCAAATGTTTTATATTCCAACTGTTTGTATTGTTTTTGACTGCTTCTGCATTATTGGCGGGTGGGGTGTATTACACGATGTCTTACTTCTTACCTGCTACACCTACTCCTACTCTTGACCCTAATCTTACCTCTACTGTTTCTCCTCATTCCTTTCATATGTTACCCGAACACGAGCAGGCTAGACGTGTAGAATTCCGCAACAATTCCTTTATTCAGCTCCTTCATCAGCATCAGTTAGTGGTTAACACTACTAATTGTTGGGTGTGTGGGTTGATGCCACATACTACGGATAAGGGAATTCCATATCTGGTGTTACCGTATAGTTCCCAAGGGTCTGCTCGAGCATTCCAAACAATGTTTCGAAGCGCACTGGGTTTCCACCCCATTCGAGAACCACGTTCCCCCTACTCTGGTCCTACCTCGTATCAAAAACCTTTGTCGATAGCAATAGAGGATTTAGATAGTGATATCTATGATCCCTCGCTTATTCCCGAAGAAGAGATACAGGCCTATAGGGTCCTAAGTAGAGGTGAATATAGTGTGTTCACTAGCGAAAAGCAGCTTAAAAGCTCGCCTCCGATATGGGTCGTACCCCACACTGGTAATTTCTGTCTCATGGGTCGTGGCCGAAGATCGCAAGCCCGACTTGGAGCAAGTGCTTGTACTGAAAATTACATTCTGCCGATGTTCTCATCCCCTGTGTTTCTGGCTGCCAAGGGTACATACTTTATCTGTTATGATCGTGCATACACATGGTTGCCCGCTGACTTCATGGGCTCATGTTTCATTGCAAATCTGTTGCCTCCGACGTTTACCGTAGATGCCGATTATCATAAGACTAGAGTTGTGCGAGGCGTAATTAGCGAAGAGGATACTGCCGGTCAAGAGGCAGGAGACTTTTTCAAGGGTTTCCTCCCGTTTTGGGGACCTATGGTTAATAGTAGGAACCTGAGACAGTTGACTCGAGTGGTAGAATCGACAGCTAATATTACTGCCAGTGCCCTTGGTAATATCACCACAGAACTTCAGGCGGAGAGACTTATGACGTTACAAAACCGTATGGTTTTAGATGTCATCTTAGCAGATCAAGGTGGGGTATGTAAGGTGATCCATTCGAGCTGCTGCATTTTCATTCCAGATAATGCTCCTACTGTCTATCAAGCCATCTCGAGGTTGCATAAGATCTCCGAATCCATACACGTGGATGTAGGGGATTGGACGCTACTTGGATGGTTTTGGGGCCTGATGTCGACTTGGGGTTGGAAGATTCTGATGATCATCGGAGTCGTTGTAGTGTTCCTGTTCACGTGTTGCCTTTGTGTGCAGTGTGGTCCTGCCTTATGTGGCCTCTGTGCTACAACGTGTATAAGACAACCACCTGTTACCAAGGGGACTCGGTTGGACAGAGCTATGCTACAGCAACATCTCGATGGTTTGATGAATATCGAATATGATTCCGACTAGTGCTTGCCTACATGAGGGCAAAAGCGTCTGAGGTTCCGTGACAATTGTAAGTGGTGTTTTCGACTCGCACGAATATGGTCGAGTCTGGTATCTATGAACCGCAAATGGCGAGTTTAGTAAGTGTGCGCAGTTTCGCTGTGCTAACTTAAACCGTTCGTCTGTTATGTGGGTTTTTCATCTGTACCCACGGGTTCCATCTTAGATACGGCATCCATTTTGTCTCTTGCCCTCAAGTAGCCAGCGAACGGACGTTGTCCGCTTCGCGACCCTGGGACTCCCAAGATATTTGCGGAAGACACATGTTCTTTGTGAGTGTCTTTATGACGAGGGGGTTGCTACTGTAAGGCAGATGGCGCCGCTCGAGGCTCATCTTGCCGCACGGACTTATTGTCTCAGCCGTGCATCTCATTAGGCACGTCCCTTGATGCCTGTATCTCGTGTTTCCCGACACCTCCCCTTTTACACCCTTTCCGATCTCCCCACTGTCTCCGTCTTCCTCTGCACCTGTCATTGTTCCTATTTCGATCTATTTTACTGCTGATTGGAATTTGCTAATGGTGGGAAGATGGGTTTTTACAGTTGGGAACCGCCAAATGTTTCCGCACTTATGTTCCGGACCTCATGTGTTTCAAAGTGACCAAAGCGACCCCTCTGGGGGATAATGGTGAGAACCGGGTTGTAAACTTTTGTGTGCCATGTTATCCTATGGGTAAAAACTGTATAAAAGGAGCAATCCACAGAACCGATTTGAAGCAGTCTCCCCAAGTTGCACGTGGTGTACTTGTCGTGACTTCTGTGTTCCCTGCAGCAAATAAACCTTGAATCTTTGACGTCGAAGGAAGTGTCCCGTGTCTCTGTGATTCGTACGCCGGAGCAGGTTACCCACGAAGGTTTCAGGTGTTGTGCCCTGGCACCGCTGGGTCTTAAAGAACCCAGTCCTTCAGTTGGCGCCCCACGTGGGGCTGCATCAGTGGTACCGGTCCAAGCCCGACGATCGTGAGGAACTTCGTGTGAAATCTCCGAGGGAAGGTGCACTCCGCTTCATCGATCCTGTTGTCGAAATAAGTGGCCCGAAGACTTTTCCCGCGAAGATTCCCGCCTCCGGACGGCTGCGACGGACTGCTGCCCTGACTGTAGACCTGTTTTGGCGCCTGGCGTAGACCTTGGTATAGCGAGACGATTGACGGGCCTTCCTGGTGACGCCATCGATCTTTGAGTTAAGTATTTGTGGGTCGCTCCCAGAGTTCTTGGTTGTTGACACTTTAGCGAGTGTTTTTGTTGTTAGCGCTGTGTGAGTGTTTTTGTCGGTGACACTTTGCTAGCGTACTTTGTTGTGTTGTTTGACGACTGCAGCCGCCAAAAACCGAGGGTTTTGTTCTTTGCTGGGACTTGGTAAATCCCGTAACCCTTGAAGTTTGTGAAACTCGGCTAGAGTGCAAGATGCCTGGTCGTAGTACTTTTTTTAGTTGTTTCAGACCTTGTGGTACGGATTCCCGACTGGAGGACTCGTGTCCGATACCTCCGGTTGGAACTCCCACTTATGAGCTCTATAGTAAACATGGGCTAGGCCCAATTACCTTTAACGATTACTGGATTAAATACACGAAAAAGGACGGCGACCTTCGTTGGCCACCTCATGGTAGCTTCGAGGCCCCGATCTTAGATAATCTAGAGATTAAATTGTTCGAAAGAAAGTCAAGGCCGGCCATGTTTGATGCCTTTCGGTTGTGGCGCAAAGAAGCCCGACAGAAAGAAATCAGACAGACTAAATGTAATCAGCGAGATAATGTTGCTACCATAGTGAAGAAAGCAGAGCAATTTCAGCGTGATAAGGAGGTTAAGGATAAGGAAGTGTTTGACAGATTACAGCGTATGACCATAGATAAATGTTACCCCGCTTTGCCTACGGAGTCGGAAACGAAGGATGAGTCAGTTGAGGATCCTTTAATGTCTTATCTTATGAAGTCGCCACCTCCGTACGTACAGGGTACCGCAGCTCCTGTGGTCCCTGCCGTACCTATTCTTCCGCCTATTCCTCCTCCGCCTGTTCCTCAACCTGCACCCGTTCTTCCGACTGTTCCTGCTCCTTTGCCTGTTTCTATCCCTACTGCTCCTCCGCTTCCACATACTCCTGCTCCCGCTACTGCTCCTGCTACTGCTCCTGTTTTGTTAACCCCTGCTGTTGCTACTGCTTCTACTCCTTCTCTTGTTAGTCCTGTATCGTATGCTTCTCCCTCTACTCGTTCTCGTACTACTCCTCTTGCGGCTAGCTTCTTTCATTCGCTCGGACCTGTTCATGGGTCCGCTGGTTCTGATGGTCCTCAGAGACGTAGCCAGCTTCCTGGAAACAGAGAACGCGTTGCGCTATATAATATGGCGATGGGTTGGATGGTAAATCCTCTTAGATGTCCACCCCGTGTTGTCCTCGATACATTTTGTCAATTCAATATACCAACCCAGAGATATGTGTTTAATGAAATGTGCAAGTTCCTTTATGATCAAATAGCGGCCGATGCGCCTGACGAGGTGCTCGCCGCTCTGTCTGATCTCCAGCTTCAGTTCGCAAATGGGCTGATAGTGGATACCAACGTTCGACGTGCTGTTGAGCGGTTGCTATCTCTTCGTCCCGCTCCGATACCTCATGCATTGTTTGATGAGGATATTGAAAAACAACCAGACGAGTCTGGCCAATATCCTATGCGTGAAGTTCCGCCGGTTTGGATACCAGCTGATCCTGCTGCTAACCCTGCGACAGTGGCGCATTTCCAGAGAGTGTGGATACACCTCCCATGGAAACGATCGGAAGTGCTACAGGTGAAGCAATCTTTGCCTGATCCACACAAAAATCCTACAGGGTATTACAAAGAATTATCACAGCTCGTAGATGCTACGGTAATGAATCTTGCCGATATCGATATGTTGTTCGGCAATGTCGTACCGCAACCGGTATGGGCTAAGATTCGGCAGGAAAATCATCCGACTGAATTAGGCGGTGATTGGGCTGCCATTGTAGCGGCAGATGCCGGACAAGTGGCTGCTACTAAACCCGACCAGTTGATTACTGCTCTCCCTCAAAGAATAATAACATTAATGAAAACGCTTATGCCAGCTATGAGGGTAAATTGGGACAAATTGTCAGCTTGTAAGCAAAAGAAGGACGAGAGTGTTTCCGACTTCTTTACGAGGTTCGAGGAAGCATTCATTGACCATAGTGGACAGGATATGGGTACCGAGGGTGGTCAGAGATTGTTTGTGGATAAATTTGTTTCAAACTTATTGCCGGATTTGAGCAATAAATTAAAGAATTCGGAAAGTGCATGGGCCGTTTCTACTTCGGCTCAGATATTGGCTACGGCACAATACTATGAGAATAGGGAGAAAGAAGAGAACGACCGTGCTGATAAAAAGACGAAAGAGCTCAAAACTAAAGTGTTGTTGCAACAAGCGTATCCTCCACGGTCGAATCAGAATAATTCGCAACAGAATAGATCACAGCCACAATCGAATAGATCTCAAAATTGTAATGACTCCTCTTCCCAGAGATCCTCGTTAGGGTACAATCAATGCGCTTATTGTAGACAGGAGGGACACATTAAATTCAATTGCCCTGTTTTGAATGAACGTAACAATGGTAACTCATCTAGAGGAGGTCGTGGTGGTTCGCAGCAGGCATCACGTGGTAGAGGTCGTGGTGCTCAGAACGATCGCTCAGATAACTCATCCAATTCTAATAATTGTTTCGATCAACGTGGATCATCACAAGGACGATCTGCGCAGTACAATGTAGACGATTATTACGTCGATCAGGGAACTGACGACAGTAATTACTAGGACAGCCAAAGACAAGGAGAGGGAGTGGTATCAGTTCCGGTTGATCAGAGAGGGCCTTACGTCGCAGTTGCTACATCGGGCGTCGTTGAGCCTTTTCTGTTGGACACTGGTGCAGCGAAAAGTTCTATCATGCATTCGAAACTCCCTGGCGCACCTTTGTCTGGCTTAACAAATGTTTCCGTTGGATTCTCTGGCGCCCCTGTTAGCAATCCAGTTTCACGCCCTTTGCCCCTTAAAATTGGGCCACGTGAGCTAGAAGCTCCGTTGATTTTGACTACGGGTTGTGGTGAAAATCTTTTGGGCCTGGATTTGCTTAAACGATTGTACGCAACTTTGTATTGTTCTCCTGCGGGGGTAAAGCTTACGTTAGGAGAGAGGGTTGTCTCTCCTATGTATTTGTCCCTCGATAAGCTCCCACCGGAATTGAGTTCTCTTCCTGCGTCTTTGTGGGCAACGGGTCCAAATGACGTGGGCCTACTTGATATCTCCCCTTATGTTGTTCAGTTGAAATCTAATGTGCGACTGCCACGTATTCCCCAATATCGTATTTCCCTTGATGGTGAACGAGCACTGTTAGCGATCATCTATGATTTGATCGAAAAAGACGTTATTGAAGAGACTCGGGGAAACGTGTGCAACAGCCCTGTGCTGCCCATTCTTAAACGTACCGATCCTTCAAAACCACCTGTTTATCGTTTTGTTATCGATTTACGGGAGGTGAATAAAATCGTTGTTCCTCAATTCCCTGTTGTGCCTGACATCACGGCGCTACTGACTCTGATTCCAGCTTCTGCATCATGGTTTTCGGTGATTGACTTGAAAAATGCGTTTTTCAGCATCCCGATTGCCGAGGAGAGCAGGGACCTTTTCGGTTTCTCTCTCGGTGGACGTAGCTTCCGGTTCAAACGTGCTCCTCAGGGCTACTGTGAAAGTCCATCTATTTACAGTCAAGCCTTGAAGGGTCAACTGGATGCGTTTAGGTTGCCGGTTGGTGCGGCCTTGATCCAATACGTCGACGACTTATTGGTGGCTGCCGATACTCAGGACGTTTGCAAGATTGCTACAGTGTCGTTGCTGCAACATCTCTGTGAGTTGAATCATAAGGTGTCCCCTTCTAAACTCCAATATTGTTGTCAAGAAGTAACCTATCTAGGTCACTTATTGTCAAAGGAGGGAAGGAGGTTGACCCCAGAGAGAATTGCAGCAATTGCGCGAATGGCTGTGCCAAAAACCCAAAGAGATGTGCGTGCCTTTCTAGGTATCACGTCGTACTGCAGGCAATGGATTCCTAATTTTTCATTGCTAGCGAAACCATTGGTGGCTCTTACGTGCAAGGATGTTTCAACTCCTTTACCATGGACGGAAGAATGTCAGAAAAGTTTTTCTGAACTGCGTGATTCATTGTGTTCGGCTCCTGTGTTAGGTACTCCTGACTACAGTAAGCCGTTTACGTTATATGTTCACGAGAGGGAAGGTTGTGCTTTGAGTGTTCTAACGCAACCTTTTGGTGGTAAGCAACGTCCATGTGCATATTTTTCCTCGACCTTGGACCCAGTAGCTACAGCATTGCCGAGTTGTTTACGAGCAACAGCGGCAGCTGCGGTCTCCATCCGACAATCAGCAGGATTGGTCATGGATAATATGCTTACGGTGATGGTTCCGCATGCAGTCGATACTCTTTTGAATCAAACGAAAACTCAGCACTTGACGAGTGCGAGGTTGTCTGGGTACGAGTTGACGCTCTTGGCAAGCCACATTCAGATAAAACGTTGTAACGTTCTGAACCCGGCAACTTTGTTACCAATTAGCACAGAGTCAGATGAAGTAGCAGAACATGATTGCTACTTGAGGACTGAAGAGGAAACAAAAGGTCGAGTGGACCTTAAAAACACCCCATTGGAAGATCCGGATGGTACCTTGTATGTGGATGGATCATGTTTTAAGTTGCCGAATGGCGATGTGACTACTGCTCATGCTGTTGTAACATTGAATACTGTTGTTGAGACTGCAAGGTTGAATCAAAATTCTGCCCAAGCTGCAGAATTGATTGCTCTTACTAGAGCATGTGTGTTAGCGAAAGGGAAACGTGTGAATGTGTTTACCGACAGCCAATACGCGTTTGGCGTCGCTCACAGTTTTGGACGATTGTGGAGAGAGAGAGGTTTCTTGACGTCGCATGGTACGAAGATTCAGCATGGCCAGCTTGTGAATGATCTTTTGGATGCGTTGACGCTGCCTACGCAAGTTGCGATTGTTAAATGTAGTGCGCATCGTAAGGTGACGGATGATGTTGGTCGTGGTAATGCGTTTGCGGATGAGACTGCTAAGGAGACTGCCCGGAACCTTAGCACTCGAATGTATGTGACGAGTTCGGTTAGGTGGCCTACAGAATCGAGTATGTGTGTGGACACTATCGAGAGTGTGAAAGCAATTCAGAATGAGGCCACCGAGACTGAAAAGATGAAGTGGAAAGAAAGTACGGGAAAGTTGGATGCGAATGGTTGTTGGATTGATTTGTCGGATCAGAAAAGATGGTTGTTGCCTGATGCGTATGTGCTGGCCATTGTGACAATGGCACATGGGTTAGCACATATTAGCGTGAAAGGTATTTGTAAATTGTTGTCTCCGGTGTGGAAGAATGATGGCATTACGAAATGTGCTGAACGTCTGGTGAAGAATTGTATGGTGTGTATAATGTACAATCCTGGCAAAGGAACCCCAACTCCTCCTGGCAGTTTTGCTCCTCCTTCATGTCCCTTTGAGGTGATTCAATTGGACTTCATCCATATGGAGCGATGCAATAACCTGAAATACGTTTTAGTTGTGGTTTGCGCATTCTCCCGATGGATCGAGGCCTATCCTCTCAAAGACAATACTGCTTTGTCTACTGCGAAAATCCTACTGAAGGAATATTTTCCTCGGTATGGAATGCCTAGAGTCGTGTGGTCGGATAACGGAAGTGAGTTTGTTGGAAGTGTGATGAAGAGTGTGTGTAAGGGCCTTGGAATTAATCAGAAATTCCACAGCGCCAATCATCCCCAGTCAGCTGGATTGGTTGAAGGGTACAACGGCACCCTTAAACTAAAGTTAGCGAAGATTCAGGCTACGACTGGTCTTTCATGGCCTGACGCTTTACCTTTGGCATTACTGTCAACTAGGGCGACTGTACACTCCCGAGTAGGGCTTAGTCCCTATGAAATAGTGTTCGGCCGTCCTGCGAATGTGTGGGGGGTTCCTAGGCCAGGAATGTTTTCTGATCTTGAGTACCCAATGTTGATCGATTATCTATATGACTTGACTGCTAAACTGAGGTTAATTCACCAACAGGTTTACGACGCATTGCCGACGCAGACGGAGGGTCCAGGCCACCAGCTCCAGCCCGGAGACTGGGTGGTGACGAGAAACTTTTCACGCAAGAATAACCTGGACCCGAGGTTTACCGGACCCTACCAAGTGCTCCTGGCCACAAGGACTGCCGTTCGTCTCGAGGGACGTAAGAATTGGGTGCATGCCACGCACACCAAAAGAGTCCCTATTCCTTTGCCGGCAGACCCGTGGGTAAGGAGAGGCATTGCATCATCGGAAACAGAAACCTTGCCGGCGTTTGTACCTTTTAGCGACGCACAGCCTGTTGGAGAATCCCCAGCGCAGCAGAAAGACACTGTTGAACAATTAGCATCAGAAGACTCAAGACCTGAACACTCAACTGATCAGCAGGACGCTGTCTCTTCAACGGATCCTTTGTTTGACGAGCAGACACGTCCTGGGAAAACCCGATACTCTTTGCGATCTCGCACTAAGGACAAATAAAAGATCTTGCTTTGCTGAATTGACAACTGTATTATCCCGTTTTCCGTGATCAGTTTTGAACCTTCGTATTACTGTAATTATTCATTGTACATATATTGAGCTTCATTCCTTGTACTTTTTGCTTCCACAGCTGAGAGACTTTGTTTTTGCATACATACATATTGTGCATTGAAGGCCGTAGGGCCGCGCGCGTACTTCTTTCTGGATAGTAGGTCTTGACGCTAGGTTAAAGGCCGTCGGTTCCTGGGAACTACTAGGGATTGACTATTGCTACACAGAACGAAGTGCGTCAAGAAACGTTGCGGACGGTCGTAGGGAATGGCATTCTCGAAGCTGAATGATTTGGAGGGAGCTCAAGTTCACAGATTCAAGCTGCAGCAACTCAGTCGTACCAAATGTTTTATATTCCAACTGTTTGTATTGTTTTTGACTGCTTCTGCATTATTGGCGGGTGGGGTGTATTACACGATGTCTTACTTCTTACCTGCTACACCTACTCCTACTCTTGACCCTAATCTTACCTCTACTGTTTCTCCTCATTCCTTTCATATGTTACCCGAACACGAGCAGGCTAGACGTGTAGAATTCCGCAACAATTCCTTTATTCAGCTCCTTCATCAGCATCAGTTAGTGGTTAACACTACTAATTGTTGGGTGTGTGGGTTGATGCCACATACTACGGATAAGGGAATTCCATATCTGGTGTTACCGTATAGTTCCCAAGGGTCTGCTCGAGCATTCCAAACAATGTTTCGAAGCGCACTGGGTTTCCACCCCATTCGAGAACCACGTTCCCCCTACTCTGGTCCTACCTCGTATCAAAAACCTTTGTCGATAGCAATAGAGGATTTAGATAGTGATATCTATGATCCCTCGCTTATTCCCGAAGAAGAGGTACAGGCCTATAGGGTCCTAAGTAGAGGTGAATATAGTGTGTTCACTAGCGAAAAGCAGCTTAAAAGCTCGCCTCCGATATGGGTCGTACCCCACACTGGTAATTTCTGTCTCATGGGTCGTGGCCGAAGATCGCAAGCCCGACTTGGAGCAAGTGCTTGTACTGAAAATTACATTCTGCCGATGTTCTCATCCCCTGTGTTTCTGGCTGCCAAGGGTACATACTTTATCTGTTATGATCGTGCATACACATGGTTGCCCGCTGACTTCATGGGCTCATGTTTCATTGCAAATCTGTTGCCTCCGACGTTTACCGTAGATGCCGATTATCATAAGACTAGAGTTGTGCGAGGCGTAATTAGCGAAGAGGATACTGCCGGTCAAGAGGCAGGAGACTTTTTCAAGGGTTTCCTCCCGTTTTGGGGACCTATGGTTAATGGTAGGAACCTGAGACAGTTGACTCGAGTGGTAGAATCGACAGCTAATATTACTGCCAGTGCCCTTGGTAATATCACCACAGAACTTCAGGCGGAGAGACTTATGACGTTACAAAACCGTATGGTTTTAGATGTCATCTTAGCAGATCGAGGTGGGGTATGTAAGGTGATCCATTCGAGCTGCTGCATTTTCATTCCAGATAATGCTCCTACTGTCTATCAAGCCATCTCGAGGTTGCATAAGATCTCCGAATCCATACACGTGGATGTAGGGGATTGGACGCTACTTGGATGGTTTTGGGGCCTGATGTCGACTTGGGGTTGGAAGATTCTGATGATCATCGGAGTCGTTGTAGTGTTCCTGTTCACGTGTTGCCTTTGTGTGCAGTGTGGTCCTGCCTTATGTGGCCTCTGTGCTACAACGTGTATAAGACAACCACCTGTTACCAAGGGGACTCGGTTGGACAGAGCTATGCTACAGCAACATCTCGATGGTTTGATGAATATCGAATATGATTCCGACTAGTGCTTGCCTACATGAGGGCAAAAGGAGCGTCTGAGGTTCCGTGACAATTGTAAGTGGTGTTTTCGACTCGCACGAATATGGTCGAGTCTGGTATCTATGAACCGCAAATGGCGAGTTTAGTAAGTGTGCGCAGTTTTGCTGTGCTAACTTAAACCGTTCGTCTGTTATGTGGGTTTTTCATCTGTACCCACGGGTTCCATCTTAGATACGGCATCCATTTTGTCTCTTGCCCTCAAGTAGCCAGCGAACGGACGTTGTCCGCTTCGCGACCCTGGGACTCCCAAGATATTTGCGGAAGACACATGTTCTTTGTGAGTGTCTTTATGACGAGGGGGTTGCTACTGTAAGGCAGATGGCGCCGCTCGAGGCTCATCTTGCCGCACGGACTTATTGTCTCAGCCGTGCATCTCATTAGGCACGTCCCTTGATGCCTGTATCTCGTGTTTCCCGACACCTCCCCTTTTACACCCTTTCCGATCTCCCCACTGTCTCCGTCTTCCTCTGCACCTGTCCTTGTTCCTATTTCGATCTATTTTACTGCTGATTGGAATTTGCTAATGGTGGGAAGATGGGTTTTTACAGTTGGGAACCGCCAAATGTTTCCGCACTTATGTTCCGGACCTCATGTGTTTCAAAGTGACCAAAGCGACCCCTCTGGGGGATAATGGTGAGAACCGGGTTGTAAACTTTTGTGTGCCATGTTATCCTATGGGTAAAAACTGTATAAAAGGAGCAATCCACAGAACCAATTTGAAGCAGTCTCCCCAAGTTGCACGTGGTGTACTTGTCGTGACTTCTGTGTTCCCTGCAGCAAATAAACCTTGAATCTTTGACGTCGAAGGAAGTGTCCCGTGTCTCTGTGATTCGTACGCCGGAGCAGGTTACCCACGAAGGTTTCAGGTGTTGTGCCCTGGCACCGCTGGGTCTTAAAGAACCCAGTCCTTCAGTAGCTACGTTCAAATCTCGGCATTAGCTCAACATCCTGTGATTCCACGCAAATCACTTTGTCTCCCCGTGCATACCACAAAAGAATGTGTTCTTCTGTAATGTAAATTGTGCTCATGCCATGTTGTCGAGTTCGCGCTATATAATATTGCAAGGAAAAATAAAGTAGGGAAACTCGAGTTCACACACTACTGAACACGCACTCTTAAGGGCATCAGCAGTGCACTGTGAATCGTAGCGTTTCACAGCACAGGGCTGTCACAGATAAGAAATTTTATCAAAACGAAATCCTACAAAACAATATACTACTGGCCGGCAGCAATTTATACCCGGACAACGTCGTGACGGGCTGCTAGTGGTTTTATATAGTTGTCCAGTTTAATGTTTGGCAACAGAATGATGTCTTTAGTTACTGCTGTTGTTTTTGTAGTTATAGTTTTCTATTTAGTTGCAATTGGTGTGGGTTTTCTTTTTTGTTTAAAAAAACATGTATGAAGGTGTGCGTGGACTGGCGCTTGGCTGGTGGTGTGCGCGGACTTGCGCTTGGCTGGCGGTGAATGAACTGGAGCTTGGCAGGCGTTGAGTGGACTGGGGCTTGGCTGGCGCTGTGCGTGGATTGGGGCTTAACTGGTGGTGTGCGTGAACTGGTGCTTGGCTGGCAGCGAGTAGACTGGTACTTGGCTGGCGTATGCGTGGACTGGTACTTGGCTGGCAGTGAGTGGACTGGCGTTTGGCTGGCAGTGAGTGGATTGGCGCTTGGCTGGCATTGTGCGTTGATTGGCGCTTGGCTGGCGGTTTGTGAGTAGTGACTGCTGGTCACTACATACACTGCTAGCTAACCACCAATCAATGCAATCCATGAGCTGGTGTGGTTGCTGTGTCAGGAATGTGGGTGTCCGGCACAAGGCCGAAAACCCAGGTGAGCCCCCCTTGCAAAACTAGGTCGTTTGAGATAGGCAATTTTGACGTCGCCTCAATACGTTTTGGGCCCTTGCTTTTTGCGGGTACTTGGGCCCTTGGGCCTCCCACACGAGTGAGCCATCATTTTTATCGGGAGACCCGGGTGAACGCTGGGTGGTAGGAAATTCGTGTCAGCGTGGTTATGCCAAAACTTTCCCACACAGAAATGTGTGAAAAAAGGTGATTTTTCAGCTAAATTTGAAGTTTGCAGGAGATTCTGGGTAAGGAAACGTTGGGGATCCCCACAAGCTATGCCTCCCTGGAATCCCCAGGGTGTCTAGTTTTCATAAATGTGTGGTTTTGGTAGGTTTCCTAGATGGCCATCGACCACAGGGCCAAAAACCCAGGTGAAACCCTTGCCAAACCAGATCATTTTGAGATAGGCAATTAAGATTTTGCCTCAAAACTTTTTGGGCCCTTGCCTGTCACGGGTACTTGGGCATCCCACACGAGTGAGGCACCATTATTATTGGGGGACCTGGGGGAACGCTGGGTGGTAGTAAATTTGTGTCAGCTCGGTGATACCACAACTTTAGCAAACAAAAATGTGTGAAAAGGGGATTTTTTCAGATAAATTTGAGGGTTGCAGGGGATTCTGGATAGAGAAACGTTGGGGGATCCATAAAAGCTATACCTCCCTGGAATCCCCAGTGTGTCTAGTTTTCAGAAATGTGTGGGTTTGGTAGGTTTACCTAGATGGCCACCGAGCAACGGCCAAAAACCCAGGTGAACCCCTGTGCCAAACCAGGTCTTTTTGAGATAGGCAATTTTGATGTTGCCTCAAAACTTTTTGGGCCCTTGCCTGTCACCGGTACTTGGACCTCCCACACGAGTGAGGCACCATTTTTATCCGGAGACCTGGAAGAACGCTGGGTGGTAGTAAAATTGTAGCCCGGTGATGTCACAACTTTCCTACACAAAAATATGTGGAAAAAGTGTTTGTCTTCAGCTAAATTTGAGGTTTGCAGGGGATTCTGGGTGAGGAAATGTTGCGGGATCCACACCAGCCTCACCTCCCTGGAATCCCCTGGGTATCTAGTTTTCAGAAATGCGTGGGTTTGGTAGGTTTCCCTAGATGGCCGCCGAGCATGGGGCCAAAAATTCCGGTGACATCCTTGCAAAACCAGGTTGTTTAGAGATAGGCAATTTTGATAGTGCCTCAATAGGTTTTGGGCCCTTGCCTGTCACGAGTACTTGAGCCTCCCACACGAGTGAGGCACCATTTTTATTGAGAGACCCAGGGGAACCCTGGGTAGCGGGAAATGTGTGTCAACCTGGTGATGCCACAGCTTCCCCACACAAAGATGTGTGAAAAAAGTGATTGTGTTCTGCTAAATTTGAGGTTTTCAGGGGATTCTGGGTAAGGAAACGTTGGGGGATCCATACAAGCCATACCTCCTTGGAATTCCGGTGTTTTCCGAAATGTGTGCGTTTGGTAGGTTTCCCCAGATGGCCACCAAGCATGTGGCTAAAAACCCAGGTGACCCCCTTGGAAAACCAGGTCGTTTTGAGATAGCTAATTTTGATGTTCCCTCAAAACGTTTTTGGGCCCTTGCCTGTCACGGGTATTTGGGCCTCCCACACGAGTGAGGCACCATTTTTATGGATAGACTTTGGGAAACGTGGGCGGATGAAAATATGTGGATCCACACAGATTCCAGAACTTTCATAACACAGAAATGTGAGGAAAATGTGTTTCTTTGATAATTTTTTTAAGTTTGCAAGGGATTCTGGGTAACAGAACCTGGTGAGAGGCAGTCAAGTCACCCCATCCTGGATCCCTCTGGGTGTATAGTTTTCAAAAATGTATAGGTTAGCTAGGTTTCCTTTGGTGCCTGAGGAGCTAGGGTTCAAAAACTAAAGCTAGGCACTTTGCCAAAAAAGGGTCACTTTTCACCGTGAAATTGTGGTGTGTCCACGTTGCATTTTGTGCCGTATCCTGTCGCTGGCAATAGACCTACCCACCCAAGTGAGGTACCATTTTTCTCGGAAGTCTTTGGAAACGTGGGGTGGTTAGAAAATTGTGGATACATGCAGATTCCAGAACACAGAAATGTGAGGAAAATTTTGTTTTTTTAGACAATTTTTTTAGGTTTGCAAGGCATTCTGGGTAAAAGCACCTGGTGGGAGCCAGTCAAGTCACCCCACCCTGGATTTCCCTGGGTGTCTAGTTTTCAAAAATGTATAGGTTTGCTAGGTTTACCTAGGTGCCGGCAGAGCTAGGGTGAAAAATCCTCAGCTAGGCACTTTGCCAAAAAAGGGTAATTGTTTACTGTGAAATTGTGGTTTGCCCGTTTTTTCGTATTGCGCCGTTTCATGTCGCGGGCACTAGGCCAATTTTCCCAGAATATTTGCTATATACTCGGTACATAATAAAAAATATTTGCAAGTTGCTGCTCATTTTGGCTCTGTGTTTGTCGTGTTCTTGGTGAATGTTGTGATGGAAAGGTACAACCAGGAGACCACAGGTGAGTTTAGTCTTCTTTATTTCAAGATACAGGTACATCAAGTATGCAACTTCTATCCTGCCTCAGCAACCGCCAAATAAAGAATGCAGAATAGAGAACCTGCTATTCTCAACACTTTACACGATGCACATAATGATGCAGAGTAGAACTGGAACATTCATGACATCACGCTGCAAGATAAGAATAAGGCACAACAGTGAACCTACAAGTCCCATCTATCCCCACAACCAGTAAGGTCTAGCAGATGTAACAGTACATTGCTTTCAAAGTGCTGTCATCATTAGAAGAAGTTACAGGTGAAAACGTTGACACAAAAGGCTGTTATTTTCACATTTCCCTATATTTAACTGTTAGGTTCTATAAAGAAACCTTAAAGGATCTACACAAATGACCACTTGCTGAATTCAGAATGTTGGCTACATTTCCAAAATGTATAGCTTTCCAGGATACATTCTTGTTTTCATACCCATTTCTACCATTAACTGGAAGGGGTTTGAAAGCAGAAAAAATAGCAAAAATAGGCTATTTCCCAGAAAAATGCCAAAACTGTGTAAAAGATTCTAGTTTTCTGACAAAAGTCTGTCATTCCCTGAAAGCTGGGTAAATAGTGATTTCAGCCCCACAAACCCTCTTTTGATACCATTTGCAGTGAAAAACCCAGACGCTTTCATTTGCAGCAGGTTTTCCCCATTTAAAAAAAAAAACAAGCTACATTTTGCTGTATTTTGGCTAATTTTTGGGTCCCCTCCAGGGGAATACACAAACCCTATGTACCTTTAGAATCCCCATGATGTTGGAAGAAAAGGACACAAATTTTGCACGGATACCTTATGTGGTCAAAACGTTACAGGAATCTAAGCGCAAACTACCCCAAATAGCCAAAAAAAGGCTTAGCACAGGGGTAAAAGGCCTAGCAGCAAAGGGGTTAAATCTGTGGCATACAGTTACACGTGGGTCTCTGCGATGCTTAGCAGAGTCCTTTGAGCTATCTTACCAGTTTATTTTATTTTATGAACCGCTCATCTCCGGAGTGTCTAGATACTAAGGGTCCGATGTAGGTATTTCCAATTTACCTTATCTTAAATACCAAATCATACCGAATCGGTATTTAAGAGTAGGTAAATTGGAAGTAGGCAGATGCAGGTAATTTTTATTTTTCAATTACCGATTCTGTAAGATCTAGTATTTACCGATTCGGTAAATTCCGAATCGGTATTTCCCATTGATTCCTATGGGCCTTGAAGCCCATAGGAATCAATGGGAAATACCGAATCGGTATTTACTGAATCGGTAAATACTGAATCCTGGCAAAGGGAATGGGGTGTCACTTTGACAAACTGTAGCACCCCAATTACAGGCTTGTGTGCCATGTGGCACACATACATGCCCTAAGGGCATGTCTGTGTGTCACATGGCATAGGTGTACATGCACAGATGTGCATGTACACTGGAATTCTTTCACTCGAGGTATTGTTATACTCCTTTTCTCCCCTGAGGCGGAAGCCGGGGGCCCTTGAGCACTCTTGCTCCTCTTGAACAGGAAAACGAACAGGACTGATTGATTGCAAAGCTTTATTTTTTAAGAACTGTAAATATTTTAACCGGGTCGATTTTAGAGATCCTGTTGGCCTTACCTTGGTGCAAGCATTACGTTGCCCAGGGCGGCCTCACACCCCCTCCTCAGCTGGAAAGCCTCGCTAGTTCGGGCGCTCGGCGCTGAAATCATTTTGGGCGCCATCTTGGGTAGGGGTAGGATCGCGGTCTAGTTGATCGGCGATCCCACCCTCCTCACGCCCCCCACACTGGATATAAACGTCAAAGTCCCCCGTCCGCGCAGCGGGCGGGCGCAGCGGGCGCGCCGGCGGCGCGCCGAAGGCGCGCCAAAGGCAAGCCCGTCTGCGCCCGTCCGCGACCGGACGGGACCAGGGGCCATACCCCCTGTGCGAGGTGATACAGAGCGGGGAAGATCGATGAGGTATGATGCTATCACATTAAAAAACCTAATGCCTCCGATCAATCACATCTGTCAGCACTCTATCCTCCCGGACTCTCCACCCGGGATATGTCTACACTGTAAATTTTCACTGACCAGCTATTTAGATAAGTCCCCTTCTAGTAAAATCTACAAAATGTTTCTTCTAAACTGCCGGTCACTGACTAAACATGCCACTCAAATGTCTCTCCTGCTGGAGGAAAATGAACCAGATGCAATATTTCTGACGGAGACCTGGTTAAGAGACGCCTCTGACATGGATATCACCTCTATTCTGCAAATGGGATATACCTTGCAGAGATTGGACAGATCAGAAGGTAGAGGAGGAGGCCTAGGCATCCTTCATAAAAATCAGTACCTCTGTAGAACCTCATCGGCCGATATTTCTAACTGCGAGAGCATGCTATTCACCCTTGAACTTTCACCCACAGATTCATTCTCTGGTGTACTTATCTATCGCCCCCCCAATCAAATAGGGGATTTCATTGAATCACTCCAGTCAAAAATAGCTAACTCTGTGGTTAGTAGATCCAATTTCTCTGTACTAGGAGATATAAATATTCACTTAGATGATCCTAGCAACTCCATGGCCAAAGCATTTCTGGACAGTATGGCAGCCCTCCAGATTACACAGAAAGGCTTTGTGCCCACGCATGAAAAGGGCCACCTTCTTGACGGTGTTTTTAGCAATGATAACAGACTAGAAGTAGGGACCCCACTACCTCTTACCTGGACAGACCACTGTCTAATACCTATTCAGTGGACTCCAGCCACGCTGACTCAGTCCTCTCCTCGTACAACCCTTCTTGGAAGAGACTGGTCCAAAGTCTCCCCAGTCCAATGGGCCAATTTACTCTCGGCCGCTCCCCCCCAAAAGGCAACAGACCCTGCAGTACAATATGAGAACTACATCAAATGGCTGTGTACAGCTTTGGACTCTATCGCACCTATCAAAGTTCTTAAAGAAAAAACTAAGTCCAAGGAATCTCCTTGGTACACTCTTGAACTTAAAGAACTAAAAAGGACATGCAGAAGATCTGAAAGAAACTGGAGGATTTCCCGTAGTAAGGAAGACAAAACCACACACCTCGAAGCCATTAAAACATATAAATTAGAAATCAGACGAACCAAAACCTTATACTTCGAGGAAAAAATTCTAACTGCCTCCAACTCTTCTAGAGAAATCTTCAAGATAGCAAAATTCCTGGTTGATATCCCTTTGGTTCTTGCTGATCCGAGTACAGCTCAGGCTCGCAGTGAAAGTCAAGCTGAATACTTCCACAGCAAAATACAAAAAATTGCCTCTGCCTTTAGCTCACCTAACCCATCCCAAGATACTGGAACCAGCTTACCTAACATCACGACTCCAAAACTAGATGAGTTTCCACTGCTGGATGAGAACTCACTTGCAACCATTATGATGAAAATAAAATCCGGATCTCCTACAGACCCTGCCCCTCCTTATCAGTTAGTAAAAATTGAGAACATCATCAAACCTGTCATTCTCAATATACTAAATTCATCTATTTCCACAGGTTCAGTACCTACTGCATGGAAATGTGCACAGGTTAGGGCTTTGCTGAAGAAACCCACTTTGGATCCAGGGAATATGGCCAACTATCGGCCTATTTCCCTCCTTCCATGGATCAGCAAACTCCTAGAAAAACATGTCAATTCATCCATTACTCAATTTTTAGAGAACCATCATCTCCTCCACGACTCCCAAGCGGGCTTTCGCCCAAAATTGGGAACTGAGGCGGCCCTCCTGGCGGTAACTGAGCTGGCCAGGAAGCAAATGGATCAAGGCGGCACTGCAGCAATTATGTTGCTTGACCTCAGTGCCGCCTTTGATACCGTTAACACCAACATTCTTCTTCACCGCCTCAATCAGATCGGAATTTCTGGGCAGGCCATGCAGTGGCTCCAGTCATTCCTGGAGAATCGATCTTTCAGGGTAGTTGAGGGTACTACTCACTCAAAAGTCTGGCCCCTGGATAAAGGTGTACCTCAGGGCTCTTCATTGAGCCCTACTCTTTTTAATATTTACATGCAGCCGTTAGCCGACATAGTGCACTCCTTCGGCATTGATATAATAACCTACGCCGATGATACACAATTAGTTGTATCCATGATTCAAGCAGACTCTTCCCCGTCTAACTTAAGTAACTGTCTGGTAGACGTAGCTCAATGGATGGCCACCTCGCATTTGAAATTAAATGGCGAGAAAACTGAGCTCATGGTGCTGGGCAACCCAACCATTCCCAGCCCTCTGTCAGATTGGCCACCTTGCATGGGGCCCACACCCCAACCGAAATGCCACATAAAGAGCTTAGGCATTTGGCTGGACTCCAACCTCAGCTTTATGCAGCAGGCTACCACTCTTTCTGCCACATGCTTTGGGCTAATGCGCATGCTGAGAAAAGTGCTGCCTCTTCTTCCTTTTGAAGCCGGCAGAATAATGGTCCAAGCCATTATCCTGTCCCGTCTGGATTACGGGAACTCGCTATATCTAGGTGCCCCCGCATTCACAATCAAAAAGCTACAGGTGATCCAGAATGCTGCAGCTCGCCTCCTGCTGAGCCTCAACAAACGAGAGTCAGCCACCACTGCCCTGAGGAAACTGCACTGGCTCCCTGTTAAGGCTAGAGTGCTATTTAAATCTCTTTGCTTTATGCACAAAGCTATGTGGAAGAATGCCCCTACTATGATCTGTTCCTTGGCAAAACCCTATCTTCCTCACAGATCCCTAAGATCCAGCACTGCCTTTCTGGCTACTGTCAGTAAAGTCAGACGGACAAGATGGGGCGGACGCTCCTTCTCCTGGAATGCCGCAAAGGAATGGAACTCCCTGCCCACCTCCCTTCGCAGTGAACCTAGCCTTCTAAAATTTCGGAAGGCTTTGAAAACGCATCTGTTTATTTATTCTCTTTCCTTTTTAGTATGACGGTACTTAGCGCTACGAGGCCTCCGGGTTGTTTGCGCTCTACAAAACCCGATTAATAATAATAATAATAATAATTCGGTACAATAGGATTGGGTGGTAAATACCGACTCCTAAAGGGCCTGTGGCACTCTTTGAAGTGCCAGCTATATCTCTAAATACCGATTCGGTAACTATACCGAGTCGGAATTTTACCGAATCTGTAAATTTACCAAATCAGTAAATTTACAGATTCGGTATAATTCGGGCTTTCGGTGCTTTGAAGTCGATGATAGTGGTGGCAAAGGGTGTTCGGGCTGAGGGGTCTGTAGATGAGGGTTCCTAGGAGTGTGGATTTAGGGGTGCTCTGGATCTGGAAGGGCAGGTGTTCAGCAGAGGTGAAGGTTTCGCTGCAGGTGATGAGCCGGAGGGTGCTCTTTTGGGCAATGGCGAGGCCACCTCCTGAGTGGTTGGGGCAGTCTTTCGTCTGGATCTTGTATCCGTCTGGGATGGTGGTGCTGATGTCGGGGACGGAGGATGTGCTGGTCCAGGTCTCTGTGAAGAAGGCGATGTCGGGCAAGAGAGAGTCGAGTAGGTTCTAGATTTCCATGGCGTGTTTGTGTACGGAGCGTACGTTGAGGAGGATGCATTTTAGGTTCTCGCCTCTGATGGCATCGGCGGTATTCGAGGCCGGAGTGGCAGTGAGGTTCTGGCGGCAGTGGAGGCAGAAGAACTGGCCGTGGGTCATGTTCGGCGAAGCCTGTTGGCATTCTCTTAGTCTTCCAGGGTTGAGTGCGAGGAGGGTGGTGGTGTCATAGCGATGGGTAGTGGGAGGTCCAGGTTTCCTGGTGCTGGCCACGGTCGCGTCGCAGACAGGCGCAGATGAGCTTGCCTTGGGCACACCTTCGGTGCACTAGCAGCACGAACGCACAGCGGCCACCATTAAATAGGGGAGGTGGGCGAGAGGAGAGGCTGGAAGGTGGGAGCGGGGGAATTCCAGTGGGGAAATCTGGGGGGAAGGGGCCTCAGGGGCAGCAAAAGCCAAGAGGAACAGGCCGGCACGAGAAAATAAAAACAGTTGTGGAATCAGAGCAAAACTCAGATGGGCACAATAATAGTGGCACAACAGGGGGAAAATTAAGAAAAAAACGCAGAGAAGGGTTACGGTAGTTGCAGAACAGTCTGATCCCAGTTGGATCAGGCAGCAGGTGCAGGAGCGGGCAGCAGCCTTGAACCTCTCAAGGAGGTCGGGGTCTGGAGGCAAGAGACGACACATCAGAGCTACGGGGAGAGAAAGGACCTAGACCGAGGGTCGGAGCACTTACTCACGCTCCCCTGCAGCGGCTGCCATCAAGTAGGGGAGGTGGGAAGGAGGAGGGGCTGGAGGCAGGAAAGTGGGAATTCCGGGGATAGGGGCCACCGGGGCAGCAGCGGCAAAAGGAACAGGCAGACACGAGAAAAGAAAAACAGTGGTAGAATTAGAGCAAGACACAGATAGGGGCTAGAGAGCGTTGATAGCACCGGATTCAATAAATTCATATCAATAGCCAATAGTATGTTATGTTATGATACCAGTTTTTATAGAGAACAACAACTCACTCCCAAAAGAGTATCCTGGCACCAACAAGGCCTACTTGTTTCAGAAAGATGAAAGTAGCAGTAGGAATGACTTACCCTGGGAGTAGTACTACGCTACGCTCACGGAGCTTGCGTAGTTTGCGCTACTATGCACGTAGCACAGTGCAAAAACGCGTAGTGTAGCGGGCATTTTTTGCTAGCTCGCGGTCCTCAATGTCATGTTGGTGACCGCAAGCGAGCACAATCAACATCCTGTTGAGACTTTTTCCTCGTTCGCGATCAGCAACATCAAGTTGCCGATTTCGAGCGGGGTCAAGAAACCTCCAGGCGAGATTTTCAACGCGAGGAGGTCAGTTTTCTCATTGCAAATGTTGGTCACGTATGCTCGCGACCACCCACGATGAGAAACTACCAGTCCACGTTGAGAAAGCTACCTCTCGAGTACAAATCGAGTGGCAGAAAATGACTGCGGACAGGCATCCGGCACCATGCAATCAGTGCGAACAGCATATTCCCCACCGCACTACGCAGTTCACGAAGCTACGCAAAGCATGCGTAGTGCAGAGTGCACTTTGCGTAGCTACGAGTAGCGCCACTACACAAACTACCCCCAGGGTTAGGAATAACCCATCATATACTCAGTTGAAAGTATCAGGTATTCAGCAACTTTTTAAATGTTCCCAATTTCTTGCAGGACCAAATGGAGAGCGAAAGAATATTCCAATGTAGAAAGAGATACAAGACCTCCTTCATTCTAAAACCAAGGTACAGAGCTGATTAGATTTTTAGAGAATTCTTGATTCAGATTCTTGGCAAAAGTAACTTAACTTAAACTGCAGCTCACTTACTCCTTCCCACGTACTAGGCTTAGGTTAGGTACACCGGAGTAGGCATATTTTAGAAGCACCAGTTGAGTACAGTCATTTTTTATCATTGTATGTATTGTATATATTTTATCTGTTTTAAGTATCATATGGCTCAGAAACCATATAAATGCTTTTACAGTATTATTTCATCATACTCCTTTTACTGTACGCACTTTACTTTATGACAAGTATTGCAATTGTGGCAATTCACTTCTCTTGCATGAGAAAGAAGACTGCTCAATAAATAACAACTTTTATTGAAAACGCCCGTCTCTCTATTTCTCTGCACTCTGGTGAAACTAAGCATGCACGATTGACTGAGTGAAATAGCTATCTATTGTTTTCACACGACTCTGGAGATATACTACTTATTCTGGAGGGAGAAAAGTTGTCTTGTTTAAGCGGTTGTCAGAAGCTAATCCCTTCTTGTCTGTTTAGGAAAGTTAACTCATTCCTATTCACTCAAGAAAGTTTCTAGTGACCTCTCAGCTAGATGTCATTCATAATTAAGTCTAACATATTCAATAGAGACCTAGTCGACCTCAGTCCTACGTCTAAACTATTGTTTATGTTATTCCAATGCGCAGAGCCTTTGGGAATATAGGAACTACACTACAAGATGATCTTCAGAAAAGATTAACAATTAGTCTTGGTGTAGTATTCTAAATGATTTGCAGCCATGATAATAGTGACTCATTTATAGCAACATGAAGTGTATTACCATAGTCCAAATCACTGGTAATGAGAGCCTGTACCAGTACCTTCTGCACTGCATGGGTATCCACCTGAATATCCTCCTCAGCAAAGGAAGGATACCAAAACATGATATGCAGACTTCGCCAACTTGATTTTTCAACCTGAGTGTGTCATCAAGGAGGATGCCCAAGTTTCTCATCATCCTTTTAGGCTGCAGTGAAGTGCCCAATGAGTATGCCCACCATCTGTCTAACCAAAACTAATTTGTCTTTCCAAACAGAACTGTTAGACTTGGCCCTCCGTGCAGGGTACCCCTCTTCCTGTTTTCTGAACCCGTTGTAATTGGCTTACAATACTTTGTGCACTTTACCACTGTTACCCAG
Source organism: Lissotriton vulgaris (assembly GCF_964263255.1). NCBI lineage: Eukaryota > Metazoa > Chordata > Amphibia > Caudata > Salamandridae > Lissotriton > Lissotriton vulgaris. Next base: position 2,095,987,676 of record NC_141687.1, read on the forward strand.
TGCTAAAGTGATTGTGCTCTCTCCCTTAAACATAGTGAAATTGGCTTCCAATTGGCACTTTTAATTTACTAGGGAATCCCTAGTAAAATTGCACTGTATGAACCCAGGGCCTGCAAATTAAAAGCCACTAGTGGGCCTGAAGCACTCACTGTGCCACCCACTTAAGTAGCCTTTTAAACATTGCTCGGGCCTGCCACTGCAGCTTGTGTGGCAGTTTTAAACTGCCATTTCGACCTGGTTAAACAAACCTGTTGCCAGGCCTTCACCTTCCTTTTTAATATATGTTGGACTTAGCCCTTTTTGCAGGGTCATCCCTGAACTTTTTGCCTTCCTCCTGTATTTTTTTTTTACCTGTTGTTGGCTGTTTTATGACTCTGGGCACTTTACCACTGCTGATCAATGCTAAAGTGCATATTCTCTCCCTATTGTAATTTTATGTATGGATTAGTGATTTCATGATTGGCTGGTTTGATTTACTTGTTAGACCCTAGTACAGTGCGCTGAGTGTGCCCAGGGCTTGTAAACCAAATGCTGTTGGTGGGTTTGCAGCACTGGCTGTGCCACCCACAGAAGCAGCCTGTAAAAGTGTCCCAGGTCTGCCATTGCAGAGCCTGTGTGCAGTCTGGTACTGTCATGTTGACTGGGCAAGTTCACCCACTTGCCAGTCCCTAAACCTTCTTTTTTCTGCATATTAGTTACCCCTATGGTAGGCCTAAGGGCAGGGTGCATTGTAGGTAAAAGGTAGAACATGCCCTGGTGTGTGTGGCATGTCCTAATAGTGAATTACAGTCATTTTCATGTTTCACTATTGCAAGGCTACCTGTTCCCTATAGGCCAGAATGGGTTCGGTATTCCTTGTCTGGAGTTTGAGTGACAGGGTTTCGGGATTCCAGGAGACAGGGTGAGTCAGCATAGGGCTGAATAGAGCTATATGCATGTAGATAGGTGGGAGGAGTTGCACCTGGGACCTGAATAGGGCTGTGCCTGCCTTCCACAATGCTGGATCCACCTCCGGTGGTGAGTCTGATGTCCCTGGCCCACACTGTCAAAGGAAAGAAGGAGTCTTTTCAACAAAGTGCTCCAGGACTACACAGAACTGGTTTGGACTGGGTACAGGACCCTCTGCCCTCAGAGGACAAAGGATTTTCTAGTATAAATAGGGGGACCCAGACCCCAGAATTTTAGATCACTTTTGGGAAACAAAAAGAACCTTTGCTGAGGAGAGGAACCAGAGAAACTGAGGAGACTATCCCTGAGCTGAATGCTGTTTCGGGGATTGACCTGCAGTGGTTGCCTGACTGCCAAAGAAAGGAGAAAGCTAGGAGTGCTACTTACAAATCAACTTGTAAAGGATCTCCAAGGGCTTGAGATATCGCTTGCCTCCTGCTGAAGTCTCAGGGACAACATACTTCGCCAACAAGTTCCCCTGTGCTCCCTTGCTGCCTGCTGATGAGCTGGGCGTTCTGAGAGTCTGCGTGTTATCGGGACCTGGAAGCGTGACTCAAGACGAAAAACTGTGCTGCCGCCGCGGTGTTGTAGCATCACCGGAGAAGAGTGTCGCCATCGCAACAGACGTCATCACAACACCAGAGAAGCATGCCGCCGCTGTCGCCATCGCATCACACGAAATGCCTCGCATCACCAAACAAGAGTGTCGCAGTCGCAGTAGACACTGTCGCATCACCGGAGAAGCATGTCGCAGGGCCTGTCGTGGTTCAGAAGAATCGTTGAGTCGCCACACGGCCGTCGGGCGTGCACGCATCGTGGTGCATCAAGAAGAAGATGCCATTTTGTTTCATTGCACCGAATCTTCATCGCATCATGGTGGTGCTGGTCGCATCGCCATGGAAGCGCAGTAAGAAACCGATACATCACCTCCCCACACCAAGAAGAACCTACACAGGAGTAGGGACCTGACGCATCACCGCTCTTGCGTGTAAGGAAGCGGCGCATCACATTCCCTGCAACACTTTCGTTGTATAGTGGTATGCATTTAAAGGTACATTGAACTTAAAGTGTTGCATTTTACATCTAAAGAGAACTAAGCCAATCCTACCATTTTTAAAGTACAGTATTGTGGAGTTTTGTCGTTTGTGGTCTTGTGTTAAGTCTATATAAAAACACTTATTTTTATAATACAACTTGTGCGGTGTCCATCTGTAGTGTTTTCACTGGGTTACTGTATTTGTGTAAGGGTTGTTCCATTCAAAGGGCCTATCCATCCTATCCTTCATTTTCAGCATTTACATTAAGAAGGGACATAATAGCATCATAGCTTTTTGGTAACTACAAGATGCATTAATAAGGAAGTTTGTATTTGTTGTTTGTTTTCTGCAAAAGTAGCGTTGGTTGTATCGAGGCTTGTTGACAATGCTTCCAGATGTATTTGCAGATATTAAAGCACTTCCTAGAACTATGTTCAGATTAGCGCTGCACATGTCTAAACTACCAGCGCGTGAGAGCCCCGCCCACTCTTGCCTATAAGAGGCTTCTCGGAGCATCACTGCCTGCTTGTGCTTGTCTCAGAACCCAGCCTACCTGTGGATCCCGCGTCGGTCTTCCTGCTTCCTCACTCCTCGTCTCTGCTCCTGGTGTTCTCCCTTCCTTCGTCCTGTCTCCAGACCCCTCCAATCCTTCAGCTTTATGTCTTGGTCCGTCCCCGTATTTACTCCACAGTGTTTCCTGTGCTTCCAGTCTTCAGGCGCTTCCAGCCTTCCGGTCCCCTGCCAAAATAGATCCTCCTGCAACAAAAGAAAGAACAGTAAGAATATTGCGCAAACTACATAGAAGAAATACAAGTAAGTGCAAGAGTTCATGTACATGAAGGATATTATTCGAACAAGTTAAAGGCCATGATCGGACCATTTTAAAAGGCATCAGATGCAAAACAGACATTTGAACTTACAATCAAAAACTTGATTGTGGCATAACAAGTCCAGTTCAAAGGTGTCACAAAGATTTTATGAAAGAGACATCATTCCTTGGGTTTTTTTAAATATATTTATATCATCAGAATTGTCCACATCTTATGAATGAACAATATATACAATGTGAATAGGATTACTTTGGACATTTGTAAAGGGTGCTTGTTCAGTGAGTTTTCTGTTTTCGTTTTAATAGAGGCTCAGTAAAAAGGAATAGCATAGTTTCAACGCACACTATACATGTTAATAAGGTATCTGTTTCTTTAAAGTAAGATGTTTATTCCTGATCAACCCCACAGCTCTGGTGAGCAGAAAGACCAGAGTAGAGAGGTATTAGGATATGCATGTACAGTCAATCAGAGGGTAAATAAGGGAACACAGCCAGAAAGGGGTCTAATTGTTTATTCTTGTTTATTTGTGTTTTATAGAATCCACAGTGTCCACAGTTTGGGTGCAGTCATCATTGGTATCCACTTCAAGAGGAGCTGTGTTTGTTCCTCTCTCTTTTGTTATTTTCTCCACTTCCCCCTTCCCTTGAACTTCTCATTTTCGCACACTGTTCTCTCTCAGTGCAGTGTGAACCAGGAGTGCAGGGGAGGGATTGAACTGTCTTCAACCTTCCAACAGAAGCAATCTAGATGTGCAGGTGAGCGGGTCTTGACAATTTGTTCACAAATGCTTTACACACTGCCTCTGAGATAAGCCTGTCTGCTTGTGCCAAGCTACAAAGGGGGTGAGCAGGAGTTATTTTAGGATTGTACCCCCTTACCCTGACTAGATGGAAGGGTCTCTATTTGGTCAAAGGCACCCACCTCTGCCAACTAGAGACCCCCAAATCTATCATTGGTGGTCAGCAGTGATGATTCTGTACTTGAATTTGTGACTCATATACAGTTATTGGTGAACACTACTTATGAGTGCAGACCAAATCCAACCAAATACATTTCGGTAGATTGTTTTTTCTGGGATTTTCTATTTTTACCAAGAACTGCCAAGTGTAACCACCATGGGTGAAGCAGGATCCATAGCGTCTGTTGATTTTGATTGGGTAGAGGAGTAACTAGAATGCTACAATGTGAAACAGCTGAAGCACTTCTGCAGGAGATTTTAAGTTGTTATGACCGGTCTCTCCAAGAAGGAGGTGTTCCAAAAGGCGCTGAGGGCCTGGGTCAAAGCAAGGAATACCCCTGAGAATGAGGAGGGGGCTGAAAATTCAGTGGAGGAGCTGGAAGGGCCATTGGGTCCAGGGGGAGGAGAGCACCTTCCCCAGCCAGTAGCAGTGTTTCTGCCAATGCCCTGACCCCAGAGGAGCTGGAGGGCAGGAAGAAGAGTAGGATGCTTGAAACGGAGCTGATCAAGCTCAAGTTGAGTGGGCAGTTAGAATTGGAGTTGCAAACTAGGAAATTAGCCCTAGAGGAGAAGTGGATGCCGTTTGAGCATGAGTTGAAAATGAGGGAGCTTGATTTGGAGCTCAAGAGGCTTGAGGCCATGAGTGTCTCAGCCCAGAAAAACAAAATGTGTGTAGCTCAGGCAGTGAGCTTTGCTGAGTTGGAGGTGGAATCCAGCTCAGATGGTGGCAGCAAAATTGAGTTATCTAGTGCTGAGGGAGCAGTACATACACCCAGAGATGTGGCATCTGACTTAAAGGAGGGGGTTAACATACACCAGAATGTTCAAGGACATGAGGTAGCTCCAGTAGTGCACAGTGTTCCTGGGGAAAATGTGAAAACTGATGCAGGAGTTCATGTCCTAGTGGTGGGAGGGACACTCTACTGACTCTAGATGAGTGGTGCAGGGAGAGGTGTTCCTCCAAGGTTGAAGTCATAGAATGTGAGTGTGAAGACTGCTCAGAAGATTGCAGGTTGAATGACAGAGACAGTCAGATACTGTCTTGCCAATCTCAGGAGAGTGGTGTGGAATACGTGTGCGAGGCACTGGATGGTTAGGTAAAGGAAAGCTTGGTTAACCCTTGTGTGGGGCTATGTGATTCAATTGTGGGAGAGCATATTGTAAGTCCCTGTTTTCCAGAGCTATGCCAATACCTGTTGGAGGGTGAGTCCTCTGGCAAAGGGAGCTCACCTTGGAGGCAGACCTTGTTGGTGATTCCAGAGGGTCTGGAGAGGCATTGGGGAGCGACCCCAAGGAACGTGGCTCTGGTTTCTTCTGGACATGTGTGGTGGAAGAGGTTCAGAGTAGCCCATCTAGGTCCCGGTGTAGTGGGAGGGATGTAAGGAATCACCTCCTGTCTCAGTAGGGACGGGGTGAGTGTGGGGCTACGTGTCCCAAGGTGCCCGAAACCCAGTCTCAGAGCCTGGATGGTTCTTTAAGGGAACACCAGGTGGGGAGCCACCCATTGAGGAGGATTCCCTAGTGTCTGGTGAGCTGGGAGTGTCTGTAAGCAGGCCTCCACTATGTTCTGGTGTCTGCAGTGCCACTCCTAAGTAGAGGGTGCAGAAGTCCAAATTGAGGGGTGAGAGGGGGAAAGAGTCCCCAGTGGAAGAACCAGTGGGTCAGGGTCCAGCCAGAAGGGGTTAGTCACCAAGGAATGACCAGAGTGACACCTCTTCTGTCCTGGGGGATCTTCACGTGCTTTCAGATGGACTGGGGTCAGGAGATCTGCGCTGGGCAGACTGTCACACGACACATGAGTCATGTGTCACCCTCTGGGAGGGTATATGCACTCCCCAAGAAGTCCTGGTTTGCCAGGCAAGTGTTGAATCACAGGGGTTGGTCCCTGGGTTGGGAAACCAGGTTCAGCTGTTGTCTGCCCTGGAGGAATTGGCCACTGTAATCTGTGTCCTGACCAATGTAGCTTCTAGGGGTACCACTTCAGTTGCGGGGGGTGCCATGCTCTGGGACGGGGTCCAGAGGGAGGGATTCCTCGCCTCTGACCCTGGTGCAGCCCGAGGGTTTAGACCCTAGGTTGTAGGGCCAGGTACAGGGCGTCCCCCTGACCTAGAAGCCCTGTTGCAGGAAAGAAGCCCTGAACTGGTGGGCGAATTGTGCAGGACACCTGCTACAGGTACCCCGACAATTCTGGAAGGGAGTACCACTCCAGGTGGGAAGGTACAGAGCCCCAATGAGGATGACCAGGTGTGAGAGAGGCTACCCCAGTCTCTTGTCCAGCTGCCGGGTACATGCCTGGGGCTGGTGGGTCAGTGTCAGGATGTCATACCAGACATGACAGGAGGAAGAGTGGACAAAGGATGCCAAGCACCAGGGGTTACTGCCCCAGCTCTCTGATGCCACAGAGGTTTGAGAGCCCTGAGAGGCATAAGGCCTGGTCTCATTACTGACTACTGTCAGTGGCCACTGTGGCTTGCTGTCTGTCTGTTGGGACACACTTGTGAACAAGCTAAGGTTAGGTGCTGCACAGATGGTGTCCACAGTTGAGGAGAGAGGTTCCACATGGGTTAGCTTGGTGTACCCTGAGAGTATGGACAGAGGGATCCAAAAAGGTTCAGATTGGCATAGAACTGGAATATGCCCCGGCTGTTGTGGGCCAGGGTCCATGTTCTATTGCCCAAAGCAGAAAGGCCCATCGAGGTAGTGATTGGTCTCCTCTGCGTTTTGGCTGGAAGGGGGATGTATTGGACTTGGTCCTTTTTGCAGGGTCATCCCTGAACATTTTGCCTTCCTCCTGCATTTTTCTGACCTGTTGTTGCCTGTTTTATGACTTTGGGCACTTTACCACTGCTGATCAGTGATAAAGTACATATGCTCTCCCTATTGTAAATTGATGTATGGATTAGTGATTCCATGATTGGCTGGTTTGGTTTACTTGTCAGACACTAGTACATTGCACTGTGTTTGCCCAGGGCTTGTAAACCAACTGCTGCTGGTTGAGTCGCCGTACAGCCGTCGGGCGAGCACCCATCGTGTCACATCAAGACACAATTTTGTTTCATTGCACTGGATCTTCATCGCATCAAGGCGCTGCTGGTCACATTGCCACGGAAGCGGAGAAAGAAACTGACGCATCACCATCCCATGCAGAGAAGAACCGATGTATCGCCCACGCAGCAGTAGGGACCCAACGCATGAGCGTTCTTACGTGTAAGGAACTGACGCATCACCTTCCTTGCAACACTTTTGTTGTATAGCGTTACGCGTCTAAAGGTGCATTGAACTTAAAGTGTTGCATTTTACATCTAAAGAGAACTAAGCTAATTCTACCATTTTTAAAGTATAGTATTGTGGACTTTTGTCGTTTGTGGTCTTGTGTTAAGTCTATATAAAAATACTTATTTTTATACTACAACTTGTGTGGTGTCCATCTGTAGTGTTTTCACTGGGTAACTGTATGTGTTCACAAATGCTTTACACACTGCCTCTGAGATAAGCCTGTCTGCTCCTGTGTACCCTCTTACCCTGACCCTCTTACCCTGACTAGATGCAAGGGTCAAATTTGGTCAAAGGTATCTACCTCAGCCAACAAGAGATCGCCAAATCTAACAATATATATGTCATACCTAGGGTAGAACCTAAACAGTCTACAGAGAATGGTGCAGTGTAATTAAAAAGTTGGTTGGACATGTACTTTTAACTTTTACATGTCCTGGTAGTAAAACACTCTTAAATTTGTTTTTCGCTACTGCAGGGGCTTACCTCTCCCAAAGAATAACATTGGGTTACCGTATTACATTTTATAACTGATAACTTTTGATTGGGAGCAGGTAGGAAAGTCATGTTTGGAATATGCAGAGTTTTCAAAAAACGTATTTAATGGTAAAGTCGGATCTTAAGTCACAATTCTTAAAATACCACATTTAGAAATTGGGTATAGAAAACAGTTGGTCCTAGACTTATTCATCACGCATTAAGTCAAGAGACATTTATGATTCAAAATACAATTTTGGTATGCATAAGATCAGCACAAGGTACAAAATACATACAAAGCTTTTAAATGTGCACCTTCAAAAAGAACAACGGCACCCACTGATTCTTCAAGAAACTATCTGTTTTATTCACAGAAACATATTCAGCAGGTAAACACATTACCAAGTTATATAATAGTCAAGAGCTTGGTCCAAGGAGAAGGGTGTGAAGGAGATGTGCTCATGTGTGAAATAGATAAAAGTGAAAAAGGGGGATCACAGGGTGAAGGTAGTTCAATAGAAAATTAATATAATAATAATAATCTGAACTGGTTATAAATAGCATCAACACCAGTTAGTTATGGCCTGTCCGTCATTAATCATTTTCTTTGTTACTCTTAATAATTTTCAAAGAATGCAGAGAGGTATCATCTGTTGGTTGGACGGAATAATGGTGGCATATGGTACAGGCACGCTTGGGGATAAATGTTAAAGTTTGGACCCAATTTAATGTGTAGTGGGTAATTACATCTTCAGCTTTCGGGTCTTCTTCAGGACAGGGGATGAGTGGGAGGCAACTTACTATAGGTGCCTGTAGGTTGATGGCCCTGATCACAGCTCCAGGAGGTGAGTAGTCCGCATCACAATTGCAGTGTACTCGTAATTATCCCATAAAAGGGGTACCCAAAAACCCAGTCAAAGCAAGCAAAAGTAAAGGTAAATGTAAATGTATGTGTCTTGTAAAGCGCACTGCTGCCCTGAGGCGTCATGGCACTGTAGACCGCTGGGGAACCCGTCCTGGCTATCCCTTTGAGATGGTACCACTGGGTATCTCCAAGGTGAATCCAGGCATTCCCGGGGAATGTGGGGGTCCGTTGTAGAGATGAAGCAAGCTAATGCCCAGAGCTGCCGAGTGTGATCCCTGGTTAGAGGAGGCACCGAGGCGAGAATTATCGAGTCCGCTGACCCTGGTCCACGACCCTGCCGCATCGGGAATTGAACCCTGGTCCCGGGCCGTTCTCTGCTTCCGGGTCGGCCGCCTCTAACCAGTGAGCCACAACACTCCAATAGATGTACTAGATGTGAAAAAGGATAAACTCCATCTGAGGGGTACCAATCACCCCAACATAGTCTTGAAAAACTTGTATAGAGCAGCCCGGGGGATGTCAGTACTTAGCTCATCAAGATACGCACAAGACATTGAGAAAGTTGGCAATTTCCTAACCAGCCTGTTCCTGGGTCACATGATTAGGTGTAGTTGGTAGCTGGCCTTTGTGTATGCCTCTCAGACAGCATCACAATAGAGGGTTTGGATGTTCGCAGGATGGGCCATCTGTGACAGGATGGAGGGTGGAGCTGTCATGTACCACACTTGCATGTCAAACTCACTGAATCAGCTCACACGCACAGGATTTCACACTAGCCTGGTTTGCCTCCAGACAGATTGGACCCGGGCAGGAAGATAAGAAGTTCCAGACACCTCTGTAGGGGAGAACTCCAGAAGCTTCTCTCACTTCAAACTGAACGCAGGGTAAAAAAAGGGGACCTTCATGCCGTCTAACTCAAAGACTGCTTTGCTAGGCCTGCGAATGCAAAGGGTTCGCCCTTCTGTGCATGGAGTCCTTAGACTACACAAAGAAATTGGCATGGAAACTGGAAATATAAAGACATAGTTTAATAAACCTTTAAAGGTGGTACTACAGCCCACACAACACTCTACGGTATTGTACAAGGTAGCACAAAGAACGCAGACATGCGGTCCCTTTTATACACAAAGAAGGGGCTCATAAGTAGGCAGTTACAACTCAAAGCATGATTTACGACCATATATGGACATTTATTGAACATGATCGATACATGGGTGGAGTAAACGGTTCTTCAGACCCGCCGAAATGCACATTCCAATCTACGCTAATTAGAGACAGATGTGGCTCCTACTGAGCATGCGCTAGCCGCACAAGGAACTATTTATCGCCTGTTGCTGGGCAAACCAAGGGGTGGCAATCAGTGAGGTAGGACTCGTCTCGTGGCGAGCACATGGCAATGTATGGCACACAAGATGGACACCAGAAAACAAAATGGAGTCTGGCCGTATATTAAGTAGGAACGGGAAAACTAGAACAAAAACACAATAGCATGTCTTCAGTGAATGCTTAATACTATCGCTGTTTTATTTACAACACCCCTGCTGCTCCGCTGCAGGAAGGGACTGCCTTGCTGCTCAGATACTCTGCTGTCCTGCATACAAGAGGGACTTCTTTGCTGCCCTGCTACCTGAGGAAGAAGGGCTGGACCTGCACCTTATACCCAGGACCACCAGAGCAACTCTAAGAGCTAGCTGGCTGTCCTCTAGTTCTGAGCTACAGGGATACAACAAGCTGCAACACCCTTGAAACCTGCACCTGGACTCTGCATGCTGTGAATCGTAATCACCCAAGCGGTACCTCCCCAGTTGTTGACCCTTAGAAGTGGGGATAAAGGTGCTCTGCCAGCCCAGCTGTGGTCCCCATCAGAACAGAAACAACCCAACGCAGCCCTGACAGCTCCTCATTGGAACTGACGCAACGCAAATCAACTCAGCTCGGATGTTACCTCGCAGCTCATCATCGGAACTGACACAGCGAGATGCAATCAGATGCAGGACCGTGCATCACTCATGTGCGTCGCTCGTCAGATCTACCGCTGACCAGAGCAACTCCTCACATCAAGGACATAAGGTGTATATCTCTGAGGGCCTGGCTTGATTCCTCCTTCCAGCCAGCACTCCCTTGCGGTCGGTCTAAACTTGTGACATCATTCTAGTCCTACGCAAGCAGATATCCATAGTTGGAGATTTGTGCTTTTAGGTACTATTTTTACCTACATCTTTAAAATTATGTATCTCAGATTCTATCAATTGGATTTTTCAAGTTTTGATGGCAAATCATTTATTAAAATTTACTCTATTTTTCTAAATTGGTTTAAGATTTTATTTTATGTTCTGTTTTATTTTATTACTGTTTGAGTGATGCATAAATATTTTACATATTGCCTCTAAGTTGCATCTCACTGTTTTTGTGCCAAGCTAACAGAAGGTTAAGCACAGGTTAATTTAGTGACTTTTTGTGGCTTACCCTGACAAGGATTGTGGCATTTGCTTGAGTATGGATTCATCCCCAACAGCCGACAGCCCGGTTTCTCACAAAAACAATCTCCGTCTTATTTCAATGTAGTTGTAAACATTTCTGTTTCATCCAAGAGGCAACTGATCTCAAACAGTCAGGGAATCAGATTTTGGTTGAGTCCTGACTTCTGTGACTGATACCACCAATTGGGTATCATTAGTGAGTCTATACACACAAATACCCAGGGGTCTGAAACTACAACTCTGAACGCTATAACATAAATACCCTATGCATACAACAGAGCAAAATCATATAGTTGTGTCTATGTAGACACACATATGTAGGAGAACAAAGCTAACAGAAACAACACAGGGGTTTCCTGTACAATATTATAACAGTTGAGTCTTTTAATTGTTTCTAAACCAGCCAGCGGCAGCGGGAGCTACTATGGAAGGATTCGCACTAAAAATTCCAGACGGTGGGAGAAAGATAGGAAAACCGGAGAAAACTGGGTTGAATGTTAGTAAACCATCCCTGCCGCTTCTGGTAAAACCTAATTTGGCTCCCGAGAAGAGTGCTTTGAAGACAGCTGCTGGTGATTCTACAGTGTTGTCAGACACTCCTGACTCCTCAGGTTCACAGTGCAATATTCTTGCCACCTCAATGAATGAAGAGAATAATATGACAATTACTGCATTACAAACGGATGCTGGTTTTTCTAATGATACTGAGGAAATGAATGCCACACCATTAATCACACCATTAAAAGACTGTACTGCCAGCATAGACACTTATATTCAGGCAGAGGCAGAGGCTCAGTCAGAGACTTGTGATCACAACATTCTCAACGTTAATCCAATATCACCTATAATGGCTTCAGTTGTGCTAACGGATGTGCTAACGGAGATATTAGAGGATCTTTGCGACAAAGAACTGACTGAAGATGAGCCGATAGCAATGGATGCTGGACAGGCAATAATAAGAGAGGAGATAATCAGGGAAGCTGATGGGGCAATGGAGACTACACATTTGGAGGGGACCGAAACGGATGAGGAATATAGCGACTCCCCTAACCTAGTTAATAATAAACCTTCCTGCTCTGTTAAGGACAAAATCAACAGTGTTAAGAAAGGCAGAGGTAAAAGCAAGGCTAAGGTGAAGCAGATTATAAGTAAGTCAAAATTCAGTATGGCTAAAGTAATAGCAGAGAATAGCCCTATAAGGAAATGGGTACAAGCTAAAGGCGGAGTTAAATCCATGGCACTGAGGCTTTTTTTGCTGCCAATACAGCGGCAGCTGGGTTAATGCGGGGACCTGCATGTAGGCACAGAATTGGGAGGGGGGTGGGGCAGAGAGCTGCAAGGTAGGGGTTGGGAGGGTGGGGAGGAGCAGGGTAAAAAATGCATCACAGGGACAAATAGTTGGATACTAATAAGATATAGCAAGGCTGATCAGTTTTGGTATTTTGAGTTTAAGGACAGAATTTTTTTTTAATTAAATGTATCAATTAAAGTGTATGGTTTGGAATGTTGCGGGTTTAAATAGTAGGATTAAAAGAAGTCTTGTGTTTGAGGAGCTGAAAATGTATAATCCTCAGAGAGCAGTAATAACCGAGACTCATATAGCATTCAAAGATAGAAAATTACTTAAACAATTGGGTTATGACACTTTGGTCTGTACTGATAGCAATCCTCAAACATAAGCAGTTTAAAATAGAAATTAACAAAACATTGTCTGATAAGATTGGCGGATGGGTAATTGCTCAGATAACAATAGAAGGGCGTAAATATACAATCTGCGGTATTTATGCGTCTAACTTGGATGAACCTACAATTATTGATCAAATTAATTTGGAGCTGCTTAGTTGGGAAGGGGAGTGTATAGTATTGAGAGATTTTAATTGTATTATGGATTATAATTTAGATACAACTAGAAGGAGTTCATTTCAAAGAATGCAAAAGACTAGGGCGGAAATTAAAGATCTAGCAGCAATACATTTAATTAAAGATTCTTGGAGATACTTATATTCTACTTATATCCTAATATACCTGGCTACACCTATTATTCTGCTGCGCACAAATTATGCTCACGCATAGATATGGCCTAGATTTCCGACGCCACTCTTGAAACTAGTACTATGTTGATATGTCCAAGAGTTACCTCAGATCATAATCCTATTCTTTTATCATTTGATGTAACGACTGAAAGGCAAATCCCTCGCTCTTTTTCATTTCCCAGATATTTATTTCTGGATTTTGTTTTTTTTAATTTATTAAAGGAACACATAAAAGAATTCATTGGTCTAAACATTCATTCAGCGTCACCAATGATAGTGTGGGATGCATGTAAAGCGAGTATTCGAGGACATACGCAACAGTATATCTGGCGACAAAATAAGGAACGTAGGTGTGAGAATGAGAAAACGGTAGCTAATATACGTCATAATGAAAATGTATTGTCTGAAGCTCTGTTAAAAGGGGACAGGGTAGAAGAATTAAACTTTAAACTAATAGAGCTAAAATCAGCTATAAAAAACGTATTTAGCGAAAAAAGCATTATTAAACTTAAAAAAGATCAATTAGATCAGTATGAAGGGGCTGAAAGGATAGGTAAAATCTTAGCATACAAAGTGGCGGACGATCGTGCTCAAATGGCTATTAGAGAAATTAAAGGGGCTAACAATCAAATATTCCAGGAGCCTAAATTAATACTACAGCAATTTGCTTATTATTATCAAGAGCTATACACCCCGGAATGTAAGGTCAGTGATGATAATATCAAAAGATATCTAAGGTTAAATAAAGTTACTACCATGAAGGAAGAACAATCGGATCAATTAATGTGTGATATTACATTGGCTGAAATCAGAATGGCTATTAACTCTTTGGCCTCTGGCAAAGCTGCTGGAGAAGATTCAATTCCTTTAGAATTATTTAAAACTTGTACGGAAGAATTGATACCGCTATTAGTTAAGGTCATTCAAGCTATTGGTAAGGGTGACCAAGCGCCAAGGTCTTGGAATTCTACTCAAATAATTTTCTTTTTAAAGTAGGGCAAACCAACCTATGAAAGAGGGTCATATAGACCTATTTCGCTTATAAACAATGATGCAAAAATATTTGCAAAGATACTAGCAACCAGGCTGGCACCATTGATGTCACAATTAGTATCACCCCAGCAACATGGGTTTATCCCTAAGAGAGATACTGCGGCGCATATTAATATGGCCATTATGGCTTTTGATGTTGCAGGGATTGAGTCAATCCCACTCGGTATGATTTTATTAGATGCAGAAAAAGCATTTGACCGAGTGGGGTGGGACTTTCTCTGGGCCACATTATCTGCCTTTGGTATAAAAGGTCAATTTTTGAAATGTATCCAATCATTATATGATGAACCTATCGGTAAAGTCTGTTACATGGGCAAATGTTCTCCTACTTTTTCGATCAAACGTGGGACAAGACAGGGGTGCCCTCTGTCACCTCTGTTATTTGCCCTTATAATGGAACCCTTCTTGATTGAGCTGCAAAGCCAAGAGCAGATTTCCCCTTTTGTAAATGGCGTAGATTCTCTTAAAATCACTGTTTATGCAGGCGATGTTGCGGTTTACTCTTCTAATGTACCTGAAGTATTAAAGGGTATAATAACAGAGGCAAGGGAATTCGGTCAGGTGTCGGGATACAAGCTTAACACTGGCAAGACCCAAATTGTTATGAATTACAAATTACTAAGACCAGTGACAGGGTTTTGTGATGTAGCTACTTACCTGGGGGTTAAAATCTCCTCGAATATCAACTCAATACTTGCTCTTAATTATGAGTCGCTACTAAAAGAAACTACTGTATTATTTAAGAAATGGCACAAGTTACCCTTAAGTATTATTGTCCGAATAAATCTGGTCAAAATAAAGATACTGTCAAAATATTTATATCTTTTTCGATCTATCCCCTTACAGATTAATAATTCATACTTCAATAGATTAGATGGTATTATTAGCAGTTTTATTTAGGGGTATAAGAAGGCTCGTCGAGCTATTACACTGCTTAAACTCCCATTTTTATCAAGGAGGATTATCTCTGCCGGATTTCAAATTTTATTACTGGTCTACTTTTTTGACTTGATTTCAAAGTCTGATCATTCCTGAGAAACATTTGTATTTCCACAAATTTACGTTGGGCGAGGATGTAAATATGTTCCTTTATAGACTAAACAACCCTAATTACTTTAAACGCGTGAAATTTAAGACGATACGAGATACTGTTAGTATTTGGCGCTCTATCCTTGTTAAGTGTAAAACCTCTCTCTTCCATTTTAGTACTCCCTTGTGGCTTAATCCGGGATTACCAGGAATTTTTCATGATACAGCTGGTCTAGCTTTGTCAGATTCTGGTATTAAAAAATTGGGAGACTTTAATGACCATCAAGGGTTTTCTACATTTGAAAGGCTGACGGTATGTTATAATCTCACAGAAGGGGCTTGATTTAAATATTATCAAATCAGAGAATATTTGGTGCCGAAATTAGGATTGACTAATATTTTGGACTCTGATCTATGGAATTGTATTAATAAAGAAGCTGACAAAGCATGGATTAGCATGGGATATAAAAAAAATTCTGGTTTTAGAAATGATGACTCTACAAAACTATCTGAGAAATGCAGTAGGAAGTTAGGTACTGATGTGACCCCTAACTTGATTACCTCATCTTTAAATAGTTTAAACCGTTCCGTTCATTCTTCTAGTTTAAAACTGCAGTTATTTAAAACTATTTGTCAACTTTACTATACGCCAGATAGGATTTTAAAATGGCCTAATAATAGTAGCACTAGCGATCGTACGAAATGTCCAAAATGCAATTTAAGTTCAGCTGATATTATTCATATGTTTTTTACGTGTCCGCAATTGAGTGACTTCTGGAATGGTATAACTAAAGTTATGTCTACAAAACTGCTATGTCCAATAGTACTGACATTTGTCGACGTCCTTATCGGCACCTCCAAAGTGAACAATTCAGTGTGTGATTTATTGAATATTTTAATTTCATGTGCTAGACTGATAATAGCTAGGGTCTGGATTCAACATAACCCACCGACGGTTCAGGAATGGTGGAGTCTTGTAATGGAAATTTATACTATGGAACGAGCCTTAGCAACAACAAGAGGTATTCAAACCAAAAAGAAAGTGGAAAGGATTTGGGGAATGTTTATGTCATGATACTTGTTTATCCTTTTTTTTTCCACTTTTTTTTTCTTTTTCTTTTTTATTTATTAAATGTCCTTAACGGTGGTTGATCTATGCACTGCCTTGCTGAAAATATTACAATGTATCAATTATTTTTCATATTTGTATGAAATGTTTCTGTTCACTTTTACTTTACTGCTATGTACTTCTCCCTTATGATGCAAAAAAAAATGTTAAAAAAAAATGAAAACTAGCCAGCCGACACGTGTTTCGTCACATTTGGAAAAGAGTTTCCATGACTCCTCAGGGCTGGGAAAGATACAAGAGATAACAATGGAGCATCTGACAAGATGTTTTGTAAATACCATAAACAATGCATCCACTTGTGTGCAAAACCAGAACAAAAGGTATCTAGGTGAAACGTTCGGAGTCCACGAGGTATCCTGGCCTTTCAATTGATGATAAAAGTGGTCACAGATAAGTTCAATTGTGAGTCAGGTAGTGTAAAGAAGACATATGCATGTAAATGTAGAGAGTATCTTGGTGCAATTCATGTAACATTACCTCATTGGTGTGTTATATTGGCATTTTACATTGTGGGACAAAAGCGAGGTGTTATTCTTTGTCTCATATGTGACCCCTGCATATATAGCATTTACCCTTGTTGTATTTTTCAAGTCATTTGAGATTATTGATAACATTACAAGAAATACCTTAACGTAGGTCGTGAATTGTATAGATCGAACTCTAGGTTCAGTCAAAAGGGGGAAAAAATAGAGAGAAAGGGGAGACATTTTGCATATATAAAGTGAAGGTGGTTTCAGCACATAGTCGTTGTAAATGCAACATATACTGTATTAAGCTCCCCCAAAAAAATGCAGTTCTTGATCATAATTCAGACCATGTTCCACAGTACAGACACATAATCCGCATTGCCTCTATGCGATGTAGGCTAAGTTCTCTGTTTCCTCCCCATATGCTATGTGCTACTGTATCGATACCAAAGAAAAGGACCTTTCTATCAATATCCTGTGACTGGCATGCAGCCGCATGTAGTGCAACAGGATATTTGTGGTCCTGTTTTTGAATAGCTCTCATGTGTTCGACAATTCTTTCCTTTAGTGGTCTTATCGTGCTGCCCACGTGGTACATTCCACATATACACTCAATAACATGTACCACAAATTTTGTTGTGCAGTTAATGTTGTGTTTGATATTGAAATTTTCACCGTTAGGTCCATTTAAATGTCTTGTGCCGTGTTTGGCCCATCTACACATTGAACAAAACCCACATTTGTAGAAGCCAAGATTGTGTTGTGTTAACCAAGTACACGAAGTAACGTTTCGAGGGATAGTGGGGCTCCTGTTCGTCAATGTCCTTCCCTTTCTAAAGGTGATCTGGGGGAAGCCAGAGATGTAGTCTCAAATGGCTTTATCTGCTCTCAATATGCCCCAACGTTTCTTAAGGCTTCACTCTGACACCAATAAACCCTAAAAAAGTAGTATTCAGGTTGAAGGATTCCCATCAGGCTAGGTCTCTAGATATTGCCTCAGACCCTCTTTCAAAGTGTGTTTGTATTATCATTAATGTATGCCAAAATCACAAAGTCCAGATCAGTAACTATTTTAGCCAATGGCGCCACATAGATATTGAACATGGTGTGGCTAATCGAGTAACCCAGTGGCACCCCACACTCTGTAATAAATATCCTGCCAGCAGCACAGTCTCCATATTATGTTCTGCCCTAAAGCCACTGTAGTGTAGTTCCTATATTCTCAATAGGCTCTGCACATTAGAATAATATATCCTATAGATTAGACGTAGGACTAAGGTTGACTAGGTCTCTATCAAATATATTAAACTTAATAGTGAATGCCAGCTAGCTCTGAGGTCACTAGAAAGTTAGTCGAATTCACAAGAAAGGATTAGTTTCTGACAACCGCATAAACATGACAACTTTGATTCCCAAGAATAAGAAATATATGACTGGAGTCGTGGAAATAATAGATAAGTATTTCACTCAGTCATTCGTGCATGCTTCGTTTCTACAAAGGTGCAGAGAAATGGAGAGACAGGCGTTTTCAATAAAAGGTTTTATTGAACAGTCTTCTTTCTCATGCAACTAAAGTGAACTGATACAATCGTAATGCAGACTGCAAAGTATAATGCGTACAGCGAGAACAATATTATAAAATAATACTGTAAGAGCATTGTATGGTTTCTAAACCATATGTAAATACATACATAAATAAAAATGGCTAAGAGTACTCAACTGGTGCTTCTAAAATATGCCTACACCAAATGTACCTAACCTAAGTATAGTACGTGGGAAGGAGTAAGTGTTGTGTAGCATACGTTTTAGTTTTTCTTTGCCAATCATCAATCTAAGGTTTCTCTATGTTCTAATCAGCTCCATATCTTTAGTTCAGAATGAAGGAGGTCTGGTATCTCAGTCTCGGGACTCGATTTCCCAACACCTGCAAGGGGAGCTTGGAAACACTGGAGTGGATTCTCGCCGAGAGAAGTGCAGCCTCTCGATCAGTGCGCAAGCTGAAGGGTCGTCTTTCTACGGCACTTGCTGTAGCGAGCTGGGTCGGGCAAGTAGATAGTCGAACTGCTCCGAACCACTGTATCTTGCTAGAGAAAGTGAAGGCATATTTATACCTTTAAGGTGTCTAGTTTGACGTAAAGTCGGGCATAATAACGTCAGGAAAGAACACCAAGGGAATAGTAGTTCTTTGCAAAGTACATGAGTTCTTGGACAAATCAATATTCAAGGAAGGAAAGGTCCCTGACTGCTTAAGCCGATTTTCCAAGAAATGGTTGTGACTTTTTTGGTACGGGTGGAAGTAGCCATGTCTGTATTTGGCCTGCATTGGCTATTTCTAAATAAGGGAATGATTTCTATGCCTATATTAGGGCAATGTGAATTGTACCTATATAAGGGCATGAATCGGGAAAATTCACTCATATCCTAAAACGCCATACAACACTCACTCCACTTTATTACTTTTTTATTACTAAGTTCTAAACACATAAAACATATCTAAAACATGATGTGTTAAAACCCCACCCAAAATACATAAGAATGTATTTAAAACAAGTGTTCACGAAGAGAGCATTTGTGCTGTACGCATATAAAAGCAATGTTTCATTCAAACCACATAGATGACATTTAAACCACGCTATCCGAATGAATCATGAAGATACATTTATTGAAATGGCTCTTAAATACAGAAGAAAAAAGTTGAGACCATTCCATGACGTAATATATAAATTGTTTGGTTGTGGACAAGGTCAAATATTGTCCCTTGTAAGTATTCAAGGAATTCTTGTTCTCTAGGAATAGTTCTACTTTAAGCAAATTACTTTGTGCCAAAAACAAAAGTTCAATTTTGGAAAAATTTTAAATCATAGAAAAATAGAGTTCCAAAGTTAGAAGTTTGTTTTGCAAAATGAAGATCTAATTCAGAGTCTCGCAGAACACTGTGTGCTAACTTCAAAAGTCATTGTTTGGAGAAAACATCAAATCTTCTAAGCTGGTAAAGAATTTGTCTACTACTGTAGGTGAAAGTTGGACTACCTCGTTAAGCAGATGAATTTCACATAGATGAGAAGCATCGCCGTCAGCGTCAGCCGCATTAGCAATGTTCAAAGTAGATTGTACCTATGTGCCTGTTGCTCCACGTATCTCACCGTCTGCAGTTTGCGTCTGTGAGATCTCAACGAATGCTTTCATCAGGATTGGTAGCCGCTGGGGACAACACAGTGCATGATCCGTTACCAGTTCAAGCAAAGCATCAACTTCCGTTGGCAGGACTGATGGGAGTGTCAGACAGATGTCTAGCACGCATTCTTCTCCACATAGCAGACATTGTAGAGTAGGTAAGATGCAATCTTGCCAGATTGGTCTGAATGATAGAAACCACATGATATTTAGATCTCTTAAACAAGCCCAGTATTTGTATCATGCGCTCACAACACTTCATTGCCAGGAGGGTGTTCTCCAAGGTGATCTGGGTGTCGATGATGATTTATCTGGACATATCTTGGATCTGCCTAGTGAATTTGAATCCTTGTGTCTTATTCAGGAATCTGTCTTGACAGTTGTTTGTGTCTGTGGGCCAGAAAAACCATTTTTTCCGATCAGGATCTGTTCTGTTGTTAAGTAAAATAGTTTTTACGCTGACCACCCCCTCTGAAGTGTTACTGCTTTCAGGTATGGGTGTAGGTATGACAGTTTGTTTTAATCTTTTATCTTAGATAATCCAAGACAAGATGTCTGTTGAACGGTGTCATTCAAAAAAAATATTTGTTCTGGGATTATGCAAGCTCTAAATAAAAGCTTCTAAGCCCTGCACCTGCCAGTCTTTTGTGCCCCAGACAGTTAGTTTTTGTCTCAATGGTGTCTTTCCAAAAATCAAAACCTAATGTAGACAGCTGTGCATAAAAGCAACAGAATAAATTTGCTTTGTATTTGTCAACATAATTTTCATTCCTGTTCTATTAACATTTTTTAGTTAAATAATTTTTATTGAAGATAAAGAACACAGGAATAAACAAGTACATTCATCAGTTTTGGTATATAGGAAAGCATACCATTTTTTGAGTGTTCCTTATCCTTACTTCTATTAACATTTTTAAAGTAAACATTAAAACCTGAAAAGTATGGAAATTTGTCATAAAATGTTTTCGAGCTACCCTTCGGTGGCGTTGGACAATGTTCCCATTTGTTAAAAGTTAATACATTTCTAGGATTTGCAGATTTATGCAAGAATTGATGACCATAGTGATTATACCAGTACATTTGTTCATAATCTGATGAACCTTCGAAGTATTCGGAGATTCGGGCGTCTGCTACATCTTTGGAGTCCACTCAGCCTACTTCATATGATTGGCCACATGATGTGGTTTTACCAGGTCGATGGATACAAACCGTATCTCCTTTCTTCCAACAAGGGGAGGCGGAGGCAGTAACACTGTTCTTGATCCGTGGATTGCTAAAACAGGTACTGGTTGTCTGTATGAAGGTCCAAATTTCTTCTTATCCGCGATGTTTTCTCTGACCAGATCCCCATTCTTTGGAATCCAGGCAGGCCTTGCTGGGACGGGTGGTTTTTCTTCAGTGGTCGTTGGCTTCAGAAATACGTTGCTTTGACCTTTTCTTGTTTCATTTAAGTTCTGCAAAACAGCCAAACGGTCTTTGATATTCTTCGGATCGATGGACAAGATGAACAGGATCATCGCCAAAAATGTTGTGATGGAAAGGTACAACCAGGAGACCACAGGTGAGTTCAGTCTTCTTTATTTCAAGATACAGGTACATCAAGTATGTAACTTCTATCCTGCCTCAGCAACCGCCTGATAAAGAATGCAAAATATAGAACCTGCTATTCTCAACACTCTACACGATGCACATAATGATGCAGAGTAGAACTGGAACATTCATGACATCACGCTACAAGATAAGAATAAGGCACAACATATTCATTATAAGATTAAACGCAATAATAGGAATCGCACACTATGATTGTGGGGAATTCGCAATCTGTATTTTCAAGTGCCATCTTGAATGCCTGTAGTTCAGGTCGGTGAGCTGTACAATCCCCGAGAGATTGTGTTTTTTTTACCATAGGGCAGAATTTACCATTGTGCCAGCGACTTTTTTTTTTTTTTAAATGTTTAAAACCTTTATTGTCAAACAGTGCACACAGCTATTCAGCCTTACATCCCGAAGGCTAGGCAGCAGAGCGGAACACAACAAATCAAAGTTCAAGAATCAGTACATCAGAACGAGTGAAGGTTAAGTTTCCAAGTTTATATAACTAATAGAAGAAAGAGAGAAAGATACGGAATGAAGCGCCGAAACGGGCGCAATGAAAGAGGCAATGAAACTGAAATACAGTGAGGCATAGTTAAGGGGTCGGTCAAGCACAACAAACACATTAATAACCAGTACAATAGAGATACTAGGAACGCTGGGGGAGGGAAACACAGGATAGCAAAATATCAAATCTCCAGTTGGAATCATAGGCTATGGGGACAAGTGTTCTTCCTGCGGAGCGGATTCTGGAGGTACGCAAATGTCACCCCTATACTCGTTCCAGGCCCCCCATATTTTCTGCCATTTTTTAGGCTTACCCCTGGCAACATACACAGTCTTTTCCCGGAACATACACCAATCCATGTTGGCCTTCCACTGTACCACCTTCGGGGCTGTTGTAG
This sequence comes from Lissotriton vulgaris, assembly GCF_964263255.1. Lineage (NCBI taxonomy): Eukaryota > Metazoa > Chordata > Amphibia > Caudata > Salamandridae > Lissotriton > Lissotriton vulgaris. The sequence continues at coordinate 2,096,009,927 of NC_141687.1, forward strand.
CTCCCCACATCTGTGTGATGTCCCGTTTCGCAACCATATTACCAAGGGTCACCCATTGGGTCTGGGCCACAGTATGATCTGTCGGGCCCCATATATTCAAGAGGCATCTTCTGGCCTCCGCATGTACATCCACCCCGGTCACCTCGCACATGATTGAGTGCACATGTCTCCAATAGGAAGCTACTGCATCACATTCCCAAATAATGTGCATGAATGTGGCAAGAGCACCACAACCACGCCTACAGAGGCCATCAACAGAGTGTCCCATATGTATAAGCCTAGGGCCAGTGATGTAGACCCTGTGCAAGATCTTTAGCTGCACCAGCCGAAGACGGGAAGAAATAGCGACCTCCTTGGGGGATGACACTGCACACTGCCAATCTTCATCGTCAATCTCTATCCCGTCCCGCACCCACTGATCCCTCACCCCCAGGAGGAGGTCTGTACGAACATTGATAAGCTTCTTATACGTCAAGGAGATGGCACTGTCCGGCATGTGGCCATCCAGTACCCTATCCTCCAAGGGAGAACTGTCGGGAATCGCCTCGCCCTCTGGCATGGCGGACAATAGTGCATGTCTCAGCTGATCGTACCGGAAGTATTCCGTTCCTCCCAGCCGAAACTCTGTCTGTAATTGGGCAAAAGATTTTACCTCGCCACGCAGCAACATGTCCTCCACCCTGGAGATGCCAATCAAGTCCCACTTATCAAAGCCTTTAGTGTGCCACAGTCTACCCAGTATGTCCAAATCATAGAGTGGGGTCACCTTTGTTAGCCTGCCTTTCCACCCCTGTGCCTTTGTAATTGCTCTCCAAATGTGTACAGCGGTTTTTGTTGGTCCGGACATCCGCCTGTCAAGAGACCTCGGGTAGAGTGCCCTATATTATTTCCCGCCACCCAGAAGCCACCGATCCATGGCGTACCCTGGATTGTCCACTGGACCATATAGGCCATGATTAATGGCTGCAAGCTGCGAGGCCCAGTAATATCTCCGCACATCAGGCAGCGCTATCCCCTCATCGTACCACGGGAGCATAAGCTTCGTGATAGCGATGCGAGGCCGACCATCCATAAGTAGGGCGCGTTGCAGGCTCTCTATCTCACCAAAGTATCGGGCTGGGACCGGGTCTTGAGTGTTTTGCAGGGCGTAGAGGAATCTGGGCAAGGACATCATTTTGAACAGCTCCGCGCGCCCGAGCAGAGAAAGCAGGAGTTTACGCCATCCCTCCACGTCTCGCCGGAGGCGGAGAAGAGGGGGGAGCAAATTATTCTCATATCTCGCTTTGGAGTCAGTGGAGATATAAATCCCTAAGTATTTGAAGCCTTGTCTCGCCACCTGTATGCTGCAGCCTATTGGGAGGCGAGATGTCCCCCCTTTCAGAACGTACAAATGCGACTTGGACCAGTTAATAAGTAGGCCGGATAACTGACCAAAAAGTGGTAACACATCGCAGGCCACAATGAGGGACTTGCAGGGGGAAGTGAGGTACAGAAGAATGTCATCTGCATACAGCGACACTCGGTCCTCGAAGTCAGGGGACCACCGGATGCCATGCAAGTCAGGGTGGCTGCGTAGCCAGGCCGCCGATGGTTCGAGTGCAAGTGCGAACAGGAGGGGCGACAGAGGACAGCCCTGCCTGGTGCCCCTCTGAAGAACAAAGGGTGCTGAAACTCGACCATTGACCGCTACATTAGCCAGCGGACCGGCGTATAAGAGTTTGACCCACCCTACAAATTCCGGGCCAAAACCGAGCTTCGCCAACACTGCCCACAGATAACTCCACTCAAGGGAGTCAAAAGCCATCGTGGCATCCAACGACGCCAGGACAGCCGCTCCTCAAGCGTATGGGCCCTGGACAGGGCACCGTGAAGTCTATGAAGGTTAAGAGCAGTGTTGCGGTGTGGAATAAAGCCCGACTGGTCCGGGTGCACTAAGTCGCCGATGACGCCAATCAGTCGATTGGCGAGCATTTTGGCTAGAATCTTAGGCTCCGCGTTTAACTGAGAAATGGGGCGATATGATTGGCACAAATCTCTTGGCTTCCCTTCCTTATGGATAACCACGATGGTGGCCAACCTCTGGTCGTGGGGAAGTATGCCAGCATCCCGCGCCTCCAAAAACATGTTCCGCAGGTGCGGGAAAACTACTTCCGGTTTGATTTTATAAAGCTCTACCGGAATACCATTAGGGCCAGGCGCCTTGCCAGACCTCAAAGAGCGAATGGCGAGTGCAACCTCGTCCGCAGTGATGTCCCTGTCCAGATCGTCACGATCCGCCTCCGACAGGCACGGGAGATCAATATCCGCCAGGAGAGCGCACGAGTCGACCTCAGACCGGTCCGAGACAGAGGAGTAAATGCTCCAAAAGTAGTCCGAGAACGGCTCAACGATTGCACTTGGGTCAGTAACCAACAGACCGTCGTCCCCCAACACCTCCGGGACCACGAGACTGGCCCTCTCCTTGCCCGCCTTGTCACCGACGTCATAAATCCGACCCTGCTGTTCCCTACCCATGACGGTAGCAGCGTCGGTGGCAAGGTCTCGATATTCCAATTGCTTAAGGGAGAGATTATGTAGCAGCTCGGGCACGGGGCCCGCCTCCAATTGAGAGTCCAACTCCATAATCTCAGCCTCAATGCACACCATGTCGGCGTCTCTGTTCCTGCGAACGTCCGCTATGAGGGCAAATGCCTCACCCCGCAAGACAGTCTTAAATGCCTCCCATAAGGTGGCAGCCGATGTAACCGACCCCACATTCTCAGTAAAGTAGAGCTCGATAGCCTTGGCCAAGAGACCACGTGTCCTTGGGTTTCGGAAGTACCACAGGTTGACCACCACAGGCCGCTCCGGAACCACAATGTTAAAATCGAATGACACCCACACCGGGGAGTGGTCCGAGATGCCCCTCGCCAACAGGCGGGCCTCCAAGATCGCCGGTGCATGAGCAGCCAAGGCAAGGACATAATCTATTCTCGACAGGCTACCATGTGCGCCAGAATGAAATGAATATTGGCTTTGGGTGGGATGCAGGAGTCTCCAGCAGTCGACCAACCCTTAGTATCAAGGAAGTTGGGCAGCCACAATTGCGAGCTACGGAGGTCTCTAGGCGGATGTCTGTCCAAAGACCCGGAGCAAACAGAATTAAAGTCACCCCCCACAATAAGCAACCCCGCAGGCATATTCAAAATGGCGCTTCCAAGGTCTTGAAAAGTGTTGTTTTGCAGCCCCGGGGGAACATAAACCGAAACCAGAATCAAGACACGCCCCTCCCACCGCCCCGCGACGGCTGCATACCGCCCCCTCTCGTCCACAACAGTGGAGTCAATCTGGAAAAGGGAGAGACGTGCGCACCAAAACACCCGCCCCCCGGGACCCCGAAGAGAACTCTGAATGTGCCACCATCTTGAAACCCTTCCTGTTGAGCGCTCGGCACGTATTCCCCACCAAGTGTGTCTCCTGCAACAGAACAACATCAGACATATGTCTTTTGAACAGTTGCAATACCACCCCTCTCTTAATGCGATCACCCAAGCCATTAACATTCCAACATAGAACTTTCAATTTCCTACCCCCATCGTCGTACCTCAAGCCTTCGCCAGCCCCTAGAGGCCCCACCGATGCATTAAACGAATCAGAGCATACAACACATTGCCTAAGAGAAAGAAGAAAGAAACAAAGAAAACACACAAAACCAGCCCTCACACCACCCCCACCCTGCACCCCTGCAGCAGACTAAAAAGCCCCTCCAACCAGCAGTGTGCCTGTCGCCCCATAAACTAAGCTACAAGAAGACCCTAGAGGAGAAAGGAGCCCACGTAGTCCCCCCCTGCCACCCTCCATGACAGAAAAGGATATACCCAATAAAGTGCAATAGCTTGGCATTATTGGTCACAGTCAACGGGCACACCAACCGAAAAAGGTATTGCGAGAAGTACTACTCCTGATGATCGGGCCACCAGAGGCGCCTTCAGAATGTTCCTCCTTCTCCTCGCGTCGGTGCGGCAAAGTGTCCAGCCAGTCACTCGCAGACTCAGGCATATCGAAAAACAGAGCGCGACCATCACGTTCAATGCGCAGTTTAGCGGGGAACAACATAGAGTATTTCAGCCCCAAGTCTCTGAGGCATTGCTTCACTCCCGCAAAACTTTGGCGCTGTCTCTGAACAGCCCTAGTGAAGTCCGGGTAAAAGTTAACATCCGCGTTCTGGAACTTGAGAGGCCCATGTCGCCTCGAAGCCTGGAGGATCACATCTCGATCTCTGAAGTTGAATAGGCGGGCGATGATGGGTCTCGGTGCGACGCCCGTCTTCGGAGGGCCACCCGGTATTCTATGGGCCCGCTCGACCGAGAAAAAGTGACTGAGGCCTGCTGGAGCCAGATGAGTCTTAATCAGTTCCTCGACAAAGAGGTCAGCGGCCGCTTCCTCCGCACCCTCCGGTACCCCAATAATACGCACATTCTGCCGCCTGGCACGTCCCTCGAAATCCTCCAGCCGCCTTGAGAACAGGTCATTGACCGACCGCAGGTTACGGACCTCCGTTTGCAGGTCGAGACATCGGTCGTGAGGCTGGCAGTTTTGATATCAAGCGATTTCACTCGATCGTTCGTTTTGCCCAGGTCGGCCCTAATCAAATTGAGGTCGATCGCCAGGGTATCCACTTTGTGTGCCAGGACCTCGTGCTGTTTGTGCATCTCGGTCCTGATACCAGCAATAGCCCCCATGATGTCGCGGAGAGTGGGCTCCGACCCGTCGGGCGAGCCCGCACGTAGAGAGTCTTTAGATTGAGCGACAGGAGTGGGCGAGGTCCTTTGCTGGGCGTACCGGTCGATCTTGTTGGTCTGAGGTTGGACCGTCTTCCTGCTGGCCCGGTTCGCTGTTCTATCGGGATCACTCCTGCCAGCCATGTTGGATCTGGGCAGAACAAAGGGTAGTAGTCCGATGTTGCTTCAGGCACTCAAGCGGACGCGGAGCGTAGCCACCACAAATGTCAAGTCAGCAGCAGGCCACTCCGCGGCTACGTTTGCTCCGCCAGCAGAATCAGGAGGCGCTCACTCAGCATATCGATCATGCCCTGCGTCATCCCGGCTGTCGGCCATCTCTGGAACAATGGTGCACCCCTGGCACAAAGTTCAACACGACATAACTTCGTCAAGGAGTGTCGGATTTGGAAACGGAAAGTGGATCCCGTGTCTACGACCACTCGCCAATTAGAATCCACCACCGTGGATCAGGATTTCTTCCAGGATATGTGCGCAGGGTCGGAGGGTCTGCGGAGCTCCGAGCTTAAGCGGCAATCTTGCTTGCCCGCGAAGCTCCTCCCCTGGTGCCAGCGACTTTTAACGATTGCACAGGCAGCACTATAAGTTTGTTTACCCCCAATTGCGGATTGTGCTGATCTGTACTGTTCGAGAGGCAGAATCTCAGTAGGCAGAGGACATTCTTGTTCGTGTTGTAAAAATTCTTGTGTTTTCAAATAAGGGTCAAAATTCTATTCAACGTCTGATGCAGCAAGAGAATTCACCCATTGTATTCATCTTGGATGTAAAGCCTTTGCATTTGGAATGCTCGCTTTTGTTACTACCTCTTAGGCAGGTACAGGAGTAACAACCATTATGTTTTTTCTCTGTGCGAGGGCTCTCTCTTTTGCTACTGCAGTTTGACCCGCTGTCAGAATTATTGCTATAGCAGTGAATTTAATTTCTGCTTGTGTGTACACATGTGATTTATAAGCAATTGGTACTTTTTCCCCTTCATTAAAGGTTAAGTACGTGAATCTTCATCTTTCTGGAATGATTTGGATTACTAAGTTGCGTATGTTTACCCGTGTTTGTAAATGTATGGTTGCTAACATGTCTGTTTTGACTGAACGCTAAATTTCTGTATGTTTTTGAGTCCAATTAACTGTTTTGAAATCTGGTTTGATTAATTCGAAGAGAGGTTTAACCCTTTCTGCGTAGTTTAGAATGTAAGTTCTTCCGAAATTTAGGAAACCTAGAATTGACTGTAAGTTTTTCAGCGTCTTTGGAGGTTGGAGCAGCGCACATTTCTCTAGAAAGTTTGCTTCCAGGCTTTTCCCTTCCTTTGATAATTCATTTCCTAGAAACAGGACGTTGAGGTTGGCAATTCGTGATTTTCAAAAATTGAATTTGTACCCTCAGAGGCGAAGCTCAATATTATGGTGTTCAGTCTGTTCAATTGCCTATCCAAGTCATCGTCTGTTAGATAAATGTCATCGACATATGATCATGCTTCATTATCATACATTTGTAGTAACTCTGTTACTCTGTTACTCTGGCTGAAAATAACCCTGGACTATTCTTGAATCCCTGGGGGAGACAACAGAATTGGTCTGAGTCCCCATGATTGAAAAAGTGGTCAAATACCTGCTTTCAGGTGCAATATTTTGACAGAAGAAACCGTTAGAAATATCTAATGTAGTTTTAAATTTTTTACGCACAATGTTATTTATTAGTGCTGCACTGTGTGCATTTTGTACTTCTGAAGTTTTGCAACAGGAGTTTAAATGTCTGTAATCCAGAACTAGATGATATGTATTGTCTGGTTTGGATACAGGAAACAAAGAATTGTTCATTGATGAGGTGCATGTTTCAATCACCCCTTGGTATTCAAGTTCATCTAAGATCTCCCTGACTTGCTTTTTAGCTTCTTGCTTAACAGGATACTGCCTTTGAGCAGTTGGTTGAGTTTTTAGCTGGATTTTATGTTGTGGAGAATCCTCATCCCATCCCACATGATATTTATATAATGCAAGTGCCTGGCCCACTGCCCATTTCCTAACATAAATGTATTTTTTATGAATTGGAATATGGTTGGGGAAGGCTGGCATAATGATGTCTTTGCCATGTGGGCACTCCCTGACAAATTCAGGTGGCCAGTCTTGTTCAGCTAGAAGAATGTCATAACCCTTAGAGAGCTTTTCCCAAAAGAGTGCTCTTATTTTTCTAGTGTCCCCCTCCATCCGGAGTGTTACTTCATATTAATAGTGCGGGACACTAACCCTGGTATCAGCAGTTTCAACTTGGAAGTTACTTCTGCTGCGCTGTCCAACATTGTGTGAGCTCACTCGCCTTTCTTGAGTTGCATGCTTAAGATCCTCGGTGTGTCTGATTTTTAGACCTGCTACCTTCTTTTTGGTGAATTGAGTTTTCTTATTTTTTGGAATGTGTTGATCGTCTTTGGACTTCACGCGTTCTTCCTTTTGTTCTGATTGTCCTCTTCTTTCCTATTTCTGTGAGGAAATCTGAAATGTACGAGAGGAACGTGTATCAGTATCCCGATATCTAACAGGTTTTCTCAAATTATCCCTTTTCCTGAGGTTATACCTCCTTTCAGAGGGCTCTTTTTGAGCAGACCTACCTCGGGATTGAGAAGGCTTCTCTTTAGAAGTTTGTTTCGTGTTCTCCCACTTCTTTTTAGGAACAGTGAGAGTGTTTTTAATAAAGACCTTTTCAGGACTTTCAGTCAGCTGGGGCTTTACAGGTTTACCACCTAAACTGTCTCTACCTAGTTCTTCATTTCAGTAATTTCATATCTAGATTTAAAGCAGGCTCTGCCCCGTATTCATTTTGAATCTGTTTCAGGACGTCTGTTATTACGGCCATAGACGGAACACCATGTGTTTTTGTGTAGATTGCAGCGAAGACTGTACCCCAAGTGTCGCAGTCCTCCAGGTGTTGTGCGATCCCCATTGGTAAACAGATTGTTAAAATCCTGTGCTTCTCATGAGGGGTAGTATCAGGAAATACTGCCTCGATTTGAGTAATTTATTTAGCTATCCAGAATGGAATTTGATCCCTTTTTGCCGGTAATTTACCAATGACTGATTGTATAGTCTGTAGTGTTATTTTATTTGTGTTCTCCTGGTAAGGGTTTTTTTGTGAAATCCTTATAGGAGGTTGAACTGTTAGAGTCCGCATGACATATTGAACTAATTGTCTATGTATTTTGATTAGTTGTTCAGTTGAACTAATAGTTCTGCATCTGACATTTCTTCAATGGCAGGATGTGGTGTAAAGCTGACTAGTACCCGCCATGTTGCTCCTGGTCTACCTGGTGGACCGAACCTGATAATGTGATTTTGATGTTGTAGGGCGCCTTTAAAACAGAGCTTATGCTCTTGGTAAGTTAGTGGAATTTCAATATCCTCGAAAGGAACGTATTCCGTTGCAGGTTCCTCTTTTTTGTAGAAGTGAAACACATGTTATACTGGATTTGCTTCAGGGAAGATAATCCATGAATACAATACCTCTGTTTGCCGATATTCGTGTGCCTATATCACAAAAATTACCCTACCACCTCTTGATAGGCCATTTGTTATATGTTTTATAGTGATGGCTTTTCTTACATTTTCTGGGATGATTATAGCATCTGTGTCGTCTTGTTGGAAACCTGTAACGTCTAAGCCTGGTAGGGCTGCAGTTGCTCCAGCTCCACCATTCTCTGTGTTTTTGCCGTTATTCCACATTGTTTAATGAAAGTTGCAGAGCAAGTTTTAAAGGAAACAAAAATAAGGTGCACAATATTTTGGAACACTGTATCCTTCAACGTTGAACCATACCAAAAACGAATACATAGGATTTTTGTCCTACTCATTTATGGCGGGTATTTTATCCTTTTACCCACTCCAGACGTCTATTGGAGTTTTTTAGGGGGAAAAGGGGTCTCTGAGAAAAGCAGGGCTGAGTTACTTTAGTATCTAGCGTTAAATTAGTGCGTTACCAAAAGGTAGGCGCCATGTAGTGTAGTTCCTATATTCCCAATAGGCTCTGCTCATTGGAATAATATATCCTATAGATTAGACATAGGACTGAGGTCGACTACGTCTCTATTGAATATATTAAACTTAATAGTGAATGCCAGCTAGCTCGAAGGTCACTAGAAACTTTCTTGAATTCACAAGAAGGGATTAGTTTCTGACAACCGCATAAACATGACAACTTTGTTTCCCAAGAATAAGAAATATATCTCTTGAGTCTCAGAAACAATAGATAAGTATTTCATTCAGTCATTCGTGCATGCTTCGTTTCAACAGAGGTGCAGAGAAATGGATAGACGGGCATTTTCTCATGCTAGTAAAGTGAACTGCAACAATCGTAATGCAGACTGCAAAGTATAATGCGTACAGCGAGAACAATCATAAAATAATACTGTAAGAGCAATGTATGGTTTCTAAACCATATATAAATACATACATAAATAAAAATGGCTAAAAGTACTCAACTGGTGCTTCTAATGTACCTAACCTAAGTCTAGTACGCGGGAAGGAGTAAGTGTTGTGTAGCATCGTTTTTTTTTCTTCGCCAAGAATCTATCCAAGGTTTCTCTAGGTTCTAATCAGCTCCATACCTTTAGTTTAGAATGAAGGAGGTGTGGTATCTCAGTCTCGGGACCCGATTTCCCAACACCCCGCAAGGGGAGCTTGGAAACACTGGAGCTGGATTCTCGCCAAGAGAAGTGCAGCCTCTCGATCATTGCGTCATCTGGAGGGTCGACTTCCTTCGGCACTTGCTGTAGTGAGCTGCGTTGGGCAGGTAGATAGTCAAACTGCTCCAAACCACTGTGTCTTGCTAGAGCAAGTGAATGCATATTTATACCTTGAAGGTGCCTAGTTTGACGTAAAGTCGGGCATAATAACGTCAGGAAAGAACCCCAAGGGAATAGTAGTTCTTTGTAAAGTACATGAGTTCTTTGACAAATCAATATTCAAGCAAGGGAAGATCCCTGACTGCTTAAGCCGATTTTCCAAGAAATCCTTGTGACGTTTTTGGTACAGATGGAAGTAAATCATGGGGGAAGGATCAGTTGTCCTGCATAACCAGGGTACGCAGGTAGGTACGTGGTGTCTCACAATTTAAAAGACCCTCATGCACGTGAATTATGAGTTTTCGTAGCGGTATATGTTGTCTCCCTGCTCTTTTGTACACGTGTGTGCATAATCCTTCGGTCAGTATTTTTGCACCCTCCGCCAGGAGGAATTACCCTTGGTTAAAACAGTAGTGATCGTGGATAGTGAGGTGGTAGGGAAGTGAGTTAAAATACCCGGACAAGCCAGATACATGACTTTATTGGGTCTGGATTTGGGTAGCCCAAACAAGGGGGGCGGTTGGATGTTGTGCCGCTTTGGAATGGTTAGGAATTCAAGCGCACTGTATGGTGTGTATTAAAAAACGGTCGACATGTTTCAGCCTCGTTGCCTGTATAGGTCGGTGGGCTTTCTTCAGGACCAGTGCAAAAAGGGGAAGTGAAAATAAGTGAAAAATATGACCTGTTTTCAGGCAGTCGATGGTCAGATTGTACCTGTAGAGGAATTTTTTTTACATACAAAACAAGTAGGGAAGGGTAGAGGTAAATAGGAGACACAACACATATGTACAAATAGTAAACAAGTTAAAATCTAGGTAGATTTTAAACAACTTTAAAATGGCAATACTTTAGCACAGGTTCCCACTCCTAAATGGTGTCAACTCTTTCATTCTCATGCCTGGTGATGGTGGTAGCATGCTGGCGAAGAGCGTTTTTTCAAATCTTAAGTGGCCTCGTGAAGTTATTTACTGTGAGTCATACTGGTGGAACATTTAACCCAGGTCATTGAGTTGTATCAATGGCTCTATATAGATGCTTGTGAAAAGTGGGGGGAAACCTTGGTTATTAATGAGCTTGGTTAGTGTGTTTTGGGAGTGTGGTTGTGAGCACCTTGTTGCATTTATCAAATATCGATCGTTAGCGTGCAATTGTAGGCAACTCTTGTGTCTCACTTATAAATGCCGAGAGGTGAGCTTTGGTGGCGTGAGTCGCGATGGTTTGATAAAGCGTATTGTTCGGAAAATATTGCCTTTGTTTGACCGCAACGTTTATAGACAACTAGATATAGAGGCTTGGGGCGCACTGTATATAGACGTTAGGGTGCGGTTGTTCAGTCACGTATGTGGCGTTTGTAAAAAAAAAAAAGAAAAACGGGCGGTGCTAGGTACTTGAGGTGTATGTTAAGTACACGTACCTGGTGAAATGCGTGGGCGCACTTCTTTGGGTCAGGGGCTAGGAGAAGGTGCCTAACTGACGAGAGATGAGGAAAATTTAGTATTGAGATGGAAATGGGTTAATCTCCTCGTGATCACGGTCATTACATTCAATACCTGTGGCGTGACTCCTCCCGCGTAGCTTGTGCTATCGCTGCCTATTCTCACCCGGATATGCTTGTGTTAGGTTCCGGTTCTAGATATGTCTATCGTTAGAAAGGGTAGAGATACTACGATAGCTTACTGTGACTTTGAAGTTTGAAAGGGAGGAATTTCAAGGATCAAATTTTGACGACTAAGTTAGGTAATCGGGTAGAGTGGTAATTGTGAGGACTCTTTGGATGATTGTGAAATTATGAAATTATCATTAGTATTATTCGTAGGAAATTGGGCAATGTCTAGTGGGGCAACAATTATGGTGTTTACTGTAAATGGTAGAGGGGTGCCACATGGTGACCATGGAGATGTACCTCACAGTTATTGTAATTCTTCAAGGGAGGCTAGGTCTTGCGCCTTATTGATCAAATTGCATGCTTAGGCATCAGTAGTCAGCGTTCATAGAAAAACAGTACTCTTTGTTCATAGGGAACAGTACTGTTTGTTTTGAGATGTCAGATCATCTGTTGAGGCTCAACCATGGAATGTTATCGTTCAGGCCCGCAGTGTCAGTTTTCAATTTGTGTATCCAGCATTGTTCTTTTTCAAAAAGAATTTTCGCTGCTGTCTCTTGTGTCAAGTGTTTCCAAAATGACCCACTGAAGGTCAGTGACAGTGTGGCCTGCTTCAAGGTAGTGGGTTGACATTTTGGTAGTGCTTTTTTTACAATGGATATTGCTCCGGTGCTCACAGAGTCTTTGCCTTGCTTTCCTGCAGGTCATGCCAATGTATCGCATTTGGCATGGGCATGTAATCATATAGATGACATGACTCATTTGACAATTGGTATGCCTCCTTATTGTCCACTTCAAGTTGGGCAGTAGTTGTATTTCCTTGGTTGGTTTGGTAAGGCTGCAAACTGAACACGTGCCGCAGGGGAAGTGGCCTGTTATCGGTGGGTTGTCCCACAGACCAGTTCTTTCTCTGGGTTTCTTAGGAGGGGGTCTTGTATGTACCAAAAGATCTTTTAGGTTGCGACACCTTCTGTTTGCGAACCTGGGTTTTTGCCAAGTTAGAGTGTTGGATGTCAGGATCATCCAATTTTTGAGGATGATTTTCCTAATCTTGTTGGTCACTGGGCTGTAGGTTGTGACGCAAGTGATGACGTCCTCTTGTGATTGTTTCTGCGCTGTTTCCAGTAAAGTCTCCCTGGGTTGGTTACATGCTCTCTTTTTGCATTTGTTGATCAATGATTGTGGGTAGTCACGTACCTTTAGTTTCTCACAAAGATCGTTGGCTTCTCTCTTGTAATCAGAGGTTTTGCTACAATTCCTCCTCAGTCTGAGGAATTGGCTATATGGGAGTTTTTCACGAAGTGGGCGCTGAAGGAAACTTTTGAAGGAGAGTAGACTGTTTTTGGCTGTAGGTTTGAAGAAAGTGCGGGTCTGTAGGGTGTTGTTTTTGGCATACAGGTTGATATCCAAGAAATCAAGGCTTTGACTGTTGGCCGTGTAGGTGAATTTAAGGCAGTCATCCAATGAGTTTATCCATGTGTGGAAATCCTTCAGACTTGCAACATCTCCCTCCCATATCAACAGAATGTCGTCGATATACCTTTTCCAGAAAAGGATTCGACTTAGCTAGGGATTGTTTTCATTTTGGATGTAGCTGCTCTCAAAAGTGCTGACATAGAGCCCTGCCACGCTGGGGGCAAATGTACTTCCCATTGAAGTTCCGTGGCATTGGAGGTAGAGCGTGTCAGTGTGCCCTCCTTGTGACACCAGGGATGCGCTGTATTTACTGTACTTTGCTCCATGTTGCAAGGACTTACAGATGCATCAGTATTCCTGATATTTCTGTAGGTGCAGTTATGACACATAGCAAGCAGTCATTACATATGGGCAAGGTCCATAATAAAGGCGCCTGCGTCACAGCATGCGTGAGAGTTTGACGCAGTGGCATCCTAGACTTGGCGGAGAATCTCATAGATTTCACTGCACCACTTCTATGACCCTTTTTCACGGGGGAAACACCCACTCTGCATACATTATTCCTGATGCAGGTATAATGTAGCTCAGCTCTTTACAAAGTGACACGTCTACTTAGATGCGTCACTTTGTAAATATATGGTGCATTGTGGCACATTTTTTACACCACTGCTTTATCACAAAAAGTGACGCAACGGTGGTGCAAATGGCACAGAAATAAGCCCCTCATAAATTTTAAGGCTGCTACTCTGAGATTGAGAGACAGAGTGGAGAAGTGTGGCGCAATGATTAGAGCGGCAGACCCTGATGCAGAGGTCTAGCCCGGGACCAGGAATCAATTCCCTGCCTCGGCGGGTCTTAGACTCAAAATTCCACGGACCTGATAATTCTCGCCTCGGTGCCTATTTCAATCTTGAAGTCCCACTCTGGGCAATAGCTTGTTTAATCTCCACAACGGCCCCCACAATGCTAAGGATGCCTGGCCTCCACCTTGGGGGTGCCCAGGAGTGGACGCCTCACAGGGAAAGCCAGGATGGGTTCCACAGCGGTATTCGTACAAGCGCCTTGAGACCCTTGCGGGTGAGTAGTGCACTATACAAGTATCAATTTACATTTACATTTTACTTAGAATGTCACAATGCCACAGTTAGCGCATTAGAATCACTCTTTGGGCCCTGGGTTGAAGGTGCAGGTCTAGTACTTCATCCTCAGATAGCAGTGCAGCAGAGAAGCTGGGATGTCCTTCTTACAGCAGAGCAACAGGGCAGCAGAGCAATCCTTCTTCTGAGTCTTCCAAAAGTCCAGAAGTGATCTGAGGAATGGGTCTGTGGATCTTCTTTTTAGTCTCACGTAGTATGTCACAATGCCACAGGCCTTGCAAATCAGAGTCAGCATTTCTATGGCCTGAACCATTCTCCACATGCACTGGGCTGTTCAAAAGAGTCAGGATGGGTGGCCGCTGGTTTAGTGTAGCAGCGTTTAGTGTAGCAGCGGCCAAACTTTGGAACTCCCTGCCACTCTCGCTGAGAAGTCATAGGGAATACCTCTCGTTTAGGAAGGCGCTAAAAACGCAACTCTTCCCTAGAAATGCCTGAGCAGTGAAAGCATGGCTGTCTGAATCTAAGCGCCAGGATGCCCATTGGGTGACAGGTCTGCGCTCTATAAGTACACCTACATACATACATACATACATACATGTTACTTTACAGTTACCAGTACCACTTTTGCCACCACCAGTAGTGGGTCAATGCACAAGGTGGCTGTTGTGGCAAGTGATATATCATGCAAGTGTATGCCCACTAGACCTTCAGAAGAAATAACAGGTATGAATTGCATTCACCAATGACGGCTGTACAATTGCTGGCTGCAGGAAATGATGAAATGTCAATTAATGAGTATCCCTCATAAATGCAAATGTATTGACCGATGTAATGGACACTAACTAACTACAAGTAAATGGTTGTTCACACATGTTGCATTAATATAACGGTGAGCTCACACTGGAATACATGGAGAATTATAGTGGATGGTGCACGTTTGTGCGTTGATGCCATATACCGTTGCATGCCCTTTCCATACAAAAAGCAATGGCTGATACACTACATCACATAGCTATCACAGAGCAGGCATACACACTTGTAACAAAATTAAGCCGAAATTCTGAAGTCATACTTTATGTGCCTCATCTCACAGGTGCTGCCTATTTTATCTTATGCAACATCATATTTTACTGAGCTATATAAACTACCACAATCCATACCTAATACATGATATTTTTGTAGAGCAGATTTAATAATAAACATGAATGCTTATGTCATGTGATTACATTTGCACAAGTAGGCTGCAAAACTAATTTACTGGGCTTCTAATCTGGTTTTTACTGACGTCTAAAGAAACATGGCGTTTAAAAGTTCCACTGTTCACGTGATTTCTCTTTCATTCTGTAAACTGTTCCGTGGTGTTGTTCATTTACTCTGTATCAATTAATGTGCTTCGAAGGAAGGAAGACTGTCGGAGGTTTTCCAGTAATGTTTAAAAATCAAGGTTTTTGTGGTCTGCAGTCAACTTTATTCTCTTTTAGCATCTTAATAGTTTATTGTTCAGTCACATACGGTCATTTCCCCATGTTTATATGGTAAAGGGGACAACTTATTATTCATATTTTGGGTGGTCTACAGAGTATCCTATTTTACATGACATAATATCTGCAATGTTGAATGATTTCTGTCAATAGAACTTTATTAAAATAGCTTATGGTACCACTTCCCATCATGCAAAGGACATGATACTTTAACACCGGTAAAACTATAAAATTTGCTATTTTTGCGATGTGTGCCAAACTCTTCCATGCTTTCATACTGAGCAGTCTCAACATCAGACTGTTATTTAATTTTGTACTGTGAGAAACTGGATAGTTGGTTGACTGGGGTGTTTGCTCTGGTCAAGCAACTGCCACAGTCCCTGGCAGGGTGAACCACAAAAAGTTACAAAATTAACCTTTGGGTAACCTTGGGTAGCTTGGCAAAAAACGCAGTCAGGCTTAACTTAGAGGCAAAACGTAAAATATTTACACAGCACACAAACAGTTATAAGGTGAAAATACACAAGAAAAATCCCACAAAAATTTAGAAAAATAGAGTACATTTTAATAAATTATTTGACACCAAAATGACAAAATCCTATCAGTGGGACCAGAGGTATGAATTTTAAAAGCATTTAGCACAAACTAGTGTATGAAAAATCAAAGTGCCAATCAGTAGCATCTATTCACATGACAATGGGTCAAAGTAGAAAAATATTCTTGACTGCAATGGAGATAAAAGATACAAGAAGTGGGTTGGGCCCGGTCAGTGCTCACCCTCAGACTTAGAAGAATTTTCAAGACAAATAATCTGAGAAGGAAAAGGTCAGCAGGGCATAGTGGTAGGTGGTGTCCAAGGATGGAGCGTTGTTGTCAGGAGATGATTAATAAAGTTGCTGGGAAGATTTCTACCTTTGGACATAGTCACTTTTATGGAAGTCAAAATTCTCCACTGGAACAATACAGGAGGTTGTGGCTGATGAGAGTTCCAGGAGGCCACACACCGTTTTGGCTAAGGGCTGCTGAACAGGATTTCCTGCTATGGAGAAGAATTTGTAGCGGAAGCTACCACAAAGTCAGGCCAACCAGCAATTCACCTTGGGCAGATCGATAAGCAGATTGTTCCCAGTCTTCCCTTGGTTCTCAAAGCAGGTTTTATCCAAAAGAAAGTCCCAAGTTTGGGCTTTTGGCTATCTGGGCACCTTTATCACCAGTACCGAGGGTCCAGGCCTGAAGGAGCACCATTTGGGAAATTAGGGCTCAGTCTGTCTGGGTCCAGGTGTGGGTTCAGATGGTGGGAGCCTGTTATGCCCCTATGGCACGGAACATGAGGCCAGCAAACTAGCCCTTGCAGTCCAACTGGTGATCCTGGGTTCAGGTGAAGAAGCAAGGCTCAAGCAGCAAGGCAGGCCTCTTAAGCTCCGTTCATCATCACCTTGTGTTTGCTTTGTTCGCCCTCAGTTGGCAGGGTATGCCCAGACGTGGGTCCCGTTCTCACTTTACCACTGGATTCAAGCTAGCTTGGCTGATGAAGGGTGTTACCCAGAAACTGGTCCCAGGATGCTTATTTCCGGTTCAGGGAAGACCTGGCTTGGCAGATCAGGCTGGACTGTTCCCATGAGGCACAGGGTCAAGACTGATTTGCATGTAGCTGGGTCTGTACTGAGGTGGCAAAGTGAGCTAAAGCATGATGATGGATTAAACCCAGATCTGTGACTGGGGGTGAGTGTCTGAAAGGTTTCAGCACTCCGTCCATCAACTCCTTGTGTTTGGTTTGTTCACCTTAAGTTGGCAGGGCATGCCCAGTTGGGGTCCTTTGCTCACTTTACCACTGGATTCAAGCTTGCCTGGCTGATGAAGGGTGTTACCCAGAAACCTGTTCCAGGATGCTTGTTTCCAGTTCAGAGAAGACCTGGCTTAGCAGTTTTAGCTGGACTTTTCTCATGAGGCACAGGGTCCAGACTGATTTGCATTTGGCTGGGTCTGAACTGAGGTGACAAAGTGAGCTAAAGAATGATGATGGATTAAACCTAGATCTATAACTGGAGGTGATTGTCTGAAAAGTTTTGCAATCCGTCTATCATCTCCTTGTTTTTGCTTTGTTCGCCCTAAGTTGGCAGAGTATGCCCAGATGTGGGTCCCTTGCTCACTGTGCCATGGATTCAAGCTAGCCTGGCTGTCACTTTGCCACTGTATTCAAGCTAACCTGACTGATGAACAGTGTTACCCATAAACTGGTCCCAGGATGCTTGTTTCCGGTTCAATGAAGACCTGGCTTGGCAGTTCGGGCTGGACTGTTCCCGTGAGGCAAAGGGTCATGACTGATTTGCATGTAGCTAGGTCTGAACTGAGGTGGCGAAGTGAGCTACAGAATGATGATGGATTTTACCCAGATCTGTGATTGGAGGTGAGTGTCTGAAATGTTTCAACACTCTGTCCATCATCTCCTTGTGTTTGCTTTGTTTGCCCTAAGTTGGCAGGGAATGCCATGACGTGGGTCCCTTGTTCACTTTGCCACTGGATTCAAGCTAGCCTGGCTGTCACTTTGCCACTGTATACAAGCTAACCTGACTGATGAACAGTGTTACCCAGAAATCAGTCCCAGGATGCTTGTTTCTGGTTCAGGAAAGACCTTTATTGGCAGTTCGGATTGGACTGTTCCCATGAGGAACAGGGTCAAGATTGATTTAGATATACCTGGGTCTGAACTGAGGTGGCGAAGTGAGCTAAAGAATGATTATGGATTAAACCCAGATCTGTGACTGGGGGTGAGTGTCTGTCCATCATCTCCTTGTGTTGCCTCTAGCTTTAAAGGCAGGCTCCAGGCCTTAAAGCAGTCTTCCCAGATATAGTAAAGCAGTCTTGTGGAGTACACAGCATGCCACAGCAGAAAGCAGTCATCTGATAGTACTTCCACAGGCCCAGAAAATGTACTGAAGAGTGGGTCTGAGAGCCTTATTTTTATACCTAGTGCCTTCATTGATGTGGGAGAAGTTCCTAGAGGATTCTCTTTGAAGTGCTTGAAATTGCCTTACTCCCCTGTCCTGGCTCGAAGTTGGCTTCAGAGATAGTACAGTGGTGACAAGCCCTTTGTATGAAGGCATAGCACAGCCTATTCAGTTGCAAGAGGGGCTGTGCTGAGGTCTGTCCCCGTATTGTGCCAGCAGATGGCACATTAAGGCACTCCTATTCCCTCCACTGAGTGACTTTCTAGGAGGAGGTCATAAAAATCTTACTGCCTACTACACCCAGTCATGTGACTCGGAAGAGGCTTCAAGCACCAAAGGGCAGAGCGCAAGAAAAATGTCATCATCCCCTTTTGTATCGCTTTGTTCGCCCTAAATTGGCAGGGTATGCTCAGATGTGAGTCCCTTGCTCACTTTGCTACTGGATTCAAGAAAGCCTGGCTGATGAGGGTTATGAACCCGAAACCGGCCCCAGGATGCTTGTTTCCGGTCCAGGGAAGACATGGCTTGGCAGTTCGGGCTGGGCTGTTCCCATGAGGGACAGGGTCAGACTGATTTGCATATGGCCATGTATGAACTGGGGTGGCGGAGTGAGCTAAAGAATGGTGATGGATTAAACCCAGATCAGTTCACTGGGGGTGAGTGTTTGATTTTCTCAAACGCTCCGTCCATCATCCCCTTTTGTATAACTTTCTAAAAGTGTCAATTCCAAAATTGAAATTCAAACTTTACCATTAAAAAGGGTTCTTGATTTCGTAGATACCAGACATGAAATGCTTATCTGTCTCCTATCAAAAGTTAGCACTAATTAAATGTAATAAGGCACAATATGTGCTGCAGGCCCACTAGTAGTACTTAATTTCTAGGCCCTGGGTATATGCTTTAGTACTCTACAAGGGACTTATGAGGAACTTAAAAATGTCAATCAGGCGTAAACCATTTTTACCATGTTTAGGGGATTGAGCACATCACTTTAAAAGTTGTTAGTAATGGTAAAATGCACAGAGTCCCAATGCCAACAAAAACTAATTTCAGCAAAAAATGGAGGAAAACATGCAAAAAGTATGGGGGAAGATCACCCTAAGGCTAACAGGTCTAAGATGTACTGAGAATGTTTTTGAGAGAGATTTTCTCCTGTTCTTATAGAGCAGTCCCTATGACAGTTGGTCATTTGACTGAAACTAAAACATTTGGGAGATTGTCCTCATGTTAGTCTCTTGTTTAATATGAATTATCAAATTGCAGACTAATCTCTCTGTAAGGGTTCTTAATTTTAAATAAACCTTCATGATTTAGACTTTGACCCTTGTCTTGTGTAGGTTTTCTTTTTGCCCTAGCCTTCTTCCTCTGGGACTTACATGGCCCTGATCCATCTAATCACCTCTTTGAGTAGAAAGCAGAAACAGATTATGGTAGTAGAGGATGGTTTTGGGGGGTTAGAAGTCCCTCATGTCGGGTCCAGGAGCAGGTTCAGGATGGTAGGAACCTATTCTGTCACTGAGGTTCTGATCAGCAGACCAGTCAACCAGCCTTTGGAGTCGCTCTGGTAGTCCTAGGTTCAAGAAGTGGAACAGGGCTCAAGCAGCAGGGCAGGCCACTGAGGGTTCAATTATTTTAAGAAGAACAGAGGTCCCTGTGGAATAGATACTGAATAATGAATTCAAAGAGAACATAAATTACGTATATTAGAACAAGGGATGGTTGAGATGTCAAAGAGAAAGAACTACCAATACACCAATATAGTTGATCAATAAGTTGTATTAAAAAATTCAATTGTAGTAAAGAGTTTCATACATAACACAAATTATTTATAGTTGTGTACAAGGGTCCCAATTGTGAGTATGAACCAAAACATTAGAATAACATATGTGAAACAGATACATGCAAGGTTTCAATAATGTGTTGTTCCCGAAAGCTACCACTTTCTTTTCTCAAAATACATAACATCTATACAATCATAGAGTGCTATATTCCAAAGGTTCGCTTTTTTTAATTGCAGACGGTGTTTCGACCCAAGCATGGGTATAGGGTCTCTTCAGGGCTTAAGATGTGGGACATCTAAATAGCCAGAGGCGCTAGAATAATGGTGAGGTATGTTCAAACCGTGTTATAGTGAAATAAAACTACTCTCTAGGCAACCCAGCCTGGTTCTCTAATGAGGGCATGGGTCTAGCGGATCTAGGTCGGGACACAGTGGCTGTCCTTTCCTTCTCAAAAGCTGTGTTCCGATGTGTAGCAGACTTCTTTCAAATGGTATTGAATCCAAGGGGCGGGTGCTTATGGGCAGTGACCACGTTTCCAGGGTTATTTCTTTAGCGGATGTCTGGTGAAGGACTGCATCTGTCAGTCCTAGGTACAATGATGGTCATTGAAGGACTGCATCTGTCAGTCCTCTCCTAGGTACAATGATGGTCATTGTACCTAGGAGAGGACTGACAGATGCAGTCCTTCACCAGACATCCAAAACCTTCACTCAAACCCCTGGCGAATCCATTGATGATTTTGTGGCAGCTCTTTGAATTCTTGCCATTAACTATACGTGATTCAGAAAAGGGGGTGATGATGAACAGAGTGTCTGAATTAAGCAGACCACTCTTACCCAGTCCAAAGATCAGGGCTTGATCCATCACCGTTATTTAGCTCACTGCACCATCCCAGCTCAGAACCTGGCTATATGCAAATCAGTCTGTCCCTGGCCCAGTGCATCATGGGAACAGGGCAGACCAAACTACCAAGCCAATTCTTCACCGGAAAGGAGACAAGCTTCCGGGGACCGGTTTCTGGCATTTCAGCCGTCGTCGGCCCGGCTTGCTTGAAACCTGATGGTGCAGTGAGCAAGGGACTCATGTCTGAGTATACCCTGCCACACCTATAGTGGCCAAAAACGATTCAGAAAAGGGGGTGGTGATGAACAGAGTGTCTGAATTAAGCAGACCACTCTTACCAAGTCCAAAGATCAGGGCTTGATCAATCACCGTTATTTAGCTCACTGCACCATCCCAGCTCAGAACCTGGCTATATGCAAATCAGTCTGTCCCTGGCCCAGTGCATCATGGGAACAGGGCAGACCAAACTACCAAGCCAATTCTTCACCGGAAAGGAGACAAGCTTCCGGGGACCGGTTTCTGGCATTTCAGCCGTCGTCGGCCCAGCTTGCTTGAATCCTGATGGTGCTGTGAGCAAGGGCTTAGTCTGGGCCAGGGACAGATTAATTTGCATGTAGCCAGGTTCTGAGCTGGGATGGTGCAGTGAGCTAAAAAAAACGGTGATGGATCAAGCCCTGATCTTTGGACTGGGTAGGACTGTTCTGCTTAATTCAGAATACTCTGTCCATCACCACCCCCTTTTCTGAATCATTAACTATACGTGATCAATTAATTGAAAGAACTTGTAACAAAAAGATTCAAGAAAAACTTCTTGCTTCTGGTGATCTTCATTTAGAGACCCCTAAGAAAACATTGAAACTTCGCAATTCTGTGTCAAGGAAATGAGTTCAACTTCTTCAACTACAGAAGTAAAACTTTTAAACTCCAGACCTCCTCCTAAACCCAAACCCAATGTACCCACGACTAGCGGTACTCGCTCTATCTCACCCTTTACTCCATCCAAAGCTAAACTGGTACAGAATGAACTCCTGTGTTTTCGCTGTGGGAGCAAATCGCATTTAGGCAATGCCAAAGTTTGTTTTGCTCTTAATCAAACCTGTTACAAATGAGGAAACAAAGGTCACTATTCTAGGATGTGCAGAGCTGCTTTTGTAAAAATAAATCCTACTCAAACAGTGAAAGCGATTACTGAAGATTCTGACGAAGAAAGCTATGATCTATTAAGGTTGTCTTCATCTTCCTGTGACACTGGTGTTGTTGAACTGTCTTCCTTGTCCATTCTTCACAAAAGGAAATCCCCTTCTTGTCACATAGCTGTTAATGGCATCAGTTGTAAATTCCTAGCTGATTCTGGATCTCCTTTTACCCTAGTGAATTCTTCTGACTTTAGTAAAATTTCTGGCGCAACTTTGGAACCCTCCAGTATGAAGATTTTTGCATATGGCGGCAAAAGAGTAGAAGTACTAGGTAAATGCACTGTCAAATTGAATTTCAATTCTGATCACACTACAGGAGTGGTATTTGTGGTTAAAGAAGGTGCTAATTTATTAGGGGGGGGACAAGCAAGGCTATTTGAACATTATTCTGGATCCAAATCATCCTGATATGGTGGTATCTCGCAGTACCTTATGTGAATTTTACAATTCCACTTCTAGCACACCTGATGCTCAAACTGTTACCCACATTTCTAATGTCAAGTGGGCACAAATGTTTCCTGAAGTATTCAATGGTGAGCTTGGTAAGCTCAAAGGCTTCCAGCATCGCATTGTACTTAAAGAGAATGCCAAACCTGTTGCTCGCAAGGTACGTAAGGTGCCCTTGAGTTTACGTCCAGAACTCAAGAAAGAATTAGAACGTCTGTGTACTGCAGGGGTAATTGAACCAATAGAAGGTTCTGAGTGGCTTGACCCCATTGTTTTGGCATGTAAATCCGATAAATGCCTTAGGATATGTGTGGATTTGAGGGATCTCAACGCAAACATTTGGATCGATCGTTAACCATTTCCAAATATTAACGAGATGTTGGCCACCCTCGATGGTGTTAAGTTTTTCACTTCACTTGACATTTCATCTGCTTATCACCAGATTGAGTTGTGCAAAGAGTCCAGACATCTCATGTGTTTTGTTACCCCAAAAGGTGCCTAGTGTTACATCCGCACGCCATTCGGTCTCGCCTCAGCCTCGGCTGTTTTTCAGAGACTAATGAACAACTTATTTAGGGACATTCCCGGTATTGTCTTCTTCCAAGACGACATCCTTATTCATGGAAAGACTGAATCGGGGCATGATGAACGAGTTAAATTGATCATGCTCCGATTCAGTCTTTCCATGAATGTGGGCTGTGCTCTTTCTGAACATGAGTGGTTACAAAGCATTACCCTGGACACTGATATGGTAAAGGTCATCGATCGAGTAGTGTATGGCCCTGTGACAAGGATTGTTTCCCGGAGCTAATACCCTACAAGAGAGTCAAGGATGAGTTATCTGTTGTAGAAAGTATATTGAGAAGAGGGGGGTTATTAGTTGTTCAATTTTCAATTCGGAAAAAGGTTTTAAGTTTAGCTCACGTAGGGCATCCAGGAATTCGAGCTATGAAACGCAGAGTGAGGCAAGATTGGCCCGCTCTCGACAAAGATGTTGAGCATTTTGTCCGCGACTGTTGTGCGTGTGTTATCAGCGACAAGTTTCAAGTGACTCATGCCTCTCCTGTTGAACTGGTAGTTGTGAAGAACACTCCCTGGTCCAAGTTAGCGTTGGACATTGCTGGTCTGTTTGGTCTCATTGGAACTTCTCCCAAGTATGCCCTTGTTTTAATTGATTGTATGTCCAAGTGGCCAGAAGTTAGGTTTGTTGACAGTATTAATTCTTCTGCTGTCATTAATGCTAAGGATGTTTTCCTTAGGGAGGTTTTTCCGGAGGAAGTTGTGTCCGACAACGGGACGCAGTTGGTTTCATTTGAAATGACCATATTTCTCAAAGAGGCTGAGATTATACATATCCTTACGTTGCTCTATCATCCCCGCAGCAACGGTTTGGTTGAACGCTTCAACCATGTTGTTAGGGAACACCTTCAGCTTGCCTTAGTCAATAGGTTGCATCGGCGCCGGGCTGTTAGTGATATGTTGTGGGCAGTGAGCACTACCCCTCATGTTTCTACAGGTGTTGCTCCTTTTACTCTGTTGCGGGGAAGGGTTGCTGGTTCCAAACTAAACAAAGAATGGATGTCCAGGAGAGTTGTGAATGTGAAAGTCTATCTGTTGTAGCCGATGGCTGCTGTCCAGGCTAAGTATGACACCAGATCCCCAGCTTTTTCTTTAATCTAAGTGAAGGTGGGTGATCGGGTGAGGATAAAAAAAACTGGTTTTCTCCGCAAGGGGGAATCTCTATTTTCATCTCCCAAGAGAGTGTTATGTTATGTTATTATAAACTTGTAGAGCGCCAGGGGTATCTAAGCGCTACCAGCGGACATGCAGCACCAGCGAGATACGCAGAACCACCAGCTCAGCGGGGCCCCCAGGCTTCCAGGAAAAGCACAGTCTTCAGATTCTTCCTAAAAGGGAGGAGATTAATTTCCTTCCGGAGATTAACTGGAAAGCGATTCCAAGCCTGAGGGATAGTGCTGGAGAAAGCTCTACCACCCATAGATCCAAGGTTAAACCGGGGACAGACCAAATTACATGCCTCAGCTGACCGAAGGGCCCTAGTTGGCATGCAGTTGATCTGTCGGTCCTTGATGTAGCTAGGGGCTGAGCCATAGATGGCCTTATGTGCTATACAGAGGCTCTTGAATTTAGTTCTCTGGGTAATTGAAAGCCAATGTAAATCCTGTAGTAAGGGCGTGGCCCCGGTTCGCCTGGGTTTATTGAAGATTAATCTGGCAGCGTCATTCATTACGACCTGGAGCCTAGCCAGGAGGTTTTTGGGTAGGCCATAATATAAGGAATTGCCGTAGTCAAGACGTGCCAGAATCAGGGCAGAGACCGCCAGCCTAAGAGTGGAGAGAAACAGCAGTGAAGATAATTTCCGGAGCTGGCGCAGCAGGCTAACACATGTACCCACCACAGCCGACACCTGCTGTTTCATGGATAGCTGGGCATCAATTTTGATGCCCAAACTTTTTACTGCCACTGCAGGTTCTGGAAAAGGCCCAAAAGCTGCTGGCCAGAACAGATCACTCCACAGATTTGAAGCTGTAGTGACTGCTAGGACTTCGGTTTTGTCCGGATTTATTTTTAAGGAATTCGCCGACATCCAGTTGATAGTGAACTTGAGACTGTCTTGCATTCTCAAGTATGCCGTAGATGAATGGTCAATCTGGATCAGGATCTGAGTATCGTCGGCGTATTTATAAACCTTGCAGTCCATCTGGTTCAATGCTGCTATCAAAGGCTGCAAACAGATGTTAAAAAGCAGAGATGATAGAGCTGAACCCTGGGGCACTACACAAAACAGCTTGGATGGTTTGGACACTAGATCCGCCAGTTGAACTCGCTGTGAGCTATCTTTAAGAAAAGAAGTCAACCAGCCTTAATCCGCGATAATAGTCGGCCATGATTGACGGTGTCAAACGCTGCGGATAAGTCAAATAGGACCAGGGCACACAGAGTTTTTTTATCAGCCCTGAGTTTCAGGTCATCCAGCACGGAGAGCATAACCAATTCCGTGCTGTAATGAGCTCTGAAACCAACCTGATTGGGCTCAAGTAGGTGATTACATTCTTGGAAGTGAGTGAGAGAATGTAAAACATGTTGCTCTAAAATTTTAGCCAAGAAAGGCAGCTGAGAAATTGGCCTAAAGTGCTTCCTTAAAATTAGAAGGGACATGTCCCGTCTCCAAGGAACGGTTCAGAAGGGCAAGCACTTTATCCTCCATCCCTGACCATCCCAGCATAAAGATTTCAGGAGGGCAGGGGTCCACTGGAGAGCCTGATTTCACCCGGCCCACTATGGTGGACAGAGACTCCTTGGTAAGGGCGGCCAGCCTAGTCAGAGAGTTCATTGTCAGCCTAAGGAGAATGGACGGAGGCTCCATTGAGCATGGAAAATTGGGGGTAGCATCAGATCCTTTATCTTGTCCACGAAAAAGGTTTGAAAATCTTGGCAATCCTTTAGATTAAAGGTCGGGTTTGGCCCCCTAACCGTTCGTAGATCGTTTAGGACTTTAAACACTTCTTTCTGCGGGTTAGCAGCCTCAGACATTGTTGCCTCATAAAATTTGGCCTTCCTCAAGCGGATGGCTTTTTTATATGCAGCGAACTTGAGAGCAAAAGCAGTGGGCTTTTTGAGACTTACGCCATGCTCTCTCGCATTGGCGGAGGACTTGTTTTTGTTCCCTAAGAGCATTATTATACCATAGTGCCCCCTTGCCCTTGTCTATCAGTCTGATTTTATGGGCCGGTGCTACTACCTCGATGGCATCCTTAAGTGTAGACAACAGGGTAACACTTTCAGTCTCCAGATCGTCCTTCACGGACGGGGTATTATCAGAGTGTAGTAAAACAGCTGTCAGGTCAGCTGCTTTGACCTGGTTCCAACTACGCAGCGTTTTCCATTCTGGTTTAACTTTTGTTCGTCTTGTGCGGAGTGGATATTGGCCTTCAATCAGATAGTGGTCCGACCAAGAGCATGGAAAGACCACTAATGGAGCTGCAAGTGGGCAGGTTGATCAGTGTCTGATGTAAGAGATCACGTTGTAGTGCTGGACGAAGGTAGAATTTGGAAAAAGAGTACTATTTCTATTGTGCCTAGTGCCATGATTACATTTGTCAACAAGAGTTTCAGGATTCATACTTCTCTTAATTCTTGCCCTACTAATGTCCATGAGAGAAAAGTTATACAGTCCGACCATATTCCCCCGAGGGAAACCTCTTCCAGGGTAAGATCTGTTCCTTCCGAATTTCAGGTTTACAAAATGTGGTAAATTGTTGTATTGCTGAATTTATTCTTGTTACTGCATGCTATAATTTGTTTTTCTCTATAGTATGATTATTACATGCTGCGTGCTATAATTTGTTTTTCTCTATAGTATGATTATTACATGCATTTCTTTTCTTTTTGTTTTTTTCCTTTTATTGTTATCATGAAGGAAGGGGGGTGTGTTGGGATCTGTCCCTGACTCGCGTTTAGTTACACCTGCGCTCGTGCTGGGGACAGCTCTGTTGCTCCGTTCCAACTTGAAACGTTCAGGCTAAGTTCTGTGTCGGGCAGTTGCTGCCTGGGAGCTGTCAGGACTGGTCACAAATAAACGAGCTATCCACTTACCTGTGGTCCGCTCCTCTTTTCACCTACCCATGCAAGTAAGGTAGCATTTTTCTCGAAACAGTTTGGGGAGCGTATGGTGGGTGGAATGTTGTGTATCCACGCAGATTACAGAACTTTCCACCACATAAATGTGAGGAAAATGAGTTTTTATTGATAATGTTTTAGGTTTGCAAGGGATTCTGGTTAACAGAACATGGTGAGAGGCAGTCAATTCACCCCATCCTAAATTCCCCTGGGTGTCTAGGTTTCAAAAATGTTTTGGTTTGCTAGGTTTCTCTAGGTGCCAGCAGAGCTAGGGTTAAAAAACTACAGCTAGGCACTTTGCCAAAAAAGGGTCATTTTTCACTGTGAAATTGTGGTGTTTTCACGTTGCGTTTTGTGTCGTTTACTGTTGCGAGCACTGGGCCTACCCACACAAGTGAGGTACCATTTTTCTCAGAAGACTTTGGGAATAGTGGGGTGGGCAGAAATTTGTGGATCCATGTAGATTCCAGAACTTTCCACCACAGAAATATGAGAAAAATGTGGGTTTTTATTTTTTTTTAGGTTTGCAGGGGATTCTGGATAACAGAACCTGATGAGAGGCAGTCAAGTCACCCCATCCTAGATTTCAGTGGGTGTCTAGTTTTAAAAAAATGGATAGGTTTGCTAGGTTTCCATAGGGGCCGGCAGAACTAGGGTTAAAAAACTACAGCTAGGCACTTTGCCAAAATAGGGTAATTTTTCACTGTGAAGTTGTGGTGTGTCCATGTTGCGTTTTACGCCGTTACCTGTCGTGGGCACAAGGCTTACCAACACAGGTGAGTGACAATTTTTCTCTGAAGACTTTGGGGAATGTGGGGTGGGTGGAAATTTGTGGATCCACAAGGATTACAGAAATTTCCACCACAGAAATGTGAGAAAAATATGTTTTTTTAAACATTTTTCTAGGTTTGCAAGGGATTCTGGGTAGCAGAACCTGATGAGAGGGAGTCAAGTCACCCCATCCTGGATTTCCATGGGTGTCTAGTTTTAAAAACATTATAGTTTTTCTAGGTTTAACTATGTGCCGGCAGAACTAGTTTTCAAATACAACAAATAGGCACTTCGCAAAAAAAGGGTCATTTTTTGTTTCCACATTGTGTTTTGCATTTTTTCCTGTCACGGGCACTAGGCCTACCCACACAAGTGAGGTACCATTTTTCTCAGAAAACTTTGGGAAATGAGAGGTGGGTGGAAATAGTGGATGCACGCAGATTCCAGAACTTTCCACCACAGAAATGTGAGGAAAATATGTTTTTTGACAATTGTTTAGAATTGCAATGGATTCTGGGTAACAGAACCTAGTGAGTGGCAGTCAAGTCACCCCATCCTGAACTCCCCTGGGTCTAGTTTTTAAAAAGGTATATGTTTACTAGGTTTCCCTAAGGGCTGGGAGAGCTAGGGTTAAAAAACTACAGCTAGACAAATTTGACAAAAAAGGGTCATCTTTCACTGTGAAATTGTAGTGTGTCCATGTTGTGTTTTGTGCCATTTTCTGTTGCGGGCAGTGGGCCTACCCACACAAGTGAGGTACCATTTTTCTCAGAAGACTTTGGGAAAGTGGGGTGGGCAGAAATTTGCGCATTCACGCAGATTCCAGAACTTTCCACCACAGAAATGTAATGAAAATGTGGGTTTTTTTACAACTATTTAGGTCATGTAACCCTATCCTGGATTTCCCTGGGTGTCTAGTTTTTAAATATGTATAGGATTACTAGGTTTTTATAGGTGCCGGCAGAGCTAGGGTTAAAAAACTACAGCTAGGAACATTGCCAAAAAATGGTCATTTTTCACTGTTAAATGGTGGTGTGTCCACGTTGCGTTTTGTGCCGTTTACTGTTGCGGGAACTGAGCCTACCCACACAAATGGGGTATGATTTTTCTCAGAAGACTTTAGGGAACACGGTGTAGGTGGAAATTTCGGGTTCCACGCAGATTCCAGAACTTTCGACCACCGAAATGTGAGGAAAATGTGTTTTTTTGACATTTTTTTTAGGTTTTCAGGGCATTCTAGGTAGCAGAACATGGTGAGAGGCAGTGAAGTCATCCCATCCTGGATTTCCCTGGGTGTCTAGTTCTCAAAAATGTATAGGTTTGCTAGGTCTCCCTAGGGGCCGGCAGAGCTAGGGTTAAAAAATTACAGCTAGGCACTTTGCCAAAAAAGGGTCATTTTTCACTGTGAAAATGTGGTGTGTCCACGTTGCGTTTTGCGCCGTTTTGCTGGCTCGGGCACTAGATCTACCCACACAAGTGAGTTACCATTTTTCCTGGAAGACTTTGGGAAATGCGGGGTGGGTGGACATTTGTGGATTTACACCCATTTCAGAACTTTCCACCACAGAAATGTGAGGAAAATGTGTTTTTTTGAGAATGTTTTAGGTTTGCAAGGGATTCTGGGTAAGAGAACCTGGTGAGAGGGAGTCAAGTCACCCCATCCCGGATTTCCCTGGGTGTCTAGTTTAAAAAAATTATAGTTTTTCTAGGTTTCCCTAGGTGCTGGCAGGGCTAGGGTTCAAAAACTACAACTAGGCACTTTGCAACAATAGGGTCATTTTTTGTTTCCAAGTTCTCTTTTGCGCCATTTCCTGTCACGGGCACGAGGCCTACCCACACAAGTGAGGTACCGTTTTTCTCAAAAGACTTTGGGAAACGAGGGGTGGGTGGAAATTGTGGATCCACACAGATTCCAGAACTTTCCACCACAGAAATGTGAGGAAAAGATGTTTGTTTTACACTTTTTTAGGTTTGCAAAGGATGCTGGGTAACAAAACCTAGTGAAAGGCAGTTAGGTCAACCCATCCTGAATTCCCCTCGGTGTGTAGTTTTCAAAAATGTATATGTTTATTAGGTTTCCCTAAGGGCCGGCAGAGCTAGGGTTCAAAAACTACAGCTAGGCACTTTGCCAAAAAAGGGTAATCTTTCACTGTGAAATTGTGGTATGTCCATGTTGCTTTTTGCGCCGTTTCCTCCTGCGGGCACTAGGCTTACCCACACATGTGAGGTACCATTTTTCTCAGAAGACTTTGGGAAATGCGGGGTGGGTAGAAATTTGCGGATCCACGCAGATTCCAGAACTTTCCACCACAGAAATGTGAGGAAAATGTGGGTTTGTTGACGATTATTTAGGTTTGCAGGGAATTCTAAGTCACAGAACCTGGGGAGAGCGAGTCATTTCACCCCATCCTGGATTTCCCTGGTTGTCTAGTTTTCACAAATATATAGGTTTGCTAGGTTTCCCTAGGTGCTGGCAGGGCTAGGGTTCAAAAACTACAGCTAGGCACTTTGCAGAAAAAATTTCATTTTTCACTGTGAAATTGTGGTGTGTCTATGTTGCGTTTTGCACCGTTTCCTGTCGTGGGCACTAGGCCTAACCACACAAGTGAGGTGCCATTTTTCTTGGAAGACTTTGGGGAACGCGGGGTGGTGGGAAATTTGTGGATCCATGCAGATTCCAGAACTTTTCACCACAGAAAAATGAGCAAAATGTGTTTTTGTTACCATTTTTTAGGTTTGCAATGAATTCTAAGTAATAGAACCTGCACCCCATCCTGGATTCCCATATGTGTCTAGTTTCAAAAAATGTATAGGTTTGCTAGGTTTCCATAGGTGCTGGCAGAGCTATAGTTCAAAAACTACAGCTATGCACTTTGGAAAAAAAGGGTAATTTTTCATTGAGAAAATGTAGTGTGTTCACGTTGTGTTTTGAGTCATTTCCTGTCGTGGGCACTATGCCTACCCACACAAGTGAGGTACCTTTTTTATCGGGAGACATTGGGTAATTCAGATTTGCAGAGCAACTGTTATTACCTATTGACCTTCTATGCATTTATACCTTCCAAATGAAAAACAATGTGTATGTGTAAAAAAGAAGTCATTTTGAAAAATGACCGATAATTCTCATGCTAGCATGAGTATTCCCAATTTCGGAAATGTGCAAATATCTACTGTTTCTGAACTCTATATTTTGTTCCAATTTCAGAAATACATAGGTCTCTTTCATACCAATTTTTCAATGTATAAATGTTCCCAGAATAATTGCTCTATACCCGGTACATAATAAGAAACCATTCCAAGTTGCTGCTCAGTTTTTGGCTCTGGGTTCATCGGGTCCTTGGTGACACTACAAGTCCTATATATCCCCACAACCAAGTAATGTTCAACGGATGTAGCAGTATATTGCTTTCAAAGTGCTGCCATAATTAGAAGAAGTTACAGGTGAAAACTCTGACACAAATGGCTGTTTTTTCACCTAATTTTCAATTTTTCCTATAATTAACTGTTAGTTTCTATAAAGAAACCTTGAATGATCTACACAAATGACTCCTTGCTGAATTCAGAATTGTGAAAACAGAAGTGATATGCCGTTCCTAACAGGGGATGAAAAAGATGGTAAGAGATCAAAAAGGAATAAACCAATGTGTGGATGGGCAGGAAAGTGGTTCCTCCTTTTGGAAGAAGACCCTCCCACACCCAGCCAGCTAGGTGTCTTGCTTCATCATCGGGTCTGACCATATTGAGTCGGTGCTGCAATACCCGATCAGGCACCCGTGATGGGGCCTTCGTGGCGGAGATCTTTATTCCTAACGCCGTTAGGTGCAGTGCGTGTGAGGGCCCTAAAAAATGTACATAGTGTAGGTGAAGATAATGTTTAGGGGTGTAAAAATAAAACAGGGAATAGTGGTCCACTCAGAACAATTTTAATGAGTTGTGGTAACTTCCCTGATGAAAACCAGAAAAAGGCGCACACTCTCTCTCTAAGGTATGTGAGATAATGTGTTGGTGAAATAGGTCGACATGTTTTTTACCTATCTATTAATTGCAATTCTTCAGGACCGTAATAGGATCTACCTACACTTTTTGGTAGTGGTCACAAATACAGTGAAGTTTAGAAATGACCACAAATACAGCACCCTAAAAAGTGGTACCTGTAGATCTATACCAAAGCCTGCAATAAAAACACAATATGACAACATTATTATATCATCTCAAAGACAAAGCAATATGTTGGGTGCACCATTACATCCATGGTGCCTCACCTGCATGCAGAACAAAGGTGAGCTGTGACATGCATCAACTGTGATCTGGATCTATTAAAAACCATTAAGAGGCAGCAGATAATATAACACAGCACACATCAGGGTCTAAAAACAAATGGTAGTTGGGTTGGCAAACTCGCCCTGCTAGGATCAAAGGCTAACGGCATTGTGTACCAGTAGAGAAAGACACTAAAGTGTAGTGTCACAGTAAACAAAAGAAACATGTAGTGACAACAAATACCAGAATTACTGCTCAATATGTAAATGTAAATGTAAATGTAGTGCATTTTATATAGCGCACTTCTACCCGGAGGCCTCCTAGCGCTGTATTCATACCGCTGTGGAACCCATCCTGGCTTTCCTGTGAAATGTCCACTCCTGGGCACCCCCAAGGTGAAGCCAGGCATCCACAGCGCTGCTGGGGCCGTTGTGGAGATTAAGCAAGCTATTGCCCAGAGTCACAGAGTGGGACCCATGATTAGACTAGGCACCGAGGCGAGAATTATCAGGTCCGGGGAAATTAAGTCCAAGAGCCGCCGAGGCGGGAATTGAACCCTTGTCCCGGGCCAGACCTCTGCATCAGGGTCTGCCGCTCTAACCATTGAGCCACGCTGTGCCAGCATCAGGGTCTGCCGCTCTAACCATTGAGCCAGGCTGTGCCAGTGCCAGGGTTCAGCGTTAGGAGCCCCCCAGCATTGTCTTAGCGTGGTGATGGGAGGGCGTCATGGGGAAGGCTCCAAGTAGAAGTACTGTTGTGGCAAGTATGCTAATGGCGCTGAGCGACCCCCACAGGTGCCGGCCAGTTGCACCACCAACTACATCTGGGATGGTATCAGTGGTGTACACAGTAAACATCGGGTTGGGACAACCCAGCCCCATCACAAACTGTCCTGT
Source organism: Lissotriton vulgaris (assembly GCF_964263255.1). Lineage (NCBI taxonomy): Eukaryota > Metazoa > Chordata > Amphibia > Caudata > Salamandridae > Lissotriton > Lissotriton vulgaris. The sequence goes on from NC_141687.1 coordinate 2,096,042,910, forward strand.
GCAGTATCAGGTTCACTACCAACACAGGGAGCATTGCTCCGACAACCAAAGTGAAAACCTCAGAGGAGATGCTCAATCCTGCCAATAACGGTATTCTGACTGATGCGGATGGAGTTATAGCTGAGAAGGTTTTATTCGGATCCGGTTATAATCAATCGCGAAGGTCAAGGAGACAGTTGAGACTGCCTCTGCACCTCCCATGTATACAGCGCCACTGGAGGGCATCATGCACACACCTTTACTTACATTTAAGTCACGTGCAATCACCAGTATTCCTACCCACTTGCTTCTACCAGACTAGGTTGCTCACGATGCGGCGGGTATCGAGTAAATATACCCAGCCGGATGGGCAGAGAGGGAGGGACTTCCGGAACCTCCAGGAGACATTGAACGAGGGGCTAGAACGCTAACCCTTTTCAGTGAGCACCACATTGGAATACCCAAGTCTATAGCGGGCATGCCTTGAGAGACTAACACCTAAGGGGATATAGGCTCACTGAGCCTAGTGAAGTAAAAACAGGACTTACCAACAAAAATAACTAAGGTAAAACTGTTACCATGCGTGTAGTTGATAGTATGTATGTTGGAGGACCCAGATCATACAATTCTGTAATAAGACAAAGATGAAAACAGTGGAAGGTGTCTGTTGTCATATGGCTAATGTCTGTTGAAAGCCAACCGACGGCGGTTCCATTGGTATATAATAACCAAGGTTGACCTGTTACCATGTATGTAGTTGTTTGTATGCATATGCCTGCTGAACGCCGTTTGTTTTCCTGTCTTGTGAACGCCGTGAACTTCGTACTCGAAGGACGCTGTTTACACACATCGCCTTAATTGGATGAAAACATACTTTTCGGCCGAACTTTGGCACCTATGGAATTAATATTATTCAAGCTTTTTTAAGGACTAAGGATTCTTCATATAAATAATTGTTATGGTGGCTTTTCAGATTTTTAAAAAAGGCCTACCTCTATGCCCCTTTTTTCCATCATATACCGAGCCTAGCTGTAGCCCTGAAGAAGTCGTTTGGTTACCAGACCAAGACGAAACAAGTGTTGGCGGCTACTGTGTTTTTCCTTTGATGAAGATTGGAAAATAAATCAAGACTAATCAACATATGGAGGTTTTTTTGATGGACTGGAATATTTGCTTTTAGCTCAGGATACATCCCCTTTTTTCTGTCTGACAATTGCAATTTGCCTTCAAGTCACATTGTTTGGTTCATGGTGGGTGACCAGGACCATATCCTTCGAGCTGACCAAGATATCGATCTTTAACTTTGTTTCTTCCCAGCGCAAACTATCACTCAGTCACCTGTGTTCATTCCTATTGCATACAGGAGGACCCAGATACCACAAAGTTGTAGAAAGACAAAACCAAACAGTGGAAAGTGTTTGTGGTGGTGTAGATAGTATCATTTGGCAACCCACTGATTGAAGTTCCAGTGATATTAGGATGTGGATGTCCTGGCATACCACTAAATATTACAAACACTTTTTATGCAGGTGCACAGCCTATTTGTTTCTAAATATGGTTTTGGGAAGTTTTTCAAAACTTTCCTGGATGCTCCATGGGTGGTATCTTCCGTCCATCAGTTGTCCAAAATATAACTAAAAGAAAGTGCTTCTAATCTGCATTAGTCGCATCCCCCTGGGCACAACTTGTTTTTTTTTCAAAGAAATAAGACTCCAAAATTGTTTGTATGATTAATGAAATGTTCTTTATTGATCCAATTTTTCTTGAGTTATTTATGAAATTGTCATCATTCCATTTACTCTTCAAAACGTTTCTTCAAGAATCATGTTTTTCTTATATGGCATTATTGCATTGCTACACTCCTATGCATTTCGGGCTGAAAGCCCTTCTTCAGGGAGCATCACTAGAAATCAAAGAATCATAGCACAAACATTTATCCATCATATAAACCTACCATATTCATTACTATCAGCAATACTGTGAAACCTTATATTCCCTGGTGTACAATGTTGCACAACTGCGGTGTATACGTGCTTCATTGTGAAAACTGTGTGCAAAAATATGTGTTGCAATTGTCGCAGTGAGAAAGCTGCAGCTCAAGTAAAAATCTACTAGAGCGGCAGAAAACTACAGCCCGCACTGTGCAAGATGCCGTTTTCAATGATTTCACAGTGCCGGATGCTTGTCCGCACTGTGCAGTCATTGAAAACGGCAGCTTGCACAGTGCAAACAGGGTAGTACGCAGTTCACGTAGTGCTACGCGTAGCTCGTGAAGTGCACTTCGCGTAGCTATGCATAGCGCTACCTCACGAACTACGCCCAGCCCTACCAAAATCCAATACCATGCCGTTTCCAATTTCCTGATAATCCAGTCCGTAGGGGATAGGCGTACAATTTTAATTTCAGATAAAGGTACAGACGGATGGGTCAACGGAACCGCTATATGTGGAATTTTATGCTGCGAGTGGTTGGGAAATTTAGGGATTCTTCAAAAAGGATGGTACAAGCCAGCCCTGCCCATTCACCACATACAGGAGGTAGAAAAAACTCATTGAAGGACTCCACGCAGCACGATTCAGCCAGAAAAAAAAATCTGCTTTGTAGCAATTCCGAATACAAAGGAGTGCTAACCCTACATCAGCAACTAACATATGTTGCATCTGTAACTTTGTTCCCTGCCATAAAAACTTGCAAAATAATTGATTTATTTCCATAAAAATGCCTGTTAACCAAAATAGTAAAGTTGAAAAAAAGGAAAGTAAATAAGGGGAGAATTGACATTTTAATAATGTCCATATGCCCAATAAAGGATATCGGTAAATGCTGCCAATTATTTAAAAACCCGCAAACTATGCTAAAAGTGGTGGAATAATTCAATTTGAACAGATCAGCAGTGTCATTAGATATAAAGATACCGAGATAACTTACAGGGTGAAATGCCTAAAAATTATGCTGCTAGGAAGAATTGTGTGAGGGCAATGGAAAAGAAGCACCTTGATTAATCTTATAGCCCCCAATTTTCGAGAACAGTTGGATTCTACAAAAGGCATTGTCGATATTGCAGCTATTTCCAGCCAAATACAAAATTATATCATCGGCGAATAACTTCAGCTTAGGAAAGAAAAGAAGCACCTCAAATATGGCTTAATCAATCTTATAGCCCCCAATTTCCTACGAAAGGCATTGTAGATGTTGCAGCTATTTCCAGCCAAATACAAAATTATATCATCAGCGAATAACTTCTGCTTAGGAGCATCAGGCAGTGGTGACTGAATCTCAGGATCTTGCCTAAGGGCTGCTGCTAAAGGTTTGACAAAAAGAGTAAACAGTACAGGTGACATTGAACACCCTTGCCTCTTGCCCCAGTCAACTGCGAATTCACCATAATCGTAGCCTTGGCCTTAGAGTAAAAATTCCACTTGGGGGGGAGGCCAAATCGCCAAAGGATCATAAAAAGGATGTCCCACTACACACAGTCGAACACCTTTTCGGTATCTGAGATAATTATGGGTGCTGGAATATTGTTGTCAGAATAACAATCTATTGCTTGTATTATGAAGCTGGTGTTACTTGATAAAGTTCTGCCTGGCAAAAAGCTGTTTTGGTCTTGATGTACTAGTGAGAAAGCAGCGGATACTAGTTTTAGCATGATTATCTTTGCAAATAGCTTATAATTGTAATTCAGAAGATTTATCGTACGGTAAGACCCAGTTTGTACGGACAGCTTTTGTTTCTTTAGAAAACTAACAATCACTGCCTATGTAAATTCCACAGGAATCTTACCTCTATTTAAAAAGCCATTAAACAATATCATTTAAACATAGACGATCTGGTGGGTAAAGATTTTATAAAGCTCACATGGTATACAATCGTTGCCACAAGCTATAGCGCTCTGGAGCAGTTTTATAGCTTTTAAAATATTTTGTACTATGTAATGGGGCTTCAGTCATTAGCTGGATATCATTTTTGAGAGAAAAAAGTACAATAGATTGAAGAAAGTTCTCAGGGGCATATTACCAAGCAATAGCGATAATTATCGCTATTGCTTGGTTAGAGACAAAAATTTACTGCTGAGCTGCGGCGATTTTTACCGCAAATAAACCTTGGTATTACCAAGGTTTATCGCAAATGCGATAAAAATCGCCGCAATGCATGAATATCGCTGAAAAGTCAGCGATATTCATGCATTACCGAGCTAATGCTCTTAGCCATGTTATCCACCTCCCATTGGATAACATGGCTAAGAACTGCTCAGGGCAGGTGTTAACTTTTGGAGATATTCCTGCTTAGCGCGAATATCTCCAAAAGTTGGTAATAGGAGATAGCGATGCTAGGGACTGTTTTCAGTCTCTAACATCTTGGCACGCCCACTTTGCATGTCATTAGTGATAAATATCACTGACATGCAAAGTGGGGCCAAAGATGGTCGCTATCTCCTACTAGCTGTCGCTAACTGGTGTTAGCGACAGCTAGGTAATAGGGAGATAATTTTATCTCCGCTTTCTTGGCTTTTAAAGCCAAAAAAGAGGAGATAAACCCCCTTGATAATATGCCCCTCAATTACTTGGGACGAAGAATTACATTCTGAGGTATAGAGCTGACCATAATGCTCCAGAAAAAGCTTTCCTATCAGGTCGGAATCTGAAACTCTAGCATTAGAAGTCCTGTCACAGATCTCTTTATTAGAGCTCAAATTCCGATTCTTTTTTAATGACTATGCCAGGAGGCGGCCAGTAAGCTTGTTTTCTTCATAATGTTTCTGAAAACAAGTGCCCTGGTTCACTATAACCCTAGCCTCTTGCTAGCCTCAGTCCATCTATCCTTGGATGCTTTAGTACAGACCCTGGGATCCGGCCACCTAGATTGCTCAAGCTCAGATTGAAGAGCCAGAATTTCCTCTTGCCTTGCAGTATTACACTGAGCAGTATAAGATATTACCTCACCACTAATAAATGATTTAGAAACCCCCCAGATAGAGTGGATGGGTGCAGTATTGGCATTCTGCTGCCAAGAGTTCACCAGACAATCCAACTCTTTTGTCTCAATGGTACAGAATGGTCTGAAAATGGGCTTGACATAATGCCAGTCCCTATCTTTTGCCGATTGGGTGATATAAAAAAATAGTCATGTAGAGTTAAAATGTTTGGAGAAGCACGTATATTTCCGTCTGCTAGGGTAGTCTGCTCTCCATGGATAAGCTAGTGTGAAATCTCATAGAAGACTAGCCAAAAGCTGAGCTGCTTGTGGTTTATTTTAATGTTTGTTAGAATGAGAGCAGTCCCAACCCATTCGTTGAATGAGATTGAAATCTCCTTCGATGAGAAACAGTCCCATAAGGAATACCAACATGTAAATTTCGTCTAGTGTATGTTACTTCTTCTTCAATTGACCCATAAAAACTAATCAAATGGAAAACGTTATCGTAAAGTTTCAAGCTGACCCTAAACCATCTAGCTTTGGGATCTTGCATGACCTTTATAATTCCCCCCCCCCCCAAAATGTATAGGTACAAACAATTGCAACCCCCCGAAGTGCAGTGCTAGCTGACACAAAAAATGCATGAGATACACATCGTGGCATCCGCTGCACTTTAGCTGATGCTTTCAAGTGGGTCTCCTGAAGTAGGATCGCCTGAGCCTTTGATTCTTTCAGCCATGCTATAATAGATATAATTTTATTGTGATTATCGATGTCATTAGTATTGCATTAGACTATTCTGATGTTATTCATTATAAAATCTTAAAATGGATCCCCCGATCTCCACAGTGCTAAATTATTTTAACCAAATGAGAAATACCATCAATTCCCAAGATTTTTACCATCCTGCTTAAATTAAAACAACACTGATTCTTTTTACTTCTTTTGAATACCCCCACCATCACTTACCGCTCCCCGTGCCCACACACCTAGGAACCCCCTCTCCTTCCTCCAGCGAGGGAACCCTCCGCACCTAGAGTTCCTGGGTATACACCCACCCTTCCTCCCTTCCTCCCAAGTGCCCTTCTATTTCCACTGAAACCCCACCCCAACCCAACATCCAACCATGAATAGGGGTGCTGTGACTTGATGCCCAAGGCAGTTAAGTGGGTAGCCAGCAACCCTAAAGCAAATCAACCACTCTGACAGAACAACCTTCACATATTCAGCATTTGCACATTGTAAAGAACAAGACAGGAAAAGAAAAGAGGAGAAGGAGAAAAGAGAAGAGGAAAAGAACATAGCTTGGGGAATCTAGAGACCTATTTAGCAATGCTAGCCCTTGTTCACCCCCTTGGTGCTTTAGAGATTGAAGGAATTCCCAAGCCAATTCAATCAACTGAAAAATGTGTGCCCTCCTCTTGCAAAGAACTGTCAGCTTTGACCTTTGAAAGGTACCCGCGGGGCACCGAGCTGCTGAAAACAGATAATCATACCTCTAAATTCCTTCCGGTGCCATGCCGAAAAAGCGGAAATATTTGAAAACAGTCTAAACAAAAAGCACATCCCAAATCTGTTCCTTAACTCTAAAGTAGCCATTGTTTATATTAATAGTTCGAGGATACTTGCCATTAGGACACTGGACTGCTGGAATACAATGAGCCCACATGATTGTGAGGTCAGACTTCTGAGCTACTGCTTCGGGACGTACATATTTGGAAATAAAATCTGATACAACAGCTAATACCGATTGCCCATTTTCTCGTCCCTCGGGCATTCCTATTATGCGGAAATTGAATCTTAGTGCCCGATTTGCCACATCATCGATCTTGATTTAGAGATCAGTCAGCTAGGTTTTACATTTATTCACCTGGATCTTTTGACGTGGTAAACTGTCTTCAAGATCCTAAATCTGCTTTTCTGCGTCAATGATGCATGACATAAGCTGTTGAATTTGGGATTGGATCGCACACAGCTGTGACTCGGTTTTCTTGTGTGCATCTTCTTGGGATATTTTCATATTTCGTAGCTCCGACAAAATCTCTTGTAATAGAACATTAGTAGAGTCTGATTGCACATCACTGTTTTCCGCATTTTGAATCGAGATCTGAAGTGATGGAGACCTCCTGCCTGGTACTATGACCATTGTTGAGGTCTCAATCGTAGCTGCCAGAGCAGAGATCAATAGGGAGGAATCCACTACTATGCTTGTAATCGTCTCGCTGAGAGGATTCTCAATGCCTCTCAGAACTGACAGTTTACCTGAATGCTATAGAGCTGGTGGATTTATGCTGTTCCTTTGTGTTAGAATTTGCAAATAGGGGATACGATGTTGCTGATGTACTCATGTCCATAATTTGAGGAGAAGCAGGGCATGCCGCATTAAAGGGGGGGTTCTATCGCATTGCTAATTTTCATAGCTGACAGTGAGACCGAGCCAAAACCTGGCTTTTTAATTGCATGTTGAACGTCCATTTGCCCCTTAAGCGAAGAGAGTTCCAAGTGCCCTGATTGCCCAAGCACCTCATCGGAGAACAACTCCTAGGTTGTCCCCTAAATAAATTGAACTCCATTTCATTGTTGAATGGAATTCAATGTGGTTCTTAACACTGCAGGTAGAATTGATTACTGGACGGCTTTTAGTTAGTAGAAATATCCCTGTAAATCCTCTTCATGGTGGCACTTAAATAGAACTATACGAGTACCAAGCGGGGGGATGCAAGCTGCACCTACACCTAGATAGGCCACCTGTAGCCCACCCCCCATTTTATCGACTGAGAGACCAGGCCTAATGCCTATCCCCCAGTGCTAGCTCAAATGAACCTTGTGCAGTTAGCTGTAATTAATGTAACTATTTATGAATGTAGATCTTTATCTGCATTCTTTTAAAGCATGACCAGTGATATACAAAGTGCACTTAATTTGTTTGTTCACTCCGCAACACAGAAGTTATAAAAGAAAGAATGCTCTAAGACTTAAAATCGTAATGAGTAGCAAACCCGCTAGTTTTCCAGCTAAACACAAGGAAAAGGAACACAAAAAAAGGTATCTGCCTTAATACAGGCTTGATTTTGAGCCGAAGTGTTCAGGGCTGCTCTTGTTGACTGCAGCTCTTGGGATGATCAGTAATCCTCCTGAAGTGATCAGAGCGCAGCTCAGCCCCACACATAACTTTTCAGTACAGCAGAGTTGAAGCTGGAGGGAAGCCGTGTGTGACACTTTCCTAAGTAGATTGCGCTCCAATTGCATCAAACACATCAGACAAAGCCAGCCGCAGCAATCCGCAGGAAGGAAATCCACTCCCCCGAAAGCAGTCGATCCTGCATAAATGTTCCGCTGCTTCATGCTATTTCCTGGATTTCTTTGCACAGTGGTGCGATTTTCCTGTAGCGCCATGTTGACGCTGCAACCTACCCAGACAAACCTGCCTTCAGTCACGGAGCCAGGCGTGTGTCGCTTTACAATTCTGCTCCTGAATGCCTGGGTCTCACATCCCTGGTGAATACAGAAAGCGGCAAGAAAGAGGAAACTCCAGGCAGGACCCTTCTACTATACAAAAGTTCTCTAAAATAAAAGACGGAAGGAAAAGACTAAGGCGATAACAAGCTAGAAGGAAGGGGAAGTGAGTGGAAGTGGAGTGACACTGCATGGAAGGCAAGAAAGAAATTGAGGAGAGAAGGAAGAGAGGAAATTGAAGAGAGCAAAAATTAGGGAATAGAAGTGAGGAACTGAAAAGAAAGGGGAGCAATAACGAGGGCATGAGAAGAAGAAGAGGGATAAAAGAAGGCAAAGAAGATCAAAGAAGCTAGAGCATAAAGCAAAAGTAATGTAAGAAGAGAAGGAATGATTAGACAGAAAGGACAACATTGAAGCGATGATGTGGATATTTGGTTAAGTCAAAATGTGCATTATTAATCAATCAATCAATCAATCATAGACATTTATAGAGCGCTCTACTTACCCGGAGGGTCTCAAGGCGCTAGGGGGAGGGGGGGGCTGCTACTGCTCGAACAGCCAGGTCTTGAGCTTCTTCCTGAAGGCGAGGTGGTCTTGGGTCAGGCGCAGGTCGGTCGGGAGGGAGTTCCAGGTCTTTGCGTCCAGGTAGGAGAAGGACCTTCCTCCTGTCGTCGCTCTTCGGATGCGGGATACGGCGGCGAGCGCGAGACTGGCTGATCGGAGGTGACGTTTGGGAGCGTAGAAGTGGATGCGGTTGTTGAGGTAGCTCGGGCCTTGATCGTGCAGGGCTTTGTGTGCGTGGGTGAGGAGACGGAAGGTGATTCTCTTGTTGACCGGGAGCCAGTGCAGGTCTCTCAGGTGTCCGGAGATGTGGCTGTGTTGAGGGATGTCGAGGATGAGTCTGGCCGAGGCGTTCTGGATCCGTTGGAGTCTCTTCTGGAGCTTGGCGGTGGTTCCGGCGTAGAGGGCGTTGCCGTAGTCCAGTCGGCTGGTGCCGCGGGCCTGGTTGACCGTCTTCCTGGTCTCAGTGGGGATCCACCGGAAGATCTTACGTAGCATGCGCAGGATGTTGAAGCATGACGAGGAGACGGCGTTGACTTGTTTGGTCATGGAGAGGGAGGAGTCCAGGATGAAGCCCAGGTTGCGTGCGTGTTCTGTCAGTTTGGGTGCGGTGCCCAGGGCGGGGGGCCACCATGAGTCGTCCCAGGCTGAGGGCGAGGTTCCCAGGATGAGGACTTCCGTCTTGTCTGAGTTCAGCTTCAGGCGGTTGGTCGACATCCACTCGGCAACCTCTTTCATCCCTTCGTGCAGGTTGGTTCTGGCGGCGGCGGGGTCGTTGGTCAGGGAGAGGATCAGCTGGGTGTCGTCGGCGTAGGAGATGATGTTCAGGTTGTGTTGGCGTGCGATGGCCGCGAGGGGGCTCATGTAGACGTTGAAGAGGGTTTGGCTCAGCGAGGATCCTTGGGGTACGCCGCAGATGACTTCGGTGGCCTCTGACTTGTACGGTGGTAGGCGGACTCTCTGTGTCCTTCCGTCGAGGAAGGAGATGATCCATTCCAGTGCCTTCTCCTGGATTCCGACGATGATGAGGCGCTGCGCTAGGGTGCGGTGGCAGACGGTGTCGAAGGCCGCGGAGAGGTCTAGGAGGATGAGGGCCGCTGTTTCTCCGTTGTCCATCAGGGCTCGAATGTCATCGGTGGCAGCGATGAGGGCGGTCTCGGTGCTGTGGTTGGCCCGGAAGCCCGACTGTGAGGGGTCGAGGGATCCATTCGTCTCGAGGAAGGCGGCTAGCTGCTTGTTGACGGTCTTCTCGATGACTTTGCCGGAAACGGGAGCAGCGAGATGGGGCGGTAGTTCTTGAGTTCGGTGGGGTCCGCTGTTGGTTTCTTTAGTAGAGCGCTGAGTTCGGCGTCTTTCCAGCTCTCAGGGAAGGTCGCGGTGGTGAAGGAGGTGTTGATGATGTTCCGCTGGTGGGGTGCGATGACAGCGTCGGCCTTGTTGAAGATGTGGTGAGGGCAGGGGTCGGTCGGAGATCCGGAGTGGATGGAGTTCATCATGCGGACGGTGTCTTCGGTGCTGATCGGGGTCCAGGCTCGGAGGGTGGCGGTTGGGGGCGTTGGTTCGGTCGTGGTGGTCGTGGCGTTCGTTGGTTGGGTGCTGAAGCTGTTGTGTATGTCCGTGATCTTGTTGTGGAAGTAGGAGGCGAGGGAGTTGCAGAGTTCTTGCGATGGGGTGATGTCGTTGTTTCCGGCGTTGGGGTTGGAGAGCTCTTTCACGATGTTGAAGAGTTCCTTGCTGTTGTGTGCGTTGTTGTCCAGCCGGTCCTTGAATGCAGTTTTCTTGGTGGCGCGGATCAGTTGGTGGTGCTTCCGGGTGGCGAGCTTGAGGGTGGTCATGTTGTCTGGTGTTGGCTCCCTTCTCCAGGCTTTCTCTAGGGCTCGGCAGTTCTTCTTAGAGCTCTTGAGTTCGTCGGTGAACCATGGGGCCTTCTTGCTGCCGGGTCTGCTGGGCGGGGTCCTCAGTGGGGCGAGTTCATCCGCGCAGTTGCTGATCCACTTCGTGAGGTTGACGGCGGCCTGGCTGGGGTTCGCTGAGCTGGCGGGAGGGTGCTGGCTCAGGGAAGTGGCGAGCTGGTCGGCTGTGATCTTGTTCCAGCATCTACGGGCAACCTGTTGCTGGTGGTGGTGGATCGTCGTTCTTTTGAAGGTGAAGTGTACGCAGCTGTGGTCCGTCCAGTGGAGTCCGGTGGCGTGGGTGAAGGCGATGTCTTTGCTGGATGAGAAGACGGCGTCGAGTGTGTGTCCGGCGAGGTGGGTGGGGGTTAATCTACTCTTGTGTATATTGACACTAAACTCATGTAGGTAAAACAAATTTGCTATGACATGTTAAAGTGTGTTTTCTCGGCTTATGCAAACTGGGTCTCGGATAGGTCTCAATCCCATCTTATCGAAGGTGGATGTCACAGCATCATGTTTTTTCTCAGATTTGTTTCTGCTGCAGGTAGTCAAGCACGATGTGGGTTTGTTTATTTCTGAATTATACTGTTCTTGAAGAAAGGTCCTCCACACTGTCTACTGGAATATTTTTCTGAGGAGCTTCTGCCTGTACATGGTATTGCATTAATTCACAAAGGAGACAAGATCAAACAAAGTAAGAACCCTCTAACAAATCATGCCCATGTCCTGAGGCAAATAAAAAGAGAAATCAAAAGAGCAATTCGCAATTAGCATCAAAGTGGCCCCGATATCCGCTTACAGGCTGAACTAAGGAGGCTAAAGTGTAGAAAGAACAAAATTGCTTGGCAAATAAGGCAAGAATCGACGGAGAAGACATGGGCCAAATTGCTATATGACATCAAATCCAACAACAGCGCAAGATTCTGCTGCACAGTGAACAACTTAGACAATGCAAGGGCTCACGAAATAAACTCACAGATAACAGAAGAAGATTGGGTAAAGTTCCTGCAGCATCATTTTAAGAAAAACACAGACATAATTGCTCAAGGCTCTACAGCCTTCAACTACAATCTCCAATCATGGAAGAACTTAGGAGAAGAACACCTCATGTCATTTACAACCAAACAGATCAGAAATCGAATCTCTAAGGGCCTAATGGGATTCCTCCAAGTCTATATAAATAAAATCCAGACTACTGGGCCGAACAACTACGTCCCCTCTTTAAAAACATCCTGGATGGGGGAGAATCCCAAAATCTTGGAAAGGATCTATAATTTCCCCAATTTTCAAGAATGGCAGTAAAAGCCAAGCAAAGCATTATAGGTTAATAGCCCTACTTGACATAGACGCAAAATACTTTGCAGGTCTATTACTGGAAGAACTCACAGAATGGGCATCAACTAGAGAATTAATTCCGATTAACCAAACAGGCTTTCAAAGAAGTACAGGGACAACAACTAACATTCTTGCTCTCTCCCTACTAATTGACACCTCAGTAAAAATCAAAAGGCTGCTATTTGTCTGTTTTATTGAATATACGTCTGCTTTTGACAGCGTCGACAGGGGTAAACTTTAATCAAAGCTATCAGATTGGGAAATCGCCCCGCAACCTTTGAATCAACTAATTGCACTTCACTCTGACACATGGATCCAAATAAAACTAGGAACTGGTAACATTCTGTCGAGGAAAATAACAACCACCATGGGGCTGAAGCAGGGAAGTGTTCTTGCTCCTATACTGTTCAACCTCTTCCTGTCTGATTTATCAGCAGAGCTTGACAACTGCATCCACCACGCCCCAAATCTAGGTGGCTTAACAATATCAAACCTGCTGTATGCAGACGATTTAATATTGATCAGTCGAACTCCAATTGGACTTCAGCATCTTATAAATTCTACAAGCAACTTTTCAGATAGAAATGGGCTAATGATAAACTTGGAGAAGTAAAAAGTGATGATCATAAATCGAAGGAAACAAGGGCATTGTCGCTGGGAACTTCAGGGCAAACTGTTGGAGGTAGTCAAGGAGTACAAGTATCTGGGTATCACCTTTGACAGAAAGGGTTCCTTTGAACACCACAAATTGACAATTAGAACAAGAGGGACTGCACTGGCAGTAGCACTAAAAAGAATAAAGCATAAAATAACAGGCCCGGATCTATCGTCCCTTCTAGAAGTCTTTCGAGCAAAATTGCTTCCTACCACCACCTATGGAAGTGAATGCATGAGAGGAAGAGATGAAACAGTTCTGGATAATGCAGTGTCTAAATCAGTACGACTAATTTTCAACCTCCCCAACACATTTCTCCAGCTCAGCTAAGACTAGAATTTGGCCTCCAAAATCAGCAAGTAGCATGGAAGGGGGCATATGCAAAGTGCTGGTACAAAATAAAGGGAGCAGAGAACGGTTCTATGAACTCATACTTATGTAAAGAGAGGAACCAAAACAAAGACAATCCAGCTGCAGTCTACCTACACTCGGCAATAAACTATTTAGCCCTACAGGAGCTCTGGGAGATTAATGGCCCACAGATAACATTTAAACAATTATTAAACAAAACAGTAAAGTTATTATTTTTGGAAGAAGACAAATTGACCCTATCCAAAAGAGGACATAATTGGCTCGTCATTCAGACTTACACAAGGGCAGCGCCGCAAACATACCTGGGAACAGGGTACTCAAAGATTGCAAAGGAATCATATCGGAAACTGAGGATGAGTATTTTACCGGTCAACCAGCACCTCCCACCCTGGCAAAGGTCAGACACAATCACAAACTGCAAAATCTGCGGCAAAGCCAAAAATGATATCCTCCATTTGCTGTTTAGCTGCAGAGGCTTAGACAAAGAGCGCAAACTGCTACTAAAACCAGCCTGAAACATGAAAGGGATCCGAACCCGCAGGCAAGCACTAAAAGCATGCTTTGACAGAAGTGACATTCAACTAGCATGCAGATTGGTGAAATTTGTTAGTATTGCAAAAGATAAGTCAAACTTAACTGTAATATAACAGTTTATGTGCAGAGACTGGTTTCAAGTGACAGAAGCGGCTACTTTTAAACCGCTGTTCTAACTGGAAATCATAATCATATACCAATGGAGCACAATGCAGGGCACTGCATTACGGGCATTGACAATAATCATAACAATTAAATCAGGAGGTTTTTTGTTTTTACCTCAGTCAATTCGATAAAACCTACAATCAACTGTTCTAACTGTAACGTATATTCAAACTCTTTTAACAAATGTATTGGTATATGTGACCCAATTTTTTAATGTACGATTTTGCAAAGATTTTAATTAATCATGCAATAAAGATTTAGTACTACTAGATTACTTACGATGGTTTACTGTTATTTTTATAACTGGTTTGTTAAGACACCTCTGGGTGAAATTAGGTCAGAGCGGCCTAATTAATAGTCATGAAGTGGGTTATTGCTTAGGTGGTAGGGTTATGTGATGTTTTAGAAATCTCTACTCTGATTTTAAAAAAAAATGTAATTCTTTGATCACACCATTGTGACTTTCAGTCTTGATGTTTGTCTGAGACTACTGCTGCTTTCTTGCATTCTAATTTGAATTTCGTAATAAACCTTCATGATTTTTAAAATTCTGTTCTAGAAATACATTTTTGGGGTAGTCTTTTTTTTAACTTTAGTTTTGAAAATACTGTTTTGTACCTTGGCTCTGGAACACATTGCCTTGTGAAATTAATGTTACCACATTATTTGATCCATCCAACTCCTAAGAGTGACACTAAACTGTAATTTGAGGGGTACTGCAAGTCCATAAGTTAGAGAAGGCAGGAATAAGGGAAAGAAGGGAAAGAAAATGAAGGCATAAAAGAAGAGAAGCAAAGGGAGAGAGACAATTAGTGGTGTTGATAGGGACCATGGAATGAAAGGGAGGAGGTCAGAGGAGTGAAGGGGGAGGGAATGGAAAGAAGGGATTGTTTGAACAGAACAGGAAAGGGAATAGGAGAGCGTTGGCCCTCATAACATAAGAAAGGAAATTTAATGCAAGGAAGGAGTGAGAGAAAGGAAGGGAGTAGGGCAATTAAAGGAAAAGTGGAAGTAGACAATGGACAGAGAGATGGAATTGAAGTAAAGGGCAGGTTGGGGAGGGGATACAAATAATGGAACTGGACAGAGAAAGGAGGAGTAGATAAAGAGAAGGGAAGATGTAAAGAAATGCCAGGAAGTGTGTGTGAAAAGAGGAAAGAGGATAAGAAGGAATACGGTAAGTGGAAGAAATGTAAGAGAAAATGGTAGGAGGGATCGTTCGAGACAAAGGAAGAAAGGGGACAACATTTGAGAAAGTGAAATGAGGGAAAAAGAAATTGAAATTACTTTTTAGCACACTAAAGCATATGATATAAAAATAAGTTGAATATTTTAGCAATTAAATTCCTATAATGCTGCAGTAATAAATTGGGTCACTGGTTGAGGGGGGGTGAAAGCGTAGTCAAGCAGAAACCACAATCCTTGTCAGGCTGAATTCACAAGAAAACCTGAAATATACTCTGCTCTACACTTGGGTAGGTTGGCATAAAGCAGCCAAGCTTTATTTAAATGCAATGTGTGAAGTATTTGTTAAAATACTTCAAGCAGTAAACCGGCAAAAACACACTGCAAAAAGATCCCACAAAAAGGTATATTTTTAATAAATATAAGAAGACCAAAATGACAACAATCCAATAAGTAGAACTGGAGATATGCAGGTTTAAAGATTTCAGTGGACCAGGACAAAGTCTCAAGTTCAGGCTGACCACGATAGAGCACATGCCAGCTACAGGCACCCAGTTAGGCCCGCTGAACAAGAGTACTAGAAATCATGATTTTGTAGCGCTGCGAAGCGTGGCATCGCGGATGAGTCAGACAGTTGTGGCGATGTGTCAGTTCCGAATAACTGTGAGGCTGTGATGCGACATCCTGCATTGTCATCGAGGATGCTATCGATGAGAGAGTTGTGATGCGAGGACCTGCATTAGTGAGGCTTCGCACAGCTGTGATTCTGATGCAGGCTTCAAGGTTAATGCAGCATCCTTGCGCTGGGAGAACCCTCTCAGCAGAGGTGATGCATCGGTTCTGCTCAGAATTGCTCTGCAGAGTAGAGGTGATGCTTCACTTCTATTGGCTCCAAAGATTGGCTGGCAGAGCACTTTCAGGCCAACTTCAAAGGGTCCAGGAATTGGGTGGTATCACTTGGTAAAGTAGGACTCACAGATAGCAAGATATCAGAGTTGAGGTGCCAGGTTCAAGGTTGTTGAAGCATTCTGACCCTGAGGCTCTAATCAGGAGGCCAGACAACAAGCCTTTGAAGGGTTTTGGGTTCAACAGGTGCAGGTCCAGTCCTTCAGAACCAAGCAAGAGGGAAGCAGGCAGCAGGTCAACACAGCAGTCCAGCAGAGAGACAATCATTTTAACAGCACAGCAGGTCTTCTTCCTGGCAGAGTATCCACAGGTCCAGAAGCACTGAAAAGTTGGTGTCTGAGGCCAATGCATCTATACACAGTTGTTCCTTTGAAGCGGGTAAAGGTTTCCCTTTGAAGACCTCAGGCCATACCTGCCTTGGCTCCAGATTAACTACAAGTGTATGCAGCTCTTTTTGTGGAGGCAGGACACTGCCTGTCAGTGTTTGTCCATCCAGGCACACCTAAGCTCTTTATTTCATGCGGCTAGGAGGAATACACAAAGCTGAACTGTCAGCTACACCCAGTCATGTGACACAGAGAGACAATAAGCAGGCACTAAATGGCTGAGGTAGGAAAACTGAAGACTTTCTCAAAGTGGTATTTTCAAAATTGTAGTTTAAAATCCAACTTCACCATGAGAGAGTATTGTTCATTACAATTCCAAAGGCACCAAACTTGTACTGATTACCTGCTACCGTAAGGAAACTCCATTTTTTTCCTATGGGAGAAATAGGCCTTGCTTTAGATGTTTTCAGAACCAGGACATGTAAAACTAAAACCTCAAAATTGAATTTTCAATGTTTTAAATACACTGTACCTTGCCATCTAGGCTTTCCAGGGCCTACTTTAGGGGTGACTTATATACATTACGAAAAAGGTTTAGGGCCTGTCATAAGGTTTATTTTGCCACAGTGAAATGGCAGTTTAATACTGCACACACAGGCTGCAATGGAAGGCCTGAGGCTACTTACGTGGGTGGCACAATCAGTGCTACAGGCCTACTAGTAGCATGTAATTTACAGGTTCTGACCACTAGAGATTTATAACTAAATAAAATGTGCCAATTGGGTATGATCCAATTCTACCATGTCTTAAGGAGAGAGCACAAGCACTTTAGCACTGGTTAGCAGTGGTAAAGTGATCAGAGTCCTAAGGCTAACAAAAACAAATTTAGCAAAAATAAGAGGAGTGAAGGCAAAAGGTGTGGGGGATGACCCGGCAGAAAGGACCAAGACCAGCAGCTGTCTATAGGATGTTATTGCTATAAGCACCCAACTGTTGTGTTATTGATTTTTTGATATCCCTTGACATCTCTAATGGTCCTATTGGCTTGAACATAATTGCAGCCTATGATGTATTTTCTAAGGACTTGAGGTTGATAATGGAACACCTGCTAACGTGGCATCTTTCGAGGGCATGGTGCAGGAGCATAAGTAGTGATAAAAACCAGTCAGGAAGGCCCCTTAGAGAAGGTGCAGAAAACCTGTTAGGAATAGGGTAGCTGTAATTTCCACCCTAAAATAGTGAGTTTTAGATTTTTATTCTCACTAAGAGTTCCGTAGACCCCTTACTGCTGGTCCCTGCAATTTGTTTCAAGTATTTAGACACAGTGGGCTTTGGTTATAGAAAGCTTCATTCAGGATCAATAGCATCTTGAAATTACTCTGTCTTTTTGTCAACAAAGACTTTGAGATACATACAGGGTACAAGTCGAATGAAATACAATAGGTTTTAACCAAATATTAACTGAACAGAAGATGCAATGATTGCGATGTTTTTCTTGTTCACACTAGTACCAAGACCACCTACAAATTCCACAAGAAATTCGTAGAAACAGAGTGCTTAGGTACCCAGTGTTAAGATCAATAAGAACTCATTAATGCTTTTTATCAGCTTGTTTCATATTATGTTGGATAAATGTAAGAACTTGCTGGTGCCACTTCCTGCGATGTCACTGGGTCAAAGTAAAGTAATATGATGTCACTTACTGTGATGTCATCAGATCAGAGGTCATGTCGTGTTACTTCCTGTGAAGTCCCTCGGGTCATAGAACGATGTGACTAACACTGAGGCCTGCTCCTACCCTCCAGGCATCTGTGATAGATTGAGCGGTATCCCCCACAGTCAGTGCACAGCTTACAGTATTATTACAAGTGAAAGAGAACTGTTGCTGTAAACATTTCATCAGTATCTCAACTGTTAAATCGCTGTTTTGAATTTTCACTGATATCCTTGGTGTGCTAACTAACCAGGCACTATTCATTATTACCAAGTGTTGTGGTAACCCTACTTTTCCCATCAGACCAAAAGATGATGAAATCAAAATCATTGGGAAATCAGTTTAGAATATAATTTTAACCTTTGAAACAAAAAGATCTAAATACTTGCAGGGCCTTAATTCCTTCCTCACTTCTGATTTTGAAAGCACCTGGTTGTCCTTCCAAGGTGAGTGCTCTATAAATGTGCTATCAAGTGGAACAAAATTGATGGAAATATAGTGATAGTCAATTAGCAGAGCCTTGCTTAGCAATAGCAAAACAAGGAGGCCATAGACCCATTTGCAGGCAAGGAATAAAGTAAAATTGACTTTGGTTGGGGTAGTAAAATACGGCAATGATCATGGTTCAATGGGCCCCCCATGGCTCTGGGCTCTGGTGCCACTGCACCTGCTGCATCAATGATAGCCACGCCTCTGCTTGCACTTAAGTAGCGACATAGATTCTGTGTAGGGAGCCTGCTTATATACCCCAATTCCTAACTCGTTCTACTGTGATATCACTCACTCCAACAAATTATTCAGGATGCGCACACATTTAAGCATATAGAGGGAGGAGTTTGAATACATGCTGTATTTTGGATTGTTAAAGTGAACGAACATTGTCCCTGTTATTTTGCTTGGTCTTACTCTTTATATGATGGTTTTGAATTTCAGTCTCAATGCTAGAAGGAATTGAATTACACCATGCCCTGTGACTTTGTACCTTTTTGTCAATTCTATTTTTTATAGGTATTACAAGGGTGTTTGGCTAACCATGTAAAATAGAACTCGACTCCAGGTCTCATAGGGGAAGGCATGGCTTTGTATAACACATTTATTTCAAGGAGCTCATAAGCTGTGTGCGTGGAGGAGAGAGGCTATGCACAGCTGCTTGTATTCGTACATAATGTGTATGTGTAAATGTGTGGGTCAGGCAATGTATTAAAGACAAGTGAAAGAAAAATGGGCTGTAGAAGTATTTTATCCTTCATTCATTTGATAACTTTATTTCGGTCATTGACCATAAAAGTGCAGATAAAATACATACAAGCACAGTATTCAATTCAATTCAAGAATCTTTATTCGGTGATTAAAAAACACCATAAAAGCACATGTATATATACATAGATAAAAAGTCATTAAACATTAATCAAGATCTTTATACACAAAGTTAATACAAATAGAAATACCGACATACAGGTCCATAAATTTAAAATAGAAAATCCAAAATCTTTCATTCCTCTCCCCTAGTCATCCTTAATCGGACCGCAACCTTAATAAAATTCATAATGCAGCACAAGGTTAGGGGATCAGAGGCTTATTGCAAAAAGACTAATGCATCCCTGGCATGTTCCTGTTGGGCTTTTTTTAAAATATTTACAAGAAATCTGCGCCTGGGCATAGAAAAATAGGGACAAAGCAAAACAAAATGGAGGGAATCCTGCGGAGAGCTGTTGTCGCAGCCGCAGGGTCCCTTCTGCTCAATTGACGTGGTGAAACCTGCTGGTGAAGCCAACATAAAAGGAAGTAAATTCAGTCTAAAACGGCACATAACAAATCTATCCTGTGCATTATGCACGAGGTACAGATAAGGCTCCATACCCTCCACACTCTTCACCAGATTATGAGCCCTCACAGTCTTTTTAACTCCTTCAGCCTCAGCTCTGCATTGGATTTTCCGCTCTAGGAAAATTTCCCCTACTTGTTTCTTGTGCTGGGCTGAAATTGTTGTAGGGTTCGTGAAGAGGTTTCCAAAACCTAAATCTTCAAGGGTGTTTTTTACATATTTAAGCCAGGGGATGTGCATACAATTGGTCCTATCTAAGCAGTCCAATAAAATTTCTCTGCTTAGGTGCGCATCTGGATTAACCCATATTTTTAGCCAGGCCACAATTGGCCTAAGTTTTAACAGGTCATCCAAGTATGGCCTCCCTAGGAGCTATGATTCCAGCGGTACTGGGTGATGCCCTCAGGATAGATTTCAGATATTTGTACAAGCACAGTAATAAAATCGATAAATACAAGCAGTTAAAAGGTTATTATACAGAAAGTTATCAAGAAAGGGGTATTACCCCAGTTAGTTCCTTGTCAGAAAGGTGGTCCTTCTGCGCCACATACCATGTAGGAAGCGGGAAACCAAGAAAACAATAGGAGGGGAGGAGTCATATGTTAAAACTCTACAAGCCTGTGCGCATTGTCTGAGTCCCAGCATTTCCGTATTTTACTATACGCCGGGCAGAAAAACAGAACATGCACAATATCTTCAAAGCTATTGTTGCAGGCTGGGCAGGTTCCCTCATCTGAATTAGCCCATTTAGAAGTCAGCACCCTAATGGGCAAGCAGTCATGTCTTAGTTGGTTATATAATTTTCTCGCAAGGGGGGGCTGCACTAGGTCTTAAAATTCCTCCCTCTTGGGTCCAATTTTTACCTGCAAGAATTCAGTTGATAGCCTACCCAGAGTTGTCGAGCAGTGTAACATGTTAAGGCTATAGTTTTTCAGGGTGGCCAACAACTCTGACCTCTGAAACCTTGAGCAACTCTCTTCAGGGGACTCCCACAATTTGAGGCAAGCCAATTTGGTAAGAGAGAACCTTGATGTGGGATAGCCAGGGTATATTTTTGTTCTTAACCTGCCCCCAGACTGCACAGAATTCCGCTCTGTAATCAACAAGCTCCGATACAGTCCAGAGCCTTCTCCAGTAGAGCAGAGGTCGTGCGGCTATCAGTTCTTTAATGGACTCGAGGCCCATATCTAGCCGCAATGGTGTGAGAGGGGTGCTTTGGGGTAGGCCTACCAGATTTCTCATAAAAGCGTGCTCGACCTTTTGAAGACTCAGTACATTCTTGTGTCCCCAAAGTTCTGCACCAAACATAGCTGCTGACCTGGCCTGAGTTCTATGGGTTTCAAGAACAGGGGCAACTGGTTTAAATTGTGATGTTTTGTGAAATTTGCCAATACCCCCTGTGATCTGTGACAGTGGCCTGCAGATCCACAAAAACAAGGTAGAGGCTACCACCCTCTACTCAGTTTTCCAAAAAAGGACCAGCAGCCTAAACATTTGGTCCAGAGTCGTGATGTCAGATCTAAATAAGGCTTGGAGAGTGGTCAGTATTTTATGTTCCTCTATCCATCCCAATATTGTGTCCAGTAAGATCCGGCCAATTCGTTTTTGCGTAGTATCTAAAAGACTAATGGGCCTTTAGTTCGATGGAGATAACGGGCAGCCCTTCTTATAAATGAGGACAATCTCAGCTCCCAACCAGGTTTCCGGTAACTTGGAACCCCGAGGACCACATTGAACAGAACTACAAGATACGGCGTCCAAATTTTGGGCTGGGAACGAAAGAAGTCACCAGGTAATTTATCAAGGCCTGGGGCTTTGTTTGGGAGCAATCTATCAATAGCAGACTCCACTTCTTTGAGAAATACTCTCAAGGTTTTGAAGGGGAATCGTCTCTCGGTCATCCAGCGGGCCCCTCCGATGGCCCAAACCCGAGGCCCCCGGCAGTCGATGCTTGTGCAGGGGGTCTAGGGCCGGGGAAGTCCGAAGGGCCCTGTCTACTCCTGGCATCTGGGCCTGCTGTTGGTGCACATAGGCGCAAGTCTTGGGGCTTGTGTAAAGGGCTGCGAAGTGTGCCTCCCATACAGAGGGAGCGATGTTCGGTAAATCACCCTCCCCCCCACTTTTGCGCCTGCATTAATTATAGCCCAAAATGATTTGGCATCCTTCCCACCTTGCTTCCTCCCACTCTCTCTTGCCCCTCATGATCTCTTTTTTGTACAGCAGTCTAATTGCCCTAATTTGTGCATTATCTTTAGATTTGATTGCTGCAAGGAGATCCCTCTTTGCTTTCTAACAGGTACAGTCGAACCATGGGTGCGACCTAGACGTGCTCCATTTGTTTCCACTTACTGGGTAGAGCACCTCCCCTAGTGTCACTGCTAGCTGCCTATGTATTTCTATGGGTTGCCGGCACAGGGCCGGATCGCTCATGTTGCTGGTGCGAGGAATTGCGATCTGATATATTTTTGCAAGCATGGTGGGGGAATTCACAAAATGGGGCCATTTAATCCTTCTTCTATTGTTTGTTACCATGAGAGCTGGCATCACCATGGCAGGATTAGGGACGGGGTTTGTTAGACCAAAGGACCCAGGCTTAAGGGTTAAGACCAAGGCATAATGATCACTATCATGCCTTGGTACAGCCCTGAATTCTTTCAACCTATCCCAATATTTTGCCTCCATCATGATGTAATCAATGATGGAGGTTTGGTTTGCCCTATTATACGTGGCTAGCCCTGGACAGTCGGGATCCAATCTTCCATTGCACGCCCGCAAAGACGTTGCAAGGGAGAAAGATTTTATCTGGACCACCAATGGTGTCCAGGCCCTAACCGGAGTAATCTTGGGGCCTGGGATGTGCCAGAGTGAGTCTACTTCGTCTTGATCACACAACTTCATACTACCCAGAGGCTCAAACTGACAATTAACATCACCGCCAAGAATTATCGCAATTGAGGGGTCCACTGCCTGGATAAAATGATCGAGTGCTTTGATTCCTGCCCCTTCTTGACTGGCCTTGAGTAGATATTTATTATAGCTACTTGTGGTTTACTTTGGGTTGTTAGTAGGACACACTGGACGTCTAGGGAATTTGTTTGCATTTGTTTGGCCTGAATGCCCAAATGAGTGCCTATCCATATTGATAGTCTGCCCGAGGGGCGGCCTTTACCTGTAGATACTGCAAGGATGTCGTAAGTTGGAAAGGCCGGACTGGTGCTCTCCTGCATCAGGCAGATATCGTGGGCAGCCATGAAGGAATGCCACTCTGGTGTGAGCAGTTTGTCTTTGAGCCCGGCTATGTTCCAGGAAATGATTTTTAAATAACCTTCCACTGCCTTGTCAGAACCTTGTGCGTCCCCCCGTCCATTTACAAGGGGGGTGTCCAGGTTCCCCTTTTCTCTGGTTCCCTCCCTCGTCGAAGAATAAGATATTGAATCATCCGTGGTACAGGTAAATGAAACATTTCCCTCCAAAACCCGTCTTCTAGTGGACTCTTCATTAATGATTTGTAATGGGGAATTTCCCTTCGATGTGAATCAATCTACCTCCTCCAGCACACTAAACCTGTTCCAATGGGGTTGGAGCAGGTGTGTAGAATTATGTGGGGACATGTCCTCCCCAAATGTTGGCCTGTATTGCGTTCTACTTGATGGTGGATAGACTCCCCTATTATAATGAATCCCATTGGAGTGGGTTAATCTCAAATTGGGAGTAGGGTAAAAGAATGACAAGTGCAGTGGGCATATTTGGGAATTTTATCTGCGGAAGGGGGCGTTACAGATGTGTTCCACAGCAGAGGTGTCCCTAAAGTTTATTATTAACACATCTCCTGACACTGTTTTTGGTCCCCTCCCTATCCAATCTATTCTTCTAACTGCCAATATTTCCCCTGAGACATTTGGGGGTAGGGGTCTGTTTGCGCTTAACCATTGGATGCACTTATTTTTCAGATCAATCTCTTTTTCTCTTTTCCCATCACTTAAGACTGGAACTCCTGTGAGGGCTACCACATATGGTAGTGATTCCGGGGGTAAATTAATGGTTGGCAACTGGCAAGGAGTAGCTTTAGGTGGTACATTTATGGTCATTAGAGTACTAGTTTTACTTTCATTTTTACCCTCCTTCGGCTTCAATCTAGTTTTATAAGAGTTGGCAGGGGAGTTTCCCGCTGCCAGGTGAGTTTGGCCGTGTGTGTTACTGTTAGGGGTGGGAGGTAGAACATGTGCAGGCTCAGTGTTAGTTATTGGTGTTACTGCATTTTTAAACTGTGTTGAGGGTTTTTTTTTAATAAAGCTACCCTGTCACTAGATGGATTTTTAGATGTGAGTTCATCAAATGTGAGGGAAGAGGAATGGCTGTCCTATCTGTTCCCCAGAACTAGGTAGAATTTATCAGAAGTGGATAGGACACTTGTAACCACTTATACCAAGAGAAGTATTGAAAAACCCTCATAAACGTTGTGTATAACGAGAAGCGGTATATCTTATTCTCCGCCCCACACAGACGTTATGGCAACAATCATTGGGTTTGACAATTTGTATCTTGCCAGCCTCACCCGAGGCGATCTCTGGTTTTTTCGTGGCAGTCTCCAGAGAATTCTGAGTCACCCCACTGAAAGTGCACAAAATGGATAAAATAGCATTCCAGACGATTGGGTACTCTTTATTGGTTTCGCTGGACTACTAAGTTAAAAAGGCTCGGTATGCTCACAGGAAATTTAGGAATCCATAGCATATATTAATAGGACTGAAAAAACGTCGACATGTTTCTGCTCTCTTGGCCCGTGGGTCTAAGAGCATTCGTCAGGACAAATACAACACTTAACACAGATAAAACTACATATCACTATTTGTGATGTAGAAGGGTAGGTTTTAAACTTAATAGTCTTACCCTTTTGAGGTTCTATGAAGTCACCTAAAAACATTATTAGAGAAAAGGTGGGGTCACTGGTGGCATTTAACCAATGTTCAGGAAATAGTTAACAAAGAAAACATTGTTTTGTTATCATAAAAGCTCAATTTTGGACCTTATTATCAATTTGGAAAACAAAAACAATGGTGACATTTAAGGCGAGTAATTGGTGGCGACATAGTGACAGGCTAGCGTTTGTGTGACAAGTCATGCACCTGTAATTTACCCAAAACGAAGTTTGACATACCTCTAGGTTAGGTGAACTTTGACTGAACCTGATAGAGGAAACGGGAATAGTGAGTATTTAACCATGCTGGTTGAGGAGAAATGTCCGATTACCTCAAGTGAGGTCTTACCTTAAGAGTGATTATATAAGGTTCCCTCAGGAGGTATGGACAATTGTCCCAGGCTATAACGACATCAAGGGTTTAGTAAAAATGATGCTGTGTTGTTGCGATTAATCGCGGGCAACGAGTGGGAAACTTACCCGCAACGGAAGCGTGTTCCGCGTCTTGTGCTGACTCTGCCTCCTGGACGCCGGGAGCACGCTTCCAATGGCGTTTTAACTGAGCTTGTCAAGGAAATAGAAATAGGACATATAGCACAAATACGAAGATCAAGTTGAACTGGTTAAATAACAAATTCAGAGTCGTTTAGTGCGTTAAAATATAATTATATGTGATCTACGGTGTAATATTATAATTGTCAAGGCACTACCGAAAAATAGAGGTTGTGATTTTTCTGAATTTGAAACGTGGGACATTCACAGACTCAACCTTAATCAGCAGAAAAAATTCAGCAGAAAAAATTGACACTGCAGAAAAAATTTAGATTGTTCTTTTTGGCAAAGATCAACGTGCAAAGTGGTGCCAGGAGATGTCATCATTCAGGCCGTACTTGTTGGTCTTAAGGCGGTCCACCCAACGTTGTTCTTTTTCGTATAATACTTTTTCAACATTGGGTATTGTGTCTGATACTTTTTCTATAACTGTCCACTTTAGATCATCAATGCTGTGTTTTTGTTCAATAAAGTGTGCACAGAGCTTGGTTGTGTTCTTTTGTAGGCGAATATTGCTTTTATGTTCCCCTATGCGCAATTTCACCTTTCTGCAGGTCATACCGATGTATTTCTTATCACATGGACATGTGCCACCACAATCAAATTCAGAGGAGGGTGCAGAGTTTCCCAAGGGATTAGCTGACTTTGTTATCCCTACCCCCTTATTATTTAGGATAGAGGATAATCTGTCAAGCTTTGACACCAAGGGTTTGATATGGGTAACAATAGTCCGCTCCAAGCATGCTTGCAAATCAGCCACCATGTTAGTGACCCAGCACGGTATTCCTGAGGTCGGATGTGACGTATTAACAATTGGGGTCACCAGGTTGTGATTGGCCAAATTCTTTTTACTAGATTTTTATTGGAAGGCTCTCTTTCTTTCTCCTGGGATGTGGTTTACCTACTATAGGGGCTTCCCTGGGGAGGGAGGGAGTCAAAACAATAGGTGAGTCCTCTGCGACTACAGGGGTCTCTGTAGGCACCTGTGCACAGGGCAATTCTACATACGACGATGTTAGGTAGGAGTTTTGATGCGGGACATCGGTTGCAATAGCTGAACAGTCACCTCCCTGGTTCTGCAAACATATTTTGGGTGTACTTGATAGTCTTATCTCAGTATTTTCAATAGCAGTGACCACGACCCCTATAGTTTTTTGCAGCATCTTGTCGATTGCTGTTAAGCTGGGTAGAGGCTGTGGTACTGCCGCCTGCAGTCTGGTGTTTGGTTGTGTTGCTGTTGGACTTTTTGGTTTTTTACCCACTTTACTCATTCTATAGAAATCAATATTACTGGGTAGGGATAAAAATAAGCAACAAGATCCCAATCAAATTAGTCTAATTCCCTCAAGGTTGCAGAATGTACTGCTGATGTAGTATGTTTTTAGCCTGGGGGCTTTGAATCCAAGTAACAGTACATTTTTGTGGGTTGCCTTCTCCCTGTAGATGTCCTCGGCAGATGAAAGGGGGGTGGCCCGTCCCGTCCTTGTACGTCCTTGGACGGCCACAGATGGTCCGCCCTTTGTCCGGGCCTCGTCCGGCTCGTCCCGCGCGCATCCCGCGCTGCATGACCCGGTAGTTGTTATAAAGTACCAGTGGGCGGTTGGGCGTGCCTCAGCACAGATGCAGTCACGCATTGACTCCTCGACACTGGAGTCCCGTGGGGCGTGCCGGTTTTGCCCCCACCGCAGTGTTGGTCTCTTGGCCCCTTAATGCAGAGCCCCTCCATGGGCGATGGCAGCTCTGGTGCCAGTAAGCAGAAGAAAGCGATGCGGGACCCCATTATTTATTGTTAGAGTAGGCAACCTGTGAAAAATGGGCTGTAGAAGAATTTTGTCTCTAAGAGGGCATCTTTAAATTCCAATCAGTTGAACCATGGCTTACTGTGATTAATCACTGCCGTGGGTGGTTTCTGCACATATTGAGCTCACTCAGGTAACGAAACATCTCTTTTTACTAAGTATGGGTGAATCAGTGGTTTGCGAATTCACGTGAAATCGCAAAACAATCCGCAAATTTACGGACTTCCCAGTGAAATCGTGGATTTTTTTGCGATTTTGCACCACCGCTAGTGTGTGGGGGGGCAAACGGGGGGCTTCTATGTGAGTTCACATGCCTCTTGTGTGTATAAAAAGACAGGCACCGATCAGAGCAGCAGATGAGAAGAAAGAAGCTTGTGGTCACAGGAACTGCAGGGGGATAGATCTCATGAAAGTCAAGGATGCAAAGGCCTCCATCAAGCATCATAGCTACTTTTCGACGGTAGATATGGGGAGAACACACACCTGCCCAGCCTTCACAAAACGCACATTTTTTTTGGGCTGATTAAGGAGTTACTGAATTTGACCTTCAACTCAGGCACCTGCATTATCTATATCTGTAAGTGCTTCCTGCAGGAGCCTCGTTGTCTACTTGTAACTATTCTCTGACCCTGCTTCGAGGGTCAGAGGAGGGTCAGAGAATAGTTGCAAGTAGGCAAGGAGGCGCCGCTCAGGAAGTACTTACAGGGTTACAGCAGGTGCCCAAATTGAAGTTAATTTCTTTGTAACCATTTTGTAAATGGTTACAAAGAAATTAGCTTCAACTTGGGCACCTGCTGTAACCCTGTTGGTTACTTCCTGAGCAAAACTCGTCCCGCTCGCCAATTCGTGGATTTTGCCGCAATTTCGCGCGATTCGCGGATAGCGAAATCTCAGAAAATTCGCAAATTCGCGAGCGGAAAGAATTTCCCACCCATACTACAGCTATGGTGTGAATGCATGCATGGCCCAATAAATAAAATCCATATGTGTATTCCATCAACAAAGGCTATTTTTGGTCGCCTCCTTGGAAGAAGCCCTTTACCCCCACTTTAGGTCGCAATATTGCCATAAAAACAAAGAGCTGAGAACCTGGAACAGTAGTTTTACCCTTTAATTGTTCCAGTTTGAAAAATTCAACAGCCAAAAAGGCATATGGTGTTTCCTGTCTGATGACTAGCAGCTCAGACTTGTGACCCATTCCTCCACTCCCTAGTTCAACAAGAATTGGCAAACCCAATGGGCCAGGCCTTTTTTACGTATAGGCTCTTCTTATAGTTGAATACGTTTTTAGTTTTTTTAATAAAAGGGAAGCTATTGCCTCTGGTTGGCATAGGAGGTGGTTTTGTAGTGGCCTGGCGAATAGGCGAAAGTGTGCGTCTGTGATATTGCCAGTGTTTTTGGGTGTACAGCTTACATGGATGTCTGGCTACATGTTGTTTTACACAACTATTAATACGGAAGCTATAAAAGATGAACTATGGCACTACAGCATTTTGAGGAGCTGGGCTCACAGGAGAATGAGATTGTCCAAAGGTCAGGCTCAAAGCAGAGGGAGGTATTGAAAATGACTGGAGTCTCAAGAAAAAAAGTCCCAAGAATGGTGTCAAGACGCAAACACCTGTTACAAGTAGAAGGAAAGCAAGGATTCACAGCCCAAGGGCTCTGGCAGAACTTGTCCAAACACCAGACATGCATTGTCCTGTTTCACTAGCCATGAACACTAGTAACATAAAATGACTTTATGAACTAATACAAGCCTTATTCAAGGTCACAGTATTGCTGCAAGCAGAGCTTTCACGCAGGCAGAGAATCATTTTTCTTATTCACAGAGGCATTGTTGATAAAAAGAGCCCTAAGTCATGCGGTGACCCAACTGATAAAATAGGTTTGGACTTTGGAAAGCCCTTTAACTCCATATAAACTCAGGCCATTTTTAAAAGAAACAAAATGCCTTCAGCACTGCTGTACATGAACGACCACACTAAATAGAAACAATACTGCAACAAACGTAAGATTTCCGCATTGATGTGTGCTGAAAAAGTCCCAGGATTTGATCAAACAAATGTTCTGTACTCCGCACAAAGGAGATATTCCAGAAAGTAAATCAATCCATTTTACGAAGAGAAGCACAAAAATATGTTTCCAAGCTAAGAGAATCGCTTTAGCCTTTACCAATATCATTGGATTTAAATATGTTGGCAACATTTGCTGAACACTGTTTAATGTACTTTGGGTATCACTGAAAAGAAACGAAGAGAGAACAACGTTTTGAATGCCAGATACCCACACTATTTATAGCAAGTGCGATATTCATTCAAATCAATAACAGGCTTTGCGCGTTATGAAGTATTACCACCGAAGTGTATTGCAATCGCAGCATTATACCCAATCGCCATCGCGTGGCGTGCAATGTCCTGTGGTAATGCTCTGGAGTCAAAGAGGAAATACAATTGGTTGCTTTGCTTAGAAACCCTTCATTCCGTTTTTCCAGACCTCAACCATTAGCTGGATCAAGTCTTCCCTATGACTTCACTCACAGAGTCAGCTTCTTCTGAGGTGTTTCATGTAGTAGGGAAAAAAAGCACACGGGATTTGCAGAAGTTGAACAACTAGATGCATTAACTCCTAGGGTTGGCTGATGACCAGTGAAGACATTAAACACCGCCACAGCAGGCACGAGGAAGCACAGGTGGGAGAATCTCAAATTTGGACATCAAAGGATAAGATACTTGTTTTATTTATTTATTTGTTTATTTTGATTTATATAGCGTGTTATAACCCAGGGGTCTCTAAGCGCTTTGTCAGGATCCACACAAACGAATACAGAAAAACAGCTGATCAAATATTACAGGCAACACCACGCTTGCTGAAAGAGCACTGTTTTTAGTTTCTTTCGGAAAGACAACAAATTGGTTTCCTTCCGCAGTTCCATTGGCAATTTGTTCTTAAGGTAAACCCTTAGTGGACTATGGTGACCACTGGCATAGGTGCAAATTCAGGACAGTGAGTGCGAAAATTCAGGACAAAGGGTCAAAATTCAGGACAAAAATTCAGGACAGAAGGTCAAAATTAAGGACACAAATTTGTGGCAAAAGGTACGTTTTCAGACACATCAGAGGAGGTCGTACAATGGTGTATAAGTAAGTAAATAGACAACCAACATAAGTACACGTCAAAATAAGTTTATATTAACAATACAATCGTGCACCTCATCATTTTGGTATTTGCACAGCTTTCAGTAACTGTGCTGGTCTTTTTGTGGTATTTCATATGATATTTTGTTTACAAGCTAGGGTTCCTTTGAAGTGTTGTCCCACCCGCACTGCCTCCAGCCTTCATTGCACCCCTTCACCAAAGACCTCCCTCTACAGAGATTCCCCCAATATCAATCACCCATGGTGCCCCTCATCTCTATATAGTCCCTCGCTCATGTCTATGTAATTTATTTTACAGTACTGCTCAGCTCAATGTAGGGTGTTGAGCACTGTAGCTCACACACTTATTGTTCTGAGACAATGACTCATATAAGTATGTAAATCAATATATAGGAAATGTTACTTAAGACAAGGAGGGCTACAAGGTGTAAGAGTCACATGACATCCATACTGTAGAGTAATATATGCAGGGCCACCGGAATTATGCAACAGGGAGGGCCAAAATATGCTGCAGGGTTGACTAAATTATTTGGCAAGAAAAGGGAATTTATGCAGCGTAATGCTGCAAATTATGTCATTATACTACCATATTTTCTCATTTTTTCACATTTTAACACTTTCTGGTCATAGGTTGCACCTCATTAGTACCTGTATAACACCAAAATATAGTAATATGCAAAGGAAGGTGAGCAGTCAACCTTTTCAAAGGGCCTTTGCAACATGTCACTTTCTTTTTAGTTATTTTTTTTCAGAACAAAATGTTATTGTTTTCTTAAGAGAGATTGCAAGTAAACCACACCACTCCGAACACCGGAGGGGCTGTGAGCATATAATTAAAATGCACAGAATAGCAATCAATACAGTAGTCAAAAGAAGCATAATTACTATAGTTTTCCCAACCCCCCTACCCGGTAATAACCCCCCCCTGGTTCCCACCCTAGCCCCTTGCACGATGTCCTCACAGGTCCAAGAAATAAAATCATTATGAAACTAGCAATGCATACACCCCGGTTCTCAAAGCATCTGTACAGTATCTACATCTTGCTGTGCTGGCGGCTCCAGCCACAATCCCCTGTACTCCGCCCATCTCTTCCAAATTTTATAGTGCTTCCTGGGGCAGCCTGGGGCCTCAAACACTGGGCGCTCTAGTCCCATACAGTAATCTAATCCCTTTTTCCACACTCCCCCCGGGGGGGCCCTAGGGTCCCTCCAGGCGCGGGCCACATCCCTCTTGGCCACGGTAAGGCCGAGGAGCAGTAAGTGTCGTTTGTAGATGTTGCCGCCCACTTATTCCATAACATGGAGATGGCCTAGCTGCTGTTTATGGGTGGAGCCTCCAGCCCAATACTTCATCCAAGCAGTCCCAAACACTTGTCCAGAATCTCTCCAGTGCTCCACAAGACCATACGGTATGTAGGAAGGTGCCCACTTCTCAACCACATCTCAGACATTCTGGGGACACAATCAAACCCGCTCGCCACAGTATCTCCCTAGTGTAGTAAGCTCTATGAAGATACTTGAATTGAATGAATCGTAGTCGTACGGCAACTGCTGCACCCCTTGGAGCAGCGAGAGCCTCCCTCCAATCTTCTTCCTCCAACTCTCTCACATCGCCCTCCCAGGTGGTCCGCAATTTGTCAAGAGAGGAGGAACAATGTGTAACCAACGATTGATAGATGCGGGATATTTTCTTTTCCCCCAATTCTCCCATGAATAGCTTGGCTTCCAGAGGGCTGAACTCATGTAAGGAATCAAGTCCCTCCAGGGCAGGGGAGATGGCATGTCGGAACTGCAAGTATTTAAAGAACTGGGTGTGGGGCATATCATACTCGTCCCTTAGTACTTGGAATGATTTTAGGGTCGTGCCTTTCATTACATGGCCTAGCGCCGAGATCCCTATTGCATCCCAGATGCGGAACCCCTGCAAGGACGCCAGAGCCGGTAAGCGACCATTCTGCCACAACGGGGTCTCCTCAGTCAGCCTGTTCCACCATCCCATGCGATGAAGCGCTCGCCTCCAGATCTGAAAAACTACCTGCGTGACTACCGGGAGCCTCCTCCTCTTCCTAGCTGAATACAATAATGTGACTGGCTCCATCAAATACCTCTCCAGGGCGTAAGCCGGGTCGCCCCAATCTCCATACCACCATTCATTCAATACCAACAAGTGGGACGCCTGATAATAGGACAGGACATCCGAAGATGCTAAGCCACCGCAATATGTAGAGAGGAGACAGGTACGGAGCGCCACTCTCACTGCACCCAGAGAAACTGGCCTAGCGCCGAATTAACCTGGTGAAACCACTGCGGCGATATAGGGTAGGGGTGGTTCTGTAGTTGATAGAGCAAACGTGGGAGGGCCACCATCTTGAAAATGGCCGAGCGACCATAGAGATTCAGGGGCATACGGGACCAGGCTTTCATGTCCAACCGCACTGCACCCAGAGAAACTGGCCTAGGGCCGAATTAACCTGGCGAAACCACTGCGGCGATATAGGGTAGGGGTGGTTCTGTAGTTGATAGAGCAAACGTGGGAGGGCCACCATCTTGAAAATGGCCGAGCGACCATAGAGATTCAGGGGCATACGGGACCAGGTTTTCATGTCCAACCAAATCCGGTCCCAAACAGGAATGATATTGCGCTCCCACGAGACTCCAGGGATATCCGTCAGGAAGACCCCAAGATACTTAAGGCCTCCAGTCTCCCCTTGTAGCGCCGATGCCCAGGTACCCAGCTCCGTACCATCCCCCAGAGTCCACAGTGTGGATTTCCGCACATTTAGGTGAAGCCCCGATACCTCCCCAAACACCCGCATAATTTCAAGGACCCTTGGTCCTGACCTATTACGGTCTATGAGGAAGAAGAGCACGTCATCCGCAGAGCGCGATCCTGTCCGTTGGCCCGGCCTCCCATTCGAAGCCCCTCATCTGAACATCTATGCATACCCACGCCGCCAAAGGTTCCATGGCAGGGGCGGACAGGTACGGCGAGAGGGGGCACCCCTGTTGGGTGCCCCGTCCGATAGGAAAGGCGCCGGATACAGCCCCAGCCACTCTCACAGATGCCGTCAAGTCAGTATACAGTAGTTGTATGTACGACAGAAACTGGGGTCCAAGATCCAGCGAGGTAGGAGTGCATTTAGATAAACCCAACTCAACGAGTCAAAGGCTCTGTCTATGTCAGCCAGTAGAAGCGCCGCCTGGGTCCCCGTGGCCCGCATCATCTCCAATGCCACCTGAGCCCACCTAATGTTGTGTCTCGTTGCTCTATTCGGCATAAATCCTGCCTGGTCCGGATGGACCAAGTTAGTGATTAACGGAAGGAGGCGATTGGCGAGGGCCTTCGCCAATATCTTCGCCTCAACATTTAGACGTGAAATGGGTCTATATGATTCATGACGTTCGGGGGGCCTCCCTGGCTTACAAAAAAACACTATTTCAGCGTGCCCCCAATCTGCTGGTAGGCGGCCCGACTCCCTGACCGCATCTAATGCTTCCTTATAATGCGTCCCTAATTGGAGGTGGTATTTCCAAAAGAACTCGCACGGGAACCCGTTAGGTCCCGGGGCTTTCCCTGCATACAATCCTCTGAGGGCCTTTCCTAATTCTTCTGCGGACAAGGAAGCTCAAGGCGGTTTCGCTCCTTGTGGCGGGAGATCCGCAAGAAATTTATCAACCGCGTCCACTGGGAGGGATTCCCTAGGGGCATATTGCGCCGCATAATAGCGCACAAAGCTGTCTGCGATTTCCTCGGGGGCTGATAAGGGATCCCCGGCCTCGTCTCGAAGAGCCGGCAGTGTCTGCGCCTGGAAGGCGCCCTTGCAGAGCCTGTACAGCATCGTGCCAGACTTGTCTCCCCATTGGTAGATTCTGCTCTGCATAGCAAGCCACACCTGACGTGACTCCTCGAGATGTAGAGAGGCAGAGTCTTGCTGCGCCTTCAGCAGCCTCGGCACGTCTCCATCCTCCCCGGTCGCCGTGCACCGCTCCTCCAGGTCGCGGACCCTATCCGCCGCCATCTCCATGCCCTCCCGACGCTTCCTACGAGCTGTCGCACACCAGGCTATGTCTACTCCTCGTAATGTGGGCTTCAGAGCCTCCCAGAGGGTCACATCGTCCGTCTCCGATCCATCATTATCTTCCCAGTAATGGGCTATGGCCTCTCGCATGTGAGACTGGTAGTCATCTTACTGCAGGTGCCAAGTAGAGAGGTGCCATTGAAATGGCTGCCGCCTCTTATCTAGAAGGATATTAATAGTAATGGGGGAGTATATCCGTCGAGTCTACCCTCCCAATCCGAGTGCCGGGGACAAACAGGTAATCTAACCTTGAAAAGGATTTGTGTACCGCAGACACATATGTGTATTCTCGATTATGTGTATGTTGATAGCGCCATGCATCTATCCAGCCCATTCCCCTCACTATGTCATTCAACCTGGTAGGGGTGCTCACCATTTGCCCACCACCTGGTCTGCAGCGATCCACCTGACCATTCATAACATCGTTCCAGTCAACCCGATGACAACCATCACGTCTGGGATTTCGGGCCAGATGGTGAACAGTTTCTCTACAAGTAACCATTGCAGCGGGGGAGGAGCATACACACTTCCAAAAACCACAGGTTCACCTCCAATCATTCCTTTGACAAATACGTATCTGCGTCGAGTGGACGTAAGACACCCTGCGGTGGATCAATATCGCCACTCCCCGGGAGCCCCTAGCAAAGCCGGCGTGGAACACTTGTTGGTACCCATAGCGCTGCAAACGAAGGGTTTTGGTGCCCAGGAGGTGTGTCTCCTGCAGCAGGAGGACATCTGCCTTCTCTTTTTTCCCTTGTCGCACCACAGCGCCCCTCTTGATTTTATCCAGCATACCCCTTACATTCCAGCTCACTAATCATAGCGATGCCCTGGGGAGCTCTGATTCGGGACCTCTAGCCGCCATCTATCGGTTAGAACTTTAATTTCCCCGGTGTCGGGAATTGCATCTGCATACACACCCACAGTAGAGCCTGGTGAACCATCATGCTATAAAGAACTGTCCCAGCCCACACAAACTCTTCCCTCCCCCGCCTCCCAACTCCCTTCCAATCCCCAGCCCAACAACTCCTCAACTTCCAGCCTCCCCCCACCCCTATACCTCAGCAACGTTGAAGTACCTATCGCGGTGCAGGAGTGCTCCGACCTCCAACAGGAGTCCGGAAGACACCTAATCCAATGGATCCCCATAAACTACACACTCAACCCCCAACTCACCCCTTAGGGGCAATAAACGTCTCTGAACTCGAGGAGCGTGCCCGCCAGCCAGATCGTTGCCCCCCCATACCCATCCCCACCCCATCTCAGATTATTTGAAACAGTGCAGCCTCAGATGTAGCTAGTCCCCCATCCCCCAACTATCTCCAGCAAGGGCCAGGAGGTGCCACTCGCCCACCACATATGAATAACTGCAGATAATGTCCTCAGGTCCGTCTCGGTATTTCAAGGATCTGGCTTCCAAATGTTCGGTGTATCCGGTCCCTCATCTAGCTCCTCCTCAGAAGGAGGACTTTTCTTTTTGGATCGGGACCTCCAGTTGCTTGCGCTCCACGATCTCTGGAAAGACTGCCGCGACGCCACTGTTGAGGATGAATCCGAATCATGACCAGGAGGTGTGTGCACTCGGACCCCAACAGTTTTGTCGGTCCAGTGAAACACCTCCTCCTGTGTATTGAAGAAAAGGGTACGAGACCTATACACCACCCGTAATCAGGCCGGGAAGAGCAGGGCAAATTGAATCTTCAGGTCTCGCAGACGCGCCTTGGCCACCGTAAAGGTTTGCCGCTCCTGTTGGACCTGTTTAGTGTAGTCTGGAAATATAAGGATCTTCTGATTGTCGTACATGAGGGGCTCTTTTACACGTGCTTGCAGTAGGATAGTGTCCCGGTCATGGTAGTTGAGGAGCCGAGCTATCACAGGTCTTGGGCGGGCGCCCACCGGAGGTTTCTTGAGCAGCGCCCTATGTGCTCGCTCGATTATGAAGCAGCGGGAGAGGGAGTCCGCCGGCATCCACCCCTCCAGCCACCTGGTCAGGTTAGGCCTCCATGTTATCTTTCTTGCAACTTTCCGGAAAGCCAACAAATCGCAAGTTGTTGCGCCGAGCCCGTCCTTCTGCATCTTCGGCTCGGAGCACCAGGCCCTTTTGGATCCCTTCCATATTGGCCACTTTTTTCTTTAAGGTCGCCATGCCGTCTTCTACCTCTGAGAGTCTGTACTCGGCCTCAGTAATGCGGGTCACAGCATTCCGTAGGTCCTGACGCAAGAGGGTGACGTCAGCCCCCACTGCCCCAGTCTTGGCGTCCAGCATATCTCTGGACTGCGTGATCGCCGCCATAAGGGCCGCATTATCTGGCCCCGATGTTTGGGGGCCCCCGGAGGCTCCGGATCCCCCGCTCGGGCCTGCAAACTTGTCCATAGGCCCCTGTTATGAGGTCCCACCACTATTTCCCTCTCTGGTCAGGGTAGTCTCGGTCTCTCCGTGCATGTCAGTCGGCCTCTTCTGTTCGCCAGAATGGGGGCCACGTCCCAGGATTATCATGTTGGCCGTGTGTTCTAAGTGCGGCCGCAGTCCGACGTCTAAGTCACATCCACACCTCACTGCCTCTAAGCATCCCTGGCCAATGCCAGCCGGCCATCCTTACAGTGCCACGCAATTACTCCGCAGCTGTCACAGAATGGTGCCACAGCCACCAAATGACATGTCCCAGTAGTCCAGTGCCAGTGCGGGGGGGGTGGATGGGGACCGTCAACACTCAGGACCCCCCCACCACCAGAACCCCCACCGTCTCCACCAAGAGATGGCCCCCAACACCAGTCTCCTACAGCTGCGCAGGATGTCAGAGTCTGCACTCCCGGCTATGGGCCCACTGCACCCCCGCTTAGAGGTCTCTGTTGCCGCCAGTCTGGTATTATTATTATTAATATTATGCAATTTGTATCGCGCAAACTAAACCCGAAGGTGTCAAGGCGCCTATCAAAAAAGATCAGAACTAGCAGAGCACCACTACAGGTATGTGCGTACAAAGAGGTGGGTCTTTAGGGCAGATCTAAAAGCTTGGAGAGTGGGGAGAGACCTTACTTCAAGAGGGAGAGCATTCCACCATTTTGGGGCTAGATTGGAAAAAGCCTTACCCCCCATCTAGTCTTCCGGACACGAGGGAAAGAAAGAAGAAGTCTGTTTGAGGAACGGAGGTTCCTGCCAGGATTGTAGTGGGACAAAATAGATCCAACACCAGTAGGGCTGGTTTTAGCTAAAGCCTTATAGACCATACAAATGGACTTAAAAAGGATACGGTCCACAACGGGAAGCCAGTGAAGCTGCTTCCGGGCATCGGTGGCAGAGGCACATCGTGGTAGATCGAGAACAAATCTGGCTGCTGCGTTCTGGACCACCTGCAGGCGCTGTAGCTGACTTTTATTCAGTCCAGCATACAGCGCATTGCAATAGTCCAGACGAGAGCCCAGGAGGGCAACGGCCAATTGCTTTCTTGCCTGAAGGGAAAGATAGTGCCTGATTTTCCTTAGTATATGGATGATCCCCCAACAGGTCGATACAGTCCTGTTGACCTGTTGGCACATGCTAAGGGTAGGATCGATCATAACCCCCAGATTTTTAGCTGAGGAGGTAGGATCGGGGCAGGCACCCAATGAATCCGGCCACCACTCAGCTGACCAGATCTCTTCCTTTCCTCCAAACACCATCACCTCAGTCTTCTCCCCGTTCAGTTTCAATGAATTGTGGATCATCCATTGGCCGACTGCCTCCATGCAAGATCTAAAGTTGGCGGCAGTCGACGTAACTGACTGGGAGAGAGGGACGAGGATCTGGGTGTCATCCGCGTAGGAAACTACCTCCATCCCAAAAGATCTAATAAGTCTGGCAAGGGGGTCACATAGATGTTAAAAAGGGTAGGACTAAGCGCTGACCCTTGAGGGACCCCACATTGCACAGACAGGGATGGAGATAGAAACGGACCCAGCATCACCCTTTGCTCTCTATGATCGAGAAAAGAGGAAAGGAGTCCCAGGGCCGCCCCCCGGACCTCAATCTCCCTCAGTCGAGATGTTAGTACCGAGGGAGATAGGGTATCGAAGGCAGCCGTGAGATCTAAAAGGATCAGGAGGGAGGTCTGTCCCCCATCAACCCATGTGCGGAGGTTATCAAGCACTATGGTGAGGGAAGACTCGGTGCTATGTTCCCTCCTGAATCCGTGCTGGGAAAGATCCAAACAGCCCGAACTCTCCACGAATGCAGCAAGATGTTTATTAAGATGGGCTTCTAGCATCTTCACGGGAGCTGGGAGCAGTGAGATGGGGCAAACGTTTTTTAATACCCCAGGGTCAAGAGAGGGCTTCTTGAGCAGAGGTTTTACCACAGCATTTTTCCATTGCTGGGGAAAAATGCCCTCCTTCATCGCCCTATTCATGATGTCAACCAAAGGGGGGAGGAGGGATTCTCTGCACTGCTTAAGGATCTTTAGCGGACAGACATCTAGGGGAGAACCAGATTTAGTTTTGTTGTGCAGGATCTCGAGATCCTGGCAAGAGAGAGGGGGAAAGGAGTCCAGACCCATGAGCCGGGGTAGATCTACACAATTAGGCTCTAAGACAGCGGGCACCGGAGGTACAGCGGTAGAGGATCTTTGTGACTCCAAGGCAATATAAATGTCCGAAATTTTGGACTGAAAGAAGGAGGCTATCTTGTTGCAAAGTTCCTGAGATGCAACCACAGGGTCTGGGATCTGGAGAGAAGTAAGAGAATCAACAATCCTGAAGAGCTCTCTAGGAGACGAAAGTGAGGATGTGAGGGCCGTAAAGTATTCTTGTTTGGTCTTAACCACTTCCAGCTTGTATCTTTTTAACAGGATCTTATGAGCTTCTCTATCCTTAGGGTCCCAGCTAGAGTGCCATAGGCGCGGCTGTCTCCTTACTTCTTGTCTAAGGAGCCTTAGTTGTTCTGAGAACCAGGGAGCTGAAGGTCTTTTCCTGGCTGAATAGCAAGACCTAGCTGGAGCCAGTTCGTCCAGGGCCTCCGAGATGGTCTTTTCGTATTGTAAGACCGCTGAAGGAGCGTCCATCTCCTGAATAGTGGACAGACTAGATATCCACGGATGGAAAGAGTCTTCCCTGATGTTTTTGAAATTCCTTCGTACTTCCCTTGTACTCGGGACCCTTCTAATAGTGTCCTGGATCGGATGGGTCATATTAAAGGGAACGGCCAAATGGTCCGACCATGAGAGATGGAAGGGGTTGGTAACTGTCAGCTTCTGATCGTTAGAAAAAATTCCATCAAGCGTGTGCCCCGCTCGGTGGGTGGGTCCTTTCAGCAATTGGGTGAGTCCACAGGCTGACATAACTTCCAGTAGGGAGATAGTATCATGGGCCTCCAGC
This sequence comes from Lissotriton vulgaris, assembly GCF_964263255.1. Lineage (NCBI taxonomy): Eukaryota > Metazoa > Chordata > Amphibia > Caudata > Salamandridae > Lissotriton > Lissotriton vulgaris. Next base: position 2,096,082,587 of record NC_141687.1, read on the forward strand.
AACTCTAGGTGAAAATTGAAGTCACCTAGAATAGTAAGATTTTGTCGGCCGAAATAAGGTTCCAAAACCTGCAGCAATTTCAGCCCAAAATCTGCTCTAGGGCCGGGGGGACGATAGAGCAGAATCCCATTGAACGCGGGATCAGAAGATGGTAGTGGCCATCCAGCTCTGTGTCTAGCATGTGTGCCAGGAACCCATGCAGCACCTCAGCCCCCGCGACTCGGTACAGCCGCCAACCCAGGTGCGTCCCTCTCAAATCCTCGGATGACCCATACAGAATACCGGGGTCAAGGGCCCAACAGACGTCACACTCCCTCCTCCGCAGCCCGGAGCGCGAAAATGGCGGTCCACAGTCCAGAAGGATCCACACTCCCCACCACCGGTAAATAACAACTCCACACTCACCCCTCAGGCTGCGTGTCCCGCTGTGCCCAGGACACAGCGCCTTGTGGTGGCTCCACTGGAGAGGAGGAGGTGGGTTGCAGGGGGCGAAGCGCCACTCTGGGCCGAGTCATCAACTGGCGTGCACCGCAACACCGGCCTGCCGCTTCCCTGCTGGATGATCTTTTGGGTCCTCGCACCCGGGGGCAAGTACTTCCACAAGGCCTCACCCGGCCCTCAAGGTCGCCAAACTCCAGGCCCCGGCTCCAGCCGTCGCATAGGCCGCACCGTGTAGAGCCCAATGCCTCCGCTCCACCCAGGGTCGCTGCGCTCAGCTGTCCAGTCGCACTGGCCTCCATACATCTGGTCCGCTTCTCTCCGGCCAGCCGATCTCGCTGCTCCCAGGTCTGGGCCCGCTCCCTTGCGGGGGCCCTCTCTCCGCCGCATTGGGCCGCCAAAATCTAGGTCCCGGCTCCGGATGAACACTCAGGCCGCACTGTTCGGAGCTCCGGATCTCCGCTCCCAGTGCTCGCCCGTCACTCGGACTTGCTGTGCAGGTCAGCGCTGGTCTCCCCGTAAGGAAACCCGTAGTTGGGGCTTTCGGGTACGGGGGAATAGGAAGGATAAATGCAGGATCTCTTATCGGCGGGACGGAGCTGTTTTAAGCCATGTCCGCCATGCTGTCACGCTAAGCCACGTCCCCCCTTTTTAGTTATTTTTAACCATTTGAGCTACGAACTGTTTTTTTATTAAAATCTTCAGATATATTCAGCTAATGATGGATTATGTGGCACATGCAGCAAATACATAAGCATGCGAAAACTGTTGAAGCCGCACAATTGCATAATTCCAGTGACCCCGAAATATAAACTGAGGATATAACACATAACGTAGTGGTTGGGGTTGTCTTTACAATTATTATACAAATGAATACGTTGCTCTGCATGTTACACTTTGTGCTTTACAAGAGGCGCATTATGCCTCTATGCTTCTGTATCCAACATTACAACTACTTGGGGGTACGGTTTAGTGAAACAGGCCGCACAGGAGTCCACCTCCACAAAATGCAGATGGAAGGGAAAAGCATTTCTTACGTCCTCTGTAAATTATACGCTACCTTACAGAGCCCCACAACAACGGCTATCCAAAGAGTTCTGAGGGCGAAACTCATACCATCTCTCAATTATGCACAACAGGCATTCCCAGGAAAACTTGCGAAAGATCTAGAAAAAATCCACTGCACAGTCTATAAAAAGCTATTCCTCTACCCCGCCTGCACCAGGAACAATCTGGTTCGGTTGGAATTCAACCTCAACCAACAAAAACTGGAAGAGAGGGCCTCTCTGAGTAAATACTTCTACCTTACAACAGCGGCACCAGAGAACACAATGAAAGCTGTCATAAAAAGTATTTTCTTATAATCCGCCAATCCCTGGTCCGTCGGTCTCGCCTCTGCTAAAGACATTTTGAAACTTGCAAAAGATGACTGGGACCCCAAGACAGTCAAGTACACTGCTTTCAAAAGCACAATAAAAAAACAAGTACTTTTTTGTTCTCGAATCTTGAACATAGAATCGCTGGCAACAAGAGGATTCCACGAGACCCAGAGCCTCCTACATATAGAGCACAGCTCCAAACTCCACCTTACACAGACTGTCGGGAAACAAGCCTTACATAGGATTTTAGCGTTCAGACTACACCCTCTCCGCCTTAAAGAATTATACCCCACCAGGTCAGCAAGAGTGATCATGAAGTGTCGGCTCTGTAAATATAAACACGAGTCTTTGGCCCACATCCTATTTAGTTCGCTGGCCATGCGCTTAGCTCGCAGAAATTATCGCAGGCCCATCTTGCTACAATTGGGTACTCGAACTGTAAAGGAGGCAGTCCATCAACTTTACACTCTGGACATAGTGAAGCACATGGCTATGTTTGGTAAATTTGTACAATGCATTTGCACAAAGCTGATGGCCACTCCCTGCTAAGTGATCAGCAGGCACTTGTGCGGAGGCCTCCTACTATCTTGTATTACCTGATTAACTTAACAGGAGCATGTCAAATATTTTTTAATAGTTGCTGAGTACAAAGATTTACCTTGATTTTAAAGAGTTTTAGACCTCTTGCTTTTATTACACTGTTTACCTTTTAAATGTAGTGCTCTTCTTTTCTATTGAAATGGTTTTGAGTAACCACGCAAATAAAAATTAATTTATTCTATGCTTCTTTATGATGAATCAAAACCAGGATTAGTGAAAACTCAGATCTCTCCAAGAGATACATCAATCACCAGAGTTAAATAGACATTGTTGTTATGGCCCTAAAATTGCAGGCGCGCATAGCACTCAAAAGTCTTTGCATTTCATCCTGTCGCATATTTCAAAATGTAGCTTAATCCTCCAACCCGGCTCCTCCACAAAAGCAGCATGCTGTGCCCTAGGCCTAGGCAGAGGAAAGCACGCCACATACTGTAACTACACAATGTTACAGTAGGCAGATGAGTAAAACATGCCATATTACTTTTTAGGGTATTTAGTAAAAAATAGCACATAAAAGCACAAAGCACCACTCGCGGGTATTTGATTGTGCTATACCAGAGTAAGGTCACATGGTCAGGCAGAATCTGATGGCTAGCCTGGAATGAACTTCTAGCTGTACACTTATTACCTCATAAGTGTATCACCCTAGGCACCAGTATTTGTTTGCTGGAATCTCCAGCGAAGTTTTGCTTCAACAGTTCAATCAGTGCGTTTTTTGAAAAGATTACTCCATGTACTTCTTAAGTTCAAATCCAAAGGTTGCTTTATTCACTTTGTGTTCATTTCAAAATTCAAGACAATCCGTGTTCCAATGCATTTCGGTGTTTAACCACACCTTCATCAGGGAACGTCTACAATTTAAATAAACAAAATACTTTTTCAGTGCATGTATCAAAACAAACAACATTTCTACGCGCAGTACTGTCTGGTTTTATCTATAGATTAAGTGAACTTCATTCTGTCAAATGTAACCATTATTCGTAAGTGTATCGAATACTCTCTAAGTTTAATGACACTCGGGGTTTGCTACTAAGTTACGCGCTTGTTGTTTGTTACTGTGGGCGCTACCCCTTCACCTTCTACGTGAATAACGGTTAACTCTATGGAGGTAATCCCCGCCAATTCTCACCTCATTCAAAAAGTGAAATTAGCTCATTCTGCTCCTGCGGAGTCGTCCTACTCCGTTCGAAGTTCAAGTAATCTACTCTCACTACGCGTGGTACGCGCATGCGCTGTATGTAGGTAAAACTTTTTTTCTGTGTTCTAACTTTATTGTTCACTACACTGCTAGATCAATTACCGGCTCGTGCGGGCCCATCAATATAACTTTATGCAGTTGTGCTGTGCCTATAACGCAACATTAGGTTCAGATAATGCGATATAACTTAAATGGTACAAGAATTTATCACAAATAACAAGTAAATTCAGTCCTGTCATTCATTCCATTTGGCTTCAGACTGCTGAGGTAATAAATCCAATAGTTTTCTCTTTTTAAGAGGTTTTTCTTGTTCATTGTCCCTTCTTTTTTAGGTACTATTTCCAATACACATGCCCTTAGTTGGTTGATGTTATGATGTTTTTCAACAAAGTGCGTGGCCACTGTTGATTTCGATGATTGTGTCCTTATGTTACTCTTGTGCTCGTTGAGCCGAACTTTAAGCTTTCTTTCCGTGTGGCCTACGTACACGCTGCCACATGGACATTTTAGTAAATACACTATGTTGGTTGTGTCACAAGTAGCGTTCACTCTTAGGGGTATTTTATGTCCTTTCATCGGGTGATTGATGCTTGCACCCTTCATAATGTTGTGGCAGTTTCCACAATTTAAACATGGTTCTGTTCCTTTAAAGGTCAGTTGACTAGATTTTTGTGTTGGTGTTGTTAACAGTTCTCCAATGTTTTTACCCCTGGTGTGAGCAAAGAGTGGTAGCCTGGAATGAAGGCAAGCAGGTCCAGTCTTCCTTCTCAGACAGACAGTCCTTGAAACAGCAGGGTAGTTCTCCTTCTGTAAAATCCACAGGTCCACAAGCGTTCTGATGGGTGGTTCTGGAGATCCAATATTTATAAATGGTACCAGCATTTGTGAGGGGGAGAGCCCATTCCTACTCCCACATCTCTTGTCAGGCTCCTGTTGCAGATAGTTTCTAGGCCCGTGTAATGAGTTTATTAACTTAGGGGGCCATTACGATGGTGATGAATCTGCCACCGGCAGACTGCCATTGGTGTATCACCGCCATCACAAAGTATTTTTCTGCCTGCCAGATTATGATGGCGGGTGGTGTTTATGGTGGACGCAAAGTCCGTCCGCCACAGGTCCACCACAGGCAATCATTATCATTGCCTGGCGGACCCACCGAGCATCTCTAAAATGGTGGAGGTGCCTAGCAGGCACCATCCGCCAGATTAGGATGCTGCATACCCGCCAGCCTGGATATGGTGGCTCAACTGGCTCAACTGCCATTCACAGGCTCGCGGGCAGGTACTTTGGGGGCCTGTAGCAGGCCACCCTCCAGCAGGTGCCTTTGAGTTTTGTACTTGGTGGGTACCATAGGGGCCCCCCAACATTTCCCTCAGGGAAATGCAAAAGTTGTATTTTTACCATAGCTGCGGGTGCTGCAGCCAGCAACCTACTCCGTAATGGTAAAAACGCACAATGCGACCGCCAAATACTCAGTCTTGAAAGTCGGGAGTGTTAGACCAAGTGAGGCTGGTTCTTCGTAAAAGCGAATGTATGCTTAAATAATACAGAAGAATTCGGACTATATGCTTAATTCATATAGAAGAAATATTTATCTGTTAAAAGAGACTAGAGGAGAAGTTTATCTTTTTGGCTGCTGCTTGAAAAATTCTGATGTGCAACAATACTGTCCTGAGGATGGTCTCAAGGATCTTTTAGACCAATGAGAAACCGAAACGTCGACGTACAAACACCGTTTTGCTTATATTTGTATGCTGATTATACAGAATGCAAACCAGTTGAAATGTTTTGTTTGATTTCTTCAAATATGGTGTTTTGGTTTTCCATATGAATTCAAAGTAAAGGGTGTTTCGTATACTACGGGTAAATGAATAGATAATTCCAGTAGTATGCCCGTTGCCAGATTGTGATTTGTATTGAAAAGCCTTTTGAATAAAATAACCCTTTACATAATCAAATGTTTATGAAGGAATTCCCTGTATGAACCAATTAATGATCATTGTTGTGACAATTTTACAAACAACAAATGGTGCTAAATGATTCCTCTAGAGACAATGATGTTTTGTGATTGATTATACCCAGTACCAATGGGATTATTGGGTCGCTGTATTGCATTTAAGATTGGTACCTAGTAAAGCCTCTCAAACCTAGAAATATATATTTATATATATTCACGGAAAAAAACAAAAGTTACAGGGATAGTATAATTAGGTTCATATTTTACCCACACAAAACCTTGGAAATTAAGAAACTATGACTCGTAGCCTGAAGTTACTTAACCCCTTCTGTGCTCATGACGGATCTGCTCCGTCATGAGCCTCGGTTGAGCTGTGCTCATGACGGAGCGGTTCCGTCATGGCGCGCTCGGCGCGCCTGCGCAGCGCAAATTTCACGCCTGTGCGGCGCGTTCCATTGAGCGGGCGCGTTCGTGACGCAACGGCTCCGTCACGAGCATAGCTCAACCGCGGCTCGTGACGGAGCGGCTCCGTCACGAGCATGCGAGCGCTGCTCGACCCCCCGCCCCCTTAGCGCTGCGGCGGAATTCCCGCCGCAGCGAAGGGTTTAAAGGCACAAGTTATAGTTTCTTCAGAGAGGTATAGCTGTCATTGTAACTATGCCTGCTGAATTTCTATGGTTTTCTGTAGGTAAAATGTGAACCTAACTATAATGTCCCTGTAACCTTTGTTTTTTAGTGACTTTCTATGCTTTTTATAAGTGTAAAGTAATATATAGTTACCATACGTTAATCCAACCACCCCTGTGCACAGCCTGATCTCTGCCAAGCCCTGAAGCCAACCCCATCGAATGCAGCCAACCCCACACTTCATATTGCCTTTTGCCATGTGCGAAGGGGGGTTTGGTGTGTGAGTGAAAAAAGTTATGGGCAAATTCTTGCCGATGAGGGGGGTCCCTCCATCTTTAATATGGGGTCAGGATACCTGTATCCTGACCCCTTCTGTTATTTTTCACTTTTCACCCCCCCCATCCCAGGTTGACTGAGAAACAAAATGTCTGTCACAATTTTCCTGTTAGGTTGCGGAAAGCCAATCAGGGCATTGCTTTTGACTTTTGATCCGCTGCTCCCTGTAAGCGGATCCACAAAGGATTTGTGTCCTTATATTCACTCATTTCTTTTTCCTTTAAAAACTCTGAAACTACTTAATAGATTTACAGAAATTACAAAAGGGACTTTTACTGGACCAAGAACTAGCTTTCTGCTAAATTTGGGGTAAATCCGTTCAGCAGTTCAGGCTGTAGTCATGTTCAAATGTCACAAAATCCCCATTGATATTGCATGGGGAAAAACTGTTTTGGGACTCCCCTCTTTTCTTGGCCTCTGCTTCATGAATCATGCTGAAAGTTTCCGGACAATAGCAGAACTAACTGGCATCCTAATTTTGAAAAAATCATCAAGATTAGTCAAACAGCACTAGTTATTAGCACAACAAAGAACGCTTAGTCTATGGGAAGGTTGGTCCTAACTGTAACTACCTACTGGCTATATATATTACCTACTGGCGGTCGCCAGTAGGTAGTTATAGTTAGGACCTACTTTCCATAGGAAATCCACAACATTCTAGGGAGGCGCCACGGGGCGCACAGCGGGATGGCTGCCTGAACGACAGCTCCGCACTGAGGCAAGGAGGGGAAAACAGAATACTAAGGCCCCGGGAGACCGGTGATCACTTCAGGAAAGATTAAAGGGCGTACTCCTTTCTGTGGCGAGGAACGAATATAGCAGTAATTGGTGCCTGGGCTGACCACGTCTTCATAGTGGATTCCCTAACACAGCGTTCCTGAGATTTTTGCATAGCGTACCCGAAGAAATACGCACTGCTGACTGCTGACTTGCCGTAATTGAAACGCCCTGTGATCGTTTGCTGGAACAGACATTGGTGCATTGGGAGAGTGAACAAGACAACATACTACTCACCTGAATTTTGTGAAAGGTTCCTCACCACCAATTGACACAACAACATACTTATAACAAGTGGTAGACAGACGGGTAACCACCCAGGGAATACCGTGAGCAACTAACAAGGCAAGTAACACCTCGGCCTAGTGTGCGAGTTCCACCACTGAGTGCGGTGAAGGGACCTACTCCACGTGGCTTCACATCCATTACCTGAAATGGGTAAGCCGGATAAACAACAGCCGAAGCTGACCTTTGAATCGTGGAGGACGAACCGCGGCAACGCAGCACACTCAGATACGGAAACGGAGGGGGACGCGGCCACGGAAAGCAACATGGAAAGTATTCTGAAAGCAATAAAGACCAACCTGCAGGATATAAATGGCAAGCTAGATCATCTCACGTGTAGAGTGGACAATATGGCTGCAAAAATAGCCAAACAGGGCAAACGCCTAGATGCTGTGGAGACCCGTATATCGGCGGTCGAAGATAAAACGCACACAAGTACCGGGAAATGTGAAGGTATGGAAAAAGTCCTAGAGGTGATTAAAGCAAAGGCTGAGGATTTGAAGGCTAGATCCAGTCGGAATAATGTACGCATAGCGGGTGCGCCAGAATCAACCAAAACAAGTCGTATGGAAACTTATGTGGAGGAACTTTGTAAGACAACTTTCGGAGAGGAACATTTGTCGTCACTGTTCATAGTGGAGCGTGCACATAGGTCGCTAGCACCCCGACCACCACCAGGAGCTCCACCTTGGTCAATAGTGGCTAGAATATTAAACTACCGAGACCACGACAGCATACTACGATTGTTGCGTGAGAAAAAACACGTTTCATACCAGGGAAATCAACTAGAATTTTACCCAGATTATACCATGGCTGTACAACAAGCTCCAAGTAAATGACTGGGTGGACTGCGGAGGATTAAGTCAATGACCTGGCAAAATTACCAGACTGATGTTTGTGATCCAGGAACAATGTGTGTATTGCATGGCATAAATATAAACACAGTCGATTAAGTTGTGCGGTCATAAAGGGGGTTAAAAGCAGTATTGCAAGAAATGGCAATGTCAAGCTTCCCTCAACCTCAACGGTATAAGTCATTACTACTTACTTTAGAACAAGTGATGTTATAAGATAAAGACATATATGATGACGCACGCTCTATGGTTGTTGAATGGCAAAATGGTTACTATGTGGATATTTGCACTATAGATGGAGTTAGCATTACTGATGGTATTGTTCAGGATGATAAGTTCTGCATATGTTATTATGGTCTGTCCACATCCATTAGAGTGGATGGTGTAGTGTGCCCTAGGCGGACCTCTATGTGGGGGGTGAACCCCATCATGTGTTTGGTTTTGATAAACGTTCACAATGGGGTATGGCTTTGGCAAAATTGGGTTGATGAAGTGGGAGGGGTGAGTTTATATTGGGGGTTAGTTGAGTTCACAGGATCTGACCACTTGAGATGCATTGCTGAAATCCAACAAATATGTATATCTAAATTGGGACTCTGGCGCTGGGATGTTCAGTATTTGACGGTGGGGGGGGGGCAATAATCATGATATCATGTGGCAAATACTCACACACCAATGATAGATAGACAACATAGTGCAACAGGAAATGCGGAACTTAATCTGATTTCATGAAACATAAGAGATTTTGCAAATCCCAAAATAATTAGGCAGGTATTTGCCGGTTTTAACAGATGGCAAATAGACATCGCGCTATTACAGGAAACTCACATAGCTCCAAATGCAAAATACAGCATAGGCACTAGATGGGCCGAATCAGCTCATCATGCCACTTACTCAACACACTCACGATGGGTCACGATATTAGTAAAGAAAGGCACCAACTTCGCTAAGGAACGTCTGGTAGTGGACAAACTTGGCAGGTATATCATGCTAATGGGGAAGGTACGGGGACAGCGGGTGACAATCGTTAATACACACACGGACCCAACATAGATGCCCCAGACTTCTTTCACGAAGTTTGGCAGCATCTACATGATGAGCTAGATAGCACCATCATTTGGGGAGGTGATCTGAACCTCACGCTAAATGATATTTTGGACAGATCAGGGCCGACTACAGAGCCACATAGAAAAGCTAGAACTAAAATTTTGGATATAATGGCTGACATGCAATTACATGACATATGGAGGCTCAGACACCCGTCCTCTAAAGAGGCAACACACTCCTCAGCGTCATTTGGTAGCTGGTCCCGTATTGATTATTGGATTGGCTCAGACACAACCCTGCTATGGACAGATAAGATTAAACACATGCCTAAGACGCTTTCATATCATAATCCTATACTGTTATCACTCCAAATTCCACACTACACGCCACCCCCATATTGTTGAAGGTTCAACGCCAAGGCCCTTACTGACTCGATCTATGCAGACACCATCGCTAAAGCGATCACTGACTAATTTCAACTTAATGCACCATCCACACAAGATCCATGTCTTCTTTGGGAGGCTTTTAAGGCCACCTTAAGAGCAGTGTGCATTAGCACAAACGCTGGGATACTTAAAGATATCCGCTGGGATATCCGCTGATATACTTAAAGATATCCGCAGCTGGCCCGTTGCGAATCACAGCTGAAATCACTTGAAAGGAAACACGAACATACGCTAGATCAGTCCATACTGGGGGAATTGAGACAAGTTTTAACAAAGCACCAATCATTTGCCAATGATGAACTTAAGTATATCAATAAACGTCCTACAGCTTGAGCTTTCGGACAAGGCGGTAGACCAGGGAAAGTGTTGGCATCTAAAATATGTGAAGGCCGCTGCTTCCAAACAGCATTGCAGATACTGAGCGTGAGTGGCACCATGTGCTCAGACACACCGGGCATTCTGGAGGAGTTTGTACATACCTATGGCAAGTTGTATAAATCACATTCCACAGCACCGCCAAAGGAGGTGATGTAATACTTGGAGGATGTCGCCATTGCGTGGCTCTCAGATGCGCAACGGGCCTACCTGGCACAACCTATAATGGTAGAAGAAGTCACGGAGATTATCAAATCGTTGCCCAATGGCAAAGCCCCCAGACCAGACGGGTTCACGGGAGAGTTCTACAAAGCCTATGTTGACCTCCTAGCTCCACACCTGGTCGAGATGTACGGGGATGCCTTTGAGAAATCAGAATTACCGCCAACGCTGCGGGAGGCCGTGGTGATAGCATTACTGAAACCTGCCAATGACCCAGACTTATGCGATTTGTACAAACCTTTATCATTAATCAACGTAGATTCTAAAATCTTAGCCAAATTACTAGCATGTAGGTTGCAGCCTGGTCCAGACAAATTTGGTTCTACCGGACCAATCAGGTTTCATACCAACTAGAGCTACTACACATAATACCAGGACACTGTTCGCAATCTCCCATTATCTGATACCTAATACTAAGGCAGTGGCAGTCATGTTAGATGCCGCAAAGCCGTTTGACTCCATTGAGTGGTCATATTTATTGACAGTGCTTCAGAGGATGGTTTTCCCCCCATGTTCATCCAATGGGTAAAATTGCTCTACATGCGCCCAACAGCTAAAATTCGAGTTAACGGCTACATGTCAGACCCAATATATATAGCGCGGGGGACAAGATAAGGATGCCCTCTGTCTCCTTTTCTATACGCCCTTGCACTCGAACCGATAGTGAGCAAAGTCCATCAAACTCATAAACACTCTGCCCTGCAATTCCCAAGCCGGCCGCTGCACACATCGCTATATGCAGATGATATGCTGCTATACGTACGAGATCCCGAACAAAACCGGGCTCCACTCCTTCATGAATATATCAAAATTGGTAAGGCACTTCGGACTCCAGATACACTTGTCAAAATTCTCCATCATACCACTGACAGACACCACATTACCGCATACTACAGAGTTCCCCCTCGAGTGGCAGGAAGACCCTATAAAATACCTGGGGGTATGGTACCACAGAGACCCTGAAATTGTCATAAGGACAAACTACGGGAGAGTACTGTCTTCCCTGGATGAGAAAATCAATCGCTGGATACAACTACCATTATCGCTAGCAGACAGGATTGCTATTGTTAAAATAGTCGTTCTTCCTAAACTTCTCTATTTGTTTAACAACATTCGGATACCCCCCACGCGTGAGGTATTCAAACGAATAACATCGGCGGTAATGAGATTGATTTGGGCGGGCAAACAGGTGCGTGTAGAGCTATGCACCCTAACCTTGCCGTACTCCAGAGGTGGATTGTATGTACCTGACTTTCTCCTTTATTATCTCTGTGCTCAGGCACAATATGCTACATACTGGTATCATCCAGTCCCATACCTGGCACACACGGCGGTAGAAGAGGGGGATTCTTCACCTATTCCGTTAACATCTATCATAACACATGACCCGCCTCCATTACATGCCAAAGATATTAATACTGTAGACACAACTAACAAGGCATGGCGGAAACTAGGACAGCTGGTGGATAAATTCACCTACCACAGATTGCAGGGTGCAATTAAGAAACTCTACCCCAGTTTCACTGCTGAGCCACTGCAACTAGAAATGCTGCAACTCATTGTGTCCTCACCAAACACTAAGCATTTAGTTTCACGACTATATACTGCGGCGCAGTCAGAGTTGAGGTACACAACTGACAAGGCTCGTGAGCGGTTGGATAAAGTGCTGGACGACCCACTCACAGAGGAGGAATGGCAAACCACATGTACCCTGATGCCAATGTTAACCCCCAATGTCAATTTACGAATTCTACATTTTAAGTATATACACCAAACACATTACACACCTGTGAAACTGTACAATTATGGCCTTTGAACAGAAACGAGTTGTAAACGATGTGGTACAAATATGGCGGACTTCATACACCTTGCTTGCAGTTGTGTGAAAATACAAAATTATTGGGCAGAGGTCACCTCTTTTCTAACAGAAATAGTGGGGGCTGATATTATATGCAATGTTCGGACCTGTCTGCTGGGTATAATGGCAAATGTACGAGCCATGAAGCGAAAATTTTGCATGATTGCACTTCTACTTGCTAAGAGATAAGGGTCTCCTTATGCTGGGAGAGTAAACTGGCGCCAACCCGGAAACAATGGATTTTTGACATGGCTTACTGTCGAGATACATTACACAGGTATGAACAAGAGTTGCCAGCTCGATCACGTCCTAAGGATTTTTGGAGTATCTCACGACATATTTAAATGTACATCCATCTGACTAATGACATTATGGTTGGTTGTTATACCCTCTCTGTTATTGCTGGGTATTATAGTGTATGGGTCTCTAACGCATGTTTTATGGATGAAGAATGCGTTAGTGTAAAGGTCCGATATGTTACTTGTGGTTATATATTTGAAAATTCAATAAAAAGAATAAAAAAAAGTCCACAACATTCTATTTGGAATAACTTTGGCGCTAGTGGACGATTCTTCGCGAATTTCTGAAAGTTTGGGGGCGATTTGTCAAGTGGGTGCAGAGAAAAAAGGGAGGTCCCAAAACATGTTTTCCCCATGCAATTTTCGATAGGGACCTTTAGCCAGGGCTACAGCCCGAACGGCTGAACGGAATTACACCAAATTTGGCAGAGAGGTAGAGTTCGGTTTGTGCTTTTTGTTAAATGGTCTAAATTCGTTCAGTAGTTTCTGAGAAAATTACAAGTGAAATCATAGCGATATCTAGAGACTGAGTACGGCACGCGTATGGAAATCCGTTCAATTACGAGCACGAGCTGCATGCTAATTGGTTGTCAACTGTTTGTCAACACTCCAAACCATGCAGTGCTGGCAGCCATCTTGTTTGTCGCTAAAACCGAGTCACAAGAAAACAGGAAAAGAGAGCTGAGAAATAAGGAAAGGGGGCAGGGTAGAAACATCCTGACCCTCTGGGCTTGCTCAGGGGGTCGTACATTGATCTTAAGCTAAATTTTTATTTTTTTTTTAAATAAAAAATCGGGGTTAGGCGTATGGTGTACGTTCGCGGTGGAAAAGAGAGATCAAAAATAGAAGTCTGTTTTATTCATAAAGTCCCGGGGGGCAAATTTTGGGGGCAATTATTTTCATAGTGGGGGGCTTGCAGGTGCCCCGAGCACCGGGGAACGCCACCCCTCTGTGGTTTTAATTTGAAGTATGCGGGGGGTTATGGTTCACTTCCCCTCAGTCTCCTGAGCACTGGGGAACGCCACCCCTCTGTGGTTTTTACTTGAAGTATGCAGGGGGTTACGGTCCTCTTCCCTTCAGTCTCGGGGACCGTCACCCTGACGAGGCTTTTTTGTAAAAAAAAAAGAATTTTTAAAGTGTGTTTTCTGCTCTCTCTCTCTCTCTCTCCCCATACACATCGCGGGGAGCGCCACCATCCTGGGGCAGTAATATGTAAAATGACCTGCACTCCCTGGGGTTTTTTAATGTTGGGAGGGGGTCATGTTGCCCCCCTCCTGGAACTCTTGGTGGCCCTGGGGCCCACCATCTCCCAGGGTCCGTTCTTGCAGTGTCTCGGGGTGCGTACTTCTGGGACACTGCTGTTTGGTATGGTAGGGCGGTACAGTCGCCACTTTTATTTTACCACAGGAAACCGTTTTCCTATTTGAAAAAGAGAGCAAGTTAATCTGTTCTCTCTTTCAAGAAAGCAGATTGTTTTTCGAAAAATAGAGCAGTGTATAAGGTGATATCTCTGATAAAGCAATGCAGGCTCACGGAGGACGCAGGGAGCCGTCTACGATCGTGGGGGCATTGGGGCTAAAAAAAAAATATCTATATTTTTAAGAACTAACTTTACTGGTCAAAAAAGAGCTATATTTCTATGATAGTATGTAAAACTTTCCTTTTTTGTGTGTACCAGTTGTACTCTGCGCAATTGCAGCCTCGTTTCCAAGCCCATGTTTCTTTTTTATCTTAAAGTTTGCCAAGCAAATCTGTCCTCGTTTCAGGTATTCAATTTGCCGCTGTCTTCTCCCGGGCCGTGTGTGTCATCCGTTGCTATACTTTTGTAATATATTAATAAACATATTGTATCTATGTTTATTTGAAATGTAGTGTCGAGGCGCCAAACTTTGATTACAGAATCCGTCCAACGCCATTTTAGTAGTTTTTCTCCATTATTTTTATTATACCTGTTGCTTTCATTTTACTCTCCGCTTATCTTCTCTAAGATCCATGAGATTTTCTAGCACAGACAACACAGTGTTTGTCCTTGGCCTCCGATCTTATGACTTGGTCACGCGTATACCTAAAAACTGATTTGATGGTCGAAGCCAGAGCCATTACAACGCGTGTTCGACAACACAAAGATATTATTAAGATTATGTGTTTGTCATGCGTGGTAAAAGCATGTGTGGTAAAGCCATATGCGTGCTAATGGCTTTGTGGTGACGATCACGCGTGGTTATGACCGTGTTGTAATGGCTGTTTCCCCCCAGGACATTGCAGGAACCGGGTCTGGGCGTGGTGGAATTCAGGGTACCAGGCGGAGGGCATGCATCCCCTCTTATACAATATAGAAATTTTTGTGGGGTGATTGTTTCCGTGCTTTGAGGGGCGTCATTGAGGCCCACACTTAATTTTGTAGGGTGGGGGGTTTGCATGGGAAAATGTCGCAAAAGGTTTGTAAATGTGGTACACATTGTTTCGCATTAGTTTGATTTCTTTAGTTTGTTGTAGTGTACCCAGAGAAAATATAAGTCAGTACTTTTCAATCTTACTCTTGAACATCTTACTATAATACTTCAACATTAGAAATATTATTTTTATTGTGGAACGTCAACCGCCCCACAAAAAAAAGAAGTATGTGCTTTTTTTATTAACTTTTATTAAAAGAATAACTGTAAACGAAACTTACTGATAACTATATTATAAAGAACTAGAAAACTAACTTTAAAAAACAATATTATAAACAAATTGTGATGTGGACTCCAAAGGACGTTGGATTGGTAATCTGCAAAATAAAAATTAAAATTAGAGTTTAGAATTAGGTAGATGTGAGTAAATGAGATGAAGCATTACAAGTCAAGGTAACAGTACGATTTTACGTGTGCAGTGTGCCTGGTACATTTTACTTCTGTTATAGTGCTGCGTTCAAGTGGTGTCTATATGGAAGTGCCTACTGCGTCACTGACAGAAAAGTGGCACAACAGCATTGTAAATACGCCGACTTATTTCTAATGCATTGTAATGAAGGCATTGTATATCTAGGCCTCTGTGCTTACCGTTGTATAAACACTGCGGCCAAACACTGCGGCCAGTGGAATTCACAACTTCACTTTAGCTGTTGTTCTACAAGTCAAAGCAGACAGCAGTGTCTATAAGTTTAAAAGAGAAAGAGAAATGTCACAGAGAGTGAGAGAGAGAAAGAAAGAGAGAGAAAACAACATTAAAACTGTTTTGCATAGTCTGGAGTTGAGATTTTGTTTGGAAAAGTTAGACGTAGATTTACAAGCTGCTTGCGTCACTTTTCCCATGTTAAAAGTGATACAAAAGTGGTGTAATAAGCTTGTACATTTGTTTGTCAGACTGTTGTAACCTATCTGTTGTCAGTGCTTGGAGGTAATTATACATTTTAGACAGTGAAGCTGCTGCACACTACCCACTGTCTCCTTTCACAAATGAAGGTAACACTACAGCTTTACGTGTGCTGTGTGCCTAGTACATTTCAGTTCTGTTATAGTGCCATGATCAAGTGGTGTCTATATGGAAGTGCCTACTACGTTACTGACACAAAAGAGGCAGAACGGGATTGTAAATATGCCAACTTATTTCTAATATATTGTATCTAGCAGCCCGCCCCTGCGTTGCCCGGGGCAGAAGGGGGTTGGGGGCAGCATTTTAGGCTTGCATGCACCTTACCTTAGCGTTTGCTCCTAGTCGCACAAACACAGGCCCCCGCTCCAGTCCGCCTCACTTCACCACCCCCCACTACTCTCACTTAAATGTCTGCACCAAATGTGAAATCCGTTTTAAAACCTATCATTTATTTTGCTATCCCGCTCCAGTCCACCTCACTTCACCGCCCCCCACTACACTAAGCCAGTCTACACGCCCCGCTGCAGTCCACTATCCCGCTCCATTCTTCCTCACTTACCGCTCCTCCCCCCAACTTCACCGCTCCTCCCCGCGTTTCACATACCTCATGGCGCTGCAGTCTTGCTACGTTCTACACTCCTCCATACACTGTTGTCCTCCATTCCGCTCCAATCCGCCTTACTTCACCTCTCTTCCCAGCGGTTCACGTACCTCATTCCCTCCAGTCTAGCTAAGTTTTCCGCTCCTCCCCGCGCTGTTGTCCGCTCCTCCTCAGGTTCCTGTCCTCCGATGATGTCTGCACGCACGTTGTTAGCACACACGGCCGGCGCTACTTCTTAGGGACTACTTTTTTTTATTGTTTATTTTTTAAATACCGTTTATTTTTATTTTTTTTATAGCCTATGTCCATCTACTGGACCCCCCCTTTCCAACGCTGTATTGGCTGTTGCGATTGGTGGTGTACTTTTCGAGTTTACCTGGCTCAAAGGACACAGTTCTCTCTTTATATTAGTAGTATGGATGAAGGCATTGTATATCTCGGCCTCTGTGCTTACCATTGTATAAACACTGTGGCCACCAGAGTTCACAACTTGACTTGAACTGTTGTTCTAGATGTGAAAGCAGACAGCAGTGTCTATAAGTTTAAAAGAGAAAGAGAAATTATATCACAGAGATTGAGAGAGAGAAAGAAAGAGAGAGAAAATAACTTTAAAACTGTCTCGCAGAGTCTGGAGTTGAGATTTTTTTTAAAGTTAGACGTAGATTTACAAGCTGCTTGCGTCACTTTTCCCATGTTAAAAGTGATACAAAAGTGGCATATTAAGCTTGTAGATCTGTTTATCAGACTGCTGTAACCTCACTGTTGTCCGTGCTCGTAGGTAATTATACATTTTAGACAGTGAAGCTGCTGCACACTGCCCACAGTCTCCTTTCATAAATGAAGGTAACACTAAAGTTTTACGTGTTCAGTGTGCCTAGTACATTTCAGTTCTGTTATAGTGCAGTGATGAAGTGGTGTCTATATGGAAGTTCCTACTGCGTTACTGACACAAAAGTGGCTCAACGGGATTGTAAATATACTGACCTATTTCTAATGCATTGTAATGAAGGCAGTGTATATTTAGGCCTCTGTGCTTACCGTTGTATAAACACTGCAGCCAAACAACGCGGCCAGTGGAATTCACAACTTAAAGACACCTTTGCTTCTACACGTGAAAGCAGACAGAATTTTCTATAGGTTTAAAAGAGAAAGAGAAAATATGTCACAGAGAGTAAGAGAAAGAAAGAGAGAGAAAACAACATTAAAACTGTCTCGCGAAGTCTGGAGTTTTTTTCTTGAAAAGTCAGACGTAGATTTACAAGCTGCTTACGTAAATTTTCCCATGTTAAAAGTGTTACAAAAGTGGCGTAATAAGCTTGTAGTTCTGTTTGTCAGACTGTTGTAACCTATCTGTTGTCAGTGCTCGGAGGTAATTATACATTTTAGACAGTGAAGCTGCTGCTTACTACCCACTGTCTCCTTTCACAAATGAAGGTAACACTACAGTTTTACGTGTGCTGTGTGCCTAGTACATTTCAGTTCGGTTATAGTGCTGCGATCAAGTGGTGTCTATATGGAAGTGCCTACTGCATTACTGACACAAAAGTGGCAGAACGGGATTGTAAATATGCTTACTTATTTCTAATGCATTGTAATGCAGGCATTGTACATCTAGGCCTCTGAGCTTACCGTTGTATAAACACTGCGGCCACCGGAGTTCACAACTTGACTTGAGCTGTTGTTTTAGATGTGAAAGCAGACAGCAGTGTCTATAAGTTTAAAAGAGAAAGAGAAATGATGTCACAGAGAGTGAGAGAGAGAAATAAAGAGAGAGAAAACAACATTAACACTGTCTCGCAGAGTCTGGAGTTGAGATTTGTTTTTTTAAAGTTCGACGTAGATTTACAAGCTGCTTGCGTCACTTTTCCCAGGTTAAAAGTGATACAAAAGTGGCATAATAAGCTTGTAGATCTGTTTGTCAGACTATTGTAACCTATCTGTTGTCAGTGTTCGGAGGTAATTATACATTTTAGACAGTGAAGCTGCTGCACACTATCCACCGTCTCCTTTCAGAAATGAAGGTGTCACTACAGTTTTACGTGTGCTGTGTGCCTAGTACATTTCAGTTCTGTTATAGTGCCGCGATCAAGTGGTGTCTATACAGAAGTGCCTACTGCGTTACTGACACAAAAGTTGCAGAACGGGATTGTAAATATGCCGACTTATTACTAATGCATTGTAATGAAGGCATTGTCTATCTAGGCCTCTGTGCTTACCGTTGTATTGACACGGCGGCCAAACACTGCTGCCAGTGGAATTCACAACTTCACTTTAGCTGTTGTTCTACAAGTCAAAGCAGACAGCAGTGTCTATAAGTTTAAAAGAGAAAGAGAAATGTCACAGAGAGTGAGAGAGAGAAAGAGAGAGAAAACAACATTAAAACTGTTTTGCAGAGTCTGGAGTTGAGATTCTATTTGGAAAAGTTAGACGTAGATTTACAAGCTGCTTGCGTCACTTTTCCCATGTTAAAAGTGATACAAAAGTGGTGTAATAAGCTTGTGCATTTGTTTGTCAGACTATTGTAACCTATCTGTTGTCAGTGCTTGGAGGTAATTATACATTTTAGATAGTGAAGCTGCTGCACACTACCCACTGTCTCCTTTCACAAATGAAGGTAACACTACAGTTTTACGTGTGCTGTGTGCCTAGTACATTTCAGTTCTGTTATAGTGCCATGATCAAGTGGTGTCTATATGGAAGTGCCTACTATGTTACTGACACAAAAGAGGCAGAACGGGATTGTAAATATGCCAACTTATTTCTAATATATTGTAACTAGCAGCCCGCCCCTGCGTTGCCTGGGGCAGAAAGGGGCTGGGGGCAGCATTTTAGGCTTGCGTGCACCTTACCTTAGCGCTTGCTCCCAGTCGTACAAACACAGGCCCCTGCTCCAGTCCGCCTCACTTCACCACCCCCCACTACTCTCACTTAAATGTCTGCACCAAATGTGAAATCCGTTTTAAAACCTATCATTTATTTTGCTATCCCGCTCCAGTCCACCTCACTTCAACGCCCCCCACTACACTAAGCCAGTCTACACGCCCCGCTGCAGTCCGCTATCCCGCTCCATTCTTCCTCACTTACCGCTCCTCCCCCCAACTTCACCGCTCCTCCCCGCGTTTCACATACCTCATGGCGCTGCAGTCTTGCTACGTTCTACACTCCTCCATACACTGTTGTCCTCCATTCCGCTCCTGTCCGCCTTACTTCACCTCTCTTCCCAGCGGTTCACGTACCTCATTCCCTCCAGTCTGGCTAAGTTTTCCGCTCCTCCCCGCGCTGTTGTCCGCTCCTCCTCAGGTTCCTGTCCTCCGATGATGTCTGCACGCACGTTGTTAGCACACACGGCCGGCGCTACTTCTTAGGGACTACTTTTTTTTATTGTTTATTTTTTAAATAACGTTTATTTTTATTTTTTTTATAGCCTATGTCCATCTACTGGACCCCCCCTTTCCAACGCTGTATTGGCTGTTGCGATTGGTGGTGTACTTTTAGAGTTTACCTGGCTCAAAGGACACAGTTCTCTCTTTATAATAGTAGTATAGATGAAGGCATTGTATATCTCGGCCTCTGTGCTTACCATTGTATAAACACTGTGGCCACCGGAGTTCACAACTTGACTTGAACTGTTGTTCTAGATGTGAAAGCAGACAGCAGTATCTATAAGTTTAAAAGAGAAAGAGAAATTATGTCACAGAGATTGAGAGAGAGAAAGAAAGAGAGAGAAAATAACTTTAAAACTGTCTCGCAGAGTCTGGAGTTGAGATTTTTTTTAAAGTTAGACGTAGATTTACAAGCTGCTTGCGTCACTTTTCCCATGTTAAAAGTGATACAAAAGTGGCATATTAAGCTTGTAGATCTGTTTGTCAGACTGTTGTAACCTCACTGTTGTCCGTGCTCGTAGGTAATTATACATTTTAGACAGTGAAGCTGCTGCACACTGCCCACTGTCTCCTTTCATAAATGAAGGTAACACTACAGTTTTACGTGTTCAGTGTGCCTAGTACATTTCAGTTCTGTTATAGTGCCGTGATGAAGTGGTGTCTATATGGAAGTTCCTACTGCGTTACTGACACAAAAATGGCTCAACGGGATTGTAAATATACCGACCTATTTCTAATGCATTGTAATGAAGGCAGTGTATATTTAGGCCTCTGTGCTTACCGTTGTATAAACACTGCAGCCAAACAACGCGGCCAGTGGAATTCACAACTTAAAGACACCTTTGCTTCTACACGTGAAAGCAGACAGAATTTTCTATAAGTTTAAAAGAGAAAGAGAAAATATGTCACAGTGAGTAAGAGAAAGAAAGAGAGAGAAAACAACATTAAAACTGTCTCGCGAAGTCTGGAGTTTTTTTCTTGAAAAGTCAGATGTAGATTTACAAGCTGCTTACGTAAATTTTCCCATGTTAAAAGTGTTACAAAAGTGGCGTAATAAGCTTGTAGTTCTGTTTGTCAGACTGTTGTAACCTATCTGTTGTCAGTGCTCGGAGGTAATTATACATTTTAGACAGTGAAGCTGCTGCTTACTACCCACTGTCTCCTTTCACAAATGAAGGTAACACTACAGTTTTACGTGTGCTGTGTGCCTTGTACATTTCAGTTCGGTTATAGTGCTGCGATCAAGTGGTGTCTATATGGAAGTGCCTACTGCATTACTGACACAAAAGTGGAAGAACGGGATTGTAAATATGCTTACTTATTTCTAATGCATTGTAATGCAGGCATTGTACATCTAGGCCTCTGAGCTTACCATTGTATAAACACTGCGGCTACCGGAGTTCACAACTTGACTTGAGCTGTTGTTTTAGATGTGAAAGCAGACAGCAGTGTCTATAAGTTTAAAAGAGATAGAGAAATGATGTCACAGAGAGTGAGAGAGAGAAATAAAGAGAGAGAAAACAACATTAACACTGTCTCGCAGAGTCTGGAGTTGAGATTTGTTTTTTTAAAGTTCGACGTAGATTTACAAGCTGCTTGTGTCACTTTTCCCAGGTTAAAAGTGATACAAAAGTGGCATAATAAGCTTGTAGATCTGTTTGTCAGACTATTGTAACCTATCTGTTGTCAGTGTTCGGAGGTAATTATACATTTTAGACAGTGAAGCTGCTGCACACTATCCACCGTCTCCTTTCAGAAATGAAGGTGTCACTACAGTTTTACGTGTGCTGTGTGCCTAGTACATTTCAGTTCTGTTATAGTGCCGCGATCAAGTGGTGTCTATACGGAAGTGCCTACTGCGTTACTGACACAAAAGTGACAGAACGGGATTGTAAATATGCCGACTTATTACTAATGCATTGTAATGAAGGCATTGTCTATCTAGGCCTCTGTGCTTACCGTTGTATAAACACGGCGGCCAAACACTGCTGCCAGTGGAATTCACAACTTCACTTTAGCTGTTTTTCTACAAGTCAAAGCAGACAGCAGTGTCTATAAGTTTAAAAGAGAAAGAGAAATGTCACAGAGAGTGAGAGAGAGAAAGAGAGAGAAAACAACATTAAAACTGTTTTGCAGAGTCTGGAGTTGAGATTCTATTTGGAAAAGTTAGACGTAGATTTACAAACTGCTTGCGTCACTTTTCCCATGTTAAAAGTGATACAAAAGTGGTGTAATAAGCTTGTGCATTTGTTTGTCAGTCTATTGTAACCTATCTGTTGTCAGTGCTTGGAGGTAATTATACATTTTAGACAGTGAAGCTGCTGCACACTACCCACTGTCTCCTTTCACAAATGAAGGTAACACTACAGTTTCACGTGTGCTGTGTGCCTAGTACATTTCAGTTCTGTTATAGTGCCATGATCAAGTGGTGTCTATATGGAAGTGCCTACTATGTTACTGACACAAAAGAGGCAGAACGGGATTGTAAATATGCCAACTTATTTCTAATATATTGTAACTAGCAGCCCGCCCCTGCGTTGCCTGGGGCAGAAGGGGTTTGGGGGCAGCATTTTAGGCTTGCGTGCACCTTACCTTAGCGCTTGCTCCCAGTCGCACAACCACAGGCCCCCGCTCCAGTCCGCCTCACTTCACCACCCCCCACTACTCTCACTTAAATGTCTGCACCAAATGTGAAAGCCGTTTCAAAACCTATCATTTATTTTGCTATCCCGCTCCAGTCCACCTCACTTCAACGCCCCCCACTACACTAAGCCAGTCTACACGCCCCGCTGCAGTCCGCTATCCCGCTCCATTCCTCCTCACTTACCGCTCCTCCCCGCGTACTTCACCACTCCTCCCCGCATTTCACATACCTCATGGCGCTGCAGTCTTGCTACGTTCTACGCTCCTCCATACACTGTTGTCCTCCATTCCGCTCCAGTCCGCCTTACTTCACCTCTCTTCCCAGCAGTTCACGTACCTCATTCCCTCCAGTCTGGCTAAGTTTTCCGCTCCACCCCGCGCTGTTGTCCGCTCCTCCTCAGATTCCTGTCCTCCGATGATGTCTGCACGCACGTTGTTAGCACACACGGCCGGTGCTACTTATTAGGGACTACTTTTTTTATTGTTTATTTTTTAAGTAACGTTTATTTTTATTTTTTTATAGCCTACGCCCATCTACTGGACCCCCCCTTTCCAACGCTGTATTGGCTGTTGCGATTGGTGGTGTACTTTTCGAGTTTACCTGGCTCAAAGGACACAGTTCTCTCTTTATAATAGTAGTATAGATGAAGGCATTGTATATCTCGGCCTCTGTGCTTACCATTGTATAAACACTGTGGCCACCGGAGTTCACAACTTGACTTGAACTGTTGTTCTAGATATGAAAGCAGACAGCAGTGCCTATAAGTTTAAAAGAGAAAGAGAAATTATGTCACAGAGAGTGAGAGAGAGAAAGAAAGAGAGAGAAAATAACTTTAAAACTGTCTCGCAGAGTCTGGAGTTGAGATTTATTTTTAAAGTTAGACGTAGATTTACAAGCTGCTTGCGTCACTTTTCCCATGTTAAAAGTGATACAAAAGTGGCGTAATAAGCTTGTAGATCTGTTTGTCAGACTGTTGTAACCTCACTGTTGTCCGTGCTCGTAGGTAATTATACATTTTAGACAGTGAAGCTGCTGCACACTGCCCACTGTCTCCTTTCATAAATGAAGGTAACACTACAGTTTTACGTGTTCAGTGTGCCTAGTACATTTCAGTTCTGTTATAGTGCCGTGATGAAGTGGTGTCTATATGGAAGTTCCTACTGCGTTACTGACACAAAAGTGGCTAAACGGGATTGTAAATATACCGACCTATTTCTAATACATTGTAATGAAGGCAGTGTAAATTTAGGCCTCTGTGCTTACCGTTGTATAAACACTGCAGCCAAACAACGCGGCCAGTGGAATTCACAACTTAAAGACACCTTTGCTTCTACACGTGAAACCAGACAGAATTTTCTATAAGTTTAAAAGAGAAAGAGAAAATATGTCACAGAGAGTAAGAGAAAGAAAGAGAGAGAAAACAACATTAAAACTGTCTCGCGAAGTCTGGAGTTTTTTTATTGAAAAGTCAGACGTAGATTTACAAGCTGCTTACGTAAATTTTCCCATGTTAAAAGTGTTACAAAAGTGGCGTATTAAGTTTGTAGTTCTGTTTGTCAGACTGTTGTAACCTATCTGTTGTAAGTGCTCGGAGGTAATTATACATTTTAGACAGTGAAGCTGCTGCTTACTACCCACTGTCTCCTTTCAAAAATGAAGGTAACACTACAGTTTTACGTGTGCTGTGTGCCTAGTACATTTCAGTTCTGTTATAGTGCTGCGATCAAGTGGTGTCTATATGGAAGTGCCTACTGCGTTACTGACACAAAAGCGGCAGAACAGGATTGTAAATATGCTGACTTATTTCTAATGCATTGTAATGCAGGCATTGTACATCTAGGCCTCTGTGCTTACCGTTGTATAAACACTGCGGCCACCGGAGTTCACAACTTGACTTGAACTGTTGTTCTAGATGTGAAAGCAGACAGCAGTGTCTATAAGTTTAAAAGAGAAAGTGAAATGATGTCACAGAGAGTGAGAGAGAGAAATAAAGAGAGAGAAAACAACATTAACACTGTCTCGCAGAGTCTGGAGTTGAGATTTGGTTTTTTAAAGTTCAACGTAGATTTACAAGCTGCTTGCGTCACTTTTCCCAGGTTAAAAGTGATACAAAAGTGGCATAATAAGCTTGTAGATCTGTTTGTCAGACTATTGTAACCTATCTGTTGTCAGTGTTCGGAGGTAATTATACATTTTAGACAGTGAAGCGGCTGCACACTACCCACCGTCTCCTTTCAGAAATGAAGGTGTCACTACAGTTTTACGTGTGCTGTGTGCCTAGTACATTTCAGTTCTGTTATAGTGCCGCAATCAAGTGGTGTCTATACGGAAGTGCCTACTGCGTTACTGACACAAAAGTGTTAGAACGGGATTGTGAATATGCCGACTTATTACTAAGGCATTGTAATGAAGGCATTGTCTATCTAGGCCTCTGTGCTTACCGTTGTATAAACACAGCGGCCAAACACTGCGGCCAGTTGAATTCACAACTTCACTTTAGCTGTTGTTCTACAAGTCAAAGCAGACAGCAGTGTCTATAAGTTTAAAGGAGAAAGAGAAATGTCACAGAGAGTGAGAGAGAGAAGGAAACAGAGAGAAAACAACATTAAAACTGTTTTGCAGAGTCTGGAGTTGAGATTTTGTTTGGAAATGTTAGACGTAGATTTACAAGCTGCTTGCGTCACTTTTCCCATGTTAAAAGTGATACAAAAGTGGTGTAATAAGCTTGTAGATCTGTTTGTCAGACTGATGTAACCTCACTGTTGTCAGTGCTTGGAGGTAATTATACATTTTAGACAGTGAAGCAGCTGCACACTGCCCACTGTCTCCTTTCATAAATGAAGGTAACACTACAGTTTTACGTGTTCAGTGTGCCTAGTACATTTCAGTTCTGTTATAGTGCCGTGAGGAAGTGGTGTCTATATGGAAGTTCCTACTGCGTTACTGACACAAAAGTGGCTCAACGGGATTGTGAATATACCGACCTATTTCTAATACATTGTAATGAAGGCATTGTATTTTTAGGCCTCTGTGCTTACCGTTGTATAAACATTGCAGCCAAACAAGGCGGCCAGTGGAATTCACAACTGAAAGACACCTTTGCTTCCACACATGAAAGCAGACAGAATTTTCTATAAGTTTAAAAGAGAAAGAGAAATTATGTCACAGAGAGTAAGAGAGAGAAAGAGAGAGAAAACAACATTAAAACTGTCTCGCGAAGTCTGGAGTTTTTTTCTTGAAAAGTCAGACGTAGATTTACAAGCTGCTTACGTAACTTTTCCCATGTTAAAAGTGTTACAAATGTTGCGTAATAAGCTTGTAGTTCTGTTTGTCAGACTGTTGTAACCTATCTGTTGTCAGTGCTCTGAGGTAATTATACATTTTAGACAGTGAAGCTGCTGCTTACTACCCACTGTCTCCTTTCACAAATGAAGGTAACACTACAGTTTTACGTGTGCTGTGTGCCTAGTACATTTCAGGTCTGTTATAGTGCGGCGATCAAGCGGTGTCTATATGGAAGTGCCTACTGCGTTACTGACACAAAAGTGGCAGAACAGGATTGTAAATATGCCGACTCATTTCTAATGCATTGTAATGCAGGCATTGTACATCAAGGCCTCTGTGCTTACCGTTGTATAAACACTGCGGCCACCAGAGTTCACAACTTGACTTGAACTGTTGTTCTAGATATGAAAGCAGACAGCAGTGTCTATAAGTTTAAAAGAGAAAGAGAAATGATGTCACAGAAAGTGAGAGAGAGAAATAAAGAGAGAGAAAACATCATTAACACTGTCGCGCAGAGTCTGGAGTTGAGATTAGTTTTTTAAAGTTCGACGTAGATTTACAAGCTGCTTGCGTCACTTTTCCCAGGTTAAAAGGGATACAAAAGTGGCATAATAAGCTTGTAGATCTGTTTGTCAGACTATAGTAACCTATCTGTTGTCAGTGTTCGGAGGTAATTATACATTTTAGACAGTGAAGCTGCTGCACACTACCCACCGTCTCCTTTCAGAAATGAAGGTGTCACTACAGTTTTACGTGTGCTGTGTGCCTAGTATATTTCAGTTCTGTTATAGTGCTGCGATCAAGTGGTGTCTATATTGAAGTGCCTACTGCGTTACTGACACAAAAGTGGCAGAACGGGATTGTAAATATGCTGACTTATTACTAATGCATTGTAATGAAGGCATTGTCTATCTAGGCCTCTGTGCTTACCGTTGTATAAACACTGCGGACACCGCAGTTCACAACTTGACTTGAACTGTTGTTCTAGATGTGAAAGCAGACAGCAGTGTCTATAAGTTTAAAATAGAAAGAGAAATGATGTCACAGAGAGTGAGAGAGAGAAAGAAATAGAGAGAAAACAACATGAAAACTGTTTCGCAGAGTCTGGAGTTGAGATTTGTTTTTTTAAAGTTAGACGTAGATTTACAAGCTGCTTGGGTCACTTTTCCCATGTTAAAAGTGATACAAAAGTGGCGTAATAAGCTTGTAGATCGTCTTGTCAGACTGTTGTAACCTATCTGTTGTCCGTGCTCGGAGGTAATTATACATTTTAAACAGTGAAGCTGCTGCACACTACCCACTGTCTCCTTTCACAAATGAAGGTAACACTACAGTTTTACGTGTTCAGTGCGCCTAGTACATTTCAGTTCTGTTATAGTGCCGCGATCAAGTGGTGTCTATATGGAAGTGCCTACTGCGTTACTGACACAAAAGTGGCTCAACGGGATTGTAAATATACCGACCTATTTCTAATGCATTGTAATGAAGGCATTGTATATTTAGGCCTCTGTGCTTACCGTTGTATAAACACTGCAGCCAAACAACGCGGCCAGTGGAATTCACATTTTAAAGAAACCTTTGCTTCTACACATTTAAGCAGACAGAATTTTCTATAAGTTTAAAAGAGAAAGAGAAATTATGTCACAGAGAGTAAGAGAGAGAAAGAGAGAGAAAACAACATTAAAACTGTCTCGCGAAGTCTAGAGTTTTTTTCTTCAAAAGTCAGACGTAGATTTACAAGCTGCTTACGTAACATTTCCCTTGTTAAAAGTGTTACAAAAGTGGTGTAGTAAGCTTGTAGTTCTGTTTGTGAGACTGTTGTAACCTATCTGTTGTCAGTGCTCGGAGGTAATTATACATTTTAGACAGTGAAGCTGCTGCTTACTCCCCACTGTCTGTTTTCACAAATGAAGGTAACACTACAGTTTTACGTGTGCTGTCTGCCTAGTACATTTCAGTTCTGTTATAGTGCTGCAATCAAGTGGTGACTATATGGAAGTGCCTACTGCGTTACTGACACAAAAGTGGCAGAACGGGATTGTAAATATGCCGACTTATTTCTAATGCATTGTAATGCAGGCATTGTACATCTAGGCTCTGTGCTTACAGTTGTATAAACACTGCGGCCACCGGAGTTCACAACTTGACTTGAACTGTTGTTCTAGATGTGAAAGCAGACAGCAGTGTCTATAAGTTTAAAAGAGAAAAAGAAATGATGTCACAGAGAGTGAGAGAGAGAAATAAAGAGAGAGAAAACAACATTAACACTGTCTCGCAGAGTCTGGAGTTGAGATTTGTGTTTTTTAAAGTTCGACGTAGATTTACAAGCTGCTTGCATCCCTTTTCCCAGGTTAAAAGGGATACAAAAGTGGCATAATACGCTTGTAGATCTGTTTGTCAGACTATTGTAACCTATCTGTTGTCAGTGTTCGGAGGTAATTATACATTTTAGACAGTGAAGCTGCTGCACACTACCCACTGTCTCCTTTCACAAATGAAGGTAACACTACAGTTTTACGTGTTCAGTGCGCCTAGTACATTTCAGTTCTGTTATAGTGCCGCGATCAAGTGGTGTCTATATGGAAGTGCCTACTGCGTTACTGACACAAAAGTGGCTCAACGGGATTGTAAATATACCGACCTATTTCTAATGCATTGTAATGAAGGCATTGTATATTTAGGCCTCTGTGCTTACCGTTGTATAAACACTGCAGCCAAACAACGCGGCCAGTGGAATTCACATTTTAAAGAAACCTTTGCTTCTACACATTTAAGCAGACAGAATTTTCTATAAGTTTAAAAGAGAAAGAGAAATTATGTCACAGAGAGTAAGAGAGAGAAAGAGAGAGAAAACAACATTAAAACTGTCTCGCGAAGTCTAGAGTTTTTTTCTTCAAAAGTCAGACGTAGATTTACAAGCTGCTTACGTAACATTTCCCTTGTTAAAAGTGTTACAAAAGTGGTGTAGTAAGCTTGTAGTTCTGTTTGTGAGACTGTTGTAACCTATCTGTTGTCAGTGCTCGGAGGTAATTATACATTTTAGACAGTGAAGCTGCTGCTTACTCCCCACTGTCTGTTTTCACAAATGAAGGTAACACTACAGTTTTACGTGTGCTGTCTGCCTAGTACATTTCAGTTCTGTTATAGTGCTGCAATCAAGTGGTGACTATATGGAAGTGCCTACTGCGTTACTGACACAAAAGTGGCAGAACGGGATTGTAAATATGCCGACTTATTTCTAATGCATTGTAATGCAGGCATTGTACATCTAGGCTCTGTGCTTACAGTTGTATAAACACTGCGGCCACCGGAGTTCACAACTTGACTTGAACTGTTGTTCTAGATGTGAAAGCAGACAGCAGTGTCTATAAGTTTAAAAGAGAAAAAGAAATGATGTCACAGAGAGTGAGAGAGAGAAATAAAGAGAGAGAAAACAACATTAACACTGTCTCGCAGAGTCTGGAGTTGAGATTTGTGTTTTTTAAAGTTCGACGTAGATTTACAAGCTGCTTGCATCCCTTTTCCCAGGTTAAAAGGGATACAAAAGTGGCATAATACGCTTGTAGATCTGTTTGTCAGACTATTGTAACCTATCTGTTGTCAGTGTTCGGAGGTAATTATACATTTTAGACAGTGAAGCAGCTGCACACTACCCACTGTCTCCTTTTACAAATGAAGGTAACACTACAGTTTTATGTGTTCAGTGCGCCTAGTACATTTCAGTTCTGGTATAGTGCCGGGATCAAGTGGTGTCTATATGGAAGTGCCTACTGCGTTACTGACACAAAAGTGGCTCAAGGGGCTTGTGAATATACCGACCTATTTCTAATGCATTGTAATGAAGGCATTGTATTTTTAGGCCTCTGTGCTTACCGTTGTATAAACACTGCAGCCAAACAAGGCGGCCAGTGGAATTCACAACTTAAAGACACCTTTGCTTCTACACATGAAAGCAGACAGAATTTTCTATAAGTTTAAAAGAGAAAGAAAAATTATGTCACAGAGAGTAAGAGAGAGAAAGAGAGAGAAAACAACATTAAAACTGTCTCGCGAAGTCTGGAGTTTTTTTCTTGAAAAGTCAGACGTAGATTTACAAGCTGCTTACCTAACTTTTCCCATGTTAAAAGTGTTACAAAAGTGGCGTAATAAGCTTGTAGTTCTGTTTGTTAGAATATTGTAACCTATCTGTTGTCAGTGCTCGGAGGTAAATATAAATTTTAGACAGTGAAGCTGCTGCTTACTACCCACTGTCTCCTTTCACAAATGAAGGTAACACTACAGTTTTACGTGTGCTGTGTGCCTAGTACATTTCAGTTCTGTTATAGTGCTGCGATCAAGTGGTGTCTATATGGAAGTGCCTATTGGGTTACTGACACAAAAGTGGCAGAACGGGATTGTAAATATGCCGACTTATTTCTAATGCATTGTAATGAAGGCATTGTATATTTAGGCCTCTGTGCTTACTGTTGTATAAACACTGCAGCCAAACAACGCGGCTAGTGGAATTCACATTTTAAAGACACCTTTGCATCTACACATTTAAGCAGACACCGCGGCCACCGGAGTTCACAACTTGACTTGAACTGTTGTTCTAGATGTGAAAGCAGACAGCAGTGTCTATAAGTTTAAAAGAGAAAAAGAAATGATGTCACAGAGAGTGAGAGAGAGAAATAAAGAGAGCGAAAACAACATTAACACTGTCTCGCAGAGTCTGGAGTTGAGATTTGTTTTTTTAAAGTTCGACGTAGATTTACAAGCTGCTTGCATCACTTTTCCCAGGATAAAAGTGATACAAAAGTGGCATAATAAGCTTGTAGATCTGTTTGTCAGACTATTGTAACCTATCTGTTGTCAGTGTTAGGAGGTAATTATACATTTTAGACAGTGAAGCTGCTGCACACTACCCACTGTTTCCTTTTGCAAATGAAGGTAACACTACAGTTTTACGTGTTCAGTGCGCCTAGTACATTTCAGTTCTGTTATAGTGCCTCAATCAAGTGGTGTCTATATGGAAGTGCCTACTGCGTTACTGACACAAAAGTGGCTCAACGGGATTGTAAATATACCGACCTATTTCTAATGCATTGTAATGAAGGCATTGTATATTTAGGCATCTGTGCTTACCGTTGTATAAATACTGCAGCGAAACACTGCGGCCAGTGGAATTCACAACTTAAAGACACCTTTGCTTCTACACGTGAAAAAGACAGCATTTTCTATAGGTTTAAAAGAGAAAGGGAAATTATGTCACAGAAAGTAGCAGAGAGAAAGAGAGAGAAACAACATTAAAACTGTCTCGCAAAGTCTGGAGTTGAGATTTTGTCTTGAAAAGTCAGACGTAGGTTTACAACCTGCTATTGTCACTTTTCCTATGTTAAAAGTGTATAAACTCTGCGGCCGAACACCGCGGTCAGTGGAAGTCACAACTTGAAGACACATTTTCTTCTACAGGTCAAAGCAGATAGCATTTTCTATAACTTTAAAAGAGAAAGAGAAATGATGTCACAGAGAGTGAGAGTTGTCAGTGCTTGGAAGTAATTATATATTTTACACAGTGAAGCTGGTGCACACTACCCACTCACTCCTTTCATAGATAATTTGTTGTTTCGAAAGCAAAATTATTTGTCACCTAATGCCATTGGCGGTATTGAAAGATGGTGCTCTACGTGTGGAAGAAGCTTTCACTGTAATCAAGAGTTAATCATTTCAATTCAGACATGGTTGTATACAGCTGAGTGGAGATAGCAGCGTCTAAATCATTAAAAAAGAAAGAGAAATGATGTGATAGAGTAAGAAAGAGAAAGGGCAAAAGGCCTTTAAAACATGAGAGAGACACACACGATAGGGGAGGGGTACGTGAAGCCAGAGGCGCAACCACAGTGAAAAATTTCGGGGGAGCGGGCTAGAAAAAATTTGGGGTGGGTGTTTAGTTCAAGCAAAAAGAAGAGTGAAGCTTCAGGGGCTGTAAGCGGGGGGGGTTTCAAAGCCTTATTAACAAGCAAAATGTTTTTAAAAGATCTGTGATGTACTTAGGTGAGACTGTGTGTAGGCTTAGGAAGCTATCTCATCCTAGGTGAAGCCCCGTTAGCCCAATGTTTTTTTTGCGCCTGCTGCATACTACATATGCTCTCCTTTGACAGATAACTTGTTTCAGAAACAAGGTTCTTTGCTCACCTTGTGCTATTGCCGTCGTCCGTGTTACATAATCCATCCTGAAGCTGTAAATCTAAAAGGTATTAAAAGAAAGATGTTATGATTGGTAATTCTTGCTATAATAATTTGGAGTTAGATAATATCGCGCTTTTATAGACGTTGATTGTCAGATTTCTACGAACTGTTTGTATTGTGAATATATTCCAGACATTTCAGAGATTATAAAAATGTTACTGCTATTGGGAAAAAAAATTAAACATGTAAATTAAAACATTTTGTAGGAGTGCGTTTGTGTATAATACTAAGTTGCATTTTTGTATGTAGTCAGCTACAACCCTTTGACTCCTTCCGAGGCATACTCAAGCCTCACTGCCCACCTTTTCATGGAAAAGACAGCTTCTGCATGATGTAGTCCCGATCTCCAACAAGGAAGTCTCATATATTGTGCTGAGTCTTGATATCTCAATGGCTAACAACATATTCGTGCTCCCATCATCCATCGCAGGTTTTTCACCTGCTCAGTGCTTCGGGCACCACTAACTCAGTGACCAAAAAGGCCACGCATGTAGTAGTGGGCCCCTTGTTCGGTGCTTTGGGAACAACTCTAAGATGGCGTACAACACAAGCAATGAGGGTTCTCGCAGGAAGTCGGGAGCCGGCTGGGACCGAGGAGGCCTTGGGGTCTTCCCACGGTCCGCAACGTTACATTTGAGCCCCGGGGGATGGGGTCATTGGGGATTATGAAAAATTGGTGATAAAGGCTACTTTTTTATGGTTGATTTATGGTACGTGTACCAAGCACGTATGTACGACGTACAGTGCGAAGATTGGAAGTCGTCCCATAAGCGTACTGAAGGAAGAAAAAGAAGAATATTTTTCAGATATTTATGAAGTGCATGTGTTTAGATTTTGGGTGGCTCTAAAAAGAGCCCTTGTGTTTATTGGGAGATTTTAGTACCTACAAGTAAGTACCAATGCAGAGTCTAAAGTTCGTGAGGAATACTCTGTTTCCCTCATTTGTAAAATGTACTCCGTCTCCCCTATAGATGCATTCATATTGAAACGTAGATTGTTGTGGTAGATGGAACACATTCTATAGTCTCGGAGAAAGGCAGAAATAGATTTATTCACATGTTTCCTAGCTTTTTCAATCTGTGGACAACAGTGGTTGGACCATTTCCATTTCTGCCTTTGGCATATATTAGAATATACAAAGGCAGTTTGGGGGAACAGTGTCATCAATTGTTGAAAGGTGTCCTTCATAAGCATTTCCAGACCTACCCCAGTCAAAGTGCCTAGGTCATGGCCACCACAGCGCACAATTATGAGGTCAGGGTGTTGGAGATGTAAAATTGATGCCACTTTAATCCTCGCTGTCCAATCCATTTAATGTCTACATTTGGTAAACGTAGATCTTTGTGAATTCTTTTCTGTTGTGCGTACCTTTGGCTCCAGAAAATATATCTGTGTCCCACAATCCACACTGTAAACATCTTGAAGAGAGATCTGGATGCACTTCAAGGTCTCTGTAAATGAAATGGCTGTTTGAAAAGTAAGATTTTTCTAAAATGGTGGACAACATGCCATTTTGAAAAAAGAAAAGAAATGATTTGTTGTTCGGCAATATTGTACACTAAGCTAGGATGCATGTTTCTGTTTTTTAAAATCCTGATTTTTATTGGTTAAGAAAAACTGATAGAAAAGAATGTTCTATAAAATAAGCTGGTTTATTCTCAAGTCAAGCACACTTGCTGTTTTAATTTGCAACAATGTATGATGAACTTTTCACCTGTGTGCTGAGTTAGATGTTTTCTATGGTAACTGGCAGATTGTGGATTGGGGAAAGGGTTGAAAGTTTTGTCAGTTGGAAAGGGTGTAAAAGTTCAAGCAACATAAAAGTGTGTTTCGTTTTGATTTAATGTGGGAATAAATGTGATTTTTTAATTATTTGTATATGTGTGTAGATTGAGTGTGTACATTGACAGGAAAAGTTTGCTATTTGCTATAGGACTTCCTGTCCCACTAGGACTGCTTAGGGGAGTTTAGAATGATCTGCAAGGTCAAAGTTTTGGATGGGCTTTGTTGAGCCTTTGATGGACGTGGGGACGACCACCTAACAGGGCCAGCTCCTGTAGTGTTATGGGATGCCTATCCATGGGACACTGCTGTTTGCTATGGCAGGGTTAGAGTTCTCTTTCAAGTAGAAAAGCAGATTGCTTTTTGTCTGAGAGAGCAGCCTGTAAGTTGGTCTCTCTGACAAAAAGGAATGCTGGCTCTCTAAGGACGCAGGGAGTCGGCTGGGACCGTGGGGGTTTTGGGGTCTCCCCACGGTGCTGGTAGTTATATTTGAGCACCGGGGGATGCGGTCCCCTGGGATTTTAAATAATTTGTGATAGATGCTACTTTTCATTTTTTTACGGTATATTTAGTGTACGTGTACTTTGTGAATTCTGAAAGTCATTTCACATAAGCGTACGTAAGCAAGAAAAAAATAATTAAAAATATATTTTTTTTAGATATCTATCAAGTTTATGTGTTTATATGTTAGTTGCTTATATTGAGACCTTTTCTCTTTATTGGTACTTATAAGAAAGTGCTTATGCATAGTCTAAAATTGTTGAGGAGCAGTGTTTTATACAGTGCTGAACTTTTGACCTCTGTTGACAGTTGACTTTTGCATGATCTGTTGGGGGGTAGGGTGGAAAGTTATGTCAGTTGGAAAGGTTTGCATTGTTGAAGCAACAGAAATGTGTGTTTCGTTTGCAATTAATGTGTGAAGGATGTTAATTGGTTGTTTATATGTATGTATGTGTAAAATGAGAGGGAAAATATTCCATTTCGTGGTTTTTGATGGAAACAGTGATCTAGAGAGATTCTGTATAAGAATATCTACTGTGTGAGTAGTAATCTTTTTAATATGGAAATCAATTTGAAAGGTGAGTTGATAAATTGTATCGGAATGTGTGTGGTGCATCTTTGTACATTAAGGAATTATGGGGCATATTATCAAGACAGGTGATTACATTTTCGCCGCTTTATCAGCAGAAAACTGCTGATAAAGCGGCGATAATGGGCTTGATAATGTGCTCCATAGAATTCCAATCGAAGCCCATGTTAGATGTCCTTCACATCTAACATGGGCTTCGATTGGTATTCCATAGAGCATAATATCAAGGCAATTATCGTCGCTTTATCAGCAGTTTTCTGTCGATAAAGCAGCGATAATTTTATCGCCTGTCTTGATAAAATGCCGCTATTTTCGTCCCTTGTTAAATGTTTCATAGTCGTAAATGTGTTTTGCTATAATGCATGCTGTTATGTTTTTTTGTTTAATATCACATTGTGCATCTGTGTTGATTAAGGAATTATGGGCGATATTATCAGGAAAGGGCGATACATTTTCACTGCTTTTATCGGCAGGAAACTGCTGCTAAAGCGGCGATAATGGCTTTGATAACATGCCCTTGTGAATTCCGAATGAAGCCCAGGTTATGGTGTTAACCTGAGCTTCAACAGGAATTCACAAGGGCATATTATGAAACCCATTTTCACCGCTTTGGCAGTAGTTTCCTGACAATAAAAGCGGTGATAATGTGTTGTCCTTTCTTCATAATATGGCCCCATATTTGTCCCTTTTTCCATAATTCCTAGCCTTTCTTTTTATACTTCCCTCTCTCTTTTCTTACTGTTTTCTCTCTCGGTGTACTACTGTGTTTTTCTTAAATTGTCCTCTGTGGTCATATTGCCCTTGTTTGTCTTTATATTTTTCTGTTTGTTTTATTTCTTCTGTCTCCTCATTTTCTTCCCTTTCTCTACATATTACATTTTTTTTCTTGATACTCCCGGTTCTGTCCTCTTTCTTGTTTCTTTCCCACTGTATATAGTCTGAGTTGATTTACAAGCCTCTTGTGCGTCTTTGTTGTTGGATTGTGTTAGGGGCATATTATCATGGAGCGGTGTTCAAATTATCGTTGTTTTATCGGCAGGAAACTGCTGATAAAACGTTGGTAATGGTTGTGATAATATGCTCTTGTTAATTTCCATAGAAGCTCATGTTCTGATGTTAACATGGGCTTCTATGGGAATTAATAAGGGCATATTATCAAGCCCATTATCGCCGTTTTATCAGCAGTTTCCTGCCGATAAAATGGCGATAATTTTAACAGCGGTCCTTGATAATTTGCCTCTTAGTTTTTTTTATGTAATAGTGGCAAAAAATGTGTTAAATTGTATATGTATTTGAAAAATGAGACAGTGCTGTTCACTGAAATGTTGTAAGTATATATATGGAATATGTATAGTTATTTAAACGTTTTTCAGTAGTAAATGGTAAAATGCATGGTCTCATTTTTTGTGTCTAATATCATACTGTGCATGTGTGTACATTAAGGAGTTATATTCACACCTTTTTTAACGTTTTACCGTAGTGAATGACTGACTGAACCATTTGTAAAGCGCTCTTATGTCAAGGCATCTTGAATGTGTTTTGGTATAATGTATAGTCTTATAATTTTTTGGGTAATTTCACACTGCGCATGTGTGTATATTAAGGAATTATGGGCCATATTATCAAGCCTAGGCAATAAAATTATTTTCTCTTTATTGGCAGGAAACTGCCACTAAAGTGGCGATAATTGCCTTGATTATAAGCTCTATGGAATTCCAATCAAAGCCCTTGTTAGATGTGAAGGACATCTAACATGAGCTTCAATTGGAATTCCATAGAGCCTATTATCAAGCCCATTATCGCCATTTTAGCTGCAGTTTCCTGCCGATAAACCGGTGATAATTTTATCGCCCAGGCTTGATAATATGGCCCTATATTCGAACATTTTTACATATTTTCTACACTCTCTTGTTATACTCCCTCCTGTTTAATTTTACTCCTTCCTCTATCATTATACTATCTTCTTTTTCTTATACTCTGCTCTCTTTTTATACATTTTTTTCATAATATCTCCTCTTTTTGCATATTTGTCCTCCTCTTTATATTCTCTTTTGTCTTTATATTCACCTCTGTTGTCATAGTTCTTATTGTCTTCTCATAGTACTCCCTCTCTCCTTATACAGTCAGTCTTCCTGTATAGTTGTCTTTTGTCCACATTTTTGTGTCGGTGTCTTTTTACAGTCTTTCCTCTTTCTTCATATATACTCTTCTGTTCTTATATTCTCTGATTCTTGTTATTCTCGCTGTTCTTTGTAGGTACTCTCTATTGTTTTCTCACACTTTTCTTTTTTGTCTAATACTCTTCTCTCTGTACTCATATTTCTCCTCTCTTTTCTTACACCTTGCATTCTCTATTATTATTGTTGTCTTTTCTTTTTGTCATATTTGTCTCCTCATTTCCCCCCTGTTCTTATACTGCCCCCTGTTTTCATATTCTCCTCTCTTTCCTCTTACTTGTGCATGTCTCCTTGTAGTATTGAGTTTTTCTTATATTTCTTTTTGTCCTATACTCCTTCTCTCTGTGTTCATATTTTCTTCTTTTTCTTCATATTCCTTTTCTCTTTTCATTTTCTGTCCTCTCTGTTTATACTTCTTAAATCTGTTGATATTAATTGCTCTATTCTCCTACTTCTCCTTGACACCCTGCATACACTCTGCAGCACTTTCCTAATATTCTTTGTGTTTTCATACTGATTTCTCTCTTTATATTTGTTTCTCTTGTCATACTTCTGGCTCTTTTCTCATACATTTTTCACTCTTCATAATATTCTATCTGTTTATACTCCTTCTTTTCTTCTCGGAATGTATCCTCTGTTCTTGTACATCCCTTTTTTCCTTATGCTCCACTTTTCCCCACATTTTTAGTGCTCTCTTCTGGTACTGTTCTGTCTGTACTTATACACACTGTCCTTTGCTAGTATTCGTTTTTTGTTCTTATAGTTGCGTGTCTTTTCATATATTCCTTCTTTTTTCTTTAGAGTCTTTCTCTGTCTTATTATAGTGCTTCCTCTGTCTTCTTAGTTTCTTTTTTTCTTCTTATACTCTTTCTTCTATCCTCATATTTCCATCTTTCTCTTCATAGTCTCCCTTACCTATTGATGATTTCAAGTTTATTCATACTTCCTTTATCTCATTATATTGCAGTGTCTGTTTATACTCCCCTTTTTCGTTATATTATTCCCTTGTTTCATACTTCTTCCTCTCTTGTTGTAAGTACTTTTATTTTCATAGCCTCACGTTTCTCGTCATAATCGTCTCTCTGTTCTTATAAGTAGTATTATAGAATATTTCATATACTTGTAATGTTATATATATATTTTTTAATAGATTCTATTGATAAATACTGAAAAAACGGTATCATGCCTACCAAATTTCAAAAGAAGAAACAACAAAAGAAAGGTGTTTATTTACATGAAGAACCATGTGTTAAGAAAAAAGAAAAAAAGTCCTGGTAAGAGAAGGAACACGTTTCTGAGGAAAATATTAAAGACTAAGAGTAGTGTGCACAAAGGAAAGAATGGTATTAATGTGTCTGCAACGAAAAAGAAAAAGAAGAATAAAGACAACAATCATGGAAAGTCAAATGCAGAAAAAATAGTGTATAGTAAATGGAGGAAAAACCAATTTATGGAAATTAGGGAAAACATTTTTTTAATAGAGTTCTGTTAAATTTAATTAAAAAATTTAGGAATGTAAAAAAAACAGTTTTTTTAAGAAGAAGAAAGGGATAAAAAAAGATAGTTGAGAAAGCTTACAAATTGAAAGCAAAATTATTTATTTTAGTAATCAATAGAATTTGATCACTAGATAAACCAATCCATTTAATGAAGGCCAAAAGTAAGTGGAGAAGAGTAATTAACTGAAGTAATTTTTGTGAGTTTTTTTGGGGTGAATGGAAACAAAGTTCAAGTTTTGAGCCTTTTTTTTAATGAAGAAAGTTATCTTCAGAGTAATGATTTGTTGCATGCAGTTGACACTAGTGGTCGTGCTTATGAGATTAGAAATGGTTCTCCTATTGAGAAAGAGAAAATTGTTCCTAGAAATGCAGAAGAGGTGTTAGCTGAAGAAGTTTTAGGCAGACGTCCTAAAGCCCCAGTGTACACTTGGAATTGTAGTAGTATTTGTAGTGTACTGCAAGAATCTATTGACTTTTTACGCAATTTCTTACGTAACTATACAAAGAAAAGTGTGAAATAAAAGATTAAGATGTTGCAAGGACTAGACCCTTGCAGAGTGAGAGAAAATACTGGTTTGCAAGGTCATTGCATTCTCTGGCTTGTGTTTCTAAAAAAGTATGTCAAAGTGTTTTTCACCATTTCAGGATGTTAGCAGTACATCATTCTGAAATGAAGAAATTAGTCAGAAGTTTGTATTATGCAAAAAGTCCAGCTCTATTGTTAAAAAAGTTGAACAGTGCTCTTTTGCATGGATCTGTATCAAATGTAAAGAACGTTTGTGATGCGATGGAGGTTAGTTATTTTGGTCCCGAGGAAAACAGTGCAGAAATTGAGATATTAATAGAAGGAAATGTAGAAGAGAATGTACAACATTGTAGTACAGATAATTTCGAGCAAGAAATTACAAAGTTTAAGGTGATTTCAGGTGAAAGGCCAAATTATTGTTTTGTCTGTTGTCGCCGAACTCATTTAAAAATCAGACCAGGAGTGTTGATTTGTATTTAAAGAGTGAAAAGGAAAATAAAAATGAGTGGAAGGATTTTGCAACTTATTTGTTAGTAGAGAATTGTTTTAATTTGGGTTCTGATCAGCGTATTTGTAAATATTGTTATAACAAATTAGATGAGAACAAAATGCCTGCTAGAGCTGTGCATAATAATCTTGAGTTGGTAAATATTCCTTCTGAACTGATGGATTTAAATACCTATGAGTCTATTCTTATTCAATGTGTGCATCCATTTCAGGCCATTATTCGTATGGAGCCTAAGACAGGAAAATTGCCTCCTTCTGATTTACAGAGGGGATTAAGGGGAAAAGTTGTATATTTGCCTCTAGATTTAAAGAAAAATATTGAAACAATTGGTGTAGAAAATGTAGAGGATGAGCCTTTAGTTATTCTTGTTAATGGCATTCCTACTAAGAGCAAGAAAATCTGGCAAGAATTAGTGGATGTTAAGAAAGTGAAAAAGGCAACGTTGTATCTGGTAAAAAATAATGAATATTACAGAAATGTGTATGTGAGAGAAGAAGAAATAACTGTAGAAGAAGATAGTGACTTGCCATCTGGACAAATTGAAAAAGTGGATGTGTCCAGAACTGAAGAAATCTACGAAAATTACAGTGTTCATCCACTGCATTCTAAAGAAGTGATGGGGAAATACTATGGAGTAATATCAAATGAAAGTGTATTAGTGTATGGGAAAAAAGCTTGGAAGCTCGATGTTTCCCTCAGTTGTTTCCCACAGGCAAAGGAGGACGATATGATGACCGACCTGTGCAGATTCCTGCTTCCGAATACCGGACATCAAGATTATATGCAGAAGATCCAAGATTTCGACAATGTATTCCGTATTTGTTTCATCTTTTGTTTGAGAGTGATTTGTCTGGACTTTCTTATGCAGTAAACCATATATTGAAAACAGGTGTACATCTGCAAAATGTTTCGGCAAAGGAATGTGTGGATAAAGTAGTGCAGAAAGATAATGTTTTGGAATCTTAGCTAATTAATCTCATGGCGTGTCAGCGTGGTACTAATGAGTACTGGTACCGTCGTCATGGAGAACTGAAATGTATGCTAAGGAACTTAGGAACTCCTACATGGTTCCTTACTCCAAGCTGTGCTGAATATGCTTGGGATGATTTAGTTCAATTTCTTCGAGAGGCAAATCGAAATATACTAAATATTGAATACAAGACACCTGAAGAATTGTGCTCTTTGGATCCAGTTAATGCATGCAGGTATTTCAATCATAGATTTGAAGCTATGATGTATTTTATCACCAATAAAAAAAATCCTCCTCTTGGAGAGGTTTTGGACTTCTTTTGGAGAAAGGAGTATCAAGCAAGAGGTGGTCCTCACATACACATGCTAATATGGATCAGAGACGCTCATAAATTTGGTACAGACTCAGATGATACTGTGTTGTCTTTTATTGAAGAATATGCTACATGTGATACACCCGAAAGTACACAAGATAAGGACTTAAGACAACAAGTGTTACGATTCCAAAGCCATGGTTGTGGGAAATACTGTCGTCGAAAGTACAAATCTGAGGACAAATTCTACACCATTTCCACGTCCAGTAATATTGAAAGGAAGAGTGAACAGTTTTATGTCATTTGCAACATACTATCACAAGAAAGTCTCCGAAAAATACCTACAACTTAAGAAGAAATGAAGAGTCAAAATACATAAATGACTATAACCCAGTCATTTTGTCCATGTGGAATGCTAACATGGATATTCTTTTTTTTTTTTTTTTTTTAATTTTTGAAAACCTTTATTGTGCAGATGGTAGCATACAAATACGGGCCTACAACCAATTAGGCCGGCCACGAAGCACTCCGAGAAGCACGCAAATCAATAAGGAAGTCTCACGGCAGTCACCCATTATATTGCTGACTAGTAGTACAATCGTAAAATAGCTGAGTGTGACCGCCGGAAGTAGGATCAAAGAAGTTTAATTTTATAATAGAAATTATAGCAGGATCAGGTGCAGTTTACTCATCTGAGTACCATAGAGGCCACGAATCAAATAGCAAAGCGGTAAGGCATCATTAAAAACAGTTATCAGCAATAGTCTACAGCAATCAGAGTATCGATGCCACATTTCCAATCAGTACCCATCGTAGCCCGCTACGTGCACACAGACCACGATATTTTCATACTCATACCTAACTAAGTAAACAGAACGGTACAAGGATATACAGTCATTCTTTATACTGACCCAGAAGATAAGGAAGAAAAAAGGGGGGGGGAATGCTAAAAAGAGAAGGAAGAGAAGGAACGCGGTGCTGCTGTACGCGCCCCCACCGCGATAGAGGCGAGCAAAATGACTGGGGACCACGTTATCGGGGTGGGGCGTTCAAGTCAGGATATCCATGCAAGCAATGTCGTTTAAAGTAAGAAAACTTCAGCCCCCCCCCACAAGCAATCCCACTGTGGTAAACACGCACAGACACGGCGTCCTAAGAAAAGGACACAAAAGAGCCGTAGAAACTAAAAAAAAAAAAACAGACAGAAAAAGACCCTAACCCACCCACCCCACCCTGCACCCCTGCAGAAGGCTACGGCCTACCCCCCCAGCAGCGTGCCTGTCGCCCTAAATCGGAAACCCAAAATATAGGAAAAGTTAGAGAGAGGGAAAAGAGACAAAAGAGACAAAAACAGGAAAAAGAACCAAGGGGAGAAAAGAGCCATCAATCGAACCATTCGGCCCCTACCCCCCGCCATAACACACATTAATGCAACCTCAAAACGAAATCGACATAGTCTCGGTTATCATAAACCATCGAAGGAATCGTCCATAATATCAGGGTTGAGGGCACTCCTCATCTCCATCCGCCAACCATCAGTCCTTCGGGTCCAGAACCGGCTCACCCCTGTCCTTTCCTAGCCATCACTACTGCGCGTGGCAGAGTAGTGGGCAGCAAACAAATCAAAGTGGTGAGACCGTATGGTAGAAACAGGCCAGACCATGGGAGAAAACCAGAGGACTCCAGCAACCAGCGGCCAAGCAAGAACATTGTGCGCCAGTCTAGGCGTTTCAACAACGACAACGGGCACAACAAACAGTGTGGGTAAAGTCTCACTGCCCAGGAAAGTAAAGTTGTCCCCGCAGGATAACACTGGGGTCTCGCCGGGGCAGTTCGAATCGGCAAACTACATTGTTCCCCTCAGTCGAGCGGGAACGGGCCCCGACACAGTGTCCACGCCTGCGCCCGCCGCGATCAAGGCGACCCCGGGATCCGGGGCCGCTGGAGGCTAACATGGATATTCAATATGTTGCAGACAATTCCATTGCTCGATATGTAACATTGTACATAACAAAATCAGAAAAGACGGAATTGAAGGAAATGTGGGAAGAGATTTCCCACAAGAAGAGTCTAAGTAAGAAATTACATACTTACAGTTTGAAGATGTCATCTCATCGAGAAATTGGAGCGTATGAATGCTCGGATCGCTTATCATCTGCAAGTCTATACTCCAAATCAAGAATAATCATTTGGGTGAGTCTAGGTCTTGCTGGAACACGTAACAAGTTCTTAAATCTGTACAAGAAATTGAATATTTAGCTGAAAAAGAGCCAGAAAGTACAGATATTGTGAAAAATAATATGTTGGATACATATTATCCAAATAGAAGTCTTCATCTTGTGAACATTTGTCTCTATGAAGTGCTGCAAAACTATATTTTTAAACGCAATATTACAGAAAACATCAATAATGGTATATATGCTGTGATTGGATTCGAAGGATGTCTGGTGAAACAAAGAAAAGGTCATTTGATTAATCACTGTAAACCGAGTTGCGAAACACCTGACAAAAGGGAATTTTGCTATTTAGCTCTTTTGCAACTTTTCAAGACATGGCGTTCAGAATTGGAATTACTTGGAGATTTCGAGAGCTATGAAGATTCTTTCAATGCAAGTAAAGATACTATACAATGTGCTGTTTTTGTTATTTATGTGAAAATGTTGCATGACGAAATTGAGCAAGAAGATACAATTCCAGCTGAGATTGCTAGAGACAGTTCTAAAGAGAGTTAAACTTCTGCTCCCTTTAGTCAGGACCCACTAGGAGAACCAATTGTTCAAAATGAAGCAGCAACTGCTATGGAAGAGGTGGAAACAGCAATGTATCAAGGTCAAGAAGATATTAGAAACTTAGGAAAATTGGAAGAACAACTAAATCTTGAGCAGAAAGAAATGTATGAGCAAGTGTGAGAACAGTTTGA
This sequence comes from Lissotriton vulgaris, assembly GCF_964263255.1. Taxonomy (NCBI): domain Eukaryota; kingdom Metazoa; phylum Chordata; class Amphibia; order Caudata; family Salamandridae; genus Lissotriton; species Lissotriton vulgaris. Next base: position 2,096,126,565 of record NC_141687.1, read on the forward strand.
CCATGGATTACTTCATGAGAAGAAAGAGTGCTCTTGCTCATCATTTGAACCTATCCGAATGTACGTGAGTGGACAAGCTGGAACAGGCAAAAGTTTTTTAATTTAAGTAATCAGAAGTTTTCTACACAAAATACCTGAGTCACATTTGTCTTGTGTTGCCACTGCTCCAACTGGGTTAGCAGCCCACAATATTAAAGGAATTACTTTACATTGTTTATTAATGGTACCAGTAGAGCATGAAAACAAATTAGAATACCATAAGCTATCTGGAGAAGCTTAATGTGAAGTTTCAAGAGTTTTGAGGAAAATGAAACTTCCTATTATTGAGCATGGTATCAAACTTAATGTTTGCTTTTGTGCATTTAAGAATGCAGCAAATTCTTAAAACAGAGTCTGACGTATTATTTGGAGGAAAGCACGTCATAGTGTTTGGAGATCTTCTACACTTACTCCTGTAAATGGACAACCAGTGTTTAAAACACTGCTGCCTGAAGATACTAGAAAGTCTTTGGGGAGTATTGGGCATTTGGTCATATTTTGAGTATAAGGAACTTATTAGAAATATGCGACAAGCAAATGATGTTGATTATGGAACTATTCTTCAAGATATAAGAATTGAAAAAATGACTACATATGGCAAACAAGCTTTACAGAGACTATTACATTCCAATTTGTTTCTGAATTAAAATATTGTACCAGAGAAAATATACATGACAATTTCAGAAAATAAATTTGTAATCTGCTTAATGCCAACACTACGTGAATGTTCTAAATTCAATGAAGAAATGTTGAAGTTGGAAAATGAAGTAATTTAATAATTGGAAGCTATTGATAAAGTAGAACATGAAGGAATCACTATTATTTTGAGTTAAAAGTTGAAGAGGAAATTGGATTCTTTAGAGAAATCGATAAGTAAAACTACTGGTTTAGAAAAGAATTTGTATGCATGTGTAAACTGTAGGGTAATTTTACGACATAATTTGAATGTGGAAAAAGGTTTAGTAAATGAAGCAATGGGTAAAGTTGTTGATTTCGTTAATTATGTAAATAGAGATAGTGTTGAATTTTTGAAAATCAAATTTGATCAAATTGAAGAAGTACAACAATTTAGTCGTTGTTCAGCTCGTTTTTTTGCTTGTAAAAGATTTGTATGCTCGCAGAAAACAGTTTCCTGTTTCTTTGGCGTATGCAGTGACCATTAATAAATCTCAAGGATTAAGTGTAGATAGTGCTTTAGTGAATATTGGAAGTATTGTGTTTGAAGAGGGTATGGCATATGTTGCTTTATCTCGAGTCAGAACTTTATCTGGATTGTACTTAATTGATTTTGATGAGACAAAGGTTAGTGCAGATGTAAATTGTGTGAAAGAGTATAATAGGTTAAGAAGATAATATGCACCTAATTTAGGTCAATATCCAGTATTTGAAAAGCATGTGGTAGGTAGAAAAAGAAGATTTGAGAATATCTGTAGTGAAAATGTAGAGAAAGAAAAAAAACAAGATGAAGTTGTGCCTGCAAGCAAAAAGAAAAAGGACAGTGTTGAAGAGAATGTTCGTTATCGGTTTGAAAATAGTTGTGGTGTCAACTGCTATGCTAATGTAGTTGTTAATGTTGTTTTTGTTCTTGAAAGTTTGCAACAGCAAATTGTTGAAAATCGGGAAAAAAGATTCTGTTCGTTGTTGTATTCTGTTTATGAGAAATGTAGTAGTGATAAAAGTAAAATACACAGTGTTTCTGATATTCGAAATGTTTTGGACATATGTTCTGGTTCTAGTCAATTTACGCCAAATATTCAGCCAGATTGTCAGGAATTTTTAATGTTTATGCTTGCTGCACTGGAAGATGAAGGTATAGATATTGAAAACCTTTTTGGCCTTTCTTTTAAATGGCAACATTACTGTGAAAATTGATTGTTTACATGTAGCACTAACATAGACACTGATAGATTCATATATTTGACTTTACCAGACTGTGAATCAGTGTCTTTTACCAATCTAATTAGAGGAGCAAGTCAAAACATGGAGTGTAGCCAATGTAAATCAGAAATGTCATCAACATTATTTATACAAAGTTATGGACAGTATGCAATTTTAAGGCTGCAACGTTGTAGAGGTGATGGAAGAAAATTGGAAACTTTATTTAAACATTTTGTAGCTGGTCAAGTTTCAATATCAGGAATAACTTTTGTAGCTTTTGCAATTATTTTTCATGATGGACTTTCTACTACATCTGGACATTACACTGTTTATTTAAGATGTCTGAAAGGTTGGATACGATGTAATGATAGTCAATTAGTTTTTAAGCGACGTTTGCCTAAAGAGTTACCAAATTCTTACCTAATATTTTAAAGCCAAAATTTTAAGATCAAAATTTGGCCTTTCTGGATTATTGCTGTTAAGGTAGATTAGTCTGGTGTTGTAGAGAATTTTGTAAGTGAAGGGGAGGAGCTTGAAGGTGATCGTCTTGTTGATATTGAGGCAGTGTAGTTGTATCAGGTGGTGAGTTATGTGTCTTCAGCAGGGAACATTGATGATCTCTCAGGTGGAGGTGTTTTGGATTTGTTGTAGTTGTTGCTGGTGTTTGGCTGGAATTGCTGTGCTTTGCCACATTGTGGTCTGCTGATGATGACGGCCTGTGTCACTGTTCTTCTTCTTTTGGTTAGGATCCACTTGTAAATGTTGCGGAGTATGTGGAGTGTGTTATAGCTGTACGAGGAGATAGTGTAGACTTGCTTATACAGGGAGAAGGCGAGTGGAGGATGAATCCTATGTTGTCGACATGTTTGGTAGGTGTTGGTACTGTCCATAGTGTAGTTACGTAGAAGGAGTCGTCCAAGGCTGAGGGGGTGGGTCTGAGGATGAGTACATTCATTTTGTTTGAGTTCATGTTAAGAGAGCTGTTCTTTATGTAGTTGGTGACGTCCTTCATTGTGTCGTGTAAGTTGCTTTTGGTGGTATTTCGCTTTTTGGTGAGGAAGAGGATGAGCTGGGTGTTGTTGGCGTAGAAGATATTGTTAAATTGTGATGGTGGGCTACTTGTGTGAAGGTGGCCATGTAGATGTTGATTAGCATTGGGTTGAGGGATGAAGACTGGCGGACGGAGGAATAGATTTCGGTGGTTTTGGATCAGAAGGCTGGGAGGCAGATGCTCAGGAATACTATTGGACAGTTTGCAAAGGAAGAATTTGACGCATACTATTTGGCCGTGCGGAAATGTATGTGAAAGCAATAACAAGTTTTTGTTGTATATTTTGTCGGCATATATTTGTAAGTAATATTATTTACAGTGTATGGAAATTAATCATAATGCTTTGTTATTTTATGCTTTTTGGAGATGTTTCATATTTACGTAAGAAATTGCTCTTAGAAAAAAACATTTAAGATATGTTTTATTTCTATTTCTTATATTGTTATTGAGAATGTTGAATGTTTTTTTTAAGATAATCTTATTGATTGTCTTTTTTTCCCGCTGTTATGTGATGAGTAGTGTTGAAGTCACTGTTTCTAGAGAAATTCAACATATTCTGAGAACAGCAAAAAAGGCAAATGTAATAGTTTACAAATTATTTTGTATGGTAAAAGATATATTGTAACTTTATTTTTTTGTGTCTTCCACAGATGGTAATTTTATAATATATAATTTTTAAAATATTTATTATGATTAAGGTAAGTACAAAGAACTGTTGAAAATGGTCATTGAAATGTTCTTCAACTGAGCTGAAGTAACAAAACAAGGATTGGAGAACATTAGTGTGTAAAGATGGTTTGTATTTTTTAAAGACATTTCAAAAAATTATATAGTGTGTGGTACCTGTCAGAACCCGTAATTAATCGGTGGATATGATAATAGCTTATCTAATCCCTAGCTGGCACAGGAGAGATGAAGAATCCTCAAGGAAATGGACTTGAAGTGCTTTAGTGCAACAGAGGAATTCAAATATGGTCGTGTCGAGGAAAGACACGGTGGCAGTCTTGTCAATTACCACACACCTGTGTGGAATTTTTGGTGAGGCGCGCGCTCCCTAACGAGTGCGCATTTCACCTACGACGTTCTGGAGTTCAGACCCGTTTTGAAATACTTCAGAGATATTCCTGAAGAGAAAGCACAAAGGTTGCAGATAAACACTAGAGGAGAGGCTAGTTCGAAAGACAAAGGAGTAGGTAATTAGTAGCGTTAGACTAAATTATAGATAAGGAATGGAAATAGAGTGGGGAATGTTATTAAATAATTGTTCTTTGTTATTTCCATTATGTATGCATGTCAATGATACAAAGATGGTTTGTATCTTTTATAAAGATTAGAACATTTTAAAAGATAAATATACTGAGTGTTGAAGTATTCTTTGCATTTCACTACAACACATGTAGCAGTTTGGACCAGGTAAGGTGAATAGAGATATTGTACTTTTTTTGCTACTGTATTTTATAATAACATCCTGTTTTTTTCAGATAGTGATAAGGAGTGACGGGTTTGGTAATTTAAGAAATTTTAAAACTGTACCTTCATATAAATAATTAAAATTATATAATGTTAGAAAGTAGTTGAGAATGGTATTTATATAATATTTATTAAAGGGCAAATTAGTTGATAATGCTAGTTTTGTGTTCTATATTAGGAAAAAAATATAAAATAAAGTGTTTATGTTTTTGTAGAAGGAGGTCAGCCTAACAAATTTACAATGGAAAATCCACAAAACAATAAGGGCGACGATTTTGAAAATACTAACACTGTGGTAGAAGAGATGAGCATAGCTTTTATGAGCAACGTTATTGAAGTGGAAGAAGTGAGTGTTGGAGATATCAGGTGTGATTTTCTTGATGTAACCTTGGATGATGATTTTGTGGAAGCATTAGATCAGATTGAGATTCATCTGTTGACTTTTGAACATGATGTCCAGGAAAATGAAATTCCTGATGAAATTATAATGGAAACTGCATTAGCTTGTGAAATGTTACAAGAATAAATGTATTATTATATAAAAATAATGGTTTGAGATACTCTGCTTCCGGAATTGTAATCATTTAGCTACTACCCAAGTAGTCATGGTGCAAAGTGGGCCTTAGGGTATGGACTGTTTCATACTCTTATAGAAAACATACATATTTTTGTTATGCACCGGCAAACTTGTGTTTTCATAAGTTCTATTTCCTAGTGTGTATCATTAGACTTTCACCAAACACTCTCACACTACTGGTTCAATGTTCTAGTGAGTCATTTAGCAGTATGCGGTTATGTATCTACTGTTATAAAAGTGAAGCTGCTATACATTTAGCCAGACACTCTCACTTTCACTCTCACTTGGCAGTTTCACATTCACCATACACTACTAATGTATTCATTTATTTATTAATTTATGAACTACACTTTCATTTTGACAAACTTTCACAGACTAATATCGAAATATAGTTATTTCTATGACCAGTGAAGGTAGGTCTGATAAGAACTGTTTTATTTGTCGTTTTAGTTTTGTATTTTTTTTGTACTTTTTCAACAAGTTTTTTTTAAAACAAAAAAATGGAACTGTAAACAAAAAAAGTGTGGAACAGGAACAAAAAAGTTAAAAATAAAATTAATGTTTTGGACAGCAGTGCTCTTCTTTAGTCTTCACAATGAGATCAATAGAGTGCTGATTGTATCAAAGTAATTTGTTTCAATATTTACAATGAAATTTCAGATCTGATAACTATGGTACAATATTAGGATGCAGACTGCTCCGAGGAGGTGGTGGTGGAGATGAGGTAGTAGGAACTGCAGGTTGAGTATTCTCCGGCAACGTTTATGTTGCCATCCTTGCATAGTTATTTGGATGTAAATTTTTGACATGGTGAACCATGCTAGTTGTATTGAAAGAGTACTTTTTAGTGGGATCAACCCTGGAAAGAGTAACCTCACAGATCTTGCAAGTTACGTTCAGTGTATTGACTTTTTTTAATCCCTCAGGATATGTAAAACAACTTCTAAATGAAAGTTTCTTTTCTCTTTTTCTGAATTTGCTCAGCAACAAATTCTTGCTCACAGAAATGTTCTGATGAAGTTTCAAAAAGAGAAGCCATTGTATAGTTTGGTTCTAAATGAGTACAGCTCCACAGAATAGATGCTTCTCTTGAGAGTCCAAGTTGAATGATCAAAATAGGAAGAATTTTTCAACAGTTTAAATATGAAGTATTATGAACGAATCAAAACTTTCCTTTTATGCTCACATGGCTTTACACACACTTATAGTGCATTTACTGTGCATTTACGTTGGGAGTACGTACAACGTACAGTTGCATTTTTCGGAATTGCTTTCAAAAGTAATATACGGTTATTAAAAGTTTAAAAAAAGTATTTTCATGATTATCCCAGATAGTGTCTTTCCTTAGTATGTACATTAAATACATAAATATATGTTTTTAAACAATTAGAAGCTTTCCCGCTGTACGTGGACGGGAGCGTTGATGCGACGCGTAACGTCAAAACGTATTCGTAACGTATGCATTGGTACGCGCATGATTACTTGTACAAGGTATGTGTGATCACCGTACGCGTACAGTACGATTATACAAAAAGGAAATACATAAAATTTAATTTTCATAAATTTAGAAAGAAAAAATATTAATAAATAAATTCTTTTAGACTTTTGTTTTGTTAATATTTCACATTAAGAATATGAAATATAACATAAAAATAAAATAACTATGAATAATGATAATAAAAAAGTAGGAAATTATTATAGAAAGACAGAAATATAATAATGAATACCTTTAAACATTAGCCATTAAAAAACCTTTGAAATTCACTGAAAAAAACATAGGTTTCAGCCACATTATAGTTAGGAATTAGCATTTAAAGAACCTTAGAAATTCACTGAAAAAACCATAGGTTTCACACATGTTATAGTTAGCTGGACATTTCACTCATACAAAACCTTTGAAATTCCCCGTTATAGTTAGTTCAGCTAACTATAACTTGCGCGCCCGCAATGCACTGCTGATGACGTCACATATTACATCACTCATGATATGGTCAGTGACATCACTCGTGACATTATTTATGGCATCTCAAATGACATCACTGATGACATCACTGATGACATCAGGCAGTAAATGTGTATTTCTGTAAAGTTTAAATATTTTGCATATATATCTATGCCAAGGTGTATTGAAGAATGAGTGCATTTACAAGTGCCTGAAGGGATTATTTAGGTAGTTATAGTTAGGATTGTTTTCTATCGGAAATCTGCAACAATCTATTAGGAATAACTTTGGCACCAGTTGAGGAATCTGCCTGTAATTTTCCTTAAATGTGCCTCGCTGCGCTCCGCTCCTGCCCTGGAAGTTTGGGGGGGATTCGTCAAGCGGGGGCCGAGATAAAAGGGGGGTCCCAAATTAATTCCCATAGGGCGGTTGGACTCACTTTTAGCCCGAACGGCTGAATGGATTTCCAGAAAACTTGGCAAAATTGTAGGGACTGGTAGCCCGATGTGCCTTTGCTATGTCTCAAGATATGTGCTCCAGTGGATTTTGAGTAATTTAGGTTCAAAGAAATATATATATCTGGGCGGAGCCTAACCACACATCTGATCTGATTGGCTGTCAGCACTTCATCCAAGAAGTGTTGGCAGCCATCTTGGGACCAATATACATGATAGCACCTCATTAAAAAGCATTGTAGTTAATAGAGGGTTTTAGGACTTTAGTTACATTATAAATCATTTGTTGATGGTACCATACTCATTTTAGGAATTGTGGTGTGTTCTAAGGTGATTTCACCATGTGAAAAAGCCTTCTGCTGTGATATCATGAATCATGTTTGAAAGAAAACTAATATCTCATGATTTTCCCACAGTGGTTTGGAAGGGGATCTATAAGCGACACTGAAAGCATATTTTCTGTAAATTCACATTATCTTTCTCAGTCATGTGAGAATGAAGTCTAACATTCTCAGTAAAACATGTACATCCAACAAGGACAGAGACTGTCAGTTGATTCCTTTGTGTTCTACTACAGCCTCCTAGAGTGTTCTAAAGAACAACTAGAGCGCTAACAGCCCTACTTATTTCAAAGGTATAGCACACCTGAAGCCATCGTGCTGGGAATAAAGTGGTAACTCTTAAAACATTTAATTTAAAAAGGAACAAAATGAGGGGGTATATTATGCCATAGAAAGTATTATTAGTGCTGTAGAAAAAAAAATTAGGGCACATTTTGAGTGACTTCTCAAATCCTCTTCTATTTCATTAAAAATTCTGACATGCAGTCTCCCAAGATGGCCACCAGAGACAAAAGAGCCCAAATGTAGCCCTAATATCACCCAGATGTAGCCCAAGTATAGCCCAATGACAGAATGTCCCAGAGTGTTCTAAAGAACAACTAGAGCGCTAACAGTCCTACTTATTACAAAGGTATGGCACGTCTGAAGCCATCTTGATTGGAATAAAGTGGTAACTCTTAAAACATTTAATTTAAAAAAGAAAAAAATGAGGTGGTATATTTTGCCATAGAAAGTATGATTAGTGCTGCAGAAAGAAAAATTAGGGCACATTTTGAGTGACTTCTCAAATCCTCTTCAATTTCATTAAAAAATTCTGACATACAGTCTCCCAAGATGGCCAGCAGAGACAAAAGAGCCTAAATGTATCCCAAATATCACCCAGATGTAGCCCAAGTATAGCCCAACAACAGATAGTCCCAGAGTGTTCTAAAGAACAACTAGAGCGCTAACAGTCTTACTTATGACAAAAGTATGGCACACCAGAAGCCATCTTGATTGGAATGAAGTGGTAAGTCTGAAAATATTCAACTTAAAAAGGAACAAAATGAGGGGGTTCATTTTGCCATAGAAAGTATGATTAGTGCTTCAGAAAGAAAAATTAGGGATCATTTTGAGTGACTTCTCAAGTCCTCTTCTATTTCATTAAAAAAATTCTGACATGCACTTTGAATACCAGCAGCAGACTTCCCTGGTGAGCAGTAGCCTTACTACAGTGATCTAATGAGCAACTAGAGTGCTAACATTCAGAATTTATGGCAAATGTGTGACACATCAGAATGCCTTCTTGATGGAACCAAAGTAAACAAGCATTGAAAATGCAATAGATCTCGCCCTCGTTTAATTTAAAGCCATTCTGTTTGTAATGAGGTGGCTTTTTAGCTTTGCTTTTGTTAGTGTTTTTTAAACTTTCATATAAATAACATGCATCTGTATGCATATATGTATATGTATGCATGCATTTATATTTGTATTTATATAGATATACAGATTATATATGTTTATATATGTATGTATATATATATGTATATATATATATATACATATATATATATTTACATACACATACATATATATAAATGCATATGCATAAATATGCATATATATATGTGTATATGTGTGCGTGTAGAGAAAGGTAGAGAGGTAGAGGTGTAGAGGTAGAGAGGTAGAGGTAGAGGTAGAGAGGTAGCGGTAGAGAGGTAGAGACTAGTAGAGAGAGAAGTAGAGAGAGGTAGAGAGTAGAGAGTGAGTAATAGAGAGTAGAGAGTGAGTAGTAGAGAGTAGTAGAGAACAGTAGAGAGAGTAGCAGAGAGTGAGTAGTAGAGAGTAGTAGAGTGAATTGTAGAGTGAGTAGTAGAGAGTAGTAGAGAGTGAGAAAAAGAGAGTAGGTGAGAGTAAGTAGTAGAGTGAGTAGTAGAGAGCAGTAGAGAGTGAGTAGTGGAGAGTAGTAAATAGTGAGTAGTAGAGAGTAGTAGAGAGTGAGTAGCAGAGAGTAGTAGAGAGTGAGTAGCAGAGAGAGAGAATAGTTGAGAGTAGTAGAGAGTGAGTAGTAGAGTGAGTAGTAGAGACTAGTAGAGAGTGAGTAGTAGAGAGTGAGTAGTAGAGAGAGAGTAGTAGAGAGTGAGTAGTAGAGAGTAGTAGATAGTGAGTAGTAGAGAGTAGTAGAGAGTGAGTAGTAGAGTGAGTAGTAGAGAGAGAGTAGTAGAGAGTGAGTAGTAGAGAGTAGTAGAGAGTGAGAAGTAGAGAGTGAGTAGTAGATAGTAGTAGAGAGTGAGTAGTAGAGAGTGAGTAGTAGAGAGAGAGTAGTAGAGAGTGAGTAGTAGAGAGTAGTAGATAGTGAGTAGTAGGGAGTGAGTAGTAGAGAGAGAGTAGTAGAGTAGTAGAGAATGAGTAGTAGAGAGTGAGTAATTGAGAGTAGTGGAGTAGGAGAGAGTAAGTAGTAGAGAGTAGTGGAGAATATTCCAAAGTTTGGCACAGAACCACTTGCACAATAAGTCCAATCAAATCATATCACTTAGAGTCCTTATTGAAGTGCTGAATCTTGGTGTATATTCAAATGCTTTTATTTTCCTTAAGTTTATGTAGGTCTGCAAACAGGTCTTCCTCAGTCAAAGTACAAAGTGAGAATGAGGAAAAAAGGTGGGGGCTTTCATCATTTGGAAAAAAAAACTGTTCTGAACCAATGAAAAGTGTTATTTTCAGGTCACACGACCCGACGCTCTTACGCTACGCGCCCCGGGGCACCTCCAGGGGCGCCCATGTAGCGCGATCGTATGCGCTCGGGTGCTTCCGGGTGCGCTTACGCTGTGCGTATCACGCGGACGCGGCTACGCGATACGTCACGATGATGTTTTGTTCGCGGCAATAGTGCAAATGGGACGCTCACCGGTACGCGCACCGGGGCAAGACTGCGCTTTCCGGTGTGCACACCGGTACGCGCACCGGGAGCGCTCCAGGGCAAAAAAAAAAAATGAAGAATATACATAAAAAAATAGTATTACATAAATATACAATATAGGATTCATTATAAAAAATATTATATTTGATAGCAATAGAAATTTGCTATTAAAAAACCTTTGAAATTCACTGAAAACAACATAGGTTTGAGGCACTATATATAGTTAGGAATTAGCATTTACAAAACCTATGAAATTCACAGAAAAAAACATAGGTTTCACACCAGTTATAGTTAGGAATTAGCATTTAAAAAACCTATTAAATTCACTGAAAAAACCATAGGTTTGACACCAGTTATAGTTAGCTAGAAATGTTACTGACATAAAACCATTGAAATTCCCACGTTATAGTTAGTTGGACTCACTATAACTTGCGCGCCTGCAATGCACTGCTGATGACGTCACATATTACATCACTCATGACATGCTCAGTGACATCACTCATGATATCACTGATGACACCATCCTTGTGACAGAGTGACAGACCTCCTTTCAGTGTAATGTAACCCTTGAAACACATATTCAAAAATAGAAACTCTAATTTTCAAAAAAATAGAGATACCCATACCAGTTACAACAACCAATTCAGTAATACCACCATCTATATACACATCCACTCATTCACCAACAGTTCTATATAGTCACTCATACATATATTCACTCATCATATGTAGTGAAACACCTATACACCTATACATCCTGTTACACACTGACAGTCATCCAAAAGTTAATCACACACATAATCACACATGCAAATAAACTATTGAACATCCATTTATTTGCATATACAGCTATATACACACTACCACCTTACTTCTAAGGAAACTTACACATACTTACTCTCTTAAACAATCACTTATAGAAACACATACTTATTTAAACAAGAACTCTTTCAATCTCTCACTCTCACATATACTCACTAATATACATCAATACTCAGATATACTAGATTAAAACATATGTAGTTACTGATAAAGACACTAGTGAGACAGTGATTCACTCACTAACACACACATATACACACTCATCCACCCATACAGTCCTGCACATATGCTGCCCTCAAAACACATACAAACAGTGAGTCAGTCATTGATGCATCTATGTGCTAAGTAACACTCCCACCAAACCATACAGACACTCATACTGATACTAAAAAAAACATCTAATAGCCCATATACACACACACAAATGTAGCTACTCACCAACCCATGCAGTCACTTATACACAAAGTGAAACACTGATACAAACTTTTAAATATTTAAACAATACTCGCTAATATATGTATTCACTAAGATACACTTAATAAGCCAGTTAACCAATCAATTAAAAAAAAAACATCCATTAAGACACTTATTTAAACATTTATTCTTCCATCGACCTTTACATATACATATATAAAACATATTTATTTTTCAGAAAGACACACATTCACTGGATGGTGTCATCAGTGATGTCATGAGTGATGTCACTGACCATGTCATGAGTGATGTAATATGTGACGTCATCAGCAATGCATTGCAGGCGCGCAAGTTATAGTGAGTTCAACTAACTATAACGTGGGAAATTCCATGGTTTTATGTCAGTAAAATTTCCAGCTAACTATAACTGGTGTCAAACCTATGTTTTTTTCAGTGAATATATATATGTGAACAAGGGCTGCAAAGCCCGAAACGCGTCATGTTTGGTTGGTAATGGGAAAAAGCTGGAAAAATAAAAAATACTTACCCGAATGCTGTGGCCTGTCTCCTGCTTCGCCGGTCCTGCTGGATTGGAGGTAGTTTCTTGGAGTCATCGTTGATATATGTATATATATAAAATTCACTGAAAAAACCATAGGTTATAGACCATATATAGTTAGGGATTAGCATTTAAAAAACCTTATTTTATTTGCACAAAACCATTGAAATTCCATATATAGTTAGTTGCACTAACTATATATCGCGGACCCGCAATCCACTGCTGATGATGTCACATATTACATCATTCATGACATGGTCAGTGACATTACTGATGACATCACTGACATATCCACGAAGTACATGGTGGAGATGCAAAAGGCTTAACTTACTGCGTACTGGACAATGTCCCAAAAAATCTGAGGGGAGGCAATCGCAAACTTGCATTGCGTCGTCTGGAATCCAGATACATAATCTTACTGAATTCCAAAATTCCTATAGGGCTTAATGCAGATGAAGCCTTAAATGTACATATCTAGAGCAGCGTCCGATTCCTCTTTCCCAAGTACCCTTTAACATTGGAAAACAGCACACGCGAAAATGTAAAACCTATCATTTATATTATCACTTAGTCATACTGAACCCCTTAGTAGTTGGCAAAACACCCCCAAAATGGCACGTATGGCACGCAGGGATCTCTATACTTAAGAGATATTACCCTTAAGTGGGAGTACTAACGCGCACTAGCGCAAAACGGCATGTTTCCGAAGCGGGAAAAATAAAACACTAGACTTGCATGGTAATCAGGACGCTGTGATCTCTTCACTTAAGAGATAGCAGTCAAAAACACGGGATAAAATGCTCATCAGCGCAATAACAGGTTTTCGCCGTAGCGTTTAAAATCATGGTAGACTTGCACGCAATAAACAGGATGCTACTCACTAATTATACGAGCGCCTTCTGACATCTGCAAACTTGTTCTGCCCCTGCCATTAGAGGAGCAAACCGATGTCTAAAACGGCAGAGCCTATTTGAGATAAGCCATGGTCCAGGTAACCAATCAGGTTCCTTAGGGGAATACACCTCCTCTCTGATAGGCCAGAGTTACCATGACACCGAAAACATGCAAGAAATCACGTAACACAGAGGCTGTCTCCCGCCAGTACTAATAAATACCAATTAATGATATGTATATATGACAGAATGTTTAAAATGTACTATTCATGATTATAATTATATACTTAATGTGTGCCTACTGAAAATTAAGTAAGGAACAAAGAAATGTATTATAAAGCGCCAGAGAAACAAATGAACTGGAATAATTGTTTGGGTGTAATATATGATTACTATGGTAACTAATGAATGCCAATTAGGAATGACCATTATGACTCATGTGATAGTTTAAACATGTATAAAAGCGTCATTTTGTTTAGTCAGATGTTAGTGAGCAAGGCGGAGGTTGCCGCCGAAACGCGTCTGAGCAGAAGTTGATATGAAATAAAACCCTTGAACTAAGATACACGGAGTCAGCGCCTTCTTGGATGGTGAAGTTTGGTGTGGTATTAATATATATATATATATATATATATATATATATATATATATATATATATATGGGGCGGAGTAATCATAAAAGGTGTGCAATAAAGTGCCAGATGTATCCTGCGCAAGTCCGTTTTCCTTTGATAAAGTGCTGCCTAAGCATGAAACGCGTCAGGACTGGACTACAATGGGTGAAGCGGTCTGCTGGACTCGCGCTGCATCTCCACAAAATAAAGCGGCAAAATTACTTACCTTCCTGTGTGGATTCACCTTACTCCAGGCAAACTATTTGGTATGGATGTTTGTCGTCTTTTGCCTGAGCCACGAGGTGAGCCCCATTGCAGTAGCAGTCCGTGCTGCGGAGTCAACCGACGAAGCAGCGAAGGAGCAGGAGGGGCCTGTGGCGATATAAACGGAGGTGCGGGACTGAGCAGATCCGGCTTCACAACCCACTTGGGATCAATTTTAAAAATACTGAGGATGCAAATGGCTACTCACTGTAGAAGAAACTTAGCACTACACGGACCATCAGGCTGTGCAAATGGCCACGCCCATTGGGGCGGAGTAATCATAAAAGGTGTGCAAGAAATTGCCAGATGTATCCTGCGCAAGTCCGTTTTCCTTTGATAAAGTGCTACCCAAGCATGAAACGCGTCAGGACTGGACTACAACGGGTAAAGCGGTCTGCTGGACTCCCACTGCATCTCCACAAAATAAAGCGGCAAAATTACTTACCTTCCTGTGTGGGCTCACCTTACTCCAGGCAAACTGTTTGGTATGGATGTTTGGCGGCTTTTGCCTGAGCCGCGAGGGGAGCCCCATTGCAGTAGCAGTCCGTGCTGCGGCGTCAACCGACGAAGCAGCGAAGGAGCTGGAGGGGCCTGTGGCGATATAAACGGAGGTGTGGGACTGAGCAGATCCGGCTTCACGACCCACTTGGGATCAATTTTAAAAATACCGAGGATGCAAATGGCTACTCACTGTAGAAGAAACTTAGCACTACAAGGACCATCAGGCTGTGCAAATGGCCACGCCCACTGGCGCGGAGTAATCATAAAAGGTGTGCAAGAAATTGCCAGATGTATCCTGCGTAAGTCCGTTTTCCTTTGATAAAGTGCTGCCCAAGCATGAAACGCGTCAGGACTGGACTACAATGGGTGAAGCGGTCTGCTGGACTTGCGCTGCATCTCCACAAAATAAAGCGGCAAAATTATTTACCTTCCTGTGTGGGCTCACCTTACTCCAGGCAAACTGTTTGGTATGGATATATATATATATATATATATATATATATATATATATATATATATATATATATATATATATATATATATATATATATATATATATATATATATATATATATATATATATATATATAATATATTCCAAATCCTTCAAGTAATGCACACTCGGAGGTATACACAGTCGCTATTTTTAATAAATACAGCGACTAAATATACCTAAGATTCTGAGTGTGCATTACTTGAAGGATTTGGAATATATGGAAATTGCTGAATCTGGGCATGATCGGTGCCATGCACCAACTGACGATGGGCTCGGTTTCCAAATGACCCGATTCGATGGGAGTAACATATTTAGATATAAATAAACCATCTCCGGCGCTCCAGCCGGACTCGCGGTAAAGAATGGGAAACGGACACCAGGAATTACGTGTTTTCAGCAGGTCTTATTTTTTGAAGCCACAGTCAGACGCGTTTCAAATACAAAGTATCCTTGTTCACTAGCGGAAACGCAGTCCACTTTTAATTTTTATACTGTTTTTTTCTTTAGTGATGCTTACACCCCCGTCACGTGGTTGCTGTGCATGAATAGGTAAACACATTGCAGGCTAACATAAAATGTTTAAAAGTAAAACTTGATGGGTCCAATAAAATGCTTAAAGTGCATAGGTGCATGACATGGTATCCAGGAAATGAATCGTAGTCATATGCTATTTAACCTACCAGAAATTGATTGCTTTATCTGATTAAATATTAAAACCAGTAATGTAGTAAATATAACAAAATATATATATATAAATTTTCAATTATATAAATATATACATAAATATATACAATTGTAAGTTAAAAGACGATATAAGTCCAAATTCCGTTTATACCATGACTTTCATCACTAAATTCTAGGAATGTTATTCAAGCAGTCTGCTTTTGTATTATTGACCATCATTATTACGGAATAAATTCCCTAACACACATTAAATTGTTGCCCTATAAAATGTGCAAAATAGCAAAGATGTACAAGGCACGAATGCCTATTTTGGAAATACCACGAGAGGTGATAGCTGATAAAGTGCTTAGAATACAGTACCTAAAATTGTGCAAAAATGTGCAAATACATTATGTATCTGTGAGAAGGTTAAAAAATATACATATTAAAAAAATCGATATGTATATTAAAACGTGAGGTTTAAAAAAGAACAGACTCTTGGAAAATTAGGAAAAGTTGGGTAAATTTAAAAAGAGTTATTTGATAATATACAGCAAATTGGAAGGCGGTGAATGACTCAATGCAAGGCTAAGCCTCAACGACCTAGAAATTATCATGTTTTATTGGGACTGGTATTACAAAAAGTTGTGTAGATCCTCCGTATTGTTGACCCCTTAGGGGTGCTTACTGTCTAATTCAAGAATAAACTTAGACTCAAGTTTCCTTAGTGCCTTCTCTCTGTTGCCACCTCTAGGATTATCTGGGACGGCCGGAATCACAAAATATCGTAGGCACTTGAGGTCATTGCCGTGCACTGCTTTAAAGTGCCTGGCTACTGGGTACGCCGTATCGTTATTAACAATTGCTCTCAGATGTTGGAGGATTCTGACATGTACCTGTAGTTTAGTACTACCTACAAAGTGGAGACCACAGGTACATGTCAGAACGTATACGGCGTACTCAGTTTTGCAGTTGTATGACCCCCTAATTTTAGTTTTATAGGGGCTGAACGGGGTTCTATATTTGGTCGTTGAAGTTCCGAATTTACAGGCCCCAAACGATGTGCATTTAAGAAATCCTTCTTTGGGCTTTAACCAAGTAGCTTTGGGGTTTGTGACAGTTACAGGATCACTACGCACTATCTGGGACCTCATGGAGGTACCTCTGCGGTATGTGATGGTGGGTGTTTCAGGTATTTCTGGTGATAGCACTGCATCTGTTAACACTATGGGCCAATTACGGTTGATGATAGAATGAATTTGGCGATGTTGTTTGTTGAATGTAAGTATGAGCCTAGGTGTACTGTCAACATTCATGGGCTCAGCAGTGGTAACAGGAGGCTCTAGCAGCGATTCCTTAGACCTCATATTGACTTTACTCAATGCCTGGTTGAGGGTAGATGTCTTGTAACATCTTTTCCAAAATCTCTCCAGTGCTTCCTTTGTGCATATCTCTTGTTGTTCTAAGGTGCTACATATACGTTTGACCCTGAGTAGTTCACCGTAAGGTATGCTTTCTATAAGGTGTTGGGGGTGAGTACTGGTGGCATGTGGTGTGGAGTTGCCGGCTGTCTTTTTCCGATGAAGTGTGGTGTTAATGTTCCCTGCCTCAACATATACTTTAACATCTAGAAACTCCACTTCATGACTGCTCAAATGTGAAGTAAATTTCAAATTCACTTGATTTTCATTGAGTTTGTCAATAAACATTATTGCACTTTCATCATCACCACACCATAAAATAAAAACATCATCGATAAAGCGTAGGCAACACTTGACATGTTTGTTAAATTCCTGTTGATGCACCACTTTAAGGACCTGCTCCTCCCACCAGCCTAACATCAAACAGGCATAGCTAGGGGAGAAGCAGGATCCCATTGCCACTCCTCTCTCTTCTATATTTATATATAAATTCAATGCAAAAACCATAGGTTTCAGGGGTGTTATAGTTAGTTGGGCATTTCACTGGTAAAAACCATAGAAATTCCTCCATTATAGTTTGTTCTGCTAACTATAACTCATGCGCCCGCAATCTACTGCTGATGATGTCACATAGTACATCAATCATGACATGGTCAGGGATATCACTGATGACATCTCAAATGACATCACTAATGGCATCACTGATTTCATCATCCACGTGACAATCAGATACACCTCATCATACACTAGTATAACCTTTGGTATTTATTTTTTTAAAAGCCCTGGGGTGGCGGTCCCCGGGGCTGCAGGGGGCCATGTGCCCCCGCAATTATTCATAATTTGCCCTAGGGGTTGGCGGTACCTGGGGCAGTGTGGGGGGGATTGGGCTCTCCCACACTTTTGTTTTATAAACATGCCCTGGGACTGTTCCCCTGGGGGCTAATTATCATCCAAATGCCGGAGTCCACACTTTGTTTTTTTTATCGGCAAGATCCACGCATCCTGCATAGATTTTGCCGATTTTTAAAAAAACAATGATTTACTTTTTGGCCTTGGGGGTCCTTGTAGGACCCCCTGAGCAGGCCTAGGGGTCAGGGTGTTTCTACCCTGCCCCCTTTTTGCGTTTTTTGCATTTGTTTAAAAGGTTTCTTGTGCCTCGGTTCTACCGAGACACAAGATGGCTGCCAACACTTCCTGATTTAGAGTGTTGACAACCAATTAGCATGCAGCTCGTGCATGGCAGGGTGCCCAGATCCTATGCGGCCATAGATATATAATCACTTTTAATTGTGATTTTCTCAGGAACTACAGAACGGATTTACACCATTTAAGCAAAAGGCATGATTCTTAACCAAGGATTACCTCTTTGCCAAATTTGGTGTAATTCCGTTCAGCAGTTCAGGCTGTAGCCGCGATGAACAGTTCCTATGGAAAATTGCATGGACAAAACATGTTTTGGGACCCCCCTTTTTTCTCAGACCCCACTTCACGAATCACCCCAAGAGTTTCAGGATAGGAGTGGACCAGTTTTGAAAATTTCACAAAGATTTGTGAACCGGCACCAAAGTTATTCCAAATAGAATGTTGCAGATTTCTTATGGAAAATAGGTCCTAACTATAACTACCTACTGGCGACCGCCAGTAGGTAATACATATATATATATATATTTATATTTATATGTATATATATATTCACTTAAAAAACAAAGTTTAAAGTGACATTATAGTGAGGGGAAAATCTCAGTTAAATTTAATATGTTAACACAAAAACATCAAAATTCTCTAGTTATCATTAACTAAATAAAGCATCAGTTGTGCTACCATCATGCAAAGTTTTCTCATCAGTGATGCAATTTCAGATGTTATCAGTGATATTATCAATGATGTCATAGAACATTTCATGAGTGAGTGAAGTAGTGCATGGCGAGGGCATGAGTTATAGTGTCTTCATTTAACTATGACTTTTGAGTTTCATTATTTTATTTTAGTTTAAAATGTTACATTTAAAGAGACATTTTACCTATCTATAACTTCACTTTAATCTTTGTTTTCTTTTCAGTGAATTAGCAAGGTTGTTCTTTAACCCCTCCCCTGCTGGTGACGGAACCACTCCGTCATCAGTAGCGGTCGCACTGTGCTGATGACGGTCACCAGCATGGGCCCGCCGCGCCCCCGCCCCCTTAGCGCTGGGGCGGAGCCGCCGCCGCAGCGAAGGGGATAATGTAAAGAAAGATATTATTACCATATCTGTCTATGATGTCACTTTAGCCTTTAGGTTTCTGGCTGGATTTTACTTTTTTAGGTATCATAAAGTAAGATGTTATTACCATACCTAACTATGCCAAGCCTCCCGCGCATGGCATTTGGTGGTATGCGACTGGCTGTGACCCTGTCCTTTACCCAACCTCCTGTGGGTTGAAAACCACATGCGCGCACAGCCTTTGGCTGTACCGGCACCCATCCCGCTGTGGGTGTCTAAACAGCCATTGCGCACAATCCTTTAAACATGTTTTTACATTATTTTCTCTATTCCACAGGACTCTTATGAGATCCTATCTGAAGCCAGCATGTCCTACTGTTGTCTTGTGAGACTCTCTTGTAAGGACAGGGCACCACACATGCTCCAGAGAGTGTCATGCATGGCCTAATACATTTTTTTTTAAATTTGAACACTGGGGGAGAGGTGGACCCATCACTGACCTCCCACAAAGAGTAGAGGCTAAGGGTATCCCTACTCTACCCATTTAAATCTTTATTATTTTTTATCTTCCGGACACAGGGATAAAGTCCTCGAGTCCTGTTATGGCAACCTCAACATTTCTGTTTGTGTTGTGAGCGCTCTTGTGGGAGCTAGATATCCAACAAGAAAAACTGCTACAATGGCAAATCAGATCATTTCATCATTTTAAGGTCCCTGTCCACAGGAATACAGTAAAACTCTTGCATACCAAACCATCCAGATTTCTATACATTTTTTTACCATAGTTCCTCAAAACTACTGAACGGATTTACACTAAATCACATGTTTTATGGGTACATCTAGATTTTTGCCAACTGTGGTGTAATTCTGTTCAGCCGTTTTGGCTGTAAATTGTATGAAGAAATTGCATCTTGCCCCCCTCCCCCCTTCATGTATCATTCCATAACTTTCCAGGTAGTTGCGGATGTGGATGAACTTTTGTTTTTAGAAAGTTTTGCGCAGATTCCTCCATACCCACTGGCAACAACTCCCTGAGGAGAACAGCCTTTGGCAAGGCTGCAGTCAAGCCCTGCAGGCAACCCCCTCGGTTGGCCACACCCCACCGTGCACAGCCTTTGCCTGTGCGTGGCATGGGGTAGCCACAGAGCCAATCACCTTTTGCAGCAACCTACAAAAAAACACTCGGGCCACCCCTTTTTTAAGAAAAAGTTAAATCCTGTAAGACTCTTGTGGGATTCACTGTGGCCACTGCACTCTTGTGGGACTCCTACAGCAGTTCAGGGAGCTCTGCTGCGTCGTGTCCTAAAATGGCGGTCACAACATTTCTCTTGATGTTCTGGCTAGTTCATCACAGTGCAAGCTCCTGCGGGAGTCCAACAGCCATCAGTAAAGAGAGCCTTCACAGCCAATCACATTGTTTGAGAGATTCCCACAAACTCAACTGTTCAGACATACACATATTTTTAACCTTAATTTCTCAAAAACTACTGAATGCAAAGCATGCTTTCAGGACCAAGATCTAGCTTTCTGCCAAATTTGGTGTCATTCTTTTCAGCTGTTTTGCATTATTGCTGTTCATCTTTTCTACTGGAAATTGTATAGAGAAGCTGCATTTTGGGATCTCCTCAAAACTTTTCAGGGAGGCGCTGAGGTGGGTTAACGTTTTTTTGGAAAGTTATATTTATATATATAAATAAATATATATTAACTACTAATGGCTGCCAATAGGTAGTATAGTTAGGACTGAAGTTTGGCCCCGCTTGATGAATCTCCATGAAATAAATGTTCACGAAACTACCCCTTTTTGGTTCTGCGGCTGTCTTCAAAGTTTCAGGGTGATCCATCAAGCGGGGGCAGAGAAAAAAGGGGGAGCCCAAAACACGTTTTCTATATGTTATATCTATGGGGATTTTTCAATTTTGAAAATGACTACAGCCTGAACTGCTGAAAGGAATTACACAAAATTTGGCAGAAAGCTAGATTTTAGTCCAGAAAGCATGCTTTTTGTGATCTGGTGTAAATCTGTTCAGTAGTTTCAGAGGAATTAAAGTTTAAAAAATATAGATATCTGAGGAAGCAAGTCTTTGCACTGGACTCGCGGATCCACCTAAACACTTAGCCAGAAAGGGTTGGCAGCATCTTGGGACTCGGCTTGAAGCTGTCACAAAATAAAGAAAAGTGGGCAGGGTAGGAATACCCTGCCCCCCCCCAGATATGGTGGTGGTCCCACAGAGACTGCAACTTATTTTTAAAGCATTTAAATTTTTACAGTGGACTCGCAAATCTGCAGCAAAATATTTAAAAAAGATAAGTGGTATCCCATGCCCCTTTTTTTAAAGCCACTGCTTGGGACAAATCCTGGGGGAATGAAGAAGGGGGGCTAATGGGGTCCCCCTCTTGGGCTTATTTAAAGCCCCATGGATGCCACCTCCCTGGGGCTGTAAACAATGAAAATACGGGCGGCCCACTCAGCCCCCACAGTTCCAGGGGCCTTCAATGAATTCAATGAAAACTCAAATGCTGGGCTCGAGCAATGTCCAATGGTGCCCACCCCGCGACATTGCAGTTTTCTATGGCTTGGTGGGAGCATCGCTCCCACCATGCCATAGCTAATGGAGAACAAGAGAAACCTGAAAATGCTCTCTCCTGTGGAAAGCAGAGCAGGTCTGTTTCAGCAAGCAGTGAGACAGACATTGCTTTGTGACCCAAGGAGCTGCAAGTCAGCCTTCAGGCTCCCCCTCATGGTCTCCAATATGATGGCCAGGCCCTGGAGTATGGAAATTGACCAGGGTATGGAGGCAAAGCTGGTCCCTGGGCTTAAATAGGCCTCTTGGCCCCCTCCCATGTACAAATAAGAATATAATACAAATGGAGTATGAAGTCCCCTTCGCTGCTGAGGGTCCTAAGGGGCCAACAAGACCTCCTGTTACCTCCAGTGGTAATCGGAGGCCAAACTCCCTTTCTTCACCACTCTGCAAACCCACCTCTTGGTCCATTCCTGGTGGGGAGATGAGGTCCCCTTGCCTCATGAGGGCCTCAGGACAAAAGTGAACTTCTTACCTCAAGCAGCAGTGGCCGCTGATCACCTCTCAGCAATCCAGTGGATTGGGTCTTACTGGAGGTAACAGGAGGGTTAATTGGCCCCCAAGGATCCTCAATAGCCAAGTAGTCTTCAACCCCCAACTAGTAGTACCACAGGAGGCACGTTTGAAGAGTGGAGAAGAAAGGGGCTGGTGCCATCGAAAATCTCTCAGCAAACCCACCATGTGGGATTTGCTAGAGCTAACAGGAAGGGTAGTTTGCCCCTAAAAGCTCAGTAGCCAAGTAGACTTCATCCCCCTAGTAGTAGTGCGCCACGAGGTGCATTTGTAGAGCAGTGGAAAAAGGGGGCACGGCCTCCTATGAAGTCTCAGCAATCAAGCTGTGTGAGACTTACTGGAGGTAACAGGAGGGGTAGTTGGCCCCCAAGAAGCGCTCCTGGTACCGCCTGTAAGTCTTACGTAGTGGGTTTGCAGAGAACTGGTCGGAGGCCCAGCCCCCATTCACCACCATTCTTCAAACACAACTACTACTTTTAAAAAAACATAGAAATTCACTGAACAAACAAAGTTACAGGGACGTTATAGTTAGGAATTAGCATTTCAAAAATGTAGAAATTCACTGAAAAAAACAAAGGTTACAGGGACGCTATAGTTAGGAAATAGAATCAGTGAAATTCAGCAGTGATAATTAGCTGAGCTAAGTATTACTCGTGCACCGCACTGTGCTGCTCATGATGTCACAATATACATCATTCATGACATGGTCAGTAACATCGATGATTGAATCTCAAATTACATCACTGATGACATCATCCACAGAATCTCTGACTGCTGAATTTCACTGGTTTTGAGCCTAATTATAACGTCCCTGTAACCTTTGTTTTTTTCAGTGAATTTCTAAGGTCTTTTAATTCCATTTCCTAACTTTTTAATTCCATTTCCTAACTATAAAGTCCCTGTAACCTTTGTTTTTTCTGTGAATATATATATTATATATATATATATATATATATAATATATAAATATATATATTCACTGTTTTTATATAAATATTTATATATATATACATATATATATATATATATATATATATTACCTACTGGCGATAGCCAGTAGGTATATATAGTTAGGATTATTTCTCTATGGAACTTTTGAAAATTCTATGTCTAATAACTTTGGCGTTTGTGGACGGAATCGGCTGAAATTTTCAGGAAAATGGCACATTTTGTTTCTGAGCAGCCCCTGAAAATTTGGGGGGGGTTCGTCAAGGGGGGCCGAGAAAAAAGGGGGGTCCCAAAACGCATTTTTCCCATGTTAATTTCCATGGGGCGTTTGGCCTCACTTTTAGCTCAAACGGCTGAATGGATTTGCACGAAACTTGGCAAAATTGTAGGGACTGGTAGCCCGATGTGCCTTTGCTGGGTCTCAATATATGTGCTCCAGTGGATTTTGAGAAATTAACGTTTTAAAAAATTTATATATCTGTGACAGCGTCCCAGATAGCGCTCCAGATCGCGTACTTTTCGCGTCACGGAGCTTTGCGAAGCGATGCTGATTGGCTCTCCGGTGTCTGTCAACATTCTAAACAGTCCGGAGCGGCCGCCATCTTGTCTATCGGTAGGATCGAGAGACAAGAAGAGGTGAAAAACGAAGGGGGAATTTAATGAAAGGGGGCAAGGTAGACCCCTCTTGACCCCCTAGGAATGATGTTGGGGTTATTAAAGGGTCCCGTGGAGAAAATTAAAAAAATTTGATTTTTCACGGTAGAAGCGCTTCTCGGTTCGCAAATTAACGGCTGAATGGATTTGCATGAAACTTGGCAAAATTATAGGGACTGTTAGCCCGATGTGCCTTTGCTGGGTCTCAATATATGTGCTCCAGTGGATTTTGAGAAATTAACGTTTAAATACAGGTATATCTGTGACAGCGTCCCAGATAGCGCTCCAGATCGCGTACTTTTCGCGTAACGGAGCTTTGCGTAGCGAAGCTGATTGGCTCTCCGGTGTCTGTCAACATTCTAAACAGTCCGGTGCGGCCGCCATCTTGTCTGTCGGTAGGATCGATAGACAAGAGGAGGAGAAAAACGAAGGGGGAATTTAATGAAAGGGGGCTAGGGAGACCTCTCTTGACCCCCTAGGAATGATGTTGGGGTTATTAAAGGGTCCCGTGGGGCAAATAATAAAAATTTGATTTTTCGCGGTAGAAGCGCTTCTCGGTTCGCAAACTGGTAGCGAAACGTGAATTCGCCATTTTGTGTTTCGATTTCATTAAATTACTAGGTATAAGGGGGTACGGAAGATGTATCCTGACCCCTTTTGTTTTCTGAGGGTGGCTGAGGAGGCTCATATATGTTGATACATGTCTTCCAGCGGCTGTGCGTGAGCGTTTTTTTTTTTGTTGCGTGACGTCTGTTAACGTTCAATTCGATGGAAATCAGGAACTGTTGACCGCCATGTTGTCACTGCGAGTAAATATTTTGTTTTAAATAATTGTTATAAATTAATCCTTATTGATAAACATTGTCTGCGCCATCTTGTCTTTTTTGCAATGCCACACTTTTGTTGAGCACGGCAGCCATTTTAGATGCCTTGACCAGACCCACTGTCTGCACCCTCGCAAGCATATCCCCCACGCACTGGTCACTCCCGCTCTCTTTCTCATGTATGGGCTAGAAACCTCCTCCCATCTGCGCTGTTCTTCTCTGAGAATCACACCCTGTGCCCGCCCGACACCTGCCCTTCACCCTATTCACTACCGCACCCTCTGACACTCCTCTTCCTCTGTGTCCGATTGTCCAGGCCCGTCCCAGGCTATCACCTAGCCCTGCAGATGTAGTTTATGGCCTCCACTGTTAAGAATCACCCCTCTTCAAAGAAGTTACAGTAGATCAAGGCCCCCACCCGATGAGATCCGTCACACTACACGCGTTCCTGCAATCTGATAACCATCCTGTATTGTGATTGGAGAGGGGATTCTCACTGTGAGGGTGTGTGGGACCGAGCCTGAAGCGGAAGATTCCAGGGATGCCTTTTTGTACATCAAAGTCTTCACAATTATGTGTCACATTAAAAATATATAGCACTCACAAAAAAGTAGAAGGAAAATAACACTTTAATAATTTATAAATATATACATCGCAACAAAAACAGTAAACACCTTAAAACATTTTTTATTAAAACAGAAGCAACAATGGTCAGTAGCGGTGTGTTGTGCGAATAGTCCCAAGGCAGCATATTTACCTAGAGTGGTGCTGTGTAGGACATTCTGAATGGAAATTAACCAGAACTATAACCATCTACTTCCAATAATATAACTTTTATGCCCAAATTACGCAAAGATTTAGCTAATCTGCTAAAGGGGGGAGTCGCCATTTCTTTACAATAATCAATAATGAAAAATCAACATCAATAGGGTTGTCCGTATTCCCGATGCAGCACTATAGTGCAACATACACAGCACCTGGGGTGTCAAGAGTGAACAGGTCCTAGCTGCTTAACCAATGACTGACAAATGCTATATTAAACACTTACTATGTATAATACTTGCGTTCACAATAGTTTTACTTTACAAAACAGAACAAAAGATGTCCCCTGTAAGTAAACCCATATTAGCTGTTTCAGTTATTGAACATCCTAAGGTTTTATGACATGGGGAACAGTAGTGATATCCTGGGCGGGTGATGGAACTGGGTTTATTAATGGAAAAACATCTACAGAGAAAACTATTGGTAAATTATACTTCTCCGGAAATTTAAAACTCACAAATGTTTCATTTGTGTAATCGTTTTATGAACATGTACATTAAAAAACTAAAAGAAATGCCAAGAACGTCCCATGTGAAAGTGAATTTTATCTGGCAATTTTTTTCTTTTTTTTCTTCTCATGAAAAGAAAGTTAAAGCCAGGTTCGTTACCTGCCTCATCTGCAAAAAAAAAAACTCTCGAGAGGGACCTAAAAAAAATATTGCTATGGTAATCATACCATGCATCGGCACATGGAGAGGTGGCACCCTTTTAATTATTCTAAAGCACAACTTTGAGATTTGGGGGATAACCCCCGACCGGCAAAAACATCCACCAATGACTTAGCAATAAGTGAGTCAGAGGCAAGGGAAACGGTCCCAAATCTGCAAAAGAACTTTGGGCAGATGAGATTGACTTGTGTAGCATGTGGAAAATTAATTTCATGCGGAGGGATCAGTATTACTTCAATAAATACAGTAATCAATGATGCATTAGAACTTAATATCAATTCATTTTCCGAACGTGTAATCAGTACCTGTCCCATGTCAATTCATTGTTCGAACTTATAATCAATACCCATCCTGGATCAATTCATTGTCCGAATATATAATCAGTAAAAAGTGCGACAAGTGCAACAAAATCATATCGATAATTCATTGTGAGCAAGTACCAAAAGTGTCGACAATTCTAACCTTCAATAAATACAGTAATCAATGATGCATTAGAACTTAATATCAATTCATTGTCCGAATGTGTAATCAGTACAAGTCCCATGTCAATTTATTGTTCGAACGTATAATCAATACCCATCCCGATCAATTAATTGTCCGAACATATAATCAGTCTTATCCCATATCAATTCATGTGCTAAAAACTGCATACATATTTCATGATATCAAGGCTGAGCAATCGGGCACAATAGTTTCATTTGTACCGGCGCCATTTTGGGTGAGGTCAGGAAGGTCCAAGTATAGTCAAAATGTCTGCACCTCTTTCGGCAGTCTAAAAGTTTTCGTTGAAGGGTAGTAGAGGGGACTGGCGACATGAATCATCAGTCAAAGAGGGGTGGGAGGTAAAAATATCTCCTACCGGGTCATACTGGTGTCCCACCGGAACTGATCAAGTTGGTAGTCTTGCAGGATTTTGGTGATTTCAAGACTGAGGCCGGCGCCGGCATGAGCGCGCCGACGTCCCGCGGCTACGTCGTGGTCGTTCCGTGGGTGATCATGGCAGTCATTCCCCATTGGGGGTCGGGGGCCCCCGTGGCTCTTATAGAATCTTCAAAGTTGAGGAGAACGTTTCTGGATGCAGGACTCATTTTCTAGTTGAACTCAGAAGCGCCGTTGCACCGCAACAGTGGACGAGACCCCCGCTGGGTGAGCGGAGCATCATTGCCTCGCAATAGTGGACGAGACCTTTTGTCGGGTGAGTGCAGCGTCGCTGCATCGCAAGAGTGGAGAAACCCTTTTGTTGGGTGAGTGCAGCGTCGCTGCATCGTAAGAGTGGAGAAACCCTTTTGTTGGGTGAGTGGAGCGTCGCTGCATCGCAAGAGTGGAGGAACCCTTTTGTCGGGTGAATGCAGCGTCGCTGTATCGCAAGAGTGGAGGAACCCTTTTGTTGGGTGAGTGGAGCGTTGGGGGTGCAGCCGAAGGGCCCTCACCTGTGGGGGTGGGAGAGGCTTGTTTGCGCCGCCTCTCCCTCCCAGCGCACCCCACGCCGACACCTGGCGTTGATATCCATGATGTCCGGACCAGGCGATAAGAGGGTGGGGTCGGAGGCAGAGGCAAGACATCCCCCCCCCGTGGCCTGCAGGGTGCCGCTTCAGGCCCGAACGGGAGCTCATATCAAGCCGGGGCCAGACCAGGAGATACGAGGGGGGGGGTCGGTGGCATGTGCAAGACATCCCCCCCGTTGTCGCAGCCATTATCTAAGAAAGAAGAAGAATCCCGTCGGCCTCAGCTCCTCTCCTGGCCCACCTTACGGGATGACCTCCCCGGCTGACGGCTGCCAGCAGGACTCGCCCTACACGTGCCAAAGGCCTCGTCTTCCGGATGGGCGTAGCCGCGAACCTGTTGCACTTCGGGAGTTTCCGGAATGGGGGTAGGTATCTGCTGATTTGTATTTATTTCATGTTACCGTTATTGGGCGTGGCGGGCGGTGGGACAGACATGCTTGGAGCAGTGGGGGGGGTGGCGGAGCCTAGCTACCTTGTGGCTGCCGTAACGTCAAGCTTGGCTTCTTTCACCACTTTCATGTTTCTTATTTCTAGCGAAGTCAAAAACTCATCAGAGGCCTACTGATTTTGTTCGATTTCTTTCCCTTCCTTTTCAAGTGTGTTTCATGCTAAAGTTTCTGTTTAACAGCATACAGGGATTACTTCGTATTTTACATATGTCTTCTTTATTAGGGGTTCTCTCCGGTTGAGTCAGATGATGTACCTCTAATAAATGGTCCGGGTGGAACTAGTTTCTCAATCAGTGGGGAGTAGCTGGGCATGACAGATTACAACCGGGGACAAAGGTCCGCATTACCCTTCCTTCACTACTTGCAAAGACTAGACAGAATATTTCTATTCCACGTTATTTGCAAACAGAGAGTACCTCGAAAGAACTATTCCTTGAACAATAAATGTCCAGCCAATCAATCAATCAGGCATGACGGATTACAACGGGAGACAAAAGTCTGCATTACCTATCCTTCACTATCTGCAAAGGGAGACAGAATATTTCTATTCTTCTCTGTTTGTAGACAGGGAATATCTCAAACAGCAATAATCGATAAAAAAATTAGTAGGATTATAACACTTTAATAACTTATAAATATATACATTGCAACAAAAACAGTAAACACCTTAAAACATTTTTTATTAAAACAGAAGCAACAATGACAACTAACAGTAGTGATATCCTGGGCGGGTGATGGAACTGGGATTGTTAATGGAAAAAGATCTACAAAGAAAACTATTGGTGAATTATACTTCTCCGGAAATTTAAAACTCACAAATATTTTATTTGTGTAATCGTTTCAGGTCAAACGGATTGTGGGACAATGTTCACAATGGAAGAGTCACCAAAAGGCATTTGGATCGATGTTGCAGCAGGCTGCCATGTATATAGTTATTTAATAAAACGTTTTACCCTGTTACTTTGCTGGTGTGTTGTATATATTTATAATATTTGCATAGGGTTTGTCGTTATTTTGGGCGGGGTGGGTGGCGGAGCCGAGCTGTCTTGCAGCCATCCTGGTGTGGAGCTAAGTTCATCTCACTAGTTTCGTATTTCTCATGAGGAGTTGTTCTTAATGTTTCTATTTTAGCGAGGTCAAAAACAGATCCCATTAGTGGCCTACTGATTTTGCTCGATTCCTTTTGTTTTTTTAAACGATTTTTCACTATCTGCAAAGACTAAACAGAGTATTGCGACTCTGTGCTTGTTTGTAAATACAGAATGAACCAAAGAGAACCAATTCTAAAACAGTAAATGCTTGGATAGCAATCAATCAAATAGAGAGAGAAGCAGGCACGACGGATTACAACAGGGGCAAAGGCCTGCGTTAACTACCCTTCACTATCTGCAAAGAGAGAGTACTGCTAAGAGAAAAGAGGGGGGGGAGGGGGGTGGCAGCGTTCGAAGCACATCAGCGTGCATAAACACGAAAATGTTTTTACCTATCATGTACTTGACATTTGACAGCTTTTGATATTTGCTATTAAAAAACCATTGAAATTCAATTAAAAAACCATAGGTTTTAGCCCATATATAGTTAGGGATTAGCATTTACAAAACCTTATTTTACTCGCATAAAACCATTGAAATTCGCATATATAGTTAGATGCGCTAACTATATATCGCGCACCCGCAATCCACTGCTGATGATGTCACATATTACATCATTCATGACATGCTCAGTGACATCACTGATGACATCACTGATGACATCTCAAATGACATCACTGATGACATCACTGATGACATCTCAAATGACATCACTGATGACATCACTGATGACATCACTGAAGACATCTCAAATGACATCACTGATGACATCTCATTTGACATCTCATTTGACATTACTGAGCACATCACTAATGACATCATTCATGTGATAATACGATGAACCTCTTCAGACTCTAATATAACCTTAGATACACTCAGTGTAAACAGACACTCACAGACTGTCACTCATCCATGGAGTTACTCATACACCTAGTCAGTCATGCAAAGAATCAATCACACCTCCATTTCCTCTACTATACAGTTATACACACCTTACTTATTCAAACATATACTAACACATATTTACTCTCTTATACAATCCCTGATACAAGTTCACAATGATCCATACAGCCACTCACACATTCACTGGCTCTTATGCACAGTTATTTATATATGTCAACTCTCACATGTACTGTGTTTTACATATGTACTTACTTTGACATGTAGCACTGAGATATCCATTCACTCACCAATACACTCATGCACACAGTCAACTGCCCATACAGCTGTTTCCACATGCACTTTTGAACCCATACATCTAGTGAATCAACTGCTCACACATCTATGCACAGA
This sequence comes from Lissotriton vulgaris, assembly GCF_964263255.1. Taxonomy (NCBI): domain Eukaryota; kingdom Metazoa; phylum Chordata; class Amphibia; order Caudata; family Salamandridae; genus Lissotriton; species Lissotriton vulgaris. The sequence continues at coordinate 2,096,157,412 of NC_141687.1, forward strand.
GTCATACACCTCCCAGCCACCCACACACACTCAGTCTCCCATACAAATACTTGGGCAACTAATCAATAACCCATATAGTTGCTCATATAGCTACTGATCAACACATGCAGCAGTTTACAGAACAACAGACATAATGATGCACAAATTAAGACAGTTTAGTCACTAACCCATTCACTCAGTGAGACACATTTAATCACTCACTCATACAGTCAGTCATGCACCTACTAAATCCTTCATCCAGACACTTATACATCCACTCATTCTTCAATATGTAAGACATATTTTAACTTTACAGAAACATACAGTCACTGGATGTTGTCATCAGTGATGTCATCAGTGATGTCATTTGAGATGTCATCAGTGATGTCATCAGTGATGTCACTGAGCATGTCATGAATGATGTAATATGTGACATCATCAGCAGTGGATTGCGGGTGCGCGATATATAGTTAGCGCATCTAACTATATATGCGAATTTCAATGGTTTTATGCGAGTAAAATAAGGTTTTGTAAATGCTAATCCCTAACTATATATGGGCTAAAACCTATGTTTTTTTCATTGAATATATATATATATATATATATATATATATATAACGCGTCGGGTCCGTAGTAACAGCAAAATAAAAAATATCCAGAGGCAGAATCGCGTGGATTCTTCCTAAATCCACAAATACCGGCGGGGATACGTGCAGTGACTGAACCGGATGGTTGTGTGCTGGTCGTGAGTGCACCCTCAAAAGCTTGGACTTTGCTCTTTCCACATTATACACGGCTCCTTACCGTGGAGGGCGGCAACATCAACTGAATTGTAACAGAGATCACCGATTGGAACTATTCCAATCCATCAAAGTGATACGGCCAGCAGGAATTAACCTAACCCACGGATACTCCCTTGGAGCCCACTCAGGGTACTAATTAACTTACTTTCCAACTAAATAGGTACACGGGACCTACTCAAGGTATAAGAATGAACTTCATGGACTACACATTCCATAATGCGAAGTGCTCAAGGATGGCGTCCTAATTAAGGCGGATCTCGCCGATTGCGAATTTCTTTCCTGTGTCCTGCTGAAAAACTACTCAGACATCTGAAGATGAAGCATCAGCTTCGAAACGCGTCGGGTCTGTAGTAACAGTAAAATAAAGAATATCCAGAGGCAGAATCGCGTGGTTTCTTCCTAAATCCACAAATACTGCCGGGGATGCATGCAGCGACTGTGAACCGGATGGTTGTGTGCTGGTTGTGAGTACGCCCTCAAAAGCTTGGACTTTGCTCTTTCCACATTATACACGGCTCCTTACCGTGGAGGGCGGCAACATCAACTGAATTGTAACAGAGATCACTGATTAGAACTATTCCAATCCATCAAAGTGATACGGCCAGCAGGAATTAACCTAACACATGAATACTGCCTTGGAGCCCACTCAGGGTACTAATTAACTAACTTGCCGACTAAACAGGTACACGGGAACTAATCAAGGTATAAGAATGAACTCCAAGGACTACACATCCCATAATGCAAAGTGCTCAAGGATGGGGTCCTAATTAAGGCGGATCTCGCCGATTGCGAGTTTCTATCCTGTGTCCTGCTGCAAAACTACTCAGACCTCTGAAGATGAAGCATCAGCTTCAAAACGCGTTGGGTCCATAGTAACAGCAAAATAAAGAATATCCAGAGGCAGAATCGCGTAGTTTCTTCCTAAATCCAGAAATACCACCGGGGATGCGTGCAGCGACTGTGAACCGGATGGTTGTGTGCTGGTCGTGAGTGCGCCCTCAAAAGCTTGGACTTTGCTCTTTCCATATATATATTTATATATATATATTCATTGAAAAAATTCAGCAGTTATAGTTACCTGAGCTAATTATATTGTACGCCCCTACAATGAACTGCTTACAACCTCACATATTACATCGCTCATGATATGGTAAGTGACATCACTGATGACATCTTAAATTACATCAATTATGACTTCATCCACAGAACCACTCACACCCTTATACAACCTCTCATACACTCACTGAACCCCCCAGACAACCTCTCACAAATGTATTCACAGGTATGGCCCTCCTCCCTGGGCTGATTTAATCCCCGGGGACCCCATTCCCTGGGTCCCAGCCAATTTGAATTGGGAGGGGGCCACAAATCCCCCCTCCCCACGTTGATTTCGACCATAGAGATCCCATCTCCTGGGGCCATGCCGTAACTGAATTGAGGAGGGGGACCTGCGGCCCCTCTCCCTGGGTTGATTTTGGCCCCGGGAACTCAATCTCCATGGCCTGGCCTTAATTTATATATATTAAACAGGGGAGAGGGCTTCACAGGGGGTGTGGCCTCCTAGGAGGCCACGTCCCTGTGCCCCCTCCATTTTTTACTAAACCTCACATGCCTCTGGGATCTGGCCTACCCACGGGCTGCAAATAAAACAAGCATGGGAGCTCACACTTGTGTTTTAAAAAAATTCACAGCAATATTTATGAATATTTTGTGAAAATCGCCTTGAGTTAAAAAGCACATGCTTTTATGTCATGGCAGGGACCCAGGACCAAGGCTTGTGGGTCAGGGTATTCCTACTTTACCCCCTTTTAATTTTTTGCCCAGTCCCAAAAAGGCTGCTTACAGATCCTGGTTTAAGTGTCGGCATCCAATCAGAGTTAGCATTTCCCTGCTTGAGCTCCTTAATATTTGAGAATTAGCCGCAATCACAGATATGCAAATTTACGTTTCCTTGAATTTCTCAACAACTACTGAAGAAATTTACACAAAATAACTAAAAGCGTAAAACTTGTAACCAAATCTACCCTTTTGCTAAATTTGGTGTTATTCCATTCAGTGGTTCGGGTTGTAGTCATGTTGCTGGCGGTCACTGTAGAGCAAGGTGTCGAGCTCACCAGAGTGTGGCTTTGGCGGTCAGCCCAGACTGCAAGATCTTCATCCCAAAGTGTCAAAAAAAGTCGAGATTTTAAGAAGGAGCTCAACTGAGGCCACACCATGGGAACAGTGCCTGAGGGGCACCATTTAGCTATCAGGAAATTACACCAGCAAAGGCTAACTGGGCTCAAGCAGGTCCAGGCATATCTAGTGCAGCAGGTACAGCTAGGCAGTTGCAGGAAGACCTCACTTCGGAGCTCGTAGTGTGCCTGTAGCTGGAAGATGTACATGAAAAGTGTAGGCCCAGCATCACTTCTCAGAAAGCAGGGCAAGCCTTAAGCAGAAGGGTAGTCCTCTGGAAGCAGGGCAGTCCTTTTTCTGCAGTATCCACAGGTTCAGGACATACTAAAGAGTGGGTCTGAGGATCCCCTTTTAAACTTGATACCCACTTTGAAGTGCAAGTAACTTCTGGAGTCTTCCACCTACAGAAGTATCTGGAATTCCTTCCTCCCTGTCCTGGCGTCTGTCTGCTTGCTGGCACAATAAGCTAATGTGAAGCCCTTTGTGTGAGCTGCAAGTGTGAGAGGTGACAGGTAACATATCCACCCCCCTCATCAAGTCAGGATGGCCCATTTTGCCAAAACTCAAACCCTCTATTGTAATGCTGTCTGAGAGCAATACACAAAGGCAGACTGCCAACTACACCTATTTATGTGACCCTGGTACAGGCTTCTGGCAGCAAATGGTTAGGACAAGAAAGGGGCACCTTTCAAAAAGCGGTATTTTCAGAATAATGACTTATTTTCCGTAGTAACCATTAAAGATGGTTTTAAATTACAATTCAAAACATGGTTTTTAAATGCACTACATCTTGCCCTAAGAGCTGTTTGGGGCCTACTTAAGGGGTGACTAAAATGTATTAAAAAGGGAGGTTTGAGCCTGGCAAAAGGGTGATATTACCATGTCGAAACAGCAGTTAAAATCTGCACACACATGCTGCAATGCCAGGCCTGGGACATATTTTAAAAGGCAACCTAATGGAGTGGCACAATAAGTGCTGTAGGCCCACCAGTACCACTTATTTACAGGCCCTGGGTACAAGTAGTACCACTTTTGTAGGGACTTACAGGTAAAATACATTTGCCAATTGGAGGTAAGACGATTGTACCTTGCTGTAAGGAGAGAACACAGGTGCTTTAGCACTTGTTAGTAGTGGTAAAGTGCCCAAAGTCTGAATGCCACAAAAAATTAAAGTTAGACAACAGGAGGGATGAAGTCAAAAGGTTTGGTCTACCAAAGGCAGGTCTACATTGCACCTATGTGTGTATGTTTATCAGACCTTCAAATGACAGTTTAATCAAGATTTTATCAAAAAGCAATATCTTATCCTACCCTACTCATTTCACAATTCATTTTTTGCCTTTTGCTATCAAAGACACTAATGTTTATTAGAAGCACAAAGTAAATAATTTTAGTAAACTTTTTTAAAATGTTACTTCATTAAAGAAGACTCTTAAGCGTAAATCTTTAGGACTGTTGAGCTAAAAACTGCTGCTTTGTTGTGTGTTTGGCATGTCAACATTTTGAAACATTTTGCTTTAGTTGAACTATGTATGACAAATAACTTGTCCCTCAAAGACAGTGTATGCAAAGAAATTGGATATTGAGCACTATCACATCGTCCAGAGACAATAGATGGAAGACATTTCAGACAGTTAAAATAAGCGTAGGCAGTCCCAAGAGAAGAGTATTCCTAGAAAAGACAATGGCTGAAAGGGCAAGCATGGATTTACTGTCTTTAAAACATGATCCCCATGGTGAGGAACAAACAAATCAATTTTAATATTTTTCACTGAAACGGTGTGAATTCATGAATAGCATTTGTGAGGACTAGAGGGATACATGAATTTTATCTCTATAATGTGATTGTCAAATAATTTAAATGTCAATAACAAAATGCTACAAAATACAGCACATTGAGCAACTGTACAAATTAGAAATGGTCATATATCAGTTTATAAACACAAATGGCACACAGCAACACATAAAATGTCAATCCCACTATCCACCATGTTCCAAAGTTGTCAATGTTTGCACCATGTAGAGTTCATGACAACTGTTTGTATTTCCTTCTAAGTACCTATCTATGATATAGCAGTAAAAACAAAAAGGAAATAACTTGGCTACTCTCCATGCCACAGGACAATATTAACCCTTGACAACAAGCACATAGTAGTTACATAGAGTGGGATACATAAATCCTCATTTATGTGCCCTGGTATTTTGTGAGTAGGCACGAGCAGAGTTTGCGTAACCGCGCAGAGCTCTGCAAACTTGAAAAAACTCTGCAGCGCTTCGCTGAGTTCTTGGATCTGGTGGAGTTCCTTGCCCCGCACATTTGTGTGACATTTCTGCTGTATGGCAATGCGAATCGCGTTTTTGGGCAGAAATATAGCACAAACTGAACCATGCAGTTGCACATGGTCATGGCCATCTTGTTTCTCACTTTGTTTATGGAGCTGGGGCCTACTTTTCATCCTTCATTCTTCTCTGTAATCCTTGGCTTTTCCAAAAAAAAATTCTGATCGTGTATTTTACGTTTTCCTACTTTTTTGTTTGATTTTTGTGAGTTTTGTACTTTATGTTTTTTGCTTTATTTTCTTCATAATTTGTCTTACCTTATTTCCTTTTTATTTCTGTATTTTCTCTCTCTGCCCCACTAGTGCCATGACAGATAAGGGTGCCCCCCAAAAGGCCAGCAACAAAGACCCACTTTCCCTTTGGAAGGCGGCGCCAGGAAAGGGTGCAGATTGTGCCCTGTTTTCCGAGATGAAGGTGGAAACGCCATTTTTTTTTGTGTCCAGCGCTACCTCCCCTCCACCCTGGCAGCAGGCAGCAGGCCTGGATCCAGGTATTGACTCCAGGAGTTCCAGAAGCGCTGAGTGAGGGTGCGCCGGGCAGTGTATAGCTGCTCTGGGTTCAGTGCACCCATTAAGCAGCAGACGCACTGGTGGTCCGACATCCTGGACCTGCTAGGGGTTGAGGAATTGGGCTTGGGGAGTTGCTAATTATTAATATTATTATTACTTGTGTGTTCCATGCAATTGCTATTTATTTCCCCAAATAGCAGGCATGCTGCAACATGCAGGTAAGTTAAGTTTACAAATATTATTTTATGTTATCGTTATTCTAGAAAAGTGCTCAGCGCTACCTAATCGAACTTGGTGCTCCCTTGGGCTGAATATGTACTAGAAGTAATGCAGAGCCTCATTTGTCCTGTCACTAAGATAATGGTAGTTGGTATCAGCAATTTTGCAGCACGCGTCCTCTCACTTCAGTTACTAAATTTGGAACAGGGCTTGGTAGGTTTAGGAAATTTGGAATAGGATAGGACGGTCCGCGATACTAGTCACCTACTAGTCAATCAGATTTTGAAAAGTTCAATGTTATTGCGATTGCCTTTTCCTGTCAAAAAATGTTTGGGATAGATCATTTATTTGCCACCAATCTTTTTTTGCTTCATTTATTTATTTTTTATTTATTTATTTATTAGGTTTCTAAAGCGCAACAGCTACCCAAAAAGGGTTTCCCGGCGCTGAGAGACACTATATTCAAGAGCAGATTGTGAAACTCTGAGAGGGAGCCGGAGCAACTTATATTAAAGAGCCAAGTTTTGATGGCTCTGCGGAAGTGGTTGTAGCGAGTTTCCAGAAGAAAGTTCAGTGGGAGAGCGTTCAATAGTTTGGGGCCCAGCAAAGAGAAAGAGCTTCCTCCAATCTTTGCTCTACGCACTTTCGGCACGCAAAAGAGGCATTGAGATGCCGACCTAAGACAGCGAGCCGGCATATAAGCCTGCACGAGGGATTGTAGATATCTTGGAGCATTTCCCCATTTAATTCTGTGCATAAGGCTCAATGTCTTGAATTTGACGCGGTTTTCGATTTTCAACCAGTGGAGTGCCTTGATATGTTCAGATATTCTTTCCCTTCTGGGACACTTGCAAAGTAATAATATAATAATTCTTTCTTTCTTTATTCGGCTTTAGACATTGCAAAACCATAAAAGCAGCAACATGGAATAAACAATTACATAATTTAAAAAATATCAATATGTCATAAAAACTGATTTAACAGGAATCTAAATTGTTAAAAAGTTGGGTTCCATAAAAATACAGTGATTGGTAAGTTCCGGCATTTAAAGATTTTTCCTATGCCTGACAATGCATTTTAAAAAAGGTAATACATGATAGCAGGTGCATTCAGAATCTAACAATTGTAAACATAACATGGCGGGACGGCATTGTCTAAAACCCCAGCGTTTTAACAGGGGAAATAGCCAGATTTTTCTGTGGGTATGATAATATTTACAGAACAGTATTGTGTGTATACAGGACTGTGGCGACATATCATCACAAGGACAATAGGCTGAAATTGGTTCCCATATGTTCTTTACCGGAAAGGCTACAAACCTGTGGAAAAGATCAAGTCTGAACCTTGTCAGAAGCATCCTATCATAGGTACTGATCTCTAGTGCCAGGTAAGGCTGGATTTGCAGGGTAAGCTGTATCATGTTTGCATGTAGAACAGATGGTTTGGTTGAGACCAGAGTAAGCCTAAGAGTCTTTAGATGGTTCAGGGCTATTTGCTTCAACTCTTTCTTTGTTATCTCAGTTAACTTTTCAGGTATAAGATAGTACTTTTCTAGACCCAGGTCTAAAAGGAAATGCCTGACATAACTGAGCCATGCTATTTTGTGCGCGTGGTCCAGCACCATGGAATCCTCTAAGATTTGTTTGGTCAGCGCATTTTTGTCCGAGACCCAAATGCGCCTCCAAAGTAGCAGTGGTTGGACCTTTATCAGGTCTTCTAAATAAGGGATTCCTAATTCCACATGGCATGCATAGATCAAGGAGCATTTTGGCGCAGATAGGAGGAATCTCATAAAAGAGTTCTCCGCTATCTGGAGGGAACTAACATCTGCATGCCCCCATACTCTGGCCCCATACAGCGCAATTGCTTGGCATTTCGCAGCATAGATTTTTAGGAGCTCAACCGGTGGTCTCCTTCCCAATCGTTGGGAGAAATTCATCAGTGCCATGATTGCTCTCTTAAAGAGATGCCTCCTGGCCTCTATGGCTGCCTTCCAGTTTAGTTTTTCATCAATCATTATACCCAGATAAGGATACTGGGGGGTCCTCTCAAGTTTCTGTTCGTTCAAGTAAGTATTCTTTATTCGTTTTTTCCCTCCACCAGCCACCATGACAAATTTGTTTTTGACGTTTACATGTAGATCTAAAGCACTCATGAAATCAGCATACTTAGTCAGGGACTTCTGTAGTTCAGTCGGTGTGCGGGCCAGGATGACCGCGTCATCCGCATAGAGTAGAGCGGGAATCAGGCGTTGATTTAATCTGGGGAGGTCTTGCCCCCCTCTCAACATCTCCCCCTCCAATCTATTGGTGTACAGCGAGAAGAGAAAGGGGGCCAGAACGCACCCCTGCCTGACTCCTCGCTCCACTCCAAATGATGCGGAAAGATCCCCTTTTACGCCGAAGCGCACTCTTGCAGAAGCCTCAGAATATAGTTCTCTCAGGAAATCCAAGAGGAGGGATCCACCCCCATGGTTCTCAAGACAGACCATAGCTTCGCATGAGATACGCAATCGAACGCAGCGGACAAGTCTACGTATACCATATACATTGTCCCCTGCTTTGCGTGAATATATTTGGACACAATCATACTTAGATTAAGGGCCTGCTCTACAGTTCCGAAACCTTCCCTGAATCCGAATTGTAAATCGGAAAGAATGTTCGTATCTTCCGCCCATTGCTCGAGCCGCTCAAGCACAACTCTGCCAACTACTTTGCCCAGAGAGTCCAGCAATGAGATGGGGTGGTAACATGTGACATCCTGGCGATCCCCCTTTTTGAAAATTGGCACCATGATGGACTTGGACCAGGATTCCATCAATCCCACTTTCGCTGCTGCGGTACATACTCTTGTAAGTATGGGGGCCCAGAGATCCGGAAGATGTTTAAAAAGGTCCACTGGTACCCCATCAGGCACAGGTGCTTTCCCACCTTTGCTTGTTTTTAGTGCCTGTATTACATCGGGTATGTCGAATTGCAGGGGAATTGGAAATTCAGCTGGGGGAAAAGAGTGGTCTAGCCCTTCAGTTGGAGATGTTAATTTGAATATTTTTGAAAAGTGGGCTACCCAGATTTCCTCTTTTATGGCCACTTCAATCTTAGGGCTATTAGAGTCAGATAGAAAGGGGGTTTTGACTATCCGCCAGAAGGACTCACTATTTTTCGTGACTGCACTTTTGTGCAGGTCAGCCCATAATGCTTGTTTTAACTCCTGTTTTCTCAACTTCCTTGCCTTGTTATATTGGAGCCTAAGGTGCTGAATCTGCTGTTGAACTCTATGTGGTTGATTAAGGGCCGTTTTCAGCTTGGTTAGTGCCACAGTACAGTCGTGGTTAAACCACCCTGGTACAGCTGGCTTGGTAGTTTTAGAATTTCTAGTCAGCAATCCATTTATTTTATCTAATATTGTCTTGAAATTTTCAAGGATCACCCCATCATTTACTGAAAGATCTAAGCATTTTATTATGTTAGGGTATGTTATTTTTATCAGTTTGTCAGTTAATTGGGAGGGATCGATCTTTTCCCATTTCAAAGTATACCCATTTCTCTTGCCCAGTTCTATTTTATTTTGGGATAGGGTGTTTGCTATGATTGCTGTTTGGGATTCTAAATTATTCAAATGGATATCCAACCTAAGGGCAGAGTGATCACTTAGAATATTATTCATGAGTGTGAAATCCCTAGTTAAATCTCTTAGTCCATCCGTCAGGAGGATATAGTCAACAGTAGTCTGATGCCCCCTCCCTAGGTATGTTGGATCTAGTGTGGTAAATTCTAATTACCCATGCTTAATTTATGCGGAAAAATCAATAAGAATAACTCAGATAAATAAGAGGCAAAATCCGTGATATTGACGTTTACTCAAAAGGGTTTTATTCCTTAAAAAGGAATTGGGTATTTGGCTCGAGCCAAGGTGGCATACCATTCCGTCACCACATAGGTTCGGGAAGGGACTGACAGACAACATTTTATTGACAGTTATTCATATATATAGTCAATGCATTACAGTAAAGGCATATGTAGAAGGCGTAACAGTTGAGAAGAGAGATAAAATGTTCACACGTAACTGAAAAGGCGTTGCAATAGGCGTGTATAAAGGCGTGCACTAAAAACGTCATTTATCATGAGGTCACAAGTAGGTGGATCCACAAGAGAATCATGCAATGTCAGCAAAAATACATGGCAGAGATGCGCGCGCAGCAGTATGACGTGTGACTGACGTGTAACTGGAGGGTGAAGGGGGCTCGACATTTAGCCCTACAAGTGCAGACATAAGTCTGGGATGTCAGACCAACCTAATCCCAAATCGTATCTGATATCTTATGTTTAAGGAACTGTAGTATCTGAAAGGGAAAGGTCTCTCGGACGGAGGCTATTCTATACTGGTTGTGAATGCGTGTATAAGCGTCTTGTGTCTACGTGTCTACGTGTCTGCATGAGAGGTGAGGGGGCATGGGCCTACCATGGCAACGGAGTCTATGAATTACTTGCACGGAGACGGAAAGGCCGGGCCCATTGCTCCTGCAGCTGGGAGGATGTTTACTTGAACGACGAGACAGGAATGTATTTTCGAGGAGTGGAGCAGATAAATCGAAGGTTGAAGACAGTCTTGGCAGGCAGAAGGCTGTGTTAAGCGCCGTGAGCCGCGCAAGGAGTAAGGCAGGGGTCACTGGTACAGAGGCAGCCTGGGCTGAGGCCCTCAGAGTCAGAAGGCAGAAAAAGAGGCTCGATGGCAGAATCAGGGCCTACTTTGCCAGAGCTGGAAAACGTGTAAAACACACCACGAAAAGACGTTGGCATAGCATGTTTAGAAACTGAATATTCAATCCGTTCATGGCGGATCTGAAAGAGGACGTGTTAAAGATGGACGCAAATGTATTTGCGTCTTCATAGCTGGCACAGGAGGGAAATTACATGCACTTCAAGCTAGTACATGGAGACGGTGGGGTACGCGTTAGGGAACACTATTTGACCAAAAATTATATTTCCTCATTCCCTCCTTGTTCCCTACGGACCCTTCATGATATATCGATTCTCATTAATTGATCAATCTGTTCACATAACATCATTTGCTCTTCTTTCTTCTTTTCGCGTTTTGAATGGGAATTTGAATGCGGAATACATGATGTGGCACACAGGCCGCATATCGCCGGTCCACATTGTAGACATAGGCAACAACTGAATACTATGAGAAGGCCAATGCCTAGGAGGGATAGGATCTTCCATCCCCAAGCAGTTAACGTTGTCCAAAACCAACCGGACCAAGTCCAGGTGCCTGGATTCTGGTGTATTAAACTTGCAATTTTATGAAGACGTGTGATAGCTTTATATACAGTTGGCGCGTTATTTGGAATGAAAACACAGCAACTTGACCCGATGACCTTACAAGCTCCACCCCTATCTGCCAAGATGACGTCAATAACGAGACGATTCTGAAGAACAACAACCCGCATGGCGGACTGCTCCTCCGTTAGGTTACCTAGAGCTGAAGTAGTCTCATTCACTACTGCTTCGAGAGTTCTGGTTAATCTGCGGATCAGTTTACTATTAAAAACAGCACCTAGGTAGGGGAAAAAGCCTTTATTGAAATCTGTATATTGCTCCCATGCCGTTTCAGTATAATCGACAAGCGGGAGATCTCTTCGGAGTCTATGGTTTACTAGATTTGTATTTCTATGGTAGTCAGGGGGGGCTAGAAAAACAGGTGGCAAAAGGAATGCGATGTAACAGGTACCATCCCAATCTAGAGGTAAGCGGATATAAGCAGTATGGCCGCAAACAAAATAGGAATGACGTGAAGCTCTAAATGTAGATTTGCCATGATCACTGAAATCGACCACAGTAGTGCATTTACTATGACCTAAATGTACGGAACCATTTTTACGGACACATAATTCGCCTGTGGTTGGTAATACTGACATAGCGGGTAAAACTAGTGCAGCATCAGATTCGACAGTTAGAATCATGAAAGTAACTGTGTAATTACCTAATCCATACACTTCATTTTCTAGATCAGTTCCTGTCCCAACGGGACGTCCCTCCTTGTCAGGGTAGCAGGCTTTAAGCAAGACTAAGTTCAGGTTTCCCCAAACCCAGCTTCCTTCATGTACAGCAATATCAGGATCTAGGAAATTAAGCAATTTAAACCATGCACCACAGGTACCATTGTGAGTGAACGGGTACGGAAAGAGGGGCAGAACTCCCTTGCTTTCTTGGTAGGGAGGGAGTCGGCCACATATCCAACAATTTGTAGCATTGGTAGTCTGATGGGAGTGATGTAACATACTAATGAAGGTGTTGTTGCGCAGCGCAAGTCTGTAGGATAATTCATGAGGGGGTAATTCACTAAAGGAATGTTCAGCAGTGACGTTATAAGCAGATTGAGCACGCTTGAATATAGGGTAATATATGTGCAATACAATACTAGCAGCAATAATCAGAAGACTTATAAAAAACATAATCAGTAGCGTCACTATACAGTGACTACGAAGTGATTTACAATATGCATTCTTCTTGAGTTGTCTTTGTCTATCTCTCTCTCTATCTCGATCTAGGGGATACATGTCAGAAACTAATTTAACCGATTCACCTAGGGGAGGACTTAAACAATTAAACTGTCTGACTTGCTAGATCGTAATTTCAGTCTATATTCTTCAGAGGCGGTTTTTTCAACCAAAGGGAGTTTCGAATCAGTTTGTGTAGGAGGGCAGGGCTTAGAGTCCAAGTCCGAAGGAAGTCCGTGAAATTTCTTTACGTGGCTGGAATGCAGCCACCCCTTCCTGCCCTCTACTTTTATAGCTGTCCTGGTTGTTAGAAGAACCAATTTCGGGGTTTGCCAGCGGGGCTCCAACGGACTTCTCCGATCGAAGTTGCGCACGAAGACAAAGTCCCCCGGGACCACCTCGTGGGGTTTCACCTCGGTGTTGTCGGGAAAGGCTGCAGCTACCTGTGAACGACAAGATTGTAGTGCAGACATCAAGGAGGCAAGGTAATCTGTCAGCATAATACAGTCAACATCTGTAATTTTGCGTGGAATAGGCGTCCCCCACATATTCGGTGGCCTACCAAAGACCACCTCATACGGGGATAGCCCAGTTCGAGAATGGGCCACCATCCTCATATAGAAGAGGGCAACCGGCAAAGCAACTATCCAGTCAACACCCTTCTCTCTACAGATCTTGGAAAGTCTGATTTTTAGAGTCTGATTATGGCGCTCCACGAGACCTGCTGCCTCGGGATGCCGGACACAGTGGAACTTCCACTGATAGCCTAACAGGAGTGTAATGTGTTTCACAAGCTCGGATGAGAATGGCTGACCGTTATCTGAGTACACGATACGGGGCAAACCATACCGTGGGAAGAATTCACGAACCAGCTGCTTGGCAGTGGTCGGAGCAGTATAATCTGGGACTGGGTATGCTTCTGTCCATCGGGAAAGAGCACATACGACTACGAGGACATATTTGAATCCTCGACAACGTTCCATCTGGATATAATCCATCTGGAGGATTTCAAAAGGGTGTTCGGGAGGCTGAAATCCACCTCGCTCTACGGGGATGCTTTTACCTGGATTAAACTGACCACAAATCATGCAAGTACGCACTTTCTGCTTGGCTGCTGCTCGTAAGTTATTATTGGACCATATGTGTTGAATACTGTCTAGCATTGCTTTCTCTCCTAGGTGTGCAGGACTATGTATCGTGTTAATGATAACCTGAACCATAGAGTCAGGGAGAAACCATGTAGATTTTCCCTTCGTCATCCATCCCTGGTCTGTTTGGATCCCTCCTAGTTCAGTCCACTTCTTAATTTCATCTGGCGTGGCATGTGTTTGTATGTCAATTACATCATGTGCGGGATCCCTGACTGTCATGCAGTGTGTCGGTACTACTATTCGTGTCTGGTCAGTTACATGAGTTCGGTTTTGAGCGGTATGCTTTGCTGTTCGGTCTGCCAGGTCGTTACCCTGGGAGATGGTATCGGTAACTTTTGTATGTGCCTTACATTTCATGATAGAGATTTCAGTGGGTAGATGTATTGCATCTAACAGAGCTTGAATGAGGGGACCATGTTGGATGTTGGCACCGTGAGAAGTTAAATAACCTCTCTCTCGCCAGAGGACTCCAAAGTCGTGAACGACTCCGAATGCATAACGTGAATCAGTATATATATTGACTTTCTTATTCTTGGCTTGAATACATGCTTGCGTCAGAGCGATGAGCTCTGCTGCTTGAGCTGACAAGGTGTCGATACAGTTGGTTTCAATAACATCGGTGTCTGTCGTGACTGCATAGGCTGCCACTAATTCACCTGTCTTTGTTCTCATACATGAACCATCCACATAAAGTGTCAGGTCAGGATCTGATAGTGGAACATCTGTCAAGTCTTGTCTGGGTTTTGTTGTAATAGTAATGACTTCAATACAATCATGTGCCAATGGATCTACTCCATTGAGTGGCAATAACGTGGCAGGATTTAATGTGCTGCAGCGTCTGATTTCTATGTGTGGTTGAAACAATGTCAGTTCGTAACCTGTCAGTCTTGCTATGGTCAGGTGTTGGGTCTGAGTTCGATTTAAAAGGACTTCCACGGAATGTGGAACCTGTACTGTCAATGGATGTCCTAACACAATGGAATCACTCTGTCTGATTGCTAAAGCTGTTGCTGCAACTGATTTCAAACACGCCGGAAGGGCCTGGGCTACTGGGTCTAATGTGCTAGAAAAGTAAGCACACGGTTTGTGTGAACCCGCTTGTTCCTGAGTGAGGACTGACAAGGCAGTACCTTCACGTTCTGTGACAAAAAGTGTAAAAGGTTTACAATAAGATGGTGTCGCTAAAACAGGTGCTTGACATAAGGCTTTCTTCAAGTCTTCAAAAGCTTGTGTATGTTCCTGAGTCCAAGGGAGGACAGTCGAAGTCGCTGCCTCCTGTGTTGTCAACTGAATGAGTGGTTTTGCTAGAAATGCATATTGGGGAATCCATTGTCTGCAGTATGAAGTGAGGCCTATGAAAGCCCGCACCTCCTTTTGTGTTCTGGGTGGTGACATGTTTACAATTAACTGAATGCGATCAGGAGTGAGCTGTCTCCCCACTTTGGACAGCAAGTGACCCAGGTACACAACTTGCTGAACACAGAATTGCAGCTTCGAAGGGGACACCTTGTGCCCCTTGTCAGCCAGGAAGTTCAAAACAGTCAGTGAGGCATGTTCACATTCGGGTTCGCTTCGAGCGGTGATCAGCAGATCATCGACATATTGAAGCAGGGCAGTGTTAACCGGCATGTGGATACTGTCGAGTTGTTTTTTCAATGCTTGACTATAAATGCTGGGGCTTTCTGTGAATCCTTGAGGTGCGCGTGCAAATTTGAAAGATCGTCCATTTAAGCTGAATCCGAACAAGTATTGGCTTTCCGGATCGATCGGGACACTGAAGAAGGCGTTCTTGAGGTCAATTACAGGGAAGAACGTTGCTTCTGAATCAATAGCTGTCAGTAATGAGGAGATATCTGGGACCACAGGATACTGTGGTACAATGCATTTATTCAATTCGCGCAGATCAATAACTAATCGATAAACAGGTGGTGCATTTGGGTCAGTACGTTTAAGAACCGGAATAATAGGAGAATTACATACATTGGAGTCAGTTTCCACAACCACTCCTTGTGCAATGAGCTCGTCAATGATTCTCAGTAAAGCCGCTACAGCATCTGGGGGTAACTTGTATTGTCGAATACGTGGTAATATCACTCCTGCTTTGAGTGTGACTCGATATGGTGTAATGCGCATACAACCTACATCAGTGGGGCCTTGCGCCCACAAGTGTGCAGGGACATCCTGTAACCTGCGATCCATGTCTCTCAATACATAATGGCCTTTGAAATCTCGCAAAAACAATCATACTCCTTCCGGTGAACAGCATATAATAGCTCCTAGAGCTTTCAATGTCTTTATGCCTAACAGGTTTTCTGGGCATGATTTCGTAAGCAATAAATCTGTAGTCCGTGTCAAAGGACCAACTGCAAGAGGAAGGGGTTGTGATACTTCATTAATAATGGGTTTTCCTGAAAATCCAAGGGACACGTTCTGTGAGCCTGAGAGGGGTGCCCCTGGTACTTCATTTTGACTTATCGTGGTTCTGCTTGCCCCTGTATCAATGAGAAACTTTCTGTCTTTTCCTAATACTTGACTGTGTACATAAGGACCCCTTTGATCTACAGGAACCTCAATAAGAGGCAAGCGGAACTCCCTCTCTAGGCTGTTTCATGTGTATCGTTGATAATCGGGGTAATCATTTTGTGCATACTGGTACATCTGCTGTGTCGTGTTTTGTGTTGCAGTGATAGGCTGTTGTTGGGGTATCGCTACGGTCTGTGATGAACCTGGCATCGGCGGAATATGTTGTATATTCTGGGGTACTTGTTGTTGAACCTGATCTTGTCCAGGTGGACGCGGTCTCTCCTTGGTCTTACCCGTGGAGATATTGTGTTTCAGAACTGCACAATCGTTTATATAATGACCTGGCTGCTTACAATAGTTACATGTTCCCTTAACAGGAGCCGTTGAATTACTGGGCTGGGTCGTACCCTTTTTGTGACCGTCAGCTGGAACCGACTGAGCAACTAACATTTTCATTTTTGTATCTTTCATACGTCTTTGTTCGTGTTCTTGTTCTTCTCTAAGTCTATTCTGATGGTACTGTAACATTTGTAACATTTGTGAAGGAGTATTAGCTTGCCAAGTGCTTTCTACTTTCAGTACTCTGTTCTTAACCTGGGGCAGGGAATTCTCGACTAATTTCGTTACAAAAAGATGTGGATATGACTCGCTACTTGCTTTCAGACCACTATTAATACCAAAACATTTCTCAAATCGGGTGTAGAAATCACTAGTGTCTTCATCGGGTTTCTGTTTGCAGGCTGAGATTGCACCCCAGTCTTCCTTTTTCGTACTCAATAAATGTGGCAATACTTGTACTAACAACCCTGGTAACACCTTGACTTTGTCTCCAAGCCCTAGGCCTGGAACTCGAGTATTTTCTTCATCCTCTAATGCAGCCCAATCAATCTTTGTGTCTCCCACCTCCCACTCTTTTTCTTTGAGTTTCTCGTATATACCTGGAGGCAGTAATACTTTCAATATTTTCATAAGGTCTGGAAAAGTGTAATCACCCATTAATAACATATCCTTTATTTCACGGTGAAAACCTGCGGGATCTTTGTCATGACTAGGTACTAATTTCTTCATCTCCAATAATTCCATTTTAGTTATGGGTGTGTACACAAACACGCGCCTAAGCGTATTGTCTGCATTCTGTACTGGGTGCACTTCTCGCAACGGATTCTGTCTGTCCATGTAATACATTTTTCTTTCCATCACACGTGTTGAGTTGATCTGTGGACATAAGAAGGTACTATACTTGTGACGATGTTCTAGAATTACTTTAATTAGATCAGTACCTAGACCACTCCACCTGTTCATGAGCAGTTCTATTAATATATCAGGAAGGGGGCCTGGATCGGAATTTTGGCTTCTATACAATAAGAGCAGGTGTTGTATCATGTATATACCAGCTAAACGCTGTTCACTCGGTGTCAGGTTCAAAAACGTATGTGCTAACGTGTCATCACCATATTTCTCAGAGTTGTCAGCCCATTGCACGGCTGACCTAGCTAATTCTTGTTCGTCCATAGAATCGAGTACATGGTACCCCATTCGTTCTTGAAGTACTTTATCAGTGGCCTGGAATAAGTGTTCGGGGGTTCTCGGATTACACATGGCTTCCTGAAAAATCCTTTTACTTTCTGGACGCACTGGGCGCATTGAATTATTGAACGGTCTTCCTTTACCTACATAAGCTATCATTTCTCTAGCCGGTAACTGTGTGTGCTCTGGTGTCTCTGCTTGATCGTCCTCCTCCTCCTCCGACGATTCATGTTTGTCTGAATCTACTTCCGGTAGTGGCTGCCTTTTCTCATGCATTTTATTTATTGCAGTTCTGATTCTTCGGTACATGTTATCTACACAGGCCTCTTTATCGTGCTGCCCATCTGCTATATTCTGGCCCCACCTGTGGAGTGCTTTTACGTCATCCGGGTTCATACCCGGCCTATCCACTTCTCTTATGAAACAGTTTATAAGAAACCGTAATATCTTGGCTTTAGTATCCACTTTCTGGAAGGCCATGGCCTCCTTAATACTTTCAGGCCCTATCCCTGTCTGGACAAACCGATATATTCGATCTAGATGATCTATCATTCCAGGTAGTGTTAATAAGAAGTTCGTGACTCTCCGCAATCGTACTGATGCGAGCAACATTCTTTCATCATTCTTTTTACCAGGTACTGGATCATATCTACAGTCTGCAAGACGATCTCCATAGATGGTAATATCGCCTGTTCTAGGTGTACGCTGTTGTGCTTGTTCTCTAAAAGTCATCCGATGGGTGGGTGGCGGGGTCTTGAAACCTACCGCTCCTCCGGACGCGCCACCTGAGGCGCCGGCTCCGAAGGGGTTAGTTGGGGCCATATCAAGGGGTGCAGGTCCAGGAAGAGGTGGAAGGAAGATTGGAAGACCAGGAGGAATAGCGGGGGGAGGAGTAGCTTGTCGGGGAGGTAGGGCCTGACCATCTTGACCGCCTGGCGGAGGTGTGCGTGGCGGTACGGTATTAACATATGCAGGAGCTACATCGTCTAGATAAGAAGAAAGGAAAACGTCCTTTGCTGTTTTCTGATGCTTCTTAGTCGGGAGCAGTGGGGGTGGCAGGTTTTTCGGGACTTCCGGGGTGGCCTTTGGCAAACCCTCAGTCAGGAGGGGATACATGCCATTCATGAGTGTGTTTCGCTGTCTGTCTACTTGTTCTAATTTTACTCGGATACCTTCCTCGACTAATACATTTTCTCGGGTCTTTTCAGGCTCCTCCTTATTTTTCTCTTCTAGTCTGTGTGCTTTTTCTGTGCGCCTATGCGATTCTTTACGCCATAGCTCAATGGCATCTTTCTGTGACTGTCTGGCTTTCTTTTTCCATAATGCTTCTTCTACTCTCATGATGCAATCTGCATCCCATGTCCCAGCAGCGGGCCATCTTTGATTCTCTGATAGGTCTTTAGTGTAATCCACCCATAAGTCGAGAAATAAAACGGCGTCTAGGCCATGCTTGTGGTACATAAAGTACCCTGGAGTGTCCCTAGGTGGAATGGGGACGGCTTCTTCTAGTACCCCTTTTCTAGTTTTTATTCGTCTCAATTTGGAGAATAACGGCATTCTGAAATCTGGCTACTTGGTTCCTACTCAGATCTGATCACACTGAACATGAACACAATAATCACAATAAAGAAGATCGAACATTCACTCATACCACGACATTTGAATGACACATTAAAACACATTAAAAACGAACCACTATAATTATAATAAAACCTACTAACTGAGCAAAACTGGATGTTCCGCTAAACGGTACAGATACGCCGTAAACAGTGCAAACTAGATATACTGCTAAACAGTACAGATACACTGCTAAACAGTGCAGACCAGGCTTGTGTACCCAAGTCCGTCTCGACCGGCACAAACTAATGCGCACGTCTAGATGCGTCCCTAGGAACGGTACTCACCGGGAAGCACGGAAACAGAAGGCCTCGGAAACCCTGGACTGGACTGGACTCGGACTGGATACGGACTCGACTCGTGACGCAGATACTTCGGAACTTCGGAACCTGGTGGGCCTCCGTATACCTCGGATCTTGCTCTCTCAGCTAGGCTCTGGTCGGGATCCTCCGCACTCCTCACCGCCTCGTCTGGGTGTCGATCGCAGCCTCAGTCACCTCCGTTGGCCTGAGGGAGATACAGGAAATCCTGCGGGTACGCGTAATTGTCCGTCCGGCTGTGGCAGGTGGCCAGGCCTGCAACGCACCGCCGGCGTGTGAGATGGGGGAGGGGTCCCTGTTCGGGCGCCAGTTCTGTGGTAAATTCTAATTACCCATGCTTAATTTATGCAGAAAAATCAATAAGAATAACTCAGATAAATAAGAGGCAAAATCCGTGATATTGAGGTTTACTCAAAAGGGTTTTATTCCTTAAAAAGGAATTGGGTATTTGGCTCGAGCCAAGGTGGCATACCATTCCGTCACCACATAGGTTCAGGAAGGGACTGACAGACAACATTTTATTGACAGTTATTCATATATATAGTCAATGCATTACAGTAAAGGCATATGCAGAAGGCGTAACAGTTGAGAAGAGAGATAAAATGTTCACACGTAACTGAAAAGGCGTTGCAATAGGCGTGTATAAAGGCGTGCACTAAAAACGTCATTTATCATGAGGTCACAAGTAGGTGGATCCATAAGAGAATCATGCAATGTCAGCAAAAATACATGGCAGAGATGCGCGCGCAGCAGTATGACGTGTGACTGACGTGTAACTGGAGGGTGAAGGGGGCTCGACATTTAGCCCTACAAGTGCAGACATAAGTCTGGGATGTCAGACCAACCTAATCCCAAATCGTATCTGATATCTTATGTTTAAGGAACTGTAGTATCTGAAAGGGAAAGGTCTCTCGGACGGAGGCTATTCTATACTGGTTGTGAATGCGTGTATAAGCGTCTTGTGTCTACGTGTCTACGTGTCTGCATGAGAGGTGAGGGGGCATGGGCCTACCATGGCAACGGAGTCTATGAATTACTTGCACGGAGACGGAAAGGCCGGGCCCATTGCTCCTGCAGCTGGGAGGATGTTTACTTGAACGACGAGACAGGAATGTATTTTCGAGGAGTGGAGCAGATAAATCGAAGGTTGAAGACAGTCTTGGCAGGCAGAAGGCTGTGTTAAGCGCCGTGAGCCGCGCAAGGAGTAAGGCAGGGGTCACTGGTACAGAGGCAGCCTGGGCTGAGGCCCTCAGAGTCAGAAGGCAGAAAAAGAGGCTCGATGGCAGAATCAGGGCCTACTTTGCCAGAGCTGGAAAACGTGTAAAACACACCACGAAAAGACGTTGGCATAGCATGTTTAGAAACTGAATATTCAATCCGTTCATGGCGGATCTGAAAGAGGACGTGTTAAAGATGGACGCAAATGTATTTGCGTCTTCATAGCTGGCACAGGAGGGAAATTACATGCACTTCAAGCTAGTACATGGAGACGGTGGGGTACGCGTTAGGGAACACTATTTGACCAAAAATTATATTTCCTCACTAGGAGGTTCCGAGCAGAGCTTGTTTTATTTACTATGGACAGTTCTAAGTCTAAAAGGAGGTTGTTCATAACTATCCCTGTCCTTGTGTGGGAGAAGTGCATGAGGGGGATGTCATGCTCATCCACCACCGCACAACACCGTTTACCCGCATGTGGGCAGGGGTGTAAATTGAAATCCCCTCCCCATAGTAAATGGACTATCCCTTTTCTTTCATACAGTTGTCGGAACTTGCAAAGTAGTCTAGCAGCGGCATTTTGGACACGTTGAAGGCGTCTCATGACTGGTTGCGTTGATCCCAGGTATAGGACATTGCCGTAATCTAAACGGGAGGTGATCAGTGCATTGACCACTGTCTTCTGCGTATCTTCTGGCAGCATCCAGATGATTTTTCTGAGCCATCTCAGAATGGTAAAGCAGGTGGCAGTTACATTGTTAACTTGTGGCTCCATGGTTAAATCATTGTCAATGATAATGCCCATGTTACGTACTTGTTTTGACGGGGTAGGTAGTGAACCCATTTCAGAGGGCCAGTGTCTGGGATTCCAAAGGTTGTTCTTGCAGATGCAGATGGGTTTTTCTCACGATTGCTCCAGCTACGGGATGAGGCATCCATATTGCGGGAAGCACGAAAAACAGAAAAAGAGTCCGTGCCGGGGTCGACGGAGCAGTCCAAAGAGTGTTCTATCTTTGGAACAGGTAAGAGTTCTAAAGTGCATGTTATGCCTATGCGTGAAGCTGCACCTCTGTATGTTCCCCCTAAAGGGGACGGTACAGATGAAGATAAAATGTCGGCAAATGCAATGGGGTATTTTATATATAATTGGGTGTATACGCCTTGGAACAGAGCAGATGTTATGGCATTGAAAAATGCTTTACCCGATCTCCGTAAGAATCCAGCAGCATTCTATGAAGGGGTAGAGGGGGCCATTTCCTCTTGTGTTATGACTCTTGTTGATATAGATCTTTTCTTTGGATTAATAATCCCCCCCCGATATGTGGAGATCGATTCGTAAGACTAATGATCAAACAATGTTTGGGGCAACTTGGAAGGAGATAGGCCAGGCTGACTTAGACAGGTAACCTGCATGCAAACCATGTGACTTAATTTTAGATCTTCCAGCGGCTATTTTGAACAAATTGAAAACGCTTGTTCCCCCTAAAAAGATCGATTGGACTATGTTAGCTTCATGCAAACAGAAGCCAGACGAATCGGTATCTGATTTCTTTACACGTTTTGAAGAAGCGTTTCATGATTACAGTGGCCAATCATTAACAGATGATACGGGTAGGCATTTGTTTGTGGATAAGTATGTGGCTAATCTCCTACCGGAGATTGCAAAAAGATTGAAAGCAAGTGAAAGTTCTTGGACCACAGCGACCCCTGCATCTTTGTTAACTATGGCTCAGTATTACGAGCAGCAGGAAATAGAGGCTAAAGAAAGTGTTGATAAGAAAGCGAAGGAGTTGAAAACGAAGGTGATGTTGGCGCAGGTTCGAGGTGCGCAATCTAGAGGAAATGATAGAGGCAGGCGAGGAGGGGGTAATGCATCGTACGGTCGTACCGACATTGCTGAGGACCAATGTGCATATTGTAAAGAGTTTGGGCATTGGGCTGAAGATTGTCCGGTGCTTTGTGAGCAACGTAGCCAACGTGGGCGAGGAGGTGGAAGGTCGAGGAATAGTTATTCAGGAGCGAGAGGTGGCGGAAGTGATCGTGGTAGGTTTGAAGCGAGGGGTCGTGGTCAGGATGAACGAAACACTTTTGATAGACGGAATCAGTATCAGATATCGGAGAATGAGAATGTGGAGCATCAGGATTATGTGCATGCATAGGATTGCGTAGGATGGGGTGTGGAATCGGTTGAAGTGCCAGTAGATCAAAGAGGTCCATATGTATCAGCGGGCATTTTGGGTTCTACTGATCAGTTTTTAGTTGACACAGGAGCTACTCGTAGTGCTTTATCTAAAAACTCCAAGGGCTCCCCTGTCGATGGCACACCCTCTCCTAGCCCATTATCACAACCACTTGCACTTTGTATTGACAAATTTTTTAGTTTTTGTCCATTTTGTCACACTCCAGATAACATTATGGGTATTGATTTGCTCAAATATTTTCGAGCAACGATACGCTGCGCTCCTGAAGGAGTGCGGGTTATTTTGAACAACAATTACCCAGATTCAGACAGATTTTGTACAATGAAGGAAATTGAAGCATTAGCCTCTCTCCCGCACACGTTATGGGCGATCTCAGATACGGATGTGGGACAGATGCTCATTCCGCCTATTCGAATCACTGTCAAGGAGGGAGTACCTTTGCCACGTGTCCCGCAGTATAAGATCTCTAGGGAAGGTGAAATTGCCCTGACGCACATTGTTCAGGATTTGATTATTGCAGGAGTAGTGGAGGAAGTTCCTTACAATGTCTGTAACAGCCCTATTCTTCCGATCCTTAAGAAAGACACTGAAGACAAAGTCTATCGATTTATTATTGATTTGAGAGAAATTAACAAAATTGTCATTCCCCAATACCCGGTGGTGTCTGATATCACGACATTGCTTACATTGGTTCCCCCAACTGCAACGACCTTTTCTGTTATTGACCTTAAGAACGCGTTCTTTTCCATTCCCATTCATCCTGACAGCAGATACCTATTTGGCTTCACGATAAATAATAAATCGTATAGATTTTGTCGTGTTCCCCAAGGTTACACAGAGAGTCCTGGCATCTGTAGCCAGGCTTTAAAAAGACAGCTTGACTCCTTTGAATTGCAATCCGGAGTAGCACTTATACAGTATGTTGACGATCTCCTGTTGGCTGCAGACATCTATGCACAATGTGAGGAGAGTACACTTGCTTTGCTTTCCTTTTTGGCTCAGAACAATCACAAAGTCTCTAAGAAAAAGCTACAATACTGTAGACCCAAGGTGACCTACCTCGGTCATCTTTTGTCTAAGGAGGGGCGTGCATTAACATCAGGTCGAATTCAAGCGATTTTAGATACGCCAGTCCCCCGCACTCAGAGAGATGTAGGCGCCTTCATAGGACTAACGTCCTTTTGTAGACAGTGGATCATGGGGTTTTCGCACATTATTAAACCTTTGTTAGCGTTATTGTCTAACACTACACCAATGCCCCTTGAATGGACAGATGAATTTCAAAATGCTTTTGATCAATTGAGACAAGCCCTTTGCTCTGCACCCGTGTTAGGTACCCCAGATTACACGAAGATTTTCACGTTGTACGTGCACGAGAAAGATGGGTGCGCGTTATCAGTGTTAGTGCAGGCACACGGGGATAAGCAGAGGCCATGTGCGTATTTCTCAGCCATTCTTGATCCTGTAGCGCGAGGGTTACCTGGGTGTTTCCGAGCAGTTGCAGCAACAGCAGTAGCTATACGGCAAAGTGAGGGAATAGTTTTGTCACACAAATTGTTGGTGCTAGTCCCCCATGCAGTGGATGCCCTGTTAAATCAAACGAAAACACAGTATCTCACGAGCGCACGTTTAACAGGATATGAGCTCACACTTCTGGCGCCGCATATCACACTGAAAAGATGCGCTACCCTGAACCCTGCCACTTTATTGCCATATCCGGTTGAAGAGGGTCAGGAGGAAAAACACCATGATTGTGTTTTCCTGACCAAGGAACAAACAAAGGGTCATGTCGACTTACAGGATATGCCACTTCCAGGTGTGGATGGGGAACTGTGGGTTGATGGATAGTGTTTGAGGCTGCCAGATGGTACAACTTCTGCAGCATATGCGATCACGACACTTAAGACGGTGGTAGAAACAGCACGGATACCCCAGAAATCAGCCCAAGCAGCGGAGCTGATAGCTTTGACAAGAGCCTGCGAATTGAGTGCTGGCCTATGTGTGAACATCTACACAGACAGCCGGTACGCCTTCGGAGTAGCGCATGACTTCGGCCTACTCTGGAGAGAGCGTGGGTTTTTGACTTCGCATGGAGTACACATTATGCACGGAGAACTAGTGCGTGATCTCCTAAACGCATTACTTTGTCCAAAGAAAGTGGCGATAATCAAATGCAGTGCACATAAAAAGGTCACTGACAAAGTGGGACAAGGCAATGCTTTTGCAGACAGTATAGCAAGACAAACAGCTATGTCACGAAACGACTCCCCCATGTATGTAGTGAAGTCGCAGGCCGAGCGATGGCATGATGCTAGAGCAGAAATACTGGACATCCAGAAATCAGCGACTGAAGCAGAACTCGCAACCTGGGCAGCAGAGGGGGTGCTGGATGATGAGGGTTGTTGGAGGAGCAAGGATATGGAACAATGGAAATTGCCTGCAGCTTACTTACAAGCGATGGTCCAGATGACACATGGGTTGGCACATGTTGGAGCTCTTGCAATCACTCGATTGTTAACACGAGTTTGGGAGCATCCTGAGATTGCCAGCACTGCCAAGAGAGTAGTGCAGACCTGTTTGATATGTTTACAGCACAATCCTGCAAAAGGGACGCATACTCCGAAAGGAGGGTTCGTTCCACCTTCTGCGCCATTCGAGGTACTTCAAATGGATTATATCCAGCTTGAGCGTTGCAATAACCTTAAGTATGTCTTAGTGGTGGTATGTGCTTTTAGCAAATGGGTTGAGACCTTCCCCACGAAAGATAATACGGCCTTGACAACGGCTAAGGTTTTGCTCAAAGAGTACTTCCCTCGATATGGAGTTTGCAAATTTTTGTGGAGAGATAATGGTCCGCATTTTGTTGGGAACATTGTGGAATATGTGCTGAAGGGATTGGGGATTCAGCAAAAGTTTCATGCTGTATTCCACCCTCAGTCAGCAGGTCTTGTCGAGCGGTACAATGCCACTTTGAAACTAAAGTTGGCTAAGATTGTGGCGTCCACGTCTTTGAAGTGGCCGGATGCCTTGCCGTTAGCATTACTCTCTATTAGATCAGTGCCCCATTCTCGAACGGGTCTCACACCTTATGAAGTGGTGTTTGGAAGACCAATGAATATATGGGGAGTTCCTAAGCCGCGATTGTTACATGATGTGCCTTGTATAATGATGAACGATTATTTGGCACGAATAACAAATGATTTGCTTTCTATTCACCAACAGGTTCGAGAAGCGCTCCCTGACAATTCCACTGGAGAAGCACACAATCTTCGTCCTGGCGATTTTGTTATGGTAAAATCGTTTGAGAGAGCGAACAGCTTGGAACCGAGGTGGCGTGGCCCCGAGCAAGTCCTGCTTGCGACTCGAACGGCTGTGCGAGTGACCAACAGGAAGCGGTGGGTGCATTCAACTCACTGCCGTCGCGTCTCTCCGGACCTGGTGAATCCTACTGTGCTGTCTGACTACAGAGACATCTTGGACGAGGAAAGAGCCCAGCTGTGACATCGGCCGAATCGGAGGGAGCCTTCCCGGACCACACCGTTTCTGGACCACAGCGTTATAATCTGCGGCCAAGATAGGAAGAAGATTTTTTTTTTTGGTGCGAGACTGGTTGGTTACCGCTCTGGGGTTTGTGAAACGGAAGCCGGGAATCTCAAGGGGGGGGATCAGTCCTGCCAAGAGTAGCGACACCCGTCTTGACCCCGGAGAAGAAAACAACGGCTACCTCGGAGCTCAGCACTCACATTTTTATTTTTTAGTTGTATATTTGAGACATTGTGAACTCTTTTGAACTATGGCATCTTCTGCATCACGAGACAAAAGAATTCTTGGTGCTATATTGTTTGTATTGACAATTGTGGTGATAGCAGTGATAGCCTGGGTAGTGGAACTTGTGGTGCCTGTACGAGAACATTTGCTACCGACTACCCCGGCTCCATCTGAACATTTTCATTTCACCTTACCCTACCATGAAGAACGGCACCGACAGACTTATTTGAACAATAGCTTCATTCAAATCTTGCATCATACTCACAATATGACGAACACTTCTAACTGTTGGGTATGTGGGATGTTGCCTGGGCACCAGAAGAAAGGAGGCACACCACTTATCCCACTCCCGTTTTCCCATAATGGTTCCTGCAATGCTTGGTATACTCTTCTATTCACTTTGCGCTGGCCAACAAAAGGGGGGGTGCTTTTCCGTTTAAACAAGATATGTTATCATTATCGGGACGGCTATCCACAAGCTGAGGGTACTCGATTCGAATGGGAAGAGTACCGCCCCGACAATGTGTCTGCACCCCGAATTTGCAGTAATCAACGAAACATCAATATGTCCAGCTCTCATGTCATAGATACTAAGGCTGATCTTTGCATACGTAATAAAGGTACAATCCCGGTTGGCAAAAGTGAATACAATACTACACTTACCTTTGACAGTCCAAATGGCATCTCATTCGTAGCATCCCGAAATACATACTTCATCTGTGGCAATAAAGGTTATCATCGTCTCCCGTTAGGATGGTTAGGTACATGTTATATCTCTTTTGTATTGCCCCCTGTATTCATTGCCCCACCAATGTACCATAATGACTATATTTTATATCATGACTTTGTGTTAAATAGAGGCAAACGTGCTGTAGTCCTGGAAGACATTGATCAGACAGATACTGCACTACAACAATATGTGGATTTTAATCTGGGTTTGTTTTCCTTTGTGGGGGCTGCTCTGAACAGTCGAAAGATACGACGACTGACCTGTGTTGTTGAGGCTGTAGCTAGTGATACTGCTTTTGCATTGGGGAATATAACTGAAGAGCTTCAAATATCTATAATTGTCACGCTCCAGAACCGGATGGTTCTAGATGTAGTTTTAGCCGATCGAGGGGGGACATGTACAATTATCGGAAGTAGCTGCTGTGTGTACGTTCCAGACAATTCACCATCTGTATATGATGCTATATCAAAATTAGCACAAAATCGCTGCTGAGATACATCTGGACAATGGTACATGGACCTTTTCGGGGTGGTTCTGGTCAATGCTTAGTACATGGGGCTGGAAGCTACTGACAATCTTATGTATCATAGTTGGGATATTATTCTTCTTGTGTCTGTGTATACAATGTGGCCCTGCATTATGTTCTATGTGTCTATCAGCTTGTATTCCATCTAGACGAGCTCTTGCCCAAAATGAATTGATGCTTCATAAAGAAGTGGCCCAAATTATGTTAATCGATATAGAAGATGAGTATCCGGACTATGTCCATTATGAGGTAGCTTCAGCTAAACGCTAAAAGGGTTGTCTGTCGTAATTTGACGATGGCTGGGTTAGCGCTTAGCTTTGCTACACGTTTTTACCCTTATCTTGGCCTTACGTGAATACGCCATTTTGTATGTTACGGCGGCCATTTTAGAGAATGAGCCGCCTTGTGGTCAGCGTGCCCTTTAGTCCTTTGTCCGTGCCACTGACCACTCGAGTTTGCCCAGCAACAGGCTATTTTTAGTAACGGTCAAGCCTGTACGTGCGCAGTTCCGACTGACCAGTCACCCCTTAGGAATGTTCCGCCAAACTGACCAGTGGTGTTGTAACTCCTCCCATGAGTTGGCTGTGTTCCAAAAATGACCATATATGTACCTAAAACTCTGTAACCATGTACCGCCTACTCATTTTATGGTTGTAAACTGTATAAAAGAAGGACTCGCACAGATGTTCGGTGTGATACTTCTTGCATTGCCGAAGGGTGCTGTAGGAATGTACCACCACCCCATGGGGTCTTAATCAACTTGTCTTTTGTACTTTTCAGTTTCCGTGCCAACAGTTCTTTTGGTGTAAGTGGGTATTATGCGGAGCATGTAGGCCTTGGGAACCCAATACCACAGACAGACACACACAATGGGGGCTAAAGTGTGACGGAGTGGGCCATCACTAACAGGATGGGGGGAGGAGCTGGTCCCAGCATCATGTATAGCTGAATAGGATGTGTCCTGTTCACACAAAAAGGGCAATATACCCTCTTTAGTTAGTGTGGAGCCAGGAAGGAAAGGCATCTCTGTACTTCAAAGGTATGCCTCTAGACACACCTCCCCACTTCAGAGGCACAACTGTGTATATAAGAATGGCCTCGGACTCCACCACTTCAGTACACTTCTCAACCAGTGGATTCTCTGCCAGGAAGACAGACTGCTGTGCTGCTGAAGTACTGCCAATGTGCTGGACTGCACTCTGTTGGACCCCTTCTTTGCTATGCTGAATTGTTGCTTGCTGCCCTCTTGCCGGGTGAGAATGACAGGACCTGCATCTCTAGACCCCAGAACTCAGAGTGAATCCAAGGGCTAGTTGGCTGGCCTCCTGTTCTGAAGCCTCCCCTGCACTCCATTGCTGTTGTCCTGTACTTGTGACTTTGCCCCAGCCCAGTGTAGCCAGATATCCCCAGTAGCGTGTTGTGCTTTTTGGTGCTATATTTCACTATAAAGTTTGTAATTCAATATCTCCAGTTGTGCTAATTTGAATTTTGTAATTTTGGCCTTGTTTATTTATTAAAACGTACTCTATTTTACCTAAATCTGATGGTGAGCTCATTTTGTTGTATTTTTACTGTTTTACTGTTTGAAGTGTTGCACAAATACTTTACTCATTGCCGCTAAGTAAAGCCTGACTGCTTTTTGCTAATCTACCAAGGGGTGAGCACAGTTTAATTTGGAGTTTGCTTGTGCCTTACCCTGAAAAGGATTGGGGTTGCTGCTTAACCAGGGCTTACACCTCAGGGTACTAACAACCCAATGTCCTACAGCCAGGATAATACCGAAAAGTTCACCAAAGGGGCCCAAAAGAGTTTTGATGGAAAGGATTTCCAGGTCACTTCTGAGCAGAAGAAATAGGTTTTGGTGAAAAGATGCCCAGGGTACCATATCTGCAAGCCTGGTGTTATGACCGTTTATAGATAGGAGCAAGTGGAGGACTCCTTGTCAGCCCAACAGTTGAAAAAGTAACAATAACCTAAGGTACCACATTGGAACATCTGCTTGCCTTCAAGAAGATGTTTGAATGCCCTGTGGCACTTCAGAAAGGAAGTGGGTATGTACTGATTGTTGTTACTCATTTGTTGCCAAAAGGCTCCTGAGACCACTTTAGTTGGTGCTTATTAACAGACTTTTTTTTATTGAACATAGACTTCGAGAGAGATGTCATGAATGAAGAAAGTCTCAAGTTGGGTCTTCAAATTATAGATTCTACATTTTAAAAAATTAGTTCAAGAATGAAGAAGAACAACGTGGACTAAGAACAGGTCTGTGACTTTTTGCAGTAATTCAGGACATTAAATCTGTGCTTACCATATACATCTGAAAAGGACACAAGGGCATTTGCTTTCTCATATCTGATATTTTATGTGTAGCTATGACAATGATTTTTTATTTTGTAAATTGTGTTGAGTCCTGCAGATGGAACATCATCGGTGTCCCTGTCTTATGGGAAGGAGAGCATGTGGCAGCTTTATTGAAATGATTGGGCCAGTAAGAATAACATGCTAAGAGAGCTACGAAAGTAGTCCAGGCTGGTAATGGCATATCATTAGTTTCAGAACCTGTTAAGAGACCTCACTTCTATTATCAGTCTATTTTGGTCATCATAGAAATATACTATCATTTAATTTCATTGCCTCTCCAACCTATGATGTGAGTTTGGGATTCCTTGGCTGAAAAGGGACAATAATTATGTCAATTTGTCTATTGTAAACAATCCCAGTTTTTTCATGATCATTGCAATATTTCAGAAGTTTACTGATCTCATAAAGAAAGATGGAAAGAACTAATCTACATTTCAAATTCTAATCTCTTCTTCTTGACTGAGGTGACATAGTGGACATAAAATTATGGACTGGGGTGTGGCTCGAGTAATAAACAGTGGATTAGAATAATTCAAACATTCAATCCATCACTTTTTGTAGTTTTCATTGTAACACTGTAAGTGTATCAGGTGTGCTGAGACTTGGGTCCTGTGTTTACCTGGCAAAAGAGGCCCAACCAGCCAGAAAATGGTCTTGGGTTGTTTGAGTTCTGGTTCAGAGAGAACCTGGCTTGGGAGTTTTGACTCAACTGTTCCTACTGCAGCAGGACCCAGGCTTATTTTCCTATGGCAAGGACTAATCTGAGGATGTCTGGTGGGCAAAGTAAGCAATGGACTGGGATGCAGCCCCAAGTAATTAACAGTGACCAATATTAATTCAAGCATTCCATGCATCACTTTTTTGCATTTTTCATTGTAACTCCCTAAGTGCAATGGATATGCCCAGACTTGGGTCGGATACTGAATGCGCCACTCAAACCAATCTATACAAGACTGATGAGGTCTCTTAGGTTAAAGCGGATCTTTGATTGCTGTGTTCCAGTTTAGAGAGGACCCGGTTTTGGCAGTTTGGCTGGACTGTTACTCATAAGAAGGACATAGACTAATTTGTACATGTCTGGGTCCAAACTGTGGTGGCATGATTGGCAAAAGAAAGTATGGACTTGGGTGTAGTAGAGTAATTACTAGTGACTTAGTTAAATTAAGAATTTCATTGATCACTTTTTGGCATTGTTCATTGCGACACTGTAAGTGTGACGGATATGCCAAGGAGTGAGTCCAATGCTCACTGTGCCACTAGAAACAAGCTGCATCTAACTAAGGAGGCACACATAGGCTGATACCAGCCTTGGGTTGCTTGTGCTCCTGTTCAGAAGGGCTGCCATAGCAGTTTGGGCTGAAATCTTCCTATTGGAGCAGGAACAAGGCTAATCTGAATAGGACTTTGTCAAATTTGAGGTAGAATGGGGCCAAAAAATGATGGACTGGTATGTGGCCCTGAGATATTACCAGTGGTTGAGATTAAGTCAAGTTTTTCATACATCACTATTTTGGATTATTCGTTAAATTCGCTTTAATGCAACTCCAGTATAATTCAAGTCCTACAGTTTTGGAAAAACCTAAGTTTCCCATGTATTACGAGTATGATTACACTATATCAACTCAAATGTGCCCTTTGTGCCTTTTGAGCATGTTTATTCATTGTCTAAAAATGGGAAAGAATTTAATGCATACTTACAGAAGAAATGACAGAATGGACCGACTGCAGGTTCTACATCGCCAGCTGGAGCGCCGTTTACTTTTGGTCTGATGTAAGATTGAGATATTAACCATAGAGGGTTAACTTAAATTTCAACCAAAGATCTGCATTCATTACCTTTTATTGAAGACATTCTAGAATCCTTGCAAGGGGCATAAATATTTCCCAAACTTGATTTATGGGATGCTCCTGCATATCAAAGAAGGCAATGAATGGAAAATGTATTTCCCCACACGTCTGAACAGTTTAAGTATAGAGTAAGGCCAGTTGGATTTTGAAATGCTCCTGCCATTTCTTAACATTTCATGGACTATTCTGTCTAATTTCCTGAATCATTTGTGCTGTATACCAGGTCATTATCAGGCAGTAAAGACTACCAATCACCCCACAGAGCAACCACTGCAATAAAATTGGCAAACTAGTACAAAAACTATTGAGTTTAACTTAAAAAATATATATTTTTGTAGCTTTTGTAGGTGCTCACAATAACTTGTAGAACCACAATTGTGGTAGTGCCATGGTCTGAAACTATTAAAAGTGTTTCTTTTTTTTATTTCTTTATTGTGTTTGCAAGACAAAACTTAAAAAATAAGAAACATCTTTGTTAAAACATTTTAAACTACTAGTTCTCTGTGGGGAGCAGAAGACTAATTCCTCACTTCATTTATGTTTTCATGGGGATGGCATGTTCTTGTTGACTAATTGCCTGTTATCCTCTGAAATGTTGTTTCACGCATCTCTGAAATGTTGCTTCACACATCTTAGGGAAAATACCTCCAGATGTCAGCACAGCTGGTTGCCAGCAGAACTCGGACCTACATCTACAAGGTCCGACCATGCAAACAACCTCTGCATCATTCCTGACAGCCAACTGACAATGCAACGACAAATCTATGCAGTTGCATCCTCCTGCTTCCACATTCCTTGCAGAATTTTCAGATGTATCCAAATAAAAACCAGAAAGTCTCTCAATCAAGCCCTTGTCACCAGACGCCTTGACTAAAGCAATGCTGGAATCACCACTCAGCTCCTCAGAAGACTCCAGTCCATACATAAAACTGCAGCTAGACTCATCCTAGGCCCCACAAAAAAAAGACCTGCATCACTCCCCACCTCGGAAACCTCCACTGGTTCCTCCTCCACAAGAGATGCCAGTTCCAGATCCTTACACACACCTATAAAGCTCTACATGATCAAGGACCAGCCTACATCAACCATCGACTGAACTTCCACCTGCCTTCAAGACAACTGCTCCAGCTCATGCGCTCTAACACACCCCCCTGCATTCATCGCAGTGGGCCGCTAATTCTCCTACATCACCACCTAGGACAGCCTTCCCCTCCACCGCCAAACAGCACCCTCCTTGAAGGACTTCAGGAAGAAACTCAAGACCTGGCAGTTCGACAGAGACATGGCACCCTCCGCACCCAGATACCGTTATGAGTGACAGTGTTGCACTTTACAAATGCCTGATTGATTGATTGGTTGATTGATTGATTGATTTCAGTGACATGACTTTAAGACAAAATACCCAGCCCATGACTTGTCCAATGTCTGGGATGGGGTAGATGTTTTGCCCTAGCTCCCCACGACCTTTCCCAAAGGTGTGAAGAGGCCATCCCGCTGAAAGTAACACAAGAGCAGATGGAGAGTTGTCAGCAACATGATTGTAATAGTGAGCAAAACAGCAGGCTGCTGTCAGCTGCACCAGGCTTTGATCTCAGGTACAATTATATATAATAAGGATGACTACAACATCTGACAGCACAGATTCAATTTCACCTCTTTGAAGGGCCGCAAAGTGCCTTTGCAGCCCATTAAACAGGTCAAATTGGCCTATTCTTGGCTGGCACATTTAACTTTACTGTACACTCAGGGCCTGAAAGTTAAAAGCCACTTATGGACTGAAACACCTACTGTGCCGTCCACTATGCAGTGCAAACATGGCTTCTAGCCTACCCTGAGAAACCCAATTGCTGCAGTGTACAACCTGCAGAGCAGCCAGTCAAAATAACCCTTTTTAACAAGACCTTTTTTAAATAGTCACCACTACATAGGCCTTGTGGCCCACAAAGCAGGGTGCATCATATAAAAGTGGAGCATTTAGAATATTAATATTGCACACCAGAAATATGATAATAGAAGGAGGGATTACTGAGACATTATATCTCTTGGCACATCCAATTGATTTCTTTTTTATTTCTGCTGGTGTACCTCTGAATAAAGAGATATCTCTTGGGTCTACACTGAGCTATCTTTATTCCACTATCTGGATCCCTCGCTTATCTAGCACAGATTATTTTGATCACTCCCTTTTTCAGGATAAGGCCACTTTGGTGGTAATATACTAAAAATGTGGTACAGAATCGCCTGTGATGAAGAATGTCATAATGATGTGAGTGAGTGTTTTTCCCTTCCATTTTTCTCAAACGTGCATGGAAAACATCAGCACTTTTCTAGTTGACTCAGTGCTATTAGTACTACCATATTTCTGGTGTGTGTTCTTTGGTTTTGGAGGGTGTATGGTAGTGTAGTTGCTCTTGCTCTTTTATTGTGATAGAAAAAATTAATATTACCATTTCCTAGTGACGGGCCTAGCTGTCTTTTATAGTAAACCAGAGTGAAATGAAAGAAATGAAATGAAATTGTACTTGTAAAGCGCACTGCTGCCCCAGCAAAGGGGCGTCCTGGCGCTGTACTCATACCGCTGTGGAACCCTTCCTGGCTTTTCCCTGTGAAATGTCCACTCCTGGGCACCCCCAAGGTGAAGCCAGGCATCCCAGCGCTGTTGGGTCCATTGTGTAGATTAAGCAAGCTATTGCCCAGAGTTGTAGAGTGGGACCCATGATTAGAATAGGCACCGAGGCAAGAATTATCAGGTCCGAGGAAATTGAGCCCAAGACCCGCCGAGGCGGGAATTGTACCCTGGTCCTTGGCCAGACCTCTGCATCAGGGTCTGAAGCTCTAACCATTGAGCCACACTTCTCCAGAGTGTAGAATAAAATATCAATAATACTGCTAACTCATAAAAAAGGCAACATGGAAAAATAACTTAAACACTATTTTTAACATTTATTAAAATCCAATTCAATGATGGGGTGAGATGTTTAATAAATATTAAGAAAAAGTAACTTTTTGAATTAACCATATACCTACCTGAGCTTTCAGAATGCTTATTTGCATTAGCTTCTTCCAACTCCCAGCTTGTGCTCAGCCTTGAATGAGGTGTGAACGAGGTGTGAAATCCCTCCTAGGAACTACACAACAAGTTTACCTGAATGGGCAGGGATGACTTCTCTGTGCTCTGCAGAATCTTCGGGGTGGGGGCCTGGAGCAACCTGTTGATACTACAATGTTAAATCCTGCCTGACAGTTCTGTTTGAGCCACAGGTAACTCTTTAGTGCACTTAAGGGGACGAAAACAGGAGGCCAGGAAAATTATTGTGTATCCCCCATCTGCATGCTGCAGCATGGTGCCTTTGTTCTAACAGATGTCTGTTTCCAAGTGAGTTGTCTGTATAGGGCATTCTTCAAACTGGAGTTTAGAATTAGATGCGGGAGGGAACTAGGGATTACCACAGTGCACTTCCCTTGACACTCAATACCCTTAGAGCCCATGGTTAGTGTGGCTGAAGACTTTTGTCATCAGGAAAATGCCCTTAGCACATGGCATTTTAAGCCTGTTTGCATTAAGGCAACCACAAACTACTGAACATGTAATTAGGGGTTTCCCCCAAGAACTTTTAGCTCATTGGTTAGAGACTACCCAGGAGTCATCCCTACCCACAAGCTAGAGCCAGGCATAATGTTGACACCCCACGTTACTCTATCAGAACAGTTACAAGGACCTGTGGAAGATCTGAATAGGACTGTATCAAGATATGGGCTGTCCCTGGCAGACTGGACCTGCTCCCTCTTGCACCCAGGACAAAAACGTGTACTCCAAGGGTTAGCAGGCTAACCACATGTATGGCTACAGAGACATATCAAGCTGCAAGCACCATTTTTCTTGGGAGTATCCAGCTGGTCAGTAGCTTGGAGTGGGTTTTGCTGTCGGAGTCAACAGGAGTGAGTCCTGGTTCCAAATTGTTGCCCTGAGATCCTGGATGCTATAGTAGTGATCCAGAGGAGCTGCCAAAAAGTTGAGAGGAATAAGTCTGAAAGTAAAATCTTTGACAGGAACGAACCTGGTTTGTGTATTCGACCCACACTCCAATGAGGTTAAACTAAAATCGCACATACGTCCTGCTCAACTGAGACAATAGACTGTCATTTGGCACTTAGGGCTTTTTTAGGACTTTTAGCACTTAAAACTTTAAAAACTCATCTCTCCAAATCCCCTTATTAGATTTTTGTTATTGTGGGTTCATTTTGTTTATTAAACTTTACTCGATTTTTCTAATTATATTTGGACTTTTTATTGTTTGGCGTTTTCCCTTTATTATTGGTTTGTTATTGAAAAAATACTTTTCACATTGCTCTGAGTTAAACATGTCTGCTCTGTGTCATAGCTACTAGAGGAATGAAAACAAGCTAATTTAGTGACTTTGAGATTTCCCCTAACAAGAAATAAGATTTCTAAATAATAATCCGATTTGCACTGTTCAAATGGCCTGGATAAATATCTGTAGTATACATTGCATCACCTACATTTGAAGGTGATCCCGAATAGTATGTTCAAACCAATTTTGCAGGAAATGGATGAAAAGTGGAACTTTCTTTTCTACATGAAGTCATGCAGGTATGGTAAAGCAACTGAAAGCCAGTGCATCATCGCCTTTGATATTACAAACATGCATTGATGGCAAGCACTGGCAGGATAATGCAAAATGCAACCTGAAGTCCTGGCTCTTCGACTAACCAATGTCTTCAACAGATCAGCATCTCTCCCCCCTCCCTGAAGACAAACTTGGGAAGTTAACTGTACATCGTGATGGGAAAGAAAACAGACCTGTATATTTTTGATTGTAGACTTTGGCATAGCGCTGGATGATCAGTACTCTATTTTTTATAAAAAAGAAAAAAAGATAAGGAATCATCGCACTGTCTTGTATTGGGAAAAAAAAGTGCCTTTTGAGGGGAACACTTCTAAGTAGTTGAAGACATATCAACATAAACCTAACGGGATTTTAATCTTACGAGTACATACGCATGGCCAAATTCTAAACCCTCGAGAGCACCATGTGTGAAGATACGGCCTAACTCCAACCTCACCACGGCACGTCGCTTGAACCTGCGCATTGTTTAACTATGTATTCCTTCATGGCATAAGCGCACTGTGTGTGTGTTTCTTTTTAAACGGAGTGTGTTCCTTCCCAAATTGATGAATGCGATTGTGAATATACATGCAGTGTACAGTTTTAAGTTAAACGTATGGATTAAAGGCAAAGAATAATTCTTACCTTCAAAGTGAGCAACCCGTTTCCTCGGATCACAGTGATTTGTGTCAATTACATCATCTGCCTAGGGGTGGGCGGAAAATCCGTTCCGCTCGCGGATTTTGCGGATTTTCGGGAAATCCGCAATCCGCGAGATTCGCGAATCTCCCGCAAAATCCGCAAATCCGCGAGCAGCGGATTTGGCTCGCACTGCTCGCACTGTTCGCGTGAGTTCGCGCCCCGCGAATAAGTGCGAATAAGTGCAAAATTGCAGAAATACGCTCTTAGCAAAACTGAAAGTAACTACTTACCAGGTTCAAAAGTTCAGGCTCATCATTAGTAGCCATTTTCTGTAGTGCTTCCTGAGGGGCCCCTCCAGAGTTCAGTTGCAGGTTGCAACTATTATGTGACCCTGCTCTGAACCTCAGAATAGTTACATATATGCCACAAAGGTCCTGAATTACAGCTAAGGGAGACAAGCAGGAGCCAGGCTGGAGGTTCAAATCCATTATTCAGCCCCTAATTCATTATTGTCAGTTGGGGCAGGGCAGGTGTTGTAACTAATTTTGCAACAATGAAAGCACTTAGCAAGTTCAAAAGATCACTAATCAGGAAGCACTAAGGAAGCAGGTGCCAGCTAAAAAAATATTCTGTGACACATTAATCAGCCCCAAATTAATTCAGGTCACTTGAGGCAGGGAAGGTGTGCTTGTTGCCACAATAATGTACACTGACTGGACAACCAGAGGGTGCTGTGATGAAACAGAGGGTGGCATGGGTGGGCCAGAGGGTGGCATGAGTAGTCAGAGAGTGGCAGTGGTGACAGAGAGTGGCAGTGATGAAGAAGAGTGTCCCAAACAGGCTGGACACGTAGAAACAACAAGTTCGCGAAACTTGCGACCCGACAGGTAAGTTCGCAATTTGCGACATTGTACAAAACCCTCGCGAACTGGCAGAAACCCGCGCAAACACAAAAAAAAAAAAAATCCGCAAATTCGCGGAAATTCGCGGATTTTGCGGATTGCGAATCCGCAAATCCGCAAAATTCGCGAACGCGAGATCCGCAAAATTCGCTCATGCTTACATCTGCCTTCACGCGCTTCAGGTGCTATCAATGACTAGAATGCTAACTTTCTAGTTGAAGATTTACAGGAAGTGGTACACTCAAGTAAGAAACAACTAGAATGCTACCTTTTCAATTCGAAAAAGGATTACAGGAAACTATTTGTTTTTGTACCAAAACGCCTATCCAGTATATTTGGGAGCAATTAAAAAAAAACACAGTTTCAATTTCAAGAAAGTTTTTTAAAA
Organism: Lissotriton vulgaris; assembly: GCF_964263255.1. NCBI lineage: Eukaryota > Metazoa > Chordata > Amphibia > Caudata > Salamandridae > Lissotriton > Lissotriton vulgaris. Next base: position 2,096,196,289 of record NC_141687.1, read on the forward strand.
AGAAAGGAAAAGGAGGCATTACAAAGCATTGTAATATCAAACTAAACATTAGAAGAAAATTCACAAGAATTATTACCGACTATCAGTGATGTATGCACGCAGTCCAAAGTAATAGTCCACTAAAGAAGATTTTCTACCCAGTCTGAGGCATCAAATCATCTTTGAAGAATATGCACATTCGTGATGTGCACACGTGATCAGAAGTAACAATTCTATTCACAACTTCTACATATATGACATTCAAACTGTTATTTTCTTCATCTAAATTAAAAAAAATTAAAAATAATTGTCAATACTAAAAGTGTCATGGCAACTATGCAGAATGTAGATGCTTGTCCCCTATTTCTACAGACTCCTGGAGATCCTCCTGTACCTTAGAGAAATTGGTACAAGGCTTTACAAAGTATTTAGGAGGCATCGGTGGTAATAGGTACCGACCAGAAAGTAAATGTTTTTTATTAGAAAATAATTTAGGTTTCAAAGGACAATCAATATATGAACATCTACCACCGTAACCTATTCTGCATGATCAAGAAGGTTTAGATGAATATGAATTAGCTGTAAAAAAATTTGAAAAACAGTTTCATGTTCAACCAAGTTTGATTGTTCACAGACATAAGTTTTTTACTCGAGAGCAGCTACAAGATGAATCTATTGACACTTATGTTGCTGTTTTACGTATGTTAACTGCAGAGTGTAAGTTTGAAAATTTCACAGATCAACTTATACGTGATCAGATAGTAGTACGTTGCTGGGATAAAAAAGTACAGGAGAAACTTCTTACTATGAGAAATCCTAATCTCTTAGAAACAATTGGTATAGTTAAGGGTATTGAAGTTTCACATAAAGCACTAAAAGAACTCAAAGTAAGGATACTAGTGGTGTGTCTGTAGTGAATGAAAACACAGTTTCTAAACAAAACAATAGTTTTAAAAAATGTCCTAAAAAAAGAGTACAAAGGTAGTTTTTTTAAACAGAAAAACATTTGTTTTAGGCGCGGTTATTCATACCATGGGCTAAATGGTCGACATTGTCCTGTGAGAAATGTAAAATGTAAGTTATGTAATAAGATAGGGCATTTTGCAAATGTTTGTCAGTCACCTAAGGACAAAATCAATTCAGTTCCAGATGGAGATCTGTGTGACAACTCGGAAGAGGAACAAAATTGTGTGAGAGGCATTAGAGATATGATTGTTGTTGTACAAGATGATGAATCTGATTGTGTAGATCCTTACGAACACATTGTAGTAGATGGGAAAGATTTAAAACTCCTGATTGATTCTGGGGCTAGGATGACAATGATAACTGATGAATTATTTGCTGGAATCTGGGGCAAACAAGAATTATTTCCATCAGGCAGGAATTCTATAATGTACGATGGAAGGAAAATTTTGATTGCCTGGGTATTTTGAGTGTTAACTCAAGTTTAAAAATCATACCATCTTTGGAAAGGTCTACTTGGGATGACTCATAGACCTAGCAGAGATATTAAAGTTTCTTTAGTAACTGATTGTGAGGAAAAAAAAGTGTCATCTGAGATGGGTGAAAATAGTACCAAGTGGGTTGACAAGCCTCCTACGGTATTTGGTGACACATTAGGGAAAGTCAAAGGTTTCAAGCACAAGATTAAAGTACAAGACAATGTGACACCAGTAAAACACAAATTGAGGAATGTGCCTTTCAGCGTACATGAAGACTTAGCAAAAATTCTCAAAGAAATATGTGATGAAGGTGTGATAGAACCTATTAAGTCCTCTTTGTGGTTAAGTCCATTAGTCATCACTATGAAAAAAGTGGGCAACTGAGAGTGTGTGTAGATTTGAGAAGTCTTAACAAGGTCATTTGGTATGACTCTCACCCATTACCTAAGATAGATGACATCATAAGTACATTCTCAGGTGCTAAGTTTTTTCAAAAATTGACTTGGCATCTGCCTATCAGCAGATTGTACTTGAGGAATTTTCAGGACATCTGTGGATTCCTATCAATTTAAAAGGATGCCTTTCGGCCGTGTGTCGACGGCAGCCGTTTTTCAACGTGTGTTAGAGAATGTATTAGAAGGAATGGAAGGGGTGGTAATGTTCCAAGATGATATTTTAATAGCAAGAGAAAATGTATCCATTCATGAAAAACGCATGTGTACAGTTTTGGAAAGATTACAAAAGTTTATCGTTGTAGTGAATCGTGGGAAGTGTGAATTTGCAAAAAATACTATAGGGTACCTGGGTCATGTAATCTCTGAGAAAGTGGTTGAACCTAGACCTGTATTAGTTGATGCAATAGCCAATAGTTTATTCAAAATGTCTCTGCTAAAACTGTTATGCTAAGATAATTATTGAAGAAAGAGAAAAAGCTTGTATGGTAAAAGAAATGTCAAGAAGAATTTGAGGCTTTGAAAAAAGAAATCATTTCAACAGGTGTTCTTGCACCTTTTGATCCCCCACAGGAATGCATCATTACGATTGATGCCAGTTTTGAAGGATTGGGTGCTACTATTGCACATATGAAGGGGAAAATGAAAGTGACCATTGGTTTTGCTTCTAGGTCTTTGAGGTCTAATGAGAAAGTTTTCTCTGGCATCGAAAAATAACTTTTGGGTTGTTGCTAGGCAGTCAAAAGATTTCAATGTTTTATTTGGGGAAGGAAATTTGTCCTCAAAACTGACCACAAGCCGTTATTCAATATTTTGAGTGGTTCTTCTATTAAAGATCACACACCTAGAATAACAAGATTAAGCTCTCAATCAATCAATCAATAATAACACTTGTATAGCGCGCTACTCACCCGGAAGGGTCTCAAGGCGCTTGGGGGAAGGGGGCTGCTACTGCTCAAACAGCCAGGTCTTGAGTTGTCTCCTGAAGGCGAGGTTGTCCTGGGTCAGCCGAAGGTGGATGGGGAGGGAGTTCCATGTCTTGGCCGCCAGGTAGGAGTAGGATCTGCCTCCGGCGGTGGCTCTTTGGATGAGTGGTACGGCGGCGAGGGCGAGGCTAGCGGACCGTAGCTGGCGGGTGGGCGTGTGGAAGGTCAGGCGGTCATTGAGGTACTTGGGGCCCAGGTTGTGGAGAGACTTGTGTGCGTGGGTGAGGAGCCTGAACGTGATCCTCTTGTTGACGGGGAGCCAGTGCAGGTTCCTCAGGTGGCCGGAGATGTGGCTGCGTCGAGGGATGTCCAGTATGAGTCGGCGGAGGCTTTCTGGATGCGTTGTAGTCTTTTCTGTAGCTTGGCTGTGGTTCCGGCGTAGAGGGTCCTTCCGTAGTCCAGCCGGCTGGTGACGAGGGCCTGGGTGACTGTCTTCCTGGTATTGATCGGGATCCATCTGAAGATCTTGCGGAGCATGCGGAGGGTGTGAAAGCATGAAGAGGAGACGGCATTGACTTGTCTGGTCATCGAGAGGGAGGAGTCCAGGATGAAGCCAAGGTTGCGTGCGTGGTCTGTCGGCTTGGGGGCGGTGCCCAGGGCTGGGGGCCACCAGGAGTCATCCCAGGCGGAGGGTGATGGTCCAAGGATGAGGACTTCCGTCTTGTCTGAGTTCAGTTTCAAGCGGCTGGTCTTCATCCACTCGGCGACGTCTTTCATCCCTTCGTGGAGGCTGGTTCTGGCGGTGTCGTGGTCTCTGGTGAAGTAGAGGATCAGCTGGGTGTTGTCGGCGTATGAGATGATGTTGAGGTTGTGTTGGCGTGCGATGGCTGCGAGAGTCTCATGTAGATGTTGAAGAGGGTGGGGCTGAGTGATGATCCTTGCGGGACGCCGCAGATGACTTCGGTGGCCTCGGAACGAACCGGGGGGAGGCCTACTCTCTGTGTTCTTCCAGCAAGGAACAAGATGATCCACTTCAATGCCTTCTCTTGGATACCGGTGTTGCTGAGGCGTTGGACTAGGGTGAGGTGGCAGACCGTGTCGAACAAGGCGTAGAGGTCCAGGAGGATGAGTGCCGCTGTTTCCCCGTTGTCGAGAAGGGCTAGGATGTCGTCGGTGGCAGCGATGAGGGCGGTCTCGGTGCTGTGGTTGGCTCTGAAACCGGACTGCGAGGGGTCGAGGGATCCATCTGTCTCGAGGTAGGCGGCAAGCTGTCTGTTGGCGATCTTCTCGATGACTTTGGCAGGAAAAGGGAGGAGCGAGATGGGGCGGAAGTTTTTGAGGTTGGTGGGGTCCGCTGTTGGTTTCTTCAGTAGGGCGCTGAGCTTGGCATGCTTCCAGCTCTCCGGGAAGGTGGCGGAGTCGAAGGAGGTGTTGATGACGTCTCGGAGTTGGGGTGCGACGGTGATGTCAACCCTGTTGAAGACGTGGTGGGGGCAGGGGTCAGTCAGGGATCCGGAGTGGATGGTGTTCATCGTGCAGGCTGTGTCTTCGGTGGTCACTGCGGTCCAGGTGCGGAGGGTGGTGGTGGGGTGCGTTGGTTCGACGGTTGGGTGCGAGGATGGTGCGCCGAAGCTGTTGTGGATGTCGGCAATCTTGCGGTGGAAGAACGAGGCAAGGGAGTCGCAGAGCTCTTGTGAAGGGGTGATGTCGTTGTTGCCAGTGCTGGGATTGGAGAACTCCTTGACGATGCTGAAGAGTTCCTTGCTGTCGTGGGCGTTGTTGGCCAGTCGATCCTTCAGTGATTTCTTCTTGGTGGTGCGGATGAGCTGGTGGTGCTTGCGGGTCACGTGTTTGAGGGAGGTCATGTTGTCAGTGGTCCGGTCGAGGAGCCAGGCTTTCTCGAGGGTGTGGCAGGTCTTCTTGGAGTCCTTGAGTTCGTCGGTGAACCAGGGGGCCTTCTTGCTTCTGGGTTTGCTGGGAGTGTTCTTCAGTGGTGCGAGGTCGTCGGCGCAGGCTGTCAGCCACTGCGTGAAGTTGCGGGCTGTTTCGTTGGGGTCCGGTGTGCTCGCAGGTGGGTTCTGGCTGAGGGAGGTGGTGAGCTGGTCGGTGGTGATCTTGCTCCAGCTTCTGTGAGGTACTTGTTGCGGATGGTGGTGGGTAGTGGTCTTTCTGAAGCTGAAGTGGACGCAGCTGTGGACGGTCCAGTGAAGTCCGGTGGAGTGGCTGAAGGCGATGTGCTTGCTGGATGAGAAGACGGGATCAAGCGTGTGGCCGGCGTAGTGGGTGGGGGTGTTGACCAGTTGCTTGAGTCCGAGGTTGTCGAGGTTGTCCAGCAGGGTGACGGTATTTCGGTCCTTGTTGTTCTCCAGGTGGAAGTTGAGGTCCCCTAGGAGGATGTAGTCGGCGGAGGGGAAGGCGTGTGGGCTGATTAAGTCCGTGATGTCTTCGCTGAATTGTGTGCATGGTCCCGGGGGTCTGTAGATGAGGGTGCCTCTGAGGGTCGTCTTTGGGTTGGTGTGAATCTGGAAGTGGAGGTGTTTGACGGCGGTGTAGGGGTCGTCGTCGAAGGTCGTGATGCGGATGGTGTTCTTGTGGACGATGGCGGTGCCTCCCCCAGTCTGGTTGACGCGGTCCCTCCTGATGATCTTGTATCCATCCGGGATGGCGATGGCGATGTGGGGGGCTGAGGAGGCATTCATCCATGTTTCCGTGAGGAACGAGACGTCTGGTGATGTAGTGTCGAGGAGGTTCCAGAGTTCGACGGTGTGTCTGTGGACGGAGCGGGTGTTGAGCAAGATGCACTTGAGGCTGCTGCTGGGGTTCGGCTTGGCGGTCGCGGTGCATGTTCGGAGGCAGGTGAACTTGCAGGTTGTGCAGGTGAAGGGTCCGTGGAAGCATTTTGGGGCGGCCTGGCAGCGGGCGGGGTTCCGGCCAGCATTGAGTGCGTTGAGGGCGGCGGCGTCGTAGGTCTGTCGGGTCATCTTGCATCGGTGGGGGCCAGGGGTCCTGGCGCTGGGCGCGAGCCAGGCGCGGACGGGCGCAGACAGGCTTACCTTTGGCGCGCCTTCAGCGCACAATCGGCGCGCCCGCTGCGCATACGCGCGGTAGCCATTTATGGCAAAGTGGGAGTGAAGGAGGAGCAGCTGGGAGGCGGGAGCGGGGAGGGCACAAAACAAAAGGGGTTGTGTCCACTTTGATGGTGGCGGGAAGCGGGGAGCAGGGCGGGCACAGGGGGACAGAACCAGCAACGAAGCCTGGCAGTGACAGTATATAGAAAGGAAAATAAGCAGTTATTAGAGGAAAAACAAGGTTACACACAGATTAAACACACACTCGAAAAATACTGCGGAGTGTCTGGGAGTAGAGAGGCAGTCACACGAGGCTGCGGGCAGCAGAGGGCGAGGGGCACACACACAGCTGGTGGCTGTGCGGCACAGGGGTGTCCTGAGGGTAGGTCACACTCACCTGCGCCGCGCGGTCGCCATTTATGGCCAAGTGGGAGGGAGGGAGGAGCAGCTGGGAGGCGGGAGCGGGGAGGGCACAAAACAAAAGGGGGCGTGTCCGCTTTGACGGCGGCGGGAAGCGGGGAGTTGGGCGGGCACAGGGGGACAGAACCAACAACGAAGCCTGGCAGTGACAGTATACAGAAAGGAAATAAGCAGTTATTAGAGGAAAAACAAGGTTACACACAGATTAAACACACGCTCGAAAAATACTGCGGAGGGTCTGGGAGCAGAGAGGCAGTCACAAGAGGATGCGGGCAGCAGAGGGTGAGGGGCACACACACAGCTAGTGGCCGTGCGGCGCGGGGGTGTCCTGAGGGCAGGTCACACTCACCTGCGCTGCGCGGTCGCCATTTATGACCAAGTGGGAGGGAGGGAGGAGCAGCTGGGAGGCGGGAGCACACATAACAATAGGGGGCGTTTCCGCTTTGACGGCGGCGGGAAGCGGGGAGCGGGGCGGGCACAGGGGGACAGAACCAACAACGAAGCCTGGCAGTGACAGTATACAGAAAGGAAAATAAGCAGTTATTAGAGGAAAAACAAGGTTACACACAGGTTAAACACACGCTCTAAATATGGCAGAGAGGCAGTCAAACGAGGCTGCGCGCAGCAGAGGGCGAGGGGCACACACACAGCTGGTGGCCGTGCGGCGCGGGGGTGTCCTGAGGGCAGCTCTAAACTTTTACAATATAACTTAATTGTTGAATACATCCCAAGTGGTAAGAACATATGGGCGGATTATTTCTCTTGCTCACCTTTAAGTTTTACGGATTATCCAAAAAACAATGAAGAAAATGATGAAGAGCATTTAATTGATAGTGTTGATGTTTGTCACGACACTACTTTTACTGAACAAGAGTGGATTTCGGAATCTTCTAAGGATGTGGAATTGAAAAGTGTAAGGAAGTATGTTATGAAAGGTTGGCCTAAAAAAAAAGCTTTACCTCAGGATTTACAACCTTATTTTAAAGATTCGGATGAATTATCCATTGAAGAAAAAGGGATTTTGTTAGGGGGGGACAAATTTATTCCAGCTGTGTCTTTAAGGGACAAGATCATTATGTATGGTCATGAGGGACACTTAGGCCAGACCATAACCAAAAGACAAATCAGAGACAGGTATTGGTGGCCTGGTATGGATTATGCTATTATCGCCAGTGTTCGGGGATGTGTTGTTTGTGCCACAAGTGATAAAAGTCTTAAAACTGAGTCGGTTCCTCTTTAGCCTGTCAAACTACCTGAATTGTTTCGGTTCAAGCTTGCCATAGATTTCATTGGTCCTTTTGGTGTTCTTCCATGTAGGTTTAAATTTGCTATCGTAGTTGTTGGCTATTATAGTAAATGGTGGGAAGTAAAATTTGTAGAGGGGCCAAACACAGCTGGTGTTATAAAGATTTTTTAAAAAACCTTTTTTTGAGAGAAGGTGTTCTCAAAGAAATTGCCTCAGACAATGGTGTCCAATTTATTGCGAAAGAAATGAAACGTTTTCTTGACACCAACGCCATTAAACACAAGTGTGTTGCTTTATATCATCCACAAGCAAACGGTCTAGTAGAAAAAATGATTTGCACACTAGTAGAGTGTATACAATGGGCTATTCAGAATAAGTTTGATGTTTGCAAAACTGTTGAAGAAATGATGTGGTCACATAGATCTTGTCCTAATGCTGTTTCTGGTCTCTCACCTTTTGAAATTTTCGGGGACGTCCTCCTACTTCTAGGTTGTTTCTTGCATGGGTACGAGACTGTCAGAATAAAAGTGATCACATGATAATGTAGACAAAGTTGTGAGACCTAATGTGGAAAAGTTTCAGGCTAAAATGAAAAGTCACTATGACACTTTGCATAGAGTTAAATATATAGAAAGAGACTTGTGTTTAGGAGATTGGGTTTGTGTCAAAGATCCCAATCATGTTCCTAAAGGAATATCGAACTTCAAACCTCCTGTCAGAATTGAGGTTGTGACCAGGAATGCAGTGAAAACCAGCAGGAATGAATGGTGGAATAAGGGAAGAGTGGTGAAGGTGCATATTCATGATGTTCCTTCTGGTTATCCTTCTGTTCCATTTAATTCGTCTTTGCTTACTCGTGTTGTTCCTTCTTCACCTTCCTCTTTTGACATTGACATTTCTGAGTCCAGGCGTTCTTTCCACCCAGTGTCTGAACGAAGGAGTAGTAGATGAAATGTTGTTATACTTTGAGGTTTTGTGATTGATATTTAGTTATGTTTACAGTTGTACGTTATTGTGTTATTCATTTCATTGCTATGTTTATGTAACAATTTTCTTTGGGCAATTGTTTTGTTTTTATTTATTGTAAAGGAAGTGAGATATTATGGTGATCTCATGTTTGCCAAATTCCAGCATTACCAGGGGCCATAATTTAAGCCCAAGAACCTTCCTCCCCCAAACCAATTATACAATATTCGTCAGGTAAACTACTTAGCTTGCAAGGTAGGAGTGTTGTAAATTGTAATTTACTATGTCCGGTAGAGGCAAACTTGTTGTGTAATGGCTGAAGCTATGGTTTCAATAACCCTAGTTTAAACAAAAGGGACTCCAGGCAAAATAAAACTTACAATTTCTGGAGCATTAACTGTCGCTCCCTTCCAAAACACAAGGAGGGCATTTTTAATTTGTTAAATAGTGAAGGTCCTCATGCTATCTTTTTGATGGAAACTTGGTTAAACGATAGTTCTGGTCCGGATGTGGCATGCGCACTCCCCTACAATTACACTATAATAAGGAGAGAAAGAATTCTCAGGAAGGGTGGAGGGATTGCGATTATTTATAAAAAGAGCTACTCATGTAAATGGGAGGACTTACCACTGCTGGAGTGCGAAGCTGCCCTTTTTAAACTTACTCTCTCACCTCAACACACTCTATATGGAGCCTTGATCTATAGTCCCCCAGGACCAGCTGATTCGTGGGTGCCCCTGTTGTCAGACCTGTTGGCTCCTTGTCTACTTTAATTAGGCAATTTTACAGTTTTAGGAGACTTAAATCTTCATTTGGAAAAGTCTGACTGTCCTGCAAGTAAGGCGCTTATTGCTGATTTAGCTGCACTGAATCTCCCCCTTTCTAATGCTGGCCCCACTCATATGGCTGGTCATTTTTTGGACCCTGTCTTCTCTAACCTACCTGATATTAACTGTCTGCCGGCACTGCCTTTGAGTTGGTCCGACCATTTTGCAGTTAAGTATCAATATAGTAGTTTACTTAACCTGTCCCCATTGTCCTCTGATACATCAGGTCGAACCAGAAATTGGGAAAAATTGGATATTGCAAAATTCAATCAGTTACTGTCAAACAATGCTCCACCTTATAACTCCATATTATCCGCTTCATTGAATAGTATTTATAGTTGAATTACATCCACTTCTAATGTTTACCTGCCAGCCACGGCGAAAAAATGTAATGACCACCGGCCTCCTGCTCCCTGGTTTACAGAGCAGCTAAGAGTTGAAAAGACCAAGTGCAAAGCTTTGGAAAGAAGTTGGAGAAGGAACTATACTCCCGAGTCCAAAAACATCTATAAAGCCACGTTGAAAAAATGTCATGCTCTATGCAAAAAGGCACAAGCTGACTATGTCTCCTCTACTATCTGGGGGCAAAAAAAATTCCTTGTACTTTATTCTCCAAGGTTAAGAAGTTAGCAGGTTCAAGGACTCAACCTAGTCCACCTGTTCTTGAAGAACCACAGTGCGACTCTCTTGCTAACTTCTTTGTAAATAAAGTTGAACAAATCCATCAGACATTAGGTGGAATTTGTGTTTCAAACCCGGCTTGGCTTGACAGTGAGCGGGTTCATACCATGGTAGAAGGCTCTCAGCTAAAATTGGAGCAGTGGTCTCTATTGGACGCTGGTACCTTTATAAACATTTTGGTGAGCATTAAATCGGGCTCTCCATGTGACTTGATCCCTTCCACAGTGCTTCTACAGATGGAAGAACCTGCTTTAAGAGTGGTCATGGAGCTACTAAATGCTTCTCTAAGGGAGGCAGTAATGCCAATGGCCTGGAAACATGCTATGATTTTGCCATTGTTAAAAGAGTCAAATGCAAATTCGGCCATGCCGTCTAACTTTAGGCCTACTTCCCTGCTCCCGACTTTTTCTAAAGTCTTGGAGAAGCATGTGAATGGCCAATTAGCCAAGTTTGTGGAATCCTCTCAATTTTTGCACACCTCACAATCAGGTTTCAGAGCAGGGTTTTCGACAGAGACCACATTGCACACTGAGATGCTACGTCGGCGCTTGGATGATGGTGATACAGTGGCCCTTATATTATCAGATCTAAGTGCCGCCTTTGCTACGGTTTCACATACCGTATTAATAAAATCTTTACAAGCATTGGGCATCGCTGGTTCGGCGCTTGGCTGGCTGTCCTTCTTTCTATCGGCGCGAACCTTCCAGGTTTTCTCCTCTAGGGCCACTTCAAAGTCCTATACGTCTCGGTATGCAGTACCACAGGGCTCTATTTTGAGCCCACTCTTTTTTAACATTTATGTGCAGCCCCTAGCAGTGATTGCTGAAGCGGCAGGGCTTACACTGTTTTCATACGCCGATGACACTCATATCATCTGTTCTTTATCTGCTGATAGGAAACAGGGCCCGTCTACTCTGCAATTGGGCTTGCGCAACATTGCAGCACGGATGCAACTCAATTTGCTCAAGTTAAACGGGGATAAGACGGAAGTGCTTATCTTTTCCAGGGGGAGCTCTTCCTGCCGCTCCATTCCATCTGCTGCCAGTCCCTTGCCACGGCCACGGTCCCTGACAGCTGGAAACTGGCAGTGGTCACTCCTCTGCTAAAGAAGGCCACGTTGGACCCGTTATGTCCAGCCAACTATAGGCCCATTTCACTCTTGCCTTTCTCGATAAAAATCTTAGAGCAATTGGTTACTGGGGCCCTGTCCAGCTTTCTTGAAATTAACAATCTTTTGGACGTGGCCTAGCTTGGTTTCAGGCCGGCCCACGGAACGGAGTCTGCCTTGGTGGCCGTTCTGGCCGACCTGCGATCGCGTGTCGGCATGGGAGGAGCAGCATTTCTGGTGCTGCTCGACATGTCGGCAGCGTTCGACACGGTTGACCATGCGGTGTTATTGGGCAGACTGCGAGAAACCGGGGTGACCGGTCTGGCCCTGGACTGGCTGGCCTCATACCTCCGCAACAGGCAGCAATCTGTGGCCCTGCCGCCTTTTCGATCAGCCAGAAAAGATGTAAATCAGGGCGTGCCGCAGGGTTCCGCAATCAGTCCGATTCTCTTTAATTTATATCTTCTCCCTCTAATAAGTCTGATGAAGTCATTTGGCATTTCTGTTATCAATTATGCTGAGGACACTCAACTTATTTTTTCTTTTGAGGGCAGGGAAGCGATTTCCATGGACTCCTTTCATCGTTGCATGACTGCAACGGAGGACTAGTTGCGTGACAATTCGCTCCAGTTCAATGGAGCAAAGACCGAAGTTCTCCATTGTTCACTTGACCGACTGCCCCGTCCTTTACCCGAGGGGTTTTGGCCTTCTTCTATTCCAGGCGCTGCAGCGGCGGCAGAATCCGCCCGCAACCTAGGCGTCCTGTTTGGGCCTAGCCTCCAGCTGGATGCCTTCGTCAATAAAACCACGGCAACTTGCATGCTACTACTTCGCATGCTACGGAAAATTCTTCCGTTATTTCCCCCCGCGGCAAGGACAGAAGCAGTGCGGAGTATCATCCTCAGTAGATTAGACTACTGCACCGCACTGCTTCTGGCGGCCCCTAACACTCTGGTCTCGAAGCTGCAACGGGTGCAGAATATGGCAGCCAAATTGGCCCTTTCACGACCGCGGTCTGCCTCTTCTTCTCTTGCGCTTTCGGATCTTCATTGGCTCCCTGTCCAAGAATGGATCTGTTATGAATCTTCCTGTTTGGTCTTCAGAGCTCTGCATGGGCTGGGGCCAGTGATGTTGCAAGATATATTTTCCTGGTACTCTACCGCTAGGCCTTTGAGATCTTCCTCTGTGTTCCTGGTGACAATTCCCAGGATAAAAAGGGTGAGGATGGGCGGTCGCTCTTTCAGTTTTGCGGCCGCCAAACTATGGAACTCCTTACCGATGTCCCTAAGGTGCAAACAGGACCTTATGTCTTTTAAAAAGGATCTCAAAAGTCACTTCTTGCCGAGAGCAGTGTAGTGTTAAACATCTGTAGGTAATGTTTTGGTCGAAGCACCAGGATACCCTTTGGGTGACAGCTGCGCTCAATAAGTGTGACTACAATTACAATTACAATTTTGGAAAAAATTCTAAACATTGTGGCCCTCAACATTGGCCAGATGAAATTAGACCTTTACCTAAACCTTCCTCTCAGGTCCGCAATCTAGGCTTTATTATTGACAATGAAACAACAGGCAGTACAAATTGCAGCCACCTGTTTTACCATCTTAAAATGGTTAAAAAGAATTATCTGAATGCTCCCTGTGGACACCAAAAGGACGGTAGTCCAGGCACTTGTAACATCTCGTCTGGATTACGGCAACATTCTTTTTTTGGGGTCTAACAGAGATGTATTGCGTAAGCTTCAGGTGGTGCAAAATTCTGCAGCCAGATTGCTATGTGGACTTTCCAGAATATCCAACACGGGTAATGCTCTGAGAGAACTGCATTGGCTTAAAGTAGAACATCGCATAAAATGTAAAGCACTGTGTTATATGTTCAGAATTAAGATTGGTTCTGCTCCTAAATACTTACAAGATCTAGTTTGCCCTTACCATCCTTCTCGACTACTTCGTTCTTCTTCGGAGGAGCTTTTTGTGATTCCCAAGATTAAGCTGTCAAGAATGGGAGGTCGCTCCTTCTCTCTGCTGGGGCCCACTATGTGGAACTCCTTACCGGATGCGATGTGGAGGGAGAAGCTGCTCCCCAACTTTCGTAAACAATTTTTTAATCAACACTGCTAATTTCAGATGATTTTCGAGTTTCTGTTGGCTTGCGCTGGTGAACCCTTGTTGGGTAGCTGTGCACATTATAAAATAAATTAATATAACATAACATAACATCACTGGAATGTAGAATGTCCAATGTGGGTTTGCAGTTCAGAGATTCTTTGTTAGATAGGTACATTGGGACTGCGGGAGCTGTGGCTAATAAACACAGTACATGAAGTAATCCTGGCTACACACTTTCATTACAAGATACTTCACTATTTGCTGGGTGAATTACACTGCCAGGCATTAAATGTGAGCTATACATTTAAGTTAATGGTTCACGGTCTAAACTATGATAACCCAAAGTTTACTTAAAAATCTTCCTATTGATTTACTGTTCTATTATCACCACGTCAGCTCACACTTTAACATGAAGGAATCGGACAGAATGCCACTGTAAATGTCCATCTCGCTAGAACAGATCATCATTTCAAAGCACTTTCCCAAGCACATTGGAAACTGCAGCAGAATGGGAAAATATAGCTGTGACAAGCTAAGTAGCTTGGAAAGAATTCCAGAAGTGAGCCTTTGTACTGACTTGAAATGTTGTGATGTGCTGTGTGCAGCCAGGACTGAAGTAAATGATAAGAAAATGAAAACACTCTTAGAATTCCAGCACGATCTTTTGGTAAAAATATATATAGCATCTAGTGTATCTTGCTTCACAGCCACCTAGAATGTGCATTTCGTCTGAAAATGGTAACAATCGGGTAGGTTAGATCTCTACTGTGTAAAAAAGTGAAATTTTTATTCAACCTGTTCCAAATAAAAAAATATTTATATTATTTGTTATGCCTTTATTCCAACTCTAGGTATTTCTGAAATGTAATGAATCACCTAATTTAAGCATGCCATTCCTCTCACATTAGGGTTTACATATTCAAAAGGGCATTTGGCTATGAACATGAAATCCGGAAAGGACGACAGCGCAGAACTGTTTTCCCATTGCAAATGCCACTGTGCAAACCTCCTCCAATTAAGTCACGGTTCAGATGATGGGCCAAAGTGCCGCTGGCGAATGTGGGTGACAGCCTGACCCTGTTTGAATACTAAAGCAGGTGTGCTCGCCCCAGGTTTAGTATTCATGGGCTTCCATAACACATGTAGGCTGAGTGGGAAGGGCATGCTAATGTTGGAAGGCCTGTGCCCCAAAGCCTACATAAGTTAAGAAACACAGCTCCAAGTGCAACTATTTTTACTGTGATTCTGGGGGACTAATGTAATCTGTTCAGCCAAACTCATGCCATTCAGGAGTGCTGTCCAATGTCATCCATGTGTCACTAGATAATAATAACCCCATGGTATTATTGTTGTTGGTTCATTCTACAACACTGGTGCACTATTAATGAAAAGCCTCTGATGTGCATGCTTAGCAAATGGCGCCATGAAACCAAAACAATGCCTTTTCTCCCTGTGCTCTGCTATATAAGCCACAGCACGTCTGTAATCCAGAAAACACCAGCAATGCGTACGTCCATACCTTGCTTATATTCTCAATTGGTGTCTTTTTTCCTTGGTACACCATTCTGACCTGCTTCCCTATATAGCAGTTCTTCTCCACTATTGTGCAGTGTTTTTTCTGGCATTGGCCCAGGGATGAGTGCCTTCACTTTCCACAAATCTTATGTGGGCCTCGTCAAAGAGAGGGGTAGAACGGCTGTACAACTCATTACACAGAACTAAAACCGGTGGGCCATCGCACATCTATGCCAGTACAGGTTAAAAAAAAAGAAGACCTTTGTGATAGGGAGATCCTACACATTCCTCTGCACCAGTCTTAGCATTGTACCTGGCCTCTCTGCAGCATTGTCAAACTGCTTACAGGCATGTTAGGTCATCTTTCCAAGGCCTGGGATGGTGCCTTTGAATAATATGTATAAAAATATATTTTTGGCCATGAAAGTTGAAGAGGTCAATTCTCCTTCATTTGGCAGGGGAGGTCTTCAAATTATCATGCATCCAAACCCTAAAGATGCTGGCTCACCAGGCACATCGCCATCCAGCACATCCATTTTTAAGGTTTCAGGTTTCAGTTAAAACTTATTTTAACCGCTAAAACACCTACAAAGGGAATCTTTGTTTCTTAGTGGAAACTGGAAAACACAGAATTTTGCTGTGTTGTATATAGTTGGTTCCCTCTATTATCAAAGCAGTAGAGAAACCTGTACTTTTAATCTTAGTAGAAGCGTCTACCTCTTAGCACTTTTCTCTGATGGATGACCCTTTTGATTTTAAGCCAACCAATAAGCCCGTTTGACCATTCCGCAATGCCCCAGGACCAGGGCCGGACTGGCTACCGGACATTTCGGTGTGCTGCCGAGCTGGGGGCTTAATTCACTACGGTGGGGGCTGATTTCGTTGATGGGGACCTGTGTGTGCTTCTAAATAAACATAGCAAAACAAAGGTTTTTAAGCACACGCAGGTTCTCATCAACGCACTCAGCCCCCAGCTTGGCAGCGCACCAAAACGCCCGGAGCCAGTTCGGCCCTGCCCAGGAACCCCTGGACCTGCTTCTACTCCCACCTTGGCAGCATGGCAATCCTCATATACATTCAGCTCACTGTTCAGTGCTCATGGCTGTGTAGTGGCCTCAGATTGACAGCTGCACTATGAGCAGGATCGCAGTCTAGGGAAAAGGGCAACACCATAATGTCATCCTCCTTCACGGAGAGTAGGAGAGAGCTTAGCTTTCTGAAAGCTCAGGCATAAAAAATTAAGACAACAAAGATCTCTGTGCATAGAACACCTCTAGAATAAATTTCAACATATAAGGCACTACCTAACACTTCTGTTCATAGGTTTATATGGCAATGGTCTGAAAGCCCTTCTTATAGAGGCTTCATACGCTTGTACAGAAGGACAATGACTATTTTAAGAACCTCTTTAGCAACAAAGAACAGGCTCAGAAGCGGTCCACGCACCTGTTTTACTGAAACTGATATGTTACATTACCTCAATCTACAAGTTAGTGTATAAATTGCAGACAGTGCAGCTTAAAGGCATGGAGTGAGCAAAGGCACTATTTTTCGAAGTGTGTGCTGCAGACCGCACAATTTGAGAGCAAATAATTTGCATATGGAATTAGAACATGTTCATAATACAGACTCAGGATCATTATGTTTAATTTGTATTCCTATTGCCACCATATTACAATGAGGCTTGGGACCGATGTAACTGAAAGAAGACCTTGTACTTGAAGAAATCACCACAACAGATTTCAGTGATGTATTTAATGGATTCAAATTGAGCTGTGTTTCCTCATCCCCCCAAGACAAACATACACTATAACACCCTATCGAACACAAAGGTAAAGTTCCTTGGGCAATTTCACACATTCTTGGAAGGAGTAGAGTCCCAATACTGCTTTCAAACAAACCAACACCCCATGCTTGGTGGCAAAAGTGACAAAGTCCGAACGTAGAAATCTTCGCCCCATCTTCGTCCAGCGGCTCCCTAATAAAAACGCCTCCACCTCAGATCTTGCCAGCTGCCTTGCACCGCTGAACTTTACTTTCTAAGAGAGATTTCTTCAGAAATTCTTCTATGTCCGAAGTTAAGCCGAGAATGGGCCCAATCTACCTTGTGTATCCAAATCACATTTCAATACGGATGGCCTTAACACACTGACTTTGCACTGGTCTTGCGTGACTGAATGCCAGAAGTTGGCGATTAATCTTTTAGGCATTATTCTTCACTCAAAGCTTTGAAAATTCATACCTCTGGGGCTACTGATTGGATTTAATTTGTATTGGTGTTGAACCATTTATTAAACTGTTCTCTCATTCTAAATTGCTGTGGGATTTTTTTCTTGTGCTATATTTTCACTTTATTACTGTTTGAGTGCTGCATAAATACTTTACACATTGCATCTAAGTTAAACTGGACTGCTTTGTGCCAAGCTACCAGAGGGTTAAGCTCAGGTAAATTTAGTGACTTGTGGGGGTGCCGCTCGTGGAGGAGCCCTTGGATCCTTTGTTCTGTTGTTGCTGCCAGGAGCCCCGTAGGGCATTGCATCAGTGTGCCAGGAGCCCCGCTGGGCATTGAAGCTAACGAGGAGCGCTGCTTCCTAAGAGGACGGGACTGTGAGGGCCAGCAGGCTGTGCGTGTTCCAGCCAGCACACCTGCCGCCTCTTCCCGTGTCTCCGCCCCCTGCCTGACTGCTGAAAACTCCTCGCGGCCCCCGCTCCGCGGGAGCCGCTCGTGGAGGAGCCCTTGGATCCTTTGTTCTGTTGTTGCTGCCAGGAGCCCCGTAGGGCATTGCATCAGTGTGCCAGGAGCCCCGCTGGGCATTGAAGCTAACGAGGGGAGCTGCTTCCTAAGAGGACGGGACTGCGAGGGCCAGCAGGCTGTGCGTGTTCCAGCCAGCACACCTGCCGCCTCTTCCCGTGACTCCGCCCCCTCTATCCTCAGTCGGCTTAAGACCTGAAGACAATACGCGTCAGCGGGACGCGTGTGCGGGACATCACCCGGGACAAAGCCCGGACTAAGGGCGGACCCTCTTAGGCCCTCATAGGCCAGATTAGGCCGGGCCGGGCATACTTTCCTGTTCATTTGTTTTTTGGTACTGGTTTCTACTTGGCCCTTGTTGTCCAAGACATTCCATTTACCTATCATGCCTTCACCAGCTCTGGACAAATCTATAGTGAAGCTGGGGGGGTCCAAGATTAGAACCCTGGATACATATTTTCCACGCTCTTTGGCGGAGGAAGAGGGAGATTTGGATACTGCCCTTGCAGAACGCAGGGTTGAGCGCCGACGCTCTATTGAAAATCTGAAACGTAGACCCCTGGTAGATACTCTAGACGGTGGCTCATCGCTGATTGTTAGTGAGGAATCTCTTTCACAGGAAGGAGTCCCTCTTTTGTTGAGGGAATGTACTGTTAGTCCCAGTCAGGCACCGATGCCTACCCCTTCCCCTAGCCTCTGTTGTACGGCTATTGATCTTATATCCCAACCTACCCTTATTTCTAAATCAAGGAAAGCTAAGCCCAAATTAGTTACTGTGGCCGAGCTGCACGGCCCTCCCCCTAATAAGCGTAGAAGGAAGTCGAGGGCAGGTAAGGGTAAATCCAAACTTTCCCATTCCGATTTTGGAAAACCTACTAAGTCTGTTCCTGTTCCCGGTAAGTCTAATGAAGTTACGGGTACTGCTCCTCTCCTTATAAATAGCCTGCCTACTTTATTGCCCCCAGTTGTCCCCCAGGGGAACCTAGAATTCTTACTCAGATCTCTGCTGCAGCCTATCAGCGAGAGTATTAAGAGAGTGGAGATCAGACTAACTATTCTTGAGGCTACATTAAGTAGTTTGAATTCGCAGGTCAATACCCTTGGAAGACCCCCTGAGATTATGTCCCCTACCACCCTACCCCCCACCTCACAACCTCCTCCAGCTATTTCAGGACCAACTGTGGTGACCTCTGCCACCCCTATTTTGCAACCCCTCATGGCCAAACCAGTTCCTCCATGCCATAGTAAAACTATCACTCCCCCACTACTACCAGCAGGTATTACTCCCCCTGTTATAAATCCCAATGGGGCTGTAAATGGTGACGGTATTCCACCCCCTTTACCAGAGAAACCTGCCCCTAGAGTTCGGAGACCCGACCTTCCCCCCGAAGCTAACGATCTTATGGTAGTTATGGCCGGGGTTCCTCCCCTGGAGATGGGGGAAGGTGAGAATTTTTTCTCACTAAAAAATCAAGTAATTAAATGGTTGAACTGGAATAGACCTCTTCCTGCTTATTTTTATAATGAAATTGTGATGGTAAGGAGGGTACCCTGGCTGGGTAAGACCAGGAAGTCAATAGTAGGGGACTGTATTTTGGTGAGCTTTAGAGACCCAAGGACTGTTCATTACATCTGCTCGGGGTCGAATAGATCATCTGAATCCACCATCCGGACCCTGCCTATATCTTTTTTCTTCCCCCCTGTACAAATGCATCGTGATCAAGCTCAGGACAAATGGACAAGGGTTGATCGGAGGGGTAGATTTTGTGGGTATCCAGCCCAACCTGTTTTTCAACCACCTCTGACACCCTTTTATAATTATAATCGTTTTAATTGTCTGAGTGGCCTTAATGGTGTTGATTGACTGCCCACTGCTGTAGACCCCACTATTTCTTCTGATAAAGAGCCTACGGTAATGCCCGACAGTAGCCCTATTTCTATTCAAGATCTTGCAATGTCTCAAACTGCCCCGATAATCCCCGTGGCTTATCCAGTATTATTGGACCCTCTACCTGTCAATAATGCTTTAATTACCACGGTACCAGTGCCTATTCAACCCCCCACTTGTTCCCCTGGGCTGAAGTTTGTTACCTGGAATGTTGCAGGGTGGAGCAGGCAATCTGCCTCTCTGGGGTGGAATGAGATCCTCTCGGACTTTGATATTTTATGCTTACAAGAGACCTGGGCAACTGATGATATTGAACTCGATGGGTTTGTGTCTTATAACAACCAGGCAATAAGGACAGGTATGGGTAGGGCTAAAGGGGGGTTAGTGATTTTTACATCAGTCAAACTTCCACTATGTTTGATTTCCTACCTCCCTGTGGGACACCACTCCCAAATTTTAATACTAGAACATCCTAAGGGCCATGTTTTAGTGGTGGTCAACCACTATAACAATCTGTTTAATGCCTCAGATACCTCGGTGGCAGAGGAGCTGGGTCCTATTTTGAGGAACTTACGAAACGATGTCAGTAAACCAATTGACATCATTTGCGGTGGGGATTTTAACCTCCGTACTTGCCCATATTCCTTTACTAGAATTTGTGGATTTGATGGAGACAACGGGGAAAACAGAGCACATTTTGTACATACTCCCCATGGTGACTCCTTTAATTCCCTCGTGCTGAACCTGGATCTTATGATCCACTCCCCGGCCCTAGATGCGGATGGTAAGCCTGTTCCAACTTTTGTAGGACCCAGCTCGTCTTCTGCCATTGATCACTTACTGGTTTCTACGCATTTTACTCCTCACTGTACGGTTCCAGTCGTTACTGATCTTGGAGGTAGTGATCACCAAGCAATCACCATGCTTATTTCTGCATGGGGGCCTAGTGCTAAAAATGATTATTTGGTATTAGAAGATGTTACCCCATGTAGACAGAATGGTTTCCGTATAAAGTGGAATCTGGATAACTCCGAAAAATTGCAAGCTAGAATTATTAAAGAGGGGTTCGCTGAAATTTATAGTTGCCTTAATCCCGAGGCCCCTAACGGGTGCATTATAACTAATTTTGTGGCACTCGGTGATGCTGTAAAAAGGTGCCTTATCATTACTAAAGCCCGAATTAGGAACCAAAACGTGGGCTGGTTTGATAGCCTATGTACTCAATCCCTGCGGGAACTCAAGTTGGCCTTAACAAAACTCCCGAGAGATAGGGAGGCCGTCAAATTACTTAGGCTTACCTATAAAAGTAATCTTGTACGTAGGAAGCAGGAACTCAGGTAACTTGCCTGGGATGCCCTGAACCAAGCATCGGTACTACGGGACAGTAGGCTGTTTTGGTCTACGGTTAACAGCCCTTTCCTTGCCAATGAAGAGTTTCCCAAACTGTCAGCGCAGGTTAGCGAAGCCAATTGGGTCTCCCATTTTTCTGGTATTTTTAACCCACCCGGGTGAGACTCTGACGGTCCTACTATCCCGATGTCTGACACTAGGATACCTTTGGATATTACCCTATCAGAGGTGGTTATCTCCCTAAGCAAGAGCAAAGGTGGAAAGGCACCGGGACCCGATGGGGTACCGGTAGATCTGTACAAATCTAACCCCAGTCTTTGGTGCCCACTCCTGACCCAGGTGTTTAATGCATCAGTCCTGGAGAACACCCCTCCTACTTGGAGTGAATCCCTAATTCTACCTATTTACAAGAAGGGAGATAGAGGCGAGGCAAAGAACTATCGCCCTATCTCCCTTCTTGATTCGTCCCTGAAGATTATGAGTAGGGTTCTCCTTATAAGGCTTGAGGAGTGGGTTGAAGAAAATAATATCATGGCTGAATCCCAATTTGGTTTTCGCAAAGGCTTAGGGACTACGGAGCAGTGCCTTAACCTTGACCTCCTTATAGGGAAATATACGAGAGCGAAACAAGGGTCCCTATTTCTCTGTTTTGCCGATCTCTCGAGCGCCTTTGACCTTGTGGACCATGAACTCTTGTGGTGCACTTTACTGGCCATGGGCGCCCCCCCCCCGGCAATCATTCACTTTCTGGCTCGTCTCTATAATAAGCTGTCGGCCCAGATACGTTTTGGTCCGTCGGGTGAATGTACTGAGAAAATCAGGGTTAAGTCAGGCATAAGGCAGGGCTGTGTACTGGCCCCCCTGCTATTTTCCCTCTTTATCAATTCCATTGAATCTGAACTCAAAAAGGTCCAGGCTGATTCCCCTCAAGTCGGTGGACTTCCCGTACCAGTTCTGCTTTATGCCGACGATACGGTGCTTCTCTCGCGTACTCCAAATGGGCTACAGAAACTTATGAATACTTTTTATGACTTTATTAATGCGAGGAAATTGAAAATAAATAACACCAAGACCTTTATTATGGCCTGTGGTAAACAGATGAAGTCTGTTATGCCGTTCCATTTTAACAATCATAATATTGAGGTAGTGGATAGGTTCTGCTACCTCGGTGTTACCTTTAACAACAAGGGGACATGGTCCCAGGAGATCTCAAATGTTAATGGTAGAATGGCCAAAAGCTCATCTGGTATTTTTCGATTCGCTGCAAAGCTAGGAAGCCGTCGTATACCTGATATGGTAGACATTTACAGGCATAGATGTGCGTCTATTGCTCTGTACGGCTCTGGTATTTGGGGCTATAGTCAGCATAGGACACTGCAAAATACCGAGAATGGGTTCCTTAGAAGATTGCTTTGCCTACCTCCCTCGGCACCTACTGTACTGTGCCATAGCGAAGTCTGTTTAAATTATCTGACTGATCTTATGGGATTAAGACCCCTCATGGTATGGAGGTCAATATGGGCTAAAGAAGAGACTACTTTTTCTAGGAAGATTATCACTGATTGTTTGAAGTTGGACAAAGTCCTTAAGATTCCCTGGCTAAGCTATGTCTCTTCTACTTATGGCAAGGTATTTAATTTTGACATCATTAAGGATCCCTATTGTGCCGTTACTGTATCGAAAAAGGAACTTAAAGATGTTTTCATCCAAACTAAGTCTGATATGCGTAGGGTAAAGTGTACTATCATGTCTACCTATGTATTTTATCACACCACTAAACCTGAAGGAAAGGGCATGCCTATGTACTTAAAATTCATAACCAAGCAGTCCCATCAGTTTGTTCTGACACGACTCAGACTTGGTATAGTACATAATTTAGTTGCCTTCCCTGAGATGAAACTTCCTAGCCATTCCCCCTGTCCTTGTGATGGTCAGACTAGGCAAAGTACTCGGCACTTCATGCTTATTTGTCCACTCTATATGCATCTTCGCCGTCTCTATCTCAGACCAATGTTTTTAAGATTATCAGTGTATACTATTACCCAAGCCATGGAATTATTATTTGCACTTGACTCTGCAGACATCTGTTTTTTTTACTGCTACTTTTTTACTCAAAGCCATTTCTCATAGGAAAAGTCTGGTGTTTTAAATCTTCCGAAATTTTTCATTTCTGAGCTATTGTTTTATTATAATGTTTGTATCGGGTTTTATTGTACGCTTTTGTGATTGTTTTTAATAGTCGAATAAAGCTTGAAATTGAAATTGACTTGTGGTTCACCCTGACAGAGATTGTGGTTAACATTCCCCTCAACTAAAAAACCCAATTTCCTATACAAGCAAAAGGCCATGAATTATCAGTAAGGGAAACAATGAAGATTTTGTGAGTGGTCTCTCTTACTTGGGTAGAGAATGGGGGTTCGGACTGATGGAGATTTCTAACTCTCTCTCCAGTTTAAAGTCAGGTATGGCTCGAGTGTATGCATGTACGACGGGCTCATTGATTTGTGTAGGCAACTTTCCGGTCTAGTCCAGGGGGCTGCGATACTGGTGCCCACATTGTCATTGTAACTTTTTCATTAAAGGGCATGAAGCAAGTGATGTTAGCCTCAGGTTGGCATCTCACCATCATGGATTTCAGTGGCAATATTGTTATGGCCCGATTCTATATGTTTAACATCTGGTTAAATGAGAAATGGTAAAGCCAAGTACTCCGAAAGCGGGTGTGGTGCATTGTTGTTATTATATGCAACAAGTGACCTTGTCTCTTCTACGGACGTCTTGCTATCACCAACTATAGTGGCCATCTTGTGATTGCATGAGTCTGCACATCTGACTAGGAAAGGGCTGAAAAGTGTCTACTTTGTGGTGAGTCTGTGGGTCAGTGGGGTTGTCTGTTTATTTGTTACAGTATGCATAGAAAAATCCAGTTTCAAACCGAATAAGTGGAAATGTGCACACTTCATATTCTTTCTAACATGATTTTTGCTGTGACATTTTGTTCAAACAAAATAGAGAAGGATGGCCTATTTTACACCAAAAGTGCAGCTGGTAATTGGGCATATTTATAAACATTTAACCGCAACGGTTTCATTATTGTTGTCAACATTGATGAGATACAAGTATTATACATCTGTATAGTTAGAAGGTGTCATTATTAATATATTAATGTAATTAAGTTTCAGAGTACATAACAGTAAACACTCAAAGGGGAAATCTCAAGTTCACAGAAAGTTGTGAATTAGGCCATATGACCGTATAATGCCATGGTTTGTGTTTCTTGTGGATGAAAGCATTGAATTGGTTGTTGGTCCTCCCAATCTTCCGTATTATATACACTTAACTGGGAATAGAGTAAACCCAGTTGGATCAAGTACCAGAGAGACTTCTACATAATAAATGGGGAACAGTGATGAAGGGTTCTCACATGTAAGCCTTTTTTAAAGACTACAAGTATCAATAGGTGTCTGAATCTTTAACTAGCCTTTAACAAAAACAAGGATGCCTGGCTAATTTCAGAAGTCAAAAGAAATCAGTAAATTATTCAATACTACCGACTGCAACTTATAGGACACTCCCAAAGCCATCTTTCATGAATTGGAAAAAGAGACTTCAAAATGGTAGAAGGGCATTATGTTTAAGACTATTGATATTTCCACAGACAGAAACGATAGAACCGCATAAAAATGAAGATATAGGAGTAAAGTTTGAGGGAGGATTCTAAGAACAAAATGTTACAACTAATTGATGTTGCAAAGAAGAAATATGAAAAGTGCAAATCTAAAGTAAGTTAGATATACAATATTAGCAGAAAGCAATTGGAGCGAAACTACGAAAAAACGACAACATTCTTAGTAAAGTGATTGAAGATTTTGAGGAAGGCCTCCATAAAATAAAAATAGGAAATGTAGATGTTACCAGCTTGATTACCAATTAGTGAAAAGTATACCTTTGCTTTAAAGTACAACAGATAATGATCATTCTACGGAAATTAGTCTCATGGTGGGTCTGCAAGTGGCCCAGAACACATTTGCCCATTTGGTTCGCTGTCTTCCATCTGGCACCTCAACAGGTCCTGTTCTTAGATCCCTTAACTTGCTTCCTGTTAGAAAGCATTGTATTGTTAAGCACCTTTGAAACACTTTTAGAGCAGTGCTGATTTTGAAGAGGTGGTTTCTGAAGCTTGGCGCTGGTACTTAATTATATAGAAAAGGGGGTGGTGATGGACAGAGTATCTGAATTAAACAGAACACTCGTACCCAGTCAACAGATCAGGGCTTGATCCATCACCGTTTTTTAGCTCACTGCACCATCCCAGCTCAGAACCTGGCTACATGCAAATTAGTCTGTCCCTGGCCCAGTGCATCATGGGAACAGGGCAGACCAAACTACCAAGCCAATTCTTATACTGGAAAGGAAACAAGCTTCCGGGGACCGGTTTCTGGCATTACAGCCGTCTTCGGCCCGGCTTGCTTGAATCCTGATGGTGCAGTGAGCAAGGGACTCACATCTGAGTATACCCTTCCACGCTTATGGTGGACAAAACGATTCAGAAAAGGGGGTGGTATAAGAATTGGCTTGGTAGTTTAGTCTGCCCTGTTCCCATGATGCACTGGGCCAGAGACAGACTGATTTGCATATAGCCAAGTTCTGAGCTGGGATGGTGCAGTGAGCTAAATAACGGTGATGGATCAAGCCCTGATCTTTGGACTGGGTAAGAGTGGTCTGCTTAATTCAGACACTCTGTTCATCACCACCCCCTTTTTCTGAATCGTTTTTGGCCACTATCGGTGTGGCAGGGTATACTCAGACATGAGTCCTTTGCTCACTGCACCATCAGGATTCAAGCAAAACGGGCCGACGACGGCCGAAATGCCAGAAACCGGTCCCCGGAAGCTTGTCTCCTTTCTGGTGAAGAATTGGCTTGGTAGTTTAGTCTGCCCTGTTCCCATGATGCACTGGGCCAGGGACAAACTGATTTGCATATAGCCAGGTTCTGAGCTGGGATGGTGCAGTGAGCTAAATAACGGTGATGGATCAAGCCCTGATCTTTGGACTGGGTAAGAGTGGTCTGCTTAATTCAGACACTCTGTTCATCACCACCCCCTTTTTCTGAATCGGTACTTAATTATAAACACCAGCATTTATTACAATGTGCCACACTGTGGCACTGTCTAATTTAAAGATTAGCACAACATCAGCTGTTAATAATGAGATATAAAATAATACATTAAAAATGACTAATACTCCCTGCTCAAGCAATTCTTATAGCTTTGGGGGCATGGAATAGTCTGAATTGACAAACTTGCAGGAGTGTGATGGTTAGTAGTTGGGTGGGTATGGCATCTGCAGCGTTGGCAGTAGCAATAGGTTGTGCACGCGGCAGTGGCTTCCTGACGACAGTTCTGGCACTTTTTTTAAAACAGATTAAGCACTGACATAGAGCCATGTACAGTGAGGGTCCAGTCTACCTTTGGAAAGAATCAGGTTTTACCAGTCATTCAGGAAACCTAAATCATCTGACACTGCACTAGCCATCCTCAGTCGCATATGAACTACTTGAAATGGAGGACCCTCTTTTTCTTACCTTGCACCTTACCACTGGAATAAGTTGCCCTTTTTCATCCCTTCCTGTCACAGGTTTATAACCTTCAAGAAGTTGCAAAAAAGCTGCCCACTTTAGCCATTCAGACCCTTTTCCAATTTTTCTGCTACTCGCCTTTCTATGTATTAGGCTATAGTGTCATACTCCTGTGAGAGTGAGCGGTTTGCGCTATATCACATGTTGATAACATGAAATGGGCCATACGGCTGACATCCTGTTCGAGCTAGAGGGACACTATGAACAACTTGTTAAGCTCATCCAATGAAGGTGTGCTGCCAATGGATAAAATATTCTATTTGCCCCTGCTCTGAACTTTTCCGCGGCAGCAAATGTGAACCAGCAGGCCCTCATGGAAAAGACATTCGACCTTTTTGGAGCCCTCTTTGACTAAAACTTGCAGCCTTGTCCTGCTGGAAGAATCTAAACTCCAAAAAGTGACTAAGGCCAAAGGTAAAAATGTTCATCGAGGGAAGGTGCATAAAGTATTCGTCGGGCGAGGGAGCTTTTCTGGATATGAAATTCAACTTCTCCCTCTCAGAGCTTTCGCAAAGAAGTTAATGGCTTCACTGAGACCTGGTCCACGACCTATCATAAGATGAGAAGCCTTCTTCGAACACAGCCTGCAGCCTTGCCACACTGAGACTTTTTCACGTCCAATTTAGAGACAAAGGGGCCCATTACGATGTCGGGCGGATGGCACCCGCCTGGCTGGCTGTAGCCACCCCCAGCCTGGCGGGGGCAATCCACCCGACATCCTCACCGTAATTCCCCCCACCATATTAGGATGGCGGGGGGACCACGGCGGACGGGGCGTTTCTGCCCCGGTCGCCTTGCGGCCGGGGCGGAAAAGGATTAATATGGTGGCGGTGTCTAATAGACACCGCCAGCCATATTATGATGGGCATTTTGAAATGCTTTCCTGCGGTGGAGATGCCGCCACGGAAAGGCATGCAGACTTCACTCTTGGGGCCCCTTGCAGGCCCCCAGAGTGAAGGTGATGTTGGGGGTGCACACAGGGGGTACCTGGGGTACCAGCCTTAGTTTGCATATACATAGCGGCAGGCACCGAGCGGTGCCTGCCGCTTTGTATATGCAAATGCTGAAATGCATTTATAGCATTGTGGCGGGCGGTGCTGAGAGCACAGTCCGCAACAATGCTATAAATGCAGGATGTGTACGCCTCTGTGGCAAGCACATCCTAATAGCCACCACGGGACCCCCGCCCTAATGGCTGGCGGGCCGTCCCGAATTCTGACAGGATGGCAGGCGGACAAAGTCCCTCCGTCATCCTAATGAGCCCCTAAGTAAATCTTCCAACTAGGTTGAATCTGGTTTCTGTTTCTGAGCTGTGCTTCATTGTAGGTGACTTTAACTTATGCCAAGGTCAAGAGCCATTAGATCACCATGGTTGACGCTTAATGCTTTTTGGCACCATTTTCACATTTAAATATTTGAAATTAATTACTCCTGTTTCCCATTTTAGATTGTTGTTGTTTCTGTGTGATTTTATTTATTAAAATGGACTCTATTTTTCTAAATTGGTTTGGGATTTTTCTAGTGTTGTGTTTTGACTTCATCACTGTTTTGGTAATGCATAAATACTTCACTCATTGTCTCTAAGTTACAGGTGTCTGTTCTATGCCATAGCTACTAGGGAAAAGAGCGCAAGTTAATTCAGTGAATTTTGGGAGTTCACCCTGACAAGAGTAGTGGGTATTACTGGAGTTGGATATTAAATCATTAAGTATTCTTTTTGAATGTTGGCCAGTGGTTTTTATAGCTCATATTTCACAATAAAAAGAGGTCTAATTGTGAATGACCCCATAATTTACAGTGCTGAGTTCATTTGCAGGATATTTAGCTTTCCCAGAACACATAGAAAAGGTAAATGTATGTCTAACATAGTGTTTTATCTTTTGCTGGTAAAGTTCAAAACACTTTCTCAATGACATCACAGCACTTAGAGAATTCATTAGCACTTTTGACAAGATCACCCTACAGGCCCATCCTTAATGCAAACATCTAATAACGAATCATTTTCACTGTGTGAAAATAAACATTGTAAACTCAGAATCCTGTCAGCAAAAAGTTTAACTGTCCAACATTACACTTTATTTTCCTTCTTTATATATGTTTTGCTGAACCTATTCGATAGTGTCACTGTACTGCAAAAGAAAGGTTCATCTTAGAATGCACCTATTGATTTGCTTACAATATGCTTTGCATTTAACATTTGACTTACATTAAATGAAACATTTTTATATATTATCACATTCATCAAAACATTGACAGACACTTGTGCAGTCCCTGGCAAACAATGAATACTAAATTGATTATTCTCAGTTGTTCAAACCATTGTATATAGTACTGCAATCAATTAATAAATGATATACAATAACAATTACACAATAAGTAACATGTATATTATGATGTCTTGAGGGTCATGTAACATTTATAAACCAGCCGGCCAAGTGGTTTATTAAGGTCAAATGACCCCCTCAGCGCCTTCCTGGATCCATATTAAACAGTTGCCCAGTAGTACGAATTGGGGTTTTGATTGAGGGGGGTTAAACCCCTTCTCAATCAATAACCACAGTTCTTTTTAATTTGAACCATAAAAGTCACTAAATTAAGCTTTGCCCTCAGGTAGCTTGGCACAAAAGCAGTAAGTACTGTGTTATATATTTATGCAACACGCAAACAGTAATAAAGTGAAAACATAACACAAGAAAAATCCCACACGAATTTAGAAACATTAAAAAAATCCAAAGATACTTCCAAATCAGGAAACTTCACACTAGACTAACACCTAGTCAAAATGCCTCAGCCTGCAAGAAAAAATCGTCATTTTATTTGACTCCGAAACAACAAAAATGCAATAAGTAGACTCAGAGTTATGAATTTTAACATTTTTAGTAAAAACGAGCACCTAAAAGATCAAAGCTCCAATCACCGTCATATAGTCGAGCAAGACCAGGGCAAAATCGGACGTTATTGCAGACTGTGAAAAATGGGGGTCTCTAGTTGACAATGGTTTGCACTTTTGTACTTGCTTCTAGTTATGGTAAGGGAGTTATGCCCTTAGACATCCCCTGCTCACCTCCTTGGTATTGTGGCACGAGCAGACAGGTTTATCTCAGATGCAGTGTGTAAGCATTAGTGTAGACACACAGAAATACAACGAAAACATCTACAAATAGATACCAAACCAGTTTAGAAAAATAAGACATCTTTATCAAACAAGACCAAAATGACAGAAATCCAACATACAGTTCTCAAGATATGACTTTTAAAAGGTAAACACAGTCTGTCTATAGCAAACTATAGATGCAACACTTTCAACACAGAGAACATTGGCGCCGTCAAAATCATAAACAAAAACAGCCACAAGGTCAGTGATGCTTCGGTTCCTTATGCGCAAGGTGATGCACCGGTTCCTTGCTCTAGTGGAGGTGATACGTCGGTTCCTTACTGCCACGCAAGGGAGGTTATGCATCAGTTTCTTACTGTGCAAGGAGGTGTTGCACCGGTTTCTTACTGCGGCCCTGGCATTGTTTTAGACTTGGCACCCCGGTGCAATGCGTGGGGATTCAGGGATGTGTTGGTTCTGAATGTGTTAAACTTCGGAGATCGGTGTACGAGACTCACCGTGCAGGCAATTTCTCCGGCCGCGACAGGCGCAGCATCGATTTCGTCAGCCGCACGGCGGTGTTGAGTCAGAAACAGGTGCGAATGCATCACACTTCTTTAGCTGCTTCTCTTTTCCCAGCTCCCAGCAGCAGGAACAACCTCTTGAGGCCCAACACAGGAACAGGAACCTGTTGGCAGGTCAGGACATCCAGCAAGGGAGTTCAAAGGAACTGGTGGTGAAGTCTTTGTGTCGCTGAGACTTCAGAACAGGAGGCGAGCTCTATTTCAAGCCCTTGGAAATCTTCTTCAAGCAGGATACACATCACACTGAAAAGTATTTGTCCTCTTCTCTGCAGAAACAGCCACTGCATGCCAACCTCAGACAGCACACAGGAAAGGGGCAGTATTTCTCCTTCAGCATTCCCCAGGTCTTCTCCTTGGCAGAGGTTCCTCTTGAGTCCAGAAGTATTCTAAAGTTCTGGCGTCTGGGCCCCAAAATTCATACTCAATTTCTTGTTGTTCTCTTGTGGCAGAGAGGCTCTGTGCTCAGTCAAGCCCAGTTCTGTCCTCCCTGATCCAGTTTCCCAGCAGAAGGTAGAGACCACATTTGTGTAAGGCAGACCAGGCCCATTCAGGTGCTAAGAAATATCCTCCCCATGCTCTAAGTTATACTTCTAAGATTTTACAAAGTATTCCCCATTCTATCCTATGGAACAGATAGCTTTACCATAGTGAAAAACGAAGTACACTGTATTTCACTAACAGGACATGTCACACAAACCAGTACATGTCCTACCTTTCATACAGACTGCACCCTACCCACAGGGGTACCTTGGGCCTACACTAGGCGTGACTTACATGTAATAAAAGGGAAGGTTAGGGCCTGGCAAGTGAGTTCACTTGCCAGGTCGACATGGCAGTAGAGACTGCGTGCAGACACTGCAGTGGCAGGTCTGAGACCCCTTGGAAAGGCTGCTTGTGTGGGCGGCACAATCAATTCTGCAGGCCCACTAGCAGAATTTGATTTACAGGCCCAGGGCACACACAGTTCATTGTACTAGGGACTTAGTGTAAGTGAAACAAGCCAATTATGGGAACCCCAATCAATATTCATCATTTACAGAGGGAGTACTGGCACTTTGGTCACTGTTCAGCAGTGCCCGAAGCATCTAGACCAACAAAAACGAAATCCATCATACAGCAAAGACACAGGAGGCAGAGGCAAAAAGACAGGGGAAAACCACGCCACGGATGCCAAGTTTAACACCGACCATGATGGAGTGTGGCTTGGATGCATGAGGTGGATTGGGCCCAACCTTGGCTTACCTTCCGACCTAGAGGAAATTTTGAAGAAAAATGTCTTAGAAGGTAAAGTTTATCAAGGCAAGGCCAACAGTGTCCAAGGAGGAGGTGTCATGGTCAGGGAGCCACTGGACAAAGTTGCTGTGAAAATTTCTACATTAAGACTATGTCACTTTTTTGGAAGTATAAAATCTCCAGCTGGATGAAACTGTAGGCTGTTGCTGATGAGAGTTTCCTGAGGCAGGATACTTCTGCTGCGAGGTGCCGCTGAACAGGATTAGCTGCTGCAGAGAAGAACATAGCTGGAGCTACCATGAAGTCAGTCTGACCTGTGATGCACTCTTCGCAAATCTGCAAGTAGGTGGGTTCCGGTCTCCTGTCAATTCTCAAAACATGTTCATGGCTGAAAATCTTCTAAGTCCAAAGTTTTCTGTTTTGGATGTTTGGGCACCTTTAGTACCACTTCCAATGGTGCAGGACTGAGTGGGCACTACTTGGAGGGTAGGACTTTAGGCAGGGTCAAGGTGCAGAGTTCAAGTTGTTGGAGCTTTTTTTGTCCCCGTAGCACAGAAAAGGAGACCAGCCAACAAGCCCTTAGAGTCACTCTGTTAGTCCTGGGTTCAAGAAGCAAGGCTATCCTCCAGCAGCAGGGCAGTCCTCAGAGTTCAAATCAGGCTTTAAGTCCCCTGACGTACAAGGCCAGACTTCTCAGTGTCCTCCACAGGACCAGGACTGAAACTTCTAGTGTTTTCCCCCAAACATAGCTCTGGAATGTCCTTCCTCCCTGCTAAGGGTCCAAGAGGTCTAGGTTGATGAAGCACTGGTGTGATTTCTTTGTGTGTGTGCTGAAATGTAAGTAGGGGAGGTAACAGCTCAGCCCCTGCCATCCCGTCAGGACGGCCCATCCTGCCAACAACTAGTCCCCCTTTTTAGGTTTCGGCTACCGTCCCACTGCCTAAGCAGTGGGTGGGCGGAGCCGAAATCTTTTGTTAGTAGAAGGGGGGCCTGAACACGCCCCTCTTCTCCATTGGCTGGCCTCGTAAATGCTGGCCAGCCATTGGAGGAGAGGAGCGTCACTGAGTTCAGGGCCCGCCTAGACGCGATTCGGGGGCGTTTCCGTGTCTTTTTTTAAGTCACGCCCTCTCCTCTTCCCATTGGCTGGAATTTTACCTTCCAGCCAATAGGAAGGGGAGAGCACGCAAACACGCCCCCGAATCCCGAAATGACCTGTTGCTGACTTGTTTTTAATGGGGTTGGAAGGCGTGACAAATACTCAACCTATATGTGGCACTGGAGCACTTTACACCGAGCACCAGTTACATTAATACAATCATTTTTTATAGGCGAGGAGGGATTGAATTGCTCAGAATCACATGACGTTGAGCTCACAGCGGAAATCGAACCTGCTTCCCAGTTCCCTGTCGACAGCTCTGGCCGTAATGCAACATCTCTCTCAGATAAACAGCCTTCAATCATGGAAATGCCACATAAAAAGCAAACTGATAACTTGGCACAGTAAATTCGCTGAACACGATTTCTACGGAAAAAAATAAAATACTGTGAATGAGGGGCAGGTTCTCAATCGGACTGGCAGTTGACACAGAAGATTACGTTAGACTCTCTTTGTTTATACTCGTCGTTCTCAACATCCCAAACGAACCGTACAATGGCTGCCCTCAACAGCAGATATACTTGTGACGCTCTATGGCCACTTATTTTTAACAGGAATCCCGAGGCAAAACATGGTCGCCCTGTGTGCAATCCGTACAACACAGTGCTTAATTTGTGCCGGTGCTTAGCACCGGCACTTATTTATCAGGGCCGGGTCTATACCTCGCCTCTGCACGTGAAATGGTATTGTGCAAAAGTAACTATAATTACCTTACTAACTCACGTAAAACCGTGGTGTTGTCTCCCGAGTCCCCGGTGAAGCGTGTTTCGCCAGTGAGAGCCAGTAATAAAATGATTCCAAATGCAAATTTGTCTAACGCCCTTAGTTCATTGTTGCCGGTGGGCGGGACACTGATTGGACTAGATTTGCTTCTGCCTGGGGTAGGGTCTGTGCGGCAGCGTGCGTAGATCTTTTTAGAAACACCACACGTCCACGCCCCAGCACACACTCACTGCACGAGTCACCGGAAGTTCTGTCCGACGTCGAGGACAGGCAGCAGGCAGCACCCGATCTGTAAGTAGAAAAAACCAATGCTGTTTGCTAATAAACAGACTTACTTGGTATGAAGTGAAGTGAACCCAGTCCGAGGCCTGCTCTGAGGAATTATATTTCCGGCGCCGGGCACTGTGTGCCATTACAATGCTGGAAGGAGGAGGCTGGAAGAACAGGCAGGGTCTTTTAACCTCTAACGTTTATTCATAAAAATGTATTGTTTTTCTTATTCGTTACGTTTTTCATCTCTCCACGGTGTGCATTGCAATATGGCAGCAGGCGCCAGTTGAAAATGTATTTCTATCCTAGCGTCGTCATCAAACCTTGTGGTTGTTTGTGCATGCAGCGGTGCAGTTGTGGTCACTGGTTCCTGATGTGGCACATGGGGTACGGACCTGTTGAGCGGCGGGATATTCCATCTAGTTCTGAATTGCCTCTCTCACTTAGTTTGCTGGTGATGTTTATTGAGCTTGAGTGATGTTATCCATGTGGTCTGTGTTTGATTTGCTAGATGGCCCGAGGCCCTGGAGGCCCGTTCTGTGCAGAGTTAAGTCAGTGTGGCAGTACTGTGGTGACCAGATTCTTTCAAATCTGTCGTGCTGTGGAACAGGGGGGTGCGCAATAGTTGTAGATGTTCAGCATTTTCATCTCTTTTCCCAGTCAATCAGAGATCAGACTTTTAACACTAATCAAGGGTCAGGTAATCTTACCAGTCGGATGAAACCTGCTCCTAAAACAAAATTTGAATTCAAGGAGCAAGCATGGTCTGTGTGAATACAAATTCATCATAACCATAAAAACAAAGTATTTTGGCTTAATTAAATCAGAGGAAACGCTTAGAATAATCACATAAGCTAAACATTGGCACACTTAACTTCACTTGGACAATCACAGACAGACATCTCTAAAAGGTCGTGAAAAGCACAGAGGTGAATGACACTGCGTGGCACACGCCAGTGTGATGTAGTGATGCTTTCAGAAAAATAATGCTTGAGAGAGGACCGATACTAAATGAAGTCAGTCACAGCCATGAGTCTGTAACAGACTTCCAAGTTCCAACCCGACTACCCCAGTGAGTTATGCTGCATAACAAGTGACTCGATGGAAAACAAATCTCATATTCCACATATTGTTCATATACAGTGCTGCTCCCCTCAGCCAACCAATACCTAATTTACAAAAGCATATTAAACAATATGGATTTCATTTTTCATTCTAGATTCCTTACTTTTTCCACACGCTACTGTCCAGCGTGTGATCAAATGAGAGGGGCAGGAAGCAGCTTGGTTACCTCGGAGCAGAGGCTGGGTATGAGTAAATAGGGAACAGCCAGGCCTAGATGGAAGTGCTCTTCTCTTACTGCAGGGTTCACAGTGGAAAGTTTTATTTGTCAGGTAGTGGAGTCCTTCTGCTCTCATTGCAGTGCAACCTTCGCCCAGTGGCACTGACACCCGCTCCATAGCCGCCAAGGTTTCAGATTCCTAAGAGTGTCATTCTCATAATTTCATTCAATTCAGTGCAATTATGAGTGTCGTTCCAATGACTAGGAATTTCAACTTCTGGCGAGAAAAATCAAGCAATGAAGACGAGATAAACACACAAATATCAGGCCTTGCACAAAATTTGTGAATCAAGATTGTATGGATCATATGTTTTGCGCTGAATCAACACCCTTTATTAAAGCACCCGCTACATTATGCTCCAAAACAGGGCATTACACGTCCATGATTGTTCAAGACCTTTGAGCAATATTTGTAATTTTTAAGACAAGGTCATGCTGAAAATGTACTCTATCTCTGGAGCAAAAATATTTCTCTAGTGTGGCCTGCAACACAACCTTTCTATAATTCTTTAGGCCTCCATTTCCTACTCCCAGAAGTCATTACATTGAAGTTTATTTTTCAAGTTTGGGACCTCCTATCAAAACCTTACTAGGAGGAAGGCTCCCTTGATGCAATTTAGATTGGGTATTACATCTGACTTTTAGCAGTGCTAGTTGAGGATGTGGGTGAAGCCAATGGAATAAGTGGGTGGAGGCAGTGGAGGAAGTGGGTGGAGCCGGCAAAAAGTAGGTGTGCCATCTGACAAACATTTGAGCACCTGCACTTCATATTTTACAAATTAAGCACTGGTACAACATGTCCGCCGCCTGCGAGGCTTCAATCGTAAAGCGCTGCTGTTTTCTCGCTTTACGGTTTGTTGACGCAGTTGTCGTAAGCCGGTGAGTCTGACTGTACTCCCGGGCCGCCTCTGGTGCACAGGTGATTGGTCTCTTGGCCTTTAGTCGCAATCTGTCAGAGGTCTCAGGTCAGGAAGATTCCTGTCACCATGGACCCGAACCGGATCATCCAGGCTCTTAAGGGTACCATAGACCCCAAGTTACGGATAAAGGCGGAGAATGAACTTAACCAGGTAGCGAACTGAGCGGAGAAAGCGGCAAACGCACAGGAACTAGCTGGGGGAAGAGAGGTCTGGGATTGTGTGTTGCTATCCGGCTCATTGCCCATCACCACTTTAGCTCCTGCGCACACCCTCTTTCCCCATCTCTTATAATGGCCCATTCTCTTGATTTTACGCCCAGACGACCCCTCATTCCCTCCCTTCTGTCCTCCAATCCTCGCTTCATGCCCTATTGTCCCTCATCCATCCCATGCATGTGTATCATTGATCATTTTAAGGCACAGGATATCCCTCATCAACTGCAACAGGTACACAGTTCTGTGCATAGGAAAGTGCCCTCGGTAGCATATTGGCACCGCGAGCATAACTCGCTGGTACCATTAATGAGTCACCTCTTACTATTGTTCCTCCCCTCTTCCCCCGAGAGCGAGCTCCCTGTTGTGGAGCGAATTATACCAATTGCAATGTATGAACGTGAAGTGTCAGTGTAAATTGCAACAGCAGGATCTGAGTGTTTTGTCCAGAATATGATGAAGCTTAGGTACTTGAGGGTCAATACCACGTCTTGGCTGGTCGAAACATCAGTGCTTACACAACCACTTTTTAATTTTAACTTACAGTTTGGGAACGTAAAGCATCAGCGTTTAGTTTCAAGTTCTCTAGTTCTGCGCTGGACCATAAGACCAGCCTTTGGAACAATGACCAGTGTACTAAGACAGAACATTTTAAATTAAAATGCTAGGGACCCGGAAAAAAGTGCAAGGCTGTATGGCCATAAGAGCTGGCCTAATGTCTCTCTTCCGCAGTTATTTCTCACTCTGTCATTCTGAGTTACTTTGAGATGATGGAGGGCAGTGGTTGCTTATATTGGTGAGGGGGTGTCGTTTAAAGTAATAGTTAAACATTATTTAATTTACAAATAGCAGTAAAATTAGTTTGTGTGCACTTACGGGCCTCATGGGACACTGACAATATTTGCTGAGTAAGGACCCTTACCTTTCTGATTATGAATGGTTTTTTTGCCAGTGATCCACTGAAAACAGGCAGGGGTCCGAGTATTCTGTGTTTCCAGAGGAAGTAAATTGCTTCAGAAGTAAATTACTTCAGTTTAAATTACTGGAATTTAAATTAGTTAAACTTCATCTAAGTTTAAATTATATTTAGAAAGTAAAACTTTAAAATGCTTCTGGATCACAAATGACTGGCAAATAATGTGAGCGCCTATAGCAGTGCAAAGATGGTTCAGAATGATGTAGGAGAGTGGGGAGCGCTTGAAATCTCTGTGTTAAACTCTGCAGTTTCTGTCAAAACAAGTTTACTTTTCTGAAACCTGATGCTCAAAGCATCCGATCCATGATGCAGTTAGTGATATAGAACTGTTTTGAATACCCTGTCTAAAAGTATCCAGTAGTTTATGCTGCCGCTCATTACAAGAACCATTTAACCGTAGTGTTCTAATGGCTCACCATAAGTTAAGCAACATGTCGGTCGAAACCCACAGTAGTTCAGTCTCTGTTGTGTGCTAGTGTCTGAATCAAGACTGGGTGGGGAAAGACATTGAAATTGTTCTAGACATGTCCAAAATGAACAGTAAAACCTTCATGATTTGATGTATATGACTTCTAAGAACTACTGCTTTTTAAACCAACATTTTTATTTGTGTTTTTGGTTAGTGTGTCTCACTAATATTTATTCCCTGACTCTGACAGCACATGCACTGCATGCGCTATCTCTTGCAAGAGATATTGTGTTTAACAAGGGGCATGCAGCCTGCTCAATACTTGGCATTCATTGGATTCATTGTCACTCCTATTTGCTGCCTTATAATTGGCCAGCGCATGTTGGCTTTACTTCTTCTTTCGGATGGGGCATGGACCAAGTTCTGATTGGTTCTGCTTGCTTGCTGTCCTTCAGCTGATCATGCGGTAATTGAGGCTCTACTTTTATTATTTCTTCTTCATTATTTAGCCTCTTGCCATATGTCACATACACTTAAAGGAAGCAATTTTCTCCTTTGAATTTGTTTATTGTGACAACAGTAGTTATCTGCTTTTATTGTGACAACAGATGATATCTGCTTCCAAATTAATTTTTATTAAGACATGGATGAAATTACTTTCTTTATGTGATAGATTTTTTTTGCCAAATTACATTTTCTTTCTTTTTCACACCTGGGGAGACTAACTGATTTACTCCAAATCACAGGGGTATTGTGCTGAGACCTAACAAGCGTTGGGAAAGCCAATAGGTCTCGTATTTGAGACTATTGGCTCTGTCATTGCATTTTGTTCATGCTGTACAGCACACGCATTGCCAATGGTTTTATAGCCCTGCTGTGTAGCAGCACTGCTAAAAAGTATAATAAACAAGTATTTACAATGCAACGGTTTCGCCTTTGGAAAAGTTAGAGCTACTGGCAATGTAAATGACAATGCCATTTATTTATCTGTTTTCAAAACCAACACATACAAACAAATTTTGTCATTTACAATGCCAATAGCGCAAACTTTTCCAAAGGCGAAACCGTTGCATTGTAAATGCTTGTTTTCAATGTCTGGGATGAAGAAAATGTCTTGTGAATTAAAATCTAGATTTACCATTAAAGAGGATTTTAAATTAAAAGTATTTTGAGACCAAACATGGTATTTCTACCTGTTCTTAAACAAATGTTATCACCAACATTATTCTATGGGAGAAGTAGGCCTCAAAGCAATGAAAAAACTATTTGGGAGTATTGTCACTATATGGACATGTAAAACCTTTAAGGTAAATGTCTAACTTTTAGAAAACAATGCACCCTGCCCTATGGGATGTTAGGACTTACTCTAGAGGTGACTTATATAAATTAAAAAGGGAGTTTTATGATTGGCAACAGGTTTAAAACTGCTCTCAGGCTGAAATGCTATTCCTGAGTAGTTTATAGGTGCTACTTAAAAGGGTGGCAGAATAAGTACTGCATGCCCACTAGTAGCTTTTAGTTGGCTGCTAATGACAAGGGTAACTCGTCATGGACTTTCCATTGATTTCAATGGAAATTAAATAAGATCCGTAATAATGCCTTAGCAGCCAAGAGGTTAAGTGCGCTGGGTACATGCTACACCACCTTATTAGGGACTTACAAGTAAATTAAATATGCCAAGAGTGAGCACAAGCACCTTAGCACTGCTCAGCCATGGTAAAATGCACAGAGTCCTAAAGCCTAAATATTGGTTCAGCAAAACCTTCGGGGGTGCCCCGGCAAAGACAGTGAAGTCCGACTCCTCGAAAAGTGAAATATTATCTACAAAACATAATTGCAGTGAAGAGGAAGTGTTTGAAGCAATTATAAACAAAACAGCATTTCAAGCAGCTTAGAACTCACAATCATGAACAAGCCTTTGGAATCTTTAGATCTGTTGCTGGACTGCTGTTTGCATGTGCTGTTGTTAAAATCCTAGGTTACGTGTAGGGTATTTCGAGAAAAGTGCAAAAATCTGGATTGTGCTAACTTTTTTTATGTCTTTTAATTGTATATCATTGCACTTTATCTCTTTACATGGCTTATAACTTTTGTCTTCCTCCTTTCTTCTTTTTAGGACATGTTTTTAATGCTGTCTTTTT
The DNA here is from genome assembly GCF_964263255.1 of Lissotriton vulgaris. Taxonomy (NCBI): domain Eukaryota; kingdom Metazoa; phylum Chordata; class Amphibia; order Caudata; family Salamandridae; genus Lissotriton; species Lissotriton vulgaris. The sequence continues at coordinate 2,096,235,715 of NC_141687.1, forward strand.
CCAGAACTTTTAACCAGGTTATACCTTGTAATTTTTAGGTCGAGACTTGTTGTAGCGGAGTATGGAATAGAAGCCCCAGCCACTCTCCGCCCATATTTATCATTGGCTTGTGTCATTGTCCTTTGTATATGCTGGATTCTGATTCCTTAGCAGGCCTGCTAGTCCCTCCTTAGTACCGCCTTGTCTTCATTTGTTACCTCCCATGGCGACTGCCCCTTTACTTCGGTTGTTACACGGTATGCCTTCTTTAGTCTGTCAGGACTATTTTCATTAATGAGTTTCTCTTACTGCAGGCAGTACATGGGCACCCGCTTTCTATAACAACACGGGCACCCAGCATTATCTCAGTCCCTTACCCACCCGTCGCTGCTTTTTCTATCTCAGTCACCCTCGTATCTGTCAGAGAGTTGTTCTCATCTCGTGACCCCGTAATTCTGAGGGTAAGACTTGTTAAAATAACTTTTGATAAGTTTGCACTACAGAGATTTTTATTGTTGTTGAAAACTGTAAATTATGCAGAAGATCGTGAATTATGTGACTAGTAAAACTACAATGTATATAAAAACTCTCTGATTTCAGAATTAGGCATAATGTGGATGAATTCTGTGGTCACTTGCATAGTAATGAGTAGACTTAATAGGTCCTTTATTAACACTTTCTGTAAAGTTATAGATTTTCAGTAGGCCCTCAAGTCACCAATCTCAAAAGACCGATAGGCCGAGTCGGCATGGACGAGACTTGAATCTTTTACATTGACTTCTCATGTCACCAACCACAGATCTCTTACCCTGTTCAAGACTAGAAGCTTGTACCTTGAGCATTCACGCCACCAGCCGCCTAAGGATGAATGCAGAGTGGGCCCTGTGGAGGCTAGACCCGCTCCTACCCTGAGATGATGTTATAGCCCTGGCAGCTGTGGCCTGCCATGAATGCACTCGAATAGCTCCTCATCTGTCCTTGGTGCTGCAGGGCTCACGGTGAAAAGGCTCAATGGTCTTCTTCACAACCTGTGCCCGGTAGAGTATGGCCAGGGACTACCGTACATCCCCCTCCCACGCATTGTGTTTAACCAACATTTATTAAAATTAGACACGAAAGAGGATTTCTTTGGAGGCGGGGGTCGTACAACCCCCTGGCCAGGTTTATTAAAACATAAAATCTAAATAAAATTGAAATAAACAATATTTACACAATTTTTTACGCAGAAAACATACTTGACATGTGATTACAATTAATATGTACAGATATCAGATGGCTAACCTTAACATACTTCTCATACAAAGTATTCCCTATCCGAGTCTAAAATTCTGAATCATTATCATACATTAATGACTTTTCTGCGTATCCTATTTTGGCCTACGGCAAGGTCGCTAACTGGTGTCAGATCCTTATCAATTAGCCACGCCCTCCCATAGGAGTGCACATGCGCAGAGGGCCCGTTTACCAAGAGGGTACTCCCCCTCCCCGGTTACCCCTTTACGCTCCATGAATTCCATTAAAAGGGGGCCCTTGCGCTCTGCGCCGTTTAGTGATGTCATTGTGCCAGTGCGGGTTGGACAACCAGCCTAAAGAAGCGTGACTCCCTCCTCCCCCACACCCATCCAGAAAACCGGATGTACCGCCCCTGGATTTCTAGGCGAGACCACTTGTCCCTCCCCCTGGGCGACCCCATTCAAGAATGGCACCGCCCCCTAAGGACCTTAAATTGGCTGCTGACTAATCATAACCTTACCGCCTGACCAAGGAATACCAATAAATAAGAAGATTGATTACATACAAACGGGAAAAAGTTCCAAGGAACAAAATAATCGCACAACACACCTGTCACACTGGGAAAAAAACATATTGACAACCTTATAATACAATAACCAATGTCTACTTTTAGGGGATGGTGGGTGGGGAAAAAGATTGCAGCCTCCTAGAAGGCTGAGAGGGCAGGCCTGGGAGCGCGGGAACAAGAGAACGCCTCCCACGCTCCCCGGCCTTTCAAACCCCCCATTTCGTCAGGCCGGTTCTAACCGGCCTGACCCCTGCTCCCCCTTGACCCGGAAGCAATCCAATCGCTTCCGGGTCACTTGGGAGACCCTTGACCAATCGATGGAGAGGCGCACCCACCGCGTCATGATGACGCGGCGGGGGTGCGCCCCACCATGGATAGCTGGTGAGGGGGAGCGAGGGCCGGTGCCCCGCCATACACGCTTCAGAAAAGGGGGTGGTGATGAACAGAGTGTCTGAATTAAGCAGACCACTCTTACCCAGTCCAAAGATCAGGGCTCGATCCATCACCGTTATTTATCTCACTGCCCCATCCCAGCTCAGAACCTGGCTATATGCAAATCAGTCTGTCCCTGGCCCAGTGCATCATGGGAACAGGGCAGACTAAACTACCAAGCCAATTCTTCACCAGAAAGGAGACAAGCTACCGGGGACCGGTTTCTGGCATTTCAGCCGTCTTCGGCCCGGCTTGCTTGAATCCTGATGGAGCAGTGAGAAAGGGCCATACCCGCGGCAGGGTCGATGATGGCCCCCGCCTTTCTCGTAAAGCGGCATCCACATGCCCAGAGCCCCGGTGGCGAAAGAGACCATCAAGGTGGCAAGGGGAGAGAACACATAACTACGGCTGAGTGCAGGAAGGGCAGAAGGAGAGAGCCAGAGAGAGAGAAGATATCGAAAGAAGTGGCTCGGCTCACTGCGGATGAAAAAGCAAGCGTGAAGCACTGGTGGCGCCGCGCTCACTAGTGATGCACTACAGCACCAACCGTGAATTCACAGTAATAAAAATATAAAAAACGGACAGCACACAAACAGGCCTGACTAAAACGCACAACCAAAACACCACACTTCTAGCAGGCTCTACACAAGATTTTCAGAATAACTGTAAACTATGTAAATATGTTTCATTTCTAGTCACTGTATTTAAGCTTGCAATACCCTTAAAATCCGGCGTGGATGCCTCCCGCCCTCCTCGGTCTGTGTTGGACATCCCTCCTTCAGTAGATATGTGCCATGGTCTATGCCTCAGTGTGAACAGTGTCTCCTTCCTGGGACGTCTTGTCTGCCCCTTTCACTGTCCCTACTTCCCCACTACAAGACATGACAGCCTTCTCCGCTTAAATTTTTCTTTTCAAAGGTGTCACTCAGGCCCTTTTAAGTATATGTTTTTTACAAGGGGTGCCCAATTTAGGTCCTGAAGGGCCGGATTCACGCTAGATTTTCACGCCATCCACATCAGACAATTAAGATGCAATGACATAAGAGGAACTTATTTGCATATTCAGAGGTTATCATGAGAAATAAATGTGCAATAGGTCCTGCCCTCCTGTAGCTTCACTGGACACCCTGGGTAGTAGCTGTTGTTTTCTTATCGAGGCGCTGTGGATTTCATAACTCCTCCTGGTTTGAATTTTATCAGCACTGGTGCCCTTGACGTGTGCTGACTCCCACATGTCATGGATGACCAATGTAGATGCAGGGGGGCGGCATCCATAACAGTTTTCATGACAAGCACAGAGCAAGTAAGGGACTTGCTCTTAGATTCTCACCTCCACCTCATAAAACAGACTCCCTGTCCATATAACAAGGTATGCACAGTTCAGTGAAGAAAGTCTTATGCAAAGGAGGGATTCTCTCTGGAATTCTGTCTTGAAAACAACTTATTTACATTGAGGAAAAATCTGAAAACACATCGGTTTAAGAAGGTCCGGATCACACAACAGGGGATGACCTTCATTTGATGGCTTTCCTTCCTCTTCCTCTTCCTGTTATGTTTGTCCCTTCCCCAGAAGCATAGTGCTTTACTTTCATCCTGATTGAATGGCTTGTAGTCTTCCATTATTTTTTTGCAGTTTCATAAAGCACAAACTTAACCGGAAGGCACGCTTTACATGAGCACCAGTTATAATAATCAAAGACACATTGTTTTTTTAGGTCGTGCCTGGGCAGCCCATGCTCAGCGAGGCATGCTGTATTGGAGTATGATCTCGAAGCCCACCCACTCTCCGTCCATATTTTTCATTGGCTTGTGTCATTGTCCTTCTTAAATGCTGACTTCTGATTTCTTAATAAGCTTGTTAGTCCCTTCTTAGTACTGCCTTGTCTTTATTTGTAACCTCCCATGAGGACTGGCCCTTTCACTTTTACGAATGTTATACGGTACGCCTGTACCGTACTATTTTCTTTAATGTGTTTCTCCTACTGCAGACACTACATGCTTTCCTGCAACATTCAACGCATTCAGTGCGCCATGCTAGGCTAGGGGCACCTTTACAAAAAAAAACATTTGTTTGTCAATTTGACAAACACATGCATTTTTAGGTAAAAGCGCCCCGTACCGTGTTTTCACTTTAATAGCGGCAGCGGACCTTTCTTTAGACACGGATAGTCTAAAGAAAGCAGCGCAGCCTCATTGAATGAGAAAGCGTAGCATAGGCCCTTGTACACAACAAGTTTTGCAATGCAATAGGTCTAGCATTTTAGAAACTTTGACCTATTGGTATTGTAAGTGACAATGCCTTTTATTATTGCAGGTTTTTAAATATATAACTAAAAGACATTAACATTTACAAAGCCAATAGCTAAAAAGCTCGCAATTGTGAGACCTACTGCACGGCAAATGTTTGTTTTAATTGTTATGTATTTTATTACTGCATGGATAATGACCAAGAGACAACTATGGTATGTATACCGAAATAAAGTTATTTTTTACTGTATTGCATTTCAAATCTCTGAAACAAGAACATCTGACAAAAATCAAAACAGATTACCCCTCCTGGACAAAAACGTGGAGAAAAAGATAAATTAGAGCTTTTCATTTTGGTGACATAGTTTTTCAGACATGCATCATTTTGTGACACAGTAATTCAATTTTATTAGCAAATCTGAGGTTAAACTAACCGCATATAAGAGCTACGGACAAAACATAACGTTTATGTCATATAAATGGTAATAACTAAATGTATGGGTAGGGGAGGCAACATGTCTCACGAAAACCTTTCATGTATATTTTCCAAAACCTATGATTTGTAAGATCATAACATACATACATTTCCAAAACTGTTGTCATTTATGAGTAACAATATGTAAATATGTGCAAGAATTAAAAGAAAATTAATAAAAACCAACAACACTTACAATTTTAATGAGATGCATGTGGTTGATAGAATGAACAAAGCTGCTCAATATTTGGTAGAATACTAAATAAAGACTGTTAGAACTGAGGGTCTCTAGTTGGCAATGGTATACACCTTTTACTAGAAAGGGACCCTTGCTTCTAAATCAGGACAAGGGGATTACACTCCTAGATAACCCCTGCTCACCCCCTTGTAGCTTGACACAAGCAGACAGACGTATCTCAGAGGCAGTGTGTTAAGCATTTGTGAATATACACAGTAATGCAGTGAAAACACTACAGATGGACACCACACAGGTTTTATAAAAATAAGTATTCTTTATATGGACTTAACACAAGACCACAAATGACAAAACTACACAATACTATACTTAAAGTTGACTTAAAGATGATAAAAGTTGCTTCATTCAAGTTGATGATAAATGCGACAAAGTCCCCAACAAAGTACCTGGATGCGTAACGCAAAACAAACAAAAGGCTTGCAAAGTGGGAGATGCGTCAGTTCTGTGATTCGGGGGAGATGAAGCGTCGCGCCTCAATGCTTGCACAGAGTGGGGAATGCGTCTGGATCCTTATCGGTGAGGAGGTGATGCGTAGATTCTCGTCCTCTGGCCTTGTTGCGATGCGCAAGATGGCGCCTCGATGCAATGCGACACTCCTGGGGCTATGGGAGAAGATGGCACCCTTCAAGTGACGACGTGAAGATGATGCGTGCGCGCCTGGTAGCCGTGCGGCGAACTCTGTAGCTTTGAAGCCACGACAGGCCCTGCGACACGCTTCTCTGGCGGTGTCACAGCGACCTTGCGGTGGTGACACGCTTTTCCAGTGATGCATCGGGTAATAGCTTTGATGAAGTCACGCTTCTTTGACGATGCGGCGGCAACCTTGTCAGCGGCGACATGCTTCTCCGGTGATGCAGTGGCAACAGCTGCGACACGCTTCTCTCGATGCGTCCCGCTTCCAGCTCCCAGCGACATGCAGGCTTTTGTAGACAGAATTTCCAGCAAGGAAACTCTGAGGGGAGCTGGAGGGCTGGAGGAGAAGTCTTTTGTCCCTGAGACTTCAGCAGGAGGCAAGCACAAGTTCAAGCCCTTTGAGCAATATTCTGCAAGATGATGAAAGTTCTTTGAAAGTTTCTTCGTTCTTCTCCTTGGCATAAGGTTTGTCTTGTTCACTGAAGTGATCTACAGTTCTTGGGTCTGGGTCCCAATATTTATACCCCAAATCCTTTGTTCTCTGAAGGCAGAGAGGCCTCTGCCTAGTCCAAACCAGTTCTGGAGCACTCTGTTTACATGACTCCTTCTTTCCTTCCAGTGCATGGCAGAAACATCAGACGCCCCACAGGAGGTCGAGCCAGCATTGTGGAGGGAAGGCACAGACCTGGAGCACTTTGGTGACATGATTCCTTCTCTCCTTTCACAGTGTAGCCTGTCTCCTGGAATCCCCCAGGGATGTCACTCAAACTCCAGACAAGGAATACACAACCTAGCAGAGGCAGGCTTGAACAGTTAGACAAGAAAATACTTACTTTCTAAAAGTGGAATTTTCAAACACAGAATGCTAAAACCAACTTTACTAATAGATGTATTTTATCATTCTGAGTTCAGGCATATTAAATTTGAATTTCTACCATGTTCCCTGAATCAGTTAGGATTATAAAATGTAATAATCTAACTTCCCATTCTGGCCTATGGAGAACAGATAGCCTTGAAATAGTGAAAAACGAAAATGGCTGGAAGTCACTATTAGGACATGCTACACACACCAGGGCATGTCCTACCTTATACTTACAATGCACCCTGCCCTTGGGCCTACCATAGGGGTATCTGATATGAAGAAAAGGGAAGGTTTAGGGACTGGCAAGCGGGTACACTTGCTAAATTGACATGGCAATCACAGACTGCACACAGGCCTTGCAATGGCAAGCCTGAGACACACTTTACAAGCTGCTTCTGTGGGTGGCACAACCAGTGCTGCAGGCCCATCAGCAGCATTTGATTTACAAGCCCTGGGGACACATGGTGCACTGTACTAGGGTCTGCCAAGTAAATCAAATAACCCAATCATGGAGTCACTAATCAGTATATCAATTTAACATAGGAAGCACTTGCACTGTGGCACTGAATAGCACTGGCACAGCGCCCCAAGCAAATAACCTGCAGAACATATTAAAAACAGAGGAGGCAATCAGTAAAAATGGAAGGGAGACTCACACCAATGATGCCAAGTCTAACAAAGACACTCGCATTTCGTCATCAAGCAATTTCAAGCATCCACATTTCGGTGTGTTTAAGTCTGTCATCATTGAAAAGGATACTTCACAAACGTATGTAGTAGAAAACTGCAAAAGCATTTATTTTTAATGCTTTTTTACCTCTTTGGATGCGTTTTTGAAACACAAATCCAAAAGATATCTGTGTCACCCTCTTCATGCATCTTTAATAGACTTCGATCATTTTTTAATTCAGCATATTCTTCATCTTCAATAAGTGAAAAGTTACCAGCTGCAGTTAAAAGAAATGAATTTCTGATATAAAAATGGTCAACAATCAGCAGGCTGAAATCACATTTCAGCTCACACTCAGCAGTTTTGGAAAACATTTTATAACTGCCCTCTTTTATTTTTATTTTCCAAATTGCTATTTTGTCTCTCATAGCACAAATGTTATCTACCACTGTTACAATATTTTCTCCTTTTCCCTGCATATTGGTGTTAATTTTATTCAAATGTTCTAATATGTCTGCAAGATATGCCAGTAGTGTGCACCAAATTATTTATGTAATTAGATCACAGAATTTGTGTTACTGATTTTTCTCAAAAAGTTTAAGCATCATTTCCCGCCATTCGTATACACAACAAAGCATGCAACCTCTTGAGAGCCAACAAATGTCTGTGTGCAGTAGAAGGTTTTTAAACCTGGGCCCCAATTTGTTCACAAATATGAGCAATAATCTTGATTTCGGAGGTCTGCTTTTAATGTAATTGACCATTTGAACCACTTTGTCCATAACTTTTCTTAATTCCAGTGGTTTTCACGACTAATGCTTCACAATGTAAAAACCAATGAGTAATTATAATATTTTCATTCTTTTTCTTTGCTAAAGCTATAAAACATTTTGTTGAGCCAACCATTGAAGTTGCATTATTCTGCACAATTTAACTATTGCAAATTATTTTCCTTCATGGAGCAATCTAAAGTTTTGTTTTTTTCACAACAAAGTTTATTAGTTGATCAGGTAGAGGCATGTATACAGCACTCCACAATCAGGAGGTCACTGTAAAATTATCAGCATAAACACATCATTGTATCCCAATCAGTAAAAAAGAAACGTTTCTCCCTAACCCCCCCAACTCCCACAGCCACCCAAGAACCCCACTACCCACCCCTTATCCCACCCTAGCCCCGTACACGCGATCATGTCAAGCCCTCTTTATGCGCTATCCGAAAGGCCAGCGCCATGCGCACTCTAGGCCTGGCGTCCATCACCCAAATCTAGATCCTCGTCAGGCTCTGCCGGTGGATCAAGAGTCAAACCCCTGTAGTCTGCCCACCGCTTCCAGATTTTAAAATGCTTCATGGGACAACATCTGGCCTCGAACACTGGGTTCTCCAAACCCATAAAATAGTCCAATCCAGCTTTCCATGCACTCAGGGGGGGGGGGGTTCGCTCATTCTTCCACGCTCGAGCCAAGTCCCGCTTGACCACCACCAGGCCCAATAGTAAGAGATGACGTTTGTAAATATTTCCACCTACCCCGTCTAACACATGGAGGAGACCCAGATGATGGGTGCGGGGGTGATCCCAGCCCAGCACCTCCGACAAGCAACTCCACACACCATTCCAGAACCTAGTCAAGCCAGTACACGACCACACAGTATGTATTAGGGTACCCGTGTCAGCTCCACAACGCAGGCATTTCGGGGACCCAATAAGGCCCGCCTTCCACAGTCGCTCTCGGGTATAGTAGGCCCTGTGCAAGTATTTAAATTGGATTAATCGGAGTCGCACCGCAATAGCCGTCCCACGTGGGGACTCCAGTGCCTCCCTCCAGTCGCCTTCATGCAACGGGGCCCCACATCTTTTTCCCAAGCATCTTTCAGTGGGAGTAAGGAGGAGGAGCAGTGCGTGACCAGCGTTTGATATATACGGGATACCTTTTTGTCCCCAAGATCGCCCATGAAGACCTTCGCTTCCACGGGGCTAAATTCCGGCAGCGACTCCAACCCAACCAGGCTAGGCGCCAATGCGTGGCGAAATTGCAAGTATCGGAAGAACTGAGTATTGGGCATGTGAAACTCGTCCCGCAAGTCCTGGAATGACTTGAGAGTCACCAAGCGAGGAAATTCCTATAGAGTCCCATCCGCCAAACCCTGCAAGCGAGGCCAACGCGGGGGAGTCGTCCACTCTGCCACAATGGGGTCTCTGCCGTCAACCTCCCCCACCATCCCATCCGACGCAGTGCCTGTCTCCAAACTGCAAATACCACTTGCGTGGCCGACGGCAGCCGCCTCCTAAGCCCAGCCAAATATAGGGTGGTATGCAATGTGTTACTCCCCATTAGGGAGCGCTCCAGCGCATATGCCGGGTCGCCACTATCCCCATACCACCAATCGTTTAAAACCAGCAGATGCGAGGCCTGGTAATACGAGAGGATGTCCGACGTGGCCAGGCCACCACAATATGTGGATAGAAAGCACGTGCGTAGCGCCACTCTAGCGGCTCCCCCTGCCCACAAAAAGCGGCCAAGGGTGGAATTGACCTGCCGGAACCACCGCGGTGCAATTGTGTGCGGATGGTTCTGTAGTTGATAAAGTAGACGCGGAAGGGCAACCATTTAAAAAATCGCCGACCTGCCACATATGGTAAGGGGCATCCGAGACCAGGTTTTAATGTCCGTTTGGACCCTCTCCCATACCGGCAGCACGTTGCGCTCCCATGAAACCATCGCGGACTCGGATAAGAACACTCCAAGATATAATATGCCCCCGGCCGCAGTTCTCAAGGCTGATGCCCATGGGCCCGTGTCTGCTCCATCACCCAGCACCCACAGGGTGGACTTACTCGGTTTAAGGTAAATGTCCGACACCTCACCAAAGATGCGCATTATCTCTAGCACTCGGGGTCCAGATCTATTCAGGTCAGTGAGGAAAAAGAGGATGTCGTCCGCATAGAGGGCAATCCGATTGGTAAGGCCCCCCCATACAAAGCCCCGCAGCTGCGCATTAATGCGCACCCAAGAGGCGAGAGGCTCCATAATTAACGCAAATAAATAAGGGGACAGCGGGCAACCCTGACGGTTACGCCAGCCGATGGCAAACCTCTCCAAAATCGCTCCAGAAACACGCACAGATTTTGATATAGGAGATGAACACAGGGCCCAGATTAAGATGAGGTAGAAGCGCGAATAAGTATGTCCAGCTTACCGAGTCAAAGGCCCTGTCTATGTCGGCCAGGAGCAGGGCCGCCCGCTCTCCCGTGGCCCTTATCTCGTCAACGGCATTCTGTGCCCTGCGAATATTGTGTCGCGTCGCTCTACGCGGCATGAAGCCCACCTTATCTGGGTGAACCAGATCAGCTACATATGGGAGGAGACGATTCGCCAACGCCTTAGCCAACAGTTTAGCCTCGATGTTAAGTAATGATATAGGACGGTACGAGTCGTGACGATCGGGGGGCCTACCAGGTTTCTGAAACACCACCACCTCGGCGTGTCACCAGTCAGCCGGCAATCTACCCACTTCCCGCGCTGCCTCCAGTGCGATCCTATAATGGGACCCCAGTTGGAGATGGAACTTTTTATAAAATTCACACAGAAAACCGCTCGGCCCGGGTGCCTTCCCCGTGTTGAGCTGACCCAGTGCATCACCCAGTTCCTCCGCCGTGAGGGGAAGGTCCAATGCTTTCCGGGTCTCAGAGGAGACCGCCCCCGGGGGCAGGTCAGCGATAAATTTGTCAATCGCCTCAGCCGAGAGGCAATCCTGTGGTGCATATTGTTCCGCATAATAGCTGGCAAAGCCAGCCGCCAGCGCCGCTGGGTCCGTAATTGTGCTGCCGTCTCCATCAGTAATCCCAGGCAGGGCAAGCAGCTGCAGAGTACGCTGGCACAGTCTGTGAAGCATAGTGCAAGACTTGTCACCCCATTGATACACCCTACTCCGTGTAGCTAACCACGCCTGCCGAGCCTCGTCTAGTAACACCGACGCATAGGACTGCTGCGCCTGCAGAAGCCACCGCACCGCCATTGCATCCTCCTCCCCCGACAACGTTGCTCCAGCGTCCCCACACGGGCCGCCGCCTCCACTATAGCTTCCCGACGCCTGCGACGGGCTGCCATGCACCATGCAATATCAATTCCCCTCAGGGTAGGTTTCATGGCTTCCCAGACGACCACGTGATCAGTGCCTTCCACCAGATTCTCTCTCCAGTAGTTGGCAATCGCACCGCGCATGGGTTGCACGTACTCGGCCTGCTGAAGGTGCCAGGGGGACATCCTCCACCGAAATGGCTGCCTCGTCCTGTGCAAGTCAACAACCACGGCCACTGGGGAGTGGTCAGACAGTCCCCTAGGCAGGATGGCAGCCTCCCGTATTCTATCCAAGAATCCACAAGGCACGAAGACATAATCCAGCCGGGAGAAGGAACCATGGACCGCAGAGACATACGTGTATTCGCGGGCCCTGACATGCATGTGTCGCCAAACATCCGCCCAGCCAAGCCCCTCCACCATGGCGCGCAGCCGAGTAGGGACGGCAGCAGCAAGCGCCCCCTGCATCCTCCGACGGTCCTCACACAGACCCAGGCGCACAGCACATCACAGAACAAGGCATTATAGGTCATGTGTACCCCCAACCAACCCACCCAAACCCCCCCTTCACCTGCCCCCTACACAAACCCCTCAACTCCCCATCCCCGAATCCACACCCCCCACCCCAATACCTCATAAAACACTGAAGTATCTGTCGCAGCATGGGCAACCTCGGGCCCAAAACAGAGCGCCCAAGGCCAACCATACCAATGGATCCCATCTACCCACTGAACCAAGAACCCCCCCTCCCAAGTTAACTCCCACTCACGTAGGAGGCAAGTAGCCCCTATATAGAGGCACCCCGAACCCTTCCCCACAGTCCCACCCATTGTCTAGAAAAACAAACTAGTCGTGGCAAAATATATATATATATATATACTTTTTTTAAAACCTTTATTTATCAAATGCACAATACACAGCATCTGCCTACAACCCATTTGGGCCGGCCGCTATGACAGGAAAGCAAAGTATCATCCACATTACGCTGCAGAAAAGGCCATATGTCGTTTCATTACGGTGTAATGGCATAAAACATCAGATAAAGGATACGGAAGGTTCAATTTTTGTAATTTTGACGAAGTCAAACAAACAACAGAAAACAGATACACGGTAAAAGCAATGGCAGGTCCATGGGAGGGGAGGAAAAGCGGGAAATCTATATATAAGACTAGAAGCAGGTCTACTAGGGGAGGGAGACAATGAAAGGGGTGCAAAGAATGAGCGCTGATTAAGGGAACGTCAATTATGGGGAGGAGGGAATAGTGTCAGTGTAATCAAGTGGCGGGGTGCAAATGTCGCCACGGTATTCGTTCAATTGCGCCCAAATTCTACCCCATTTCCTAGGACGACCCCGAGCTTCATAGACCGTCTTCTCCCGAAACATGCACCAATCCATGTTATCTTTCCAGGCACTAAGTCCAGGTGGTCTGTGGGAGCCCCAGAGCTGCGCTATGTCCCTCTTGGCAACCATGTTGCCCAGGGTGATCCAAAAGGTCTGGGCGGCCGTACAATCCGTGGGTTCCCACACATTAAGTAAGCAGCGCCTCGCCTCAGGAAGGAGGGGGACCCCAGTAACACGCCCCATCACATCATGTACCCTGGACCAGAAAGCAGAAACAACCGGGCATTCCCACAGAATATGAAGAAAAGTACCATTCATTCCACAGCCACGCCTACACTGTCCATCAGTTGCGAGCCCCATTTGTACCAGACGCATACCAGTCACATAGACTCGATGGAGGATCTTTAATTGCACAAAACGGAGCCGAGCCGGAATAGCCACCTCCTTAGGGGAGGAAATCGCCATTTGCCAGTCTTCGTCATCCAATTCGAGACCATCTGCTACCCAGGAGGCCCGGAGCTTCACCAGAAGGTCAGCCCTAGTGTTAATGAGTTTTTTGTAGATTAAGGAAATCGTACTATCTGGGACATGGCCGTCAAGAATACGATCTTCCAGTGGGGACGACTGGGGGATTTCCGTCCCGGGGGGAAAGGCAGAGAGCAGGGCGTGCCGCACCTGAAGGTAACGATAATACTCCTTGTCATCCAGTTGATACTCTACCTTCAGGGCCTCAAAGGATTTTACTGTGCCTCTGGCCCAAAGATCCTCTACCCTGCTAATACCAATCATATCCCATCTATCAAACCCTTTCGTCCGCCACAAGTTACCCAGCCGTTCAGAGTCATACAGCGGAGTCATGCGTGTCAGTCTATCGCCCCAACCTGTAGCCACAGTCGCATCCTTCCAGGCACGCACAGCACACTTCGTAGGTCCAGTCAGGAGCCGGAGTGGTGACTTCGAATATAGGGCTCTATTGAAGTTGCCGCCCGGCAACAGGAGTTTATCCATAGCGAAAGCGGGAGCAGGTCCTGGAGAGTACGTCACATGGTTAATCGCACTTAAGTGCGAGGCCCAATAATAACGTCTGATGTCAGGCAGAGCAATGTCGCCATCGTACCAGGGGAGCGTGAGTTTCGATAGAGAGATACGGGCTCGTCCGTCCCAAATCAACTGCCTCTGAAGACCTTCAACCTCACGGAAATAGCGGGAGGGAACTGGATCGAAAAAATTCTGTAAGGCATATAAAATCCTGGGGAGGGACATCATTTTAAAAAGTGCCGCCCGTCCCAATGGAGACAAGGGCAAATCACGCCACCTTCGTACATCCTGCTTGAGGCGACGAAGAGGAGCGTAAAGATTACGATCATAGCGCACTGAGGAGTCCATGGAAATGAAAATCCCCAAATATTTAAAGCCATCTTCTGCCACCTGGATCGGGAACCTACGGGGCAGCGGAGGCAACACCCCCGCTATAACATAGACACACGATTTGGTCCAGTTAATACCAAGCCCGGAGTTCTTACCAAAGGAGGTGAGAACATCGAAGAGCACGTTTAGAGACTTCTGAGGTGAGGTGAAATAGAGAAGGATATCGTCAGCGATCCTCCAGATCCGGTGTCCACCGGATCCCTTTAATCGAAGGTTCCCAGCAAAGCCACTCTGCAAGGGGTTCCAATGCCAATGCAAAGAGGAGTGGTGAGAGCGGGCACCCTTGACGGGTGCCACGTCCCAATGGAAATGAATCAGAACCTCTGCCGTTCACCACGACCTGGGCTAACGGTTGTTCATATAGGAGCTGCACCCATGCAATGAAGCTAGGACCAAAACCAAACTTGGAAAGGGCCGCCCACAAATATGGCCACTCAATGGTGTCGAAGGCCATTGTAGCATCCAGGGAGGCCACTACTGCAGGCTCAGTGAGAGTCTCAGCTCTCGCGAGAACGCTGTGGAGTCTACGGAGATTAAGAGCTGTGTTTCGATGGGGGATAAAACCGGACTGATCCGGAGATTACAGACAATAGACGATTAGCCAGGACTTTGGCCAGAATTTTAGGCTCGGCGTTGAGCAACGAGATGGGGCGATAAGAGGTGCATCGGTCACGAGGCTTGCCATCCTTATAGATAACCACTATGGTAGCCAAGCGCTGTTCGGAAGGAAGGACACCCGCCTCAAATGCATCAAGAAACATAGTGCGCAAATGGGCAGCCATTTTGTCCGGTCGGAGTTTATAAAGCTCGATAGGCAAACCATTGGGCCCCATCGCCTTGCCCGATCGCAAGGACCTAATGGCAATAGCGATCTCGTCCACCGTGATAGGAGACTCCAAGGCTAATTTATCCTCCTCCGAGACACAAGGTAGTGCAATGTCGCGCAAAAGTAAACAGGAGTCAGCCTCATCACGGTCACTCACTGAACTGTACACCGTTCGGAAATGATCCACAAAACATTCAACAATCTCCCCCGGTTCAGTCACACAGTCACCATTCTCACGGGTGATAACGGGCACCACACGGTTCAGTCTCTCAGCCTTGTCCAACCACGCCAGGAGCTTACTAGCCTTGTCACCCACATCGTAAAGACGGCCTAGCTGATTCATACGCATCACCTTAGCAGCATCAGTCACCAGGGCTCTATAATCTGCCCGCTTCAGTTCTAAGGAGTGTAAAAGTGCAGGTGTATCATCTCCACCCAACCCACTTTCGAGCGTGGTTATTTCGGCCTCAAGAGCCGACACAGCCTCCCTCCTAGCCTTCCTATCAGCTGCAATAAGGGACAACGCGGAACCCCGTATAACGGTTTTAAAGGCCTCCCACAAAGTTGTAGGGGAAGCGACTGAACCCACATTCTCATCAAAATAACAATCGATCGCCTTAACCAAGTCCAAGCAGAGCTGAGGATTCCTAAAGTGCCAGGGGGGAACAGGGGGGACTCTACTTCCGGAAAAGCCTCCCACCGAAACCTCGAGTAGCAAAGAGGAATGGTCAGAGATACCCCTGGGGAGATGCCGGGTCTCGCGTACCAGGGAGGAGTTAGCAGTGAGCATCAAAAAATAATCAATCCTTGAGAGGCTGCCATGAGCACCAGAGTGAAAGGTGTACTGAGTTTGTGTGGGGTACAACATCCGCCAGACATCCACCAACCCGAAGGTCTCAGTCAAATCAGTTAGCCACATCTGGGACAATGGCAGAACCCTAGGGGGCAGCCAGGTCACACTCGCCCGACATTACCGAATTGAAATCCCCACCTATGATCAGGAGACCATCCGGAAGCCCTAGAAGAGTCCTACCAAGGTCAGCATAAGTGGTAGCCTGCAGTCCCGGGGGAACATAAACAGCAACAATTACAATCAGCCTTCCTTCTCATCTCCCCGAGATAGCAGCATATCGACCCCGATCATCGAGGGTGACATCATCTATTTCAAGGGCCAAGGAGGATTTCACCATTATACCAACCCCTCGGGAACCGGATGTAAAGCCAGCGTGAGCCACAAGTCAATAACCTCGGCGGTCAAGAGCTTTACAGGCATTGCCTATCAAGTGGGTTTCCTGGAGTAAAACAACATCAGGGGAATGACGTCTAATAAATTGTAGCACAATACCACATTTAATCCTGTCTCCCAGACCATTAACGTTCCAAGATAGCACTTTCATGTCACCCCCCCCATTCCAGTATAACTCCCAAACCACCCCCTCCCAGAACCTCAGAGCAAGGATACATGCCAGCAATACAGTACCATGTGAAAAAGAAAACATAAAACACAAAACACAACCATGACCCCACCCCCCAACCCCCAACCAAGAACCCGTTACCACACCCCCACCCTGCACCCCTGCTGACTCATGAGCCACCCCAAACTGCAGTGTGCCTGTCACCCCTTCCAAAATCTACACAAAGAACCCCTGAGGAGGAAGGGAGAGATTACCCCAACCCGCCCCAGCCCTGGGCCTAATGGCGAAAGCATATAAAAATACTCTGCAAAAAATTACGACCCATAATCGGACCTCAGGACCGAAAGTCACTCCTGCGCCGTTGCGCCTCCGTCCGCACCTCCGGGGCCTCCGCTCTCGGCGTCATCCTTTGGCAGTGAGTCCAGCCAGTTACTGACACTGTCCGGTTGATCGAAGAAGAAAGCACGTTCCCTATACTCGATACGTAGGCGAGCGGGGAACAGCATCGAATATTTAAGTCCCAGGTCTCTCAAGCGACGCTTCACTCCCAGGATTCCGGATCGTTGCCGCTGCACTTGAGGAGTAAAGTCAGGGTAGATAGAGATGGAGCTGTTCTCAAACTTCAGCGGGCCATGCTTGCGAGAGGCCTGAAGAATGGCGTCCCTGTCCCGAAAGTGAAATAGCCTAGCAATAATAGGCCTCGGGGGAGCCCCCGGCTTGACCTGTCCACCCGGGAAACGGTACGCACGCTCGACCGCAAAGAACTTGCTAAGGCCTGCGGGAGCAAGTTTGGCAACAATTAATTCCTCGACCAGTAAATCGGTCGAGGCAGCACCACTGTCCTCCGGTACCCCGACCAGGCGGATGTTGTTCCGTCGGGCCCTGTTATCGTACTCCTCCATACGTCTGGCCAGCAGATCATGCGACGACCGCAGATTCCCGATCTCCGATTGCGCTTCCGCCATGTCTGTCACCAGGCTGGTAGCTTTAGGGTCCAATGCTTTGACCCTCTCATTAGTTTTAGCCAAGTCAGCGCGAATAAGGGTAACATCAACCGCCACCGTGTCTATCTTGGACACGATGGCCTCGTATTGTTGACCCATATCTGCCTTGAGTCCTATAATGGCGGCCATCAGGTCTTGAAGGGACACCTCCGATGTGGCCATCATGTCCGTCCTCGGGTCCTCTATACTGCGGCCGGCAGCGCTGGGGGATCCTCTTGGCTGAGTATAACGATCTATCACGTTAGACTGGACTGATCCCCCGCGAGTGGTGGCTTTCCTGCGCTTCTCCAGCTCGGGTTTCATCGCCATGTTGTAATCAGCACCCCGTTGGGTCTTCCCGGGAGCGATAAAATGGCAGCGACCCTCCGGATTCCAAAAATCGCAATCTCACGACAAATCACAGATCTCTGGTCCGGGGCTGTGATGAGGACGTGCAGCCGGGTAGACCACCAAAGCCAGGAGTGCAGATTAGGTCCTAGGTAGTCAATTCAAGGACGGAGTAGAAACCGAAAGTGAAAGTGACAACACCACCGGTGGAGCAGATCTCAGGCGACCGTTGTTGTTGAATTACTGGCCAGCCATCCAAAGCAGCAGAGTCCCCGGTCTCGTCCGGAGCTAGGCCAGGAAACTTAGGACGACGTAGATATGGTTCCCGAAGTCCGATCTCGGCCCCCAAAAGTGCAGCAGCATCAGCAAGAGTAGCACTTCAAAAGCCCGTCAAAGTAACCAGGATTTCAGAAGGATAGATCAAGAAGGGCGGCGCGGGTCTCGGGAGCTCTCTGCTCACGCGACCATCTTGGATGCCCGCGTAGCTCCTCCCCCTCGTGGCAAAATATTCAGCGTTCAATCAGTAGTATAGCAGAACTCAGTTGCAAAACTCCTCTCCGCTTGAGCACATGGCTTCCATAGAACGGCATAGATCCCCACAGACACTCAGCTGCCCTTTCCAGAGTGATCAGAGTCAGTAGGCGCAGCTGACCGAGTTGCACTGCGAGAGGTAGAGCGTTTCCGAGACCCAGATCTCCTATTCCTTTTGCCACGGGCATTCTGGTCCCCCCGTTCCTGCGATGGATCTCTCGAGTGACCCGGGTCCAGACCCGGTTGAGCATGGGGCCTGACCCTCACTGTTTCATCAGTCCACTTGAAAACCTCTTCCGGTGTATCAAAGAAATGAGTCCGTGATTGGAAGACCACCTGTAGGCGGGCTGGGTAAAGCAAGGAGTATTGAATTTTCAGGCCTCGGAGTTTCGCCTTGGCGGCCATAAAGGAGTGCCTCTGTTGTTGTACAATTCTGGTGTAGTCGGGGAAGATCATGATCCTCTGGCTCTCAAAGAGAAGAGAGTCTTTGGCCCTCGCTTCCCGCAAGATTGTGTCCCTGTAATGAAAGTTCAGGATTCTAGCAATCACTGGTCTGGGTCGCTCACCCACGGGCGGCTTCTGTGTCAGGGCCTGATGGGCGCGTTCAATAACAAAACAGCGGGACAGGACATCCGGGGGGAGCCAACTCTCCAGCCACTGGGACAAGAACTGTTCCATGTTGCCCTTCTCACAACCCTCCGGAAAACCCACAAAGCGAAGGTTGTTTCTGCACGCCCGCCCTTCAGCATCCTCCACACGAAGCGCCAGGCCCTTTTGAATGTTTTCCATTGCCGCCATTTTCTGCTTCAGGGTTCCAACATTGTCCTCCACCACTGAAATCCTAGACTCAGCCTCCGTGATTCGCGCCACAGCGTTGCGCAAGTCCTGGCACAGTAGGGTTACATCCGCTCCAACCGCTCCAATCTTGGCATCCAACATATCCCTGGACTGGGTTATAGCCGCCATCAGCGCCGTGTTATCTGGCCCTGACCCCTGGCCCCCGATGCTCCGGGGCCCCCGCTCGGTCCCGAAAACTTGTCGATGGGCCCCTGCTTAGCAGGTCCACCCCCCCCTCTGGTCATGGCTGAGGCCCACTCCTGCGCCGCCGCCCTCGGAGCTGTCGCAGATCTTTGTGACTAGCGATCCGCACCTCCAACAACTGCCAGGGATAGGTCACAGGCAAGATGTCCACCCGGCAGGCACGCACTCTTCCTATACCCTGCCGCCGTCCGCTACCGGGGGGGCACTCGCAAGATTCTTCAGGTCCAGTTACTGCGCGACCAAGATCTGCTAGGACCACCTCTCCCTGTAGGGTCCACCGCCCCAGATTATACCAGCTCACCTCGTGGTCCTCCAATATTGCCCAGGGACGCCTCAGATCCTCACACAGCTCCTGTTGAGTGACTAGGCGCACTGCGTGATGTCCATCTGGGCACGCCGGCCACTCTCGCCCACTTGCCAAACACACCACTCTGGGGTGGCCCGGGGGAGTCACTCACTGTTTGTCGTCCGTTGCCAGGCACACGTTCATTTCTCGCCGGTCAGTCTGGCCAGACTCCAGTCCTCGGCCCAGGGGTGCCCTGCAGCGCTGTGCCCAGCTATCAGATGCGGCCATATGCCAGGGGCCGCCGCTCCTCAGGTCTCGCAATGTTTCGGCTCCGTCCGATCAGACCCCAGCACTATCAGGCGGGGACCGCCAAACTCGAGTCCCCAGCTTCACCGGGTCCAGGTAGGCCGCTGCTCCCCAGGGGCGTCTGCTGCACACCGATCTCCTCCTTCTGCCACAGCAGGGATGGTCAAGGACCCGCTTGTTGCTCCGCCAACAACACTCAGCTCCTGGCTAAGGCGGAGGGACAGTGCCGCCGGCCTTCGCGCGAGCTCTTGGGCACGCCAAAATTGAGGCCCCGGCTTGCCGACCGGGACTAGGCCGCAGGCCACCGCAGATGATTCCGCCTCACCGGTCGGCGTAGGAGCGCCGCTCGCAGCACCGGAGGACTCCGGGCACCTTCAGCTGCAATTGCCCCACAAACGGTCCGCTATTCGGGTCCGGGGGCCAGGATAACTGGTTGGATAAAGATCGGGACGGCGGGAGCTCTAGAAAGCCATGTCCGCCATCAATGCCTGCTAAGCCACGCCCCTCCTAAAGTTTTAAATATATCCTCACCTCTAGTTCTCATTGGAAGTTCTAGGCAATACAAGAATTGCTCAATAACTCTGTCAGTATGAATGAAGCACATAAAAACCAATAATCTAACTAACCCACTGACATCTGTTGATTTGTTTACTTGAAATGGAAAGATCATATTATTGTCTTGAAAAATATCCTTCATTTTCAGCTTAATGGTATCAGAAGTCTTGAATACGTCTTCCAATTGTGTTATCTGTCAAAGGGATTTTGTTAACTTCTATCTCAAATTCTGGCCCATTGTTCGAACAATGGCACAGCAAATTCCTTTATGGTGGTTTTGACAATAGTGTGTGGTTCCTTATTTTTGGCAATTATTTGAGCAACCAGGTAACTTGCCTTTTGAGCTTTCTCTAATGTCTTCATCCTCTATGTGAATGATGCTGTTTCTTTATAGATTTTGAAAGCTCAATAAAGTATACTACTGGTTTTTCTGACAAACGGCTGTGTTTTGAGGTAAAATAATGTTTAATGTATTTGTCCTATACTTTCATTTTCAAGTATAGCCCCACAAACTAAACAATGGTGACAAAGATTGTTTTCATTACCAGAAAATGTAAACCCCAGTTTCATACAAGCTTTATTGTATAAACAAGGATTTGAGATTTTTCCTTTACACTTCTTACGTACTGAGGCAGACTGTTCAGTTGATTCTAGTGTACTTTCCTCAATAGCTGCTACATTTTGTTCATCGCAAACATCATCTTCCCCAGCTTTGCGTTTCTTAATTATAAACGTATCCATGTTGTGTTTTTATTTGCCGCAAGTGTCAAGGCCTGGACCGGTCCAAAAATGACTACTTAGAAAGAGGTCACAGAAAGAATTCAGTTGGTAACAGGAGGAGAGGTAGGAATTGGCTGCATTTACTATCACACAATTAGGGAGTTTTCTTTTTTCACTTAATCTTTAATCAGGTGGTGCCCTGGCTGTGGTCTGAAGAGAGCCCACAGGCAAATTAAGCGCGGGTGTTAGACACAGTCTTATTTTTGTTCATGCCTTTATGATGGCCATTTATTCTTGACTAAAGTTTATTATGGCAAAGGAAAGCATTAATAGTCCAATGCCAAGATGGCCGCCGGATCTTCTTTTGTGGACCACTGGGTGTGCTTATCAGGATGCACCTCAAAAGAATACGGCAGTACAAGAGGGACAGCCTTCACCCATTGGTCCTCCCACAATGTTTTGCTATGTGAGGTAGTTGGAGTGATAACATGGTAGTAGTCTGTCACGCAACTCATGCTTCAACTTCCCAAGCTCACTCCTTTGGTGTTCCAACATGCACACAGCCACCAAATGGTGATGCCCCACACGACTGGCGATGCTGCTGGTGCTGCCGGCCCCCCTGCTGGAAGTCTGCGGGTATAGCAGGAGCGAGCTTTGCAAGAGCTGTAAGCACGTGGAGCTGCAGAAGCTGCCGCATGGTGATACCCCAAGCCACTGGCGATGCTGCTGTTTTCCTCCCGCTGGAAGCTTGAAGAGGTCTGCGGGGGCCAGCAGCAGCAAGTGCTGCAGGAGCCGCTGTAGTGTTTACTCACTGCCACTGAAGGATGCTTCATTGGGTCTGCAGGAGGGAAGCGAGCGCTGGATTGTGACACCACACACCTCTGGTGTAGCGGCTGCCAGCCTCTCACTGCTAGTAAGTTGAATGGGTCTGCGGGGGCGGCAGCAGGGAATGCTCCACTGCAGGAGATCCCGACTGTAGATGCCTCAGTATGTACTCACTGCCGCTGCTGCTGCCGGATGCTTCAACAGGTGTGCGAGAGGGGGCAGATAGCAGAAGCGATGCTCCGATTCCAACCACAGCTCACAGCCCACCACAGGAGACTCCTCCTCCTCCACAGGAGTAGGTAATGCATCAGTAGCATGCGCAGTACCGTCCTGCATGGTGCCTAGACTGCATCGAGTGACACACTTTCACACGGCAGCCGACACATTAATGTGTCGCAACAGACAGTTTGGAAAATTCAGAGATAAATAATTAGGTTCTTACAATTAATCATGAGAGCCACCACATAATATGGAAACAATTTAATGAGATATGCTATCTTTTAATCAAAATACAAACATTACAGAAAGTCATATTTAATAAACTAGAGAAGGTGAAGGGGGACTGTCTTGAAAACCTTATTAGGTCAATTAGAGTCAACAGATTTCTACAAAGCAGAAAACTGATTTAATCTGAAAACTTGGAGAGCACAACAAATGAGCTTCAAAATAAAGGTAACAAGACCCATAAAATTAAACAGGATTAAATGGAACATCACATGTTGTAATTATATTGTTCCCTTGCCAACTAGCTTGTAGGAGCACCACTAAAACATCAAGATCAGGCATCTGGAACAATACCGAACATACACATATATGAAAACAAATTTCCCCTTTCAGATTATTTAAAAAAATACCTTGAACATGAGTAAACCTTAATGGTTATTGGAATAGACAATATCCATAAGAATAACTGTGGGGATAATCAGGAGTTATTATTGAGAGTAAGAGAAAGACTTTGGATTTTTAAACTTTACTCAGTCAAGAGAGGCCTCGAAAAAGAAGTTGAACTACATTACCCATTTACTATATCCAATGAGAGACTTTCCCTTAAAGAAATACATGATATTTAATTTAAAGATGTGCTCAACTTACACAAATACAGACTCTTGAACGTTTTACCAGCAACTAATTTGATGATTCCATCCACAAGAAGCACATCTGTGGACTATAGAGAGATATAGATGTTAGAGAATTAATATACTCTACTTGCATCCAATTCTTGTCTTTATTTGTGCCAAAGGGTCATCCAAATAACATTTAAGACATTGGGTATTCCTTTAGACAATTTAATTGAATAGTTTTGCAAATCCACTATCAAGATCACTATCCAAAGAGCCTCCGCCTACTACAAAGGTTGACCCCATCCAAATGTATGTAAACTCCCCATGACGACTCTTTGATGAACCATGCCACAGAGGTTTGTGGGTGAGAATCCTTTTAAAATACCTAGTTCCTTTACTGAGGGATCCAGGTTCTAGGGACAGTTAAGGACACTGATGAATATATATTAATAATGCTACCCAAATCATTCAGAAATGTGGATAAAAATCAAGAGTGGGCAGGAAAGTAATGGTCCAATCACTTATACTTTCGAGATTGAACTATGGGAATATTCTGTATTGCCCCCAGCGCAGCAGTCACCAAACTCCAATCAGTGCAAAACAGCACCACCAGACTCCTAATGGGAACCATCATTAGACTATCGGCTAGACCTGCTCTTCGTTCCCTCACTGACTCCCAGTTCAGGAACCGATTAGATTCAAGGCCTTGTGCTCAGTGCATCAGGCAATGCAGGGACGTCCATATAAAGCCCATTGGAACCTTCTTTCAGATGATCTGTATCTAGCAGAGATCCACAGGATCAAGATGTCTAAAAGTGGTGGTAGGCTTTTTTCATATAATGCCTCCAAACTCTGAAACTCCTTGCTTCTACCCCTTCGCACAGTCCATACCCACTGGTTTTCCAGAAGCAATTAAAGACCTTGCTCTTCCCTTAGCCCCTGTGTTCTCCCCTGTGTCAGTTATTAGCGCTGGGATGCTTCCAGGTAACCATGCTCTCTACAAATGCCTTTCCATTCTATTCCATTCCATCTCTTTATTGATTTGCTGAATCATGCCATGAGCCACATGCCCCTATTGCCAAATTGGAGCAGGGTGCAGGTGTGTGTGTCGCTAGCCCCCTCCTCTATGACCCACAGAACTGTGTGGTGGTGTTGATATTGTTGGTAGCATTGGTGGTGAAACTAGGTATGGCACAGTTGGAGTTGTTGGTAATATTGATGGTATTGATGGCCTTATTGGTGGTGACATTGGTCATATTGGTAATATGGGTAATGTTGTAGGTAATGATAGTGGTATTGAAGGTGGTGTCAGCTGTGATATTAGTGGTTTTGGTGGTGGTGGTATTAGTGATGGTGGTATTGTTGGCATGTGATATAAGTGGTGATAAGGCACTGGTGGTGTAATTGGTGATGGTAATGTGGTGGTGATGTTATTTGTCTTGCTATTGATAGTGCCTGCTGCAGAAACAAATATTGTTTCTGTATACAAGGCATTTAAGAGATATTGATGGTGA
Organism: Lissotriton vulgaris; assembly: GCF_964263255.1. NCBI lineage: Eukaryota > Metazoa > Chordata > Amphibia > Caudata > Salamandridae > Lissotriton > Lissotriton vulgaris. Next base: position 2,096,260,331 of record NC_141687.1, read on the forward strand.
GGTTAGCAGTATTGGTGGTGTATTACATTGGTGGTGTGTTTGGTATTGTGATGGTTTTGGTGATGGTCTAGGCGGGTATTGTTAGAGGCATTGGTGGTGTGTTAGGCTTGGTATCCCAGACTTTTTGCCTCTACCTCCTGCTATTTTTGACTATGTGATGGATTTTGCTTTTGGCTGGCTTAGATGCTTTGGGCAATTTGACACTGCTGATCAGTGTCAAAGTACAGTGCTCCTAGTGTGAATTGTAAATGAGATTGGTTATCCCTGATTGGCATAATTGATGTTCTGGTATGTACCTAGTAAGAGCACTGTGCGTGCCCAGGGCTTATGAGGTTCCGTGACAATTGTAAGTGGTGTTTTCGACTCGCACGAATATAGTCGAGTCTGGTATCTCTGAACCGTAAATGACGAGTTTAGTAAGTGTGCGCAGTTTCGCTGTGCTAACTTAAACCGTTCGTTTGTTATGTGGGTTTTTCATCTGTACCCACGGGTTCCATCTTAGATACGGCATCCATTTTGTCTCATGCCCTCAAGTAGCCAGCGAACGGACGTTGTCCGCTTCGTGACCCTGGGACTCCCAAGATATCTGCGGAAGACACATGTTCTTTGTGAGTGTCTTTATGACGAGGGGGTTGCTACTGTAAGGCAGATGGCGCCGCTCGAGGCTCATCTTGCCGCACGGACTTATTGTCTCAGCCGTGCATCTCATTAGGCACGTCCCTTTGATGCCTGTATCTCGTGTTTCCCGTTACCTCCCCTTTTACACCCTTTCCGATCTCCCCACTGTCTCCGTCTTCCTCTACACCTGTCCTTGTCTTATTTCGATCTGTTTTACTGCTGATTGGAATTCACTAATGGTGGGAAGATGGTTTTTACAGTTGGGAACCGCCAAATGTTTCTGCACTTATGTTCCGGACCTCATGTGTTTCAAAGTGACCAAAGCGACCCCTCTGGGGGATAATGGTGGGAACCGGGTTGTAAACTTTTGTGTTCAATGTAATCCTATGGGTAAAAACTGTATAAAAGGAGCGATCCACAGAACCAATTTGAAGCAGTCTCCCCAAGTTGCACGCTGTGTACTTGTCGTGATCTCTGTGTTCCCTGCAGCAAATAAACCTTGAATCTTTGACGTCGAAGGAAGTGTCCCGTGTCTCTGTGATTCGTACGCCGGAGCAGGTTACCCACGAAGGTTTCAGGTGTTGTGCCCTGGCACCGCTGGGTCTTAAAGAACCCAGTCCTTCAGTTGGCGCCCAACGTGGGGCTGCATCAGTGGTACCGGTCCAAGCCCGACGATCGTGAGGAACTTCGTGTGAAATCTCCGAGGGAAGGTGCACTCCGCTTCATCGATCCTGTTGTCGAAATAAGTGGCCCGAAGACTTTTCCCGCGAAGATTCCCGCCTCCGGACGGCTGCGACGGACTGCTGCCCTGACTGTAGACCTGTTTTGGCGCCTGGCGTAGACCTTGGTATAGCGAGACGATTGACGGGCCTTCCTGGTGACGCCATCGATCTTTGAGTTAAGTATTTGTGGGTCGCTCCCAGAGTTCTTGGTTGTTGACACTTTAGCGAGTGTTTTTTGTTGTTAACGCTGTGTGAGTGTTTTTGTCGGTGACACTTTGCTAGCGTACTTTGTTGTGTTGTTTGACGACTGCAGCCGCCAAAAACCGAGGGTTTTGTTCTTTGCTGGGACTTGGTAAATCCCGTAACCCTTGAAGTTTGTGAAACTCGGCTAGTGTGCAAGATGCCTGGTCGCAGTACTTTGTTTAGTTGTTTCAGACCTTGTGGTATGGATTCCCGACTGGAGGACTCGTGTCCGATACCTCCGGTTGGAACTCCTACGTATGAGCTCTATAGTAAGCATGGGTTAGGCCCAGTTACCTTTAACGATTACTGGATTAAATATACGAAAAGGGACGGCGACCTTCGTTGGCCACCTCATGGTAGCTTCGAGGCCCCGATTTTAGATAATCTAGAGATTAAATTGTTCGAAAGAAAGTCAAGGCCGGCCATGTTTGATGCCTTTCGGTTGTGGCGCAAAGAAGCCCGACAGAAAGAAATCAGACAGACTAAACGTAATCAGCGAGATAATGTTGCTACCATAGTGAAGAAAGCAGAGCAATTTCAGCGAGATAAGGAGGTTAAGGATAAGGAAGTGTTTGACCGATTACAGCGTATGACTGTAGATAAATGTTATCCTGCTTTGCCTACGGAGTCGGAAAAGAAGGAAGAGCCAGTTGAGGATCCCTTAATGTCTTATCTTATGAAGTCGCCACCTCCGTACGTACAGGGTACCGCACCTCCTGTGGTCCCTGCCGTACCTATTCTACCGCCTATTCCTCCTTTGCCTGTTCCTCAACCTGCACCCGTTCTTCCGACTGTTCCTGCTCCTTTGTCTGTTTCTATTCCTACTGCTCCTCCGCTTCCACATACTCCTGTTCCCGCTACTGCTCCTGCTACTGCTCCTGTTTTGTTAACTCCTGCTGTTGCTACTGTTTCTACTCCTTCTCTTGTTAGTCCTGTATCGTATGCTTCTCCCTCTACTCGTAGTCGCAATTCTCCTCTTGCGGCTAGCTTCTTTCATTCGCTCGGACCTGTTCATGGGTCCGCTGGTTCCGATGGTCCTCAGAGACGTAGTCAGCTTCCTGGAAACAGAGAACGCGTTGCGCTGTATAACATGGCGATGGGTTGGATGGTAAATCCTCAGAGAAGTCCACCCCGTGTTGTCCTCGAAACATTTTGTCAATTCAATATACCAACACAGAGATATGTGTTTAATGAAATGTGTAAGTTCCTTTATGATCAAATAGCGGCTGATGCGCCTGACGAGGTGCTCACCGCTCTGTCTGATCTCCAGCTTCAGTTCGCAAATGGGCTGATAGTGGATACCAACGTTCGACGTGCTGTTGAGCGGTTGCTATCTCTTCGTCCCGCTCCCATCCCTCATGCATTGTTTGTTGAGGATATTGAAAAACAATCAGACGAGTCTGGCCAATATCCTATGCGTGAAGTTCCGCCGGTTTGGATACCAGCTAATCCTAATGCTGCTCCTCCGGTATTGGCGCACTTCCAGAGAGTATGGATACATCTCCCATGGAAACGCTCGGAAATGTTACAGGTGAAGCAATCTTTGCCTGACCCACGCAAGAATCCTACAGGGTATTACAAAGAATTATCACAGCTTGTAGATGCTACGGTAATGAATCTTGCCGATATCGATATGTTGTTCGGCAATGTCGTACCGCAACCGGTATGGGCAAAGATTCGACAGGAAAATCACCCGGCTGAATTAGGTGGTGCTTGGGCTGCCATTGTAGCGGCAGACGCCGGACAAGTAGCTGCTACTAAACCCGACCAGTTGATTCTTGACCTTCCTCAAAGAATTATTACGCTAAGGAAAACTCTTATGCCAGCTATGAAGGTGAACTGGGACAAATTGTCAGCCTGTAAGCAGAAGAAAGATGAGATTGTTTCCGACTCCTTCACGAGGTTTGAGGAGGCATTCATCGACCATAGTGGTCAGGATATGGGCACCGAGGGTGGTCAGAGATTGTTTGTGGATAAATTTGTTTCGAATTTATTGCCCGACTTGAGCAATAAATTGAGAAATTCGGAAAGTGCATGGGCCGTTTCTACTTCGGCTCAGATATTGGCTACGGCACAATACTATGAGAATAGGGAGAAAGAAGAGAACGACCGTGCTGATAAAAAGACGAAGGAGCTCAAAACTAAAGTGTTGTTGCAACAAGCGTATCCTCCACGTTCAAATCAGAATACTTCGCAACAGAATAGGTCACAGCCACAATCGAACAGATCCCAAACCCGTAATGACTCCTCCTCCCAAAGATCCTCGTTAGGGTACAATCAATGTGCTTATTGTAGACAGGAGGGACACATTAAATTCAATTGCCCTGTTTTAAACGAACGTAACAATGGTAACTCATCTAGAGGAGGTCGTGGTGGTTCGCAGCAAACATCACGTGGTAGAGGTCGTGGTGCTCAGAATGATCGCTCAGATAACTCATCTAATTCTAATAATTGTTTCGATCAACGTGGATCATCGCAAGGACGATCTGCGCAGTACAATGTAGACGATTATTACGTCGATCAGGGAACTGACGACAGTAATTACTAGGACAGCCAAAGACAAGGAGAGGGAGTGGTATCAGTTCCGGTTGATCAGAGAGGGCCTTACGTCGCAGTTGCTACATCGGGCGTCGTTGAGCCTTTTCTGTTGGACACTGGTGCAGCGAAAAGTTCTATCATGTATTCGAAACTCCCTGGCGCACCTTTGTCTGGCTTAACAAATGTTTCTGTTGGATTCTCTGGCGCCCCCGTTAGCAATCCAGTTTCGCGCCCTTTGCCCCTTAAAATTGGGCCACGTGAGCTAGAGGCTCCGTTGATTTTAACCACGGGTTGTGGCGAAAATCTTTTGGGCCTGGATTTGCTTAAACGTTTGTACGCAACTTTGTATTGTTCTCCTGCGGGTGTAAAGCTTACGTTAGGAGAGAGGGTTGTCTCTCCTATATATTTGTCCCTCGATAAGCTCCCACCGGAATTGAGTTCTCTTCCTGCGTCTTTGTGGGCAACAGGTCCAAATGATGTAGGCCTACTTGATATCTCCCCTTATGTTGTTCAGTTGAAATCTAATGTGCGGCTGCCGCGTATTCCCCAATATCGTATCTCCCTTGATGGTGAACGAGCACTGTTGGCGATCATCTATGATTTGATCGAGAAAGATGTTATTGAGGAGACTAGGGGAAACGTGTGCAACAGCCCTGTGCTGCCCATTCTTAAACGTACAGATCCTTCAAAACCGCCTGTTTATCGCTTTGTTATCGATTTACGGGAGGTAAATAAAATTGTGGTTCCTCAATTTCCTGTTGTGCCTGACATCACGGCGCTACTGACTCTGATTCCAGCTTCTGCATCGTGGTTTTCGGTGATTGACTTGAAAAATGCGTTTTTCAGCATCCCGATTGCCGAGGAGAGCAGGGACCTTTTCGGTTTCTCTCTCGGTGGACGCAGCTACCGGTTCAAACGCGCTCCTCAGGGCTACTGTGAAAGTCCATCTATTTACAGCCAAGCCTTGAAGGGTCAACTGGATGCGTTTAGGTTGCCGGTTGGTGCGGCCTTGATCCAATACGTCGACGACTTATTGGTGGCTGCTGATACTCAGGACATTTGCAAAATTGCTACGGTGTCGTTGCTGCAACATCTCTGTGAGTTAAATCACAAGGTGTCACCTTCTAAACTCCAATATTGTTGCCAAGAAGTAACCTATCTAGGTCACTTATTGTCAAAGTAGGGAAGGAGATTGACCCCAGAGAGAATTGCAGCGATTGCGCGAATGGCTGTGCCAAAAACCCAAAGAGATGTGCGTGCCTTTCTAGGTATCACGTCGTACTGCAGGCAATGGATTCCAAATTTTTCATTGCTAGCGAAACCATTGGTGGCTCTTACGTGCAAGGATGTTTCAACTCCTTTACCATGGACGGAAGAATGTCAGAAAAGTTTTTCTGAACTGCGTGATTCATTGTGTTCGGCTCCTGTGTTAGGTACCCCTGATTACAGTAAGCCGTTTACGTTATATGTTCACGAGAGGGAAGGTTGTGCTTTGAGTGTCTTAACGCAACCTTTTGGTGGTAAGCAACGTCCATGTGCATATTTTTCCTCGACCTTGGACCCAGTAGCTAGAGCATTGCCGAGTTGTTTACGAGCAACAGCGGCAGCTGCGGTCTCCATCCGACAATCAGCAGGATTGGTCATGGATAATATGCTTACGGTGATGGTTCCGCATGCAGTCGATACTCTTTTGAATCCAACGAAAACTCAGCACTTGACGAGTGCGAGGTTGTCTGGGTACGAGTTGACGCTCTTGGCAAGCCACATTCAGATAAAACGTTGTAACGTTCTGAACCCGGCAACTTTGTTACCAATTAGCACAGAGTCAGATGAAGTAGCAGAACATGACTGCTACTTGAGGACTGAAGAGGAAACGAAAGGTCGAGTGGACCTTAAAAACACCCCATTGGAAGATCCGGATGGCACTTTGTATGTGGATGGGTCATGTTTTAAGTTGCCGAATGGCGATGTGACTACTGCTTATGCTGTTGTAACATTGAATACCGTTGTTGAGACTGCAAGGTTGAATCAGAATTCTGCCCAAGCTGCGGAGCTGATTGCTCTTACTAGAGCATGTGTGTTAGCGAAAGGGAAACGTGTGAATGTGTTTACCGACAGTCAATACGCGTTTGGTGTTGCTCACAGCTTTGGACGATTGTGGAGAGAGAGAGGTTTCTTGACGTCGCACGGTACGAAGATTCAGCATGGCCAGCTTGTGAACGATCTTTTGGATGCATTGACTTTGCCTACGCAAGTTGCGATTGTTAAATGTAGTGCGCATCGTAAGGTGACGGATGATGTTGGTCGTGGTAACGCGTTTGCGGATGAGACTGCTAAGGAGACTGCCCGGAACCTTAGCACTCGAATGTATGTGACGAGTTCGGTTAGGTGGCCTACAGAATCGAGTATGTGTGAAGACACTATCGAGAGTGTGAAAGCAATTCAGAATGAGGCCACCGAGACTGAAAAGGCGAAGTGGAAAGAAAGCACGGGAAAGTTGGATGCGAATGGTTGTTGGATTGATTTGTCGGATCAGAAAAGATGGTTGTTGCCTGATGCGTATGTGCTGGCCGTTGTGACAATGGCGCATGGGTTAGCACATATTAGCGCGAAAGGTATTTGCAAGTTGCTGGCTCCTGTGTGGAAGAATGAGGGCATTACGAAATGTGCTGAACGTCTGGTGAAGAATTGTATGGTGTGTATTATGTACAATCCTGGCAAAGGAACCCCAACTCCTCCTGGCAGTTTTGCTCCCCCTTCGTATCCCTTTGAGGTGATTCAATTGGACTTCATCCATATGGAGCGATGCAATAACCTTAAATACGTTTTAGTTGTGGTTTGCGCATTCTCTCGATGGATCGAGGCCTATCCCCTCAAAGACAATACTGCTTTGTCTACTGCGAAAATCCTACTGAAGGAATACTTTCCTCGGTATGGAATGCCTAGAGTCGTGTGGTCAGATAACGGAAGTGAGTTTGTTGGAAGTGTGATGAAGAGTGTGTGTAAGGGCCTTGGAATTAATCAGAAATTCCACAGCGCCAATCATCCCCAGTCAGCTGGATTGGTTGAAGGGTACAATGGCACCCTTAAACTAAAGCTAGCGAAGATTCAGGCTACGACTGGTCTTTCGTGGCCTGACGCTTTACCTTTGGCATTACTGTCAACTAGGGCGACTGTACACTCCCGAGTAGGGCTTAGTCCCTATGAAATAGTGTTCGGCCGTCCTGCGAATGTGTGGGGGGTTCCTAGGCCAGGAATGTTTTCTGATCTTGAGTACCCAATGTTGATCGATTATCTACATGACTTGACTGCTAAACTGAGGTTAATTCACCAACAGGTTTACGACGCATTGCCGACGCAGACAGAGGGTCCAGGCCACCAGCTCCATCCCGGAGACTGGGTGGTGACAAGGAACTTTTCACGCAAAAATAACCTGGACCCGAGGTTCACCGGACCCTACCAAGTGCTCCTGGCCACAAGGACTGCCGTTCGTCTCGAGGGACGTAAGAATTGGGTGCATGCCACGCACACCAAAAGAGTCCCCATCCCTTTGCCGGCAGACCCGTGGGTAAGGAGAGGCATTGCGTCATCTGAAACAGAAACATTGCCGGCGTTTGTGCCTTTTAGCGACGCACAGCTTGTTGAAGAATCCTCAGCGCAGCAGAAAGACACTGTTGAACAATTAGCATCAAAAGACTCAAGACCAGAACACTCAACTGATCAGCAGGACGCTGTCTCTTCAACGGATCCTTTGTTTGACGAGCAGACACGTCCTGGGAAAACCCGATACTTTTTGCGATCTCGCACTAAGGACAAATAAAAAGATCTTGCTTTGCTGTATCGACGATTGCATTACCTCGTTTTCCGTGATCAGTTTTGAACTTTCGTATTACTGTAATTATTTTTGTACATATATTTTGAGCTTCATTCCTTATACTTTTGCTTTTACAGCTGAGAGACTTTGTTTTTGCATACGTACATATTGTGCATTGAAGGCCGTAGGGCCGCGCGCGTACTTCCTTCTGGACAGTAGGTCTTGACGCTAGGTTAAAGGCCGTCGGTTCCTGGGAACTCCTAGGGATTGACTATTGCTGCACAGAACGAAGTGCGTCAAGAAACGTTGCGGACGGTCGTAGGGAATGGCATTCTCGAAGCTGAATGATTTGGAGGGAGCTCAAGTCCACAGATTCAAGCTGCAGCAACTCAGTCGTACCAAATGTTTCATATTCCAACTGTTTGTATTGTTCTTGACTGCTTCTGCATTATTGGCGGGTGGGGTGTATTACACGATGTCTTACTTCTTACCTGCTACACCTACTCCTACTCCTTACCCTAATCTTACCTCTACTGCTTCTCCCCATTCCTTTCACATGTTACCGGAACACGAGCAGGCTAGACGTGTAGAATTCCGCAACAATTCCTTTATTCAGCTCCTCCATCAGCATCAGTTAGTGGTTAACACTACTAATTGTTGGGTGTGTGGGTTGATGCCACATACTACAGATAAGGGAATTCCATATCTGGTGTTACCGTATAGTTCCCAAGGGTCAGCTCGAGCATTTCAAACAATGTTTCGAAGCGCACTGGGCTTCCACCCCATTCGAGAACCACGTTCCCCCTACTCTGGTCCTACCTCGTATCAAAAACCTTTGTCGATAGCAATAGAGGATTTAGATAGTGAGATCTATGATCCCTCGCTTATTCCCGAAGAGGAGGTACAGGCCTATAGGGTCCTAAGTAGAGGTGAATATAGTGTGTTCACTAGCGAAAAGCAGCTTAAAAACTCGCCTCCGATATGGGTCGTACCCCACACTGGTAATTTTTGTCTTATGGGTCGTGGCCGAAGATCGCAAGCCCGACTTGGAGCAAGTGCTTGCACTGAAAATTACATTCTGCCGATGTTCTCGTCCCCTGTGTTTCTGGCTGCCAAGGGTACATACTTTATCTGCTATGATCGTGCATACACATGGTTGCCCGCTGACTTCATGGGCTCATGTTTCATTGCAAATCTGTTGCCTCCGACGTTCACTGTAGATGCCGATTATCATAAGACTAGAGTTGTACGAGGCGTAATTAGCGAAGAGGATACTGCCGGTCAAGAGGCAGGAGACTTTTTCAAGGGTTTCCTCCCGTTTTGGGGACCTATGGTCAACAGTAGGAACCTGAGACAGTTGACTCGAGTGGTAGAATCGACAGCTAATATTACTGCCAGTGCCCTTGGTAATATCACCACAGAACTTCAGGCGGAGAGACTTATGACGTTACAAAACCGTATGGTTTTAGATGTCATCTTAGCAGATCGAGGTGGGGTATGTAAGGTGATCCATTCGAGCTGCTGCATTTTCATTCCAGATAATGCTCCTACTGTCTATCAAGCCATCTCGAGGTTGCATAAGATCTCCGAATCCATACACGTGGATGTAGGGGATTGGACGCTACTTGGATGGTTTTGGGGCCTGATGTCGACTTGGGGTTGGAAAATTCTGATGATCATCGGAGTCGTTGTAGTGTTCCTGTTCACGTGTTGCCTTTGTGTACAGTGTGGTCCTGCCTTATGTGGCCTCTGTGCTACAACGTGTATGAGACAACCATCTGTTACCAAGGGGACTCGGTTGGACAGAGCTATGCTACAGCAACACCTCGATGGTCTGATGAATATCGAATATGATTCCGACTAGTGCTTGCCTACATGAGGGCAAAAGGAGCGTCTGAGGTTCCGTGACAATTGTAAGTGGTGTTTTCGACTCGCACGAATATAGTCGAGTCTGGTATCTCTGAACCGTAAATGACGAGTTTAGTAAGTGTGCGCAGTTTCGCTGTGCTAACTTAAACCGTTCGTTTGTTATGTGGGTTTTTCATCTGTACCCACGGGTTCCATCTTAGATACGGCATCCATTTTGTCTCTTGCCCTCAAGTAGCCAGCGAACGGACGTTGTCCGCTTCGTGACCCTGGGACTCCCAAGATATCTGCGGAAGACACATGTTCTTTGTGAGTGTCTTTATGACGAGGGGGTTGCTACTGTAAGGCAGATGGCGCCGCTCGAGGCTCATCTTGCCGCACGGACTTATTGTCTCAGCCGTGCATCTCATTAGGCACGTCCCTTTGATGCCTGTATCTCGTGTTTCCCGTTACCTCCCCTTTTACACCCTTTCCGATCTCCCCACTGTCTCCGTCTTCCTCTACACCTGTCCTTGTCTTATTTCGATCTGTTTTACTGCTGATTGGAATTCACTAATGGTGGGAAGATGGTTTTTACAGTTGGGAACCGCCAAATGTTTCCGCACTTATGTTCCGGACCTCATGTGTTTCAAAGTGACCAAAGCGACCCCTCTGGGGGATAATGGTGGGAACCGGGTTGTAAACTTTTGTGTTCAATGTAATCCTATGGGTAAAAACTGTATAAAAGGAGCGATCCACAGAACCAATTTGAAGCAGTCTCCCCAAGTTGCACGCTGTGTACTTGTCGTGATCTCTGTGTTCCCTGCAGCAAATAAACCTTGAATCTTTGACGTCGAAGGAAGTGTCCCGTGTCTCTGTGATTCGTACGCCGGAGCAGGTTACCCACGAAGGTTTCAGGTGTTGTGCCCTGGCACCGCTGGGTCTTAAAGAACCCAGTCCTTCACTTATAAATCAAATGCTTCTAGTGGGCATGCAGTCAGGGTTGTGCCACCCACATAAGAAGCCCTGTAAATGCATCCGTGACTTGCCACTGCAATATCTGCGCACGCAGTTTTAAACTGCCATGTCAACCTGGCAAGTGCACACACTTGCCAGGCCCAAATCTTCACTTTTCCTACATGGTAGGCCTCCCTCAGGTAGGTCTAAGGTACCCCCATGGGCAGGGTGCAGTGTATGTAAAAGTTAGGACATCTGCTCTTTGCTGCCTCCACCTCCTGTGGTCATGCTGCACCAGAGAGGACAGATCTGGTTTGGACTGAGCTCAGAGACCCTTGCCACAAAGGGTACAAAAAGAAAATGTTGTATAAGTATTGGATCATAAATGAGGCTCCCAGTTTTCAATTTTTACGGATATTTACAGATAATTACAGACAGAAACAAAGGGGCCACCATCGCATAGTCAAAAGGGACTGCCCGCCATAGGTGCGGTGGTCCCGCAATGCAAATTACAATGCGCCTGCAACACTAGCAGGCGCATACCGTATTTTTACATTGTGGTAGGCGGCAGCACCCGCCACAATGTAAAAAGACATGTTTTGCATATGTATGTACAACATGGCAGGCACCGTGCAGTGCCTGCCACCTTGTGGCATTGACTGCCTGTCTTTTTGCGGGGGCCTCGCCGCCAAAAAAGACAGGCATCCTAATGCCCATGGCGGTGACTGCACGGCACCGCCACCATAGCCCCATTGTACCTTGTCCCGCAAGGTGGGCGGAAAAGGCCCGCCTTGCGGGACAACGGAGGACGGTCTTTCTGTCCGCTGCGGTACCTTTCCCATTCCCACCGCCATCCTAATTTGGCGGTGGGAATATTCAGGGTGATGGCGGGAAGTCCGCCACCGCCGGGTCGGCGCTCCTCACCGCCGGCCCTGCAGTGGCAGACTTCCCGCCATCGTAATCGGCCCCAAAGTGTTTCCTGTCTGTACTCTCTATGCTGTTTTTTGTGATTTCTAGGACAACAGCTGAGCAGATAGGCAGCATGGGAACTTAAAAATCGGTGTATAGTTCCCTAAATGCAGGTTTATATAAATATATATTTGTATTTGTAGTGGAGAAGTGTGGCTCAATGATTAGAGCGGCAGACCCTGATGCAGAGGTCTAACCCGGGACCAGGGTTCAATTCCGCGCCTCGGCGGGTCTTGGGCTCAAAATTCCATGGACCTGATAATTCTCGCCTCATTGCCTATTCTAATCATGGAGTCCCACTCTGCAACTCTGGGCACTAGCTTGCTTAATGTTCACAACGGCCCCCACAACGCTAAGGATGCCTGGCCTCCACCTTGGGGGTGCCCAGGAGTGGACGCCTCACAGGGAAAGCCAGGATGGGTTCCACAGCGGTATTCGTACAAGCGCCTTGAGACCCTTGCGGGTGAGGAGTGCGCTATACAAGTATCCATTTACATTTTAAATTTATTTGTAATTATAATACTCAAATTTACCAGAAGGTGTAGTGTTTTGCTATAGTTGGCTGCATAATTTGCTAATAAATGACAAGCAGCAAATTATGAGTGCATGTTTATCTGTTAAATAAATGTGAATATATATTATTTTAGGACCCCATATCTTCGCAAATCACAAAATAAATATGGCTAAATATCAATAAGATGAGCAAAAAATAAATATGGATAAATACAACCGGAAATGTTAAAAAAATAAACCGGGAGCTCTAATTATAAACTGCAGAGAATTATACGATTTCAGGACTCAAGAGGACCCTCTGCCAAGGAGAAGGGATCACTGACAGATATCAACCACCACAATATCGCCTTACACAAATATCAGGACATAAATATCGTTGTCAAAAATATCGACCCCCTATATTTAACACTGTATAAGTATTGAGAAATAAATATTGTTGTAAAAAATATTGATGTAAAAATATTGTTTTTTTATATGTATAAAAAATAATGTAAATTAATTAAATAATACATTTACCTTAAAAAATTATTTAGATTTATTTGTAAATGTTAACAATTCTAAGTATTAAATGTAATTTTAAAAAAAATTAAACATACATATTAAAATGTAATATATATATTTACTTAAAAGCAATTAATAAATAATAATTATGATTTAATTTGAAATGTTATAAATATATAGAAAAGTATAAATACATATATACATACACTTGTAACATATAAATTACTTTAAAAATTATTTTATAATATAAAATATTTAAACATTATTTAAACCTCTATTTTACACTACATTGAGTGCAACAGTAGAGAAATTGTTGGAGAGCGGAGGGGATACAAATTACTATTCCCATTCGAGCAAGTGCAACAGTAAGGAATATGTTGGATAGCAGAAGAGTAAATCTTACTATTCCCACTCCAGCTAGTGCAACAGTAGAGAAAGTGTTGGATAGCATAGGGGATAAAATTACTATTCCCACTCGAGCGAGTGCAACAGTAGGGAAAGTGTTGGATAGCGAAAAGGTACAAATTACTATTCCCACTCCAGTGAATGCAATAGTAGGGAAAGTGTTGGATATCAGAGGGTAAAAATTATGATTCCCACTCCAACTAGTGCAACAGTAGGGAAAGTGTTGAATAGCGGAGGGGTAAAAATTACTCTACCCACTCCAGCTAGTGCAACAGTAAGGAAAGTGTTGGATAGCAAAGGGGATAAAATTACTATTTCCCACTCCAGTGGGTGCAATAGTAGGGAAAGTGTTGGATAGCAAACGGGTATAAATTACTAGTCCCACTCCAGTTAGTGTAACAGTAGGGAAAGTGTCGGATAGCAGAGGGAATAAAATTACTATTCCCACTCCAGCGAGTGCAACAGTAAGGAAAGTATTGGATAGTGGAGGGGAAAATATTACTATTCCCACACCAGTGAGGGTAACAGTAGGGAAAATGTTTGGTAGTGGAGGGGTATAAATTATTATTCCCACTCCTACTAATGCAGCAGTAGGGAAAGAGTTGGATAGCGGAAGGGTATAAATTACTATTCCCACTCCTGTGAATGCAACAGTAAGTAAAGTGTTTTTTAGCAGAGGGGTAAGAATTACTATTCCCACTGTAGACAATTCAAATCTAAAAACACACAAAATATCAACTACAATACAAAAGATAATAATAAACAACGAAACAAAACATTGATCCAGCACACAAGTCTCTTTTTCATAAAGTATATACAGTAGTTACCACAATTTGTAAGTCACAATAGAAATATATTCAGTAGCAGAATCAATAATGTTATTTTCGAAGTTCAATCTTTATTTATTCTTCACAACGCACTGTAGCCAACGCGTTTTGTCCTCCAAGGACTTCTTCAGGGCTACAAATAATACATATATATACAAACAATTAATATATATACAATATGTACACTATTTTACAATTTAAAAGCACAATTTATTTCACATATATCTATACATGCTAAAAAATGAAAATACTGGGCTTTATACATTTTTCACATTTTAAACACCGTTTCTAGAAAGCACATTTCTCTAGAAGTTATCATTATTCCGGTGAACACATTTGTCAGAGATTAATCCTTTGTTATCCCATTGTACTGAATCTGCTACCTTCTTTTCACTACAAATCAACATCAAGTAAAAGGTGGCTATTTAAAGATGGCGGGTAGACAATTGCGGGCCTTTAGAATTGGTGAAAATGGACTTTGATGATAAACGAGAGGAGATGTTGGGGGATCTTTTTAAATCTAAACAACCCAACGCTAATGTCACAAAAAAGGTGACTCCAAAAAATGAGGGCCTAAAAGAAAAATTCTACAGACTAGAAAAATTGAAAAACCAGGAACTCGCTAAATGGTGGGATGGAGCGACCCTGCGTAAATACATTGAAAACAAAAAAAAAATCCCACGTGGTCTACGGATTTTAATCTTTCCTAACTATGACGATCTTGAACAAGATTTATTAGATGATTGGGAGGAAGGACTGTACGATGCCTCATACCGTATGATGAGAATACTTATTGTCAATTCAGAGAGAAAGGTTAGCAAAATAAAAGAAGAAATTGTGAAACTAGGGAAAGCAATTGCAGAAATGAATTTGAAAGATGCAACCACAAAAAACTATGAGACCTTGAAAACAGAGTTAGCTGCTTATCAAGTGTACTTGAAAGATAAGAAAATGAAAAAAATACCAAGAGATGAAAAGGATTATGCTAACGGTAGGATCTTTACCTTTTCAAAAAAATATGATGATGTAACTTCTAAAGTAACATCAAATGAGACCACCCATGCAAAACCAATAAGCATCTCCTCAAGTAGCACAACCCTCTCCTCTATGGATAGTGACCCGGGTGAGGGCACTAGAAAACAAGAAACCCCTGTTTCCTCTACTTCCTCTCATTTATTAAGGGAAGTTCAGCAGTACAGATTAGGAAACAAAAAGAAAAATCAAAACTCAGAATCAGAAGGGTAGGGAAGAAACATAAAGCAAGGCGTACAAACTAGGTTACAGAGCAAGACACACATGAAGAAATAAGTGATGATATAGATTCTAATGTGGTACATAATATCCTTAGTATCATCAATTTATCAGATAGAATCTTGACTGTAAATGCAGAAACCTTGCTGGTAAAGGGATTGAATTTTTGTGTAACGAATACCTGTAATTTTGTGGATTTACATGTTGATCTATTCAAATTCATTAGAAAACTGAGATTAAAAAAATACTTTGAACATAATAAAAGTGTGCAGAATGTTCCATCGATTAATTCCAGTGTTTCTGAAATGTCGATTGCTGATTTAAATGTTACTCATTTGATTTCCACCTTGAATGAAGAAGATGATAATGTAGATATTATGGAAACTGCTAGATCTTTGGAAATTGTTGAGGATGTTTCAATTGATAGTGGTTTAGGGATACAGTCTAAGTTTCTACCATTAAGACCACAGGATACCTTTCTTGATGAGTTTTACAATAAAGTAACTCATGATTTTATCAATTAGAGGATAAACACATGTTTCAGTCACATTGTAAACATGAACACAATGTGACAAAAAAGGACAGGGACATACTGAACACACTGCGGGAAGATCCCAAAATAGTCATAGGAGAAGCAGACAAGGGAGGAAATATTGTAGTGATGAATCGAGTTGACTATCTGAATGATATAGATAGACAATTAGCACAAAAAGATTGCTACATCAGATTAAAAGACAATCCTACCAAA
Organism: Lissotriton vulgaris; assembly: GCF_964263255.1. Lineage (NCBI taxonomy): Eukaryota > Metazoa > Chordata > Amphibia > Caudata > Salamandridae > Lissotriton > Lissotriton vulgaris. Next base: position 2,096,276,282 of record NC_141687.1, read on the forward strand.
ATCATTGAACAAAATATCAATGCTTCTCTAAGGGATTGGCATGAATGGTGTCTTTTATCAGACACCGAATACAAGTACCTACAGGCTCATGACTCCCGTCACCAATGTATATATATCCTCCCAAAGATCCATAAAGGGGGGGGGTTCCCACCGGGAAGACCTATAATATTAGGGAATGGTGGACCCACTGAACGGCTCTCACAGTTTGTGGATGAATATCTACAGCCTTTCGTTAAGAACTTGCCCTCCTACCTCAAAGATAGTGGGGACATTTTATGTAAACTGGAGGATTTTATTTGGGATAGTCCAGATCTACTCTTTGTTACACTAGATGTCGAAAGTTTATATACGTGTACAAAAAGTGACTGTGGTATAGAAGCAGTAAAACATTTTCTGTACAAACGCAGCGTTAGCAATTTGGAGCATACTCATGCTACTTGAGAAGACACGTATGATTCTAGAGATGAATGCTTTCCTGTATAACGGAGATTGGTTCCTACAAAAACAGGGTACGGCGATGGGATCCAGGTTTGCTCCGTCTTACGCAGCCCTTTTTATGGGCCTATATGAGACGGAGCATGCCTGGGGAACTGGGTCACAACCATGGAATGATAACATAATTTTCTATGGTAGATACATTGGCGCCATCCTGATGCTGTGGAATGGTGGACTAATGGAATTAAGGGCTTATTTCAACTATCTAAATGACAATAGATTCAATGTAAAAATGACCATGAACTACTCTAGAGAATCCATCGACTTTTTGGATCTTAGATTATATGTAAATGGAAACAAAATCGAAATTGACATTTTTAAAAAACCTACAGCATGTAACAGTATTTTACATGCTGAGAGTGCACATCCCAGGGGTACAATAAATGCTATACCCTTTGGAGAAATGACAAGAATCGCCGAAATTGCAGCCAAGAAAAAAACTTTCAAAAACATGTTAAAGCCATGAGAAATGCCTTTAAAGAAAGAGGATATACGAACAAGTGCTTAGATAAGGCAGAATCAAGGATCAAAACGGTGGATCGTAAAACCACCCTACAGAGTAGTGTCAATAGGAATAAGAAAAAAAAGGAAAACAAAGATGAAATCATGTTTATAACTAAGTATGATGTATATAGTAATCATATGTACAATAGTTTACGCAAAAATTGGCACATAATCGCATCAGGCAAAATGCCCCAGGGCACAATATCAGCAAAACCCAAGGTTGTGTATAAAAGGGGAGAAAATCTAAAAAAGATACTATGTCCCAGCTATGTAAAAGGTGAAAAGGAGACGAATAAGATCACTTGGCTAACCAATAAACCAGCCGGTTTCTTTGTTTGTGGCACATGTGCCATTTGTCAATATGGCCTCAACAAAAAAACGAAATTCAAATACAACAACAAGAGGGAATATGACGTTCGATCTTTCATTAACTGTAATACTACATACACTGTATACGCTTTGGGTTGTGCCTGCAACAAAGTATATATAGGTAGTAGAATCAGATGTTTAAAAATTAGAATACAAGAACACATTAGAGACATAAGAAACAATGATGTGAGATACCCTGTGGCGATACTTATACAGGAAAACCATCCAACCGAAAGGGATGTCTGGTTTCATGCACTTGAACAAATACAGACTCCCTTGAGAGGTGGAAATAGAGAATGGTCCTTAAGAAAAGCAGAAGCAGGCTGCATCTGTAGATTAAGAACGACAACCTTAGGGCTGAACACCAATAATGAACTGCATCATTTCTTGTAATTAAGTGCCTAATAAGGAACAATTCAAGCTTGCCTTGTGAGTTCATGAACATCTAATGTTAATCTGTAATTGATTAAGAAATAGAAATACAAAAACTGTTTTTTTTCTGAATATAGCACAAACTATATGTCACAAAGATTGATGTGTTCACTAATAATGCATAGCCATACCGAGAATGATCTGAATAGCATTTGTATATTGTATATATACCTGTGTCATATTCACCGGAAGTAGCAGGCTTAACAAAGCCGAAATCACCAAAAACAGTATAAATTCTATCCGTGTCTGGATAATTTAACATGGCGCTTAAGAATTGAATTTATTGAGGGGGATTCCGCGACAAACGGGAATGCAAAAATGTGCACGAGTAAGCTCCTCAAGATTACCCAATTAAAATCTTACAACATGGCTAAATATTAAACAGTAAAAAATACACGGATAACCATTAATTGTATGGTGATCATATTTCGATTAAAAACCAGTTCCAAAATGGCGTTTGCTTTGACAATTAGACAAATCTAGACAAATGGTATCAGACCACTCTAAAATGGCGCGGGCATAAAATTTGTACACATAATGATAGACCTATCCAAAATGGCGTGACTGGATCTTCAACATGATCGTTTTCCTATAGAAACAATCGGGCTAGTATAGTTATTTTTACCAACTCGTGTGCAGACGAAAAGTGACATAATCGTCTGTTATACTACATGCTGACGATAAACGTCAAAATATCTACATATTCAAAAAGAAATTAGAATCTTTAGAACACGGATCAAAAACTATCTTATTTTAAAATTTATTGAACAAATAAACGTATTTGCTATCTAGTATCTTAATGTTAGGTACATACGGGTGATAATTCAAAATAATACGAGCATATAACCGTGAATCCAGGACTACTAAGATGGCACCGAAGTAATCGGAGTGAGACGCAAGATACACCCGATCGTACACAGGTGAATTTTATTTAACAATTAACTAGGATATAAAAAGCGGCCTGGCTTTCCGTTAATTTACGCTACAATGGAAGACGCCATGCGATGGAGCCAGCCGAAATCCACCTTTAAGTAAGTAACGCACCAGTTGAACAAAATTTGTAGCTTAGAAGAAAAATCAAAACTCAGAATCAGAAGGGTAGGGAAGAAACATAAAGCAAGGCGTACAAACTAGGTTACAGAGCAAGACACACATGAAGAAATAAGTGATGATATAGATTCTAATGTGGTACATAATATCCTTAGTATCATCAATTTATCAGATAGAATCTTGACTGTAAATGCAGAAACCTTGCTGGTAAAGGGATTGAATTTTTGTGTAACGAATACCTGTAATTTTGTGGATTTACATGTTGATCTATTCAAATTCATTAGAAAACTGAGATTAAAAAAATACTTTGAACATAATAAAAGTGTGCAGAATGTTCCATCGATTAATTCCAGTGTTTCTGAAATGTCGATTGCTGATTTAAATGTTACTCATTTGATTTCCACCTTGAATGAAGAAGATGATAATGTAGATATTACGGAGACTGCTAGATCTTTGGAAATTGTTGAGGAGGTTTCAATTGATAGTGGTTTAAGGATACAGTCTAAGTTTCTACCATTAAGACCACAGGATACCTTTCTTGATGAGTTTTACAATAAAGTAACTCATGATTTTATCAATTAGAGGATAAACACATGTTTCAGTCACATTGTAAACATGAACACAATGTGACAAAAAAGGACAGGGACATACTGAACACACTGCGGGAAGATCCCAAAATAGTCATAGGAGAAGCAGACAAGGGAGGAAATATTGTAGTGATGAATCGAGTTGACTATCTGAATGAAATAGATAGACAATTAGCACAAAAAGATTGCTACATCAGATTAAAAGACAATCCTACCAAAAACATTGAACAAAATATCAATGCTTCTCTAAGGGATTGGCATGAATGGTGTCTTTTATCAGACACCGAATACAAGTACCTACAGGCTCATGACTCCCGTCACCAATGTATATATATCCTCCCAAAGATCCATAAAGGGGGGGGGTGGGTTCCCACTGGGAAGACCTATAATATTAGGGAATGGTGGACCCACTGAACGGCTCTCACAGTTTGTGGATGAATATCTACAGCCTTTCGTTAAGAACTTGCCCTCCTACCTCAAAGATAGTGGGGACATTTTATGTAAACTGGAGGATTTTGTTTGGGATAGTCCAGATCTACTCTTTGTTACACTAGATGTCGAAAGTTTATATACGTGTACAAAAAGTGACTGTGGTATAGAAGCAGTAAAACATTTTCTGTACAAACGCAGCGTTAGCAATTTGGAGCATACTCATGCTACTTGAGATGACACGTATGATTCTAGAGATGAATGCTTTCCTGTATAACGGAGATTGGTTCCTACAAAAACAGGGTACGGTGATGGGATCCAGGTTTGCTCCGTCTTACGCAGCCCTTTTTATGGGCCTATATGAGACGGAGCATGCCTGGGGAACTGGGTCACAACCATGGAATGATAACATAATTTTCTATGGTAGATACATTGACGCCATCCTGATGCTGTGGAATGGTGGACTAATGGAATTAAGGGCTTATTTCAACTATCTAAATGACAATAGATTCAATGTAAAAATGACCATGAACTACTCTAGAGAATCCATCGACTTTTTGGATCTTAGATTATATGTAAATGGAAACAAAATCGAAAGTGACATTTTTAAAAAACCTACAGCATGTAACAGTATTTTACATGCTGAGAGTGCACATCCCAGGGGTACAATAAATGCTATACCCTTTGGAGAAATGACAAGAATCGCCGAAATTGCAGCCAAGAAAAAAACTTTCAAAAACATGTTAAAGCCATGAGAAATGCCTTTAAAGAAAGAGGATATACGAACAAGTGCTTAGATAAGGCAGAATCAAGGATCAAAACGGTGGATCGTAAAACCACCCTACAGAGTAGTGTCAATAGGAATAAGAAAAAAAAGGAAAATAAAGATGAAATCATGTTTATAACTAAGTATGATGTATATAGTAATCATATGTACAATAGTTTACGCAAAAATTGGCACATAATCGCATCAGGCAAAATGCCCCAGGGCACAATATCAGCAAAACCCAAGGTTGTGTATAAAAGGGGAGAAAATCTAAAAAAGATACTATGTCCCAGCTATGTAAAAGGTGAAAAGGAGACGAATAAGATCACTTGGCTAACCAATAAACCAGCCGGTTTCTTTGTTTGTGGCACATGTGCCATTTGTCAATATGGCCTCAACAAAAAAACAAAATTCAAATACAACAACAAGAGGGAATATGACGTTCGATCTTTCATTAACTGTAATACTACATACACTGTATACGCTTTGGGTTGTGCCTGCAACAAAGTATATATAGGTAGTAGAATCAGATGTTTAAAAATTAGAATACAAGAACACATTAGAGACATAAGAAACAATAATGTGAGATACCCTGTGGCGATACTTATACAGGAAAACCATCCAACCGAAAGGGATGTCTGGTTTCATGCACTTGAACAAATACAGACTCCCTTGAGAGGTGGAAATAGAGAATGGTCCTTAAGAAAAGCAGAAGCAGGCTGGATCTGTAGATTAAGAACGACAACCTTAGGGCTGAACACCAATAATGAACTGCATCATTTCTTGTAATTAAGTGCCTAATAAGGAACAATTCAAGCTTGCCTTGTGAGCTCATGAACATCTAATGTTAATCTGTAATTGATTAAGAAATAGAAATACAAAAACTGTTTTTTTTCTGAATATAGCACAAACTATATGTCACAAAGATTGATGTGTTCACTAATAATGCATAGCCATACCGAGAATGATCTGAATAGCATTTGTATATTGTATATATACCTGTGTCATATTCACCGGAAGTAGCAGGCTTAACAAAGCCGAAATCACCAAAAACAGTATAAATTCTATCCGTGTCTGGATAATTTAACATGGCGCTTAAGAATTGAATTTATTGAGGGGGATTCCGCGACAAACAGGAATGCAAAAATGTGCACGAGTAAGCTCCTCAAGATTACCCAATTAAAATCTTACAACATGGCTAAATATTAAACAGTAAAAAATACACGGATAACCATTAATTGTATGGTGATCATATTTCGATTAAAAACCGGTTCCAAAATGGCATTTGCTTTGACAATTAGACAAATCTAGACAAATGGTATCAGACCACTCTAAAATGGCGCGGGCATAAAATTTGTACACATAATGATAGACCTATCCAAAATGGCGTGACTGGATCTTCAACATGATCGTTTTCCTATAGAAACAATCGGGCTAGTATAGTTATTTTTACCAACTCGTGTGCAGACGAAAAGTGACATAATCGTCTGTTATACTACATGCTGACGATAAACGTCAAAATATCTACATATTCAAAAAGAAATTAGAATCTTTAGAACACGGATCAAAAACTATCTTATTTTAATATTTATTGAACAAATAAACGTATTTGCTATCTAGTATCTTAATGTTAGGTACATATGGGTGATAATTCAAAATAATACGAGCATATAACCGTGAATCCAGGACTACTAAGATGGCACCGAAGTAATCGGAGTGAGACGCAAGATACACCCGATCGTACACAGGTGAATTTTATTTAACAATTAACTAGGATATAAAAAGCGGCCTGGCTTTCCGTTAATTTACGCTACAACGGAAGACGCCATGCGATGGAGCCAGCCGAAATCCACCTTTAAGTAAGTAACGCACCAGTTGAACAAAATTTGTAGCTTAGAAGGGGTTTGATGCAATTTGTTAGATCAGAATTCTCTAGACTTCAATATACCCCCAAGTTGACTTTATAAAATGTAAATGGGTAATCTTCAGTTCACAAATGTATGCAGTTCTCAGTAAGGAGAGAGAGCTTCACATGTTACATATAATTGTAAGAAAACCGGGGCTTTTCAACATGGCGGCCATAACTGAAGAAACCATAGCTTTTTAATGTGGTAGTCAAAGCGAAAGTAACCACAAGGGGAGTAAGATGTGTCAAACACCCTCAAAAATCGAATTGTTTTTTAATAAGATCTTATTGCCTAATAAGGATTAACCCCTTTTTAGATATGCGGCTACTTTAACTATTGGCTCAGTAAGACTTACAATAGAAGCTTGGGAAAATTACTCAATTAACACTTGAGCCTAACGTGCTATTTCTAGTTAGATTTGATATTTTAACCTTTTTAAAATACAATAAAGACCCTCTACTCTCAAATAGTTATATAATATTTATAGTCATTTTCTGTTCCTATCCAGATTTTCAAATATACCGGGCCACGTTACCGGAGTGATCTTGATATCGAAAATACATTGCCTTTCATTTAACCCCTTCCATGCTGATGACGAACCCCAGCCGTCATGCACTACGGTGCTCGTGTGCTGATGACGGCTGGGGTTCATCACGGCCCGCCCCTGTTCGTGCTGTTTACAGCACACCAGGGGAATCGCGGCCGCATGGAAGGGGTTAATGAGAATAATAACACATGATGAAGTAGGGGACATTACCTAGAAGGTATGTTATTAACCTAAATTAATGCAAATGTTCCAATATTATTTTTTGATAAGATGAACCAAACTTTTATTAAGGACATGTTTACCTTATCAGATACCCAGTATTTATTGGACTGGACGGAAGGGTACATTTCTACATTTACATTGTAAGAAGAGTTCTCTTTATTTGGTAAGCCAAATCCCTGGCTTCAATTCATAATTTTAGATTTAAACTGCATGAGCCCACCTTAAACTTGGATAGATAACTAATCCTAAAGGCCCGCAATTGATCACCTGCCATCTTTAAAATGCATGAGCCCACCCGAACCGGCATAGATAACCAATTCTAAAGGCCCGCAATTGTCTACCCGCCATCTTTAAATAGCCACCTTTTACATGATGTTGATTTGTAGTGAAAAGAAGGTAGCAGATTCAGTACAATGAGATAACAAAGGATTCATCTCTGACAAATGTGTTCACCGGAATAATGATAACTTCTAGAGAAATGTGCTTTCTAGAAACGGTGTTTAAAATGTGAAAAATGTATAAAGCCCAGTATTTTCATTTTTTAGCATGAATAGATATAAGTGAAATAAATTGTGCTTTTAAATTGTAAAATAGTGTACATATTGTATATATAATAACTGTTTGTATATATATGTATTATTTGTAGCCCTGAAGAAGTCCGTGGAGGACGAAACGCATTGGCTACAGTGCGTTGTGAAGAATAAATAAAGATTGAACTTCGAAAATAACATCATTGATTCTGCTACTGAATGTTTTTCTATTGTGACTTACAAATTGTGGTTAGTACTGCATATACTTTATGAAAAAGAGACTTTTGTGCTGGATCAATATTGACTTAAATTGCAAGTTGGGACAATTAGTTGTTCTTGGAGATTTAGGGGATATAGAATCTCCAATCCGCGGCACCATAAAAAAATAAAAGGCAGCACTTAGGATAGGTGCAATTGTGCTTAAACCCCTTTCCCCAAAGTTATTGTTCTCAACAAAACACAACATATATAAATATTTTAACAATTACAAAACATAGAAACATTTTAAAAATCTAAAAATTTCATACAAAGGTTCATTTTTAAAAATGTAAAAATAATGAAAAAGCAAATAAATATTTTGTAATATAAATTATTTTATCAAAAACATGAATTATTACATACATTTAATATTTTTTTGCTTCCCTATAACGCCACACAATTTACAACACACATCTAAATTTTTAAGAAGCACATGTACCTCCCTGATGAACACAATTAATAATCAATTAAACAAGTGTTATTCATTTGAAAACACATTATAACAGATACAAATTAATGTACTGAGAAAAAGTTACCCATATAATTTCAAAATCCACAAATTAAAAATAAACAATTACCCAGAATATTTATCAAGAAATAAATGCATATTAATGATAAAGTAAATATTAATTATTTTAGACTAAATTAGTTCCCACTATTTACCACCGTAAACTCCACAGCTCACACATCAAATTAATTACACAAGTGACATATGTAAATGTTAATTAATTAGCATTAATTAAAAATAACTAATTATAAATAAATAAATTACCTCCTACCCTATTCCCCATAAACCCCACCACCCATTTCTAAAAACATGACATAAATAACATAATTAATTAACGATTATTTAATAACAATTAACAATCAAATTGTAAATAATTATTAATCAATTAATTCCCACAGTTAACACCATGAAATAAAATTAAAAAAATATTGTAGAACACATATTAATAAATGTATTAAAAGTAAATTACTTCACACCCTGCTCCCCTATCAACTGACAACCCACTCCTAAAAAATGACACAATTAACATAGTTACCAATTAATTAATAAAATTAACAACCACATAATAAATAATTATTAATAAATTAATTCCCACAGTTAATTGTATAAAATATTTAAAAAAGAATATTAATAATAATTACAATTTTATTTTATTAAATTACTTCCCACCCTAATTCCCTATAAACCCACAACCCACAACAAAGCGCCAGGACACCGTACGGTAACAGTGCGTTCTACAAATGTCACAAATAAATAAATAAATAAAACCCGCTCCTAAAAAATTAAAACAATTAACATAATTACCAATTAATTAATAATAATTAGCAACCAATTAATAAATGATTAATCATTGATTATTTCCCACAGTTAACAGTATAAAATAATAAATAAATAATAATTAATAAAAACTAATGGTTTAATTATAAATATATTACTTCCCCTCCTATTTCCCTATAAGCCCAGAACCTGCTCCTATAAAAATTATACAATTAACATATTTACCAATTAGTTAATTAACAACTAATTGTTAATTAATTAATAATAAATGAATTCCCACGATTAACACTAGAACATATCAATAAAAAATACTAATAAATAAAAATGTATATTTAATTTATCAGAATTAAATTACTTCCTACCCTATTCCCCTACAAACCCACAACCCACTAAGGAACGAAAATGCAAAATGTATTAAAAATAAAATTAATATGTACCAAAAAATGTAACACATATTAAAAAACAAAAGCAATACTTAGACAAAAAAAATGAGTACATATATAATAAAATACATAACACTAAAAAGCAATATTTTTAACAACTATATTTTTGCAAGCGATATTAATGACCGACACAGCTGATAACCAACGAGGGTGACTTGACAAACTCTTTGGTGTCACATCGCCTCACCGGAACCGATGCCTCGCCGACGCCACCTAACTTTCTCTGTCCTGGATTGGACGCCTCCCCTCCTCACAGATTCGATGCCTCGCCTCCCCTGTGGCAAATGGGAACCAGTCCCGCCTCGTCACTGACGCCTCACCTCCACAACACCATGCATCATCTACTGACTTTGTTTCCAACGGACTGTTGTTTGGGGGATCCGTGTGACTTTGTGCCCTACTCCAAGCGCCTGGTGGTCTGCGACGTACTTTGGATTTATGTCTGTCATGATGTGGCAATAACCCCAGGTGGAGCTATTTGTTGCTACAAGAGCTATTTTTTAAGTAACTGTTATAAAAGTTATATTCTTGATACACCTATGTTGGATTTTTGTTATTTTGGTCTTGTTTGGATTAAATACAGATACGTTATTTTTCTAAACTGGTGTAGTGTCCATTTGTGGTTTTTAAGTATGTTACTGTGTGTTTGGGTACAAATACTTTACACATTGCATTTGGGATAAACCTGTCTGCTCGTGCCAAGCTATCAAGGGGTGAGCAGGGGTTATCTAAACTGTGTAACTCCCTTATCCTGACTAGAAGCAAGGGTCCCTACTTAGACAAAGGTGCACACCTCTGCCAGTTAGAGACCCCAATTTCTAACATGGTTACATTGTGACTATGGTGGTGGCATTAGCAGCCGTTGCTGCATGCTTGGATGTGACAAAAATTGTGATGCTGGAGAGTACTTCTAAATGTAAAATGCGGCTGCCCGAGGCCACTCAAGAGGGCGGCCTTGTAGTGCCATCAGGCAGCCCACACCCCTCCTGTCTTCCCTTAGGGGCAGGGACTCTCGCCGAGTCCCCTCCAGGGCACGGACAGGGCCGCGTCATGTCCGGTGCGGTAGGCGTGGCGAGGGGTGGTATATATGCCCCCTCGCCATGCTGATGACCTCTCTCTTTTTCATTGCACCAGACACGCGCGGCCGCTGCCTTGCGGGACACGCCATCTTGGGGGTGGTTCAAGAACACCTTTCCGCACGTCTCGAGGGGTCGGTCAGGAATCCTGACCCATCGGGGAGGAGGTTAGTTGTGTCACCCTTGCCAATTGCGAGGCTCTGGTCTGGGGGTTGATCGTGATCCTCCTGGCAACAACATCCACCCCCTCCCCCCCCACCGGGCCGGTGCGGCGTTGGGCAGAGTTGGCATCCACAGATATTAACCTCCAAGTCCAACTGGTCTTCCCCCGGGCATTCGAGGTACCGCACGATCACAGCGTCTGGTCAGTGCCCAGGGTCACAACCCCCCACCTTTTGGGCTCATGCCATTGGACGATCTGCCTAACACGCCCGGGCGCTGGCTACAAGACTGGGTGCATATCTTGAATTTAGTAGGGAGGTGGCGTCCCATCAAGATGGTGCAACAAGGTACGAACGAGGTTGTGGGGGAAGCATGTGAGTTGGGGACGCGAAGTTTTACCCAACACCACCCCCCCTCACTCCCCCCATGTAAAAGCCTCACCCACGTCCCTGGGGGGGAGTTTCCTGTGGCCGGTACTCGTGCCTTGCTTCTCTCACTCCGGAGCGCTCGCACGGCCTGCACAGTCCTTTCGTGAGTTCCGGGTCTTGATTGCGGCATGGGCTGCGTGAGAGGTGTATCCGTTAGTGGGCAATTGGAGCGACCCGGTCATATCCTCCGGGGTGGCTCAATTCAACGGAGCTGCAGACTTTGACCATGGGGGCAGGGGTTCGATCCTGCGCAAAAGCTTGATCAAACGTATGCAGGGCTAGAAACAATGGTAGCACGTTTTGTGCTAGTGGGGCCTTTAAATAGCACAAGGTGCCTGATCCCTCAAAGGAGGCGCGGGGTTCCAGATTTTGGCGACTCGATTGTTGGTGTGGGCGAGTGCTGCTGCAATCCAACATGCCGACCATTGCGCTAGGGCCTAAGCAAGAACAATGCCACCTTAGCAAGGGATAGTCGCCGAGTACCCGGGCGGGAGTCTCACTGTCGCTCGGCACTTGGCCAAGGATAGCGGCATGCAGGAATTGGGTTGCGCATCCTGCAAGGGGTGAGGGGCAATATGGTGAGGGCATCCAGGCGTGCACCGACGGTGACCAATAGCAATGCTGTCCACTTCCGCCCCTTTAAACGCTCTGCTGCCAGGGAGAGCGGTACACGACACGCCATCTGTGAGGTAGAGAGCATGCGCTAAGCTTCGCTGCCATGCGGCGCCAACAATGGTACGCATTCACATCTAGGATAAAGCCTCTTCAGGGTGTATGAGGCAAGGCAGGGGTGCTCCGCCGCAGTACCTCGCCCATTCTCCACTACAATGGTAGGATATCCCCCTTAGCACCAGTTCCAAGCCTAGGCATGTATGAGGAACCCCTGCTGGCACCAAATAGAAACAGGGTGGCATTCCCCTGCATCCAGGGGCAGGTTACAGGTTCCTTCAAGGAGGACATTGACACCCACGCTTTAACCAGGGCAGCAGGTAGGTGGTGTAGTTGTCCATTCGGCATTCGCAATAATTAGGAAAGGGCAGGTATTCACACTGAATGTTCCTGTCGGGTTCCCACAGACTTGACTGCTCCCTGAGTGACCCTTCTAGGGGTCAGAACCTGAGACTTTAAGGGGCATCCTCTGCTCCGGTGTCCCAAATACGTTGATAGTCCAAGTTGGTGTAGGTGTACCATTAAGGGCCTGATTACTTTTTGGGTTTTCCCTAAGTTATGGGGTAAAACTAGGTGGGGCATTAAAGTCTACAGTCCTTAGGAAGTACCCAGCATTCCTTCTTCCAATTAAGGACAGGTAGCGATGAATAAGTATCAGCGAGTGGGTAACAGACACTGGCTCTTCAGCAAGATCGTGCCCTGGGGGCACGCACGCTGCACACAGCACTTCAATCACAAAGGTACCAAGTAGCAACAACTAGGAAATAGGTTTAAGAGGTGTCTCTGGCATTAGAAGTGTGTGAGGCCAGTATCAGCTAGTGGGACGCCCAGGTGAGATTTGGAGGTTTATTAAGGTCCTCATGACCAATGCAGTTTGTGGTATCTACCTGCGGATCCACCGGAAGTGTACTGCAGCCAGCATGAACCTGGGAACTTGGGTGTGTTGGTGGGCAAAACCTTGGGTACACACTGAGTTTGAGTCACATGGGGACAGAGTATTTTGACCATGGGCCTTCCCAATATTCGGGAACATAAGGTAGTTGCACATAAGGTCCCTCTGGTTCCATCACACTTGTCCGCCCCCCAGGGTGATCCTTCCATGGGCTTGGATCTAGACTGGGGGGATCTCATGCAACTGGTGTCACAAAGATGATGTTGTTTGGGGCAAATTGAGTGGAGGATTATGTCCAAAGCCCCTGGGTCCAATCAGCATTCCTTCAATCCAAGTAGGGCGTTTAGTGATGCACTGTAGCAGCGTATGGGTAACATATACTGACTAGTCAGTGACAGCGCGGCCCGGGGGCACGTGCGCTTTACAAACACAGAGCTGCAACCAAAAAGTGCCAGGTGGCAACAACCAGTAAATAGATTTGAAATGTGTCTCTAGGGCTTTTCCGCGTTGCGAGGCCAGTCTCGACTTTGTGGTCTCACAGGTGGAAATTGGGTGCTTTTCAAGGTTCCCCTGAGCACTGTGGTTATGGGAGCACACCAAGCTGACTGTTGAGGTCATCCTGTGCTGCCGTCCCAGGAAATGGGGAAAAAAGGTGTCAAGCAAGAAAGTATGTATTAGAGCATTGGCACGTCCAGGTGCAACAAGAGTTTAATTCAGCGGGGCAGGTTATTTTCCACCTCTGGGGCTGCTCAGTTTGGGCAGGTAAAGCCCCCCGACCCCTAGTCGGAATATGCCAGGGTGGGTGTAAGTAGGACTTAGTCACCCCTTATGGTTAGGCACCACATGACTGGCAGTGGGCACTGCACAATATTAGACATCCGGTGAGCCGGTATGCCTAGGGGCAGTCACCATAGAGGGAGTGAGCTGGCGATCCCCACAAGGATTAAGGGATTCCGGGCAATGGCAGGAGTGCCCCCCCTGCTCATCGGCACATACTTATAGTTAGGGACTTTCATGTGCGGCATGATTTGGACCAATAACACCGTGCAAATGCTAAAGTATAATCCTTCTCGCCCTAACAGCCTTAAGTAGGCAGGCAGGTGTAGGAGCGGTCAGCTACCAAGTGGGCTGCTGTCCTTTAGAGGTGGGGCACAGGCGTGCAGGGAACTCGGTGCTAGTCGGACGGCAGCTAGGTGAGATCAGCAAAATCAGGAGGCCAGGTGTGCCCTAGGGTCTGAATCCGCCCCGCCCAGAGCTGGCACAGGGCAGAGTCAGGTGAAGCAGTGGAACTTGCCCATAGCAGGATTAATCTTGCCACAAGTTCGCAGGCCCGATGGGCTTGTGGTCTCATGCTGCCTTAGATGTGGGGCAAGGGTGTGCATGACACACCGTGCAGCCAGGTGCGACCAGCAAATTCAGGGGGCCACGTGAACCATAAGGCCCGAATCCGCCCCGCTCGAGTGGCATGGGGCAGAGTCATGTCAAGCAACGGAACTCTCCCTTGGAGAATCAGTTCTTGGCACAAGTTCTCTTGCCTGAATGGCCTCCGTCAGCGACTCTGGCCGTATAGTGTCAAGGGTGACTGGGATATAGATTGGGTCTCCTGCCCATCTCTGGGCAGGGGACCTGTATATGAGAGTTGCAGATGAGAACAGAGGTGTTTTGGTGGGGGGCCCTGTCAGCGATGGTGGCTGCTGCCAGAGCTGTGGCGGAGTTACTGGGTTATCTGGAAGCAATGGGGTACAGAAGAGTACCTCTGCACATCACATAGGGGTGCCAGAGCCAGAACCCAGGAGCCTCTTGAGACATTCCTGGAAACTGTGTCGGCGCCCCGTTTGTCCTTCGGGAGGTTGTGGGCCTGAACAACCGAAGGGCTTGTCTTGCTACTCTCCACCCTGAAAGAGGCACGAGTACTAAGTGTCACGTGATCCGGGAGGAGGATCACCAGAAGGGGCAGCACAATTGGGGTACGCCCCAGTGTTGCTTGGCACATCAGGCGGGCAGGTGGCAAGTATGCTGCCTGCCCTTGGATCGCCCATAAGATAACCCACCATATTACATAACGTTGTATGTAATAAACCTGCAGCAGTTTTTCCCAATAACAATTTGTGTAGTGTGATTTATTTGCATGAATGCTAGTTGCTTGGGGGTGGGGAGTGTCCCCATGATGGTACTATGTGGCTGCCCAAAGCCACCCCAGGAGGCCACTCGAGAGGGCGGCCCTGTAGTGCCATCGGGCAGCCCACACCCCTCCTGTCGTCCCTTAGGGGCAGAGACTCTCGCAGAGTCCCCTCCAGGGCACAGACAGGGCCGCGTCATGTCCGGTGCAGTAGGCGTGGCGAGGGGTGGTATATATGCCCCCCTCGCCATGCTGACAACCTCTTTGTCGTCGCTCCGGACACGTGCGGCCGCTGCCTCGCGGGACACGCCGTCTCCCACCCCACCGCTTACCCAGCGTGGTCGGGAGTAGGAAGCATGGTGAGAATGTTGTAATCTTGTTCCTTTTTCGTTGCAGGCATGGTTACTGGGCGATCTGGAAGCAATTGGGTACAGAAGAGTACCTCTGCACGGCAAATAGGGGTGCCAGAGCCCAGGAGCCTCATGAGAGGTTCCTGGAAACCGTGTCGGCGCCCCGTTTGTCCTTCGGGCGGTTGTGGGCCTGAACAACCGGGGGTTTGCCATGCTACGCTCCCCCCTGAAAGGGGCAAGAGTACTAAGTGTCACGTGACCCGGGAGGAGGATCACCAGAAGGGGCAGCACAATTGGGGTTTGCCCCAGTGCTGCTTGGCTCATCAGGCGGGCAGGTGGCAAGTATGCTGCCTGCCCTTGGATCGCCCGTAAGATAACCCACCATATTACATAACGTTGTATGTAATAAACCTGCAGCAGTTTTTCCCATTAACAATTTGTGTGGTGTGATTTATTTGCATGTATGCTAGTTGCTTGGGGGTGGGGAGTGTCGCCATGATGGTACTATAGCCCCTCATGCATTGCAAGCACCCCATGGTAGGCAGAATGAGCCAACAAAAAGACCATAGCAAGAGTTGTGAACGAAATACTCATGTAGGCCGATCTAAGATGTGTTTGGCGTGAACTGAGACCTAAAAAGGGTGGTAAATTCATTCTTATCGAGGTGTCTTATACAAATTCAAAAATGGGCTCTCTGTGGAAAGAAAGGAAATATGACTCAAAAGAGAAACACATATGAATGCTGTTCACGAAAGGGATACGCTTTTTTCTTTACTTTGTACCTTTTTTGCTTCACTCAGCATATTAAGAAACACATCAGAATAACAAAATAGTTATGCTAGAACGTACAGTTTCTTTCCCAGCAGATAAGGCATAATTAACAGCCATTTCGATTCAAATTGCTTCCGTACAAACTGTACCCAGCGATGTCTTTTGGAAAAAGCATTTAACGTTTTTCACAGGATACGTGTTGCGCATGAATTTTTTTCTGACAAAAAAAAGAGGAGACTGATATTTAAGCCTGGAACCTAAGCATTAGCAAGACAAGATGGCAGGGAAAGAAACGCGCAGAGTCCTTATTAAAGTATCAAGAGAGCCCTGGGGCGCCCAAATCGAGGCGAGGGAGGGGGGTCGGAGGGGGCTGCTCCAGTGCTGACAGGAGCGCGACATAGCAAGTCTAGAAAGCGCGCAGGTTTTCGGCGCCGCTGCTCGGAAGAGTGAAAATGCTGGAATAAACTGGATATTAGGCTCTCTTGGCAGAAAGCCATTTAGCTAATTGTTACTTGTTGATTCTCTAAGGAGTTTTTGTTGCCACTTGCACATGTTTACGTGATGAATACAACAGGCCAGAAATACATAATTAGAATAACATCCTATAAAATTAGAGAATTACCAAACGACATTAACAAGCGCTGGTGGCAAGGAATCCGAGCTGAGCGTCGTCCTGCTGCGAGGTAGGCCGTCTGCTCGCAGGTCTGCCTCGTCTGGATCCTGACGTGCGAACAATGACAGTGATCGGTTGCTAACATTTAAATATGAAAATGACAGGACCTGCAGAGCCCCTACAGCCAAGCTCGTCACCACCTGCCAGACTAAAGCTGCGCCTCTTTCAGATTTAAACATCTGACTTCAGCATTGCAAATACCTGCCTGTGTAATCGTGACAGCCCAGGGCTATATTTTAGTAACATTAGCGATCACAATCGCCTTGAAAAATCCCCTTTCTATTCTCGCTTTTATAGTCAACCCGACAAAAGCTGGAACAATCTAGTTTGCTTTTCCGCACGGCTGCATGGCGAGGATGGGTTTATTATTCGCAGCTTTGTGTAATAAAGTAATGCGTTCATATTCAGGAATGGTGCTCACAGGTCCATTTGTCGAGGTAAACGGAATCGCACATTGTTCCTGCGGGAGCTGTTAGAATATTTCTCACTAAAGACATTCAGTAGTAATAATGCACGAATCATCGTTTTGCCTAAAATGATATTATTCCAGAGTCGCAATTTGTTTTTCAAAACCACAGAATGAGACATTGGTGTGGGGGAGGCTGTACCCAGCAGAGTAGCAAGCGTGACACGGGGCCGAATGCAATCATACTAAACACCAAGGTGCAATGAAAAAAACATAATTATGCTGCAGTGGGCGCCTCAAACCTTTGGCCCGGGTGCACTGCACCTGTTGCACTAATGATACGATACTGATGCCCACGGCAGTTATAATCCCCCTAGAAAACTACCACTTTGTGCATTGGGCAGTGGAGGCATGGAGGGGACATCCGGGAGTTCTTCCGACCTGGGGAGGTTCTTTCCATACTGGGTGCATAAGACCTTTAGATCCTATAAATATCAACACCGGGTAGCAGTCTATATTTTTGCCCTTTACTGACCTGGCCTAAAAACTCAGAATAACTCATGCAAGCGTTATTGTGCTCGTTTTGCACGTGCCATTGGTACATACATCTGGGGCACCTTCATGGCTCTCAATTATTCATTACGAAATATCCATTTGACAGCCATTAGGACAGTTCTTACCGAAAAGTAAACCTAGAAACAACTCTTAAAATCTGCAGAAGAAAACGTCTGATCGAGTCAGACAAACCTGGGCAAACTGTAACATGTGAAGGAGAAAACGTTTTGGGAACATTTTGCAGATACATATTATTCCTTTGAAAACTATTTGAATCCCTACTTTCTCTGTTTCCAATGGCGTCCAAGACATCTTGGTCAGGGTCCACCTTATTTCGGGGTCCCCCTTAAGGGTCGAATCCTTACAGATAAGACATTGAATATAAGGGCGGTGTCCTACTCAGAAGCACCAGTAGTAGCTTGAGCCGTCGTCAACATTGCATTATTTGCATGTGTTGGTTATATGGACCATATCTTCGCAGATTCAATTTCAGACCTTTCAAAACGGTCTTCTCATGATTTTATGAACTGGCCATCGGCAAGTCGAGCCATCTGTTCTCAATTGATAAAAAACAAAATACAATCAGTCGAGGGTTCTCGGTCCATTGATACACTACAACATTTTATGCTAAGTGGTTCCCCAATATGCTACATGGAGATACATTTTAGACACAAGACCTATTTGTCAAGCCTGCCAGCAGGTACAGGACTATCTTGTAACACATCCACTCAGAGCAGGAAAGGTTAATAACACAGAATTATGGATGGTCATGAGTCAATAGCAGAGCTGTTTTCCACGGATGTATGTCATTAAATCGCATACTAATACCCCGCGTGCCATTACAACGCGGATATTACTAGGCGATGTCAATGACAACGACATGCCATTACATCGCATACTTTTACCACGAGTATGCCTTTACCACGTAAGCCATTACAACGCAAAGGCATGCGTGGAAAAGCTATACTCGTGGTTAAGGTTTGCAAGGTAAGTGACAACCCTACCCCTACACAACCCTCCCCCGACCCCCAGTCCTCTCCCTACAATAACACTACACGACCCTGCATGACCCCCCCGACACTACCCTAAAACATTACGCTACAACACTACCCTAAACTCTAAAACACTACACTACACAAACACTACAGCACTACCCTAAACCATAATGTACTACACTACTCAAACACTACAACACTACCCTAAACCCTAAAACACTACACTACACACACTATAACACTACCCTAAACCACTACACTACACAAACACAACAATACTACCCTAAACCCTAACACACTACACTACACAAACACTACAACACTACCCTAAACCCTAAAACACTACACTACACCAACACTACAATACTACCCTAAACCCTAAAACACCACACTACTACACTACCCTAATTTGAATTTGAATTTGAATTTAAAAGAATTTATAAAGCGCACGTATACCAAACGGTTTCTTGGCGCTGGGGGGAGACTGAGAACCCAGAGGAGGGGGCCGAGGACTTGGATGGAAAGGCTTGTGAGAAGAGATGAGTTTTGATCGGGGCAAGAACAGAAAATTTCAAACCTCCCGACCTGCTTTTCTTAAAGCGAGGTACGGAGAGAAGGGACTTGGTGGAAGAGCGTAGCTCTCTGCCAGGACGGTAAGCCGTGATGGCAGAAGAGATAAACGCCGGGGCGGACCCTGCTAAAGCCTGAAAGGTTGTACAGCCCAGCTTAAAAAGAGCCTGTTGTTTATTGGGTAACCAGTGAAGTGATTTGAGTGTGGAGGTGATGTGGTGGGATTTGGGTAGCCCAAAAATCAGGCGGGCCGCCTGATTTTGCACTAACTGGAGGCGTCGAAGGGCACAAGCGGGGACACCGTTATACACATTGTTCCCATAATCCAGTCGCAATAGGACCATCGCCATTAGAGTCAGTTTTAGTGCAGAGGGAGAAAAAATACGAGAAATTTTACGGATGGTGCGGAGGGTAAAGAAACAGGAGGAAACTACAGAGCTAATCTGGGCATGAAGTGTGAGGTGTTGATCTAGAGTGATCCCAAGTGTTTTAGCAGAGGATGACGGTGGAGGAGGGGAACCTAGGGAGGGGGGCCAAAAGATGGGGGACCAGGGACTGCGATTTCTCCGGTAAGGATCAGTTCTGTCTTATCCGGGTTTAGTTTTAAATGGTTAAAGTTCATCCAGTCCCTGATAAACAACATTACAGATTGAAAATTGTGAACAGTAGTAGAAGAGTGAGAAAGATTGAAGATGAGCTGGAGGTCATCGGCATAATTGTACACCGTGACCTCCATCTGCTGAAGTGCAGAAATAAGGGGAAAAATGTACAGGTTAAACAATAAAGGGGAAAGGGAGGATCCCTGAGGGACGCCACACTGAACCTTGCGTGAAGAGGCAGTGAAATCGGCAAGATGGACTGCTTGAGTACGCTCACTCAAGAAAGAGCTGAGCCAGGCCAACATCAGGGCCCCTATGCTCGCCGCCTTGACACGGGAAAGAAGATTGGAATGATCAACAGTGTCAAAAGCGGCGGACACATCTAAAAGAATGAAGGCCTGAGAGGTGTTGGAGTCCAGCCCTTCTCTTAATTCGTCTATAACCAAGACGACCACCTTCTCGGTGGAATGTCGAGGGCGGAAACCTGCCTGGCATGGTGCGAGAAAGCCACTGTCTTTAACAAAGGAGCTGAGCACCTTGGTGACATAGGACTCAAGGACCTTGCCCAAGAAAGGGAGAAGGGAGATAGGACGATAATTTGAAGGGAAAGAAGGGTCAGCACCGGGCTTTTTTAGAATAGGGATAATAGTGGCCGCTTTGAAAGTGGCGGGGACGATGCCCAGCCTGAGCGAATCGTTAAGAAGGGTAAGGGGGGGCGTGTAACAATCTAAAAAGGCCCTACGTAGCACATGGGCCGGGCAAGGGTCAGCAGGGGAGCCTGACTTGACCCGAGCTAACAGAGGAAGAAGGGTTTCTTTGGTCAGTGGGGGTATGTGGGTCTGGCTGGACTTGTTAGGTAGCGGCAAGGAATCGCAGAAGGTAGGGGAAGGGGGGGTATGTTAGCCTTGATAAGTGCGACTTTTTCAATGAAAAAGTCATTGAGAGAGTCGCAGAAAGATTGGGAGGGGGGGGGGGGTTTGGAGGATGTCCTATCCGAGGACGCCAGCTCGTGAACTGTAGCAAAAATTTCTTTTGGCTGGCTCTCGGCTGTGAGAATCCTACCCAAGAAATATTCCGTCTTAGCAGTAAGGATGTCTCTTTTATATTCGTTAAGAATGGAAGTATAACAAATTTTGAGGGTAGGACAGTAAGCGAACCTCCCGGCAAGTTCTGCTTGGCGTGCTTTGAGTTTTTTTGCTTTAAAATCAGGGGTAAACCACTTGTTGGCCTGGTGGGCCCTTCTGATACTGTACTTACCTTTCATGGTCCATTTCCCGCATTTTACAACCCCCCACCCTGACCCTCCCCTGCCTGACGTCACCGGCCCAGTATAACGCCCGGCACGGGCTGTGCCTGGTTGTAACACATGCGATGTAATATCAACGTGTAGTAAAAGTTGCATTGTAATGGCTGTTTCCAGTTTTCCACCAAGTCACATTAAATTGACAAGTTGAACAAATAGTGAGTTTTCTATGCCTGGCATCCACTCATTTCCGAATTATCACAACAAGACAAATGGGACATGAAGAGTAACCAGAGGTTTATACCGGGGAATTGTTAAAAGTCTACACATCTACCCTAGAACACTGACGTCATTAGAGTCCATACCTCTTTCTACATAAGACAGCAGCCCGAGGCTTAGTTGTATAACCTGTCCAAACGTTTGAGTCACAATATCATGTCAGGACATCAGTTTGTTCTTGGAGATCAACAGATGCCCACCAGTCTAATAAAACTAGATAACCTGCAGAAATGCTTAGGTATCTTCAGGGGAAAGCCCGTGATGGATTTGTGAATGATACGTTCTCAGGAATATCACAGTACAGTAAATCGCACAAATCTGTTTGTCCCCAATGGAATCAGTCATCATTTTGCCAGACTGAAAAGCACTGCAATAAAATGACTGTCAAACATGATTGTTTCTACATGCCCATTGATTAAAGACGTTACAAATGCACTTCTCACTTGATAAATTAAAATATGCAATAAACAGCACCTGTGTGCTCATGACAACAGAGAGCAGAGAGGATGTGTGCAAGCTGATGATTAGGCTTATAAATCACAGAAACACAGCTGAACATGTACAAAGGGTGGCACAAACACGAGAGAGCCAATTTTTGCAAAGCTGCACATTGCTAATGATGCAGCCCCTGGTGGTAGAACGAAGTGCAAAAGACAAGTGAGCCAATTAGTGCTCTACTAGGTATTGTTGCAGTGATAAAAATGGAACAGAAACAGTTGGTACCTATTTTTAGCTCTGGGCTTGTTTCTGAATTAGTCAAATATATGGGAGACAGGAAAGACATCATTTTGTACTACTCTGTACTCATCACACATCTTTCCAAATGGCAGTCTGTATTCAAAAGCCGTTTAGCAGAACGCAGTGACCCATGTTGGTAAGTGCAATCCTGTTGGATTTGGGCTTTGTTTTAATTCTGACTATAAAGTGTGTTTTTTCAATGGTAGCATTTTAAATATAAATATAACTGCAGGGTACTAAAGAGAATCATGGTCAAGACATCATGAGCAGCAAAAATGTTTGTAAATAAAAATAAAATGGAATGAAAACTAGCTATGCTTCATGGCTGTGAAACTGATCTCTTGACACATTGCAGAGTGTGCATTCATATGCAGCATATGTCTATTAGTATATTCTTTACTTCTGTAGGAAACAGGCTCTTTATGTGGAATGACAAAAAGAGGTATACCTTGCAAAGAGTCCAGATATTCCCTTATCACTGGGCAGGGCTTGCTCTAGAAATCCCAATGTTCTCTTCTGGGGATAGTGTGGTCAAGCAGCCTTAGACTTATCAGAGAGGGGTGTTAGGCATCTGCAAATACACAAAATAGTCAATAAATGATGCACACTACTCAATAAAGAGATCCATACAAATTTATAAAAATAAAATGTATCTTTATATGACTTTAGGCACCAAGATCATCAAGCTCAGGTAAGTATTTTTTAAAATAGCAGGTTTGAAGAAAGCAGGTTTTTGATACTTTAAATCGTATTTGAAGCACTTTATGGCAATTTTAACCCCTGGAGGAAAAACATGTATTGCATTTGGAAACTCAACAGCAACTTACGGACTTAGGTGAGTATGGGTAAAAATCCAAGGCTGCACCTAGAGCTCACTTCGGGGAGCACTGTCTATGGAGATCGGCCCGTCAGGAAAGAGGCTGTAGACTCGGACTGGGGGACCAGTCGGGCTGAACCAACAGGGGGGCTCAACTCTTGCGATGCTCGAGGATGTGGGAATGCCTTTGGTCCTCATCTCCAGGTGTGACACATGCAGAGGTGTCTTTAGGCATCAGATTTACGACACCGGGAGCACTTGCAATAGAGTGGGCCTGCAAACAGAGGCTGCAGGTGGCATCTGAAATCCACTATGGGCAAGTCCAAGGTAGGCTGTGTCTCTGGAGTGCCAGGGGACCACAATTGCACTGTTGGCCGCTTTAGCTCAGGTTAGGAAGCACAGGTGCAGTGGTGTTTGGCAGTGTTAGGTTTTTGTAATCCGGACCCCTCCCAGTCTTCTTTGGAGTGCCTGGAGGATGCAGGGAAGCAGCTCTGCTGCTCCATGGGAATTCTTGAGTCTTTGGAAAAGTGCTGGCAGTCATCCGATACTTTGGAGGATCAGCAGCTTGCAGGGGGAAATTACTTTGGCGCAATTGTCAAGAATAGGCAAACAGCCCAGCAGGGCTGGTGAAAAAACAATTGGTAGTGGTGTCCCCTAAAAGGGAGTAACCGCACATCTAAATATATATAAGTATAAGAGAACTTATTAATCAGGGCACAGAAATTTCACAATTGTTGTAAGTACAGCCGTAGTGCTGAAGAGACCACTGTCACCCACTACCCAGAGTGACTATAGCAAATCAATATGACCTGCTGACACAGAAGATTGAAAGGGTCAAGTACAGCACTATCCAAATTACAATATTGAGAATAACTTATTGGTCGCAAGAATGTTTCAACAAAATAATTGTAATATGCACGTAATACATCAATACATTATTGTTAGGACAAGATGACCAAATCGAAGACTTTGTGCATGTGATTCTCTTTTATTCAGGTATTCGAATTCAAGCGTCAAAAGCAGCCAACACGTGTTTCGTCAGTACATAGTTCATACCCAGACTTCCTCAAGGCTGTAGACACAAAGAATGAAACTCAAATCAAACAGAGATGATAACCCTTATAGAACATCAGATCATTTTTAAACATATTATAATACCAGGAACTCAAGAAAAAGATAAAAAAGTGAAATATCCACCAAGGATGTGCAGAAGAAAACTAAATGTGCAGAAAGAACCCATAGTAAAAGAAGAAATATTCAAAAGAGATTAGGAGAATAAGAATTCTTCTAGTTAAAAATGAGCATCAGGAAGCTGTAAGGCTTGAATTATATATGTGAACTGTTGGATAGCTAAGACCAAGTGCTAAAAGTCCAAGCATATTCAAAGAAAAAATATATATCAGCACCAGAAAGAACAAGGCATGATGAGGACGGAAAGTAAGACATGAATGATGTGCCATGTCAATGAACCCATTGCATGTAGTTGAGAGCAAGCTTGAACAGTAAAAACCCATAAAAAATATCTTAAATGAATCAGGCTGCTTGAAGTTGAGGTATAGTAACCACAAAGAATTTGTCAGTCGCTGCAGGAAGTGGATGTGGTAGCAAGCAGGAAATATCTAAGCCAGACAGGTCCTAAACATGGACAAATAAATGCAAACATTTGTTAAATCATGATCACGTAACAAATGAGCATCTAGTCACTGGTCTTAGAATCTCAAAACCAGTAATACAGAAAGAAATTGGTGACACCCAAATATGAGGCTGAATTGCACCTATGTGCGACCGGACTAGTAAGGATGCACCCAATTTGTATGTGCACATAAAAAGTCCTGTATCGACATCGCTCAGCATAAAGCTAGTGATCTCAGTATATGAAGAAATACCATTACATTTATATCGTAAATATACCATAGTAGTCTGAAATAGCATTACCTAAAACCAGTAAAAAAGATAGTTATCTAGCTTAAAGCAAATCTATTAAGTATCTAAGGGCCAAGATCGAAAATGACGCCTCTTTGGCATACATACAAGGAATATTATCATGATAAGCGCTCACCCGGTATGAGATGAGATGTAAGGGCTGGTCACAAGTCAATTGCTTCTTCTGCATTTCTTGCTTTCACAGCTCTTCGTTCCTTCTTCTTCTTTTGGTCATCAGGATCCGATTTCCTGGTGCCAGGGCTCCCCTAAATACTGCATTTAGGGGTGTTAGGGGAGTGTAGGATAGTAGACCGTCCCGACGCTGTTGGTAGCGGTCGCTCCCCCACGCTCCCTGCTCTGATTGGTATCGTTGTGCTTCGATCCTACCCTGACCTGCTGCTTTTCAATTCGGCTGGCCCCAGTCCTCACAATCGCTGTAGCGCGATCAGCATTGCATAGTTTAAAAGTGATTTTCTGCGCGTTTTTGCCGACTTTAGCTCTGTACTTAAATTTTACGCTGTTGAAACGCTATTTATGCCTTATTGTTTTACCTGATTAGCAAATTGTTTTACTGTTGCGCTTTTACACACATTGTGTCAATATCCCATTTGTCTTTGTGCCTGTGTGTACTTTCGTTTTCGCTGCCATTTTGTTGTTGTTGTGCCTGGAAGCCCGTCCTCTACAGCCCACCCCGCCTCCCAGCTGAGCCTCCCTCGCCCCTCCCCCCTACTATCTACATATGACAGATGCTTTTACGCGCAGCGTTCACGAGCAGCGATCGCGCCCCATGCGCGCCGAAGGTGCGCCAAAGGTAAGCCCATCTGCGCCCATCCGCGCCTGGACCGCGCCCAGCGCCAGACCCTCTGGCCCTCGCAAAACCCACCCCACTCACTTAACATATGACGCCGCTACTCTCCTTGCCCTTAACCCCGGACGCACCCCACAATGCTGCGTAGCTACCCCAGGCCACACCCACGGACCATTCGCCTGCCACTCCTGCAAATTTACCAGCATCAAGATCCATACCATATCCAATAACCCCAAACACAGCTCCGACTCTAACCACCTGAAGTGCATCCTGCTGAACACCCGCTCGGTCCACAGACACGCCACTGAACTCTGGGACCTACTCGACACTACTTCCCCGGACATCGCCTTCCTCACAGAAACCTGGATGAACGCATCATCAACACCCGACATCGCCATAGCCATCCCGGACACTTACAAGATCACCCGAAAAGACTGCACCAATCAAACAGGAGGAGGCATCACCATCGTCCATAAGAACACCATCAAAATCACGACCAGCTTCGACGACAACCTCACAACCACCGAACACCTCCACTTCCAGATCCACACCGACCCTAGGACCACACTCAGAGGCACCCTCATCTACAGGCCTCCAGGAACCCGTAAACAATTCAGCAAAGACATCACTGACTTCATCAGTCCACATGCCCTCGCCTCCGAGAACTACAGCCTACTGGGAGACCTCAATTTTCACCTGGAAAAGAAAAACGACAGCAACACCACCACCCTTCTTGACAACCTGGCCAATCTCGGTCTCAAACAACTTGTTGACACCCCCACCCATATAGCTGGACATACGCCCGACCCAATCTTCACCTCCAGCAAACACATCTCCTTCGATCGCACCACAACTCTCCACTGGACGGACCACAGTTGTGTTCACTTCAGCTACAAAACCACCTCGACCCACAACCCCCCACAACCTATTCCTCGAAGAAACTGGAACAAAATCACCACCGACCAACTCCTCACATCGCTCAACCAAAACCCACCTGCCCTCTCATCAGACCCAAACCAAGCTGCCACCAAACTCAAAAAATGGATCACTCACAGCGCTGACGAATTAGCACCCTTGAAAAACCACCACACCAAACAGAACAGCAAAAAGGCCCCCTGGTTCAACGATGACCTTAAGAAATCCAAGAAGCTATGCCGTACTCTCGAGAAATCATGGAGAACAAACCCAACCACCGACAACATGTCCACCTTCAAGGCAGCCACCCGCAAACACCACCAACTGATTCGATCCACCAAGAAATCAGCATTCAAGGATCGACTCAACAACAACGCCCATAACAGCAAGGAACTATTCAACATCGTCAAAGAATTCACCAACCCCGCCGCAGCCTCAAACGACATCACTCCCTCCCAAGACCTCTGCGATTCGTTATCCTCCTTCTTCTACAACAAAATTGCCGATATACATAACAGCTTCAAAAACATTTCCAACGAACAATCCTCTCCACCCCCCTCCGAACCTAAACCGCCCTCTAACAACCTCAGCACCTGGATCCCAATCACCACTGAAGACACCATCCGCCTAATGAACTCCATCCATTCTGGCTCGCCAACCGACCCCTGTCCCCACCACATCTTCAACAAAGCAGCCTCCATCATCGCACCCCATCTCCGTGATGTCATCAACTGCTCCTTCAACTCTGCTACCTTCCCAGAAAGCTGGAAACACGCCAAAGTCAGCGCCCTCCTGAAGAAACCCACAGCAGACCCCTCTGAACTTAAAAACTATCGCCCCATTTCCCTCCTCCCATTCCCTGCCAAAGTCATTGAGAAAGTCGTCAATAGCCAGCTCGCCGCCTTCCTTGAATCCAACAATTCCCTCGATCCCTCACAGTCAGGCTTTCGAGCCAAACACAGCACCGAGACCGCCCTCATCGCAGCTACAGACGACATCCGAACACTACTGGACAACAGACAAACAGTGGCCCTCATTCTACTCGACCTCTCCGCCGCCTTCGACACTGTCTGTCACAGCACCCTCATACAACGCCTCAACAACATCGGCATACAAGGAAAAGCCTTGGACTGGATCATCTCGTTCCTAGCTGGGAGAACTCAGAGAGTCCGACTTCCCCCATTCAAATCAGAGGCCACCGAAGTCATCTGCGGCGTACCACAGGGATCATCACTCAGTCCCACCCTCTTCAACGTTTACATGAGTCCACTCGCATCCATCGCACGTCAACACAACCTTAACATCATCTCCTACGCTGACGACACCCAGCTGATCCTTTCCCTCACCAAAGACCCCAACACTGCCAAAACCAATCTTCACGAAGGCATGAAAGAAGTAGCCGGATGGATGAAAAACAGCCGCCTAAAACTTAACTCAGACAAAACGGAAGTGCTCATCCTAGGATCATCCCCCTCTGCCTGGGACGACTCATGGTGGCCTTCTGCTCTGGGCTCAGCACCCATACCCACAGACCACGCGTGCAACCTTGACTTCATCCTAGACTCCTCACTCTCGATGACCAGACAAGTCAACGCCGTCTCATCCTCCTGCTTCAACGTACTTCGTATGCTCAAAAAAATCTTCCGCTGGATCCCCTCCGAGACAAGAAAAACTGTCACCCACACACTGGTCACGAGTCGACTAGATTACGGAAACACCCTCTACGCCGGAATCACAGCCAAATTACAAAAAAAACTCCAACGCATCCAAAATGCATCAGCGAGACTCATTTTGGACATCCCTCGCCAAGATCACATTACCGGCCACCTGAAAGACCTACACTGGCTTCCCGTCAACAAGAGAATAACGTTCCGTCTCCTCACCCACGCACACAAGGCCCTCTACAAACTAGGTCCCGAATGCCTCAACACTCGACTATCCTTCTACACACCCACCCGCCAACTGAGATCCTCCAATCAAGCCCTCGCCGCAGTTCCGCGTATCCAAAGATCCACCATGGGAGGCAGATCCTTCTCCTACTTGGCGGCCAAGACCTGGAACTCACTCCCCACTCACCTCCGCCTCACACAGAACCACATCTCCTTCAGAAAAGAACTCAAAACCTGGCTATTCGATAAATAATGAACCCCCTCCCCAAGCGCCTTGAGACCCACTGGGTGAGTAGTGCGCTATATAAATTCTTGAACTTGAACTTGAACTAGACAATGGAATACGTACCGATGGGGTCCCTACATCCCCTATATAACCACTTCCGGGGATAAAAGGGCATAACCATGTCCCAGAGATCCTAAATTTGCCATTAGCAAGATGGTCACTGCTGAAAACTTGCATCCATTTCAGGTAGCCCAGTTCAAGGTGGTGCTCGCCTAAAGGTGGACACACCTGTCTTGCCTAGCTAATTTCCCCACCTTTTAAAGTGACAACATGCTTTGGATGAAGGGGGTTGGTTTCCCCTCCTGTGAGAGAAGCTAGATTTGCATACCAATGGCAGTAGACCTCTATGAAACACCCGCTGAATGAGCAGGCTTGGTTTATGACTCCAGAGAGCAAAGGTCCTCACACTTGGGGACAGAAACTCATCTCTGGTGGCAGGCTGGTTAGAAGCAGTCAGTCAGAACACCAGTGGCAAGTACATTTTCAGAGGGAACTTCTAAGGTGGCCTCTGTGTGTATTACTCAATCCGACACTGGCTTCAGCACAGGTTTATCAATACGAGATGTTTGATACCAAACATCCCTTTTTCAGTGTAGCCATTGCGTAGCTGGGGAACTCGTGTCTATCAGTATCCACCACATCCTTGTAAATAGGATTCCCTATTCACTTGTACTGGCAGCAATAGAACTGATCAGCACAGGGGCATACCTGCTCGTGTGTCAATGCTCTCACATGTAGTAGAGTGCACCCTGCCTTAAGGCTGTAAGGCCTGCTGTAGGGGTAACTTAACTTTACTGCATGCAGTGTTGTATGCATGGCACACAGCCTGTGTGCCATGTCATGTTTTCACTCTTGTCTGCACCAAGACACAAAGCCAGCAGTGGCAGTTTGCATGTAGCAACGCGTCTCGTTTTCTCATATTGCTCACATTTCTGCACAATTACATTTGCTGTGGTCTATGCACATATTCATGTGTGTGACAATGTTGGTTTAGTTTCTCTGAAACTACTTCTGTTTACACATCTCACTTTGCGCAACATAATCATGATGCTTCGAACACTGAGGAGAAAGCCTTTATGCATGATGTACAACTGGTGTTCTATCTTCATCCACCAAGGACCCCGTCACCGCCAAAACCAACCTCCATGAAGGGATGAAAGCCGTCGCCGAATGGATGAAGAGCAGCAGTTTGAAGCTGAACTCTGACAAGACAGAGGTCCTCATCCTTGGCTCCACCCCCCCAGCCTGGGAGGAATCCTGGTGGTGGACCTCCCTGGGAGCAGCACCGACACCCACTGACCACACACGTAACCTGGGCTTCACCCTTGACTCCACTCTTGCCATGACCTAGCAAGTCAAAGCTGTTTCATCCTCCTGTTTGAACACCCTCTGCATGCTCTGCAAGATCTACCGATGGATCCCCAAAGAAACAAGAAGAACGGTTACCCAAGCCCTCGTCAGCAGCAGATTGGACCATGGAAACGCCCTCTATGCAGGAACCTCAGCCAAATGCCTGATCCTCGACATCCCTCGCCACAGCCAAATCACACCCCCCCTAAGAAATCTGCACTGGCTCCCCATCAACAAAAGGATCACCTTCAAGCTCCTCACCCACGCACACAAGGCACTCCACAACACGGGACCGGCATTTCTCAACAGATGACTCACCTTCTACACCGCGAACCGCCAACTTCACTCAACTGACCTCCCACTCGCTACCGTCCCCTGCATCCGAAGAGTGACCACCGGCGGAAAGACCTGGAACACATCCCCATCCACCTGAGTCAAACCGAGGACCTACTTACCTTCAGGATGCTACTGGCTGTTCGAGCAGTAGCAGCACCCTACCCCCCAGTGCCTTGAGACCTCATGGGTGAGTAGTGCACTTTATAAATACTCTGATTGATTGATTGATTGATTGATTGATTGATTGATTGATTGATCGATCCATGGGGCAAGAGGGCTATCTACATATTCACAACAATGCTAATCTGTGTGTACATCGCAAGGCTGCTTTTTATTATAAATAAAAAAGCCTTTTACAGGGGTTAATAGAGGAGACACTTGAGCTGATAACAAGGGCCCATGCATGCTAGGGCTTCGCCAAGAGGCTGTCTGACATCTCCATGAGGGGTGTCCAATTTCTGACCAAGACTGAGTCCTCTATTCTTTCCCGCCAGATAATGGGGTTGTATCATTCTATGGGGGGATTCATGGCTCTAAACTTACATACACCCTAGACATACACAGAGTAGGGACTGCATAGTAGGAGTATGCCTGACTATTACCTTGTTTTATATGCCTGCCTATATACACTGTCTTAGCACCATGATGGAGCTACTATATACTATTTACTATTTTGGTGCTCATTATTACTTTCATCTGCTACTGTCTACTGATTTTTACAGCACATGTATTCTATACAAGAATAACATTGGCTCAATAAATATATTGAAAATGTCCCTTTGTGTATTCTCTGTTTAATTCTTTGAAAACAAGAGTGCACAAATGACTGATCCAAAAGATTCTAAATCTGTTACCACGATTCCTTAGGATAGTTCAGTGGTTGCCAGTGTCATGATTCTGCCACTTCAGTTTCTTGGTAGTCCTTGTCTGGCACCGGTTTACTGTTTTCTATTGTTTTTACCAATGCTTGTTGTGACTTTGCCATTTGTCTGTGCCAATGCTTGTTGCAGACTATAATGTTATCAAGGCCTATTGTCCCTTCTCAGCTCCAGTATTTTACCTGTGAGCTGGAATCTGGAGCCCTTAAAATAGGGGCCACACCCTGTTCTCATTGCTGGTTATTGAGAACCCTGAGCTTGAGCAGCAGCTGTTCCTGTTCTCAGTTTGCTGGAAAAAGAGTCCGCTTGCAGGAAGGAGACTTCTGTTTTATTTTCCCAGGTGGTAGATCCTCTCTCAGAAACAATCATGTAGGATTGTTCCTTTCTTAACCAACAGCATTGTGAAAGGAACTACGTGCTGTTTTTGTTATTTTGCATTTTGAAAGAAAGTTGTATATCACGCTGAAGCACTCTTTGAGCATTTACATGTTTGGTAATTTTGGCACTTTTTACATCGCGCTGAAGCGCTCTTTTGTCGTTTACATGTTTGGTAATTTTGGCACTTAGTACATCGCGCTGAAGCGCTCTTTGGGCATTTACATATTGATGACTTTGGCATTTTGGGTACATTGCGCTGAAGCGTTCTTGGGGGGTTATGCATACCTGATAGCTTTGGCATTGTTATAGAAAACAATGGTCCCTATTTTCAGAGGAAGAATCACTTATATACAATAATCATACTCTAAATAGGTAGTATGTCTTTTGTCCAGCCGGACAAGAATTTATTTTGCAAATATATATAAAATTAAATTGTTAGAAACATTCAATGAAAAGTGGGCACAGCCGTGACCCACGAAACAGTGAGACAAGAAAACGAAGCACAGAATGGCCAAAGGGCAAAGTGAAATACGTCTGTACACTCCTGTTTGAAAGTTTTAACAGACTAAGATCATTTTCTTATACACCATTGCACATTACAATATTGCATAGTCATATTGCATATGGCGTTTTTTGGTGTCGACGACGTTTCGAAGCCACCACTAGATACTGGGCATCGTCCTCAGGACAACATAATATTTCATTGTTGTCTTTATGAATTTACAATTGCACTATGCCTAAATCGAAAGAAAAACTATGGCGTTAAAACAGATCTATAGCAGCAAAAAGACAAAGATAGAACTATTATTCAAGGATTAGCGTTTCAAAAAACACTCCTATGCATTTCTTCAAAATTATTACAAAAACAAGTAACAATGGTGTCATACAAAACCATTAGCTAGACATCCAGGAATAGCAAAAACCCAAGAGCTTGTCCAAAGACATTTCTGGTGGCCTACCTTGAGAGAAGATGTTTTCCAATATATAACTCAATGTGACATTTGTGCTCAAGCTAAAGGATTATTGTAGCCCCTTCCTTATCCAACGCAGCTCTGGGAAGATATATCCATGGACTTTATTACATCCAAGGATCGAGGGAAAACCACCATTTTAGTGGTGGTCAACAGACTGTCAAAGATGGCTCACTGTATTGCTGTGAGAAAATGCCAACAGCAACTCGGTTAGTAACCTTACTGGTTCAAAACATAGTAAGATTACATGACTTGCCTCGCACTATTACTTCCGATTGAGGGGCTAAATTTACGTCAAAAGTATGGAAAGCTTGGTGCGACACTTTACAGATAAAAAGAAAGTTGTCCACAAGCTTCCATCCGGAATCGGAAGGCCAAGCAGAGCGAGTGAACCAGGTTTTCGAACAATATCTACGATGCTATTTATTTAAACAAAAAGACTCAATGGTGCATCTCCTCTGGGAAGCTGAATTTGCATACAATAATTTAAAGCATGCTTCCACGAACATGTCACCATTTTCGCGAATCATGGCTGTCATGCACATTACCCTCCATTGCTGTTAGCACAACCTCAAACTAATATAACATCTTTGGACTCTAGATTACAAAGAATGACTGCTATTATAAAACATTTGCAAAGAAACCTTTTTTTTTTTTTTTTTTTTTTTTTTTTAAACCTTTATTTGTTGCGGACAACAGAGATACATGGCAGTAACAGCATTAGCAATCCAATACAGTGTAATATTTGTGGTACATACAATCAAACTCCGTACATATGCATGGGCTGGCCTATCGCGACATGTCTAAACAGCAATACATCCCCCAGTAGTCTGCAGGGTTAAGGCATCAGGAGTCGGGTTCAGTATCCCCCAGTTCTCGAGTTATAGATAGCGGGACAGTTGCTATACCCTCTCGATCCCTTACAGAGCGCATAATGAAGGGCGGGCATCCTCCTGCACACAGAGTGTAGCCAACTCAACCCCCGCCAGGCCATCGTCAGTTCCCCTATGAATTCTAGCGTATTATGTATGCTGTGACCAGTGTGGGCCGTCCCTCCGCCCGTGTGTGCACGTTAAGAATGGGTAATCTGAGTGATGGCCATCATGAGGCGGTACTTGGTGTCTATCCCCGGACAGGCCGTCCCTACATGCGTCCAGTTGCGATTCCCAGTGTGTATGCAGAACCTCATCTCGACTACATTATCGAGATATCGGAAGGGCCATTGCCACTTGCGCAGTGTGTTGTAGTGTGTGATAGACATGGGTCACATAGTCCCTAGTTCCGTTCCTATAATGTACACCCCACACCCTCTTAAGCAAGGAAGCTTCGATATAGACCGTTTGGAGCGCCGCGCTAGTATATGTGCATCAGGCACCATCCTATCGTTCAGGGACCAGTTGGCTGACCCTCATCTTCAGAGGCATCGCTGTGAGCTACCTGGGACAACAAGTACATCTGTAACGGAGACCAGATATCTCGAGGTCTACAGCGAGCAGGCATCAAGTCCGCATAGACGCTATGTTGGTCTTGACAATACGTGAGATCGTCCAACCACTCTTTAAACTTAGGTGCCCTGCCTCTACCCCACCTGCAAGCCACTCTCCTCTTGGCGAGGAGCAGCGCAATGTCTACAAACCGTCGCTCCGATTTGGGTATGTCTTTGGTATAACCCAGAAGCATCAATACCGGGTCTAGTGGAAGGGGGCCTGCAATCATGACTTGGAGCGCAGCATGCACCTGCGCCCAATATTCCTGTACCACTCTACACTCCCAGGCCAGATGAAGGAAACCCGCACCCTCCGAGTGGCACCTTGCGCACCTGTCATCTTCTGAGAGGCGAAAACGTAGCTTCCTGACTGGCGTGTAATAATATCTTTGTAAAAACTTATAGTGAATAATTTTCAATCGACAGCTGGGTGAGATGTTAGCCGTGAGCGAGCAGCAATACAACCATTGCCCGTCAGTAAGTGCTGTAGATAGATCTAAGTTCCAGTCATTCCGTGCTTTAGGCACAACAGGTGGACGCTGCGTTCGGATGGCAGTATACAGTTTCGATACCAGATGCCTCCCATCAGACACCAACAACACATGCAGGGGTAGCACCGTCCCCGGTTCATCCGGGAAGTTGGGGAGTATGTCACGCATACCCTGACGAAGTCTGATATAGTAGAACACCTCCATCGGCGTCGGGGGACCTGCCCGAAATATCTGGTCCTTGGTGCGAAAGGTGCCATCTTGAAACAAGTCACCCCATGTGCTAATTTGGACGCGCCGACACATAGACCGGAATCCATTCTCCAGTAACAGCGATAGCTTTGGGTGGTATGTAAGGGGCAGTGCAGGGGAATAGAGCATGGGAGCGCCAAGTAGTCTTGTCATCCTCCTCCAGGCATCCATAGTACAGGTAACCGTGGTGGCGGGCGTCTCAATATCACCAACCGCTCCCATGAGCATGCCACTGAGCGGAAGCGGGTGTGTGATCCAATCCTCAGCTGCAACCTGTGGCATAAAGGGAGTGGGGCAAACCCAGTGGTAGGCGTGTTGCGCCTGAGCCCCGAGATAATACGCCTCAAGATCCGGCACATCGAATCCTCCCTTCTCATATGGTTGTGTCAATACAGCCCAACTCAGTCGCGGCTGTTTACCTCCCCAGAAGAGGCGAAGAAGCTCAGTCCGCAATGTCTTAAAGAAATAGGATCCCGGGTAGTATGGAATGTTCTGGAATAGGTACAGGAATCGCGGGAGGATGATCATCTTGATCAGGGATGCTCTGCCTGCCATCGATAGTGGGAGGGACAGCCACCGAGTCACATTATCTGTTAGTTGTGAGATAGCCACTCCGTAATTCAGCCGGATAGTGTCCTCCTTATTGAGTGATATCTCA
Organism: Lissotriton vulgaris; assembly: GCF_964263255.1. Taxonomy (NCBI): domain Eukaryota; kingdom Metazoa; phylum Chordata; class Amphibia; order Caudata; family Salamandridae; genus Lissotriton; species Lissotriton vulgaris. Next base: position 2,096,312,066 of record NC_141687.1, read on the forward strand.
ATGCCCAGGTATCTGAGTTCTGAACTGCACCACTCCAGGGGGTAGTCTAAGGGGAATTGGTCAACCGAGGCAGTGAGGGGAAAGAATTGCGATTTTGTCCAATTAATGTGTACTCCGGAAATGCCACCAAAAACAATAAATTCTCTGAGGAGCGGGTTAAGGTTTTGTTGTGGGTGTCGCACGTAAAGCGTGACGTCATCTGCATATAAGGAAATCCCTATCTGCCGTTGATTGCAGTTAAAGGCGCTAGCCTTATGTAGTTGCCGGACCCTGCATGCCAACGGCTCGATTGCCAAGGCAAACAGCAGGGGCGACAGGGGGCAGCCCTGTCTGGTCCCTCTTGTGATCGGCATTTGCGCGGAGAGCACTCCATTCACGACGACCCTGGCAACAGGGGAAGTATAGAGAAGCTTCACCCATGATATGAAAATCCGAGGGAACCCCATTCTAACCAAAATAGCCATGAGGTAGTCCCATTCCACAGAATCGAACGCTTTAGTGGCGTCCAGGAACACAGCGGCGACAGGCAGCTCAGGCGCAATGGTGGGTATAAGGGAGAACAGCGTGCGGAGATTGTGCGATGTAGCTCGACCCGGCACAAAGCCGGACTGATCTGGTAGCACCAGGGTGGACATGAGTAGTGATAGCCTAGTCGCCAATACTTTAGCAAGTATTTTTGCATCGCAATTGAGCAGTGAGAGGGGTCTATAGGAGTTGGTATCTAATGGGTCTTTCCCCGGCTTCAGAAGTGAGGTGATTGCCACCTCTCTCATTGAGCCCGGTAGTATCCCTATCTCCAGCGACTCTTCAAAGACTTCCTTCAGTACCGGTGCCATGATGTCAATGTAGCACTTATAGAATTCGGCTGGAAGGCCGTCCAGTCCCGCAGCCTTGCCATTACTGAGGGACATGATAGCCTCCCTAATCTCGTCGAGTTCAAGAGGGCTCCCAAGAAAGGCCCTGTCGCTGTCAGCCAGCCAACACAGCGCTATGTCGTCGAGGAAGTTCCCGAAGTCCACTTCGCCCGTCTGCTGCGTGGAATACAACCGTTTGTAGTGCTGCAGGAAGGTGTCCTGTATCCTCTTTGTGTCTTGATAGGTCCCACCCTCACTATTAGTGATTCCCAGTACATGGGTGGCATAGCGCTGACGCCTCGCGAGCGCCGCGAGTACCTTTCCCGGCCGGTCTCCCTCACAGTATCGTCTGGCCGTCCAGTACTTGCCCCGAAACTTCACCTCCCGTGCTGCCTCCTCCTCAAAGGACGTGAGTTTGGACCGAAATTCACCCGCCAGCTCAGGGCGAGGGTTCCTGACCATCTCCGCCTCCAGATCTTTAAGTTCCAGTTCGAGCTTAGTAAGCGTTCGCACTATGTCCCTCAATATACCGCAACTCTTAGCAATCGTGACACCCCGTATAGTAACCTTGAACGCTTCCCAAATCGTTTCTACGCTATCGACTGACCCCTTATTTCTCGGGAAGAAGGCCTCTATCTCCTCCCCAAGTTCATGTTTAAAGACAGGATCTAGTAGGGCAGAGGGAAAGAGCCGCCACGGCGGGCGCGTCCTGACAAGACCAGGCATCTCGAGCACAGCCAATACTGGGCAGTGGTCAGAATAGGTTCTAGGCAGATGCTGTACTTTAGCGACACCTCCCGACAGGCCCCGCGAGATGAAGCAATAGTCTATCCTCGCCCATGTGCGTGCATGTGTAGTGAAGTGCGTGCCTTCTCTAGTCCCAGGGTGCGAGTGCCTCCAACTGTCTATCAGCCCCGCCTCAGTCAGTATGCCCTGCAGTGTATCACGAGCTTTTGTGTTGTACTGGCTACTCCCATCAGACCTATCTACTCCAGGAATCAGCGCAAGGTTGAAGTCCCCCCCCCAGATAATATGTGTGGCATCAATCTCCAATACATGTCCCCACAATGTCAGGAAGAACCCGGGCGTATCAATATTGGGTGCATAACAATTCACAATGACAATCACATCAGTGCCCAGCCTGCCCCACAGAATCACATACCTCCCTTCAGTGTCAACCTTCGCTCCTAACCTTTGGAACGGCAGTACGTTATTAATCAGGATGGCCGTGCCTCTCGAGTAAGTGGAATAAGAGGAAAATTCCCTCACCAGTGCCCATCTACATGCAAATTTAGGGTCGCTACGAGGTTTCAAGTGGGTCTCCTGAATCAACGCTATCTGCACATGATGCCTATCTAAATATGTAAGTACATTTCTGCATTTCCTGGGGTCGTTAAGGCCTCGCACATTCCATGACAGTATTGAGATGTTACGTAAAGCGTTATCATCCATGACCACCATCACGTTTCTGACAGCACATTACGGCCAGCCCGCAAGCCACCTCTCGTAGTGTACCAAGTTCAATTCCCTCCGCTGTTCGGGACAGTAGCACCTTCCACACTGAAACACTCTCAGGCACTCCAGCTACACCACATGCATACAGGCCATGAATACCTCCCGCAAAACTGCCTTCAGGCACCACAAACCAAACCTCAACAAACTCACACCCCCCCGCCCCCCACATGTAGCAACTTAACTCCTTCGTTCCCAGTCCCCCCCCCACCCACTGAAGCAACCCAATCTTGCCAGTACTACATCCCCTCCCCCCTCCCCAGACCCCATATCCAAAACCCATAGAAAAACTGTTTGGGGAATCCCCTTCTGGGGGCATCAGAGGAACACACAAATACACCCCGGTACCCTCCTCCCGCTCCGCATACGCCATACGGGAACAGTCAGAGTTGGGGGGGTGTTGCCTGGTATACATTACCCCTGAAGAATAGACCCTGTCCATCACAGCATAGTGTCACATGTCTTCCTCTCCAGGCGGAGAAGGTAGTAGTCAGTGCAGGGGAGCCCGACCAATTGGCAGCCGCTGCACACGTCCCCTCCACGGTTTCCACCAGTCTGCTCACATCAAGCATAACCCCTTCCTCCAATCACATTGTATGCCCCATCCGCCAGGCCACTCCTTGAGCATGTATCAATGAGACTGCAACCCGGTTCGTCAACCAGGTCTAGCTAGGGCTCGGCCAGGGCGCAGAATCCAAATCGAACTTCAGAGCATCAACAAGAGGTCATCCAGTTCAGAACTAATTGGCAGTTTCAGTGTGCATCCTGCTCCAGAGGCTCCTCGTCCGCGTCGACATTCTCCTCGTTTCGCCTGTCCCTTCTAGTAGCGCGGAGTCGTTTGATATAGTCATCTACCTGCTGCGGATTTGTGAAGAAAAATTGTTTGCCCTGATGGGTCACCCTGAGTCGTGCCGGGTACAGGAGCGCATAGTCCACCTGCATGTCTCTTAGCTTTTTCTTCACTTCCAGAAACTTCTTCCGCTGCTCCTGCACCATAGGCGTGAAGTCCGGGTACACTGAAAAACGCACACCATCACAAGCCAGGTTATGATTTGTCCGCGCCGCCCGCAGTGCCGCGTCGCGGTCGCGGTAGTTAAGCAATCGGGCGATAATAGGCCGTGGCGCCGCTCCTGGCTTCGGTTGTGGGCCCAAAGAGCGGTGCGCCCTTTCAACAATAAATTGGCTGGAGAAGGCTTCCTTACCCACTGCAGTGATGAGGATCTTCTCAACATATTCCTCCATACGGCCCGTGTTGGTGGATTCCGGCACCCCTACGACGCGGATGTTATTGCGTCTACTCCTCGCCTCCAACTCCTCATTCTTCGCCGCTATCACCCGCAGGATGTTGTCCATTCTGGAGAGGCGGGCATCATGGGATGTCGATGCGTCCTCCGACGCCGAGATACGCCGCTCCGCTTCTGTCAAGCGTTCCTCGTGGACCTCCAGTTTCTGTGCAACCCCATCCATCCTTGAGGACAGGCGGTCCACCTTGTCCACTATTGTGGCGAAGCCTTGCCTCATCTCCTCCATCATTGCCTGCAGCTCTGTAGTCACAGGCGGGGAAGGGGCCTCACTGCTCGTCGGTTCCTGGGCACCACCAGCGCCATGCGTGCTCTTCTGCTGTTTCTTAGTGGTAGCAGGTTCGAATGACAACTTAGGCTGTTTATTGTCATTTTTACCCATTGTGCGTCGCTTGAAGGGGCCCAAAGTGCCCGGTTCGAGTCGGTTGGGGCGGTCCTCACTGCCCAGCGCCAGGTGTCTTCGCATCCGGGGTCACTAGCACTGTGTTTGCGGCCGTGGTAGCGCCGTCCGTGCAGGGAGCAGGCCAGTTGCGCCCTAATGACCTTCGCTTCCCAGCACACTCCAATCTCCACTGCCCAAGGCTAGCTGTGACTGCTCGTGAGGGGGCAGAGGCACCATGTGGCCACGCGGCTCAAGCGGCGGGCAGTGGCATGCTGAGTAGGTGTAGCCAGCCCTTAGTCTCCACTATGCAGGAAGGGCGCGGGGAGGGGGGGGGGGAGGGACAGGCCCACCGATCCACCGGCAGGTAGCAGCCCACGTGGCACGATCACAGGCAGCGGCCCCCCAGGAGGTCCCCAGCACTTCCTCACCCCCAGCCCCCAGTTGCAGTGAGCTCGCGGAAGGCACACGGGCTCCTCCGGCAGTCCGCCGTCTAAGGCCGGGGTCCCGTCCTACCACTGTCCGGTTCTGGCGGTAGCCAATGTCTTGTGCTCGCGCTCCTAGCGGAGCTTAGAACTGCCGCTGAGCGTCTCCGCAATCCGCCGTGGCCGACAGTAGAAAGGGGGAGGGGGGGGGGGACTCACCGCCGCTGATGACCGCTGTATCCCGGCAGGTCCCTCCGGCCCCGGACAGGCCGCTCCGCCCTCAAGGCCTGTCCCCCTCGTGGCGAGCCCCGGCCTCGAGTGATGTCGCAACCAGGCTCCCTCGTCGCCCTCCGCTGTAGCGTAAGCCGGTCAGAATGTTCAGACGGCTAAGTCTGGCGCCGAGCCTCGGAACGGGCTCAAACTTGGACAGGATCAGCTGGGCCCCCAGCTTCGGACTCGCTGAAAGTTTCAGGCGTCCATCTGCAGGTTTTCAGGATAAGAGTAGGATATTCCTGACCAGGCAGCCAGAGCCTCACTGAAGTGCGGCCATTAGCTCGTGCGCCCTCTAGCGCCCCCAACATTTGCAAAGAAACCTACAGAAAGCAAAAACAAACTATAAAAGATTTGCTGATAGAAAAAGAAAAATAGGACCAAAGTCCAAGACTGGTGACTTCGTCTGGCTCTCTACAAGAAATTTTCAGTTAAAAGAGAAATATAAAACCCATCCACGATTTTTGGACCGTTTGAGATAAAAAAAAATTGTAAATGCAGTAACGTTTAAATTAAAATTACAAGCTCCATGAAAATCTATCCTGTGTTTCACACTTCGTTGTTAAAACCAGCAAAGACCAAACGTCACATTGTGCTGAAGTTCTCTTTGAACATTTGCATATTTAGACTCAGTGCATTGCGCTGATGTGCTTCCTGGACATTTGCATATTTGAACTCTGATACATAGTGCTGAAGCGCTCCCTTTGGCATTTGAATAATAATCTGTCTCATTAGCATATTTAATGTGTTGTGTATTTCAAAAAGATTGTTGGAAGTACCACTGTGATATTTAATAGTAGTTAAAGCACATCATTACGGAAACATTGTGTCTAAAGCCAAGTGGCTCTTTATATGAATGTGTGCTTCGTTTTGAAACATGGTTGTTTAGCCATAACATTGTATCCTTGAGAATTATAGGAACAGAAATTGCCAGTGAAGCCTGAGAAGACGTACATAACGCCTGTTCTATGCATAACCTGCGTTTATTTTACAGGTATGTTGTCATTGTTTAACCCATGTTAAATGTAGTCAAAGAGTTTACTAAGCACAAATGGAAAGCTAATCAAGGACATTGTCTCGTTCCCGGTCTCCCTCCCTGCAGTACCCTCCCTAATTCCCTTCTCCCCGTCTAGCCACTAAGATAATCAGTGCAGGTAAGCTAGAGTCATGGCTGCTGGAAGGTGGCCTTCTGACGGGTACTGCTCCTGAGGAACCCAATGGAATTTTACCAGTTTTGACTGCCAGAAACCATTCGCTCCTTGTTTGAGTTAGGGGGGGCTTATGAAGGCACTGTGAGCTAGCTGATCTCTAGGCGAACATGTACTATTGGGTCGCTTGGATCAGTCTAAGCACCTCACCCACAGTTTATGTTGTCCACAAACACTCAGGTCCTACGGATTATTGGGAACTACACAACAACCCATCTTTAGGGTTTTGAGAGAGGAGGTCGGGGAGAGGTTTTCTCTCATCCTCCTGATTCTCATCAGTGACCCTCAGCATGGACACCTCAGCCCTGACATGATAGGGTTTAGGGCAGTTTACATGGATGACCCATTTGGGGTTCCTGCAAGAGACAAGGTCCACCAGATAGGTGGCCTCCCCTTTTCTTTCTAGGTTAGGGTAGAACCCACTCCACTTGTTCTGGAGGGCCCTATGGGCCACTGGCTCCAAAACTCAAATGTCCTGTCCTGGTTGGTACACCACCAGTGCTGCCTGTTGGTCATACCACAGCTTCTGAAGCTTTTGGCTAACCACGAGGGGTTTGGATATTTGTTAGGGGTGGGCGGAATTTGCGGAATGGACTATTGCAGAGAGGCACGGAGATTTAACAAATCTCCGTGCCTCTCAGCAATATTTCTATTTCGCACGCCCGCTCACCTCCTGCCGGCCTACAGCCTTCTCGCCTTCCCGCCCGCCTTCCCGCCTGCCTTATTAAATATTTACAGGCTGGAAATAAAGTTAAATAAAACTTCCCTTATTATTGAACTGCAAACTTCCCGATCGCGGCTTGTTCTTTGAAACTGTGCATGCGCATTCCTGTGGAGGAATGCGCGCGCGCAGGCTCCAGCGCATGCACAGTTTCAAAGATGAAGCCGCGATTGGGAAGTTTGCAGTTCAATAATGACGTAACTTTTATTTAACTTTATTTCCTGCCTGTAAATATAATTAATAAGGCGGTGGGAAGGCAGGCTGGAAGCTGGAGACGGGTGGGCGGCTAACTTCCGTTCCGCCCGGGATTGTGCGGAAATTTGCACCATTTTTCCACCTTCTTTGCGGAAGGCGGAAAGTGCAAATGATCGCATATTCTGTGGGCGTAACAGAAATGTCCGCCCACCCCTAATATTTTTTCCATGTATCAGCCATTCTGGAACAAAGGCTTAGCATATATTCCACTATGTCTTGCCTAGGCTCTTTGAGATCTCTCCTAGCCTTCCTTCACTAGACACAGCGGTACACTTACAAGATTACTAACAGAAGTTGAAAGGGGGAAACCCCATTCCCTTCTGTGGCACTTCTCTGCAGGCAAAAAGCAGATATGTAAGACATCCCACCGACTTTTGAGATTTTTAGGGATTCTCATGATCATGCCTATAATGGTTTTGTTGAATCTCTCAACTAAACCGTTTGTTTGTGGGTGATATGGGGTGGTGAATTTGTAAGTCACTAAACATTGAGCTCACATGTGTTTCAGGTAGCCAGACATGAAGCCTGTACCTCTGTCTCACCCCACTTCATTAGGGAAATCCACCCTGGTAAAGGTGCCAATCAGCATCATAACCTCTGCTGAAGCAGTAGTAGTCCTAAGGGGTATTGCTTTAGAGTATCTGGTGGTGTGATCCATCACCACCAGTATACATCTGTTCCCTGATGTTGTTGAGGGGTCAAGGGACCAAAAACATCAACCCCTACCTTTTCAATGGGAACCCCAACCACTGGAAGTGGGATTAAAGGGGCATTTGGGAGGCCACCTGCTTTGCCATTGGCTTGGCAGGTGGCACTGGAGTTGCAAAACTCTTTCACCTTCTAGGATAGACCTGGACTGTAGAAGTGGGTAAATAACCCTCTAAGTTTTGGCCTGGCCCAGACACCCAACGTACGTGACTTAATGAGCCAAAGTGAGTAAGAACTCTTTATACATCTGAGGCACTACTACTCTCCTAGTAGCACCAGGTTTAGGGTCTCTGGCTCCAGTGTAAAAGAGTCGCTCCTTCCTATAGGTTCGGTGGGAGCCACTGACATCTCCTGATCAGTGGCTTTCTGTCTCAGGCTTTCAAAAGTAGGACAGATCCTCTGTCCCTGGCACAGATGTTCCCTAGAGAGTCCGCCTAGGCCTAAGAGCTCTGCTCTGTAGGTTCCAAGTTCCTGGGGCTCAGTTCCCTTTGGGGCTGACATGTCTTTTCCCTGAGGAGAAGGGACCTGAGTTTAAATCTGTTCGGAAGCTGGTTTCTCAGACCTCTTGCCTTTTTTCTTGGAGGGTTGGGCCATTATTTCAAATTCCAACTCCTTTTTTCATCCCGGGCATTGCACTGTGCTCAGGTTTTCACACCGCCCATTCCGCTATTCTCAGCATAACTGCGTAGGTTTTCATTTCAAACTCAGCCAATGCTGAGGACTCCAGATCATTGCCTAGTAGATATTCTACATGAATTGCCGAGGATTCCACCACCTTCTTTTGGCCAGTAACCCCTCCCTATACTACGGACAGCATTGCCATGTGATGGACCTAAGCCTGATTATCAGCATTAAGGACTGTGAATGTCTTACCACTCAAGTATTATCCTGGGGATATCAGTCTTTCTGTCACCATAGTGACACTTGCACCTGTATCCCTCAGTGCTTCAACTCCGATCCCATTTATATGAGGCTGTTGTCTGTATTTTTCCATGTTAATGGGCCAGACAGCCAGGGCAGCTGCATCCACCCCATCTTCTGGGACTAAAGTTGCTCCGGTGAGCTCTCTGACATGGTCAGGGCTCACTTGGGATGCAATTTGTAGACTTACCACTGTATTCACTGCATGTACACTAGGGGACTCTTTGTATTGGGACAGGTAGGGTCTTAAGTATAGTGCCCATTGTCCTTGCGCAGTATCAGGTGAAGGATTTCCCCTGAGCTTTCTTGTCACGTCAAGATCCCATTAATGACATCGCTTCAGTTCTCTGCTCAGACCCAGTTGAATCCAAAGTATGATGCTTCCCACAGCCACAGGCCCTCCCGGTGTTGTATCGCGACCCACCCCCAACTCCTCACAGCGGCCGGCACTCATCTCAAAAGCCAGGATTCATATTGTGTCAGGTTCTTTTGCCCAGGTTAACTTGTTAAAAGCTCACTGTTCATCTAGTGAGCTCTTGTGTTGTGTACTTTAACAAGGAAAAGAGCTGCAGCCCTCTCACTATGTTATCAATGCTTTGTTTTACTCCGTTACCACTATTACTGCCAGCTCCAATACTGTGTGTAGATCACTCAGTGTCCATGTGCTTATGGGGAGGGGCCAGTGGAGTATTTTAGCGGCAGAGCGTGCAGATTGCATCTGCCCCCATCCGATCCAAGGGTACACCTTCACCTTTGCAGAATGTTTTGATTGGATCTATCTTAGACTGATGTGCTTCCGTAGGGGTGGAGCTGGGGATTTTCGGTGACCCTCAAGGCATGAATTTGGTGGGGTGCAATGTCATGGCAACCAGGTTGCTGTGGGGGGAGAGGGAGGCTATGCGGGCAATTTTCCCCTCAGGTGGAGCCCAGGGTCTGTGTCTGAGAGCTCAAGCTGTGGGGTTCACTGCAATTAAAAAGTGGAAGAGTTCACAATTGGCTATCTTGTGTTACCTATTTGGCTAATGGAATTGACAATGTAGTGAAAACGGTGCAGAAAGGGCTAGACAAGAAATGGTTAGCAATGTCTAATGAAGCAAAATGCATATAGGTACCTTAAAGCAGGAATAGTGTAATAAAGATTGGTAAATGGGGTGGTGCAATAGGGTAGCGAAACACTGTGAAATATATTCGAATCAACACATTTAACTGTGCATTGCATTTTAAGATCTGTCATTTTTCAGGAATGTTTTTCCTCTGTGAAAAAGTTTTGTTGCAGATGCTCTCATACTATTTTAAGCACAACGTACTTTCTAAGTCAAGGTAGGGTTTTACTTCTCCGACCCTGAGATGCACTTAGACACTATCCCTCAGATGCATCAAGCACCGATTCTGCGAATTCTAATTTGCGAAAAATACCGAATCGTCAATTAGAATTCGCAGAATGGGATGCATCAAAAAATGCATCCCAAAAATGCGATTCGCAGTCGGCCGCAATCGCCGAATGCGAATTTCGCAAAATTGCACAAAAATTGCAGAATCTCCTGTTACCCATGCTGAAATTGCGATTTTGCAATTACCAAAATCACAAATTGCGATCTTGCAAATTGCGAGATCGCAAAAACGGGAAGTCGCATTTTGAGCACAATGATGACATCACAACCAGGAAGTAGGCAGTTCCCTCACTCATTCTGAACACAGAGCTAGAGAGAGGAGGAGGCACAGCACTGAGCTCTATCAGACACACCCTGCAGCCCCACAACAGGACATTCATCCAACTCCAGAATGTCTCAGGATGCAGCAGGAAACAGTGCAACTGGCAGGAAAGGAAAAATAAAAATTTCCGAACAGGAGCTGGAGTTCCTGATCTAGGGAGTCAGCAGGGACCACAATAAGCTTTTTGGGAAGCAATCAAGAAAGGTGCCTGAAGCAGACAAAAGGCGCATTTGGCAGCGCATCAGGGCGAAGGTAAACACTGTAGGAGTGACCCAGCGCTCAATTGATGACCTGAAAAAGAGGTGGTATGACCTCAGGGGCCGTGCCAAAGAGCGCATAGCAGAGAGGCTGGGGGAGCAACGGGCCACGGGAGGAGGAGACCCCACAGTTGCGGACAACACTCCACTCAAGGACCTTGTTGAGGATACCATCAACCCAGCAGCCTGCGTGGGGGTCACTCAGCTGGACACCTCTCAACCCCCACAACAATCTCAAGGTAAGAGCCACGCAACTGCGACCCCGTCCCCTAACAATGCACATGCCCCCGGAGCTAGCCATTTAATAACCCCAGTAATGCAGTCCATGCACATCAGAAACGCCCTATTGCATTGTGGAACCTGTAGTGTGACAATAGTTCCCTGATAGCCACACACAGCGAGAACTGTCAAGTGAAACATATCCCTAAAGCCAGTCAGGGAATGCAAGCCTGCATGCATGTTGCAACATCCCATTTGCAAGATTCACATCATTAATCATGCACACATTTACATCACAGGTGCTGCAGAACCAGAGAGCACAGACAGCGAGGCACTCCAAATTGAGGAGACCCCAGAGGAGACGGAGGGAGAGAGCCATCCTGCCCCACAACCTGGACTGTCACACACACCTGCACCAGTACCACCTCTTACCCATGTGGACATGGCCACCCCTGCAGCCACAGGAGGAGTGCAACCACCCCAAGCATCATGCATGGCAGTGGAACAGGACACACCAGCACCCAGGAAGGCAGACACGCCACACAGCCACTGTGCGGTCGCAGTCAAGTGGCCGGTTGAGGCAGCAGTGCAACGTGGCAACACGAGCTGACAGGGGGCAACATGCCCAAGATCCAGGGCTTGGGATTGAACGCCGTATGCTAGCTGTGCACCGCAAGCAGGCACAGCATATGGCAGCCATGCAGCTGCAGCTGTACAAGACTGCGTGCAATGTCAACCAGCTCACCGAAAGCACGCAGGAGTTAACAGCTGCAGTGAGGGAGAACAGCCAACTCATGGTGTCGCAGCAGGACCTCAACCGCCGCCACCACCGCAAGCTGCTGACCCGGCTATCAGCATATACCAGGTCGAACCAACTGATCGGGAATGCAATATCCCAACTTTCACGCCGCTCCCTGGCAATGCAAATACAAATGGTGCAATGCTGCCAGGATGTTGCAAGGGCCCTGGAACAGGTCACAACCGCAGTCCAAAACCAGCAGGTGTGTGGCCATGGCCATGCAAGGGGCAGATGATGATGTCAGTGAGGGCACATCCAGCCTGAGCAGCCTGTCCGTGCCGGTGGTAACAGAACGGCGCCGCAGTACCAGGCCTAGTGCAGCATCACGGCCGGATACTGGCGAAGTGGATGTGAAGAGGCGACAGGGTGCGTCCGGCCGGAGGCGCCAGTGATTGACTGAACATTAGCAGCAGTGCCATGCTGATGTACCAAGCACGCCTGCTCTGCAATCATGTGGCTGTATGATGCAATACAGTAGTCATGTTTTTGGAACAAAAAAATAATTGATAGATCTTGTTCACAAAATTATAAGATTTTATTTAAAATGCAATCCCTACTCATGTCATTATTTCAAGTTGCATGCATGAGTGCAGTGTTGTGTGAGTGGTATGGGTGCACTAGAAATAATTCTGTGTGATGTTGTTGCGGCGCCTGTGTCCTTCAGCAGGATTCTCCCCGCGTGCATGATGTACATGTGCAGGTGGGCGGTTGTGCCCCTCTGACTCACTGCCAGAAATCTCCACAGGTATCCTCCGCTTGATAGCAATTTTGTGGAGTATGGCACACATGGCCACAATGCGGCAGCAGACCTCAGGCTGGTATTTGAGCGCCCCACCAGTCTTATGTAGAATGCGGAATTGGCTCTTTAACATCCCAAATGTCCGTTCAATGACATTTCTTGTGTGAATGTGCGCAGCATTGTAACGCCGTTCCTGTGGTGTTGCAGGGTTGAGGTATGGGGTGAGGAGGTACTCACGGAGGCCTTAGGTGCTGTCACCTGAAGGATAGGAGCAGAGGGTCAGTGCCTATTATGCGCAGCTACATGGTCTTGACGTACTGTATGTGGGCATGTGTACTTAACTAAGAGATGTCCTTTGCCAAAGTCACCCCTAGCCAAGCGGGTGTGTATGCCGCTGTGCCTGAATATGAAAGAATCATGCGTGCTCCCGGGTATTGGGCCACTATGTCGGTGATGATTGTCTTTGCATTGCAGACCATCTGGATGTTGAATGAGTGGTAGGACTTGCGGTTCCGGTACATGTATTCTGTCTCAGGGGGTGGGCAGATGTGGATGTGGGTACAGTCAATGGATCCAATTACATGGGGGAATTGCGCGGTGTTATAGAAGTCAAGCTTTGTTTGATTTAAGTCCTGTTGGGTGGTTGGGAAAGTTATGTATTGGTGTATCTGGGTTAGCATGGCGTCCAGGAAACTCCATAGGCAGCATGACAGTGTGCTCTGGGAGATCCCCCCTGCATATGCAACTATACCCTGGAAGCTTCTGGGGGCCAGGAGGTGCAGGCAGCACAGGACCTGGACATGGGTGGGCACGGCATTGGTCCTCCTTGTTGGGTGCTGCATCTGGGGGTCAAGGTCTCGGATGAGCTTGGTTATCATTGCCCCATTCAGCCTGTATGTGGAGTAGATCTCCTCTTCAGTCGGAGTGTTATCCGCAGCCGGAAGATGCGCTCCTGGATCCTGCGTTGGTTCCGGGCTGCAGCCTGGAGCCTCAGCCGCCTCGCCACGATGTATAGACCTGGCATTGTGAATGTCCTCATGCTCCTACTGTGTCTCCTTAAGTGTGTTTGTTTTGCCCCGCCCATTTTTCTTGTTAGAATTTTTTTCCCAATTGAACTTCATGGTTACCACCTGGTTTGACTTCTCCTTAATTTGCAACTCGCATTTTGCGATTTTGTTTTTTTTCGCAGTTTGATTAATTGAATTTGCGATTTATTTGCGAATTCGCAGAATAAGTGGAAAATCACTGTTACAGATTCGCTAAGGGGGTTTCACATTGATTCTGCGAATTTATGTTTGCGAATTCACAATTTACTGTTTTTTTGCTTGATGAATTGTGGGAGCCGTAATTGCGATCGCAATAGTTGTTTCGCAGCTATTGCAATCGCAATTTAGGTCGATGAATCTATGCGCGAATTTACAGTGTAATCTGTCTGCAATTTTAGAGAATAAGTATACATTTGTCCTTGAAACGTACTTTAGCTTCTGGAACAGTAGTAATCCACCATTTAAAGTATGTTTGCATTCCATTCTAAGCATGCCATACTGTTTCATCTGTGGGCATCTTTAAGCACGCATTCTTTTTCATCCCATGGCAGTATAGAGGTGCTATTAAATGCATTCCCGCACGTTATATATGAAACAGTGCAATAGGGGGGCAAATCAAACTGATAGGATGTCAATTGACTGTAAACTTTGAGAAAAAACATATGTATGTATACTTTCGCACTGCACTTTAGTTTACAGTACAGTACTCTTTAAAATTGTTTCCTTCTTCTAGAAGCTATGAATGTTTTGGGACTCTTTCAAATCTCAAATTGAATTAATCTCAGGATTTAATCTGAGTTAGGCATATGCTGACGTTCTAATTATGCAGTATGGTATATGCATTCGCTGGATAGAGAATTCATGCTTATCAGTACTGCCTGGGTTACTATTGCACCGCACTTTAGGGTGAAATGTTATTCCATGTTGAATTCTAGAATTTAGACAAAGGTATATAAAGATCGTTTCGTTCATTGCTAATGCCTTGGTAATGAGCATAATGCTTGGGCAATCGAAGATTGGGCGAAAAGGCACTTACCAGATATTGTGCTTATTTCAGAGACACATTTTTGGGACAAGAGGAACCAAAATCTAATATGTTCAAGCAAACGGCAGGGTATCAGTGTACTTCAAGCACGAGTGCTGCCCATACAGGGGGCAGCAATTTACCCAAATAGACACGTCCCGTATCAAGTTACCTTTTCCAAAACAGATAAAGGCAGAACATGGGCTCTGATTAGTGACTTAATCAGCAACTCTGGAGTAACTATAGCCACAGTCTATGCTCTGATCTTAGATGACCCAGCCCAAATGTAAGAGCTGTATCATGCATTGCTGACTATCACTGGGCAAGTGATATTAGGAGGGGGCTGCAATTTTCTTCTTAATCCGGAACTAGACTCTACATCTGACACCCTTAAACAGAATAATCTGTGAATGGTCATAGTAATGTCAGATTGTATTAAGAGTCTGAACTTGGTGGATCTATGGTGAGAGAAATATCCTGACAGGTGAGAATACTCTTGCTTTTTTGAAAGGTATGAATCTGCCGCAAGATTACATTATTTTCTTAATGTAAGCAGTAAGCATGGGCGAAATTTGCGAATTCGCGTTCCGCGAATTCGCAGATTTCCCTGCAAAATCGCAGAAAAAAATCTGTCAATTCGTGAATTTTCCTGCGAAATCGTGGATTTGTTTGCGATTTGCCCTGGAGTACCAACTACTGGCTAATCCAGTAAGTGCTCCCTCATTGGGTAAATGTATAGTGCTTTTACTACACTGCAGCTGCGTAAAGGGCCAGAAGATGTGTCTCCAGTGACCATGTGTGCCTGTAACACAGGCACAGGCACACATGGTCAATGGAGACACATCTTCTGGCCCTTTACGCAGCTACAGTGTAGTAAAAGCACTATGGGGCAGATTTACAAGCCGCTTGCGCCTCTTTTGCGCCGCAGTTGCGTCACTTTTGTGACGCAGCAGCAGCACAAAAGATGCGCCATGGTGCTGGGTATTAACAACGTGACGCATCTGAGAGAAGCATCACGTTGTAAAGCCCTGCGCCATCAGGAGGCGTTCTGGCGCAGGGGAGGGCGTTCCTGCACAGGAACGCCTCCTAAAAGTGGCTGAGTGAAATCTACAAGATATCAATCAGTCACTTTTAGGCCAATGCTGCGTCAAAACCCTGCTCCTGCTTGAAGCAGGCGCAAGGCTTGACGCAGCATTGGGGAGATAGGGCCCCCCAGAGCATTGCTGGAGCTGCGTCGCGCTTGCCACGCAGCTCCAGCAATGCGCTGCTTTTACGGCACAGATGCATGACGCATCTGTGCCGTTTTTGCCACATGGTGCGCCGCATTGTAAATGCGCCGCACCATGGGTTGCGGAGCTGCGGCGCACAATAACTGGCGCATCCCTGGGCATGCGCCAGTTATTATAAATCTGCCCCTATACATTTAGCCAAGGAGGGAGCACTTACTGATTAGACAGTAGAAAGTACTCCAGTTGAGTAGAGGTATTGCACAAAAAGGTGGCATCTTCGTGGACAAACACGCAGGGTGGGATTCATTCTGCTCCCTGTTAGATTAGGTTTTTGTGCCCTTTTGCCCTCTGTTAGACTCGTTTTTCCCTTCTTTTCCTGCCCTTCTGCCCCCTGTTAGACTCGTTTTTTGTGCCCTTCTGCCCTCTGTTAGACTCATTTTTCCCTTGTTTTTCTACCCTTCTGCCCTCTGTTAGACTCGTTTTTTGTGCCATTCTGCCCTCTGTTATTCCCTTGTTTTTGTGCCCTTCTGCCCTCTGTTAGATTCGTTTTTTGTGCCCTTCTGCCCTCTGTTAGACTCGTTTTTGTGCCTTTCTGCCCCCTGTTAGACTCATTTTTTGTGCCCTTCTGCCCTCTGTTAGACTAGTTTTTCCCTTGTTTTTCTGCCCTTCTATCCTCAGTTAGACTGTCTTTTTGTGCCCTTTTGCCCTCTGTTAGACTCGTTTTACCCTTGTTTTTCTGCCCTTCTGCCCTTTGTTAGACTGCTTTGTGTGCATTTCTGCCCTCTGCATCACCACATCATCACTCAGCGCTACCCCAGCATCACTTAGCACCACCACATTATCACTAAGCACCACCACAGTACCACTCAGCACCACCACAGCATCACTCAGCACTACCACAGCATCACTCAGCACCACCACAGCACCACTCAGTACCACCACAGCATCACTCAGCACCACC
This sequence comes from Lissotriton vulgaris, assembly GCF_964263255.1. Classification (NCBI taxonomy): domain Eukaryota; kingdom Metazoa; phylum Chordata; class Amphibia; order Caudata; family Salamandridae; genus Lissotriton; species Lissotriton vulgaris. The sequence continues at coordinate 2,096,328,607 of NC_141687.1, forward strand.
ACAGCATCACTCAGCAGCACCACATTATCACTCAGCACCACCACAGCACCACTCAGCACCACCACAGCATCACTCAGCTCTACCACAGCATCACTCAGCACCACCACAGCACCACTCAGCACCACCACAGCATCACTTAGCACCAACACAGCACCACTACAGCACCACTCAGCGCCACCACAGCATAACTCAGTGCCACCACAGCATCACTCAGCGCCACCACATTATCACTCAGCACCACCACAGCACAGCTCAGCACCACCACAGCATCACTCAGCACCACCACAGCATCACTTAGCACCACCACAGTACCAATCAGTACCACCACAGCACCACTCAGTGCCACCACAGCATCACTCAGCACCACCACAGCATCACTCAGCACAACCACATTATCACTCAGCACCACCACAGCACCACCACAGCATCACTCAGCACCACCACAGAATCACTCAGCACCACCACAGCACCACTCAGCACCACCCCAGCATCACTCAGCACCATTCCAGTATCACTCAGCACCACCACAGCACCACTCAGCATTACCACAGCACCACTCAGCACCACCACAGCACCACTCAGCACCACCACAGCATCAATCTGCGCAACCATTCAACAACAACTGGTTCAAATATGTTCTCTCAATGTTTCAAGCTTTATTACAAATGTCACAAAAAGATGTTAATATTTCTGAACATAATCTTTACAAAAGTTATTTACAAAAGTTTAAGCTATTGCCATTATACATTAAAATCACTTTTATTTAAGTATTAATTATTTAAAAAAATTAAAAGCCATTGTAATTTGTAATATCAACACATCTAAGTCATGTAAATACAAAACATGCTGCATTACAAATGCTATAGGTGTCACATTTGCGAAAGTTATAACTATTGGCATTGTAAATGACAAAGCTATTAATTTACCTATTTTCAAAACCAACACATAAATAAAGAAAATTGTCATTTACAAGACCAATAGCTCAAACTTTACTAACGCGAAACCTATTGCATTGCAAATGCTTGTTTTTATATCTGTCAGTGCTTCCTGTTGAGGTTTAATTTTCGCGACAGGCGCCTCATTGCCTACTTGTAACTATTCTCTGACCCTGCTTCCATGGTCAGAGCAGGGTCAGAGAATACTTGCAAGTAGGCAACGAGGTGCCAGGAAGCACTTAACCACTTGGCTGCTAGGCGTTTCCCCCCCCTGTGCTGGAAATTGCCATTTTAGTGACACCATGACGAGCTCAGCTCGTCATCAGCACACGACACCCGTGGGTGATGACGAGCTCAGCTCGTCATCAGCATCGAAGGGGTTAAAGGCTTACAGCTGCAGGTCCCCAAGTTGAAGTTAATTTCTTTGCAACCCTTTTGTAAAAGGTTACAAAAAATTAGCTTCAACTTTTGCACCTGCTGCTGTAACCCTGTAAGTGCTTGGCTGAAAATTTGTCCCCGTTGATACGCTGATTTTACCACGATTTCGCGAGATTCGCGGATCGCAAAATTGCGAAAAATCCGCAAATTCCGCGAGCGGAACGAATTTTCAGCCCATGCTTAGTAAGCAGCTACACATGTCTTGAATAGTTTTTCACATCACTCTGGTAGAGATGGAAGTGTTAGGGATTAAGGTAGAAAGGCCTGTGGGAGATGGTCTTTTAGCAAAGTAAATCTGAAAGATGAAGAATGGTGAAAGGAGACACAAAGTGAGATATTAAACTACTTTAAGGTGAATTCAAATTTGGCTAGGGTGGAATATCTTGGATGCCTTTAAGGTAACTATTTGGATATGTCCATTTAAGGCAACTATTTGCATTTGTTCAAGAGGAATTTTGGAGAACGTGGGACAAGGTTAGAATTGGAGCTCCATCAGGCAAGCATAGAATACTTACGACTTTGGACTGCCGCTGATAACTTGGCGGACAGACAGGTTAGACTGCGTATGCAAGAATATTATTATGAGCATGGGTACATCCACAATTCTGCTTATTTTCAAAAGATTTATGAAGAAAGTGAATATGCAGGGAAACTTCCAGCTTGGCAGACCCGAGAGCATCAAGCACAGAACAGGGCATCATCACTGTTCGATGAAGAAACAACAACTCACATTGTAGATCCTGTTCAAATTCAGGAAAAATTCCTCAAACATTATAAATCGATATAAGTGCACAACAAAAGGAAGACATCTCCCGTCTCAGGCATTTTTTAAAGTCAGCTTCCCAGTCCAAAACTATGACCACGACAAGCTCTGGTAGCTAAACTCTCTCGCTGTCGGAAATCGATGAGCTGGTGAAATCATTGGCCAATGGGAAGGCCTGCGGCAAAGATGGCATACCAGCCGAGCTATATAAGAAATGTGCTCCTGTTTTCGATCTTGAGATATTTAAACTTGTGAATGATATTATAGGAGGGGGAGAAGTTCCTGCATCATTTTGTACTGTAATAGTGGTCAGCATCCTTAAAACAGATAACTACAGGAAAAATGTGCATTTCTTTAGGCACATCAGCCTTTCATTGTTGACTGTAAGATAGTCACAATACTATTGGCAAACTGTATGACAGAATCCTTGGTACAATTTTTACCTGATCAGCGTGGTTTTGTTTCTGGTAGACAACTGTTCTCCAATATGAATCTCTTGATCGAGGCCCTAAATTATTTTATAAAAAACAGGTACCCACTCAGGTCCTACTATTAGATACAGAACAGGTGACCTAGTGTGTTGGTAAAGCCTCTTTGTTATTATTCTCAGGGAGTTTGGATTTCCCACTAGTTTTATTCATATCGATGTAAAGGTGTAACTGCCCGAGTAATTATCAGCTCTCACAATGTTGGTACTTGTACTAAAATGCTCTCTCCCTCAAGACAAGGCAGAAGTCCACGGATAATGTCCTTAACTTTGATACTTCATTTACACAGGTAGTATCCCAAGAAGCACTGAGGCATCACACCATCCAGTCAAGCCACCTTCTTGTAGGTATTTTTCCACCCGGCTATGATGATCCCATGCCTTGGCAAGATGACCTTGATTACCAGGCTTACTCCGATGAGAAAGTACAACAGTCCTTTATCATCAGTATTGTCGTTCAATGTATCATCTCCTCCCTAAGTCTAACTCCTAGAACAAAGATATTAAACGAGCTAACAGGATGAAATCTCCACCTGCAATAAAAACTTGAGAAAGAACATATCCCACATTCACATGAAATTCACTAGTAAATCTAATGCGAGAGCTTCTAGGGGGGAAATAAAATTCAGGCCTACAAAATCAGTCAACATAAGAAATATAAGAAATATCAGAAGGCCTCATTAATTACACATATAAAATGAACATTATTACTGAGCACATCTAAATTAACACGAGACATGTACAAATTCTGCATGTTAATGTTTTCGACTAAATACACATAGTTGCAACATTCATTTCGTCACATTACATTGAAAATATCCCTAACACATCACCTTTCATGTTATTACAGTTCACGTTCTAATAACCTAAGTTAATACAATAAAGGATTATATGTAGGTGCGGACTACCCATGAATATATTTCACCCATACAAATGAAAGAGCAAAATTTGCACTCTTACAAACTGGATAGATACTTTTTTTCTAAATGAGATTTTCACGTAATATGAGATTGATGATTTTTTATGCCTCACGGGATCACTTAAAAAGGTTAGATGCAGGGGTACCTAAAACGTAAAGATCCACTGTTTAAACATTACGATATTCCTGCCATTAGTGAAGTCTCGTATTTTTGCAAAACTTCACATTGGGGATCAAACCCTACTGGGTAAGAAAACTGTTTTTAGATGGGAGAGCAAGGGATATCGAAAGATCATGGACTTTCTTAACTTAGGTGCCTGGAAGGTCAAGTCCGAAGTTGAGCCTTCTATAAGACATTTTAAAACAATGATGCATTGCTCCTTTATTAAGATAGCCATTTTTTTAATGATTTGAACTCCAGTAGAATCTAAACAAGTTTAGTTGTTGGGTTTCTATCCGAGACAAAAGAAGGCCAATGAGGTATGCATGAAGGCCAGAGACAAGTGTCAGTCTGAGGAAGGTCTCCAGATCTCAGTAGAGACCTGGAATAGGATAAATGTGTTTAATTTTTCTCCAACGAAGGAAGCAATTTTCAGACGAATACAATTCTGTACAAAAAGGCTACACTATAGGACCCTGCTTTTTTGTATAAAATTAGATCCCCATATGCCGGAAAATTGTGTTCAATGGAAGGGGCTGTGGGTGCAACTGGCCCCACATCATTTGGAGCTGTTCAAAGATACATACATTTTGGATGGAGATTCAGGCAAATTAACAACAAAAAATGTCTGTGGGTCAAAAGGAATAGGGGTTCAACTGTGTATACTAATGTCTGGCACAACTTAAGATAACAGAGAAAAACTACTGGTACAAATGTGCAACAAAAACACTAGATTCCTAGAGTTGTAAAAAAATACCCATCAGTTCCCACTCGGTACCGCCCTAGTCATCATTTGGGCTCTCCGTAACCCAGGAGAGAGTGCAGTCCGTTACTAGATGTTATTGTAACGCACAATCAACTCAAGATGAAAAAATGTGTTTTTAGCGGGTGATACCGAAAAAATCAATATACCGGGATAACTGAATTACAGTGTATAAGTGTACAGTGAAAAATTGTGAAATATGATAAAATTGGATAGAAATGAGTAGAAGTGGACAAATTTAATAGTTTCTCTCAGTTCTCCCAACATTAAAAACAATATAGTAAATCAACAAATTTAACAAAATATCTGTGTGCAGAAAGGGTCGTCATGTTTCAGCATATGTGGCTAAAAATCCGCCACTGCTTTCTTCAGGACCATGATGTAATAGCTACTGCAATAATAATAATAAAAAGATATCACCTGTATGCTTTCAGGTTTTACTCAGTATCCTCCAATATACTATGGAAAAAGTATATATAAAATATAAAATATATGAGCTACATCTGTTCTGTTTAGCCCCAAAAAATGGATATGGAAATTGATATTGAATTAGACACTTCATCTGCGTGAATCAGTTTAACCGCATGATAATTACTATAACGACACGCTTATGAGTATATGGTTTTTTTTAATACGTACTATTAGGGCACGTGTCTGTGTGTAGGTCGGTAATCTTGCCCTTGGACCCTCACCAAAACGTTTGTTTCTGATTCAGGCATATTGCCTCAACACATTATGGATTGAACAGTCAATGGATGTTCAGGCAGCGGATTTGGTGTACACTCCTGATGTCAACATAGAACAATTTGCAGAAAAAAACGTTTATTATTGCATTATTAACAAGATCAATAATTCTCCAAAATTGGCACCCAGAAGTTGTTCCAACTTACCTCCAATTGTGGTCTAAAATGTTAATATGTAAGGGGCTAGAATATTGTTACATGTTAAGGTCAGAATCTCATAACAACTTTCAGAGATTATGGAGGGTGCTGAGATAGCTGGAGTGAAAAGGATGTTTCCTCTTGCCCTTTGGAGTAAAATATATAATATTAATTAATTATTATGAGATTGGGGACAATGTGCAATAAAATATTACCTACCTGGCTGTATCATACTGTGTTTTATGTTTACACTTTGTGGAATTTGAATATTGTCTTTTACCATGATGCATTATTTAAATGAATACATTGCTTGATTGCTGTATGAACTCTTGCCTCAAAAATATATATATTTAAAATTACAATAGGGCCTTTGTTTTCCTCTTAAATTGGGAATGGTTGCCTTAGTCTTAAATACCACATCAGTTGACCTCAAACCCTTGTTATGTGAGATGGGAACTTATAATAAGCTAAACTCCCCAACTGTAAAATTAGCTAAAATCCAAATCCTAACCTTCAAAGCATACAGTAAGGTTAAATGAGGGTAAACATTTTTGAGCTAAACAACATAAATACTTCTGAACTACATTTGGCTTCAGCAGTGGTCGCGCCCTGTGCGACAATGTTTGTTGACGCCCCCACAATGCCTACATCTACCACCATTTATCAGTGCTCCTCAAGTCTCTAGAAACACTGTCTCTCAGATTGACTTAGTTTTATAGACAGAGGACAACAAGGTGTAGGAGTCACATGTCATCTATACTGGTAAGGCAGTATAGTTTAAGAGTCATTGGTCTGTAAAAGCACAAATTCAGAATTTAAAACATAACATCATTGTTAGGGTTTTCTATAGTAATAAAAATTGTTTTCTTCTACCCAAATGAACCATTTTTGCAAGTTTAGGATAATGAAAGACAGGGCAAAAAGACATATAGCGCTAATATATATCTTGTAGTTTGTATGCAGCTCTTTTATGACAGTTAATAGCTCACAATGCTATATTAGGATTTTAACTTACAAACTGTAGCAAAAGTAACAAAGGATCCCTGGGACACAAGCAGTAACACCCTGACCTATTTACATTATATGTACTTTGTGATCTGCATGGAACACATTCTTTGTAATAGACACATTAACTCACTGCACTACCTCACCACGAGTTAAAACTACCACAGAACAAACCTACAGTCTCTGCAGCAGGAACATTAATCACTGGAGTGATCTGGAGGTTTTCATTGGTGGCTGAAAATTGCTGGCAGCAAAGAACGTGGCAGCAGGTGCTTTTAAAAAGAAAATATGCTTGCAACCTGGGCTGCTCCAGATGCTTTTATATTTTGTTGAATGGAAGATTCCAAATATGTTTTATGGTTATTAGATTTTAAGATTAAATTATGGACATGGAGAGGCATTGGGCATTGATTATGATCATTAGGTTCTTTACAGTGTGAGAGCTGCAGTATGCATAATTTGATTTGATTATCGAATTAATAGAGCGCACGATTGCCCGCGGGCGTCTTGGCGCTGGCATGACTGAGACTACCGAACGGAGGACCTTGGGTGAGCTATGCGGGAAACTGGGTAAGGCTACCCAGAAAAGAGCCAGGTCTTTATGTTTTTCCTAAAGGTTAGCAAAGATGGGCTGTTTTTTTATTTCTGCAGGGAGCTTGTTCCAGGTTAACGCTGAGTGCAGCAGAAAGCCTTTTCCCCCCATCTCAGTTGTTTGAAACGGGTGGTACCAGGAGGTTAGCACTGCTAGATCTCAGTGTCCTAGCTGGAATATAAGGTGACATGTTGGCTTTCAAGAAATGTGGTCCTGACCAATGCATGGCTTTATATGCCAGGCATGCGAGCTTAAATTGGATTTGTTTCTCAACCGGCAGCCAATGAAGATTTCTGATCTTGGAGGCCACCGGCTCAAACCTGGGGATATTTAATATCAGTCGGGCCAAAGCATTCTGCAGCCTTTGAAGAAGCTGTTTTTTTAGACCAGCGTATAAAGCATTCCCGTAATCCATTTTCGAGAAGGCCAACATGGTTACCAGCGTTTTACAGGCATCAGGAGGGATGTAAGGCAGTAGTTTACAAATTAGCTTCAGGGTAAACCAGACCGAGGATGTAAGTTTGTTAATTTGGGGCTCAAACGTAAGTTTAGAGTCGAACATGAATCCCAGGTTTCTTACCCTGTCCACAGGTGATGGGCAATTGCCTAAGCCATCCGGCCACCAGTTGGGTGACCAGATCTTAGTGTCGGCTCCCAGCAGCAAGACCTTGGACTCGTCTCCATTTATTTTCAGGCAATTAGCTTGCATCCAGAGACTGACCTGAATCATACAGAGACGGAAGTTACTTGTCGTCTCTGCGGTGTTATTAGACAAGTCCATTACTATTTGTGTGTCATCTGCATAAGATATGGGTAGGAAACCGTGGTCCCTAATAATGCCTGCCAGCTAGGCTGTATAAACATTAAAAAGGGTGGGGCTTAAGGAGGAGCCCTGGGGGACCCCCCACAGGGATTTAAAAGATTTAGAAGAAAAGTCCCCAAGCTGTACCCTGAAGGATCTCTCTCCAAAGAAAGAGGCCAAAAGTGTGGTCGCAGAAGCATGCAGCCCTACATCTTTAAGACGGGATATAAGATGGGATAGAATGACATGATTGTAGTTACTACAACTAAATATTGATTATGACCTTTGTTACGCATTCCACTCAATCAACATCTTGAGCTCAGTCTAGCGCATCGGTGTAACTGTGTTGGATATGTTTGTAATTTCAAAACAAATAATATTTGGAAATAAATGTAATTGCTAATGTATGAACTATAATTATGCAATTCAAGTCTTTTGAAAAGCCCCACTTGATGTAAATAGTCTGTATTGTCACCCATCCTAGCGCTGTGCTGCCTCCATTGCTGCACAGCCCAGTTAAATCTATTTATATTGCTGGGTAACCTGGGACTCCGGCCCAGGTCTACAACGTTTGAATTCCCAACCAACGGGTGCCGGAACTGAGTTCAGTACACCATCGCTTGAGTGGGTAAGACCAGGTTACTGTAGTCTCGTACAACCTACTGAGTATACCTGTGGGTGTGGAGTCTATTTTTTCTGGGTTACTACCAGGGACTTAAAAAGGGTTCAAGGATGCAGTGGTAATTCAAACCCAATCTCGTTCTTAGAATAGCACACTCAAGCGTTGACCTAAGTAAATACACTATACATCCACAAGTGTTTTATTATTATCCTGTTGCTTAACACAAGTAATAGCAACACAGAATGTCATTAAAACAGTATTAATGCATGTTGCTAGCACTGAGAATAAAATTAACAGCGTTACCATATTTAGAATATTCCTAATAGTCTACCACCCTAGAGCATTTTAAATGCGCTGTACTATGAGAGCATGGAATAGCTAACTTGCCTCTAGTTTCTCTGGACCTAGTTCACTGCATACCTTCTCATAGTAGATTATCTTTGGCTATCAGACTTCAACTGAGAGAGTGTTGTCCCTGGAAAGGTAAACACATGACCAGCTGGGATTAGCTCCTCTTAACAATGAATCATGATAACTTGGTGCAAAGTATCTCTCAAATTCAATAGCCAAATGATGGGGTTTATATAAGGTTGACCACTGACTTTTAGCTAACATTTGGGAACTTTCGGATAATCTGAAATTTAACCGGTCTAAATCAGCATGAGGCAAATACGTCAGCTCGGACTAAATATCTATCTTACATGTCGACTGTCAAAACTTGAAATAAAGATGTGACATTGTTTGTGGCAGACTGATGGTGGCTGATGTTATAGAAAAGGCATTGTTAAGATGAAATGACATTTTCACAAATTTGCCCAAAGATAATCACAGGTTAAATGTATATCAAAGGTAAATAAGCTAAGTAGCATTCTCATAAAGGAGTTTGACTTTGGGAGTTCATGACAACCGCTACATTGAGTTGAACAAAGAAAAAGCAGGCATACAAGAGATAGTGAAGGGTACCGAAAAGAGTAGGGACACAAGAGGTAGTGAAGGGTACTGAAAAGAGCAGTGACAGGAGGGATGATGTAGGGAGCTAGGAAAGAACTGAGGTTCAAGAGATGGTGTACAGCACTCAGAACAGTAGAGACAGTGTACAGTGCATGGAAAAGAGAGGTGCAAGAGATGAGGAATACATTAAATATAAAGTTCTATAATGAATTATGTTACATATAGGGAAATATAAGGGGCATACATAATGATGTTGTATACAACTAAAGAGTAGAAACATAAGCATGCATTTGGAAATAGGGCCATGTGATTCAATTATCTGTGCAAACAGGCATATCTAGTCTTTAAACAGAAGAGGGAAAGAGTGGACCTTTTCATACAAAAGCAAGCAACAGTTCTTATGTTAAGATTCACAACTGACAGTAGAACAGATGGTCTACTTGCTTACAAAGCACAGATGATGACCAAGCCAAGTAGGTTTCAAGTAGAATATTGAATATATCAATTATTGCCAACAGCAGCCAAGTAAAATGGTTTAATGTTAGTCTTTATGACCATAATAGAGGAATAGGGAAAAACAGTGTTTGACATCTGGTTGCTTGGACTGTAAAAATGCAGGATATTTGTTTCTAGTTTATACTTTATGGAATCCTTTGAAATGTAAAACTTTTACAAGAAAAGCAGGATGTTACTTTCAGATTCCCTATAACAAGAAAAGTGCTTGTCAAGCAGTGGAATGAATCAGGTGAAGGAAAATAACCTCCTGTTCTCAAACAGAAACTCCTGTTGGAATGAATCCAAGATTAACAGGGGGGGCATAAAAGTGTACATACTCCTTCGTACATTACATAAACATAAGACACAGTTAACAAAGCTATCTGGCCACTTGAGTTCAATTTACATGCACAAAAAGGTAACTTCACCATTGTAAACTGGTGTCTTGCATTCAGAAAACAAGAATTTGCAATTGTAGCGCAATGGAATCACATATAGTGTAACGATAATTTGGGAGTAAATCTCCTCAGGGGTGGGGCGTAAACTAAGTGAATACCCACAAACTTGCACAATTGTGGCTATTTACAAACTTTTGTAGGCAGCTTCCCAACCGGGACATTCTCCAAAATTTATTGTTTTCAAGGATGGGAGTGTCTGTGTAATTGAGTGGAAAAGTAGAGGGAAACCAATGCAGTTCATGATTTGAGTAAGGAAAGAGGTGTTTCTTCATGTGAAGAAAATTCCCCTTCAGAAAAAAAGAAATTTAAAGTTAAGATTGCAATTGCATTTGGTCAAGGATTTACTAAAAAGCTAATTTTGCTCACACAAAAAGGTGGACAATTATCTAAACGCTGAAATATATTTCCAAGAGAATATTGTGAATCAAGGTCATGACTTTGACTTCTATAGTTTTTCTGTGCTTTTTTTTCTAAATGGTCATTTATAATGGATGTCATTTATGGTTTTATCTCCTCTTCGGAGTGGTAGGTCTCTTGATTTGCTACCCGTTTCATTAATCCTGAATCGCTCTTCCAATATTCCAATATTCATTCAATCCAATATACACATCTTTAGTCCTGGATATCTCCAAGTGCACAGATGCTTAGGTTTGGGAGCATCTCTTAAGAAACCTTCATAGCATGCACCATCTTGGATGGTGGTAATTGGACTGCCTCTAATTGGGTTTTCATTCATCATTTATTTATAGTTTTACTATTTTAATGATTTATCAATGCACATATTACACCTAATCACTGCTTGGTAAATTAGAACTAGGGGTGTGTTAAATTATAATTCTGCTAGTGAAACTTCACATATCCAAAACTTCACATGTTTTTTTAGTAGATGCGTCCTACGATAACCTGATTAGCAAGTGGATTATCCTGCAAAACTGTATAAACGTCGGATCAAGTTAGCTGTAATGTTTTTCAGGAATTTTACTGGAAGCTGGACCCCACATCTCTGGGAAGAATGCCCTCAGCCAATACCATCTCTCTGGTGCAAGCTCTGCTAGCTTGTGCCTTCTTTGTCCATGCCAGTTTCAACAGCTACATAACATACCCACGCTGATGCACCAAAAAGTAATCACTCAGATTCAGGTTGCTACAAATAAATGACATGCAGATATTGGGCTTTATGTAAAAATACTTATCCAGTATTGGACTCAAATGCCTGAATCATCCCGCCATAGAGGTGGGAGTCTCACGATAAAAATAATATATATATATATATATATATATATATATATATATATATATATATATATATATATATATATATATATATATATATATATATATATATATATATATATATATATATATATATATATATATGCATATATATATATATATATATATATATATATATATATATATATATATATATATATATATATATATATATATATATTCAACACAAAGCTGCTCCTGCTGCAACGTGGTGACCCATGGACAAGTGGCGTACACTCCGGCGAAGCAACCGGAAATTAAATATCCAATAACAAGAATCCAGTGAAGTACGCTCTCAGGAATCAAAACTCAGTCCAGAAGTATATTGCAACCTTGGTTTTAATCACACAGCGCGTTTCGGCGACCTGCCTTGATCACGTGTGACATCACAGTGAAAAAAGTGTGCTTTTTACAAACAATAACATCAAAATCGAGGTAGGACTAGGGTTACATCAGCACAAAAAGGGTCAGACATATTGGAATGGTCATCATATGTTGATACTGTTGGTAAATACAATCCATCATATAAAATTGTAACTTACAGTTCATATTTGAATAGGTGGCATTAGAGTTCATACCACTATTATTCCCTATAGTGGGAGAAATTAATCGTAAAACTGGCGTTTTTCAAATATAAAAAATGTTCGTGGTACATGAACAAAAGCTGTCAGCCATGTTACTACACCAAATGATGTCACCCAACGAATGAGAAATTATCATCGCAGCCAGGTATCACAATATCATAGACATCAGGTGGCACAAGCAAATCATAGTAAAATAACAATGACATATGCGTTGCATTAATCATGTAGACTTGATCAATACTGTCCAGACAATTATCCATATCCCAAATGGATATCAGATGTGCGATTTGGCAAAGAAACGATAGACTACAATGAAATAATACGTTCTTGCCACCATACACACGCGGCTAAAATGCCAGTGCCCCGGGCAGTGGGTATCCCCGAAAGAGCATTCTGATTGTGCAGAAAAGTGCTTCAGTGCAACATGCAACGATATCGAGACCACACAAAAGTTCGTGGGGGTCTTGATCAAAAACTTTTTCATCCTATGGACACTCGTCATTAATATCCCCATTTCTGCTATGCGGAGAAAGATTTTTGATCAAGACCCCCACAAACTTTTGTGTGGTCTCGATATCGTTGCATGTTGCACTGAAGCACTTTTCTGCACAATCAGAATGCTCTTTCGGGGATACCCACTGCCCGGGGCACTGGCATTTTAGCCGCGTGTGTATGGTGGCAAGAACGTATTATTTCATTGTAGTCTATCGTTTCTTTGCCAAATCGCACATCTGATATCCATTTGGGATATGGATAATTGTCTGGACAGTATTTATCAAGTCTACATGATTAATGCAACGCATATGTCATTGTTATTTTACTATGATTTGCTTGTGCCACCTGATGTCTATGATATTGTGATACCTGGCTGCGATGATAATTTCTCATTCGTTGGGTGACATCATTTGGTGTAGTAACATGGCTGACAGCTTTTGTTCATGTACCACGAACATTTTTTATATTTGAAAAACGCCAGTTTTACGATTAATTTCTCCCACTATAGGGAATAATAGTGGTATGAACTCTAATGCCACCTATTCAAATATGAACTGTAAGTTACAATTTTATATGATGGATTGTATTTACCAACAGTATCAACATATGATGACCATTCCAATATGTCTGACCCTTTTTGTGCTGATGTAACCCTAGTCCTACCTCGATTTTGATGTTATTGTTTGTAAAAAGCACACTTTTTTTCACTGTGATGTCACACGTGATCAAGGCAGGTCGCCGAAACGCGTTGTGTGATTAAAACCAAGGTTGCAATATACTTCTGGACTGAGTTTTGATTCCTGAGAGCGTACTTCACTGGATTCTTGTTATTGGATATATATATATATATATATATATATATATATATATATATATATATATATATATATATATATATATATATATATATATATATATATATATATATGTACAAAAACTGGTAGCAATCAGGTTGGGAGGTGCACAACGCAGGAGCCAAGTACAAGGGCATTTGCCAGTTGGGACAGGCATACCGCGGATTTCAGAAAACAGCCAACATGTCTGCAGACACCTTGAAAAACCGCAAACTAGCGGCTGAAAGCATGTTTTCAGATGTCCCAGACGAACCGCAAGGGGCAAGCATTATTAATAATGAGGAACCCAGCAATAAAATCAAGGGTCTTAAAGAAAAATTCCGATTACTATAAAAGCTCTAAAAGCAGGAACAATCTAAATGGTGGGAGGCTACATCGTTAAGAAGGTACCTCGAAGTGGGAAGGATCCCCAAGGGCCTGCGAATAATGATAGCCCCCAGCTATGAGACACCGAACCACCGGATGATGGCAGAATGGGGGGAATGCAATCTGGAGTTGTCTCGGGGGCTAGTAGAAATACTGGTGAAGTATGCAGAGATAGATAGGGGCGAGCTGCAGATTAAAATTGAGCTTTTGGAAAAAGAGATTGATTGCATGGGAGAACCCCAGACCAGGCAGAAATGTCTAGATGAAATTAACAATTGCCTACAGAAGGAGGAAGAGAAGATTAAAATACGCAAAACGTACAAATTTAAACATGAACGCGATGATTAAGCAAATGGGCAAATTTTCACCTTTGCCCGACAATATGATTCAATGCGGGGTGCCACGGCGAAACAAAGGACTGAAGAGGCTGAGGGAACAAGGAAGGGGCAAAAACCTACTGAATCACCATCTGCATCTGAGCCAAGCTCTGCGGTTGAGAGTGGGTCTGAGTCAGATAATCCATCTTTAAGGACAGATTTAAGAAGTGTAAAGTTGACCTTGGGGGAAGAATTAGAAATTTAAAAACGCAGCCAAAGGGAGAAATTGAGGTCTTGCATCAAAGCAGCAGTATCGGCCCAAGTAGGAAAACCTATAGGAGAAGAGAACGTAGAAAAGCTAGGAGAAGATACTGCGAAGCGCAGGAAAAGCAGGTGGAAGCGCAGGTAAAAACTATTGAAGAAAGCCACACAGATAACATTGTAATGGACCCCGAGGCAAGCAATACCATTATTAATCTGACAGATATAGACCTTACGGCTGCAGAGAAACAATTATTGTCACTGGGACTCTAGTTTTGTCCGGAGTCAAATTTTAGTTACACAAGGACTCGAGCAGATATCTATCGATATATAAGGAAGCTCAAGCTCAAAAAGTTTCATCTCCAAAGAAACAAGGATGACAACAATGAGGCAGTTTCAGCTCAACAGGAAAGTTGCTTGACAGGTCTGATTAATGCAGACTATGATGTATTGAGGTATATGCAGGGCCTTGCACGTGAAATGGAACTTGGGACAGTATATATCAATTCCAGTGGCTCAATCAACACTGAATCATAATTGGAAGGTACAGATGCAAAACCGGTAACACCCTTTAAGCCTAAATCAAAATTTGTCCCTATAATGGCAAGGAACTCCATTGATGTGTTTAATGAACATGTGGTGGCACAGATACAGAAATTAAATCTGTCAATATATAGCTCCAAAAAGAAGTATACCAATCAAGACAGAAAATATCGCCAATTGATTGACAAACTCAAAAACAGCCATCAAATTATAATCCGCAATTCTGACAAGGGCGGAAATATAGTATTATGGCCACTTAAAGACTATTTGGAAGAGGCATATGGTCAACTCTACTAGGAAGAATGCTATCGACGTATTACCCCTCATAAACTGAAAGAGACTCAGGCGCAGCTATTCTCTTTATTAATTGCGTTGAGAAGTCAGGGCCTATTGAGCTGGGAAAAATTCAAATTTTTGAAAAAGGAACATCCAACTATCCCAGTAATTTATTTTATACCTAAAATTCATAAGGACCCTGAAAAACTGCCAGAGAGGCCCATTATAGCTGCCTGTGGGGAACTATTGGAAGATATGTCCAAATATATAGACTTTTTTTTACAGGAATATATAAAGGGGTTGAGATCTTATGTACAGGACACAAGTGACTTTTTAGGGAAATTCAAAAATATTGAATGGAAGACATCATATTCTTTGATTGCATTAGATATCTCTTCCTTTTACACGTGCATTAGAAATCTAGATGGCATGAAAGCAATTGAGTATTATCTGATGAGGAGACCTCTAATATATGAACAACATACTGCTATGCTACAGAAAATGTTACTATATTGTCTGGAAAATAATTTGTTTTTATTTGCTGGAAAATTATTCCAGCAAATACAGGGCGTTGCAATGGGGGCCAGCTTCTCCCCCAGCTACACCTGTCTATATGGCCGAGATACCCGCCACCCCCTCTCAACACAATCCCCAAGGATGGGAAACCGGAAACAGATCTGAACTTTTGGAAGACGGGAGGGAGTGACCCTCCCGGCCGTATTTATTAAAATATGAAACAAAATTAAAACATTAAAATAACAGTTTCATATTATGTACAATTTCATTTCCACATTGCGATGTTTGGCTAACCTTAACATAGTCTCTAATACAAAGGTTCTCCTAGCCGAACTAACATCCTACAAAACATCTAACTTGAAATTTTGAAATTGTACATCCTAACGTTTAAGGGCCAACGGCAAGGTCGTAACCGGTGTCAAGATCCCTAACCAGAAATATCCCCCCCACTTGTGAGGGGCGACCGCACCGAGGTGTACCTCGAGTGCAACTACCAATTTCCCTTGATTTGACGGGGGCCCCAATAAACTCGACGCCACTTAAAGGTCGTCCGAGGACTCGTGTGAGGAATCTAGAAGGTAGCGTAGACCCCCCCCAAACCCCACACATCTTACCACATCTGCCGTCGCAGATGTCTTGGCCCCGGGAAATTCTCCGGGAGGGGGCTGTAGCCCCCCCTACCCAGGAAGGGGCCTTGACCGCCTTTCCTTTCCTTTCGGCGTCCCATCCTTAGAAGGGACCGCCTTCCCCGTTGAGGGGCCAATGGCCACCTCCTTCGAGCGCTCCCATCCGTAATGGGTGACGCCCACTCATAGGGATCTACCAATTAGTGCTCACCGATCATGACCTTACCGCCCGACCAAAATAAATACGACAGTTCTAAGCTAAAAAGAATTCTAAACCAAATGACTAGATGACTTAAAAGACAGTCAAAAGCAACAATTTTACTAAAAACATGCTACTGATCAACACTACTAAAACATGCTACTGATCAACACTAGAGCAAGATCACTTTATTTGCAAAACATACCACAAATTGACCATATCTTTATTGCATATTCAATGTTTATCACGATAATGATCCGACCTGCAAAAAAGAGTTACCACATCAAACTTTATTCAAAACAATTCGCCGTCTTCAGGGGCTGGTGGGTGGGTCAAAATTAGCTCTTCGTTCCGTCTCGAGCTCACGTGCAGCGAGGTGGTGCAGCTTCAGAGCACAGGAACAAGAGGATGCTTCCTTGGCTCGTTGCTCCTTTTATCCGTCTTCAGGGCGGGCGTAAACCCGCCCCGGCCTGCCCCGAGGGCGTGGCCCGGCCGCGCCAGTTTCTAGGCCAGCCTACTCCAGGGCGGGAAAAGGCGCGCCCCGGCTACGCCGCTTCGGGCATACCAGCCGAGACTCGCCTCCCGCCCAAGATGGCTTCCCGGGGGGATCGTGGTACTCGGCCATACGTTCGGGGGGACCGAATGGTCGCCCCTTTCCATATGGCCGAGATACCCGCCACCCCCTCTCAACACAATCCCCAAGGATGGGAAACCGGAAACAGGTCTGAACTTTTGGAAGACGGGAGGGAGTGACCCTCCCGGCCGTATTTATTAAAATATGAAACAAAATTAAAACATTAAAATAACAGTTTCATATTATGTACAATTTCATTTCCACATTGCGATGTTTGGCTAACCTTAACATAGTCTCTAATACAAAGGTTCTCCTAGCCGAACTAACATCCTACAAAACATCTAACTTGAAATTTTGAAATTGTACATCCTAACGTTTAAGGGCCAACGGCAAGGTCGTAACCGGTGTCAAGATCCCTAACCAGAAATATCCCCCCCACTTGTGAGGGGCGACCGCACCGAGGTGTACCTCGAGTGCAACTACCAATTTCCCTTGATTTGACGGGGGCCCCAATAAACTCGACGCCACTTAAAGGTCGTCCGAGGACTCGTGTGAGGAATCTAGAAGGTAGCGTAGACCCCCCCCAAACCCCACACATCTTACCACATCTGCCGTCGCAGATGTCTTGGCCCCGGGAAATTCTCCGGGAGGGGGCTGTAGCCCCCCCTACCCAGGAAGGGGCCTTGACCGCCTTTCCTTTCCTTTCTGCGTCCCATCCTTAGAAGGGACCGCCTTCCCCGTTGAGGGGCCAATGGCCACCTCCTTCGAGCGCTCCCATCCGTAATGGGTGACGCCCACTCATAGGGATCTACCAATTAGTGCTCACCGATCATGACCTTACCGCCACAGGCCGGATAGTTGACCGGCTATCCGGACCCCCCACAACACTCCTACCTAAAGGTCATGGTGTAACGTTTTTAGCCATGCTAAGAAGTCCCCTATGAGTAACTCATTCCCCACCCGAGACAAATGCACTCCCTCCCCCAAATACATACTGTCATCATTAATACACCCATGCGAAATAGAATGCAATGTCTTGGAACGGAACAACCTACTCACTTTGTTATTAAGCTTTCTAACAGAATGATTTAAAGCAGGAACCGAAATAGTCCCCCGCCACACTTTTCATGGGATCATATGGGACCACGCAATTGTGCACCCTGGAACTCTCCTCGCTAACCAACTTACAGTGGAAAGCATCGCCTCAAGAAGAAGTCGTCTACCAGTGGTGACCAAATCATTACCCCCAAGATGTACTATGACTACAGACGGCGGTGACCTCGTCCGCCCTAGCAAACCCTCGAAAAATGATTGAAACTGGTCAATACAGAGACCGCCTTTTCCGTAGAAGGACACACTGTACCCGTATTCCCCAGCTACGTGAAACATATCACCTGCCTTGAATACGTCTGCGGCACGTCTCACGTATGAGTGGCCCACGACCCACACCTCCTTTTTCACAGCCGGTGATGTCTGACCGCTGGCCCGGTGTTGGGTCGACTGCAAAGTTCGTCCCGCCTCGTAGGCTTGCGCAACTGAAAACCAAACAAAAACAAGAAGCGTGAGTACATTGTTACAGCTTCACAACATGTGCAACCGCACATACCTTTTATAACAATTGGAGGACCAACGCCCCACCCGTTTAACTTGTTCAACATTCAGACCCCTGGCTGTAGCTTCCGTAGCAGCCCCTATCCGAAAGGAATGGGTCCCAAACTCGCCCGGGTTCAAGCCCGTAGCGGCAATCGACATCACAAGCACCCGCTGAAACTGAAACTTTGTCAGTGGGGTGGCGTCAGCGTGTCTCAACAAGGTCCCCCCCCATGATGCCACCCTTCGTGCTAAATAATCTTCTAAACACCTTACCGGGCACATGGAGGACCCGGGAATCCTGCGTATGATTACGCAGTCACCCATCCCACTTTGATCGGTCTTGGACCTGACAAATGAGACCGTCATTGTCTCCCCTCTGATCTGGACGTGCTCCTGGCACAGTCCTCCTGTCACATCCTGCTTGTTCCTCGCCACTAGTTCGCTTACTCGCATAGCCCCCATGGAATGCCAGCGTAAAAGCGGCTCGGAATAACAATGTCTCAAACTGAGATGAACACGTAGCAGGGAGTCTGGATAGTAACTGGGCCAGCCTATCCAAACCTATCGGGCGCCTCTCGTCTACTCTGCGACCCTCAAGGCGTTGCCACCCCCGTAGCGCTTTCTGTACAACGAAAGACGCTGTTGGGTCATGGATCCCATGAGCCCTAGCAACAAAGGAAATGGCAGCCCGATGCCTCTGAGCCGTGGCCACCGATTTCCCGACCCGATGTAAGGACATCAGAAAATTTACAACCCACTCCTCCTGGCCCCAAAGCTCCTCTCTATCAGTCCCCAAAAAGGCTAAATAGGACCGGAACGCCCCTTCATATGCCTTCCTCGTCCTGGGTGCTAAACTCTCTCCCACGAGGTTACGAAGTTCGGGGCACCGAGAGACCAGAGAGCTTCGGGAAAGGGTGCCGGCTCCGGGTCCGCTGTGGGAAGAAAACCCCAGAAAGCCTGCATACGAAAACGAGACAGTGCATCAGCGGCCTGGTTCATTACCCCTGGGACATGTCTTGCTCTGAATAGCACATTCAATTGCATACACAGTAAAACAATTTCCTTGAGCAGTCTCAAAATCCATTTACATCGTGCTGCCTGACTATTGATACACTCAACCACGGTCATATTGTCAGACCAAAACACCACAGAGTGATCTTTGAAACCTTCGGGCCAAGTTCTCAGGGCCACTAAAATGGGGAAAAGTTCCAGGAAAGCAATGTTACTTGTCAGTCCACTGTCATGCCACCATGTCGGCCACTTTTGTGCAGACCATCTGGTGCCGAAGATGGCACCGAAACCTATGCTCCCTGCCGAATCTGTCCACAGCCCCAACTCCTCAGAGGACACGGCCGGTTTGTTCCAGACGACTCGACCATTGAAATCCGCCAGAAATGCCAACCAAATGCGCATGTCCTGGCGGACCTCTGCCGAGAGCCTCGTGCGATGATGGCCCTCCTTCAGGCCGACCATAGCTTGAGCAATCGAACGGGAAAAGGGGCGGGCCATTGGTATAACCCTCAGGGCAAAATTCAACTGGCCAACTAACTGCTGTAATTGATGCAGCTTAACCTTAGGTCCATTTAAACACATTTGCAGGGATGTCCTGAACTTTGACACTTTGTCAGCTGGTAAACGAAAACAACCGTCTCCGGAGTCTAACTCGATCCCCAGAAACTCGAGGCAAGTGGAAGGCCCCACAGTCTTACCTGGCGCCAATGGTACGCCAAACTGATTCATCAATACACAAAATTGCGCCAAAGCCTGCCCACATTCCGGATCCCCGGCTGCCCCCAGGAACAAAAAATCATCAAGGTAATGCATCACATTTCGGAAACCCGTCTTCCTTGTGAAGACCCACTGTAGAAAACTACTGAATTTTTCGAAATAGGCACAAGATATAGAGCACCCCATCGGCATACACCTATCCATGTAATAATGACCCTGAAACATGAAACCTAGGAGACGCTGATCGTCTGGATGTACCGGGAGCAACCGGAACGCTGACTCGATATCAGATTTTGCCATCAGCGCCCCGGGCCCCAGGCGATTCAAAATGGCTACGGCCTCATCGAAGGATGCGTACCGCACCGAACACACTTCCGGGTCTATCGCTTCGTTTACGGAAAGACCACGTGGGGCTGACAAATTATGTATCAGCCGAAACTCACCCGGGTCCTTCTTTGGGACCACACCTAAAGGGGAACAAACAAAGTTAGGAACCGGTGGTACACTGAACGGACCGGCGACTCGCCCTCGAGTAACCTCCTTCCTGATCTTATCCTGTACCACGGTCGTATGCTGGAAGACCGATAGCTGATTTTTACATTTCGCTGCACCTTGAAAGTCCCCCACTGGGATGCGGAAACCATAAGAAAACCCGTTCCGCAACACCCCAGCAGAAGTACGATCCGGGTATTCACTGAGCCAAGGAATCATTGCCAAGGTATCAATCGGGGTAGGTAAAGGCGCCCCTCGGACTATGTTAGACCTGTTTGGCGCCTCCTCTACCCCCGTTATCACCCGTTTTGGCTCTGCACGTGGACTCAGGATGGGATGATTGCCCACACCCACTACATTCGTGTCTAAATTTGCACGATCCCTGGGGCCTAGTACATTTACCCCTGTTGAAGTTCCAACAAACCCCCCTTTTTCCTGTATTGCCGGCAGGCCTCGAGTAATTGTCGGTACCCGCACCTGACCGAAAGGGCGTCCCCGCATACTGGCGGGAGGATTCGCCAACGATACTCCCTACTAATGGCAATTTTAACATTCCAGTCTCCTTCATTTTGGACCATGACACAGAATCATAACAATCCCACGTTAAGTTTTTATCATGTTCTTTAGCCTTTCTAAACAGGTTATCATAGCAGAACCAATGATTACCCTCGTGTGATACAGAGTACCCCATGATTCGTGACTGATAAATCGGCAATTCGGGTAACAGCTCGGGCCTTCGTTCCCCCAAGATCGATGTAAAAACCCCCCACGCTTGGCCCCAATTGCCAATGTTTTCATTTACTTTAAAGGCGGCCATTTTTGCGCGCCAAACACTCGGATGCATGAGATCCTTCTGGCCCTTAACATGCTCCATCTCATAATGATCAGTAAGCAACGAGAAGATGTTTACGTACTCCCCTGCCCAAATCTTCTCTTTAATAGCCAAAGGAACATGCTGACCCAACTTTTCCCTACGAGAGGGTGCTGACTCATCCCTCGCAATCGGCAATGGCCGCTTACCTGCACCGGACGTTGCCTCTGCTACTGAACCCGTCCCCTGTGGCTTCTCTACAGCGGCGGCCGGCGTGGACACCTTCGCTGCTTCACGTGACTCACGCAGTTGCTTCATCAGCTCCTGTGCGTCGACAGCCGTGGCGCCCTCGCTACCTTTACCCAACCACGCTGCTACTTGTGCTGCCAGCTCGGGCGGCATATCTTCCCCGGACACGGGGGTGACCACAACGGGAATCGGATTCCCTTCCTCCGGCACGGGAGAGGGTGCCTCGAGCGGGGTACTGGGACCCGGGATGTCTTCCCCAGCTGCTCCCCTCCTGGGCCTCTTGTTTTTTCCTCCCGGGGCTGCTCCCGCCAAAGGACGTTTCGGTCCCCCTTCCTCGCTTTTATCCATTCGCCTCTTTAGTTCGGTCATCTCCTTCATGAGAACGCGCAGCATCTGGTCAGTAGTCATGCGCTTTCCCGCCTTCTTCGGCATTCTTCAACAGAGTATCTGAAAAACAAACAAGAACGATTACAACGCTCAAAATTAGCTCTTCGTTCCGTCTCGAGCTCACGTGCAGCGAGGTGGTGCAGCTTCAGAGCACAGGAACAAGAGGATGCTTCCTTGGCTCGTTGCTCCTTTTATCCGTCTTCAGGGCGGGCGTAAACCCGCCCCGGCCTGCCCCGAGGGCGTGGCCCGGCCGCGCCAGTTTCTAGGCCAGCCTACTCCAGGGCGGGAAAAGGCGCGCCCCGGCTACGCCGCTTCGGGCATACCAGCCGAGACTCGCCTCCCGCCCAAGATGGCTTCCCGGGGGGATCGTGGTACTCGGCCATACGTTCGGGGGGACCGAATGGTCGCCCCTTTCCATTTATGGGCTGGTGGGAGGTGCTGGTCCTCATGAAGCATTACAGAGAGGCATTTGAAAATAACATTGTTGTATGGTTACGTTTTATTGACGACCTGATTATTGTTTGGAATGGTGAAATGGAGGATGCTAAAGAATTTATCAATGCATTGAACACAAATACAATCAATTTGAGATTTACCAGTCATATTAGTAAAGCAGAGGTCACGTATTTAGATGTAAAAATCAATGTGGTAGAGAACAGATTGACAACAACCTTGTTTAGAAAACCCACGGCAGGGAATACTCTCCTCCATGCCACAAGTGCGCATCCTCAGCATTTGATTAGAAGTATTCCATATGGTGAGATGCTACGCATCAGACGCATATGTGGTGAGGAGGATGACTGCCAACAGAAGCAGGAAGAAAGCAGAAAGAGATTCCTCAGCAGGGGGTATAAAAATCAAGATGTTGAGGCAGCCGTTGTCAAATAAAGAAATCTAGCCAGAACAGATCTTATGCAGGATAGGAACAAAAAAGCATTAAATCAGGTATTGAGGAGCCAACAAGGATAATCTTGTCCTATTCCCGACAGGAAAAACAAGATTCGGTCTGTAATATAAAGAAATTGGCCAATCGTGAGGGGGGACCCAGTAATAGGCAGACTTCTGCCCAACTACCCTGCTGTCACATTTAGAAAAGCAAACAGTATAAGCAGTATGCTTATTAACAGTAACCTTGATACCAAAGTTAAAAATACATGGCTTACGGCAAGGAAGGGTTTCTTTAAATGTGCAAGTCGCAAAGCATGCCAGTATGGTTTGAATACAACTAGATACACCACAGCATTTAGCATCAAATCTTGCAACATAGAACAGCATCTTACATGTAAAACGGAATATGCTGTATATGTTTTAATATGTAGCTGCAAGATGCAATATATTGGCAGCACAAAGTAACAAGCACATAAGAGAATCCTACAACACATGCGTGCCATTACAAATAACGATGAAACCTACCCTGTGGCAAGACATTTTAAACAGGTCCACAATAAAGATTTGAAACATTTTAGATATTTTATCATGGATGTGGTGAGCCCCCAAAAGAGAGGAGGGGATAGGGAGCTTAAGCTTAGAAGAATGGAGACATCCTATATTTTAGAAATAGATTCTAAGCACCCCAGGGGGCTCAACACCAGCGAGGATTTATATACATATCTGTGACAGATTTAAATGGCCAATTTAGTGACCTGCTGTATTTTAGAATGACTGCTTCCCGCAATGATTATATATGAAATTCTCTCGGTCTGATACATTTTGCAATTATGGATTTTGTACTTTTGTACTTTTGTATTTTTGTATTTTTGTATTTTTCTACTTTTATACCGTTTTTTTACTGGAATTGACTAGTCTTTTTTACCATCCTTCTGCATAGACACAGGCTTTCTTTTAAGAGAAGATATTTAAAATATTTATATTTATATACATGTATTTGGAGATGCAAATTTTAGGATTATTTATATTTTGATACAGTATTTATAAAGGGAATTTTAGATATGATTGGATGCAATATACATGTATTTATTATGTATTTGTATGGTCTGAGGTCCCAAAGTGGCATCAATTAACGGTGCGCCCTATTGTTTGCATTAGGTATATGTATATAGTCCTTTGCTGATTTGCACCTTGTAAAAACATGGTATTTACCAACAATGGCTCTTGATCTATAAGAGAGAAAAATAGAAAAGAGATTTGTATAAATTTGTGATAACAATGATAACATCAATTTTTATTTTAGTACCTATGGGTAGAGGGGTTTTGTTTAGCACACGGGTTCATCATATTTTGTTATTTAGGGTATATGGGTAAAACACAGTTTATTAACTTGGCAAGGGGACAGGAATTTGTGAAATTTTGTTATGGGCAGCACTGTATAATGGGGCTTTTAAGCTGAGACTTCAAGCAAAATACATGTTAAGACTAATCAGGGTGTTTGTACAAAAATGTTTATGGACTGAATATTTATTCTGCATTTAAGCAGTTATTTTGAAGTCGAAATAACCCAACATGCATTTTACTGTGAAATAGAAAATTGCTACCCAGGAAAGATGTGATTTAAGATATGAATTAGTAGTTTTTTCTATGTCCTTGCCAAGACATGTGGTATTTTGAATGCACTTGCACTTTAAAAAGCGGAAGAAAAGTAATCATGGTGTCATGTGATCAAGGGCAGGGAGCGCCGAAACGTGTAATGGCAGACAAGGCAAAATAAAATAACTATTGCGCCAAAACATTAGGTCCACGCTCGTTCTTTTTCCTGGAATTGGAAGGGTGTGCTAGAGTTGGAGGGTACATATATATATATATAGTTAGGACCTATTTTCCATAGGAAATTCGCAACATTCTATTTGGAATAACTTTGGCGCCAGTTGACGAATCTTCGTGACATTTTTAAAACTTACAGTCAGCTCCGGTCCTCTCCTATCCTGAAAGTTTCACGGTGATTCGTCAAGCGGGGCCGAGAAAAAAGAGGGGTCCCAAAATGTAGTTTCCCCATGCAATTTCCCATTGGACCTTTAGCCACAGCTACAGCCCGAACTGCTGAATGGAATTACACCAAATTTGCCAAAGATGTAGTCCTCGGTTCAGACTTGTGCCTTTTTCTTAAATGTGTCAATCTGTTCAGTAGTTCCTGAGAAAAAAACAGTTAAAAGCATTTATATATCTATGGGCGCGGTCGATCCGTGGACCCTGAGCGCACCATGAGCGCACGCACTATTCTGAGCACGCGCTGAATGCTAATTAGCTGTCAAGTGGTTGTCAACATTCAAAAACAGGAACTGTTGGCAGCCATTTTGTGCCTCGGTAGAAGCGAGGAAGAAGAAGTCAGTGGAATATGTGTGCAAAACGTAGAAAGGGGGCAGGGTAGAAATACTTTTACCCTCTATACCTGCTTAAGGGGTCCCCAGAAGGAAAAAAGACCCAGCAGGTGCATGTAGGGTGCGGGGACTCTGCTGTAAAAAGAAAAATACAATAAAACAGAGCTTTTTTTATAATTAGCCCCCAGGGAGGCTAATTACTGGGGGCAAAATTATTAAAATGTTATGGGGGGCCCAGAGAGGCCTCCTAGCCCTGGGGTCATCACCCCCGGGACTACAAAAAAAAAGGTGGGGGGAGGGGTCCAATGTCCCCAAAGATGCGGGGACCACCACCCCCGGGGCTTTATGTATAATGGGAGGGGGACTGTGTGGCCCCCCTCCTGGAGCACTTGAGGGTCCCATCACCCCTGGGGCTACAAAAAAATGGTTGGGGGGCTGCAAGGTCTCCAAAGCACTCCCCGGGGCTTTATGTATTGTGGGAGGGCCGGCTCCTGCAGTGTCTCCTGGTGTCGACTTCTAATTTTACCGTAAAAAAATAGCCCCTATCAGTAATTTCTAATATCCCCGGGGACCCTATCCCCCAGGTCTTATAAAAAATGTGGGGGACCGTGGGGGGAGCCACAATGCCCCAACGGTCCCACCAGCTATCCACGTCTTTCGGGAGCCGGCATTGCTTTTCCACATGGGGAGATGCTAACTTGCATGTGGAAAAGCAATCTGGTTTGGATTTTGAAAGTGAGAACAGATTTCACTGCTCTGTCTTTCAAAATCCAAACCAAGTTTGCTATGGGAGGGGCGGGGGCCGCGAGACTCCTGTCCTCTCATAGCAAACAGTAGTGTCCCGGGGGTAGGGACCCCAGAACACTGCAGGAGCTGGCCCTGGGTGTGGTGGTCCCCAGGGCCCTCGAGGGCTCCAAGAGGGGGGCCACGCACCCTGCCTCCCACAATACACAAATCCCCAGGGGTGGTGGTTCCTGGGGCTTGAGGGGGGTTGTTGAGGCCCACACACTTCTAATTTTGCAGGGGGGCCTTGGACGGGAAAGTGGCGCAAGGGGGTTGTAAATCTGGTACACAGTGTTCTGTTTTACTTTGCTTTCCTTTCTGTCATGTAGAGGATCCTGGGTAAGTATAACGGTTTCTGTACAGCAGGTACCTTTCAACCCTACCCCAAAACTGCTTACTGACTGTTACCATAGTAACAGTTCATGGAACACTTAAGTGAGCATAAAGATTAGAAGTTCACCACACAATGTTGCTAATCGAAACAGTTACTGTGCTGGAGCTTTAAACGTTTTCCATAGGAACCGTTAGTATTAGCTATAGACTGTGGTAAAGAGCTGGTAAAGAGTTAGCCTGAGTATTATACTTCTAGTTAATAAATATTGTTTCTATTTTTAAATGTTTTATAACTATATGAATATCACACTAAATAATAGTGAAATGTTGTCAGAAAAAGAAGACGTATATACTTTTTTTAAAACAACAATAAATACCTGGAAACGTAACTTAAAGATAACAATGTAATAAATAACTAGAAACATAACTTAAAAAAACAAATTAACAAATGTGATATGGACTCCAATAGAAGTAGGATAGGTAATCTGCAAAACAAAAATGAAAACAAGTGTTCAAAATTAGATAGATGTGACTAAATGAGGTCAAACATTACAAGTTAAGGTAATACTTGGCGATATCTTTTAATTTGCAAGTCTACAGTGTGCATGATTCATTCCACCTCTCTTATAGGCTCGCATTCAAGAGGTGTCTGTATGGAAGTGCCTACTGCGTCAGATTTACAATATGGACCAACAGGTCTTTAAAATGATTCAGAGATGAGACAGAATTAGGTGAGAGATCAAGTCATTATGCAGGACAATATTCTTTGGGGCTTATTTACAAGTCCCTTGCGGCAATTTTGCATTACTTTTCCCATGTTAAAAGTGACGCAAAAGTGGCGCAAGGGGGTTGTAAATAAGCCCTTTTCTTTCTAACGCATTTAATTGGAGGCATTGTATATCTAGGCCGCTCTGCTTACCTTGTGTAAACACTGTGACCAATAGAGTTCACAAGTTGAACTCAGCTTTGGTTGCACACGGCAGAGTGGACAGCAGAGTCCATAACTGAGAAAGAGAAATGATGTGAGAGAGAGAAAAAACAACATTAAAACTGTGAGAGAGAGAAAGTTATAGATGGAGCAGTTAATACTGGAGAAAATACTCGTAGCTCACCTTTCACCTCCATTGTGTGTCCAAGCACGTGCTGGTTCATAGTGCACCCTCCAGTATAGTGATCTGAAAGATAGTATATTGAGTTAGTAATAGCATAGTGCATACAACTGCGCAAGTATATTTGTGGTTAATTTATTTGTACACTCAGGATAATGTATTTCATCAACTTTTACTGTAAGGATGTGTCTGTGCACTGTTTTTCTTCCAATGTAGTATATCCCATGCACTCAATATTGCGTACCTAGACTGTAGCACCCCATTCACTCGCAGAGTCCGGAGGTGAGTGTTTTCCTTGGGAAGTCAGAGGCAGATTTAGAAGCTCCTTGTGCCACTTTTCCCATTTTAAAAGTGACACAAAAGGGGCGCAAGGGGCTTGTAGATCAGCCCCTCAGACTGTTGAAACACAGGGGTAATTGTACATTCCTACGCAGTGGAGCTGCTGCAAACTTCCCACTCTCTCCTTTCACAGATGACTTGTCGATGTTTCGGAAACAAGCTAATTTGCTCACCTTGTGCCATTGGCATGATTCAAAGAAGGTGCACCACGTGTCCAAGCAGCATTCTTAGATGTTGTTACGATGGCCACGAATCATCACAGAGTCCACGCACGTAGAGCTTTGTAGGTGTTTTGGGGGGGGTGAAGCCAATTTGTGAAACACAACCTGTAAGATAAAAAGGAAGTTAACATTGTGTGTCATTTCTTTATCAAAGGAGAGAGGAAGTGAGAGAGTGACTGAAAAGAATATTCAGAGCTCACCTTTCTGTCACCGGTGTGTTTTTCACCACGTGCCGGGACATAATGCACCCTGAAGCTCTACATATAAAAGATAGTAAAAGAAAGATGTTATGATTGGTATTTGTTCCCTCCCGCATTTAAAATCAACTATTTGTATAGTTTATATTCCGGACGTTTGACCGATTATAAAAACCTTCCTGCTATTGGAAAAAAAATACAAATGCAATAAGATATGGTATATAGAACTGCATACACCTAAATCGCTGTGTGAACTTTTTGTATCCGGTTTGCTGCACTCCATCTACTCCCTCAGCTGCGCACCCAGATCTCACTGCTCACCTTTTCGCGGACAGGGTACGTTCTATATCATGCAGTCCCGCTCTGCCACCAAGAAGTCTCACATTTGGTTCTGAGTCTTGATATCGATATGGGTAACGATATACTCATGCTCATATAATCATTGCAGGTTCCTCACCCGCCTAGTCCTTCTGGTACCACTAATTCAGTGACCAAAGAGGCCACGCATATAGTGGTGGGCCCTTGTACTCGGTGGTTCGGGCCTACATGAGGCGTTCGACGCACTAGGACGGACCATCACAGCGCTTGCGATGGGAGCAACTCTAAAATGACAGGGAGCACGTGCGTCCCGTCTATTTGCATTGGTAGGGTCACGTGTGTAGTGGCGTATGATGTGTATAGGTATGATGTGGGTGTATACCAGCCATGAGGGAGTGTGTGTGACGTTCTGACAACTAGACCTGGAAGCAAGAAATCAGAACAATGGAAATCTGGGCCATGTTTTGTTTTTGTTTTTTCCTGGAAGTATAAGCGGAGTGGGCTGGACTGACGTATGGCAGTGCTGGGCAAGGTTCTGAACCATGATTATGGAGCTATGGACGTGGTTCCGTCATTAGCTATATGAAAAATCAAGTGAATCGGGTGTCCATTTTGTAGTGCTGACGTCACCCGGGTCTTAAACGCAAATGTATCATTATGTCAGTAAATTTCCACAACATGGCCAATATGAAAGGCATCACTGTGTTGTACCTTCCGTTATATTACTCTTCCCATATCTTTTATCCCATTGCTATTATTGTTGTATTAGAGCGGTTGTATTTCTTCCCTTTCTGTAATGCGACCTCCACGTCACTATGAGTTACCATAGAACTACCATTTGATATAAATGTGTACGGGTTATCACTGACTCTAAAAGATGGTGGACATGACGCATTTCTGTGATTATGAATGTTTGTTGTACATTCAGTGGAGTGTTGTCGCTGTAGTATTACAGGGCTGTGAAAGGTTTAAGTTGCAGTTTTTGGCACTTGAAGGGCAGCTAATATATATACGTATGTGGTCATTCAGGTATACTGTCGAACTTGGTGCTGGAAATCAGTGTTCGAGGCTTGGAATTGCGTCCACATCCTGTTATTGTAGAGTAATGACATAATCCACGCGTGCCTGAAAATGCACTGTAAATATGGTGCTCATGTAAATTGCTGATATGGTTTTGGGTTGATTTTGCGCTATATGAAATGCAAAAAAAAAAGGAGGAATAGTCCACACTTACTGTCAGAGGTAAGATGGTTGCATACTCTATTTATAGCACAATATATTGTGGTAGAGCGTAGAAGCAGCATTTTAGAAACATAATAAATACACAGACACAGACAGATAGTTGAAGGGGGTACGGGCACATGCGCTCGATTCCATTTTATTATGTTGCTGTTGGTAACAAGTAGAATAGCATGATATCATACACAGATATTCATTCGTAAATTATGTATGACCTCTGCTGTACCTAGGTAAGAGCACTAAAAGTGAAATAATACACAGAAGATTCGATCGTAAAGGGTTCATGAGTTGTGGTACACTGAGGTAGGGGCAGTGTATGTAGAGCCTGCAATGATGCGTGGTTCAAGCAGAACGCACTGGTAAGAATGTCTTTGGCAACTGAATTTTGCCTTAATAAGGCCACGTGGTGATTATTTATGGTGCACTGAGTAAGTGGTACGTGTGGTGCTCAGCGTGTGCTCACCCTGCGATGATGCGTGGTTCGAGCGGTCTGTACTCAAAACATTGAGTGTTAAATAGTGGTCTCCATCAATTTTTAGGTTAAAAAAAATCTACCTTAGATGGTTATCAACTGCTCTGCAAACTAGGTCTACTGATTGCTCCTCATAATAAATTAAATGATTACATTTAACGCAGTGCATTCTAACTTTCCCAAAATGGGGACGTATATCTGGTGGCGATGTTAAAGGTGATACCCCAGAGGTACTTGGTATTACCGGTGGTAGAGGTACATTTTGGAGCTGTGTTCTACTTACTTTGTAAACATAGTTCACAGGATGTAGGGATTAAAGGTGCTTGTGCACACTAGCAGTGCCACAGGGGTATTTTTTGTCTGTGCCTTAAATAAATCAACTGCTAACACCACTGGGTTCGGGCTCCCAACAGTAAGGCCAAGCCACTGACCTATATTTAAACTGAACAAGCGCCAATACTGTTTCTCGTGTTTTATGATCCAATCTATACAGTCATATTGCAAAACAAGACAATATGCGCACCAGCCTGTTAGTTCTGTCTGAATTAATCACTTTTTAATTTCTTATTTTTCAAAACATTATTTTTTCATTTTTGCAAATTATTTTCATTTTTAAGATCACAACACATTAAGACATACATTTATATCAGTGACAATATACCCCATCAAAAGTGGCAATCACTCTCATTTTGCTTTCATCCATTCAATCAATTTCTTAGACACAACTCTCACACATTCACACATTCAATACCCAAATGTTTTTTCTATTTACAATACTATTCAACTTAGAACATTTAAAGACAAAACCATAGAACTCAATACTCTCCACATTTCATGATTTCAAACATAATGCAACAATCAATTTAAACATTCTTATGGCATTAAACGGTCTACGCGTTTCAAACTCTTCTTGTTAGTAGAGTTCTCTTCAGGACCACATAGCTGTAAAAACAAAAACAGACAGAATTTGTTTTTTACCCTTTGCTATTTCCTGGTGGGTGCTCCCACCCAATTGCCTCTAGTTCCACTGTTACCTTATCTTGATCTGAGCTTACTCAACCCATCGTAAGACACTGTGTCAAAAGACAAAACCAGAAACAACCATAAGGTTGGTGGCGACATCTCAGTAGCCCCAGCCATTTAAAGCAGCAAACCAGACTTACTTCAGTCTCATCTACTTAAGCCTGTGATGGCTTCAAAATCTTCTCTATGCCTGCAGTGTCTGAAAAAATGGAGGAAGTGACACTCATAAATATACATATCCTCGCTACAATCATGGTGGTAAGATGTGAATAATGCACCCAAACACTCGTTTTCTATGATTGAATAAATAGTAAGCATGGGCAAATTTTGTGAATTGGCAATTCGCGAATTTGTAGTTTTGCGAATTGGCAATCCGCAAAATTCGCGAATTCGCAGATTTTTTTATTTTTGCGTATTCGCAGGTGTTGGCGAGGCGCTTTGCGTTTTTGCGGGTGTTCGCGAGGCGCTTTGCAATTTCGCGGGGTTTTTTTTTGCCTGCTTGATCACTGCCACCCACTTGTTTTTGATGCCCATCTGCCCTCTGTACCACTTGATTCTGTGCCCTTCTTCCCTCTGCCCCACTCATTTTTTGTCCCCTTCTGCCCTCTGTCCCACTTTTGTGCTCTTCTGCTGTCAGCCCCACTTAGAATGGTGCTTGCAAGCTGCCAGCGCCATTCTAAAATAGCTAGAAATAGCTTCAACAGGAAGCACTAATAGATTAAGTAAAGCAGGTGCTCCAGTTGAAGGTCAAATTAAGTTACACAATCATTAATCACCCCAAGTTTGGGGATGATTAATGATTGTGTAATTGAATTTGAGCAGCACCTGCTTTACTTTATCTATTAGAGCTTCCTGTTGAAGCTGATTTTTGTAACTATTTTAGAATGGCTCTGGCAGCTTGCTGGCGCCATTCTAAAAGAGTTACAAAACTCAGCTTGAACTTTTGACCCAATCCCCGTTTGCGGATTTCCGTTCGCGGATTTTGCGGGAAATTCTCGAATCTCGCGGATTGCGAATTTACCGAAAATCCGCGAAGCGGAATGGATTTTCCACCCATGCTTAATAAATAGTACGCAGGTCTTCTCTGTAATTTTTTTATTTTTTAAAAACGCTCCGAGGGGGCCTGTCGGACGAAAAAAACATTTTAGAATCTTGTTTGCTTACTAACCATCATGAATAGAAGAGGGTAAATGTTCCTAACCCAGGGGTTACCTGCTCGCAATTAGCACCACGCCGAGAAGGAAAACGGGCATCCTATCGAGTTTTGATCTGTGACGCGGAAGCGCCGTGTCTGCTGTTGTACTCTGCTTCCTGGTGGAAAGAATCATAGGAATTGCGGTCCAAAGGGCTGATTCGCATTAAAGGATTGAAAACTTTATTCATTAAGCCACCTCTTGCTCACGAAATGCCGATTACAGTATGCATGTACAATTTCTAAAGCTAATATTGATACCCCGAGTTGCGTGCATTGGGATTCTATATCTGAATCTTGGTTTTGGGCTTGAGGAGGTATGTGTGGAATAGCCAAATAGATGGTGGTTGGGAGATGTAGGCAAAGTTTTACATCTCCTTAAACCTAATGTCTTGCTAGTACAGCGTAGGCAATTGTTATGGAAATTAAGCCCTCGGTTAAATAAATCGAGGCTAAATTCTCTACTGTCTGTAGTGTAGATACAAAGCTGAATTGAATTTGTAAACCCTGTTGTCCTCAGTGTAGATCTTAGGGTGGACTGCATCATCTGCAATCATGATTGAAGTGAAAGATAGAACATATATACAGCGTAAATTTTATTATTCAACTAAATCTTTAAGTGATATAAAATACATTTTTGAAGGAAGCATACTAAAATTATATTGTGTAGGGTTTGATAGCTGTTATACTTAGGTTGGTTTGCACTGAGTTAGGGGTATCTCAAACAACAAGGTTCTGTGGAGCCTGCAATGATGCGTGGTCCGAGCAGGCCAAACTGATAGTAATGTGTTTTGTCTTGTGAATTCTGCCTTAGTAAGGCCACATGATAATGATTTTTGGTGTACTGAGTTAGTAGTACCTTTGGCGTTTAGCGTGTACGTACCCTTTGTGGTCAGGGGGTAGAGTAATTAGACTAATGTGTTTTGTCGATTGAATTCTGCATGGATTCATTTAAAAGGGACAATATGTCACACTGTGGGATAAAACTGTTCACTCTTCTATGTGATGATTTATGGTGCACTGAGTTAGTAGTATCTTTGGCACTGAGCTTGCACGTATCCTGCAATAATGCGTAGTGCTGGGGGCCGCACTGGGAGCAATGTTTTTTGCATAGTGAATTCTGCTTTAATAAGGCATCGGGGAGATGACTTGCGGTGCAGTGAGTTAGTGGTGCCGTAAGAACTCAGCGTGTGCGTACCCTGCGATGATTCGTAGTTCGGGGGGTTGCAGTGGTATAATATCTCTTGTCTACTGGAATGCGTCATGTACAATCGCCATTCTACCTTAATCGTGAGCCCTCACAATGTAGATATAAGGCAGTAGTCATTACTGACATCAATAAATTGTTTTTGTCGTATCCTTTAACAAGGCTAACATGAATGGCGTCCATAGTATAGATAAAAAGCTCAATTCAAGTTGTGAACCCTTCTGTATACAGTGTAGATCGAAGGCAGTAGTCACACAAACATTGAGGAAGGCATTTTTGTCTCATACGTTAACAAAATCTGAGGACACAGTACAATTGTGTCTGCCTTAAAGAAATCGAGACTGAATTTAATGTTGTCTGTAGTGCTGATGCATCACTGGTATCAAGTCGTAAACTCTGTTGATCGCAGTGTACATTTGAAAACAGTACTGAGTACACTAATTGAGGAAAGTTTTTTGTGGCATCCTTTAATAAAATGGTCTCTGACCTACATAAATCAAGGCTAACATGAATGGTGTCCGTAGTGTAGACGGACAGCACAATTCAAGTTGTGAACCCTGCTGTACACAGTCTAGATCGAAGGCAGTAGTGACACAAACATCGAGGAATGCTTTTTTGTCACATAAGTTAACAAAATGCGAGGATACAGTACAATTGTCTCTGCCTTAAATTAATCTAGAATGAATTTAATGTTGTCTGTACTGCTTAAGCACATCTGGTATCAAGTGGTGAACTCTATTGATAGCAGTGTACATTTGAAGGCAGTACTCGGTACTGTCATTGAGGAATGTTTTTTTGTCACATCATTTAAGAAAATTGTCTCTGCCTTACATAAATCAAGGCTCGCTTGAATGCTGTCGGTAATGTAGCTGGAAGGCTGAATTCAAGTTGTGAACCCTGCTGTACGCAGTGAAGATCGAAGGCAGGAGTTGACACAGACATCGAGGAATCCTTTTTGTTACTTATTTTAACAAAATCTGAGGACATAGTACAATTGTCTTTGCCTTAAATAAATCAAGACTGAATTCAATGTTGTCTGTAGTGCTTCTGCCCTTCTGGTATCAAGTGGTGAACTCTGTTGATCGCAGTGTACATTTGAAGGCAGTACTCAGTACAGACATGGAGTCATGTTTTTTGTTGCTTCATTTAACAAAATTGTCTCTGTCTTACATAAATCAAGGCTAATTTTAATGCTGTCCATAGTGTTGATGCAAAGCTGAATTCAAGTTGTGAACCCCGCTGTCTGCAGTGTAGATCGAAGGCTGTAGTCAGCACGGTTATAGACAAATGCTTTTTGTCACTTCCTCTTACAAAATTAGAAGACATAGAGTACAATTGTCTCTACCTTAAATAAGGCCAGGCTGGATTCAATGCTGTCCATAGTGCAGATGCAAAGCTGAATTCAAGTTGTGAACCCTGCTTTCCACAGTGGAGATCGAAGGCAGTAGTCAATACAGATAAGTCTGCGGTGCTGTGGTGTTGAGTTCGGAATGGGCCTGTATCGAGGAGGCACGTGGTCATGGCGGAAGCCACGTGGCAGGATGCGGACCTTCGCTGTGACGGAGTCTCTTCTCTTTGCAGAAGTGAACCACGCCGAAGGGGTAGGCTAATTATTTATAGTCTTACGCTGAATTTGCGTACATTGTACACAATACCTATCAATAGCATATCAACACACGGAAATTTTTTTAGTTTCCATAGTGTGTTGTGTATAGCATATCATCGGTAGTATTTGCAGTGTGTACAATATTGTTGATGTGCAAGATCCTTCCCTTATACATAGTTGATTGCCACATCTCTGAACATTGAGCTAGTGTGCTATTCAGGGGATATATTATTTTGGGAAGGTCCGTTGTCCTGTTTTTTGCTGCATCTGAGGTAGTAGAGAGGGAGCGGTCAGGATGGGTGGTTCTTTTGGTGGTGGCGTTAAGTCTTGTTATTTTGTTGGGTGTTGGAAGTGTATAATTAGTACCTTTTATTACATATTTGTCTTTAGATATGGGTGTGAGTTGGATGTTATTCAAACAGTATGTAGTCGACGTCCTTACACTAGTTAAATGTTGATATTAATTTGTTAGTGCTAAATAGAACTATCCCCTTTTTTTAATAGTATTGTAGATTTGGTTTGTTTTTGAAAGTTTGGGAAGTGGTGTTTTTTTTGTTTCTTTTCTACGAGAACGCCTAGTTTGTAAATCTTTAACATTAATTGTGGTTCTGGTTTGTACCAATTTTCTTGGAGGAAGGAATAAATTGAAGAGTGGTAATATTTGCAGTTTTTACTACGTTGAGAATGGGATGATAATTAAAAAATATAGAAAAAAACAGATATGCTTATTGAACATTATAAATAGGAATTATCATTAAAAAAACCTTCAAAATTCAATGAAAAAACATAGGTTTAAAGCAGGTTATAGTTAGGAATTATCATTTAAAAACTTTAGAAATTCATTGAAAAAAACATAGGTTTCAGACAGGTTATAGTTCGGAATTAGCATTTAAAAAACCTTAGAAATTCACTGAAAAAACCATAGGTTTCAGGGGAGTTATAGTTAGCTGGACATTTCTCTCATACACAGAGACTGGCTTTGGGAGCTTTGCGGGTTATATGTGCTTCCTTTTGGACTGAAGCATACAATGTGTGCACCATTTTTGGACTCTTTCCTTGATGGGACACTGCTTATGAGCTGTTGTGGCTTATGTTCTAGCTGCACTTTCAAATAAACTCAGTTTGCCCCTTACGGCAAGCCTAGATTAATTAAATTATTCAGCAATCTTTGATTTTAAATGCTTATTGATGATGCATGACTTTTCGAATTTATTTTGTAAAATATACTTTTGACTAAACTAGAGTCTGTGTTTATCATTACTTGTCTCCTTTGTTGATTGTGCATTCCAAATTTGATCCATTAATCACAGGGAAAGGTCAATATAGAGAGATCTCTAATCAGCAGGTATTAATGATACTGTTCTGTATTGCTCTAACAGAACTTCTAGTTTGATTTTAGTCTGAAAACATTTCTTTAGAAGATTCAGACTGGCAGTAATAATTCTTTATTTATATAGTCTGGTATTGAGGGTTATATATATGAATCTAATTTTCACTTTGTGAGTTTGATATCCAATTCCTGATCCTCATTGGATAGTTAGGTGTTAGGTCTCCTATAGCCTACCCTTCAAAAACACAATACAAGATCCATCGAGAATCAAGTAAGTGTCAGAGGGAATAATATATTGGGAGCAGTAATGAAATAGAAAAAAGCCCAGTATCCTGCTGCAACAGTAGCAACACTCTGGTGCGTCGCTATTCATTCCTTGTGGTTGGCCGCAGATAAGGCAGATCGGAGCCAGTTCCAGCTCTCCATGTTGTTTTGCCTAACTATAATTATTCTGTATGGCAGGCCGGTGCTCTAATTGTCAAACCAAGGAGCGGAGAGGAAGAGTGACAACCCACAGCACTTCTCAATATTGATTTAGTAGGGCCATTCCCCTTATTATAGTGTTATTGCTGTAGGCACGGAGGGGGGCAGCGGTCCTCCTGGAAAACTTCTACTTTTATGCCCGAGCCTTTTTAAAGCTCTTTGCTCTCTAGTTTTTTGGTTGGGAGGTGCCTTGCATTAA
The DNA here is from genome assembly GCF_964263255.1 of Lissotriton vulgaris. Taxonomy (NCBI): domain Eukaryota; kingdom Metazoa; phylum Chordata; class Amphibia; order Caudata; family Salamandridae; genus Lissotriton; species Lissotriton vulgaris. Next base: position 2,096,366,344 of record NC_141687.1, read on the forward strand.
TTGTAATCGGGTGGGATCTGCTACCTGCTTTCCTCTGACTGGTAGGAATTTGATAGAGAAGATGTCATATGACACTACCTGTTTTAGGCCCAGCAGTGCCCTTATCAACTTGAAGACATTTGCACGGTTTAGAACATCCTGAGGTCCCCTCGATTTAAATTCTAAGATCCATAAAAGTCTGTTTTCCTCCCCGTTCTGTTCCAGGAGATCCTGACTCTAGTCTTTCGTTTCTGCCTATGGTTCAGTACTTTATTTTCCCTTGACCAAAGAGGTTGTGGGGCTGGATCATGGATTTCTCCAGCACATTTTGCATCCATATGAATACGTCTAAGGGTGCATTTGAACTTTTCACCCACAGGTTGTTGGGGTTGGTGGCAGGCAGGGTTTGGCTTCCTGGTGATGCCTGCAAATGTAGTCATTAAAATGTTCGAAGTGGCAGTGGGGCTTGCGCTGCCTTACTTGCTCATTGACTGAAGTATGCCTTCTTACTTCAGTAGGTTTTGTTGACAGGCTGCATCCCTCTTCCTGCCCGATTGAAACTATATCACTCACTTGAGAGTGCAGCCAACTCAGGGCTATCCATCAACATATCAGTAACTCCAGCGTTGCCTTCTTCTCCCGTGGGGGACACAGTTAAGTGAGTACTAAGATGGCCAGGACCCCTAAGCTGGATCTTGTTTCAACGCTTTCTGGCCCACTTTCTTTTACACTTTATCAGGCGTGGGCACCTGTGTAGTAGCGGATTTTAGTCCATCCTTCTTGACTCTGTGTGAGGTTCCTTAATTTGACTCACCTCACAGCTTGAAAGATCTCCATGCGGGGGTTCCCCCCTTGTCTCTTCTGCACAAGATGGAGTTGGCTTACCGAGACTTCTGGAGACAGTGAGGTTGTTCAAGCATTGCTTTGAGCTAGCGTGGCTGGTTGTCCACTGTTTAAGGTTGAAAAGTTCCTTACTTGCCCCAGAATTTCTTCAAAGCACGCCAGCTGCCTAATCACGATGGCTCTTGGGGACTCTCGGGAGCCAATTGCAGTGCAGCGTGGAGTGGATCTCAAGCCAACACCGTCACCGCTCAGTCGCTCAACCGCTCATCTGTCTGGCAACTGGTCGCCCGCTCTCTCCCTTGCGGCTCTCCTCATCCCTTGCTGCCCTGGTATGCTCTGCTCTGACTCGCCGACAAGCCCTACCTCCTCCTCGTACAGTCACCACTCGATGTCAACAGGAAATGTAGTAACAGTCAATAGCCAGATTTCAAATTCAGCATTCACAATATTTGTTGTCAATGAGAGTCGCAGCCAGCATTAAGGAATCCAGCTCCATAGACAGATGTTAAAGTAGGCCCGTTGAGACCCTTGGAGGCAGTGGAGCCCGGCAGGCCCCAGCCGCACAGTGTGGAGGGGATCCTTGATACTAGCTGTGGCCCCATGCTAGCACTGCCAGAAATAAAGCCATTGACCCTGCCGGATCTTCTGCTTATTTTCAGACTCAGCCATGAATAACACTATTATCGGAGGATGGGAAACAAATCTATTTTAATAAGGGACAGCCCATACAAATCGATAACCGTTCCATTGGTGAGCATCTTCAACTTTAGCGGAGCATCTGCGCTCCACCCTACTACAGCCCATTGTGTAAGGGCAATGGTGATCCAACGAAAGAAGATCTACAGCCACTTAAGGAAAGAAAATTTCTTGCAGTCACCTCTGAAAAAATACATTTCCACACACCATGATAATTAGTAATTACAGCAAAATCTTTGGAAAGAAAAAAGGGGTCTCCTGATCCAATCGGACCAGAAAAAGAAAATGTGATGGTGACTGGAGGAGAGAGCACTTGTATGACATTCAGCTGAAATGATATGAAAGTGAAACGCATATAACTTTCAAAATATCTAATTTTTCTTTTTTCTATTGCCATGATAATACAAAAAAAATAGATGTTTATTGCCTTATGCTAATTCATGAAATGACACCTGCCATCATGCACATATGATGCAAATGCACATACATATTTATAAAATGTAACCACGTCATTGAATTGTTCAGAATTTCGAGGGACGCTCTTGTGCCATTTCTTGACAGTTTTGATGAATACATCTCTTCCATCAGCTTTATGGGTCAAATATTGAACGCAGGAAACCAATGTAAATAACTAAGGGGCATATTATCAACGGCCAGCGATGATTATCTTTGGCCGTGGTTTGTGATAAATGTCTTATCGCAGGCTTTCTCTGGAATTTATCACCCTGGTAGCGCGTTATTAACAATGCGTTTCTCCAGGGCAATAAACATTCCAGAGATAGTGAGGTTATCGCCGTTTTGCAGGAAACACCGCTGATTTTCCAGCGATGTTCCCTGCAAAACAGTGATACCCTTGCTGAAACAACGCTGTGGTCGTATCAGCATAATCCTCCCCCTATGTCAAACATAGGTAAGTCAGGATTTTAGTAGATTTTGGAGAAAACGCCCGTTTTCGTCAAAATCTGTTGTTTGCTACAATCCTGTGGGCTGCCTTGTCAATATTATGATGTGAACATCAGCGATATTTGCAAGGTAGTCCATCAAGGGTAAGCCCAGTGACGCCCACTTTGCATCTCATTAGAGATGCAAAGGGAGGCACTGGGAAAAGGGGTGCTAACATGCGATTATGCATGTTTGCAACCTCTTGTAAATAGGGCAATAGTTTTATCTCCAATTTTTTGGCTTTTTAAGTCAAAGAAGCAGAGATAAAGCCCTTGTAAATATGCCTCTAAATACTTTATACATCTACAGATTTTTATTACTGAATAGAGCTGCCTAGACTGTGTGCGATTTATTTTCCTAAATTACAGTTCACGGTTTCGTGCAGTGTATTTTCTATTTAGAGTTAGAGCTTGCACAATAGCATTATTTATCCAGGAGTCTCACACATGTGATGTGGTTGGAACTTGGTCAGTATTCACTCGCAGGTCAGTCACAGGCTCCCTACAATAAAGTTCTTAAACAAAAGAGCTTTGCAGGCCAACACCACATCTAGTGCCAGTTTATAGAGCATGGGATTTAGCCAACCAACACCACAACTATTGCCAGTTTATAGATCATGGGATTCAGCCAACCATCACCACAGCTCTTGCCAGTTTACAGAGCATCAGATTCAGCCAACCAACACCACAACTATTACCATTTTAAAGAGCATGTGATTCAGAAAACCATCACCACAGCTCTTGCCAGTCTATAGAGCATGGGATTCAGCCAACCAACACCACAACTATTGTCAGTTTATAGAGCATGGGATTCAGCCAACCATCACCACAGCTCTTGCCAGTGTATAGAGCATGAGATTCACCCATCCAACACCACAACTATTGCCAGTTTATAGAGCATGGGGTTCAGCCAAACATCACCACAGCTCTTGCCAGTTTATAGAGCATGGGATTCAGCCAACCAACACCACAACTATTGCCAGTTTATAGAGCATGGGATTCAGCCATCCATCACCACAGCTCTTGCCAGTTTATAGAGTATGAGATTCAGCAGTGTAACGCATGCCCAACCTTCCATGGTTCCCCGTCCAGCCACGCATATAGGGTGAGAGTGGTTGATGTATGTTGTATTGGTCTGAACCCTACGAGCATGAGATTGCTATGCCACCTCTGTGCTGTGCTTCTCCAGAACAAGTTTTGTTTTTTGCAGTGACATTTGAGCATATGCATGTAGAGAATTGCTGCTAAATAGCACCCTACGTGCTTTTTGCTTTAAGTTTCTATTAGGTGTGTGTTTGAAGTGTATTTTCAATTCTAGGATTGCACCTTCCTGGAATTCATGAAATGCAAGCATAACTTAACTGTTGTGAAATAGTACCAGTGAAAGACTAAAGTAGGCCTGAAGTATGAGCGTGAATTAATTCAAAATCATGCAAGGATCCGGATCCTGATGAAAGCCAAGGTCCCTAAAGCAGTGCTTAATTTGTAAAAAAAATAAATAAATAAGGGCCAGAGCCCTCATCAGGAGGCCATTGCTTCTTGTGCCACCCAATCCCTTTGCCAGTGTTACCAATGACATTACAAATCCAAGTACTAACCATCACACTCCTACAGTGTGACGATTCAGACTATTCCAGGCCCCCAAAGATATAACAATGGCTAGGGTGGCAGGCAGTAGTCATTTTTAATATATATTGAAGGGATAAGCAACAGTTGCTGTCGACATCACTAAATTTGATAGACAGTGCCACCATGTGGCACACTGTTATAAGTGCTGTGTTGACAATTTAGTGCCTGTGCCGAGCATCGGGAGCCACTGGCTCAAATTAAGCACTGCTATAGGTATCACTACACGGTAGAAACATGTTGGTCATGTTATGCATTATGCAATAGGAATTATGTTCAAAGGCATTGCAACTTTGTTTTTTAATATCTCCTGGGTTCCAAATAATTGAAGGAGTTTTCTTGAGAAACCCCATCATTTTGCATTATGCTACTGATGGGATTCTACTGACCAACACCACTATTCAAACGGATGTGCAGCGGGCGCGCCAATGGCACGCCAGAGGCCGGGCCATAGGCAAGCGTGTCTGCGCCCGTCCGCGGCCGTTCAGGGGCCGGGGCCAGAACCCCTGGCCATTTTGATGCAAAAATTCAATATGGCAGGTAGGAACTGGTGAATCTATGCCCGCGTCCTAACTCGGGCTGCAGACAGAGCCTATCAGCCAAGCAATTAAGTGCGTGCCATCACAGCTCCTTCACGTGGAGCTTAGGGTATACACTCCATTGGGAAGAGGGTCTATCTCAGGTGGCTTACTAAACTGCAGGTCCCTGAGTAAACATAAAATTGAAATATTGGAGCTGCTCGCTGATGCAAAGCTTGACCTTCTGTTCCTTACGGAGACTTGGCTGGGAGATGACTCCGATCTGGATATTATAGAAGCACTACCCCCGGCTATACCATGACTAGAATTGACAGAGCAGAAGGTAGAGGGGGTGGGATAGTGATAATTATTAGATCTCCCCTTGAATGTACCATGGACCCTATTTCAATATGGGATAGTGAGGCGGGCCTTTTCACACTAAAGATCAGTTCTAATCTTTCGGTGACAGAGATCTTGATCTATAGGCCTCCAGGTGCCCCTACCCGTTTTCGACCGAGTTTGCTTGAGGGCATCGCTCATCTAGCTATAAGACGCAAAAAACTCCTGGTTTTAGGGGACTTGAACCTCCATTTTGAGGACCCTCTGCATAAGGAGGCAGCTGACTTAGGCCAGGACTTGCAGTCGTTACATCTGGGTCTAAAATCTTGCTGTCCCACTCATCAGCAAGGGCACCTACTCGACCCAATGTTTGCCAGCTTGGAAGAAGTTGGAGTGCTAACTCCACTCCCTATCCCATGGTCGGACCACTTTTTGGTGCCTTTTGTAATATGGATGCCCATGATTGTAAGTCAGGAGGGGGCGTTGAGTTATCATCTGTGTGGAAAGTGGAAAAACTTTGCACAGGAAACCTTTAATAGAGATCTGAATGTGGGTGGCCCTCCAGGTGGTTTTGATAGTGAGACTGCTTGTGAGAATTTGGAGAGGCGTATCAATCTGGCCCTCAACAAGGTGGCACCGCTGCTCCTGAACAAAGCCAGGGGCAGAGGGCGTAAATCCGCTCCATGGTTTTCCCCCGCCCTACAGCGGGCTAAAGCAGTATGTAAACGCTTGGAGAGGCAGTGGAGAAAAGGATTTAAGACCGAGGACAGACTGCTATATAGTGTGGAACAGAGGAACTATCAAAGCTTGCTTAGACGGGCTAAAGCCACCCACTAAAAGGACAGAATTGGAAAGGCTGAGAATTTCACTAAAGAACTTTTTAAAATTTATAAGGAAATATCCTCTCTGGCTGCTATGGAAGTGCCAAGGTGCGGGTCCATTGAAGAATGCAATCGGGTTGCAGAGTACTTCTCGGAGAAGGTGAAAAGAATTTATTCATCCTTCTCAGGAAATGCATTTAGTGGAGCTGACTTTGAAGAAAGCAGCCTAGGGCTGAGATTAAGTTACTTCACGGTTCCCCCTCCTGAGTCCCTTAGGAGTATTTGCCTGAGTGTAAAATCTGGCTCTCCTAGAGACCCAGCTCCACCCAGAGTGATGGGGGAAAGCCTGGACACGCTTGAACCATTTACAGACATATGCTGGATATTTCGTTTACCCAGAACACGTTGCCAGTTAGTTAGAAACGAGCGATTGTTCTTCCAATTATGAAGAAACCGAATGTCAGCCAAGACATATTAGAAAATCTGCGACCCATCTCACTCTTGCCATATTTGGCTAAGGTAGCGGAAAAGGTGGTCAATCACCAACTTATGACCCACTTGGAAGAAGCTTGTCTCCTTCATCCCTCACAATCGGGATTTCGGGCCGGCCATTCCACGGAAACTGCTCTACTTCGCGCTCCGGAAACCATCAGACAAGGGGCTGATGCGGGACACACCATTGCACTGATTATGTTAGACCTCAGTGCAGCTTTCGACACTGTGGCACATTACACCTTGCTACAGTGTCTGAACAACGGTGGTGTGTCGGGTGCGGCCCTGAAGTGGCTAAAATCCTTTCTAACTGGTCGCAGTTTCCAGGTCAGGCAGAGTGCACACTACTCCGAAGATATTAAACTAGAACAGGGAGTTCCTCAGGGCTCTGCCCTTAGTCCTACCCTGTTCAATATATACATGTCTCCTTTGGCGGAGATTGTACAGGCCTTTGGAGTAGATGTAGTGCTGTATGCTGACGATACCCAGCTACTGATCTCTCTATCCAAGGCACCAAAGGTTGCATCATCTAATTTCAGAGCTTGTATGCAGGAGCGTGGCTCCTGGATGGATAAGAACCCCCTGAAATTTAACAGCAGCAAGACGGAGGTGCTGGTGGTGGGAGGCGATAACTCAAGCTGGAGCCCGGAATGGTGGCCTCAGAGTCTGGGTCCTACCCCTACCCCGTGCACCGAGGTGAAAAATCTGGGGATTTGGGTTTATCCAACTCTCTGCTATGACGGACACATCAGACGAGTAGTGGGGAAATGTTTTGGAGTATTATAAAAACTACGGAAAACGCTGGATCTTCTCCCATTGGGGTCTAGGAAGAAGATGATATATACACTTATTACATCTCGTCTTGACTATGGGAACATACTCTATCTGGGAGCCACGGCTAAGGGCCTGGGGAGACTACAGGTTTTACAGAATGCTGCTGCACGGCTGGCTCTTATGCAGCCAAGGAGAGCAGCTTCAAAAAAGGCCCTAGACTCGCTGCACTGGCTCCCAGTTAAGAAGAGAGTGATGTTCAAGACGCTTCTCATCTGTCACCGTACCTCGCAGAATGTGGGCCTGGCCTATTTGAGAGACCTGGTTACCAAGTATGTTCCTAGCAGGTCTCTTAAATCCAGCAGGACGGGGCAGCTGATAATTCCCAAGGTAAAGAAGGCCAAAATGGGAGGGCGCTCTTTCCGGGTTCTGGCTGCTCAGAATTGGAATAGGCTCCCTCTCAATGTAAGGCTTGAATGCTCTGAAACTAAATTTATAAAGTTGTTGAAAACCTACTTGTTCACTGCTTAGCATCATGTTGGCCCTCTGTTTGTGGTAATCTACCATCTCCTTCTCACCTAGCGAGTGGACACGCCTAGATGGCGTAACTATGCGCTTTATAAAATATTTTTTATTATTTGTTAGAACTGGCTACTTCTGGTTGGGTCAGGCTGACGCTAAAGCTAGGCAGAAACCACCATTCTAGTCAGGGCAAGGGAGTCACACGCCAAGATAACCCCTGCTCACCCCCTTGGTAGCTTGGCATGAGCAGACAGGCCTATCCCGGAGGCAACGTGTAAAGCATTTGCGCCAGCACACAACAGCAACAACATCCTAGGCACACCACAAAAGGAACTCCACACAAGGTTATATAAAAATAACTTCTGTATTGTCAAAACACATCAGATAGAATCACACATGTACATTGTGCCAACTGGCACGGGCAATATTCACAAGGGCTTATTTACAAGACAGGGCCACATGGGCCACTGTCAGCTTCAACACTTTTAGAAATAGCACTTTTAGAACTTAGAATAAGTATAGCACAAAATAACATTTATAGATCACATCCAGTAACTACTGGGAACAGGTAAGTACCACCTACGCAACCCTAAACACCTTAGGAGAAATGTCACGCAGGGAACCAGGACCTCACTAGGACCACCTGTACTAGAAAGAACAACCACCTAAGTATCACAATACAATTAGGGGTATAAGCAAGAACACATTACACATGATGCATCACAACATTCAGAGGTGTAGGGAAGGAAAACACATGATGCATAAAACATAAATTCAGTGGTGTAATAACAAGGCACATGATGCATCAAAAACACATTCAGGGGTGCAGGGAAGGAAAAACACATGATGCATAAACCAACACATTCAGAGGTGTAAAATCAAGGAAGACACATGATGCATAATAACATTCAGAGGTGCCAGAAGATAACTCAATAGCGCAAAAACACATGATGCCTAAAAACATTCAGAGGTGTAAGATCAAGGTGCGTAATCATATTAAATGCATTACACTTCCTAGCACCATATCACATTGCGCAAACTCACATTAGGCAATTACCATCAAATAGATAATCACATTACGCCTAAATAAAATCACATACCAGCCCCCATCTAATAACGGGACTAAAGAGCCCTGTGTCCAGAATGTCAGGGCGCGCTGCCAATGCAGCACCAGTCAGGGGTGCGCCACTGGCGCAAAACTTAAACGTTGTAGGTGCCCACTACTTGCTGGGCACCTGGGAACAATCACAAGACCTAAACGGTGCAGCTGCCCACTAATTACTGGGCAGCTGTGGCAGGCCTGGCACCACTGTGCCACCTCTGTCCCACACAGGGACTCTCTCTCCAATTGCGCCTAAACGGTGCAGCTGCCCACTAATTGCTGGGCAGCTGGAGACAAACTGCGACAGGGTCCTCACTGACCCTTAGGCGCAAACTGCGCCCACTGCTGGAGGGTACAGAACGGGAATATCGTCGTAAAAATATCGACTAACATAAATATCGCTGCAAAAATATCTGCAGGAAGAAATATCGATGACAAAAATATAGTCGGACCAGAATATCGACAGACAGGTAAGTAGTATCGATAACATTAATATAGTTGTAATAAATATCGTTTACAAAAACATAGTTTACAAAAATATCGTTTTTTAAATAATTATAAGTAATGTAGTGTTTTTAATGAGTATTTGTTGTCAAAGTAGTATTTTTTGTAGTATTTTATTAGTTAATAATGTATTTTATGTTTAATTTAGTATTAATAGTTCCGTAGCGGGTTGTGAGTTTATAGGGGAGTAGGGTGGGAAGTAATTTAAATATAATAAAATAATAGATTAATTAATGTTTTAAATGAATATAAATAGTGTAATAAATAATAGTTAATTAATTTCAATCAGTTAATTGATTATTAATTATGTAATTAATTATGTTAATTGTTTAATTAATTTTAGGTGTGTGTACTGGAATTTTTTAGTGAAAATGTAGTAAATTAATTACATTTTAATTGAATAATTATTTAATTAATGATTAATTAAAAAAAATAAAGATTTGTTATTTTATAAATGACTAAATACATTTAGTAATTTTTACACCTACACTATCCAACGCTTTCCCTACTGTTGCACCTTCTGGAGTGGGAATAGTAATTTGTACCCCTACGCTATCCAACGCTTTCCCTACTGTTGCACCCTCTGGAGTGGGAATAGTAATTTTTACCCCTACGCTATCCAACGCTTTCCCTACTGTTGCGCCCTCTGGAGTGGGAATAGTAATTTTTACCCCTACGCTATCCAACGCTTTCCCTACTGTTGCACCCTCTGGAGTGGGAATAGTAATTTTTACCCCTACGCTACCCACTGCTTTCCCTACTGTTGCACCCTCTGGAGTGGGAATAGTAATTTTTACCCCTACGCTATCCAACGCTTTCCCTACTGTTGCACCTTCTAGAGTGGGAATAGTAATTTTTACTCCTACGCTATCCAACGTTTTCCCTACTGTTGCACCCTCTGGAGTGGGAATAGTAATTTTTACCCCTACGCTATCCAACGCTTTCCCTACTGTTGCACCCTCTGGAGTGGGAATAGTAATTTTTACCCCTACGCTACTCAACGCTTTCCCTACTGTTGCACCCTCTGGAGTGGGAATAGTAATTTTTACCCCTACGCTATCCAACGCTTTCCCTACTGTTGCACCCTCTGCAGTGGGAATAGTAATTTTTACCCCTACGCTATCCAACGCTTTCCCTACTGTTGCACACTCTGGAGTGGGAATAGTAATTTTTACTCCTACGCTATCCAACGCTTTCCCTACTGTTGCACCCTCTGGAGTGGGAATAGTAATTTTTACCCCTACGCTATCCAACGCTTTCCCTACTGTTGCACCCTCCGGAGTGGGAATAGTAATTTTCACACCTATGCTATCAAATGTTTTAACTAATAATATATTGTATATTTTAATTATATGTATGTATTATTGTTGTTATATAAAGTAATGTGTTAAATATATGTATATGTACACATTTATTAAGTTTATATTGAAAAAGTTAGTTAATTTGTTTTAAATAGTTAAAAAATAAAAGTAATGTAATGTATTTTGTTAATAGTACTTATATTTATTTATTATTTAATGTAATTTTAATTAATTTAAAAAGTTGATATTTTTTACATCTATATTTATTACAACGATATTTTTGTGTAGATATTTATGTACTTACCTGTTTAAGTATAGGGTGTTGATATTTTTGTAAACGATATTTTTACAACTATATTTATGTCAACTATATTTTAGTAATCGATATTTCAACACCCTACCCTGCTGGAGCCACACAGGCTCTAGACTGTGCGCACGTTGGAGCCACACAGGCTCTGGGACATAATGGGGGCGAGGGAGCCATCTAGCTCCTCAGGGCTCGGAAACCAACAACCATGCCCCCGGGGCCCTCGTGGGCCAAACAAGAATGCGGTGGGGCGGCCCACTGCCATCCGGGGCCGCCCTGACTCAAGTGCCTCAAACCGGCACCGCACGGAACTTCCTCCCGCAGCCCTTCACTCACCGGCCCTGCTGCGGGGAGGCTCCATTGTCACGCCTTCTCTCTGCGGCGTCCTCCCTGCTGCCGACACTTCTCTGCACTCAGGCCATGGGCCAGGGCTCTGCCCGCACACAGGTCTCTTCACTCGAGCCCCGACCACGCTACCTCTCGGCTCCTCTCTTCTCTCGGGGCTCCCTCTCGGTCACGGGAGCCCCACAGCAGCCGCCGCCATCTTCTCTGCTCCCGTTCGTCCATCCAACCAGAGCGCGGCTCACGGGGATGAGCCCCCACCAACGGCCCAATCAGCTTGCGGCCTCACAGGTCGAGCCTCCCAGGCCCGCCAATGACAGCGCGGTGCCTCCGGTCTCGATCTCCGGGCCAGCGGCGGTGATTCAAAATGTAGAAGCAGCAAATGCCGGGTGGGCACCGGCCTTCGTGAATAAAAGCGGTGCCCAAGCGCAACCAGCAAAAGCAAAGCGCTCTCAGCGCTAGGGCAGCAAAGAAGCGCTCACAGGCCCTTGGAAGGAAAGTAAAGCGCTCCCTGGTGCTTTGAGGACAGTACAGCGCTCCCAGGCACTAGAATATAGTTCAAGTTCAAGTTCAGTAATTTGTATAGCGCGCTACTCACCCAGAGGGTCTCAAGGCGCTTGAGTGAGGGTGGGTGCATCATTTATCGAATAGCCAGGTTTTTAGCTGCTTTCTGAAGGAGAGGTGGTTCTGTGTGAGGCGGAGGTGAGTGGGGAGGGAATTCCAGGTTTTGGCCGCTAAATAGGAGAAAGATCTTCCTCCCATGGTGGATCTATTGATGCGCGGGATTGCGGCGAGGGCTTGATTGGACGAACGTAGTTGGCGGGTGGGTGTGTAGAAGGATAGTCGTTTGTTGAGGCATTTGGGTCCTAGGACGTAGAGGGCCTTGTGTGCGTGGGTGAGGAGACGGAACGTTATTCTTTTGTTGACGGGAAGCCAGTGGAGACCTTTCAGATGACCGGAAATGTGAGCTTGACGGGGATGTCCAGTATGAGTCTGGCTGAGGCGTTTTGGATGCGCTGGAGTTTTTTCTGTAGTTTGGCTGTGGTTCCAGCGTAGAGGGTGTTTCCATAATCTAGTCGGCTGGTGACTAGTGCATGGGTGACTGTCTTTCTTGTTTCGGTGGGGATCCAGCTGAAGATTTTTTTGAGCATGCGTAGGATGTTGAAGCATGATGAAGAGACGGCGTTGACTTGTCTGCTCATCGATAGGGAGGAGTTTAGGATGAAGCCCAGGTTACCTGCGTGGTCCGTAGGTATGGGTGCTGTGCCCAGAGCCAGTGGCCACCATGAGTCGTCCCATGCAGAGGGGGATGATCCTAAGATGAGGACTTCCGTTTTGTCCGAGTTTAGTTTTAAACGACTGTTCTTCATCCATTCGGCTACTTCTTTCATTCCTTCATGTAGATTGGTTTTGGCGGTGTTAGGATCTTTGGTGAGGGAGAGGATTAGCTGGGTGTCGTCAGCGTACGAGATGATGTTAAGGTTGTGTTGTCGCGCGATGGATGCGAGAGGACTCATGTACACATTGAAGAGGGTGGGACTGAGTGATGATCCTTGTGGTACGCCGCAGATGACTTCAGTTGCCTCTGATTTGAATGGGGGGAGGCGGACTCTCTGGGTTCTTCTGGCGAGGAACGAGATGATCCAGTCCAACGCTTTTCCTTGTATTCCGATGTTGCTGAGGCGTTGTATGAGGGTGTTATGACAGACTGTGTCGAAGGCGGCGGAGAGGTCAAGTAGGATGAGGGCAACTGTTTCTCCGTTGTCCAGTAGCGTTCGGATGTCGTCTGTAGCAGCGATGAGGGCGGTTTCGGTGCTGTGTTTGGCTCGGAAGCCGGGCGGTGAGGGGTCAAGTGACTTGTTGGATTCAAGGAATGCGGCGAGCTGACTATAGACAGCTTTCTCGATGACTTTGGCCGGGAAGGGGAGGAGTGAGATGGGGCGGTAGTTCTTAAGTTCAGAGGGGTCCGCTGTGGGTTTCTTCAGAAGGGCGCTGAGTTTGGCATGTTTCCAGCTTTCTGGGAAGGTAGCGGAGTTGAAGGAGCAGTTGATGACTTCGCAAAGATGGGGTGCGATGATGGAGTCTGCTTTGTTGAAAATGTGGTGGGGACATGGGTCGGTTGGCGATCCTGAGTAGATGGAGTTCATCAGGCGGATGGTGTCTTCAGTCGTGATTGGGTTCCAGGCGCAAAGGTTGTGAGAGTGTTGTTTTGGTTCGGCGGTGGGTGGAGTGGGTTGTTCTTCGGACAGGTTTCCAAAGCTGTTATGAATGTTGGCGATTTTGTTGTGGAAGAAAGAGGATAGGGAGTCGCAGAGGTCTTGGGAGGGAGTGATGTCGTTGGTGCCGGCGGTGGGGTTGGTAAATTCTCTGACGATGTTGAATAATTCTTTGCTGTTGTGGGTGTTGTTGTCGAGTCGATCCTTGAATGCTGATTTCTTGGTGGATCGGATCAGTTGGTGGTGTTTGCGGGTGGCGTCCTTGAAGGTGGTCAGGTTGTTAGTGGTTGGGTTTTTTCTCCAGGTTTTCTCGAGGGTACGACATAGCTTCTTGGATTTCTTAAGGTCATCGTTGAACCAAGGGGCCTTTTTGCTACCTTGTTTGATCTGGTGGTTTTTCAAGGGTGCTAATTCGTCAGCGCTGTGGGTGATCCATTGTGTGAGTTTGGTGGCAGCTTGGTTTGGGTCCGATGATATGGTGGGGGGGTTTTGGTTAAGCGAAGTGAAGAGTTGGTCGGTGGTTCCAGTTTCTTCGAGGAATAGGTTGTGGTGGGATGTGGGTCGTGGTCTTTTTGTAGCTGAAGTGAATGCAGCTGTGGTCCGTCCAATGGAGAGCCGTGGTGTGATCGAAGGAGATGTGTTTGCTGGAGGTGAAGCTAGGGTCGAGCGTGTGTCCGGCAAGGTGGGTGGGGTGTCAACAAGTTGTTTGAGTCCGAGATTAGCCAGGTTGTCCAGAAGGGTTGTGGTGTTGTTATCGTTATTCTTTTCCAGGTGGAAGTTAAGGTCTCTCAGTAAAATTTATTTATCGGAGGTGAGGGTATGTGGGCTGATGAAGTCAGTGATGTCTTCATTAAATTGTGTGCGGGTTCCTCGTGGTCTGTAGATGAGGGTGCCTCTAAGTGTGGTCCTGGGGTCGGTGTGGATCTGGAAGTGAAGGTGTTCGGCAGTCGCGAGGTTATCGTTGGAGCTGGTCGTGATTCGGATGGTGTTCTTATGGGCGATGGCAATGCCTCCTCCTGTTTGGTAGGTGCGGTCTTTTCGGATGATCTTGTAAGCGTCCGGGATGGCTATGGCGATGTCGGGCGCTGATGATGCATTCATCCAAGTTTCTGTAAGGAAGGCGACGTCCGGTGATGTGGTGTCGAGTAGGTCCCAGAGTTCAGTGGAGTGTTTGAATATCAATGCAGGTCCAGCAAAGAGGTCCCATAGCAGTCCTGGCAGAATAAAGATGGAGCAACACAGCTCCCAGCAAGGAAAGTCCATCAGAAATCCAGGGGCTGGGCAGGGCCCAGGGATTCCCCTGGGCCCAGCAGCAGCACGCCCCTGGTAAGATTCAAGTCCAAAAACAAGAACAAATTGTAAGGGGACACAGCCCCTTTTTATACTGTAAATTCCTTTGTCTAGCAGGGTGCAGGCAGTGTGAGAACCAGCTAGAACTAGTTATAGGGAACTCCTTTCAGTGTGAGGGGCAGAGGCGACAGTCGCCCAGCAGGAGGTGGAGCCAGCATTGTGGCAGGCAGGCACAGTACTCTGCACTCCCAGGTGCTATCTCCTCCCACTTCCCTGGCAGCAGATGCAGCCTTTCATCCACGGGCTGACTCAGACAACCTCCTGGGGCCCCCAGCCCCTGTCACCCTCAAACCAGACAGTCAATCCACAAGTAGGCCCAGGCACTCCGGACCAGGCTCAGCAGCCAATCACACGCCAGACACAAATTACACAAATATGTCAACTTCTAAAAGCGGCACTTCTACACTAGACACAGTCATGCCGCATATATCATTACGCAGCATTCAATCTCACGAGTTTGCACATACCAAACTCGACCCTGCACTCCCCACACATCAGAAACTACCATGGTCACACATATTCCCCATTCATTCCTATGGGAGGGCAGGTCACTCACCACACATACACAGAGAGCTCAAGCACTTTACACTGTACCACAGTGAAAAAGTGCGCAGAGGCCTAAAATCACCAACACCAGGTTCCAGAAACAGGCTAGGAAAAAGCAAAAAGTCTCGGGGTGAACCTGCCAAAAGGGCCGGGTCCAACATTATTATTATTATTATTATTATTATTATTATTATTATTATTATTATTATTATTATTATTATCATTATTCTCATGTCACATCAAATGGGATTCAGCCGACCACCGCCACCTCTATTGCCTGTTTATGTGGCATGGAGGTCCTACTGACCAACACCACCACTATTGCCAGTATGCCTCTCAAAGGGTTCTGGGGAATTATACCAATAAAAGTAGCGCTATATCGCACTAATATGATATAACCTTTTTATGAAGAGGAGACCCAGGTTGACAGGTTAGGATTAAACAGCAATCAAGAAGTAAAAAATACCTTGAGCATGGTTGTGACTGAGGGGAAATAAGTAACGACTCTGCATGGACAACACAAAGCAGAGCATGGCTCGCCAGTGCCCTCTTAACGCATGGGCACGCTGGGCAGTTGCCCCAGGGCCCATCAGAAACGGGGCCCCATGCAGACCAGGATTTAACATTAATTTTCGTTAAACATTTTAATTCCTGTGAGTGGTTGTTTAGGCAGGGCTCAGTGCACTCCTTTGGCCCGGGTCTGCTGTTAAGATGGCCCTGGGCTTGGCCATATATATACAGGGCTGTGCGGGTCATCTCTTATTATCCAGAGGCCACTGGATGTCTGAGAATGGGGTTAGGTCGCTTGGCAATCGAACGTGTACAGGGTACACAGATGAACACTGAGGGGCAGATTTATGTTAACTGGCGCATCCCGAGGGATGTGCCAGTTAACATGCGCCACAGTGCGCCACAGCTACGCCACCCATGGTGCGCCGCATTTATGATGCGGCGCACCATGGGGCAAAAACGGCACAGATGCGTGACGCATCTGTGCCGGAAATGTGGCGCATTGCTGGAGTTGCGTCGCAAGCGCAACGCAGCTCCAGCAATGCTCTGTGGGGGCCTATTCTTTCAATGCTGCCTCAAGCCTTACGCCTGCTTCAAGCAGGCGCAGGGTTTTGACACAGCATTGCCCTGAAAGTGACTGAGTGAAATCTCATAGATTTCACTCAGCCACTATCAGGAGGCGTTCCTGCGCAGGAACGCCCCCCCCCCTGCGCAGGAACGCCTCCTCATGGGGCAGTGCTGTACAACGTGACGCATCTCCTAGATGCGTCACGTTGTAAATAGGGCGCAGGGATGCGCCACGTTTCCGTGCCGTTGCGTCACGCAACGGCAGCGTAAACGTGGCGCAAGCCCTTCATAAATCTGCCCCTATATTTCACTAGATTATAGTTACATCAAAGTCAGGACAGGTAGAAAGCCTCTACAAGATTTTCTCCTACATAAAAAATAGACATGTCAAATTGGGTGTGCTGCTTGCTGTCAGCGTGACGCTGGAATAGGACAAGGAACACGTAGTAATTGCAGCAAATTACCTGTTTCCCTTTATTTACATCTGGGTTGTGGATTGGTTCCACTGTCAGGATTTTGATTCCTGATGACGATTGCGAGTCTTGGCTTCGGCCGGGCAGAGGGGAAGGAAAACTAGCGTTTTCTGCTGACCTTAATGCTCGCCGTCTGGAACATGATTCCCCAGCAGCAGAATAAATCAGCGCGAGCCCTGCGTGAAGGTCAAGGTGTTTACGTAGCTTCGCCCCATGCACCCTGTTACTGATCCAGAACAAATATTGAGCCACCGCTATTCTCTGAGGAGAAGAGTGAACTCTTTTCGTTTCTTTTTTTTTTACTTCTCTGTAATTGATCACAGTGTAACTGGATGCAGCAGCGCCGAGCACTGATTATCACCTTTGCACCCGATCTGCTCGCGTCTATTGTCATCTGCAAAGTGATTTCAGACGAGCACAAACTTCAATTTCCAGAAATGGAGTGGGATAAAAAAAAACACCTTTCAACTCCCGCCTTCCGTGCGCCTGGTGTTGATGCGATGGTGCATAATTAAGCAATAGAGCGTCTCGTGTGACAAATTGGATACCGTCTCTGGATCCTGACGTTGTTAAAAGGTTCACTTCCTGTCACCGCCATCAACCTCTTGTCTTCAGGCAGGGAAGGCGTGCTTCCATCGATTTGATTTAGAGACAAAATGCCTCCAAAATACCCAGGCAAGAATGCTCCGGGTACAAATAAAGACAGTTAAACCCAAATGTGCATTAAATTCATATAAACGACTTTTTTTCCCAATGACTTTCGCATGGATCGCTGCTCGTCCTTCCTTTGTCTTAGAATTGCAAATAGTATTTATCTGAGGAAGTAAAGGCAAAATATGAAACAATAATGACTGAGAATACATATGTAAAATGTATACGAGTAACACTCGACAGGCAGCAAGCAGTTCCACATTGTGTACCGATGTGGAAAAACGCATTAACGTGCACTTTAAGGGAGAAATGCTTAGCTCGGAAAGAACACTTATTCTATTAATGCTCTATAACAAAATTAGTAACATGAAAATATGTATTTTCTCACAGTATTCTGAATTGCATTTTTAAAGAAAGCATGTTAAAAAAAACTAGCTTGCGGATAGTGCGCTGTGCTTTTGATGTCGCCAACAGTTTTATTAAATAGTATAGTGCCCCCTGCAGAATATCCACTGCACTGCATCGCTGTTCGCCGGATTATCTTCAAAGCAGTAATACACTGAGTAAGGGCAATTTTAGGTTTATTACATTAAAAGGAAAGATGTATGTGCAAACTTCGACAACAAAATAATGGACGTTTCTATTTTGATCAGACCTCATTTTATTCACAGATGACCCGCAATATTGTCAATAAAACGAATTTTTAAGACTGAATCAGCAATTCAGTGTTACATTTAGAACACGAAACAACCATGAAACATAGGAATAGAAGTTTGAAGAAATGTTCACTGAATAAAAAAAACGAAGTAAATGTCTACACAGATTTGCGTCCACAAAGCAGGGAATCCCCTAAAACAATCTGCAACATTTAATAGAAATGGCCTTTACGTGTAAATTAGCATATAGTGCGGTCAGTAATACTGGCCTTCCTCACCCCCCAGCTGTTACACACCCCGCTTTCTTACTATGTACGAAAACGGTAAATACATTATGAACTTTATGCAACTATGCTTTAGTAAACTTCTTTACCACACTTCACAGTTACCAGGAGCCAGGGCCATTCTGGTTGGGCGTTTAACAGTTAAACAGACTCTGTTCAAAGATAGATTGATTTAAAGGTGCTAATAAGAATAGCCTACTGCCTCAGCAATTTTGATTGGCTCCTCTACAACCAATCTGAGCTCGATGGTATGCTTACACCATTCTCACTGGCTGCTAAACATCCAATCAGAATAGCTGTTGTAAAGTCGCTTACACCCCAAATAACCACACAACACTTTTGTGGAGTTCTATGTGTTTAATTGGTCTTATACTCAGAGAGCGCAGAGCCAGCTCCGTGCTCCGCTCCGGCACTCGCGCTAATGCCGCGCTGGGCTGCGCGCGCATCCTAAGATGGCCGCCGCCGCACGTCACGTAGGTACGCAGCGTGCGTGCACTAGACCGCTACACTACATATCTCCCTTTTTTCCAACCAATGAAAACTGTGACTTACAGTCCGCCGCTCATGTCAAAGTCCTGGAATCTGGTGGGCTTGATCACCGCTCTGCCCCTGCGGGTAAGTCTTACCGGGGTAGCCATGGTCTCTCTCACTGGAGTCTCTGCACTGGCCCCCCCCCCCCCACTGTTCAGCATAGCCAGGCTCTCCCTTGGTCCCCTTGAGTTCGTCCCCTTCTCCATTCTGGGACTTCCTCTATTGCTTCGCTCCTCGCCAGATTCTTCTCCTACCATGCTTGCTTCTCCATCGAACCGTCCTTCCTCTACTCTAGGCTCTTCTGTGATGTCAGATCCTCTTCCGGCTTGGTCCCACTGTAGCACTTTATTGCATCTCGCCATGCGGTCTTGTGACCACACATTTCCGTCACTCAATAGAGCGGCCCTGTCATACACTTCCTTCACCTGCAAGTTTGCTGTATTTGCTGTCGCCTTTCCTTTGCAACATTGCCAGCTTCACTCGCACCCATTCTCCTTCCTCCAGTCCTGTGTCCCTACGCTTGTCATAGTGTTTGGCATAGATTGCTTGGGCCTTCTCCAGGTTTGCCTAGACCACTGCCGGAGACCACTGGCTCACTATGGTCTTCTCCTTCCATACTCTATTGTCCTTCGTGAAAGGATCACAGCCTCTCAAGATTTGTAATCGGCTGTATCCTGTACCTGTGGGGGTGATCCTGTAGGCCCATATCATTTTCCATATTTCCTTCTCCCAGTCCTTGTTGTTCGCTATTGCCGCTTGCATCGAACCCATCACCACCCGATTAAATCGTTCCACCAGACCGTTGCCCGCTGGGTGGTAGATCGACGTGTGCTTGGAGAGGATGCCATTTCTTTCCATTAAGTTATTCCATTTTTCCGAAGTGAACTGTGGGCCATTGTCGCTCAGTATCGACTTGGGGATACCTTCTCTCAGGAACGTGTCGTCCAGGAAATTTAAAATTGTTTCTGTGTCCATTATTTCATCCACCCTCATCTCAGGCCATTTTGAGTATCTGTCTATGATGACGCATACGTATTTTTGTATGCCTTGCCCATCCAAGATTGGGCCCAAGACGTTGATGGACAGCTCCTCCCATGGGTTTTGTGGAGGGTCAAATTTACCTAGTGCGGGGCGCAGTGGCTTGAGCGTTTTGTCTGCTCCCTGGCACTGTGTGCATTCTCTGACGTATCTTTCTGTTCTTAGGTCCATGCCTGGCCACCAATATCCTTGCTTGGTTCTCATTTTCATCTTGACTATCCCCAGGTGTCCTTCATGGAGTAACGCCAAGAGTTTTTCCACTATGCCATCGGGGGGAACAACCTTGTCTCCCCGGTGTACGAACACTCCCTTATCATCCACTGACAATTCCTCCCGTATCTCATAGAACATTCTGAGGGCTATGCTGATGTGTTTCTTTTCTGGCCAGCCCTGTACTGTGTACCTCTTCACCTCCTGCATTATGGGGTCTTCCTTATATGCTTCATTCCATTCCTGGTTGCTGATGACCTTCTCTTGGTCGTCTGTCAGAGCCACCATCTCTTCTCCACTCGCTTGGTCCTCTTCCCCTGGTTCCATGGCCGCTGCTCTACTCAAATAGTCCGCCACTCTGTTACGACTGCCGGGGATGTACTCCACGTCGTACCTAAATTCAAGCAATTTTAGTGTCATCTTTGAGATCCTGGGGGTGGCACTGGCGTGGCCACTGGACGTTAATACCTTCACCAAGGGCTTGTGGTCTGTTTCCAATTGGAAGCGGGTGCCCCACAGGAATGGTCTAAATCTTGTCATAGCCCACACCACGACCAGCATCTCCTTCTCTATGACATTGTATTTTTTCTCCGTGTCACTCAATGTGCGCGAGGCGAAGCTAATTGTTTCCATCACTCCCTGTCCTCGATCCTGCATCAACACGGCGCCCAAGCCCTTATCACTGGCGTCCGTAATTAGCACCGTTTTTCCGTGTGGATCATATCTTTGTAGGGGTATGGCTCCTACCACATCCTTCTTGATGCTCTCAAACTCCCCTTGTGCTTCCTCTGTCCAGTGGAACACCGAGCTTTCTCTTGTCAGCCTCCTCATGTGGTGTGTCTTTGTTGCAAAGTGCTGCACAAATTTACTATAGTACTCCACCATTCCTAAGAAGGACCTGACTTCTTCCTTGTTGGCTGGCGGGGGTGCGTCACAGATTGCTTTCACATTCTCGGTCTTTGGTGTGATGCCTTGCACCCCGATCTCATGTCCCAAGTATGTTACTGATTCCATGCCCAGTCGGCATTTCTCCCATTCAGCCGTTAAGCCCTTTCCTTCTAGTGTCTTCAGGACTTTCGTGAGTTTGGCGTCATGGTCTAATTTGTCTCGCCCCATTACCAGAATATCGTCCTGAAAATATTGGATGCCATCCATGTTCTTGAACAACTGGTGCATCAGTTTCTGAAACACCGCTGCCGCCGAAGCCAGTCCAAATGGCATGCGGCGGAACTGGTAGCACCCGAAGGGGGTTATGAATGATGTTAACCTTCTGCTCTCCGGGTGCAGGGCAATCTGATGGTATGCAGATGTCAAATCGATGGTAGAGTACCATTTGATGCCTCTCGTCATGGCCAGCATCTCTTCAATCCTCGGCAAGGGAAATTTCGCTACTACAATGTTCTTATTCAGCTCTCGCAGGTCTACACAGAGTCTGACCTTTCCACTGGGTTTCATAACCACTACCATTGGTGCCAGCCATTCGGCGCATGTGATTGGTTCGATTATTCCTCTCTTTTCTAGTTCCTGTAGCTCCACTTGCACCGCCTCTCTCACTGCCAATGGTACGTTCCTCACCGGTATGGCATTTGCCTTGAGGATAATTTTGTGCGCAAATTTTTCTAGCTTGCCCACGGTGCCTCCAAAGACTTTGGGAAATTCTGTCTTCCACTTATCTAAGTCTGGCCAGGCTCCTAGTTCTGTGAGCAGGATCTGCTCCTTGCGGCCCGGGTCCAGTTTGATGCCCAAGTCGCCTTGGTTCATCCATCCCAGCACTGATGGACCTTTCTCAGATATGTACAGCTTACAGTAGGCCCTGCGTCCTCTGAATTCGAATCTCAATGGTCTGAACCCCAACATGGGTATGCGGTCCCCATTGTACGTGACCGGCCTGATGTCCCATTTCTCTAGGTCTGGGCCTAGGTGCGGCTTGAAGGTATCATTCCAAACGGCATGCTGGACAATAGTGTAGGGTGATCCCGAGTCCGCCACCATACTTATTGGTACGCCCCCAATGGTCATGTCCAGCACCGGCTTGGTCGACCTCTTGTTGTCCACACTTAACACCTGGTCTTAGATGCAGAGTACCGTGTCGTCATCCTCATGGTCCGTCCCCTCTCTGTCTTCTTGTCCTTGGTCAATGTATTTAACCATGCTCTTGGAGGATTTCCTTCGCAATACCTTTTCATAGTGCCCTACGATTCCACAATACATACATTTGGCTCAAAACGCCGGGCATTTCCTGTCGTGAGCTTCATGCGCCCAACTCCCGCATCTATAGCACAATTTCTTGCTGATTCCCGTCTGTCTGCTTGACGGTCCCGGGTTACCTTGCCACCTGTTCGGTCCCTTTGGAGGGGGTCCCTTGCACCTGTTTTCCTTGTGGCGTTCGTCATCATCGATCTTGTTCACCATCGTGCTCACTGCGGTTTCCCTTTTTGCCACCTCTGCGCACCTCCGCGCCAATTCCGCTCTCCTGACAAATATCATTACTTCCTGCAGCGTGGCGTCTCCGCTGGCCCATAACTTGTCTTGTACTGCAGTGCTCGTAGTGTGCATTACAATCTGGTCCTTGATGAATTCATCTTGGAACGTGTCGTATCTACATGTGGACGCTAACTTTCTCAGTGCGGCGACATATTCTTCTACTGACTTTCCTGGTTGTTGTTTCCTCTGCTGGAAGTTGTACCTGTCTATCGACACACAAAAAGTGGGTTTATAGTGTTCGTTTAACTCCTCTATGGCATGTGCATACACATCATCATCCGTATTTGCTCGTGGTTTGGGTACCAAGTTCTTGGAAATCCTTAACCCCTCCGGGCCTAGATTGTGTAATAGTATCCGTCTCTTCCGTTTACTGGAGAACTTCTCTTCGTTCTCGTCCTCCAACACCTCAATGAAATTGTCTATGTAGTCTTGCCAATCCTCCCACTTCATGAGAGGTTCCCCTGGTTTAGGTAGGAACTGTACGGGGGCCGTCGCTGACGCTGTTTGCATGCTCATCTTTTCGCGCTTTTTTGTGGCCGGGTTGTCTCCGTGGCTATTAGGGCTCCCTGGCGCGCTGTTCTCCTCCCGATATTCTGTCTGTGATTGGGGGGTCTCTTGTTCAGCCCCTTCGTTGTTCCTGGAGGTAGCCAGCGCTCCTGCTCCCCGTTGTATAGCGTTGTGGGGTGCCCCGACCAATTTGCTCCCTTCTCAGTACTATCTTCTGCCCCTGTTCTGAGGTCGCCTACCTTCCTGGGGCTGTGGGCTCTGCCCCGCTCTCTGGTGACCGCCCTTCCGTGTGCCTTATTGTTTCTTGGTGGCCTGTGACGTTGTTTGTATCAGTCTGTAGGTTTTGCTGGTTCGGTTCGATTTTGTCCTGCGTTTTTTTTTCTTCTTGGTTGTGGGGGGTGTGTGGGTTCTTCTTCCTTCTTAACCTGACCTTGTCGCCATTGTAAAGTCGCTTACACCCCAAATAACCACACAACACTTTTGTGGAGTTCTATGTGTTTAATTGGTCTTATACTCAGAGAGCACCGAGCCAGCTCCGTGCTCCGCTCCGGCACTCGCGCTAATGCCGCGCTGGGCTGCGCGCGCATCCTAAGATGGCCGCCGCCGCATGTCACGTCGGTACGCAACGTGCGTGCATTAGACCGCTACACTACAGCTGTAAACAGACTACAGCTCCATAACGAGTTCACACCCATGGAGATAAAGTAGTCTTGTCCAGGATAGAAATCTGCCCCTCTGCATGCAGTTTGGATTTTGGCAGTTATTCCCCAAATAAAAACTGCTTCACAGACACCTAACATATTAACGGATTTCACTCTGTGCATATTTTACTTAATAATTTCTCCCAGCTCTAGTTTAGTTGTAATAAAATGGAACAAGTTTGCTACAGGTCGGTGTGTGGATTATCTACCACTGGGTTTTTGGCAGTACTGAACAGCTGCCCCTGTGCCTAAGGGAGGGGCGCCCTTAGTAGTGCCACGAGCTGAGCCTCCTCCGGGGCCCCTGGACAAGGAAGGGGGTTGGCTGGCGGAGGTGGTGATGTCATCGTGAAGCACAGAGAAATGAAACTTAGCAGAAACGAAACCTAGCAGGTATTTAAGGCTGTGCTCTGGAGGGTTTCGTTCTCTTTGTCCCATCGGACTACAGCCTGGGCTACAGGAGCGTCGTCGATCACCCACCCACCCGGCACAAGAGCAAGGCTTCACGAAGGCGGAGCACTGACAGTTCACTTCAAAGAGGGATGCACAACAATGGAGGTGCAGCCATTCGATGGACCACAGGAGGGGGTAGATTATTATTATTATTATTATTATTATTATTATTATTATTATTATTATTATTATTATTATTATTATCATTATTTAATTTTATAAGGCGCTCAGCTACCCAAGGGTTTCCCGGCGCCGCCTGCTTAGGTCAGAAACAAATACGGAAGAAGGGCCTGTTGATTAAAGAGCCAGGTCTTCAACATCCTACGAAAGTGCACACAGTTAGGCTCATTTCTTAAAGACAGAGGAAGAGAGTTCCACAAGGTAGGTCCTAAGTAAGAAAAAGAGCGACCGCCTACTCTAAATAATCTATATCCAGGGACCACAAATATAGTCTGACTAGCTGAACGAAGAGAACGAGGAGGAACGTTCAGTTGGGCAATAGATTTCAAATATTGGGGGGCCGTACCCATTTTAATCTTGTACATATAGGTTAAGGTCTTAAATTTAATGAGGTTCTCCACTTTCAACAAGTGGAGGTCGCGTAAAGAACTAGACACAGAAGATAATTTGGGAATTTGGCAGAGCAATCGGCCAGCAGCATTTTGAACAATTTGTAGTTTGTGAATCACCACCTTATTAGCTCCAAGAAACAGGATGTTGCCATAATCCAGGCGAGAAGTAATCAAAGCCTGGATGACAGTTCTTTTAGACGATTCTCGCAGCATCCATAGAATCTTTTTGAGCCATCTAAAAATGGCAAAACAAGTTGCAGCGACCTTTATGGCTTGCGGCCCCATAGAAAGCTGATCGTCGATGACAAAACCCAAATTGCGGGCTTGTTTAGTAGGCCGAGGGGTAGCACCCAGTTCAGGAGGCCAATGTTGGGGGCCCCAAAGTTCTTTGTTTTTCCCCAGAATAAGCACCTCGATCTTTTCTCAATTAAGCTTAAGCGAATTGTTTTGCATCCACTGCAACATTTTACTCAGTCCGACTTGGAGACAAGAGGGTCCAAAGGCTCCTTTAGCAGAAAGGGAGAAAATGATTTGGGTGTCCTCAGCATAGGAATAGATTGACAACCCTACCTCCTCCGCAATCTCAACCAATGGTTTCACATAAATATTACACAATAAAGGGCTGAGGATTGAGTCCTGTGGCACCCCATAAGGTGAAGCATGGACTTTGGAAACTGCCCCTGAAAAAGAAACCTGAAATGTACGACCGGACAGAAAGTTTGCAATCCATTCCAAAGCAACTCCCGACACGCCAATGGATCTAAGTATTTGCAGTAGCACAGTGTGGGACACCGTGTCAAAAGCGGCGCTCAGGTCTAACAATCATCCTGCGCAGCATTTCACTCACTCCCAAAAGTGTGGTTTCAGTCGAGTACCCTTCTCTAAACCTGATTAAGATGGGTGTAAGAGCTTATGGGACTCCACAAATCAGTTAGTTGCGAGTTCACATGTTTCTCCAATAACTTGGAGAAAACCGGGAGCAGGAAAATAGGTCGAAAGTTGGAAAGTTGAGCTGGATCAGCATTAGGTTTTTTTAACAATGGAAAAACCATTGCATGCTTCCATTCAGGAGGAATCAAGGCTTCACATAGGGAGGCATTAAGAAGTTTCTTAATCTGAACTAGAATGGAAGGATGCATTTTTTGTAGTTTAGAAATGGGCAACAGATCCCGGGGAGAGCCTGATTGAACACTTTTGAGGACACTATTCAAAGAAATCGTATCAAACAGTGTCCAATGTTCAAGTTTAATCGCACTGTTCTCGACCTGAGTCACTGACTGAATATGAAAATGTAATAAACCAGTAGTGGCCATACGTTGTTGTGAAGTGGAAGCTTCAGGAACATTTCATTTAGAATAGATCTGTTAGACCTTATCAAGAAAAAAATATATATAGCAAGCTCCTCACATAGAGTAAATTGTGGAGCTTGGCAGGCCATCCCAGACAATTCCTTAACCAAATTAAAAAGAACTTTGGGGCAGTTTTGAGCATTCATGATAGTAGTACTGACGTACTCTGCCCGAGCAATATTACAAAGAGAATGATATTCTCTGATTGATTTTTTATATATTACTTCCATGTGTGCAGTGTGTCGGCGCAGTGGAGGGACTGACCTGCCGGTAGTCCTGGACTTTACTGCCCTAACCCACAACGTATGGAATGAGTAGAATCTTGGGGAGGCTGCCTGTATTCAGGTACCCCGCTGGGCCGGTGCGTTATGCGGTGCACTGGATGTAGCCGGATCTGGTATCGCAGTGGACAAATGCATCCACTGTAGGGGCCTGTGTTCAACCTCATGGTCACAGGTTCTAATCCCGGCGGGTCCACTCAGCCTTTCATCCATCTGAGGTCGATAAAATGAGTACCATTGAGTTGGGTAACAATATACATCTGTTATTACAGCACCTTGAGACCTTCGGGTGATACATGCGCTTTACAAATGTTCATGTTACGTTATGATGTCGAGTAGTGCAACAGCTGGATGTAGCGCGTTGGGGCCTGCCGGCACAATGTGTGCAGCAGAGTGGGACATTGGTGTCTGAGATGGCCAAGTTCTAGTGTACAGTCGAGTTAAAGGTAAAGTGTAATGTCATAATTTTCTTACTGCTGTTGACATGTTGATGCAGCTAAAGTGTAATGCTGTGAAAAATTCTTATATATCCAAGAAGGATACTTTTCTTTGGTAATGGCCTGTGGTATATTACTTGGATTGATGTGAATAAAAAGCTACACCGTGGACAACATACCCTGATTCTGAGAGTTCTTGGGCGTAGTGGGCGGTAAGGTGATGGAATTTGGGGAGGAGGGAATGTCACATTGTGCACATACTATAAGTATTAAATTTTTTTCTGTCAAGCAAGGGGGTATTATCTCATTTCAGAAAAGATGCAAGATCATATTTCAGTAAGGAAAGAAAAGAATATGTAAAATGTTCAGTATTTGGAGAGCGCCCATTTAATATAATTTCCAGGCACCCCAGCCATATTAATAGAAACCTGTTCTGTTTGCAGACTTTTTTTCCCTGAAGAGGTTTCCACCAACAAGGTGGGAGCACTTTCTCCACATGAAATAAATCCAGACCGACCCGCCTTGGCATGGTCAATTTGTCACCAATTTCTATATGTTTCAAAGATGAGCCAGAAAATTAGGGTTTGTGTTTTGGAGAAGTAAAATGAATGTCCCTGGCATTTGGGAGTTTTCTCCTAGCAGGCTGAAGTCACACATTTCTTTCTGCATGGAAATGTGATGTTTTTGCACGGCAATTTTGGGCAAGAGACAACCTTTCCAATGATTTGTGTCAGCCAGCAGCCTGGCAACAGTGCTGGGTGTTTCAGATGGGAGAAGCAGCTATGGTTCTGCTATTAAAAACACTGCACTTCCCTGCATCTAAAGGCAGCGGATACACTGAAAACAGGCTTGGTGGGACAACATCCCAAAATACACCTCAGGTGCATGCCCACTGCTGGGTAGATCGGGGACAGTGTTAAACCTCAATTTTATGATGAACTGTGTCCTAAGATAAGGTACAAACAAACATACCAAAAATACAGTCAAATAAGGACAGAATCAAAAAATGATTTCTAGGACAGATTGAAAAATAATAAAGGATTACAAAAAATAGAAAGTAGTGTACAGAATAACTAGAATTCAAGTGCATAAATTATTGCCATAAATTCCATCAGCAAAGAAAAGTAGCAAAATCAAGGGAAAATGCAAAGTCTTGCATGTGCAAAAAAATCAGCAAGGACATGGACAGCCTTCCTAGTAGCACCCAAAATATTCTGGCTCACCCCCAAATTTGCAGATTTATATAGGAATCTTTTCATGGAAATACTTTGAAAGTACAAATTCATCATAATGTGAGCAAAATAATACAATTTTAACAAATCAAATTACAAAAATGTTGATCGTCTTACATTGCCACATAAGTTTTTCAGCTGGGCACTCTCCTGCAGCCCCTTTCTGGCCTAATGTCATTCGGAGATGTCTGAACAAACTGGTTACAAAACAATAGTGAACTATAGTGCATGAATGCAATACTGAGTGCAAGTGGAAGAGTCTTCATAAGAGATACAATACAGAGCCCATGTTAGAGAACTTCCTTCAAGAACATCATCAATAGAAAGTAAACAAATGACACTGCTTGGGTGTGTCCAGCAGAAATAATCAAAAGTGAATGTAACAGAGTAAGACACCCATTTTAAACAAGCAGGTGTTGACGCCTAGTTAGCATAAGCCAGGAAAATGCACTTTAGCAAGTCATATTGACAATATGGAAAGGGGCGACCACTCGGTCCCCCCGCACGTATGGCAGAGTACCACGATCCCCCCGGGAAGCCATCTTGGGCGGGAGGCGGGTCTCGGCTGGTATGCCCGAAGCGGCGTAGCCGGGGCGCGCTTTTTCCCGCCCTAGAGTGGGCTGGCCTAGACACTGACGCGGCTGGCCACGCCCTCGGGGCAGGCAGGGGCGGGTTTACGCCCGCCCTGAAGACGGATAAAAGGGGACGCAAGACCCGAAGGCATCCTCTTGTTCCTGTGCTCTGAAGCAGCACCTCCTCGCTGCACGTGAGCTCGAGACGGAACGAAGAGCCAATTTTGAGCGTTGTAAATCTTTCTTTTGTCTTACAGATACTCTGTCGGAGAAATGCCCAAGAAAGTCGGGAAGAGAATGACGACCGAACAGATGGTTCGGGTCCTCATGAAGGAGATGACCGAGCTAAAGAAGCGGGTGGCGGAGAGAGACGGGGAAGGGGGGCCGGAACGTCCGTCGGCTGGAGCAGCCCCAGGAGGGAGAGCCAAGAGGCCAAGGAGGGGACCAGCTGGGGGAGACGTCCCGGTTCCCTGTACCCCGCTCGAAGCGCCAACCCCAGTACCGGCGGAGGGGAATCCGATTCCCGTGGTGGTCACCCCGGTGTCCAATGAAGATATGCCGCCCGAGCTGGCAGCACAACTTGCAGCGTGGTTGGGCGAAAGTAGTGAGGGCGCCACGGCTGCCGAGGCGCAGGCGCTGATGAAGCAATTGCGCGAGAAACGGGAAGCAGCCAAGGTGTCCGCGCCGGTTGCAGTAGTTGACAAGCCACAAGGGACGATTGCGACCGCAGAGGCAGCGTCCGGTGCAGGTAAGCGGCCATTGCCGATTGCGAGGGATGAGTCAGCACCCTCTCGTAGAGAAAGGTTGGGTCAACATGTGCCTTTGGCAATTAAGGAAAAGATTTGGGCAGGGGAATATGTGAACATCTTCTCGTTGCTTGTTGATCATTATGAAGTGGAGCATGTTAAGGGTCAGAAAGACCTCATGCATCCGAGTGTTTGGCGCGCAACAATGGCCGCCTTTAAAGTGAATGAAAATATTGGCAATTGGGGCAATGCATGGGGAATCTTTACGTCGATATTGGGGGAACGTAGGCCCGAGTTGCTTTCCGAGTTGCCGACCTATCAGTCGCGAATCATGGGGTACTCGACATCATACCAGGGTAACCATTGGTTTTGCTACGATAATCTTTTTAGAAAGGCTAAAGAGCATAATAAAAGCTTGACCTGGGATTGTTATGATTCTTTGACATGGGATAAAATGAAGGAGACAGGTATGTTGAAAATGCCATTGGTGGGAAGTAATGTTGGCGAATCCTCCCGCCAATATGGGGGGACGCCCTTTCGTTCAGGTACGGGTACCGACGATCAGTCGAGACCTGCCGGCAATACAGGAAAAAGGGGGTTGTGCTTTAATTTCAACAGAGGTAAATGTACTAGGCCCCAGGGATCGTGTAAATTTAAACATGAATGTAGTGGGTGCGGGTCGCCCCATCCTGAGTCCACGTGCAGAGCCAAAACGGGTGATAACGGGGGGAGAGGAGGCGCCAAACAGGTCTAACATAGTCCGAGGGGCTCCTTTACCTACCCCGATTGATACCTTGGCGATGATTCCCTGGCTCAGTGAATACCCGGATCGTACTTCTGCTGGGGTGCTGCGGAACGGATTTTCGTATGGTTTCCGCATCCCGGTAGGGGACTTTCAGAGTGTGGAGAAGTGTAAAAATCAACTTTCGGTCCTGCAGCATACGACCGTGGTACAGGATAAGATCCGGAAAGAGGTTACTCGAGGTCGGGTCGCCGGCCCGTTTAGTGTACCCCCGGTGCATGATTTTGTTTGTTCTCCTTTAGGGGTGGTCCCCAAGAAGGACCCGGGGGAGTTCCGATTGATTCATAATTTATCAGCTCCACGTGGTCTTTCTGTTAACGATGCAATAGATCCGGAAGTATGTTCGGTGCGGTACGCATCCTTTGATGAGGCCGTAGCCATTTTGAATCGCCTGGGGCCCGGGGCGCTGATGGCGAAGTCAGATATCGAGTCAGCGTTCCGATTGCTCCCGGTACACCCAGACGACCAGCGTCTCCTGGGTTTCATGTTTCAGGGTTGTTATTACATGGATAAATGTATGCCGATGGGGTGCTCTATATCTTGTGCCTATTTCGAGAAATTCAGTAGTTTTCTACAATGGGTCTTCACAAAGAAGACGGGTTTCCACCATGTAATGCATTACCTTGATGATTTTCTGTTCCTTGGGGCAGCCGGGGATCTCGAATGTGGCCGGGCCTTGGCCGAATTTTGTATGTTAATGAAACAGTTTGGTGTGCCATTGGCACCAGGTAAGACGGTGGGTCCTACGACTTGCCTTGAGTTTCTGGGGATCGAGTTAGACTCCAGTAAGGGTTGTTTTCGTTTGCCAGCTGACAAAGTGTTAAAGTTCAGGGCAGCCCTCCGAGTGTGTATAAATGGATCTAAAGTTACGCTGCATCAATTACAGCAGTTGGTGGGACAGTTGAATTTTGCCCTGAGGGTAATACCAATGGCCCGCCCCTTCTCCCGTTCAATTGCCCAAGCTATGGTCGGCCTAAAGGAGGGCCATCATCGCACGAGACTATCGGCTGAGGTCCGCCAGGACATGCGCATTTGGTTAGCATTCCTGGCGGACTTTAATGGTCGAGTCGTCTGGAACAAACCAGCCGTGTCCTCGGAAGAGCTGGGGCTATGGACCGATTCAGCAGGTAGCATAGGTTTTGGTGCCATCTTCGGCACAAAATGGTCGGCACAAAGGTGGCCGACATGGTGGCATGACAATGGTCTGACAAGTAATATTGCTTTCCTTGAACTTTTCCCCATTTTGGTGGCCCTGAGAACCTGGCGCGAAGGGTTCAAAGATCACTCTGTGATCTTTTGGTCTGACAATATGACCGTGGTCGAGTGCATCAATAGCCAGGCTGCACGATGTAAAATGATTTTAAGACTGCTCAAAGAAATTGTTTTACTGTGTATGCAACTGAATGTGCTATTCAGAGCAAAACATGTCCCGGGGGTAATGAATCAGGCGGCTGATGCACTGTCTCGTTTTCATATGCAGGCTTTCTCGGGTTTCCTTCCCAAAGCGGACCCAGAGCCGGCACCCTTTCCCGAAGCTCTCTGGTCTCTCGGTGCCCCGAACTTCGTCACCTCGTGGGAGAGAGTCTAGCACCAAGGACGAGGAAGGCATATGAAGGGGCGTTTCGGTCCTATTTAGCCTTTTTGGGGCCCGATAGAGAGGGGCTGTGGGGCCACGAGGAATGGGTAGTGAATTTTCTGATGTCCTTACGTAGGGCTGGGAAATCGGTGGCTACGGCCCAGAGGCATCGTGCTGCCATTTCCTTTGTCGCCAGGGCTCATGGTATCCAGGACCCGACAGCGTCTTTCGTTGTACAGAAAGCGCTGCGTGGGTGGCAACGCCTTGAAGGTCGCAGAGTAGATGAGAGGCGCCCGATAGGTTTGGATAGGTTGGCCCAGTTGTTGGCCACACTCCCTTCCACATGTTCATCTCAGTTTGAGACAGTGTTGTTCCGAGCCGCTTTTGCGCTGGCATTTCATGGGGCGATGCGGGTAAGCGAACTGGTGGCAAGGAACAAACAGGATGTGACAGGGGGTTTGTGCCAGGAACATGTTCTGATCAGAGGTGAGACAATGACTGTCTCCTTTGTCAGGTCCAAGACCGATCAAGGTGGGATGGGTGACTGCATAATCATACGCAGGATTCCCGGGTCCTCCATGTGTCCGGTAAAGTGTTTAGAAGAATACCTAGCACGAAGGGTGGCATCATGGGGGGGGACCTTGTTGAGACACGCGGACGCCACCCCACTGACGAAATTTCAGTTTCAGCGGGTGCTTGCGATGTCAATTGCCGCTGCGGGCTTGAACCCGGGCGAGTTTGGGACCCATTCCTTTCGGATAGGGGCTGCTACAGAAGCTACAGCTAGGGGTCTTAATGTTGAACAAGTGAAACGAGTGGGGCGTTGGTCCTCCAATTGTTATAAGAGGTATGTGCGGTTACACATGTTGTGAAGCTGTAAGGATGTACTCACGCCTCTTGTTTTTGTTTGGTTTTCAGTTGCGCAAGCCTACGAGGCGGGGCGGACTATGCAGTCGACCCAACACCGGGCCAGCGGTCAGACATCACCGGCTGTGAAAAAGGAGGTGTGGGTCGTGGGCCACTCACACGTGAGGCGTGCCGCGGACGTATTCAAAGCAGGTGACATGATTCACGTAGCTGGGGAATACGGGTACAGGGTGTCCTTCTACGGAAGAGGCGGTCTCTGTATTGACCAGTTTCAAACATTTTTCGAGGGTTTGTTAGGGCGGACGAGGTCACCGCCGTCTATAGTCATAGTACATCTAGGGGGCAATGATTTGGTCACCACCGGTAGACGACTTCTCCTGGAGGCAATGCTTTCCACTGTAAGTTGGTTGGCGAGGAGAGTTCCGGGGTGCATAATTGCGTGGTCCCATATGATCCCACGAAAGGTGTGGCGAGGGGCTATTTCTATTCATGCTTTGAATCATTCTGTTAGAAAGCTTAATAACAAAGTGAGTAGGTTGTTCCGTTCCAGGACATTGCATTCTATTTCGCATGGCTGTATTAGTGATGACAGTATGTATTTGGGGGATGGTGTGCATTTGTCTCGGGTGGGGAATGAGTTACTCATAGGAGACTTCTTAGCATGGTTAAAAACGTTAAAACATGACCTTTAGGTAGGAGCTTTGTGGGGGGTCCGGATAGCCGGTCAACTATCCGGCCTGTGGCGGTAAGGTCATGATCGGTGAGCACTAATTGGAAGATCCCTATGAGTGGGCGTCACCCAACACGGATGGGAGCGCTCGGGAGAGGTGGCCATTGGCCCCTCAACGGGGAGGCGGTCCCTTCTAAGGATGGGTCGCCGAAAGAAAAGGAAAGGCGGTCAAGGCCCCTTCCTGGGTAGGAGGGGTTACAGCCCCCTCCTGGGGAATTTCCCGGGGCCAGTGACGTCTGCGACGGCAGATGTGGTAAGTTGTGTGGGGTTTGGGGGGAGGTCTACGCTACCTTCTAGATACCTCACACGAGTCCTCGAACGACCTTTAAATGGCGTCGAGTTTATGGGTGCCCCCGTCAAGTCAAGGGAAATTGGTAGTTGCACTGGAGGTACGCCTCAGTCCTGTCGCCCCTCCCAAGTGGGGGGGGTATTTCTGGTTAGGGATCTTGACACCGGTTACGACCTTGCCGTTGGCCCTTAAACGTTAGGATGTACAATTTCAAAATTTCAAGTCAATGTTTTGTAGGATGTTAGTTCGGCTAGGAGAACCTCTGTATTAGAGAATCTGTTAAGGTTAGCCAAACATCGCAATGTGGTAATGAAATTGTACATTAATATAATGTTTTAATTTTGTTTTAATAAATACGGCCGGGAGGGTCACTCCCTCCCTCTTCCAAAAACTTCAAGAACTGTTTCCGGTTTCCCTCCTTTGGGGATTGTGTTGAGAGGGGGTGGCGGGTATCTCAGCCATATGGAAAGGGGCGACCACTCGGTCCCCCCGCACGTATGGCAGAGTACCACGATCCCCCCGGGAAGCCATCTTGGGCGGGAGGCGTGTCTCGGCTGGTATGCCCGAAGCGGCGTAGCCGGGGCGCGCTTTTTCCCGCCCTAGAGTGGGCTGGCCTAGACACTGACGCGGCTGGCCACGCCCTCGGGGCAGGCAGGGGCGGGTTTACGCCCGCCCTGAAGACGGATAAAAGGGGACGCAAGACCCGAAGGCATCCTCTTGTTCCTGTGCTCTGAAGCTGCACCTCCTCGCTGCACGTGAGCTCGAGACGGAACGAAGAGCCAATTTTGACCCACCCACCAGCCCCTGAAGACAGCAAGTGGTTTTAATAATGTCTGAATAAAGATTTGATGGATAACTCTGATTTTCGTTTACAGGTTATGGTGATTATCGTGATGACTTTGAGTATGCAATAAAGTCTGGTCAATTTGTGTTATGTTTTGCAAATAAAGTATTTCTGCTTTTGTGTTTATCAGTAAGCATGCTTTTAATAAAGTGGTTGTTGCTACTGTCTTTTCATAGTTAGTCATTTAGTAATTTAGTTAGCATTGTCGTATTTATTTTGGTCGGGCGGTAAGGTCATGATCGGTGAGCACTAATTGGAAGATCCCTATGAGTGGGCGACACCCAACACGGATGGGAGCGCTCGGGAGAGGTGGCCATTGGCCCCTCAATGGGGAGGCGGTCCCTTCTAAGGATGGGTCGCCGAAAGAAAAGGAAAGGCGGTCAAGGCCCCTTCCTGGGTAGGAGGGGTTACAGCCCCCTCCGGGGAATTTCCCGGGGCCAGTGACGTCTGCGACGGCAGATGTGGTAAGTTGTGTGGGGTTTGGGGGGAGGTCTACGCTACCTTCTAGATACCTCACACGAGTCCTCGAACGACCTTTAAATGGCGTCGAGTTTATGGGTGCCCCCGTCAAGTCAAGGGAAATTGGTAGTTGCACTGGAGGTACGCCTCAGTCCTGTCGCCCCTCCCAAGTGGGGGGGGTATTTCTGGTTAGGGATCTTGACACCGGTTACGACCTTGCCGTTGGCCCTTAAACGTTAGGATGTACAATTTCAAAATTTCAAGTCAATGTTTTGTAGGATGTTAGTTCGGCTAGGAGAACCTCTGTATTAGAGAATCTGTTAAGGTTAGCCAAACATCGCAATGTGGTAATGAAATTGTACATTAATATAATGTTTTAATTTTGTTTTAATAAATACGGCCGGGAGGGTCACTCCCTCCCTCTTCCAAAAACTTCAAGAACTGTTTCCGGTTTCCCTCCTTTGGGGATTGTGTTGAGAGGGGGTGGCGGGTATCTCAGCCATATTTCAATTGGCAATAGTATAATTTTAGTGTATACATGTAAATTAGAGAGTAATACCACATTCAGGTCATTGTTAATTATGTACAGAAACTATAAAATGCACAAAAAACTCTCACACCCCTCTACCACCTGTTACACAGTATGCACAGATGGGTTTAGGTTTAATAAAGTTGAATTTTGATAGCCTTAATCTGGGAATGACTATGTCGCCTCATTAAACCCACACCAGACTGTATCCCCTGCAGGGTCCTGATGCAGCACGATTTATAAAATCATAAAACACAACACATTCACAAAATAAGTACATGAAAAGCTGAAAGTACACTTTGCATATGTTAGACACAGTGACACATGAAAATGAGACAAGTTTAGTAGAAGCACCATGAAAGCGTACATGCATATAAGATAAATACTAATACATATTAACAAAGTTAAACCAATACATTTCCTATGTGTATGTTGCTTATTAAAGTATATTGAGGGAATTTTAATGTTAAGGGAAGTGACCGTGCTTCATGCTTTCTGTCAGCATGCACCATTTAGAAAAGTCAGTGTACAAACGTATAGCAATGAAGAACAAGCTTGAACCCTTGCTTAGTAATCTAGAGCATCTATAGTGTATGAAATTGTAAAAACTATTTTTGTAATATGAATTTAGAAAAATATGCACTTATATGAATATTGTGAACATTTATGGTAGTAGGGTATTTCTAACGTTAGCTATTTTCATGTCATACTGACTGGTGAACATTCTGCATATTCTTTTTGTGAATTGATTTAATTTCACTATATGTGGTATTGGATTAGAATTTACACTCATTTAAAGCTGTGATACAAACTTAAAGGCAAATTCTAAATGCTATTTTCTAATGCCGACCTTTCCCTGATTTAACACAATGGTTAATTTTGTGCTAGTGAAATGTTACTCTATTTGTTCTGTTCATGTGTAATTGGTGACATTCTTGAATATTTTTTGAACGTTCACAGTGATTTGTTCCCGGGGAACAGCATTGCAACTATTACTTTAAGTAGCGACTTTCTATTTCTTTTCCACCAATGTTAAGCCTATGTGGACTTTTGAATCTCTAGTTTCTCATTACTAGCATGGGAAAGCTTCACAATGTTTTAAATATCTCAGGAGACATTACGTGATTCCGACCATACAATGGTCTTTCGATGGTCGTGTGATGCCACCTCAATGGGAGAATCTAAACATTTTTATAAAAGAAGAATCCACAATGGAGGGGCAATGCAGGTGCCATTGATTTTTGCTTCTCAACACATGACCGCCATTCTAATTTTCCTACTCGAGACCCGAATGCTATGCTGATCTATTTTTTAACTATTTTTCGCTTTTGGACTGGCTGGTTGATGCTACAGTTAGTAGCTGATGGACTTTTCACTCCTTTATTGCTTTGTTTATGCCAATGGATTTGCCCTTTACTTTAATTTTGAACCCTTTTCCCATCTTCGTAGTACTTGAGCCGTTAGACAATAAACTATCCTTCTGCCTTAATGGTGATAGGACTCTGTAACTCCGTAGTTGATTCAGATTATAACTATCTGAGAAAGCCTGCTTAAATGTCTGGCCTTGTTATACAAGCTGTGATATTCTTAAATGAACTTCTGAAGAAATCTCTCATTGTAATGGACTTTGAATATTTAATGCAATAACCAAATAAATCTTATATCTGTCTGAGTCTATTTTTGATTCCTATTGGTTCTACTATTCAAACTGTGCTGTTTACTAATGAATTAAAGTGTTGTACTGAGAATCATCAAGCTCTGACAGAACATCAGGTGCGTTTTGCATTGCTTTTGCAGAGCTTTTGGCCTGCATAATCCTTACTTGACTTAACTTCTTCAGGAGGTTGGGTCTCCCAGTTGCTATGCTTTATTTCTACAGCATGGTTTTGAGAGTGGTGTACCTACATCTGATTTGAAAGTTGTCAATTGCCTGTCAATTAAAGGTCCTCGTTGGTGTTTGGCTACCCTAATTTCCACCCCTCCTATCAGCAGAAAAAAATGAGTCAATGATCATTGCCTCTGGGTGAAATGTGAGTGATGTAAACTGGCTAATTAAAACAGCCCAAAACGGTTCGAGTAACGAAAGAGAGTAAGTGTATAAAACTTTTTTTATCACGCTTATGCTATAACAGACCTTTTTAGAACCCAGCACACTTACAATGAGCATGAGGAAATCATAAAGAAAGAAATAGTCACACAATATACCATGAGAGTCCATGCAAAAATCTGGGCACATTCTAAATTATGTCACAAACTCTGCAAAAGTCAGTCCTGTCCATGCTGCAAGGTATGGAGCAGCAGATACAGAATAGTAAAATAAGCCACCCAAAGGCAGTTCCGAACAGCAAAAAAATAAAAAGTCTACTGCACAATGTCAGTGACTGATTAAAAAAATGCTACGCTAAAGAGGAAAGGAAGCCAAAGTGACAACTAGTGGTGTGAAAACAAAACTGCATGCTCTAAATTAGGTCTGAAATTTTGAGCATCCCATAAGACAAAGTGAGACACGAAGAACATCTAATGGCAACACAAGCATGGACACAATTATTTGAAAGCATAACACTCCAGAAAAACATGAGACATGCACAAATACATAGACATATAAGGACAATAATGAAAACAACTCATCAAATAAAGTGATTTATGATCTAGCGCAGCCGGACATATGAGTTGAACCGTACATCGATAAAAAGGGAAAATGCTGCTGCAGTGCCATTGCTTCAGCCATCACTTCACCCAGGCACTATGAGATCAAGTTGGACAATATGGCGAAATAAATTTAAAATATACTAATTGCAAGCAAAAGAGGTAACAGTAGCCCAATGAAGAAAACTTACTTCTACACTAAAGGGCAAAGAAAGGTACAGTTTAATAAGAAACACGCTAGAAATATCTCCAGACCCAAAACAAAGGAGTTCTAAACGCTCTAAGTGAATATTTTCATCCACAGACTAATCAAGATTACAAAAGATTAAAATCCACTAATATTGACATGATTCAACCAAACAAATTGGTTAGTTTCACGCAGTTTGCATCATCATCATCATCATGTACATCTAGCATTCCATCACTAAAGATATGTGCTCAAACTATTTATGAGAGTCACTTATCGCAGCTCCTCAAGTGTATTTGTCATCCTAACCTCATGATAATAGAGATCATTACTATAATACCCAGACCTAGTCCTTGGAAATGGTCTCACTTAAAAGACTTACAATGACACTTCCAGCCTTATTTCATCTGAGAAAGGTCAGCAGTTAAAAGGCTGGTACTGAGGGTGTCAGCACCTTTACCACCATAGCCATAGTCTACCAACATATGTAGTCTTTCCCATGGTGTCAGTGGGATTTTTCTCTGAAAGTGCACCTGCAGACATCGTAGCAACGTTTGGAACAAGCACTGGAACAGCCAATAGGTCTTGGTATTGCGACAGCTATTCGCTTTGTTAATGTTAATGTCTTTCCGCCATGTATTCAAAGAGCACACCTTGTAAGCAGGTAACCTGTGACATATCGTAGTTGTATGGGTTTCAGTGGCAGAACTGTAAATGTTTCAAACCAAATCGGTTTCCTCCCTGCCTACCCTCGGGAGTGATCACACTGCGAGCAGCAAGCAAGCAAAATGCTGGTGTCACATGCGAACATTTAACAGTCTGCCTGAAAGGCAAAAGTAAAAAAAAGGGGACACACATAGCAAACCATGGCAAACACAATTGGTCTCACCTAAGCAAGTGCTATTGGATTTGCCAATAACTTCTTGCCCTGTGGTGCAGCAGCACGACTACTGTGCAACATGGAGGTAAAGAAATAAAAAGTGGTATGACAGGGTCTTCACCGGCCGCATTATAGCATTTTTTTCTTTACTTTCAGTCATGTTGCACAGCAACTGCATTGCATTACAAGATGGCTAAACAAAAGCCAATACCTCAGCGTAGGCACGGTCGATTGGTTTTGCCAATGCTTGTTTTAATGTTCCCTGTAGTCACTGTTGAGACCACCAACAAGTCTATGTTCCCTTTATAGATTCACCTTACAAAGCTTCACTTTTTCATTCTCATCCCACTAAACCTTTTCCTAGAGAAATAACCCTGATCTTGTGGCAGCATCAATGCTTGCTGTCTTTATCCCTAAAGCAGTTAATGGGTGTATTGGTTCAAATCAGGCCACCACAATTTTTGAAGCACATTGCCTGGCAATAGTGCCTACTGGAAAATGCATAATGACCAGAGCTATGTGTGGAGTGAAATGTGCTGCTTATAGCCACTAGCTGAATGTTCAGCTGCATTTGGGTGGCACAAAGAGCATTTCCCCAACCCAGGAAAGGAAGGTAATTCAAAAAGATAGAGCTAAGGAGGATCTTAGAGGTGGCACCAGTAACGTTACATGAGAACACATTCCCTTTTTGTAGGCCCTGGGAGATTACGTGATTTGCCCAGAACCACAGGATATTGCATAGATGTCAAGACTCAAACCTGGTTCCCCAGCTCCAAAGTCAGCAGCTCTGGCCATTAGGCTACATCCTCTCCACCTTGTCATCCTAACCTATAAACAAATCACCAGATAAACCATTATCCATAAGTACATTTGAACATGAATCGAATCATAACAAGGTAGTCATTACAAAGAAACACAAGTGCTTGACACTAGTGATATCTCACTTTGCTCACTAGAGTGTATCATGAAGATAAAAAGCGAATGGCCAACAGATGAAAAGATACTTGGTAACTACAGAGATTCTTATCTCACTTATTTAGCAATTTCTCACATTATGAATGTTTCATATGTCTTAAAGTCAATGGCTTTTGGATCCACAACAAATTCATGGACAAATCATCAGGACATATGGCATATGGGAGGCCATGAGGTCACAGGAAAAGAGGAAAACTGAATTGGTTTGGGGGGCCGCTGGAGCTCCTCAACCAAGATCAGATTGCTCAAGAAGCCAGGCAAGAGTAGGGCAAACAGGCAAGGAGATAACAATTACATCCCAGTAATATTTTAACAAATGACTATATCCAACATCCGCAAAGAGACATCTGCCTACAAGCATGTGCAATAATAAGGTTTTTATGACACTTATGTTCAGAGTATCCTAGTCATTTGGTTGTACAACAGAATTCCAGAAAATATTCTACTGGATGCCCTTCCAGTGCCAGTCAGGGCATTGTGAACTAAAAGCCCTTCAACGTATTTGCAGTTGACCCCATTGGGTTTAAATGTAAATGGTACAATCTTGCACAAAATCTCAGTGCTATGTTAAAGTTTCTTTTGTTTAACCACATCACTCCCAAAACCCACTTTAGGGCATGTTGAGAGAAAAGTACAGATCCATCCCAGCCAGTGTGCAATATTCAATGCATTTTGTTTTTGTTAAGATTCACCTGCATTTTTTATTTTTTGATGAGTTTGTGAGACCCCGATCTTATAGGGATTCCTCAAAATGCAGAGCTGGATTCTCAAAGACATCCTTTAGTGTGCCCTGAGAAGGGAAATCCTTCCATTACTCGTCCAAGCTGCACTCTCAATGGGTTAGCCCCCTTAAATCACCCATGTCCAAGTTGGTGGCAATGCGAAGGACCCTGGGCTAGTGGAGCAAACAGGTAATTTAGGAAGTAAACGTTAGCTTCAAAAAATGCATTTTTTAATGCTAAGTTTAGTCTTTAAAAGTCAGCACATAAGAATTTGCATTAGAAACCATGACTATTTGCATGAGAACACCCATGCGCTTGATCCCAGATATATAGGATGGACATTTCACCTTACATGCTGGACTCTAGTAAAGTTCATCTTTTTGCCCAACTCTGCATTTTTGTACTGGTATTGCTTGCATATTTTGGCTTTAGGAGCCTGCTACGCGTCATTTAGTGCATGTACTCTGAACCATAAAATATGGTTAGCCATTGGCTAAAACCGACTGGCATATTTGACATTTATGTACGGCAACAGGAACTATGTAGCACAACAGCACAGTACCATAATGTTGCATGTGGGCCACATTGTGGCTTTGCTCCACTCAGATGGTAGATTATTTAGTAAGGAATGACAGATTACCTTATAGCCCTGTACTGCTATAGGAAAACCTACAGTAATCAGACACCAAAATAAACCTCTCTGACATGTTTAAAAGCCTACTTCTAACATTAATAAATTCACGACTGTGCAGTGGTGGCCCACGGTGCATCATACACAGAGCAAAGATATAGCAATATATGATATATCGCTACAGTTTCATAATTCAAAATTCCTAAAGACAGGAGCGTGGAAGCTGCCTTTCCATTTGTAAAAGCATGCTGTGTGTAAAAGACAATCCACATTTCTATGGCTTAACTTAAGAAAAAGCCAGAAAATAAAAGATTCAACTTTTTCATAATTAACCAAAATCTAATTGATAAGGGAATTTAAATTGGTAGTGTCAAGGTCACAAATATGATTTTTAGAAATGTTGTGTATCTCTAGATAAGGCCTTGCACATTCATAAATCTCTTAAGTGCTTTCCCCTCCCACGTTAACTGTAATTATATTCCCACGAGGCCAAAGCCGTCCAGGAAAAGATGTGAATGATCTTATTATGGTCTTTTCTTGGGCTGATGACTTGCTTGTAGATTCCTTTCTACAGACATGGGAAGCTAATCTAAGGGCCTCACACATGAAACATCTGCTTTGCCTTACCTGAAGAATGTGTTTGGAGAAGAGAGGGGAGTTGAAGTAAACTGAAAAACACACGAAGGACAGACAGAAACGTCTATAGCCTCATGTTTGTTAAGCAAAGGTATGGTGTGAGTCTGCTTTTGAAGCTGACATTTTTATAGAAACAATTGTACCTTCTATGGAGACTTTTACAAGGCTGCTGATGTAGTTGAGTGTGTCCCAAACAGCTTTGCTCTGATATCCTGGAACTGTCCACAGCAGGCTAGGAGTTTTAGAAGTGGCTAAATTTGAAGATATTCAGCATCCTGCGAAGCTGGGACCACTGGTGATCTTCTAGGTATCCATGCACAGTGCCTGAAGACAGGAAGCATTTGGAGC
Source organism: Lissotriton vulgaris (assembly GCF_964263255.1). Lineage (NCBI taxonomy): Eukaryota > Metazoa > Chordata > Amphibia > Caudata > Salamandridae > Lissotriton > Lissotriton vulgaris. The sequence goes on from NC_141687.1 coordinate 2,096,408,932, forward strand.
AGCCAGTGAAGAACACTGCATTTCGTGACTAGTTTGTTTCTGGCACAAAATAGCATAATTTACAAAGGTTTTAGATGACAGCGACCTTTAAGAAGTGGCTCTAAATATTATCCAATGGAACAGAAAGGGAACATTGGTACATTTACAGCAGTGGTCCAGCAGACAGACAGCAATATTTGATGTTTAGTTAATCCTTTAATTTAGCTAGTGATAGCTTAGCTAGTGATAGCTAATTACCATTGCAATCTGATCAACTGTATTGTGTGATAATTCGAAACAAATACATAATGAAAGTTGTTACAGAGGCTCCAAGCTAAAATAATGGATGCTAACAGAATCCAAACTCACATAAGATGCCTAGTTCAGAAGTAAGCAATTATTCACACCGTTTTTTAGGTCGAGCCTATGCAGCACGCATGCGCTGTCTGCAAGACCTTTTGTCAGATCCAAAACAGCTTTTGTCCCGCCTGCTGTTTACCTGCTGCTTACGATAGGTTGAGTCCTCTTTTTTTCTGGCTCCTTGCTGCCTCTTAACTGATTGATGCAGCTAATGCGTCACTTCCCTTGAAGGCCGAGGAGCACCAGCCAAGTACAGTTTCCTTAATCAATAAGGTTTTATGTGTTGTTTTGTAGAACTCTTTCTCCTCTGCTACCCTTCCAGGAGCAAAGGTCTGTTTACATGAAGAAACTTAGGTTGATACAAGCCTAACCTGAAATATACTTCACATATGGTATGTGCACTTAAAATGGGCGGCTGCCATAAAAAAATAAGTTCTCGCACTGATATCAGAAAAAATGCAACAATGCCAGAGTCTCAATCCGAGGTATTGCTTCAGGTCAGGCAGTCCTTGCCTGCCCTTCGTCGTAAGGCATTCATTTCAGCACGTGCCAGGTATGCTGTTGATTTGATAATTCATGGAACGCCCTTTGGGTTGCGCACACCATCGGTTTCATTTCTGAAACCCACAGTCCAGCTGTAAGACCCAGGGCTAGGAGTGCCTCGGTTTCCGGGTACATGCATCAGGGCTAGGCCAGGTCTCCGGGTGCAGGTGATGCACCAGAGTTACCGGGCAGTGTGAGCTGAGGCCCTGCTGGAGCTCACTTGGGTCACTTCAAGGAAGCAGCTTCTTCGCCCCAGAAAGGGTTTTTACCGGAAAAAGAAGACGCCACAAGGCTCTTGCGGTGCGCATGCTTTTAATAAACAGTCGGGATCAGAAGACTTATTAAATGTTTCAACACACTGCAAAACACATTGATTTCACACATTTCAGCTCTCCTCATTTCCCATCCTTGGGGCATGGCCACAAAAAATCCCTGCCAAGCCTTTTCCTCCACCATGGACCACCTCCCACGCTTTCCAAAAAAGTATCAATAATTTATTTTTACTTTTCACTTTGCTCCATAACAATTGTTTGACGTCTTGCCTCACGCAAGTCACACAAATTTTAGGGCCTAATTCAGAAGCCATGTTTCTACTATTGAATAAGCAATTGGAGCGGGTGAATTAATTACTTTTGGTGTAGCTGGCTAGTCCACGATGAAATATTGAAATTGCGGGCTGGCAAGATCGATACTCACGAAGAGAATGGAACTCGCACTGCTGGTTAATCTAAAAAGGTTGTAGATTGTTAATGTTCTGTAGTGTGCTCAAAAAGGTAACACTGTCTGGCCAAACAGTGAAAGGATCTATAAGAGCTAATACAAGGCTCCCCCACTTGGGGAGGGGCACCTCTGAGCTCAGAGGTGCCCCTCCCCAAGTGGGGGAGCCTTGTATTAGCTCTTAAAGATTGATACTCACTCAGCACCCAGCAAGATTGGCCTTGGCATTTCTTCAATGCCTCAAACAACAAGAGAGAGGTCCCCCTTCACCAAAGGGACAGGACACCAAACTGACAGTTAATCAAAATAAACTATTCCCTTCAGATATATTTGAGCAAACCAATGTCAAATCATGCAACATTCATCCCAACCATACCAATATCACCAAATCATTTTTTTTTTTTTAAATATATTTTTTATTTTCAAAGTTAGACACACTTTATATATTATACATTATTCACCATTGATCAGATTTCCATTACTTCATGTATAACAACGATATACAGAAATACATAGATGAATTGTTCATTACACCCATTACTTTTCATCATTTTCATACATCATACAGGGTTTTGTAAAACAATAATAATAAAAAAAAAACAAAAAAAAAAACGAAATGCCCACTCAACCTAATCTCTCCTTCCATTTCGTTATAGGATCCCATATTCTTAAACCCATCAATCTCCCTCTCTTCCCTCTTCGAGCATATACATTCTTCTCTATATTATAAGATGCTAGTAAGTTAGCCAACCAACACTGTACTGTCGGCGGATTCTTGTCCAACCAGGCCCTAGCTATCATTAACCTGTATACCGCCATTGCCACAAACATAAACTCCTGCTGCATCCCAACGGTATCCCTGCCAACCCCTAGTAGAATCCAAGACGGAGTGAGCTTTATTCGAATCCCTAGTGTACTATCCAGAAACCTCTCAATATCTCTAAGCAGCATGTGGAGTTGTGGACACGTGGCAAATATATGAATATTGTCAGCCTCAGCTGCATTGCATCTTGAACAAGTAGTTCCCGCAGTGCCTCCCCATTGTGCTATCCTGGCTGGAGTAATATATAATGAGTATATAGTTTTGTAATGTTAAGATTGAAGGGAGGATGCGCACAATATCGTTCGGCCTAAACCTAATGAATCCTGAAACCAGCTTATTTCTCCCCTTATTTTTTCTGCCCATTTATTACTATATTTTTCCAGATAGTCAGTTTTCTCTTTTACCAAACTGGCATATATTGAACGTATCGAACGATCTCCTGCTGTTCTTATTTTCTCTAAGATTTCATTCTTGCTAAATCCTCCTGGTCCTCCTTGTTTACCTCCTAGATAAATTCTAATCTGGAGATACTTAAAAAAGTCCCTACTGCTCAAATCATATTTGTTCTTAAGGTCTATAAACTGTACCAACCCCTCCGGTTTCAAAATATCTCCAATTTGTTCAATCCCTCTTTCTGCCCAATTCATCATAGTTTGGTCTCCAAATATCTCCAAAGGGAATGACTTATTTTTATATAGTCTTATATATCTATTAAATCTTCCTAATTTACACTTTTTCAGAAATGCATTCCATATTTTAACAGCAGCCAGTAATGTCTTGAATCTCGTTCTTTTAAAGTATCCATAATCTATACTGTTTAGAAAACAGTTTCTCACTTCTTCCCCTACTACCGCCGTATATATTTTTGTGGAACAACTATCAATCCTTGGATCTCCATCATTTCCTCCTATCAATCCTTGCATATATTGCAGGGCCGCTGCCATATAGTACAGTCTGAAATCCAGTGCACCCCATACTCCCCTATCTCTAGGTAAAGCCATAAACCTATAGGCTCTACGCGTTTTGCCCTGTGCCCAAATAAACCTGTTACAAATTGCCTCCAGCGTGTTAAACCAACTAACTTCAAAAAATAAAGGAACAGATCTGAAAAGGTACAAAAACTTGGGTAAAATTATCATCTTTATAACATTGGTACACCCCACCAGTGACAAATGTAGATTGTTCATTCTCTCCAGATCCCTTTTTACTTGTGATATTAATGGAGTCATATTGTTACCCACCACCAAATCTAGATTTGCTGCTATTGCCACCCCTAAGTACATTGCTGAGTTAACAACTCTATCATCATTACAATTCACCTGACTATTTACAACAATCTGCGTTTTACTTCTGTTGAGACTATATCCAGAAACCTGTCCAAAATGTTGAGCCTCCTCTTCCGTTACCCTAATTGCATCTCTGGGATCAGGTGTTAATATGGCTACGTCATCCGCGTACGCCAGTGTTTTTACTCTGCAGCCATTTATACTCATTGCCGGTATATTTAGATTACTCTCCAATCTGCGCAAATAGGGATCAATATATAGTGCGAATAACAAGGGAGATGAAGGGCAACCCTGTCTTGTCCCCCTCCTTATTCTAACAGCTTTCGACTGTCCTCTGTTAACTCTTATCCTAGCTGTTGGATTTATATATAGAGTTTGAATAGCTTTTATAAACCTCTCTCCTATTCCACACCACCTCATAACTGCCCACAAAACCACCCAGGAGACCCTATCAAACGCCTTTTCAGCATCTAGAAATAAAGCAGCCATAGGGTCTCCTAGGGTATTTGCTGCATCAAACATTGTTATAACCTGTCCTATATGTTGTGTTGTTCCTTTCCGAGGAATGAAACCATTTTGGGAGGGACAGACCAAGCTTTCTACCATACTTGATAGTCTTTTAGCCAGCATCTTGGAGTAAATCTTGACATCTGAATTCATCAACGTGATTGGCCGGTATGAGCCTGTAATATTCATTGGTTTCCCTTTCTTTGCAATTACTACAATGTCTGCTCCACCCCATGATTCCGGTATTGACTCCCCCTTCTGCGCCAACAACATTATATTAAACGTATCCCCTAGTAATATTGTCTGAAATGTTTTATAAAATTCCAGTGGAATCTGCTCCGGACCTGCAGCCTTCCCTGCTGGTAGATCTCCTACTGCTGCCACAAACTCCTCTAGCTGAAATGTTACTTCTAGACACTCCTTATCCACCATTGATAACTTTGAAGAGGGTATTTCACTCAGATAGCTTTCTACATCCTACATTCCTACCGTGTCATCTGCATCATACAGACCTACATAGTATTGCCTAAATACCTCCCTTATCTGGACTGCATCTTGTACTATATTCACTTGTGCATCTGTAATCTCCCTAATGTCTGCTGCTACTCCTCTCTGTCTAGTCCGCACGGCTAAAATATGACCCACCCGCTCACTAAGCTCGTAAACGCTCTCCTTCCTTGCCAAATATTTCTCTACTGTTCTCTTGGCAATCCCTTCTGCTGCCTCTGCCCTTAGTGCTATACCTTTCAGCAATATCTGATCAATCTGGGAGTTTTGTCTAATAGCCAATTCTAATTCATCTTCGACTTTCGTGATGTTTCTGTTCATTTCTTCTACCTTCAGTTTCTTCTTCTTTTGTCTTGAATAGACATAGCTCATTGTCTCCCCTCTCACCCCAGCCTTGAAGGCATCCCAAACTACGCCCGGGAATGCTGTGTCTCTATTTATATCCCAATAACTCGTCATCCAATTTATCATAATTTTTCTATATTCCTGATCCTGCAACAGAGCCCTTTCAAAAGTCCAATGTGTCTCTTTTCTTTGGGTTTGACCTAATTTAACTGTTAATACTAACGGGTTGTGGTCTGATACAATACGTGGATATTTTTCTATTTCTGAGCCTATTACTAGACTACTCGAAATTAAAAAATAATCCAGCCTTACTAAAACTTGGTGTGGAGCTGAAAAAAAGGTGCTGCCATCCGAATTCGGGTGCCTATTTATCCAAGGATCTATCAAGGCATTGTTTAATACCATTTCTGACAAAGCTCTATGTGTTTTTTTTCTTTCTGCCTCGGTATTGGATCCCTGGTTGTGAGAATGAGCTATCTGGGTCATGTATATTAAAATCACCACAACATATTATTGGTTCCGGCCATTGTGCCATCTCCACATCCAGATATTGAAAAATGTCCGGATCATCATCCGTAGACCCATAAACTGAAGCCAACGTAATTGTCTTGCCTTTAAATACTAATTCTAATATAACCCATCTACCCCATTGATCTTCCTTTTTCCTCTTTACCTCTATGTCTCTCTTTCTGCCCATCACAGCCACCCCTCTAGTTTTTGTACCTTGATTTGTTTTTGCCAATACCGCAAATCCCAACTGTTTCATAAGGTATGCCTTAGTACCTTCTATGTGAGTCTCTTGCAAACAAATCAGATCTAATTTTAGAGTATTTAATAATGCCGCAACTCTATGCCTTTTATTTAGGTCGTTGAAACCACAGACGTTTATTGAGGCTATCCTACATGACATATTAAACTATTTCTGTTACCAATGTGTGCCCCATCTGCTTTATTTAATCGAGGCTATGATACATATACTGTGTATACCTGTATATCTTGTATATCTTGCATGTATGTCATCTTTTTTTCCTTCCCAGTGTGCTGTGCCAATTTTAAATCACCAACCCTTCGTGTCTCTTTTCTCCCCCTCCCCCCTTTGCCTCCCCAGCCTCTCCTGCCATCCCTCCCCCTTTATCTCCCCCCACCCCTTACAGGCAAATAGGTCGAGCGACCTATATGTGACTGCGTCAAGTTGTGCATGTCGCTTCCCCCTCCTGCCTTATACCTACTGTCCTACTATCCTCGTGCTGTGTTACTACATTTGGGTTTACCACCTGAGAGCCCTCAGTTCATACTATTAGTAACCAGCTTTCTTCATCCCCTTCCCTGGTCTGCTTTCTGCTCCCTCAATTGTTCTAAGAAGTGCTGGGCTTTAATCTCCGAGGGGAACATCCAAGTGTTCCCTTTTATGATCACTTTGAGTCTAGAAGGATAGAGAAGGTACGCTTCTGCCCCTAAAGCCTGAAAAGGTGCTATCATTTGTCGTAGTTTCCATCTGCGCTCTACCGTCATGTGGGAGAAATCAGGTCTCGTGAAAAATGTGATATCTTTAAATGAGCGTTTACTATCAGGTCTAGCTTTGTCTATAAGCTCCTGCCTTAGCAAATAATTTCCTATGTTGACCAGAATCGCTCTAGGTAGCACCCCTCTGCCTTCCCTAGCCTGTCCTTTCTTTAACACGAATGGGAACCGATGTGCCCTCTGCACCTCCCTTTCCCATTGCCACTGAGATTCTGGAAAGGCCCCTTTTAATAATTCTACCACAAATTATCTTACATCCTGCCCTTCTGACCCTTCTGCCACACCCAAAATTCTGACATTGTTCTGTTTTTGCCTATTCTCAAAGTCCTCCATCTTCCAGTGTAGGTCCTCTGCCATCTTCTCATGTTCGGTTTTAAAGGATTGCCAGCCCCCAACGTCATCCTCCAATTTTCCTGTACGTTCTTCTACCTCTGTCACTCTATCCGCTACTTCTTTATATAGTTTGTTAATTTTCCTCAGGGAGCCTTGAATTTTCTTTGTATCCTGTCTCGCTCTACGGCTGTCTGCCCTTGCTTCACCTTGCATTTGTTTTAGAGTAGTGAATAGAATCTCAAAAGAATCACTGCGAGCGGAACCCCCCGCCACACCAGCTCCATCTGTGTCCTGATATTCCTGCGAGGTAGCTGATTAGTCCCATTCTAGACGCCTTTCAGTCTGAGAAGGAGATCCTGTAGCCCGTCCCCTTGATCTAGGGATTTTTTTCCTTTGCGTGGAGTCTTTTTCCGAGGTATCTGACCCAGAAACTGTACCCTCCTCCTCCTCCTCATCCTCCTCCTCCTCTTCAGGACTCTCTGGAACTAGGGACTCTGACTCTGTACCTTCATTCACAGAAAAGAAGCACTCTCCCTCTAATAAGGCACCTTCACCCCATTCTTTTGCATTTCTGCCAGAAGCTCTTTCCTGATCATTTTTACCACTCAAGCTGCCTCTACTGCCCCATGCATTTTCCGGCTGCTCTATAAGTTTCTCATAGTTCATCTCAGCCTCTACTAGCAGTAAAGCCTCCAGCATGTCAGTGTTCCCCTGGTCTATGCACCCTGGCATCTTGTTATTGCTGTCTTTTCTCATTTTGCCCCCTTTAGTTTTTAGTCCTTCTGTACGCACCTCTTGTTCCTCTGGCGGTACCTCTGGTGTGTCCTCTGGTGCTACCACCTTCCGCAGCTCATTCTCCTCGTTGAGCTCCTGACCGGGCGTCCGCTCAGACTCGGCACCTTGTTCGCGTTGCTCGCCATTCTCGGGATCTGAGCGTTGCCTAGCAACTTGGCTTCCGACGTTCAGCGCTGTCTTCGTAGTGTCCTCGAGGACGTTCAGGCTGATCTCCTGCTCTACTTTTGTTCCTTTGGTCTACCCTGGGATCTTCGGGGAAAAAATCTCTTGTAGGGTAGGTTGCCGCATTGCTGGATCTTTCATCTTCTGGGTATCTGCCCCTTTGTTCAACCTGTCCGCTCTGCTCCCTTTCGGATTTCGGAACTCCGCGGCGCTTGCAGACGCGCTCCCTGCCGCCTCTCCTGTCTTGCCTCGTAGCTCCGTCTTCCTCCTGACAACCATGGCTGGGACAGCGAGATTCTTCCGTATCGCCCCAAGAGATTTCCCTGACTTGCTGACAACCGGATCAGTGGTTGATGTATTCACGATGGCAGGTTTCTTTACAGCTGGTAACTCCGTCATTTCTTTTTTCTTGTCCGTCTTAGCGCTCCGCATGGGCATCTTGAGAAACGACCTTTTAGCAACTCTGTTCTCCACACTGCTAGCCCAGCGAACCCACCTCGCTTTCAGCCAGTGCCAGGCAGGTTCGCCCCCAGTTAGCTGCTTTATCAGTTGCAGATATTCCTTTAGACCTTTCTGCCACCAGCAATTACCGGCCATCTAGCCATCAGGATTAACAGCGTTCTTAGTCTTTTGCAGGAGAGGGAGAGAGTGCGACTTCTCAGCACAACTTCTCAGCGGCCATCTTGCCTCTGTTCTAATCACGGTGTTTTAGAAGTTCCGTGGCAAGGACTGACCAGGGATCACACTTCTTGTACTAATGGCCTTCGTAGGCACAGAAGAAATTATTTGATTTTGATCACCAAATCATTTCTTCTGTGCCTACAAAGGCCATTAGTACAAGAAGTGTGATCCCTGATCAGTCCTTGCCACGGAACTTCTAAAACACCATGCAAGAAAAAACAGGGCAGACATGATGAAGCAGTACAAGGAAAACCTACTTCTCTATGATTAATTTGTTGAATTTGGAACCACTAGACCAACGTCTATACCTAGTCTCTTAATCATGCTTCACTCTGTGATCAATGGCAATTCTTACAGTGCAAAACTTTGAGGACTTATAATAATACTAAATGGGAGTGTGAGCCTACATAAAAATGCTGCACCGTCCTATAATTTTCATCCACCATTTTATGCTGGAAGCATTTTCAGGTCATTTCATATTAGAAACGTTTCGGTACAATCGCCAAGGGTCTTTTTGGGGCACATGCATCAATCTAGGATTTTGCATTTCCTAAATAGCGAAAATTAAGGAATCGCTATTTAGGAATTGCAAAATCCTATGCATCAAGAAATCCTAATTTTTTTTAGGATTTCTTAAATTTCGGAATTTGCGATTCCTTAATTGCGAATCGCAATTAAGGAATGGCATTACATTGATTCCTATGGGCCTAGAGGCCCATAGGAATCAATGCCGTTTTGCATTTCTATTTTTAGGAAATCGCAATTTGTTGATGCATTGCAAGGGTGCAGAGGGGGGTCCAAAGGACCCCCCCCTGCACCCCTGAAATGTATTTTAAAGTGCATGTTTCACACACATGTCCTAAGGACATGTGTGTCTGTAACATGACACTTTTCAAAATGCATTTTTGTGCTTTTCGAAACAATTTAGCAAATTAACACAAGGGTCAACCTCGTGTTAATTTGCACTTCCTATTTCAAAATTCGCATTTTTTTTAAAATGATGCATTGCATTTAAGGAATCGCACAAATGTGATTCCTTAAATGCATTCGCATTTTTAGGAAATGCAAAAAAAAAAGAATTTTGAAAAAATATTTCATGCATCCCAAAAACGTATTTAGGAAGCGCAAACGGCCGGATTTACCGATTCGCACTGTTTGCACTTCCTAAATAGGTTGATGCATGTGCCCCTAAGTTTCATAGTTTTATAATTCCTATATGTTCGTATTTTCTTTCAGCATACCGTGGGGCTGCAGCTAGTGTCTCATCTTTATGCTCCAGCATTGTTCTGTGTGATTTATTGTTTGCCTGCTACTTTTTTACCCCTCACTGATTGTATTGTATTTTGGGATGTTTCGAACTGCGTTATTTTGTGTTTAAATATATGCTTGCTAATGAAATGTATGTTTTTTTTGTGGGAGGCACTTTTTATTGTTTATTTTTTTAGGCTTTGTCGGTGTTTTATGTTTTTGTGTGCACAACTGCTTTCTTGTTTTTAGTTGAGAATTGTGGTTAATGCTGTAGTGGAGGAAGAACAGTGGTCTACTTTCACAAAAGTTACAGGGGTGGTGGAATGCGGGCCGACCGACACGTCCCCGCTGGGGACCCTCATAAGGCAGCCCAGTGTTCTGCGACCCCTATTTGAGTCCCGTTCATCACTTCCGGCCGGGTTGGGGGGCGGGGAGAGGTATAAATTCCTCCCCTGCCCACCTGACTGCCTCTTTGTCCCCTCCCCCTGTTGCCGTTTGTGTGCCTCTGGTCGCTCCATCCAGAGGCCTGGTCTGGCGTCGGCGTGCTGTTTTTCCTCCGGTCACCGGGTGGTTTCTCTTGCGGTGAGTCGTCCCCTCTCTGGGACGGGTTTTGATTTAATCACCATTTTCGGGCAAGAGGACGGTGGGGGTGCAGAGGCCAAGTCGCGGGTTGCGTGGCTACGCCCCTGCCCTGCATCCCGGAGGTACTCCGGTGCGCGGCCTCAGTAAGGTTCAGGGGCAAGTGGGGTAGCTTGAGTTGATTCGCTTTTGTTGTTCTGGGGGCCCATGGCCTTGGTTCCTTAGCTGGGGTGCTCACCGCATCCGTTGATACGGCTTGGACCGGGCGCTAGCCTGCATGCTGGTCCCGGCTGGGCTGGGGCACAGAGTTGTCTGTTCAAGCCTGGGCAAATTGTTTATTTGTACCGGAAAGAGCAGGGAGTCCGGTCGGATAGGGTGCGCTGTTCAGGTCGTTTCCGTGATGGAAAACATGGAAGCTCATCCCATTCCCAGCCCTTAAAGGCATCTAGACTGAGTTGACTGTAGTTTATTTTGCTGCGCTGCCTGCATTATCCACACACAAACTGCTGACACTAGATGGTAGTAGGCGCATACTATTGTGTAGCCTCTTGCCTGCCCAACAGTGTTGTAATTTTAGGAAAGATCGACGCTACACACAAGCAATCTTTAGGGTCCTTTTGGTTCATTGGGGTTTTATGTGAGTCGGGGTTGAGCGTGTCACCCCGGCCTTTGGCTCGATGTATATTCAGCTGTGGAGGCTTTAGGCTTTGTTACGTATGAACCGTGGTGGTGGGTAAGCATGGGCGAATTTTGCGAATCTGGCGTTTGCGAATTTGCGTATTTGCGAACTCGCAATCCGCAAAATCCGCGAACTCTCGCGAATTTGCGGATTTTTTTGTTTTTATAGTGTTCGCAAGGGTTTCTGCCAGTTCGTGAGGATTTTGTACCAGTTCGCGATTGCGAACTTACTTGTCGGAACGCAACGGTCGCGACTATGTTGTTTCTACGTCTGGTTCGTCATCACAGGTTCACAGCACCCTCTGTTTCAACACTGCCACCCTCTGTTTCACCCATGCCACCCTCTGGTACATCAATGCCACCCTCTGGTTCATCATCATCACTGTAGATTATGGGGGGAAAAAGCAAGCACACCTGCCCTGCTTCAACTGACATGAATTAATTTGGGGTTGATTTATTAATGTGTCACTGTTTAAAAATTCCAGTCTGGCACCTGCTTCCTTATCTGTAATTTGCTTTCTGTTGCAGTGCAATTTGTTTTCCAGGACCTTTGTGGCCTACTTGTAGCTATTCTATGATCCGGCTGTGAGGGTCAGAGCAGGGTCATACAATTGTTGCAACTAGCAACTGAACTCTGGAGGGGCCCCAGTCAGGAAGCACTACAGGGAATGGTTACTAATGATGAATTTGAACTTTTGCACCTGCTGCTGAGTGCTTTCAGTTTAGCAAAACTCGTTTTTCTGCAGAACAGCAAATGTAATGCCCCAAACAAACTTACTTGTGAAAGTTTATTTCTAATCCAAAAGTGATCCAAAGAAAGTCAAAAGGCCTCAAATCCAAAAAAGGGCAGGCAAATATCAACCTGAGGAGTTATTCTGATAAAAATCATCATTTTCAGAAGGTCTATGCTGCTTGCTAGTGGATTTCTTGTGCAGAATTGCAAATTTTGTAATTTCGCGAGTGCGAGATTGTTGCTGCCCGCCGCACCTACATGTTCGCAATTGCGAAGTTACACCGCACGCCGCAAAATTGTATCACCAAGAAAAAAAAATCCGCTACGTGCAAATTTGCGGATTTTCGGTAAATTCGCAAGCGTTCGCGGATCGCGAATTTACCGAAAATCCGCAAAATCCGCGAGCGTAACAGATTTTCCGCCCATGCTTATCTGCAATCCCTTGTCCACACCTACACTCATGCAAATGCCTCCGATCTTCATCTCAAGGCTTTTTTAGCGTGCCCAAATACAGACTCGCTAGAATGGGTGGTAGGTCCTTTTCTTTTCTAGGTCTAAAACTTTGGAATTCTCTCCCCCTTAACATCCGTACAGAGACCAGCTATGTCCGATTTCGCAGAGCTATCAAGACCTGGCTGTTCAATCAATAACTCTCCAGTACGTAGGAATCCTTTCTGGTCCAATTGCTCACGGTCTTCTTTTAGCACCGGGAAACCCATTGGGTAGTTGTCGCGCTCTATAAGCTTAATAAATAAATAAATAAATAAATAATACTTGCTATGTTAGCATAGGCGTATTCGAAGTTTAAACACCACTTTACCTTTTTGCCGCTTTTGCACACAACACTGCATATAGCTGTTGTAAGTGAGGCTGCTTGAATTTCTTCACATGACAAGGGCTTATTTTAAACATCCCTATACTTACATCGCAACCTTAGTCTGCACAGTGAGTACAGAAGCCTCCAAGGTTATCATAACAATGTTAGCTGTTATTCGGCCTGATCGGCCCACGCATTAGATACAACATGCACTCAGCTTCAGCTAACTGAAATTCTAGCACCTTTAATATTGCACTGCATGCATGATCTAGGCACTTGGAGAAAATCCGTTTCCAGAGAGAGAGCTTTTGCAGATCCTGATGTGATTCATCTCTACTGATCTTGGAGGTATGGGGTTCCCCATTCAAGCCTAAGAGACCTTCCATTATTATAATAAAAACTAGCTCTTAGCAAGGGAGGTTGGTATACGAGGCACTATAGGTCCTGTTTCCACTATCATTATAAAATGATTTCTCCTTTTGTGTTTTATGGAAATGTAACAATGCTGATCGTATTCAATCAAATCAATCAAAATTACTTTATTCGGTTTCAGTTAGGAGAAAACCATAAAAGTACATGCATATGAATTAATTACATTTACAACAATTAATACATAACTTAAAAATTATTTCGAACCAGGATTTTTTAAATGACATAAAATACAAATTTTGTTCTAAAAATCCTGAAGAAAATAGTTAACAGGTCAGAATTAAAAATACATAAATTAAAGATTACTCCTGTGGTGAATACAATATTTACATTTTTTTTACAATATTCAGTGCCATACAATCAGATTCCATGAGTTGCAGAACTATTAAGGCGAGCCGACATTGGCGTAAACCTAGACTTTTTAAAATTGGGACTAACCAGCGTTTTCTAGGTTCAACATAGAATTTACAGAAGAGGGTTAAATGTATTAGAGATTGGGTTGAAATGTCATCGCAGGGACAAGGGGATGAAAGATTTGACCAGTCATTGGTATTTGGAAAGGGAACTAGTGCATGGAAAAGGTTGAACCTGAAATGGGTCAACAAAAACCTTTCGTAACCGGACAAATTCCATGTTAAGTAGGGCTGAATGGTCATTGTCGATTGAATCATCAAAGATTGTTGAGCCGAGATTTTATTGGCTTCGGGGGCCATACCACGCTCCAATCTGTTACCGTTCAGCGGATTTAGCACTGACACAGGACTTTCAGGAAAACCAAACACCCCGCCGCCATCACCGGCGAGGCCGCTGGCCACGCCCCTATTCGAGGCCACGCCCCGCCATATTACTTAACGACACTGATTACGAGCGCCGTTAGATACCACTCTCCTGAGGCGGAAAGCGGGAGTACGCTAAGCTCATGATTGTTTTAAAAAATTGTGTTTGCTATATGTTAAATCTACCTGATCTCTTTTCTCTACTTCACTCAGGGGCCATACCACGCTCCAATCTCTTACCGTGCAGCGGATTTAGCGCTGACACGGGACTTTCAGGAAAACCAAACACCCCGCCGCCATCACCAGCGAGGCCGCTGGCCATGCCCCTATTCGAGGACACACCCCCCACCCATATTACTTAACAACGCTGATTACGAGCGCCGTTAGATACCACTCTCCTGAGGCGGAAAGCCGGGAGTACGCTAAGCTCGTGATTATTTTAAAAAATTGTGTTTGCTATATTTTAAATCTACCTGATCTCTTTTCTCTACTTCACTCAGGGGCTATACCACGCTCCAATCTCTTATCGTGCAGCGGATTTAGCGCTGACACAGGACTTTCACTCAGGGGCCATACCACGTTCCAATCTCTTACCGTGCATCGGATTTAGCGCTGACACAGGGCTTTCAGGAAAACCAAACACCCCGCCGCCATCACCGGCGAGGCCGCTGGCCACGCCCCTATTCGAGGCCACGCCCTGCCCATATTACTTAACGACATTGATTACGAGCGCCGTTAGATACCACTCTCCTGAGGTGGAAAGCCGGGAGTACGCTAAGCTCGTGATTCTTGTAAAAAATTGTGTTTGCTATATTTTAAATCTACCTGATCTCTTTTCTCTACTTCACTCAGGGGCCATACCACGCTCCAATCTCTTACCGTGCAGCAGATTTAGCGCTGACACAGGACTTTCAGGAAAACCAAACACCCCGCCGCCATCACCGGCGAGGCCGCTGGCCACGCCCCTATTCGAGGCCACGCCCCCCTAGCCGTCCCTCTGCATATATAAAAATTGGGTTACTTCAGGATCCGCAGCGGACGAGCGCAGCGGGCACGCCGTTTGCGCGCCGAAGGTGCGCCCAAGGCAAGCCCGTTTGCGCCCGTCCGCGACGGGCCGGGACCAGGGGCCATGCCCCCTGATATTTCATCCCCTGATTCCTCTATCACCTACTCTAGAGACGCCCTTCTGAGTCTCAGACCAGCACACTGCTCACACAGTCTGCCCCTGAACTGTCCCCTGGCCCCCATCACCTGCTCTGTTTGCAACCTGTCCCTTTCCCAACGCCGGAAACAACGACATCACCCCGTCGCAAGACCTCTGCAACTCCCTCGCCTCCTACTTCCACAACAAGATCGCAGACATACACAACAGCTTCAGCCCACAAACAACGCTCCCCACGACCGCACCAACGCCCCCCACCACCACCCTCAGTGCCTGGACCCAGATCAACACAGAAGACACCATCTGCACGATGAACTCTATCCACTCCGGATCTCCGACCGACCCCTGCCCCCACCACGTCTTCAACAAGGCCAACGCTGTCATCGCAACCCACCTGCGGGACATCATCAACACCTCCTTCGACACCGCCACCTTCCCTGAGAGCTGGAAGCACGCCGAACTCAGCGCTCTACTAAAGAAACCAACAGCGGACCCCACCGAACTCAAGAATTACCGCCCCATCTCGCTCCTCCTGTTTCCAGCCAAAGTCATTGAGAAGACCGTCAACAAGCAACTGGCCGCCTTCCTCAAGACGAATGGATCCCTCGACCCCTCACAGTCTGGCTTCCGAGCCAACCACAGCACCGAGACCGCCCTCATCGCTGCCACCGATGACATCCGAGCCCTGCTGGACAACGGTGAGACAGCGGCCCTCATCCTCCTAGACCTCTCTGCGGCGTTCGACACTGTCTGCCACAGCACCCTAGTGCAGCGCCTCAGCAACATCGGAATCCAGGAGAAGGCATTGGAGTGGATCATCTCCTTCCTCACTGGAAGGACACAGAGAGTCCGCCTACCACCGTTCAGATCTGCAGCCACGGAAGTCATCTGCGGCGTTCCTCAGGGCTCCTCGCTCAGCCCCACCCTCTTCAACATCTACATGAGCCCCCTTGCGGCCATCGCACGCCAACACAACCTCAACATCATCTCCTACGCCAACGACACCCAGATGATCCTCTCCCTGACCAACGACCCCGCCGCCGCCAGAACCAACCTGCACGAAGGGATGAAAGACGTAGCCGAGTGGATGACGACCAGCCACCTGAAACTGAACTCAGACAAGACGGAAGTCCTCATCCTGGGTTCCTCGCCCTCCGCCTGGGATGACTCCTGGTGGCCCCCTGCCCTGGGCACCGCACCCAAACCGACAGACCACGCACGCAACCTGGGCTTCATCCTGGACTCCTCCCTCTCCATGACCAGACAAGTCAACGCCGTCTCCGCGTCCTGTTTCAACATCCTGCGCATGCTACGGAAGATCTTCCGGTGGATCCCCACCGAGACCAGGAAGACGGTCACCCAGGCCCTCGTCACCAGCCGACTGGACTACGGCAACGCCCTCTACGCCGGAACCACCGCCAAGCTCCAGAAGAGACTCCAGCGGATCCGGAGCGCCTCAGCCAGACTCATCCTCGACATCCCCCGACGCAGCTACATCTCCGGACATCTGAGAGACCTGCACTGGCTCCCCGTCAACAAGAGAATCACCTTCCGTCTCCTCACCCACGCACACAAAGCCCCACTCGACCAAGGCCCTAACTACCTCAACAACCGCCTCAACTTCTATGCTCCCAAACGCCACCTCCGATCGACCAACCACGCCCTCGCCGCCGTCCCCCGCATCCGAAGAGCGAGAACAGGAGGAAGGTCCTTCTCCTACCTGGCCGCCAAGACCTGGAACACCCTCCCTCCCGACCTTCGCCTGACCCAAGACCACCTCTCCTTCAGGAAGAAGCTCAAGACCTGGCTGTTCGAGCAGTAACGGTACCCCCCCCCCCCCCCAAGCGCCTTGGGACCCTCCGGGTGAGTAGTGCGCTCTATAAATGCCTTGATTGATTGATTGATTGATTTCCTCCCTCCCCTCTTCAACAAATATTGCGACCTGCAACTTCCCTTCCAGTCATCTTCGATCTACACATATTAAGCCCCCACTAGCTTTTTCGTTCCTTAGCTTAAACTGTAGGTCTCTAGGGAAACACAAGAGAGACATCTTTGATCTTCTTATCTCTATCGATCCAACGGCTTTATTTCTCACTGAAACATGGCTTAAAGATCACTCTGGCCCTGATATTGCATCCGCCCTCCCCGACAACTACACATACATAGGAAAAAATAGAGTGGGGAAAGAGGGTGGCGGCATCGCCATAATTTTCAACAGATTATATTCTTGTAAATGGGAGGACTTTGACATACCGAACAGTGAGGCAGGATATTTTAAACTTCTGCTATCCCCTAATTTTACTTTTTCTGGGATGCTCATTTATCGCTCGCCTGGCTCTGCCAGCTCGTGGGCAACTGCCCTTCCCGAGCTTATTGCCCCTCTACTGCAGGACTCTACGAACTTCACGATTATCGGTGACCTAAACCTGCACTTTAATGACTCATCTTGCTCAATTACATCCAATCTTCTTCAGGACCTAGCAGCTCTTAACATCATTTTACACAACTCTGGCCCCACCCATAAAGCTGGGAATCTTCTTGACCCCATCCTCTCCAATCTTGAATCCATTGTGTGCAGACCATCTCTACCCATCGTATGGTCAGACCACTACTTGGTGACCTTTTCTGTCACTGCTAACGGTTCGCCCAACCTTCCCTCGACCGTCACTGAATCTAGACCTTTCAGAAAATGGACTAATGTGGACCCTACAAAATTTAACGCTTATCTTGAGAATACTATACCATGCACTGAAGTTAACAAAATCGAAGCAGACTATCTAGTTAACTCCTGGCTAATTGAAGCTGTTAATGTATGTCTACCCCTGCAAAAGAAAAAGCATAACCAGCATCACCCCCCGCGCCCTGGTTCACAGATGCATTGAAAAAAGAAAAAACTCTATGTAAAAATCTTGAGCGCAAGTGGCGCACACACTATGACACAGGCTCTAAACAACGATACAAGACTGCCTTACATAATTACCATATACTCTGCAGAACTGAAAAAAGAGACTACGTTATATCACAATACTCGAGGCACAAAATCGCCCCAAGGCTCTTTTCAAGGCTGTACAAGAATTATCGGGAGCAGCATGCCAGCCCAAAGCGCCCTGCCTAGACGCCCCACAATGCAATTCCCTAGCTGCATTTTTCATTTCCAAAATTGACTCCATTCATGTTGATTTTGACAAGCCAATCCCCCCTTCCCCAAAACTACCTAATCCGGCCACCCTATATGTCCCAGAAGCTTCTATGGACAAGCTCACCACTCCTCTGCAGCTGAGTAGCTCCACCAACAGGTCGGTATCCATGATCCTTCCTGAATCCGAACACTTAGAGGAAATCCATACTCCACCTGCCCAGCTAATTAGTACTTGGAACCTTCTCAACAGATCCTCACTCACCAACATCATCAACAATATTAAATCTGGTTCTCCACTGGATCCACTTCCCCCTCAAATATTAAAAACTTTGGACACCCCCTCTCTTAATATTATTCTGGATCTACTTAATTCCTCCCTCAGAGAAGCCAAGGTCCCCTCCAAGTGGAAACATGCTATGGTCAAGCCACTATTAAAAAAGGCTAATTCTGACACCAACAATCTATCCAATTTCCGTCCCATTTCTCTCCTCCCTGTTTTCGCAAAAATATTAGAAAAGCATATTATCACACAACTCACTCAGCATGTTGAATCCAATAAGATCCTCCATCCATCTCAGTCTGGTTTCAGATCTGGTTTCTCAACAGAATCCACCCTGTTGGGGGTCTCAGAAACTATTTGTTGCGGAGTGAATGAGGGGGAGACCGTAGCACTCATTCTACTCGACTTGAGTGCCGCTTTTGATACGGTCTCCCACCCCATCCTCATAAATACCCTCAGATCATCTGGCATCACCGGCTCAGCCCTCAACTGGCTCATCAGCTTTCTTTCAGACCGCACTTTCCAAGTCTTTTCCCCTTCCTCTGCCTCTCAAATCTATAAATCAGCGCATGGTGTTCCCCAGGGCCCCATCCTAAGCCCCCTACTTTTCAATCTGTACGTCAGCTCTCTGGCCTACATTGCAGAACAGGCAAGGCTAACCATCTACTCATACGCTGATGATACACAGATTATCAACTCTCTCTCAACCGGTTCCCATTCCACCCGTTCTTCCCTCAGTACCGGTCTTAATAACAACGCCAAGTGGATGCACGAAAACAAACTTACGCTGAATGGGGGGAAAACAGAGCTTATCTTATTTGGCAAGAATACTACCCTGTGGGGCCCCCAACATTGGCCCGCACAAATGGGTAAGCCCCCGTACCATCTAAAACAGCTCGTAATCTGGGCGTCACTTTCGATGATCAACTTTCCATGAAACATCATGTGGTAAAAATCTCCTCCACCTGTATTACCATCATCAAGTGGCTTCGTAAGATCATCAGGATGCTCCCTCAGGAGACCCAGAAAACTGTAGTCCAGGCCTTAATCGCCTCTAGACTGGACTACGGCAACATTCTTCTCCTGGGGGCGTGCAAAGAGGTAACCCGTAAATTACAGACAGTCCAAAATATGGCGGCTCGGCTGCTCTGTAAATTACCTAACACATCTCCCACTTCCAACTCACTTCGTAAATTGCACTGGTTACGTATTGAAAACCGCACGAAATTTAAGGCCCTCTTCTATATGCACAGGATAAACACAGGCCAGGCCCCACCATACCTCAATACCTTAGTGCATCGATACAGCCCTGCCCGTACCCTTCGATCCTCTAATCAGCATAGGTTCCAAGTTCCTAGAGTCAAGAGAGCCAGGATGGGAAGTCGCTCTTTCTCCGTCCTGGCCCCATCCCTCTGGAACTCTCTTCCTTTTTCTCTTCGCACGGAACCCTGCTATCTTAAATTTCATAAAGAAGTCAAGACCTGGTTATTCAACCAATAATGTCACTTTAGCTACCTATCTGTCTTCCCCTCACTTTGGTCTCCAGCGCCGGGAAACCTCCGGGTAGCTGCACGCTTTATAAGCTTAAATATAATAATTATAATAATAATAATAATAATCTAGGTGACTCAAGCATAGAGTTTTTAAAGCTTTCCTTGACATTTCCTCTGTTTAGGGGGGAGTGTGATAGTATTTTTCCGAACCCAGATCATATAAAAACTTCTTAACATAGCGAATCCAGTCAACCTTGGTGGAATTTTCAAGTGCAAGGCAATCCTTCAACAAGCTTTGGGTAAAAATTAATTTGGTTGATGACCAAATTCGGTGCCATAACAGAATTGGCTGCATCTTGATGGTATCAGAAATATAAGGTAAGCCTAATTCTGTGTGGCAACCGAAAGTTGTAGTGCCTTGCGGAACAGCAAGGAGAAACCTTAAAAAGCTGTTCTCCACTTTTTGGAGCGCTTCCACCTGTGCATAGCCCCACACCCCTGCTCCATACGTGGCAGTACTGATACATTTTGCTCGATATATGCAGAACATCTCAACCGGAGGTCTTTTTCCTAGTCTCTGTGTAAAAATCACTAACGCCATGGTTGACCTTAAAAACAAAAGCTTTCTAGTTTCTATAGCTTTTCTCCATGAGCCTTTTTAATCTATTAGAATTCCAAGATTGGGGTATGTAGTTGTGTTCTCCACCCTGGAATTATCAATAAAAATGTCTCTCCTTTTTTTGTTTTTAACTCCTGAGCTCATTATAAAAGGTATTTTAATATTGATTTTTAAATCAAGATTAGATATAAAGGCAGTGTATCTATTTAGTGAGCGCTGGAGTTCCAGAGGAGTGCGGGCGATAATCACAGCGTCCTCTACATAGAGAAGAGCGGGTATCGGGCGATTATAAAGTAAAGGTAGGTCCTGGCACCCCTCCAACATGGCTTTTTCTAGACCGTTGGTGTAAAGGGTGAAGAGAAAGGGGGCCAGGACGCAACCCTGCCTGACACCCCGCTCGACCCTAAATGGTGCTGTCATCTCTCCTCCTGTTCCAAATCTCACTCTAGCCGTTGCGTTAGAATACATTTCACAGAGAAAACTAATTAAGGGAAGGTCATCCCTGATTGCTGTTAAAATGCCCGACCGTTTCGAATGGCTTACGCAGTCGAAGGCGGATGTTAAATCCACGTAAGCCATATGGAGCTTCCACCTTTTGCATTTACGTACTTGCCCATGATTAAAGTTAAGTTTAGGACTTGCTCAATGGTGCCCATACCTTCCCTGAATCCATATTGGAGGTCCGAAAATATTTTGTTGTCATCCGCCCAGTGTTGGAGGCGCTCTAATAAAATGCGCCCAACAACCTTTCCCAGAGAGTCTAATAATGAAATAGGGCGGTAACAAGATGGGCTCTGTCGGTCTCCCTTTTTGAAAATAGGTACAAGGATGGGAAGTGACCATGAATCTCACAGTCCGACTTTACATGTTGCCTCCAGGACTCTATGCAGGATCGGTGCCCAAAGGTCCTTATTGAATTCATAGAGGTCGACTGGGACCCATCTGGCCCTGGCGCCTTTCCTACGCTAGTAGCCATTAGGGCGAATTCAACTTCTGCCTGGGTGAAATCCAGAATCAAAGGAACAAATGGAGATTTAATGTTCACACCGTTTGCTCCTACTTGGTTCTGAGCTGTCGACGCACTAATGTTTTGTCCGAAAATCTGAGAAACGTGTTCCACCCAGGATGTCTCATCAATTGCCAGTTCGATTTTACTAGTGTCTCTAGTTCCTGAAAGAAATGGGGCATTAATAACTTTCCAGAAGGTAGTGCTGTCTTTCATTAAATTCAGCCCATAATTTCTGTTTCAATTCATTTTTCCTAAGTCGAATTACAGAATAATAAATTTTTTGAAGATGAATTATTTTCTGCTTATTTCTAACTGGGTTGTGGAGAGCAGTTTTCAGGCTCAAATATGCTTTGGTGCATGCATTATTAAACCAGCCTACCTTGTTTATCTTGTTCCCTTTGGGTTTGACACATAGGGCTTCCCTTACTGATTTAGTCATGACCATAAACTTGTTTATCATCTCCTGAGGGGTAGCACCCTCATCTAAACAAGTATTAATAGCATGCTGAGAATTCACAACAACCTTCTCCATACTCTTGACTGGGCAGCATGTTCCCACTTAAGTGAGAAACCGTTTAGTCTAATCAGGTGCAGATTTTCCTCACCATGTGATCTCATTTGGCGAATCTTTTCCCTCCCCCTCAGGAGAGAAAGAGTAACAGTATATGGAAAATGGTCACTAAAAGCACAATCATGTGTTTTAAAATTCAGAATGAGAGGTGCCGCCATGTTGGACAAAATAATTAAGTCTATGCAACTAGAGAGACCTCTACCATTAAAAATAGGAATAGGAGGGATTGTAGGGGACATTCGTTCGTTTGCCAAGGCCAATTGAAGAATAATTAAGGTCTCATTTAAACATGCCCCACTCTGGTTCTGTATAAAATGAGTCAAATTATCATCTTTCTCCTTTTGTAAACCGCAAATTATATTATCACCCCCCCAAATAATATTTGGTCTTTTGTTTTGGTATTTATTTTTAAGTTCCAGGAGGGTGTCCCATAACTCTTTAAGAGTACTCTTTAAGAGTATTAATCAGCTGGGACTGTGATAGATTATTATAAAAGTTAACTATAATGTAGATGTCGGATTTATTAATATCAAGAATAATTATTTGAAAGTTAACCTCAAGTTTTAGAGCAGTAATTTCCCGTGCTTTAAATAAGTTAGAAATATAAATCGACAGTCCTCCTTTTGCTCATCCAGATGGAGACGGAGTAGCGGGCGAGTGGAAAGTTTTATAACCATTTAGATGAATGGGTAATACCACCCACGTTTCTTCAAATGAAAGAATGGAATAGGTCTGTGAAAAGGTCAACCACTCATCGTAGTTGACCTTGGATCGTAGGCCGGCAATATTCCAAAAAAAGAACACTGAATAGTGACCCTCTCGAGGTGTTTTCTTCTTGGGGGATAGATATAACAGGATCTCCTGTGTGGGCTACAGTAATAGCATCTACACTAGAAACCGGATTTAAAGAAATATTATGTATAGACCCTACGATCATTGCCACAGGACTGGTATCTAAAGTAACGGGAGAAGATACAAGCTCCATCTCAACCAGGATCGTTTCGGGGTACAAGGTGGTTATTGGTACAATACATACCCGCTCCTCCCCCGTTTGTAGTGAACTAATGGGATGTTCTAAGGGGGCATCGCTAGGTATTTTCTCTGGGCTATTCACCTTTCTAGGGGGGTCAGTTGATTGTCAGTCCACTGCGTTTAAAGGGGATAGAACCTCAAACATATTTGGCGTGAGAATGGAAAGAGCCCCTACTCTTCTGGGCTGAAAGGTAGGTTTATAAAGGAAACCCAAAGGGAGGACCGTGATGTTTGAGCTTTGATGGAAGAATTCCTCCTTATGTGTCAATAAAGATAGAAACATTCTGGGTCGTCCAAGATTTATGACTATAATGAGATGGTTTTTGCAGAGGCACCAACCCACCCCACTCTTCGTACCATCAAGATTTCATTAATGTGGTGGGGACTAAAGTTCATAAATTTGATCAACCAGTCTGCTGCTTTATTGCGTAGAGTCGTCCAAGATTCCTGCTGCCCCAGATTTAGTTCAGGAACCCCGGTTAGTACTATTACATACAGACAGGAAGCAGGTGGTAGGTCTAATGTTCCTGGACTCGGGTACCCGGAAGTTTTTTGAGGGATATTTTGTCTATCTTGGCCCATCGTGGTACTGTCTCCCTCCCTGTTGAGGTTCTTAGATTCGGTGTTCTCAGCCATACATAAGGATGAGGTGACTATTTGCGGGTCTCTTGGTCTACCACGGATTCGGGGTCCTTGGTCCCTCCGTATGAGGGAGACTGGATCCCTTTGGGGCCGGGCAGTGAACAACCTTTTCTAGACTATTTCCAATTAAGCCTATAACTCGTGTCAGCTGCTCAATTTTTTCCTCCAAGCGCCCAAATCTTTCTTCCATAAGAGTGCTTAGCTGTAGCGTCATTGAACTAATCTTGGATTTTAGAGTCCTCTGACCATGTCTTCAAGGGCTGCCTGGGAACCTAAGGGAGACTCTGTTAAGTTAGGAATAGTTACTTCTACCTGTGTGCCCATGGATTTTACAGTTACGTCAGTTTGTGTTTCTGCTAGTACGAGTGCTCGGGGCTAGAGGCGGCAGCTCCCATGTTGCTGTAATCTGTACCCCCCCATTGCACCTTTCTTTCTGGATTTAGCTGTGTTCCCCTTTAACAGCTTGGTTTGTTTCTGAGTTTGTGGTTTTGTCCCTGGTTGTGAGCTGTTATCAGTGTCCCTCGGTTGAATCATTGAGTGTGAAGGTTGTTTATCCATTGAGGGGTTACTCTATTTAGAATGAATGATGATTTGGGTGGGGGAATATTAGAACCTTCTAACCTAGTCAGTGGAAACAGGGTAGGGTCAAGTGAGAGCTGTTGTTCCGTTAGCTGGATCTCGTGGGTTAGGAGCGACTCAGCTCTGATCAAAAAGGCATCTAATGTGCCTGCTGTGCTCTTGCATTTCTCCATATCTTTATTAGAAATAATTCCCACCTAATTACGAACACTCAATAGATGATCTATAATACTTAAGTTGATATGGAACAAATAATCATTCGGTCAGGGTACGCTTAACGGGGAACCAGAGGAGTAAAAACATGCACAAAGCTAGCTGTTCAATTCCCTTAAATGCCTCTAATCTGGGTAAGTCAGACCAAATCCAGTAGGGGGTAGTCAACAATGTGTTGACAGTTTATTATACTTAACTTCCCAATGATCGATCATAAAGAAAGAAAGAAAGATATTACAACTTAGTACAGGTCAAACAACTCCCTTAAATGTCAGGAATATGGGAACTTAAAGAGCACGCTTTGCATATATGTAAGAAAGCCGGGCGTTCTTATATGAGTCCAATGAGCTTAAGAAGTCAATGATGTTCTTACTCACAGTTCGAAATTACATGGGGCCCAGGAAAAATACAACCAAGGGAGGTGGCCCTGCCCTGCCTTCTCCTGGCCCTGACGCACACAGACGGACCCGCATGTGACACAGGGACTCTCTCCTCCTCCCTTTTAGCACCTCCTGCTGCTAAGGGTCATGGTGGCGGCGTGGAGTCCGGCAATGGCGTGGGCTGATTGATGGTGGCAAAACAGTCATTCAGGGCAGGCAGAAACAGCGCGCCTGTGGGCTTTATTCTGCTGCACAAGGTGAGTTGCCCCACTCCGAGAAAGAGCTCCCAGAGGAGCAAGTGCAGGTTCAAATTGCAGGTTCTTCTGGGCCTCCACACTTTTCCACTCTCGCTTGCTTGAGTCACCTCTCTCCTGTCCATCTTATGGGGCAAGGTTCGAGTACAAAGTCCTTTTTCGGAAGTCCAGAATTTATGCAGGAGTGGGAGAGAGACTAATGGGGTCAGTGAGCTACTGGGCGCGAGGAAAGGATACCATATGTCTGGATGTCAGGCCAATCAAATTGCAAGTAAAAATAAAAGTTAGAGGCTCACCGGTGGCTCATCACAAACCGCACCCGGTCAGAACCGTGCCGTCTCCGCAGCCTGCCTACCTAGGCCACACTGGTACAAGCGGTTCTGTCTCTCAGCTGCGCTTCCCCCAAGATCCGCCACTTGTTACCTCAACTGCACCTCTCAGCTACCCCCCGCTGTCTCCAGCGGGTGCCAAAAACTCCACTCCCTGCCACCGCCACCATCAGCCTCTCCACCTGTGCGAGTCTCCGCCGGGTGTTTAGGCCAGAGGTTTTAGGCAGGTAAGTCGGGGAACCGGGGGCATTAGGCAGACGAAATCGGAGTGACCGCGGGCGGACGGTGTCGGCGTCAAAGGCTTATCTACCGTACTGCGGCAACAGCGAAAACACGGACTGGCTCAATGAATGCCTGTGTCTGATCGTATTATTGTTAATCATATGCCTACTTATGTTAGCAAAAATACTGCATCTTAGAGCATGTCGTTAAAATAAATATTTTTAACTTTTCCGTGTCTCTATTTCCTCACGTTGTGGACTGGTATGAGAATAACGAATGAGTGTTCTTGATTCCCACCATTCCTGAGAGTAACCTAAGTTGCATGTTCTGGGTTGTCTAATGATTGGTAACTTTGCTATAGGACAAAGAGCTAATGAGACACTGATGCTAGTCGGTTAGGGGTTCTAGGTACTGAGGTGAGTTTTTTGGTACACCACAATTCACTGAGGTCCTGGGTTGCTGTTCTGTGTATGAGCAGAATCCCTGCAACACCACAGCGCCGAGATACCCCTGATGGGGGGATTCAGGCGCTATATAATTTAATAAAATATCAAATATCAAATATTAACAGCCAATAACTCCACCAACACACTCCAGCAAGGCCACAACATTTGACTAATACCACCACCAATAAAAGGGCAGGAACTAGACTCACCTATTCCCCTCACATCCACATATTCCTTTCAGACACTATATATAAATATATATATATAAATATATATATATAGTGAGAAACTGGGTTGTTGGTCGCGGGGGAGGAAACTCTACCAAGCAACAGCTACAATCCTTGTCAGGGTGAACAACAAAAAGTCTCTAAATTAACCTGTGCTTAACTTTCTGGTAGCTTGGTACAAAAGACGTATGGCTTAGGCAAGAGGCATTGTTTAAACTATTTTGCAAGCACAACACAAACACTTTTCTTCATTTATAACCGATTGTTTCTTACCCCCGCCTACCTAAATAAGATACATAGCACAAACCCCAATACCTGCTGGACATGCTCCCAGGTTGACGCTGATCTCAAACACATGCTTTTCCCTTTTACACATGTTTTTAAATTTTGGGAACAGGTTTGGCACCAAATGAACACTATTTTTCACACCACAGCTCCCCTCTTCCTTACAAACTTTTTATTAGATAGCCTAACACCAGACTGGAAAAGAGGACAATCCCAGCTGATACTCATTGATTTGTTACTAGCTGTAGCTTTTCAACAGATATCAAAAAATTGGAAAGATTCCTCTAAAGTGTCTTATTTAGCTTGGTGGTATGCTGTGTGTCACAATCATCGCGTAGATACAGCACTCGTTCATCCTATCTCTCTTGCTACAAAAAGATGATACCTTTGGGGCCCCCTCACACAATTTCTAAATGATGCAGTGTGTAGGAGAGTAGGGTCTGCTTCCTTTGGTTACCCCCACTTTTTGCTGTGATTCTCTGTTTTTTTTAACTTTAATGTGGCTGTGGGACTGCCAATCAGACCCACAGCCCAGCTGTTCTCTCTCTAAATTGATACCATGTACTTTAGGTACATACCAGATTGGTTACTGGGTCACCCTTGTGAGCCCCTGCATAGTGTACCATAGGTACCTAGGGCATAGGTGCACCTTCGGCCTACCAGGGGCTGCAGCATGTATTGTGCCACCCCTGGTGTGCCTTCCAAACTGACACCACAGGTCTGTGCACGCAGCCTGGGTAAGGTGGTGTAATCACCCCTACCAAGATATGGTACACCTATATCTTCCTTTACATATAGACACATATACACTCATAAGGCAGGCCTTAACAATCCTGGAGGCAGAGTGCTTGGTTTTATATGAGAGGGTGCCCTAGCACAAGCTGAGCCTGTCTGCAGCTTTCGGAAGTATCTCCTTATAGCTGTTCTATGATATAGCCATACCATATACTCTAAAGTGCATTATAATCCTTGCGGTTAATGTTAACTTTGGTTTGGCTTTATCAAAACATGTCGTGTAAGGTGTCAAACACTTTGGAATACTACCTCCCCGCCAGTCCTGGTGGCGGGGGTAGAATTCCACCCTTCTAGAGGGAGAAGACATGTTGGGCTTGATTCACAGAACTAACTTAAGACAAAATCCTAAACGTACTACCATTTTGATATTCACAGAAGGCACTTACTCATTTTGGTACTCACAGAAGGCGTTTACTCATTTCGGTATCCACAGAAGTTAGGAGTGCTAACTTTAGGACTTCTAAGTACCTTCTGTGAATACCGAAAGTCTTAAAATTAGGATTTTTCTCAGTTTAGTAGTAGTAAAGTTAGGACTCCTAACTTTAGGACTCCTAAATGCCTTCTGTGAATACCGAAAGTCTTTAATTTAGGATTTTTCTCAGTTTAGCAGTAGTAAAGTTAGGACTCCTAACTTTAGGACTCCTAATTGACTTCTGTGAATACCGAAAGTCTTAAAATTTGGATTTTTCTCAATTTAAGTTTTAACGAAGAATTTATTGAGCAATAAGGAAGTAAAATTGAATAGGCAAAATACATTACAATACAAATTGGTGTTAGAACAATATCAGCTATATAAATAAAAGGAAGAAAAAGGGAAAAGAAAAGAGGGAGAGAGGAGGAGGGAAAAACAAGAAAGACAAGGGAAAGAAGGAGTGAAACTAGTAGTCAAATTGTTGCGTGTTTATCTAGGTTCCTGATCGATACTGTGACCTTATGCCCCTATTCGGCTATAAATCCATTTATTCCCTATATTGGCATAACCGTTCAAGTGCGATTTTCTGAAAAGTCATCTCTGGCCTCACACGAACAGAGCCACATTCCAGCATAGTTCTCTCTGCCACTTCCTTTGCGACCAATTAGTGCAATGACAGAGCAGTAGTCACTATCTGATATTCCTAGATAACACTCCGAGTTCTTCAACAAGATAAAAACTCAGCAAACCTGGAAATCCCCGCTTGCTATGTTTTGATTAGTAATGGAACTCTAATGAGCAACTGATAACTATCACATCCTAGTGACATCTTTAATTGACGTCTTATGTCCAGCAAACTTGCGTCAAACCCGGCACCTGTCAGGTATAAATATTACCAACGTTGCCTTAAGCAATGCGAGCTACTGTTGCTGATGCCAGCTGCCTGCAAGACCCCGTGTTGGTAAATCTAGCACTCTGTCGCTGCAGCCTGCTGTCCCTGTGGTGGTGAAGCTGCTGATACCATTATCGCTGCTAAAGCGCGAACTATGGTGCAGTACGCTTAAGGAGCTGAACAGCCGTCCTCTGCGAAGACATCCAGCAGATTCCAGCTGCCCGCGGACGCTGTCCCCCTCCTTCCTCGACGCGCTGAAAGAAGAGCCGCTGCCTTTCTCGTGCAGAGAAATCCAGCTCCGGCGTTTCCGGTCTACCCTCGCGGGTGACTGGGATATCGAGAGAGACCCCTGAAGGAGATACCAATCCTCCATCATTCTATTCGGAGGTATGGTGTTGACTAAACCATTAGACGAGAATTCTTGAAACAAACCTTGGCAAAACCAACTTAACTTAAAGCTACTTACTTACTCCCCTTTTCACGTGTTAGGCTTAGGTCAGGCACACTGGGGTAGGCTTAGTTAGAAGCACCAGTTGAGTATGTTAGCCTAATGTATATATGACTGTATATATGTTTTATTACTTTTAAACCATTGTATGGCTAAGAAACCATATCAATGCTTTTACAGTTCTATTTCGCAATACTTATCTTACTGTACGTACTTTTTATAATAACAATTATTGCAATTGTGGCAATACATTTCTCTTGTACGAGAAGAAAGACTGTTCAATAAATGTTAACCCTTTATTGACAAACGCCCGTCTCTCTATTCTCTACATCTCGTGAAAGTAAACTGCACTAGACTGACTGAGTGAAATACATGTCTATTGTTTCACACGACCCTAGAGATTGACTCTTGATCTGAGGAGCAAAGTTGTCATGTTGCACGGTTGTTGGAAAGCTGAATCCCTTCTTGTCTGTGCCAAGGAAGCTGATCACTTCCTATGCAGAGAAGAAAGTTTCCAGTGACCTCTGAGCTAGTTGGTAACACAACCCAATTAAGTTTAGCATAGTCAGTGGAGGCCTGGAATATCCGCAGTTCCACGGCGATACTACTGTTTATGTTATTCCAATGCGCAGGGCCTAGTGGGAAACTAGGAACTACACTACATGGCGCCCTAACGTTTGGTAAGGCGATAAACTAACGCAAGACTTTTAGAGTAACTCAGTCGTGCATATTTCACACCCCTTTCTCCCGTTAATACTCCAATAGACGTCTGGAGTGGGTGAAAGGTTAAAATCCGCCCGACCTTAGTTGGAAGAGATTCCTATGTAAAGCTCTGGTTTATTCAACGTTGAAGGATACAGTGTTCCAAAATATTGTACACCTAATCTTTGTCTCCTTGGAGACCTACTCTGCAAACCTCGCATTTTTACAATGCCAGAAAACGGAACCTCTGGGGCCGCAGCAGATGCGACTCAGCAAGGTCCCGAATACACAGACCCGGATGCTATTATCATCCCGGTCCACTTAAGAAGATCTATAACGTTAAAACTTATAGAGAACGGACTGACACCTCAAGGTGGTACAGTAATTTTCGTGATAGAGGCTCACGAGTATCGGCAGACAGAGGTATTCTATTCATGGATAAACTTTCCAGCGGTAAACGCTAGAACAAAAGAGTTTCACTATTACAAAATAGAGAAACCTCCGGAAGAGTACGCTCCTTTCGAGGAGATTGAAATTCCACTTAAATTTCAAGAGCATCTGCTCTGGTTTAATGGCGCCCTAAAACATACTGATCACATAACTAGGCTCGGTCCACTAGGTAGACCAGGAGCCACGTGGCCGGTTCTAGCCAGCTACACACCACATCCTGACATTGTAAAAATGTCTAGAGAAGAGCTGTTAGTACAGCTAAACACATTAATAAAAATACATAGGCAATTAGTCCAATATGTAATGCGGACTGCAACAGTCCAGCCAGCTGTTAATGCACCACAGCTGACCCCTCATCAGGGGAACACTAATAAAATTACACCACAGAACATACAGTCATGTCTTGGTAAAACACCCGTAAAACGGGAACAAATTCCTTTCTGGTCAGCACAGAAAATCACTCAAATAGAGGCAGTATTTCCTGATACTACCCCTATTGAGAAACACAGAATCTTGACCATCTGCCTTCCTATGGGAATCGCACCACACGTGGAGGACTGTGACACTTGGGGTACAGTCTTTGCTTCCATTTACACAAAAACACACGGTGTTCCGTCTATGGCGGTAATACCAGAAGTGCTAAAACAGATTCAAAATGAATTCGGTCCAGAGCCCGCTTTAAATCTAGGTATGAAATTACTAAAAGACTTCAAGCAGGTCACGGCTATATTATTAGCCAACATTAGAAGAGGAGAAGCAGCATCTGTGGCGATTCGCCAGAAGTTGAAGGAAACAGATATAAAAGATCCTGTTGAGCTTGCCAAAATCAACAGGAAGAATTAGGTAGAGACAGCTTGGGTGGGAAACCGGTAAAGCCCCAACTGCTCGAAAATCCTGAAAAATTATTTATTAAAAATAATTCAAACACTCCTAAAAAGAGCTGGGATGGAAATAAACAATCCACTCCCAAGGAAAAAGTTTTCCAGTCCAGAGGAAGGTCTCCTCGACGGAGGGAAAGAACTCCGACTCGAGAACGCCAGTCTCCCCAGAGGGAGCCCTCTGAGAAAAGATATAACCTTAGAAATAGGGATAATCTGAAAAAACCTGATAGATATCAAAGTATTGATAAACGTCCCTCTCGATCTCTTCCACAGAATTCGGAAAGAAGAGGACGGTCAGAACCAGGAGAGCACACCAAGTCCAAAGACAAGGAACCTGCTCAAAATAAGAAATCTCAATTTCAGAAAAAGAAGGTAGCCAGTATTAGAGTAACCAACCATGCCGAGAATACTGAGGACACAGTTGAAAAACGGGGAGTGGGCATTGACAATGTTGGACAGTGCAGCAGAAATCAGTATAGCGCGCAAGATCTTGATGAGTCATCTGGAGACAGTGGACACGAATGAATACATTCAGGTTGAAACTGCCGACGCCAGACTTAGCGAGCCCCATAAAATATACGAAATAACATTGCGTATGGAGGGTGATAAGACTAGGAAAATTAAGGGTCTATTTTGGGATAAGCTCTCAAAAGGCTATGATATTCTGTTAGCTGAAAAAGATTGGCCCCCAGAGTTTGTCAGGGAGTGCCCTCGTGGCGAAGAAGTGATTATGCCTGCCTTCTCGAATCACATTCCGATTCACAAAAAATATACATATGCAAGGAAATGGGCAGTGGCCCAGGCACCTGCATTATATAAAAATCATGTAGGATGGGATGAGGATTCACCTCCTCACAAAATCCAACTAAAAAGTGAACCAACTGCCCAACGGCAGTATCCCATAAAGCAAGAAGCTAAAAAACAAGTCAGGGAGATCTTAGATCAACTTGAGTACCAGGGGGTGATTGAAACATGCACCTCTCAAATGAACAATCCTTTGTTTCCTGTCTCCAAGCCAGACAATTCATATCGTCTAGTTTTGGACTACAGACATCTTAATACATGTTGCAAAACGTATGCAGTACAAAACTCGCATAGTGCAGCCCTAATGAATAACATAGTTAGGAAAAAATACAAAACAACATTAGACATATCTAATGGTTTCTTTTGTCAAAACATTGCACCAGAAAGCAGATATTTGACCGCTTTTTCTGCATTTGGGTCGCAGAAAAAATTCTGTCGACTCCCACAGGTGTTCAAGAACAGCCCAGGACTATTCTCAGCTAGGGTAACAGAGTTACTACAAATCTATGATGATGAAGCATTATCTTACGTAGATGATATTTATCTCACAGACAACGACTTGGATACTCACTTGAAAAGAGTGAACACCATTATACTTGGGTTCGCACCAGAGGGTTACAAATTCAACTTTAAAAAGTCCCGAATTGCCCATCTGACAGTACTATTTTTAGGGTACAAATTATCAAGTGAAGGGAAAAGCCTAGCGGACAACTTCTTAGAGAAGTGCGCTGTACTCCAAGCTCCAAAAACGCTGAAGAATTTACAATCCATACTAGGTTTTCTGAATTTCGGAAGAACTTACATACTAAATTACGCAGAGAGGGTTAAACCTCTCTACGAACTAATTAAACCTGATTTTAAACAAATCAATTGGACTCAAAAACACACAGAAATTTTGAGATCACTGCAAACAGACATGTTAGCAAAAACAAAATTAGATACACGTGACAACACGATCGATCTTGTAATCCGAGTCATCCCAGGAAGATGCGGATTCACATACCTGACCTCTAATGAGGGAGAAAAGGTACCTATTTCAATTAAATCTCACTTGTACACACAAGCAGAAAAAACATTCAGTCACACAGAAAGAACTGTGAACGCAGTGCAAATAGCATTAGCAAATGAACGAGAACTAGCACACGGCAAAAGGATTAATATATTCACAGCAGAATCCGCCTTCGAGGCGCTATTCAGCCCAGTAAACCTGCCTACAGTGTCACTGGATCCGAAATGGATACAGTGCATAGATTCTCTAGGAGCGGAAGATGTGAAATACTATTTCGCCCCGCAATTTAAAGAACTGAATGATTTAGAATATGAAGAAGAATATCCTCTGCCAATCGAAATTCTGCCTCTCCCACAGTACGCCTGTATAATCTATACAGATAGCTTTGTACAGCATTTCAACGTAGAGAGAAAATCCTACAATGCAGCGTGTGCGATCATTAAAGGTCGTTGGCTGTGCGGTAAATTCAGACCGAAAGTAACAAAAACTGAATCTGTAAGAAACTGTTCGGTTCAGAGAACTGAAATCAGATCTTTAAAGATGGCGCTCGAAAATGCAGAACGTGAATTCCCGACACTTATAGTGTGCGATTCTCATTTTTGCGTCAATTCTTACAACAATAAACTGCAGAGTTGGATCAAAAACGACTACAAAGATGACACAGGTGCCACAATAAAGCATAAAATGCTCTGGAACGAGGTAGCTCTTTTAAGTAATGAACTACAAAAGACTCACGTGATACACGCACAGAGTCTTCAACGTGATGGCGTTCACGTTGCAGGGAATTCATTGGCTAATACAGCCAAAGCGGAAGCAACTAAACCGGCTTCCGTAGCCACAAAAAAGCGTACAGATAAGTACATAGACGGGGAAACCATGCTGGCAGTAAAAACGACCGTAAAAGGCGACTGTGCAGCATTGCCCGTAAACTATCCACTCAATTATGCATACATAATCGATGCAAACTCCGTTCCTTTTGCTCGAATCCCTGGAGTGGGGGACAGAGTAATTCCAAACATGAACAGGAGAATATTTTTAATAGCAGACGCACATATGGGTTTGGGTCTTAGGCACAGAGAGATCAAGGAATCACTGACTGAATTACAATCAGTATTCTGGTGGCCGGGAATGAGTGTAGAACACCAAATATATGCAAACAACTGTGAAAACTGCAATAGGGATCGCAGTAGCGAACCCTGCTACCGGCTACCAGTCAGAAAGAGCGTAACGCTGCCTACACCCCATCCTGCGTCCTGTTAATAGTTAAGACGAAAAGCACTTAAAAAATGAGGCCTCCAGCGCTCGGCTGACGCTAGAACGGTTATAAAAGATTTGCGAGTCTTTATCGGCACATACGCAATTACCACGTTCCATTCTGACCAGGTACCTGCTTTCAGCTCTCGAGCTTATAAGGAAGCCATGGCTAGCATGGGAATTGGGTTGCGGTATTCTTGTCCGTCGCACCCCGAAGGGAACAGTGTGGTAGAAAGAAAAAACCGTAACATAAAGCAATCTATAACAGCGAAGGTATTAGGTTCAGGCGCTGGGTGGGTCAAACATTTAATAAGTGTCCAGACTAGTCTTAATAACATGCCAAGAAATTCTCTAAAAGGTTTCAGCCCATACGAACTATTGTTCGGAATTAGAATGCGAGTTCAGGACCTCGATAGTCAGATGTCAGTGGTACAAGAAGAAACAACGCACTTTGATGTAAAAGATCGCTTGGCTGTTTTACAGGAACTGAATGAAACAAGAAAATCATTAAGCAACATAAAGTTAAAGCAACAGCCAAGTACCACTGACGAGGCACCACCCGCAACAGCCCCAGCAAGGCCTGTCTGGATTCCAAAGATTGGGGATCTAGTCAGAGAAAAGATCGCGGTGAAGAAGGAATTTGGGCCTTCTTACAGAAAAGCAGTACCTGTCTTAGCAGTCACCGGAACAAGATCAGTTGTGCTACCGCCCCTTGCTGGTAAAAAGGAGAACAGAGTCGTGTCTATCGATCTGGTAAAACCACAAGCATGTGGCCTATAATCAACAGTAGGCCCAGTGGACTCCCAAGAAACAACAGAATACCCAAACTTGCAACAATCCAAGAGGTTCAAACTGAAAGACTAATCACATTCGATCAGCCTGCAGTGCACAATGAAGGACTATGCAATAATGCCATGGAACTCGTGCCTCTTGAAACACAGATTGAAACAGTTCATCAAGAAACAACACCAGTCTACAATGATGTGGCATCAGAAAGTGCTACCGAGAGACAGATTGAAAGAACAATCCCATCAATTGACAGAACTGCCTTTGGTTATTTCATCAACTTCGACAACTTCTCTGAAGATTTAAACGACCCCGAAGTGATGCCAGAAACAAAAAAGACTTTTAAAGAAAAAGCAACAGAACTCTTTCATCAACTGAAGGAAATCTACCTTATTTCCCCTTGGCTAGAGTTCTGGTTCGGTCTAGGTGTATTTTTCCTCCTGCTTTGGCTCATCATGGTACTATGTTTGGGAAAATTCATTGAAGGAAAATATATTACAATGGACACAGCAAGTCAGAACATCAACCTAGTCCTGAAACAACACAGATCATCCCACGTGAAGAAAAGAGAACTGTCAACAGTAAATGTCACAGCAATTCCAATACCTGGTGGGGTAGTATGGGAGAAAACAGACTATGAGATATATGGTCCGGTCGAAATCCTGAAGTATCCTCATCAACTAAAGGTTTCCTTAAGTGACTTTGTAACACCTAGTACATTCTCTGATGATTGGGACTTTAACAGTATTAATGACATGATGTCTGATTTAGTAATGTCAGCTAGATTCACAGATCATGATTATTTACAAGGTTCATCTAGTTATGAGCAGTTATTCTGTTACATCCACTATGGGGATCATTACTTGCATAAATCTGCACAGCCTAGAAATGTTTTTATGTATAATCAATGGGAACATTGTGCTACACCACCTAAAAGCAGTTCTAACGCATTTTTTGAGAAATTCAAATACTTCTCAGGGTTTAACACCAGTGATGCAGAAACGTTTTATTATAAACTGTTAGATAAAACAGGAATGAAAACAATGCTGACAAATTCTAAATTGATATATTCAGAAGCATTTTATGACAAAATGATGACATTTGGTTTTGATTATTGGAAAAATAATATTGAAACGAAAACGATTTGGGGTACAAAAGATTGGCAGGTGCAAGGCATTGAAGCACTATTTAGAACCTGCATGATACCAGAACAAATGTTATTTTTAAATGACACAATACACCAAACATCCTGTCTTGGCCTAGCTAAGATCAAAGACCTTAAAACACCGTCTATACCAAAGCCAATACCTGAGAATGCAACCACAGATATTGAGTTAGACGTGTCACAAATTTTACATTTCAACAGAACACATCCTGATTGGAAAAAGTGGTTAATCTGGCCTACAGACACAAATAGCTGTCAAGATAGATTCCTGAATAAAACACAGGGTTTAAAAATGACCAGATTAGACCCAAGATATTCCCAGAGACAACATCCAGGGATTATAACAACATACAGTGTAGGGAAACTCTGCCTTGAATGGCTAACTTCGTCCACACTGGCTGAAATTAAGCAACACTTGTCTTTACTAAAAGATGGTGCTGATTTGCGCGATTTTATTCTTGGACCACGCAAACAGCGTTACAAGCATTTCATAGCGACCAGTATCTATGCTGCTTACAACGAGGCTTGGAAAGTAAAGCAAATTGAAACTGCTGAAAAAATACGAGAAATTGATCGTATTAATTTGGAGAAATCACTTTCTGTGGTAAACAATGGGTTAATGACTCTGTCTTCCCGAATATATTCTTTGGACAATATTGTATCCTCTGCCTTTGATGTGATAGACAGAGATTTGCTTATGTTACAACATGGCCAGTCTCAATTACGCTCTATTATAGAATTAGGCTGGACGCTGCAAAATCTTCGTTCAGGCTATGTGCCTTGGCGTTTAATCAACACAACGCCATTATTTTCCAGTTTTAACCTTACTGATAAACAGATCAGTTTGGCACAGAAAGGAGCAGACTATACAATCCTGAGCATCGAAAAACTCAAGAGATTACCATTGACAATGTCAGAGAGTCCTGTCATTGAATGGATCATACACGGAATTATCACAATTCCGATAACAACTTTCCGATTTAAAAAGTGCCATGAGTACATACCTGCTGGCCAGTATGAACAATTGGGTAAAGGATATGTAAAATCTATATGGAAACTACCATACACTCATTCTTGCTATTGTGACAGTGACAAAAATGTATTTCTTAGTGGTGAGAACTGTAAACATTCACTAAGCGGTATACTTTTGTGTCAGGGTATTAATTTACACGGAGCATGTGATGGAAATTCAAACAACCTTTCATGCCACCAGCTAGTCACACCTGCAACTCAGATAGAGCCCTTCTTTATGCAACTTTCGAACGGGAGTTACATTCTTAGAACGGATCACAGATGTTGTGGCCTCGTGCCAGGGAAAAGTTATCTAGTAGAAGTAACATCCATGGTCAAATGCTGTATGCAAGCATTGTTTCCGAGGGGGCCTCCAGACTCAGTGACTCCCATCTGGCCTCGTCTGAATCTCTATTCTATACGAATTGATACATTAAGCAAAATGAAATCTGTACTTTTACAGACAACAGTGCCTATAACGTCATCTAAAGAGACGTATGATCTTCTAGTTGCAAGGACAGCTACTGAAGTTCATGACCTTTTATCAACAAATTGCCCCGTACATTTCGTAGAAATGTTCAGCCAACTCCTTAACATGTCTAGTGCAACAAGCATCCCAGGCATATTTAAGACAGTCTTTACGGGACTGCTAACACCCTTCCAGGCAATTTTGGGAATCTTTCCTAATTTTGTGCACTCCATTTTTGGCGGCATACCATTATTTTTGGGACTCGTCGCAGGGATTCTATTTTTGACCCTCCTGCTTTGTTATGGCAAGCCTCGGCTCAGACATAGCTCCCATGGAAATGGAAGAGACAATCCTAGCAATGCGCTACCGGGACAGGATAACTAACGTCCTTGGATTGGCACGGCTGAGAGATCTAAACATGACCTGGTTCCTTTCATTCAGACCGATATGGCAAAACTGCATTTTACCTGTGCTACGGTGTATGCTTTGCGGCGATGAATGCGTGTTGGACATCTGTCTTTCACTTCCATCAGCAGTACCAATGGACGTCGATACTTTGCTCAGTCCAATAACGGCTCACGCATTGTGTTGTCCCCAGCGGCTACCAATCCTGATGACGGCATTTGTGGAGACTCCTGTGCTACAACCAAGTGGTAACAGTGGAGCGAGTGACAAAAGCAACATCATCCAGGTACAACGTTCTGTGAGCATTGCTGGTCCCGACTATGATGACAGCAATCATTCTCACACCTGCCAAGTTACAGCGCTGTCTAATTTGGTTGAACTGTCACCTGAATTTGTAGACCAATTCTTTGAGAGCCTGTCTGATACGATGTTCTCACCCGTACAGAAACAATAACTTTTAGAAGCTTTTCCGTCACACAGCGTTCCCATGAACTCTGAATTCGGCCTTCAGTTTTGATCAACAAAAACTGCCAAGAGCTTTGGAAATCTATTTTCTTTGAATTGGACAATTTTTCTAATATTGACCTTTTTTGGCACGAACAATTCTTTGCTTAACGTAAAAACTATTCTTAGAGAACAGAAGCTTCACACTTCTAATTCTAAACACATCTAGAGACATAACAATATTACACCAGCCTCTAGCACATGTTATTACAATGCATTTTTATGTGATGATTTATCTCGCCTTTCTTCTGTTAGAGATACTTCATGTGTAATTACTTTTGCATAATCGTTCATTGATTTCATATGCAATAATTTTTTGAATGATTTCTATGCTTTAAAAAACGTACAGTACCTAAATTCCATGTATTACAAGTACGCCTATTTCGAATGCATTTATGTATTTTGGGGTTGGCAATGTTACACATGCATCTAATTGCTTTAGTTTTAGTAATTTTGATGGACATTAACCCGTGGAGTGGGCGTTGCGTGTTTATCTAGGTTCCTGATCGATACTGTGACCTTATGCCCCTATTCGGCTATAAATCCATTTATTCCCTATATTGGCATAACCGTTCAAGTGCGATTTTCTGAAAAGTCATCTCTGGCCTCACACGAACAGAGCCACATTCCAGCATAGTTCTCTCTGCCACTTCCTTTGCGACCAATTAGTGCAATGACAGAGCAGTAGTCACTATCTGATATTCCTAGATAACACTCCGAGTTCTTCAACAAGATAAAAACTCAGCAAACCTGGAAATCCCCGCTTGCTATGTTTTGATTAGTAATGGAACTCTAATGAGCAACTGATAACTATCACTTCCTAGTGACATCTTTAATTGACCTCCTATGTCCAGCAAACTTGCCTTAAGCAATGCGAGCTACTGTTGCTGATGCCAGCTGCCTGCAAGACCCCGTGTTGGTAAATCTAGCACTCTGTCGCTGCAGCCTGCTGTCCCTGTGGTGGTGAAGCTGCTGATACCATTATCGCTGCTAAAGCGCGAACTATGGTGCAGTACGCTTAAGGAGCTGAACAGCCGTCCTCTGCGAAGACATCCAGCAGATTCCAGCTGCCCGCGGACGCTGTCCCCCCTCCTTCCTCGACGCGCTGAAAGAAGAGCCGCTGCCTTTCTCGTGCAGAGAAATCCAGCTCCGGCGTTTCCGGTCTACCCTCGCGGGTGACTGGGATATCGAGAGAGACCCCTGAAGGAGATACCAATCCTCCATCATTCTATTCAGAGGTATGGTGTTGACTAAACCCTTAGACGAGAATTCTTAAAACAAACCTTGGCAAAACCAACTTAACTTAAAGCTACTTACTTACTCCCCTTTTCACGTGTTAGGCTTAGGTCAGGCACACTGGGGTAGGCTTAGTTAGAAGCACCAGTTGAGTATGTTAGCCTAATGTATATATGACTGTATATATGTTTTATTACTTTTAAACCATTGTATGGCTAAGAAACCATATCAATGCTTTTACAGTTCTATTTTGCAATACTTATCTTACTGTACGTACTTTTTATAATAACAATTATTGCAATTGTGGCAATACATTTCTCTTGTACGAGAAGAAAGACTGTTCAATAAATGTTAACCCTTTATTGACAAACGCCCGTCTCTCTATTCTCTACATCTCGTGAAAGTAAACTGCACTAGACTGACTGAGTGAAATACATGTCTATTGTTTCACACGACCCTAGAGATTGACTCTTGATCTGAGGAGCAACGTTGTCATGTTGCACGGTTGTTGGAAAGCTGAATCCCTTCTTGTCTGTGCCAAGGAAGCTGATCACTTCCTATGCAGAGAAGAAAGTTTCCAGTGACCTCTGAGCTAGTTGGTAACACAACCCAATTAAGTTTAGCATAGTCAGTGGAGGCCTGGAATATCCGCAGTTCCACGTCAATACTACTGTTTATGTTATTCCAATGCGCAGGGCCTAGTGGGAAACTAGGAACTACACTACAAAATGTAATAATAACCATGGCATATATAAAGTCTCTTAAAACACTTGTAAACAATGTATATAAGCATAAAAATATCTAATATAACAGATAGGCGAGAAATGCATATTCATGGCGGTTTGGGAACTTCTTCAGTATGCGGGGAATGTAGAGGGATAAATGGGGCAGATAGGTCCAAAAAATTTGTAATAGGTAACCACAATAAATCTCTTTTATTAGCAAGAGTAACAGGGTAAACATAAGCTCTATCTAATATGTGATTGTAGCAGACTCCATACCACCAGGCTTGGAAGGAAATCTTGGAGGTATCCTTCCAGGACTTGGTAATTTGTTGGAAAGCAACAGCTATGGGTAAATCAATAATAGCAAAATTATCAGCGGATTGAGGCCATATATCAGCTATACTTCCCAGAAAAATGTGTGGCCCAGTGAGGGGAAAATGAGAGGAAAAAATCTTATTGATCTGACTCCAAACTTTGGACCAAAAAGAATGGACTAGGGGACAGGTAAATAACACATGTTTAAGATCTGCATCATCAGCAGAGCATGGCCAACAAGCTGAGGAGATGGAAGGATCAATTTTATGTAATTTGCCAGGAGTAATCAAAAGTCTATTATAAATAAAAAATAGCTTTTGAGTAGTGTTCGCTGCTCTAGAAGATTTCCTTATTTTAGACCAAATCTTGTGCCACGTTAAAATGGAAAAGGATTCGTGTAGGTCCAACTCCCAAGCAAGTTCAGTAACCAACTTATTGCGCTTGTCAGAGGTTCCACGTAGGGTCTTAAAATTTTGAGATGCAGAAGAGGAGGAGAACAAAAGGGGTATAGTAATGAGGGGACATCAGTGTGAGAAGAGGAAGAGCAAAGGGCATTATAACTACGTTGTACAACTGAGCAAAGTAAAGCATATTTAGATAGAAAAGAGGCTGGTAGGGAAAACTGAGATTGGAGTAACTGGAAGGGTATACAAGCATCATCAGAAAAAAGCTGATGTACCCAAGAAATACCAAAACTGTGCCACTCCTTCCTAAAAAGAGTCTTGTTTTTGATTTTAATAAGAGGATTGTACCAAATAGAAGATTGAAGGAAACGGGA
Organism: Lissotriton vulgaris; assembly: GCF_964263255.1. Lineage (NCBI taxonomy): Eukaryota > Metazoa > Chordata > Amphibia > Caudata > Salamandridae > Lissotriton > Lissotriton vulgaris. The sequence goes on from NC_141687.1 coordinate 2,096,450,674, forward strand.
ACGATCGTCCATACCATCCAGAAAAAGAGGAGAAAAAGTTTTCCTAGCATTTTTAAGAATCGGGAGAGACATTCTAATTGGAATGTGTGATAAAGAAACAAATTGTTCAAAAGAAATGGGATGAAAAAAGGAGGATTCAACCTCAGCCCACAACGGCTGTGAAGATTTGTCAAGGGAGCGTTCAGTAAGAAGGGAAGCTGAGTGCATAAGAAAGAAAGAGTCATGATAAGAGGAGAAATCCGGGAAGTTGACCCCACCCATATTTTTAGGACATTGGAGTTTGGCGAAGGACATTCAAGCCTTCTTATTTTGCCAAAGAAAGCGAGAGAGAATAGAGTAAATAGATTTATAGGTAGATTTGGGAATGTTAACTGGAAGATTGGAGAGGAAGAATAGGATGATCGGAACTAACATCATTTTTATAGAGTCTAACCTACCCCACCAAGATAAAAACAAGGGATTCCATTTCCCTGTGGATTCCTTTAAAGTGTTGTTTAGAAATGTAATATTTAATGCAACTGTATCTTTAATTACTGGAGTGAATCACAAGCCCAGATATTTAATTTTGTCAGGATTCCAATGAAAAGAGGAGGACAGAAAATCAGAACGAAAATAAAAAGCATTCAGAGGTAAGATTTCACACTTATCCGTATTAAGTTTGTAGCCCGAAACCGACGCAAACTGGGACACTTCAGATAAAAAAGCTGGAACAGAAGTTTGAGGATTTGAAATGAAAAGAAGAATGTCATCTGCATAGGCAGAGAGTTTCAGCTGAGAGGTTCCATAGGGAAAACCCGTAATGTCGGGGTTCAATCTTAGTTTTGTGAGAAAAGTGTCTAACTTTAAAATAAAGAGAAGGGGACAGAGAGGACAGCCCTGGCGAACTACTTGGAGAAGAGGAAAAGAGGAAGAAACAAGGCCATTTGCTAATATAAAAGATCTAGGAAAAGAATATATTAAAGAAACATAAGAAAGAAACTTTGGGCCAAAACCAAACCAAGTAAGAGTAGAGAACATAAACTGCCAATCAACTCGAGCAAACGCTTTCTCAGCATCAAGGGCAACAGCTGCCAACGACTGTTTATAGGTTCGAGATTTACCGAGAACATTGAAAATGAGACGCGTATTGTCGGAGAGGTGTCGTCCCTTAATGAATCCAGATTGCTCTTTTACCGTTAAGTAGAGGTAAAATTGTAGCAAACATTTTATAATCTATATTAATTAACGAGATAGGATGATAGTTTTTGCACAGAGTATGATCTTTATTATCTTTAGGAATTAGGCAAATTAAAGCTTCTTGAAAAGACCCTGCAGAATTCTTAGACTCAATAAAGAAGGAAAACAATTGATGAAGTTTTGGTACCAGAAGGGAGGAAAAATGTACATAAAATTCAATAGAAAAGCCATCCGGACCCGGGGCCTTACCTTTTTTGAGCATGTGAATGGACTCTAAGATATCTTTAGGCAAAATATCAACCTCCAAAGAAGCAACGTCTACATCAGGTGCGGAAGGAGGAGGAATTGTAAATAAATAGTGATTTATACTCGCAAGAGTAGGAGGGGACTCTGGAGTGTAGAGTTGTTGATAGAAGTTCGTAAATTCGTGTAAAATGTCTTCATCTTTATATAAGGTAGTGTTCGAAGAGTCAACAATAGAGTCTATTTTAGTTCTTTCCCTTTTAACCTTGAGATATTTTGCCAATAAGTTTCCAGCTTTGTTCTGTCACTATAGTGTTTAGCCCAAGATTTGAGTAGACATAAGTTAGCAGACTCCGTGGAAATTTTGTTGAAGGAAAATTTAGCCTGAATAAGTTGATTTGGATCAGCTTGATTATAAGTTGAACAGTAAGAATGCTCCAGGTGTTTGATTCGGGAAGAAAGGGAATGAATAGTCTGACTAGCAAGACGCCTTTTCCTGGCAACAAAAGAAATAATTAAATCTCTAGCAGCAGCTTTAAAAATATCCCATAATAATTGAGGAGATACTTGGGGTGATTCATTGGTCTAAAAAAACGTGGTTGCAAAAGAAAGGAACTCTGATGTAAATTTAGTGTCTAGAAGGAGAGCATTATTAAATCTCCATCTCTTAGTGCCTTTCCTGCGAGGCAGTAATTCTAAAGCTAACGTGACAGGTGAATGGTCAGATATTAAAATCGATCCAATATCAGAATGTAGAATGGAGACAAATATATAATCAATACGGGATTGGGAACAATGGGTAGGGGAGAAAAATGAATATTCCTGTAGGGAGGGATGACAGAGTCTCCATGAGTCAACAAGAGACCTTTGGGATATAGCAGAGGTAAATTGAGTATGAACAGACGAGGGGGAGAAGCGCAATTTGGATTTTCTGTCAAGGAAGGGGTCCATAATCATGTTACAATCACCACCAAGAATAAAGTAGTCATCAGTGTATTGCATTAAAGAAGTGTGAATCTGAGGCCAAAATGATGGATCCTGTACAGTGGGAGCATACAAATTAAAAATAGTTAAAGGAATTTTATATACTAACAGGGATACTACAACCCATCTACCCTCCGAGTCATTGTCTTGACTCAAAAGTTGAACATTTAAGCGCTTATGACAAAGGACAGCAACCCCATTTTGCTTTCCCGATCCAGGAGAAGCAAAACATGACCAACCCAGTTGCGACGAAGCTTAGCAACCTCTACATCCTTAATATGAATTTCCTGTAACAATGCAATATCACATTTCAAATTAGCTAAATGGGATAATACACGTTGACGCTTAATAGGAGACCCCAAACCCTTCACATTCCAAGATATTAACTGTAAAGACATTTAAACTTCAATTTTGTGAGAAATAGAGAAATAAGAAAGAGACAAATGAAGTGTAAATGGAGACAAGAATACAATAAGAAACCCAGCAATTGTGAGGTAAGAACAAGGCATCTGAGAGAAATATAGGAAGAACTGAGGAGAGAACCAGAATAGAGAGAAGAAAGGATGAAAAATAAAAGGGAAAAGAGAGAGCAAGAGCAGGGACAGATAGGAGTAGGACAGGACATGGAAAATGTAAAGAGAAAAAACGGAAGTAATGATAAAATGTTGCAACAAAGACATACCACAAAAAGACGAGAAAAACAGGGGTGGTGAAGTAACATGAGGGGAATGGCACATTGGAACGGACGACCCCACACCGAGGTCATGAGGACAGTAAACATCTCCAGGGGGGACACCATGAAGGATAAGACGATGAGGGACCATTAATCAGCTACATAAGAAATAAATAAGAGAGAAAAGTTACAGAAACATTGATACAAATAATAGGGAAACAAAATATCCATTATGAGGTGAGCAACACAATCGAAGCACAACATACAACATAGGGAAACTACATGACACGTCCGAAAAAATACCTCTAAATAACTGATGGAAAACAAGGAAAGAGTAATGAAATAAAAGACAATATGAACAACCAGCAGAAACAGACAAAATTAGTGGAAGAGACTCATAGTCGAAGGATATCCATGGCTTCCGTCTTGCAATTGTTCAAGAACTTTCAAAGCAATTCAGGATCTTCAAAGGACGTCGTCTTATTGTTGTAGGTGACTTTGAAAAGACACGGATGAAACAGCCCATATCTGGCATTTGAGATGCACAATTCTGGTCTGAAGTCCAAAAATCTCTTCTGACGATCAGCCGTTATTTTGGCATAGTCTTGAGCAAAAAATAGGTTCGCACCATGCCAGGTGATCTTTCCGCGCCGCTTGGCCGCTTGAAGAACCCTCAGCAAATTGGTGTACTCTAAAAAATACAAAATAAAGCCTCTTGGCTTAGAAGAAGACGCTGTAGACGAAGGAGGGGGTCCAAGACGATGAGCACGTTGGATATTCAAAACAGGAGTGTCAGGAAGTCACAAAAGTGTTGGTAAAAATGTCTGAAAGAATGATATTTGAGTCGGCCCTTCAAGACCCTCTGCCAAGCCCTAAATACGGAGCTTATTGCGCCTGTTTCGATTTTCCAACTGTTCAATCTGCTGTTTAAGGTGCAGAATCTCGCCGGGCATGTTGAGAAGCTGGTGAGTGAGCTCCTGTACCCTATCGACACGAGACTCCAAGACCCCACTCTCTGCTCCGTAACCAGCCAAGAAGACTCCAAATTTTGCAGACGTGATTTAGTCTCCTCCATGTGCGGTTTGAGTGCACAAATTTCTTCCAAAAGAAGTTCCATAGAGATGGAAGAGGAAGAGTTAGTGGTGGATGGTGGATTAACTTTAGCACGTTTGCCAGAAACAGACCCAGTCGCAGAGGAAGTTTTAACATTTGGTTTCCCCCCTGATCGGGAGATAGCACCTTTTGAGGTGACAGGTTCTTTAGCACACTCCTCTGTTGAGTCTTGAAGGACAATAAAAGGATTAAAGTCTTCAAGCGTTGCCTCAGAGGGCTGAAGAGGTACAGTGTGACTGGCACGTGAAATAGCCATAAGCCCTTACACCAAAAACAAAAAGTAGAAGGCAAAATGGTCTAAAATTATGACCAGTATATGTAAAATAATAGTTTTCTATTTATTGGTTGTCAGCTCAGAAACGTTGAGAAAAAGCTATTATGAGGTTGGGCTCCAGTAGGCGCAGAAAAAGAAGTTGTCAGGAACTTGGGAGCTTGGAGGCACAGAACGAGAGTTTTACAATTTGCTGGACTGCATACAAGCGTGAAAAAGCAGACTGATCTTAGCTGGGCAGCATGTAAGTGTTAAAATGAAATTATTACGCCATTTGACAGTATGCAGGTGCAGAAGAGGGGAATTATCTGCGTGTCTGGCATCACACAGCAAAAAAGACCCCCAACTCCTCAATAATGATGAAACTGTACAGGTGTTGGTAAGGAGACTAAATTAGAAAAATAGCGAGATTTGAAGAAAGAAAACACAGCGTCATATTTCAAAGGCTTCAAAAACACCTCAGGCAGCAAAGGAATTACTCTCGGCGACTTCGAGAAAAACAAAATGGCAGCCGCAACATTCCTCACAGACGTGAGAAAAAAGTGAGAAAAAATGTTGCGCTGGGCTCACCCTGCTCACTCTGGACGGTTTCGGGCTAATAAGCAGGCAGCACTCACATTCCGATGCCTGGGAATTCTTTACTGAAGGTCCGAACAGCAATTATCAGCCCCGGAGACGATGGCGGCCCTCACACCGCAGCGGAGCTCTCAGAACCAGCAGCCATCCCGGAAGGCTCGAAAGCCACGCCCCCCGTTTTTTCTCAATTTAGTAGTAGTAAAGTTAGGACTCCTAAATTTAGGCGTCCTAAATGCCTTCTGTGAATACCGAAAGTCTTAAAATGAGGACTCCTAAACTGAGAAAAATCCTAATTTTAAGACTTTTGGTATTCACAGAAGGCATTTAGGAGTCCTAAAGTTAGGAGTGCTAACTTTACTACTACTAAATTTAGAAAAATCCAAATTTTAAGACTTTCGGTATTCACAGAAGGTATTTAGGACTCCTAAAGTTAGGAGTCCGAACTCTACTTCTACTAAATTGAGAAAAATCCTAATTTTAAGACTTTCGGTATTCACAGAAGGCATTTATGAGTCCTAAAGTTAGGAGTCCTAACTTTACTACTACTAAATTGAGAAAAATCCAAATTTTTAGACTTTCGGTATACACAGAAGGCATTTAGGAGTCCTAAAGTTAGGAGTCCTAACTTCTGTGAATACCGAAATGAGTAAGTGTTTTCTGTGAATACCAAAATGAGTAAGTGCCTTCTGTGAATACGAAAATGGTAGTATATTTAGGATTTTGGGCCCGATGTAGGTAAACTCCAATTTACCACTTCTTAAATACCGAATCATACCGATTCGGTATTTAAGAAGTGGTAAATTGGAGGGGGGGAGATGTGGGTATTTCAGAATCGGTAAATACCGAATCTGTAAGATTCGGTATTTACCGATTCTGTAAATACCGAATCGGTATCCCCCATTGATTCCTATGGGCCTTGAAGCCCATAGGAATCAATGTGCATTACCAAATCAGTATTTACCGATTCGGTAATTACCGATTTCTGCAAGGGTGCAGGGGGTGTCACTTTGTCACCCTCTAGCACCCCCAATACTGACTTGTGTGCCATGTGGCACACAGACATGCCCTAAGGACTGACATTTTGACTGGAAGACAGGAGACATCTCCCATGTGGTCAAGGAGTGACCGCCCTGTTCAAACAGGCACTAACAGCAACTTTCCCAGTCTGCATTTTTGAGGCTCCTGCTGGATCCCAAAGAATCTGTGACACACGACATGGACTTCCAGACATCTCTGACCCCGACCTTCACTCACAGCAAAGCTGAGACATGTGGCGGACACGAGAGACGTCGGACTGGAACTCCTGGACATCCTGCATTTTGCAAGCTGCACTCCTTTTTCGAGGTATCCCGAAGTAGTGCATTGGGGTGCTTGATGCCCCAGCCCCAAGCAACAATTGCCCTGAAGCTCAGGCCTCCCCATTCCACGAGTGTCCCGTGGGGCCCGCTCTTGTATTTCAGCTTGATGTATCTTCTTGGTTCCTAGTCCATTAGCTAGTGAGCCCCCTGAAGACTTTCTTTTAAACCTAACTTATTTTCCTGATTGCTCCATGCTTGCTCCAACTTCCCTACATAGGAGAAGCTCTTCAGACCTTGCTGGTCTTAACCGAAGCCAATCTCGACATTATGCATGAGTTGCGTTTGCCAAGGCTTGTTGGGTCCAATCTGGATACCAACACCGCAGTAAGCTAGATTCTTTGTGGGACAGCTCCAATCCAGCTCCTGGTCATCCTAGATGCCTCCTGATCCTAGTGGCTGAAGAGACAACTTCACATTTTCACCTGAAATTACCCAACATCTGGTGGCATCTTCCTATAACCACCGAAGTAGTGCATTGGGGTGCTTGATGCCCCAGTCCCAAGCAACAATTGCACTGAAGCTCAGGCCTCCCCATTCCACGAGTGTCCCGTGGGGCCCGCTCTTGTATTTCAGCTTGATGTATCTTCTTGGTTCCTAGTCCATTAGCTAGTGAGCCCCCTGAAGACTTTCTTTTAAACCTAACTTATTTTCCTGATTGCTCCATGTTTGCTCCAACTTCCCTACATAGGAGAGGCTCTTCAGACCTTGCTGGTCTTAACCGAAGCCAATCTCGACATTATGCATGAGTTGGGTTTGCCAAGGCTTGTTGGGTCCAATCTGGATACCAACACCGCAGTAAACTAGATTCTTTGTGGGACAGCTCCAATCCAGCTCCTGGTCATCCTAGATGCATCCTGATCCTAGTGGCTGAAGAGACAACTTCACATTTTCACCTGAAATTACCCAACATCTGGTGGCATCTTCCTATAACCACCGTGGTCACTGGCAAGTGACCCAGACTTTGTCCCTTCTGCTTTCAGGTTCTACAGATCTTCGATCCACCCTTGTATCCACCCGGACACGTTTCCTCTGGTCGCCTGCAGCACTTCTTTGCTGCTCTCCATTGAAAACGACGACAAAACCCGACACGAAAAGACATCTATACACCCGGCTTCCCTGGGTGAGGTAACACCAGTACTCCGGTGCTCCCATGGGTCCTGACTCTCAAAGTGTCCTGGTTTAAAAGGGTTCCATCGTACTCTATGCGGAAGAGTCCTTAAATTGTATATTTGTAACTTTTACGTTTCCCATAGAAAGTCAATGGTAACCCACGGATGTGTTTAGACACTGCACGCGTCTCCCGTGGGCCCCCTATTTCCTAACCTTTGGTTGTTTAGAGTAGCCCCAGCGATTCCACAGCCCCAGGCCGGCTTTCTAATTCTCTCGTGGTTCTTATACCACTATTTTAGTATATGGTTTGTGAGGCCAATAGGGCATAATGTATACTGTGCAACTTATTGTATATTAACTCAGTGACTTGTATAGTATTTTTACCTCTGACCTCATAAAGAGTGCAGGGGTTGTGTTAAGAATAAATACATATATATTTGATATATACCTTGTATTGTGTCCTTTTACTTGGTACTCAAGGGATTATAATTGGTAAAACAACTTGCTTAATACCCTCTTTGAAGTCTTAGCCTGTTGACTGCTGGCCCATGCTACCACTAGCATAGCTTTCTATAAGGCTGACTTTACAACCACCATCAATAAGGGTTGATTAGACTGGTGCAAGGTGCCCACTAGAACTAGTGGACATCATATTTCATGCTAACTTCTCGCATTGGTGTGCAGCGGATGGGATAAGAGCTTGCATTGTTTTAACAAATAATCTTGAGAATATCATTTGAAAGATAATATCAAGGTACTTGTAGGTATATATGAATCAAGTCTTATATACATAAGTTCTACTGAACTTAGCAGTTGTAAGTGGTAAGGGCTTAGTACACCCTGACTACAACTCCTAGAGAGGTTCTAGGTGGAAACAAGTAGTGTAGGTAGGTGCACACACCACAACACAATATCCATGTCCTTGGAAGAAGTGCCTAGTGGGCCTCTGCCAGAAGACAACCCAAGGTTGCCTTCTAAGTATGACACATTCTCTTTTCAAGAGTTGAGAAGCTTATGTGTGGTCAGAAAGTTAAGACAAGGACAGAGTCCAACCTTTAACCACTTGGTAGATATCTTAGTGGCCCATGATGTAGAGAATGCATGAGAACCAGGTAGCCAAGGTAGTAGAGAGGGGGGCCATCCTCATCACAAGAGAATCCTAATGGGGATGCCCCACTGGTCTCTGAAGTTGATGAGGATGCTGACCAGGAAGAGGTTAATGAACCTTACCTGGGCAACACAGGACTAACTGGAAGTGGAGAAGGCCTCTAACGTTCCAAGTAGGCCTAATGGTGGGAACATAAACCCCAGATCCCTTTCCAGTGGTTTTGAGCATTCTGACTCATCAGTAGGGTCCAATGCCTCTGCTCAAAGGAGAATGACTTCCCCCCAGAGAAGAGAGCATAAGGCTAGAAGGAAAAAGGTCAAGCTGAGGATCAAGAGGCAAGAACTTGCCCTTGCAGAAGAGATCATAGCTCTTGAAAGAGAGAAGAAAGTGTGTGGGATAGAGCCCACTGGTGTCCCTCCCTATAAGATTGGGGATGACATCCACAAGTGATTAACTGCTTTGGAGAGGGCCTGCAAAGTACAGCAGGTACCCCACAGTCAGTGGGAAGCAATCTTGTGGCTCTCCTTTGCAGACAAAGGAAGAGACACGCTCCTCACTGTTAGAGAAGAGGATGCTGACAACTACAATGTCCTGAAGAGTGCTATGATAGATGGGTTTGGCCGGGTTGCTGTTCAGAAATACCCTGGACTGATTTTGTAGATTGTGCTTCTAAGGCTCTGGAAGGCTGGTTACTGGGAAGTAAAGTAAATGACTAGACAGGATTGTATAACCTTATTATGAGAGAACAGATTCTTAATAACTGTCAAAACCAGCTATTGCATCAACACCTGGTTGACTCTGATTTGACCTCTCCCCAAGAATTGGATAAGAAGGCAGACAAATCGGTCCGAACCAGGGTGAAGCAGAAGGTACAGAACCAATGTGGTGATCAGAAGAAGCAAGACCAAAAGGGTGGGGAAAAAGCAAAAGACCAGAAGTCTTCTCAAGGTCCCCAAAAAGCTTCTAATGGTGGGGGTTCCCAACAATCTAAGAAGAAAGAAGGCCCAAATAAAGCCATGGTGCACATTTTGTAAAGTAAATACTCACTGGACAAGTGACTGCACCAAGAAGGAGGCAGCTTCAGCCACCATCGCCCCTAAGGCAACTGTCCCCCCTAGTTCAGCTCCAAGTGGTAGTTCTTAACAGAAGGGTGTAGTAGGGTTTACCCATGTAACTGAGATGGATTCTGGCATAGTCAGAATACCAACTCAAACTGTTTTGATCTGTGATGGGGACATAGTTATGTCCTCTACTGTGAGTCCCAATAACTTGGGCAAGTACAGGCAAACTTGTTTAATTATAGATAAAGTGGCTCAGGCCTACAGAGACACATGTGCTAGTGTCACAATGGTGACACCCAGCTTTGTGGACCCTGGACAGATCAAACTAGGTGAAAATTACCTAGTGACCAGTGCAAGCAATGTCACTACCACTCACAGTATGGCAATTGTTAATTTCTCCTGGGGAAGGGTAACTGGCCTCAAGAAGGTTGTGGTTAGCTCGGACCTCCCTGTAGAATGTTTGCTTGACAATGACCTGGAGACTTCAGCCTGGTCTGAAGTGGAGTATAGGGCCCATGCAGAAATGTTAGGAATCTCAGCACATGTCCTTGCTGTGACTAGGTCACAGGTCAGAAATTGCAACACTGAACAGGCACTGGATTCTAAAATAATGGACCAGTTGCCTACCAGGAGGAGAAGTAGTAAGGTTAAGGCAGCGCCTTCCCCCCTGCCTCGGGAAGAGGATAAGACATATAAGGAAGCTGATTGTGAGACCCAGGAAGGAACTGTCCTAGAAGAGCTTGAGCCTGATCAGGTTGAGTTTCTTGGGACAGAGGGACCTTCCATGGCAGATCTGAGGCAGGCGCAGTTCGACTGCCCTTCTCTTGAACCCCTCAGACATCAAGCTGCTGCTGAGGCTGCAGGGAATGCTAGTGGAACCCAAAAGGTTTACTGGGATGAAGGGCTCCTGTCCTGCATTCAGAGGCTAGAGAGCCCAAGCCTGGAGCTTCCAGAAGGTTGGTCATACCTTCCTTTTAACGCTAGCCCATGATATTCCCCTTGCAGGACATCTTGGCCAGAACAAGACTTGGGACAGACTTGTCCCTCACTTTCACTGGCCCCACATGTCAGAAGATACCAAGGAGTTTTGTCGCTCCTGTGTCACCTGCCAAGCCAATAGCAAGTCAGGTGGCAAAACAAAGGCCCCCCCTAATGATGTCACATTACAACTGACATCATTTTCCACACCAAACGCAGAGCCCAATGGCGTAAAGCATTCCTAACACTACTTTCGATCTCCTCCACCAGAAAATCCCCACATGGGCTAGCAATCACTATTGCACCATCACAGTTCTTCCAAGCTACAGCAACAATTACTATCTACAATAATGGCACTATCCTCATGCAATCCACGAATCACAATCTAAATGTACTAGAGGAGATCTTCCCCATCATTAAAGATCATGTATGCAATCCCCTTACCTCAACCCAACACTCCCCCTACCCAATCCACCCCTTCTGCCAACACATCTGTCGCCTCCTCAACATCCCCTTCATCCACCCCCCGCCCACCTCATCCCCACCCTCCTCGGGCATCACACCCACCCACCCCTACCTCCCAGACTACCCTCTCCTCCTACACACACCACCCCATCGTTATCTACCAACCCACATCCCAACCCTCACTTCCCACCCAACCCCTTACGCCTCATCCACCAACACATTCAAACACACCCCGACTCCACTACACAGATCGAATGCTGGCACATACATCGGCTTCCCTCCACACCGATCCCGAATGCGCTCCCCCTCCTGACCTCTTTCCGCTCCGTGCACCACCCACTACTTCTACTCACCAACAAGAACCCTCCCTATCACCTATGTTACCCGGACTAATTGTCCCTCCACCCACTCATACAACATCATCCACTACTCTACTTGGGCCCACCCAGGTTACGGCACAACCCCACTCATGCTTAACTCAATTACCCATTCCACCCACATCCGCCCCTGATACCAGGATGGATGAACTATCACATACTATTACCCCACCCACAATGGAAAGTATCAGTCTCAATAGGATTATGTCTGAACTCCTACAAATCAAGGAAGAACTCCACATTGTCAAAAAGATGATTGCTAGACAACCAATGCACTTCAGATCGGCGTACACAGCTAGATCAAGTTACCCCATATTCACCTTTCACACCCCCCCCAAGCACAATCGCCTCTCATGGAACTCAAGTCCATCCCCCAATCTCCCTTCCCGCCCTATCCGATGCTCTAACCCATTCTCGGAGAATGATATTCGCTCCCTCCTACTCTCCTACAAACCCCTTCTCATCTCCCCTAGCGCCGCAACACATACAATTAGGGCTATCATCTCTTATCCACACTGACTCGCCACCCACAACAATAGAGGAATCAGTGATAATAATCTTAGAAGAATCGCACTCACACTTGATCCCACCCCCTCTCTCACGACACCCCTTCTCAAATGCACCCTCTTGAACTGTAGATCGGCCGCTTCACTAGGCATGGGCGGAAAATCCGTTCCGCTCGCGGATTTTGCGGATTTTCGGGAAATCCGCAATCCGCGAGATTTGCGAATTTCCCGCAAAATCCGCAAATCCGCGAGCAGCGGATTTTGCTCGCACTGCTCGCACTGTTCGCGTGAGTTCGCGCCCCGCGAATGAGTGCAAAATTGCAGAAATACGATCTTAGCAAAACTGAAAGTAACTACTTACCAGGTTCAAAAGTTCAGGCTCATCATTAGTAGCCATTTCCTGGAGTGCTTCCTGAGGGGCCCCTCCAGAGTTCAGTTGCCAGTTGAAACTATTATGTGACCCTGCTCTGAACCTCAGAATAGTTACACATATGCCACAAAGGTCCTGAATTACAGCTAAGGGAGACAAGCAGGAGCCAGGCTGGAAGTTAAAATCCATTAATCAGCCCCTAATTCATTATTGTCAGTTGGGGCAGGGCAGGTGTTGTAACTAATTTTGCAACAATGAAAGCACTTAGCAAGTGCAAAAGATCACTAATCAGGGCGCACTAAGGAAGCAGGTGCCAGCTAAATAAATATTCTGTGACACATGAATCAGCCCCAAATTAATTCAGGTCACTTGAGGCAGGGAAGGTGTGCTTTGCTTTGCCGAAAATAATGTACACTGGACAACCAGAGGGTGTGGTGATGAAACAGAGGGTGGCATGGGTGGGCCAGAGGGTGGCATGAGTAGTCAGAGAGTGGCAGTGATGAAGAAGAGTGTCCCAAACAGGCTGGACACGTAGAAACAACAAGTTCGCGAAACTTGCGACCCGACAGGTAAGTTCGCAATTTGCGAAAGTGTACAAAACCCTCGCGAACTGGCAGAAACACGGGCGAACACAAAAAAAAAAAAAAATCCGCAAATTCGCGGGAATTCGCGGATTTTGCGGATTGCGAATCCGCAAATCCGCAAAATTCGCGAACGCGAGATCCGCAAAATTCGCTCATGCTTACGCTTCACACGCATTAAATGTCACCGACCTCATCATCTCTCATGAGCTGGACTTGATTGTGCTAACAGAAACATGGCTCACTGAATCCTCCTCACACCTCTTGGACATTCTGGTACCACCTAACTATGACATCATCAGACTTGATAGAAGTGAAAAAATTGGGGGAGGAATAGCATGCAAACACAAGAGCACCATATCAGTAAATAGAGCCATATCCCCCACATTCTCCTCTTGTGAATACATGTGCATCGACATCACCAGTAATGGTACGCCAGTTTGCTCCCTTCACATCATATACCATCCTCCTCGTGATAACCTTACTTTCACTGAACACTTCATTGACATGGTCACAACTACCATCGTACGTCAAAACACCCAAATATTCCTAGGTGACTTCAATCTCCATTGGAACGACAACAATGACTCAATGGTCAACAGTCTCAAAAACTTCATTGGCGTGCTTGACCTCGCCCAAACAGCCCCACACACAAAAAGGTGCAATCCTGGACCTAATAATCTCCAAAAACAACTCCACTCAGCTTGACTCAGTCCTCCCCTGTGATTGGCCAGACCACCACATCATTACTTTCTTCATCAGGGAAACAATGAAACTTAACGCAGCCCATTCCACTAAACCAAAGATTTGGAAAAGAGACTTGAAAACACTCAAGCCCAATACTTTGCCCATTCACTCTCATAAACTATTCCAGCCTCCCGATGACCTCGCCTCCGTAAATGACCTCACCACCATAACCTTAACGCAATGGCTACGGTTATCAATGAAGCCGCTCCTCTGCAACAAAAGCGAGTCCCCTCTAAAAAACTCCAAACCCTAGTTCAATGACCTGCTGAACGATGACAGACGCTCTCTTAGAACTTCTGAACATGTCTGGAGATCAGTCTCATCTGCCAAACACCTGAAAATTCTAAGGAGTAAGAGAAAAGACTATGAAAGAAAGATCAAACGCACTAAAGCTGAATTTTTCTCTCGCCAACTAGGTCAAGCAAGAAATCGACCCCAAAAACTGTTTGAATTAATCAAATCACAATCTAAAGATGAACCTAAACAACTACAAGATTCCTCATGCACCCAACCCACATGTGACAAATTCTCTGTTTTTTTAACCTAAAAACAGAAAACATCAAGATGGATCTTCTCAATGACCTCACAGTCCTACAGTCTTGCCCTCGTATCACAATCCCTCCCTCTCCCCCAACTCTGCCACAACAAACATCCTCAAAACTTCAACAAAAAAATGAGGTAACCAGGTCCTCCTTCGACTCATACACTGAAGAAGCTGTAGGCAAGATTCTAAGCACCCTCAAGCCGGCCAATCATACCACCAATCCTCTCCCTGCTAACGCAGTTAAAGATCTAACCCCTCTGATCCTGCCACTCTGGACTAGGATCATCAACAGCTCTCTCCATCAAGGCTGCATCCCTGACATTCTCAAAATTGGTCAAGTCACACCCATCCTAAAAAAAACCACAGCTGACCCGATGGACCTCGACAACTATCGCCCTATTTCGAACAGCCCTACCCTAGCCAAACTCTTGGAAAAATGCGTTCTCCAACAATTGACAAAGCACATTGACCTCTTCGACCTCCTTGACAATCACCAATCGGGCTTTAGAGCAGGGCATAGCACCGAATCAGCCATGACTCACATTATCGACGATGCGTTACAAATACTCGACCAGAATGGAGCATGCCTACTCATCTTACTTGATCTCTGCCTTCGATACGGTCAAACATGAGAACCTGAAAGAACTGCTGAACCTCAGAATGGGTCTATCACGCTCAGAGCTCAATTGGTTTACCTCCTTTCTTCAAAACCGGACCCAAAAATTCAAGATCAATAACTCCTTCTCCAAACCTGTACCAGTAACTCTAGGAGTCCCACAAGGGTCCGCACTATCCCCTACACTATTCAATCTAGTCATGGAACCTCTTACTGTCTTGCTGCAGGCATCCAACGTCCAATTTCACTTGTACGCAGATGATACACAACTCTATCTGAAGATTCATACTCCTGAAGATATTAAACTACTCAACCAAACGATGTTGAACACCCAAACATGGCTAGCTGAGAACCATCTCAAGCTTAACGCACTCAAAGCTGAATTCCTACTTTTAGCTCCACCCTCCAAAATTCCCCTCCTCCAGGATTGGTTCAAACACCTCACGGCATTCAACGTGCAACCAACAACCATTGACTCCGCTAAATCTCTGGGTATAACCCTTGATGGCAACCTCAACATGCATAAACACATTGCCAACGCAACAAAAGGAGCAAATTTCCAGATTAATATTCCAAGGAAACTTAAGCCCTTCCTACCAAAAAACGACTTCAAGATGGCAGTTCAAGCTCTAGCTATCCCCAGGATCGAATACGGAAGTGTCTCTCTTTGCGGTCTCCCCAAAGCTACAACAGCACAACTAATAGCCACCATCAACACGGCAGACAGGCTCATCACAGACTAAAAAAAAAAGATCCCACATCTCCCCTGACTTAAAAGCCTTGAATTGGCTACCATGGGAAGCTAGAATTCAGCTAAAAATAGCATGCTTGACCCACAGCGCCATTCACTATAAATCAGCCAGCTATCTCTCTCGGAAACTGTCTATCTCTGGAGGCAAGAGATCCACAAGAAGTGCAGAAAGCCTATTACTGAAACCACACAGATTTAATAAGGGGAAAACCTACACATGCACCTTCTCAGGGATGGCTCCTAGGATCTGGAACGCACTACCCCCAGAAACCAGACTTACCACATCTACTGCACTGTTCAAAAAGGAAGTAAAGGCGATTTTCATGGAAAAAATTCACATGAGCTTCACTGAAAGACATGACTTACATAGGTGCAAACAGACAATCTTCATGACACTTAGGCTCCCTCGGCCCGCACCATTCTCTGTATCCTATGTGGCACACCGTAGGATGCAGTTTTGATCTACCTCTCTCGTTTGTTTCCTTTATGCAGACCATGTACACGTATATTTGTATTTTGTATTGGGTTGTGTAACTTTCACTGCTTGTAAAGCGCTCTGATATCCGCAAGGGCCTGGTTCGCGCTCTATAAATCTTTCAAAATAAATAAATAAATAAATAATACCACTACCTGTGGTGGGGGTTCCCTTTGAACGTGTAAGGATTGACATTGTTGGACCAATGGATCCCCAAACAGCCTCAGGGCGCAGATTTATTCTGGTGGTAGTGGATCATGCCACCAGAAACCCATAAGCTATTCCCCTTAGGACCACAACAGCACCTGTTGTGGAAAGAGCCCTCCTGGGAGTTTTCTCAGGAGTGGGTTTCCCTAAGGAGGTTGTCTCAGACAGAGGTGCAAACTTTATGTCTGGATACTTGACTGCAATGTGGAAGGAGTAAGTGAACTACAAGTTCACCAAACCCTATCACCCACAATGCAATGGTCTCGTGGAGAGATTCAACAAGACCCTAAAGGGCATGATTAAGGGTCTTCCTGAAAAGCTCACGCTGAGATGGGACTTCCTGCTGTCCTGCTTTTTGTTTGCTTATAGAGAAGTCCCACAGAAGGGGGTTGGCTACAGCCCTTTTGAACTTTTGTTTGGACATCCTGTAAGAGGAACCCTTTGTCTGGTGAAGGAAGGATGGGAGTTACCTCTCAAAGTTCCCAAGCAAGACATCGCTCCCGGACGGCTGAGTACATGAAAAAGGCATCCACAAACCTTGAGGCTAGTCAGGAATTGCAAAAGGCCTGGCATGACCAAAAGGCTGTGCTGACTGTTTAGGAAAGAAAGTGTGGGTGTTGGAGCCTGCAGCTCTCCAAGACAAGTGGAGTGAACCCCACACTATTGTTGAGCAGAAGGGAGAAGTCACCTACTTGGTTGACCTTTGAACTCCCATGAGCCCCCACATAGTGCTTCAGACTGAAACCATATGTTGACAGGGCAGACATGGGCTTGCTCATGGCTACTGATGAATGCCAGGAGGAAAAGAGGGACCCTCTCCCAGACCAGCTCCCTCAGAACCCTGATGATGGTTCAGTTAATGGTGTAGGCTTGGCAGGCGGCCTCACTGACCAACAGCAGCAGGACTGCAGACACGTTCTTCAGGCCTACAGACATATGTTTTCTCTGACTCCAAGTCAGACTACCTGGTGCACTCATGTAGTGGACACTGGGGACAGTCTGCCTGGTAAAAGTAAGATTTACAGGCAAACTGATCATGTCAGGGACTGTATCAGGACAGAGGTCCAAAAGATGTTGGAATTGGGAGTCATTGAACCCTCAGCGAGCACTAGGGCCAGTCCAGTAGTCCTGGTGCCTAAACCTCACACCCAAGATGGTAAGAGAGAGATGATATTTTGCGAGGATTACAGAGGTCTCAATGCTGTCACTAAGACAGATGCCCATCCAATACCCAGGGCAGATGAGCTCATTGACAGATTAGCATCTGCCAAGTTTTTGAGCACATTTGACCTGACAGCTGGCTACTGGCAGGTCGGACTAGCTGATGATGCACAGCCAAAGACAGCATTTTCAACCCCTGGTGGACATTATCAATTTGTGTTAATGCCCTTTGGTCTGAAAAATGCACCTGCCAAATTCCAAAGGTTGGTGAACCAAGTCCTCTCATGTCTTGATGACTACTGTGCAGCTTATCTAGATGATATTGCTGTCTTTAGCTCCACCTGGGAAGATCACCTGAAAATGTTTTGGAGGCCCTGCAAAAGGCAGTCCTAACTATCAAGGCTACCAAGTGCCAGATAGGGCAGAGTCAGGTTGTATACCTGGGACACCTTGCAGGCGGAGGCCAGGTTCAACCATTGCAGAGCAAGACCCAGACCATAATGGACTGAGTCTGCTCCAACCACTCAGACGCAGGTCAGAGCTTTCTTGGACCTGGTGGCGGGGTTAGCATTTCACTCTTCTACAGGGAGAAGACATGCAGTTACTGGTTTACCCAGCTAAAGTTATTCAGTGAATGCTTCTAGACACTGCCTGGGGCACACAAGGTGCTCCATGCATAGCCAGTTCAAACCAGTTGCTGGGGTACACAGCCCCAGCTCTGGTGCAAAACTGAACTAACTTTCTTTCCAGGTTGCTCCAGGGTTGCTCCAACTTCCCTGCAAAGGAAAAGTTCCCCAGACCTTGCTGGTCTGCACCAAAGCCAATCTTGACATCCTGTGTGGGATGCGTTTGCCAAGGCTTGTTGGGTCCAGTCCGGATACCGACACTGCAGCCAACTAAATCCTTCGTGGGACAGCTCGAATCCAGCTCCTGGTTGTCGTCGACGCCTCCTGGTTCTCGTGGCTGCAGAGACAAACTTCACATCTTCACTTGAAATCACCCGACATCGGGTCGCATCTTCCTATCGCCGCCCTGGTCATTGGCAAGTGACCCAGACTCTGTCCCTTGCCCTTCTTCTTTCAGGTTCTACAGATATTCGATCCACCGGACACTTTCCCTTTGGTCGCCTGCAGCACTTCTTTGCAGCTCTCCATTGAAAACGACGATGAAACCTGACACAAAAAGACACCTATGCACCCGGCTTCTCTGGGTGAGGTAACACGAGTACTCCAGTGATCCCGTGGGTTTTGACTCTCAAAAAGTCCTAGTTTAAAAGGGTTCCATCATAGTCCATCCGGAAGTGTCCTTAAATTGTATATTTGTAACTTTTACGTTTCCCATAGAAAGTTAATGGTAACCCGCGGCTGTGTTTAGACACTGCACGCTTCTCCCGTGGGCCTGCTACTTCCTAACCTTTGGTTGTTTAGAGTAGCCCCAGCGATTCCACAGGCCCCAGGCCTGCTTTCGAATTCTCTTGTGGTTTTTATACCACTATTTTAGTATATGGTTTGTGAGGCCCCTAGGGCATAACGTATACTTTGCAACTTATCGTATATTAACTCAGTCACTTGTATTGTATTTTTACCTCTGACCTCATAAAGAGTGCATCGGGTTGTGTTTAGAATAAATACATATATATTTGATATATACCTTTTTGTCGTGTTCTAATCTAGGACCCCGATTAAGCATGGGCGGAAAATCCGTTCCGCTCGCGGATTTTGCGGATTTTCGGTAAATTCTCAATCCGCGAACGCTCGCAAATTTACCGAAAATCCGCAAATTCGCACTCAGCGGATTTTTCTTTCTTGGTGATACAATTTTGCGGCGTGCGGTGTAAGTTCGCAATTGCGAACATGTAGGTGCGGCAGGCAGCAACAATCTCGCACTCGCAAAATTACAAAATTTGCAATTCTGCACAAGAAATCCACTAGCAAGCAGCATAGACCTTCTGAAAATGATGATTTTGTATCAGAATAACTCCTCAGGTTGACATTTGCCTGCCCTTTTTTGGATTTGAGGCCTTTTGACTTTCTTTGGATCACTTTTGGATTAGAAATAAACTTTCACAAGTAAGTTTGTTGGCATTACATTTGCTGTTCTGCAGAAAAACGAGTTTTGCTAAACTGAAAGCACTCAGCAGCAGGTGCAAAAGTTCAAATTCATCATTAGTAACCATTCCCTGGAGTGCTTCCTGACTGGGGCCCCTCCAGAGTTCAGTTGCTAGTTGCAACAATTGTATGACCCTGCTCTGACCCTCACAGCCAGATCATAGAATAGCTACAAGTAGGCCACAAAGGTCCTGGAAAAAAATTGCACTGCAACAGAAAGCAAATTACAGATCAGGAAGCAGATGCAGACTGGAATTTTAAAACAGTGACACATTAATAAATCAACCCCAAATTAATTCATGTCAGTTGAAGCAGGGCAGGTGTGCTTGCTTTTCCCCCCCATAATCTACAGTGATGATGAACCAGAGGGTGGCATTGATGTACCAGAGGGTGGCATGGGTGAAACAGAGGGTGGCAGTGGTGAAACAGAGGGTGCTGGGAACCTGTGATGATGAACCAGACGTAGAAACAACATAATCCGACCGTTGTGAGCCGACATGTAAGTTCGCAATTGCGAACTGGTACAAAACCCTTGCAAACTGGCAGAAATCCTTGCGAACACAAAAAAAATCCGCAAATTCGCGAGAATTCGCGGATTTTGCGGATTGCGAGTTCGCAAATCCGCAAATTCGCGAACGCCAGATTCGCAATATTCGCCCATGCTTAACCCCGATCAATATTGTGACCTTATGCCCCAATACAGCTATAATCCATCCATACCCCTATAATGGCATAAACGATCAGAGCCATATTTCAGAAACTCGTCTCTGGCATAAACGATCAGAGCCATATTTCAGAACCTCGCCTCTGCAGCTCATTAAAGTAGATGACACAGCAGAAGCCACTATCTTAGATTCCTAGATTACACACTGAGTTCTTTCACCAGATAAAACCCCCAGCAACCTGGGAAAGCCCCGCTTGCTATGTTTTGATTAGTAATAGAACTCTAATGAGCACTGTAAGAACGACCGGTTCTTAGTGACATCTTTATTGACGTCTTATGTCCAAAAACTTACGTCAAACCAGGCACCTTTCAGGTATAAATAATACCAGCATTGCCTTAAGCAAAGGCGACTGCGGTGGTGGTAGAGAATACAGGAGCAGAACAGCTGTCCCTTGCAGAGCCCAGCAGATGCGAGAAGCCCACGGAGGATGCCCCTCCTCCTCCTTGACGCGCTGAGAAAGACGCTGTCTTTTCTACTGCCGAGAAAATCCAGCTGCGGCGTTTCCAGCCTACCCTTGTGGGTGACTGGGATATCGAGTCCTGAGAGGAGATACAAGACCTCCAACATTCTATTCCAGAGGTACTGTGTTGACTAAATCCTTAGAGAGAATTCTTGCAGCAAACTCTTGGCAAAACCAACTTAACTGAAACTGCTACTTACTTACTCCCTCCCACGTATTAGGGTACTGGGGTAGGCGTAGTTAGAAGCACCAGTTGAGTACGTTAGTCAAATGTATATATAAATGTATATATTTTACTCATTTAAACTATCGTATGGCTAAGAAACCATATTGATGCTTTTACAGTATTATTTCGCAATACTTCTTTTACTGTACGCACTTTTTATAATAACAAGTCTTGCAATTGTGGCAATTCATTTCTCTTGCATGAGAAGAAAGATTGTTCAAAAATAATACCTTTTTATTGAAAACGACCGTCTCTCTATTCTCTGCATATTGGTGAAAGTAATCTGCACAACTGACTGAGTGAAATAGCTGTCTATTGTTTCACACGACTCTAGAGATTGACTCTTATTCTAAGGAGCAAAGTTGTCATGTTTATGCGGTTGTTGGAAAACTGAATCCCTTCTTGTCTGAGCTAGAGGAGATGATCACTTCCTATTCAGTCAAGAAAGTTTCCAGTGACCTCTGAGCTAGTTGGTAACAAACCCAATTAGGTTTAGCATAGTCAGTAGAGACCTGGAAGACCGCACTTCTACGTCTACACTGCTGTTTTTGTTATTCCAATGTGGAATATAGGGAAAATAGGAACTACACTACATGGCGCCCAACGTTTGGTAAGGCGATAAAACTAACGCAAGACGTTAGAGTAACTCAGTCGGGCTTTTTCACACAGACCTTCTCTCCCGTAAATACTCCAATAGACGTCTGGAGTGGGTGAATGGTTAAAATCCTCCCGAACTCAGTAGGAAGAGATTCCTATGTAAAGCTCTGGTTTATTCAACGTTGAAGGATACAGTGTTCCAAAATATTGTGCACCTAATCTTTGTTTCCTTGAAACCTGATCTGCAGCAAGAAAACTTTTCTGGCAGTAAATGCTAGAAAGTGATGAGGAATGGGATGCTACCATATTAGCAATACAACTAATGATGGACGACGCAAGTATCCTACACAATGAACCGAATGCAATAATCATTCCGGTACATTTAAGAAGATCTATAACGTTAAAACTTATAGACAATGGACTGACGACACAAGGTGGCACAGTCGTTTTCGTGATAGAGGCACACGAATATCGGCAGACAGAGTTATTCTATTCTTGGATAAAATTTCCAGCGGCAAACGCTGCAACACACGAGTTCCACTATTACAAAATAGAGGATCCACTGGAAGAGTACGCTGCTTTCGAGGAGATTGAAATCCTATTAAAATACCAAGAGCATTTCCTCTGGTTTAAAGGCGCCCTAAAACATAATGATCATATACCAGGCTCGGTCCACTAGGTAGACCAGGAGCAACGTGGCCGGTTCTAGCCAGCTACACACCACATCCGGACATTGAAAAAATGTCAAAAGAGGAACTTTTAGCACAGCTAAAAACATTAATTAAAATACATAGACAATTAGTCCAATATGTAATGAGGACTGCAACAGTCCAAACTGCTGTTAATGTTCCACAGCTGACCCCTCATCAGGGGAACACAAATAAAATTACACCACAGAACATACAATCATGTCTTGGTAAAACACCCATAAAACGGGAACAAATTCCTTTCTGAAAAATTATTTATTAAAAATAATTCAAACACTCCTAAAAAGAGCTGGGATGGAAATAAACAATCCACTCCCAAGGGAAAATGCTAGACAGTGTAGCAGAAATCACCATAGCTCGCAAGATCCTGATGAGTCATCTGGAGACAGTGGACACAAATGAATACATTCAGGTGGAAACTGCCGACACCAGAGTTAGCGAACCTCATAAGTTATACAAAATAACATTGCGTATAGAGGGAGATAAGACTAGGAAAATAAGGGGTCTATTTTGGGATAACCTCTCAAAAGGCTATGACATCCTGTTAGCTGAAAAAGATTGGCCCCCGGTGTTTGTCAGGGAGTGCCCTCGTGGCGAAGAAATGATTATGCCTGCCTTCTCGAATCACATTCCGATTCACACTAAATATATATATGCAAGTAAATGGGCAGTTGCCCAGGCACCAGCACTATATCAAAATCATGTAGGATGGGATGAGGACTCTCCTCCTCACCAAATCCAGTTAAAAAGTCAACCAACTGCACAAAGGCAGTATCCAATTAAGCAAGAAGCTAAAAAACAGGTCAGGGAGATTTTAGATCAACTTAAATACCAGGGGGTGATTGAAACATGCACCTCTCAAATGAACAATGCTTTGTTTCCTGTCTCCAAATCGGAAGATTCATATCGTCTAGTCTTGGACTACAGACACCTAAACTCATGTTGCAAAACAGTTGCAGTATAAAATTCGCATATTTGTGCACTAATGAATGACATAGTTCGCAAAAAATATAAAACGACATTAGACATATCTAATGGTTTCTTTTGTCAAAATATTGCACCAGAAAGCAGATACTTGACCGCTTTCTCAGTAATGGGGTCTCAGAACAATTTCTGTAGGCTCCCAACGGGATTCAAGAACAGCCCAGGACTATTCTCAGTGAGAGTAACAGAGTTACTACAAATATATGATGATGAGGCATTATCTTATGTCGATGACATCTATCTCACAGACGACGACTTCGAGACTCACTTGAAAAGGGTGAACACCATAATACTTGGGTTCGCAGTAGAGGGTTACAAATTCAACTTTAAAAAGTCTCAAATTGCCCATCTGACAGTATTATTTCTAGGATACGAATTATCAAGTGAAGGAAAAAGCCTGGCGGACAACTTCTTAGAGAAGTGCGCTGTACTCCAAGCACCAAAAAC
Source organism: Lissotriton vulgaris (assembly GCF_964263255.1). Lineage (NCBI taxonomy): Eukaryota > Metazoa > Chordata > Amphibia > Caudata > Salamandridae > Lissotriton > Lissotriton vulgaris. The sequence continues at coordinate 2,096,474,379 of NC_141687.1, forward strand.
GCTGAAGAACTTACAATCGATTCTAGGTTTCCTGAATGTCGGAAGAACATACATTCTAAATTATGCGGAGAGGGTTAAACCTCTCTAGGAACTAATTAAACCTGATTTTAAACCAATCAACTGGACTCAAAAACACACAGAAATTTTGAGAACATTGCAAACAGACATGTTAGCAAAAACAAAATTAGATACACGTGACAATACACGTTACCTTGTAATCCGAGTCATCCCAGGAAGATGCGGATTCACGTACCTAACCTCTAATGAGGGAGAAACGGTACCAATAGCTTACAAATCTCACTTGTACACACAAGCAGAAAAAACATTCAGTCTCACAGAAAATACGGTGAAAGCAGTGCAAACTGCAATAGCGAATGAACGAGAACTAGCACACGGCAAAAGGATCACTGTCCTCACGGCGGAATCCGCCTTCGAGGTGCTATTCAGCCCAGTAAACCTGCCTACAGTGTCACTGGATCCGAAATGGATACAGTATGTATATTCTCTTGGTGCGGAAGATATGAAATACTATTTCGCCCCGCACATGAAAAAACGGAATGATTTAACTTATGAACAAGAATATCCTCTGCCAATCGAAATTCTTCCTCTACAACAATACTCCTGTATAACCTACACAGACAGATTCGTACAGCATTACAACGTGGAAAATAAATCCTACGACGCAGCCTGTGCAATTGTTAAAGGTCGCTGGCTGTGCGGTAAATTCAGACCGAAAATAACAAAAAGTGAATCAGTGAGAAACTGTTCGGCTCAGCGAGCTGAAATCAGATCTTTAAAGATGGAGCTTGAAAATGCAGAATGTGAATTCCCGACACTAATCGTGTGCGATTCGCATTTTTGCGTCAACTCTTACAATAATAAGTTGCAGAGCTGGATTCAAAATGATTTCAAAGATGACACAGGTGCCACAATCAAGCATAAAATGCTTTGGAAACAGGTAGTTCTTTCACAGAAAGAACTATAAAAGACTCATGTGATACACACTCTGAGTCATCAACGTGATGGCGTTAGCGTTGCAGGGAATTCATTGGCTAATACAGCCATAGCGGAAGCAACTAAATCGGCTTCCTTAGCCACAAAAAAGCGTTCAGAAAAATACATAGACGGGGAAACCATGCTGGCAGTCCCTATATTCCAATGTGGAATATAGGGAAAATAGGAACTACACTACATGGCGCCCAACGTTTGGTAAGGCGATAAAACTAACGCAAGACGTTAGAGTAACTCAGTCGGGCTTTTTCACACAGACCTTCTCTCCCGTAAATACTCCAATAGACGTCTGGAGTGGGTGAATGGTTAAAATCCTCCCGAACTCAGTAGGAAGAGATTCCTATGTAAAGCTCTGGTTTATTCAACGTTGAAGGATACAGTGTTCCAAAATATTGTGCACCTAATCTTTGTTTCCTTGAAACCTGATCTGCAGCAAGAAAACTTTTCTGGCAGTAAATGCTAGAAAGTGATGAGGAATGGGATGCTACCATATTAGCAATACAACTAATGATGGACGACGCAAGTATCCTACACAATGAACCGAATGCAATAATCATTCCGGTACATTTAAGAAGATCTATAACGTTAAAACTTATAGACAATGGACTGACGACACAAGGTGGCACAGTCGTTTTCGTGATAGAGGCACACGAATATCGGCAGACAGAGTTATTCTATTCTTGGATAAAATTTCCAGCGGCAAACGCTGCAACACACGAGTTCCACTATTACAAAATAGAGGATCCACTGGAAGAGTACGCTGCTTTCGAGGAGATTGAAATCCTATTAAAATACCAAGAGCATTTCCTCTGGTTTAAAGGCGCCCTAAAACATAATGATCATATACCAGGCTCGGTCCACTAGGTAGACCAGGAGCAACGTGGCCGGTTCTAGCCAGCTACACACCACATCCGGACATTGAAAAAATGTCAAAAGAGGAACTTTTAGCACAGCTAAAAACATTAATTAAAATACATAGACAATTAGTCCAATATGTAATGAGGACTGCAACAGTCCAAACTGCTGTTAATGTTCCACAGCTGACCCCTCATCAGGGGAACACAAATAAAATTACACCACAGAACATACAATCATGTCTTGGTAAAACACCCATAAAACGGGAACAAATTCCTTTCTGAAAAATTATTTATTAAAAATAATTCAAACACTCCTAAAAAGAGCTGGGATGGAAATAAACAATCCACTCCCAAGGGAAAATGCTAGACAGTGTAGCAGAAATCACCATAGCTCGCAAGATCCTGATGAGTCATCTGGAGACAGTGGACACAAATGAATACATTCAGGTGGAAACTGCCGACACCAGAGTTAGCGAACCTCATAAGTTATACGAAATAACATTGCGTATAGAGGGAGATAAGACTAGGAAAATAAGGGGTCTATTTTGGGATAACCTCTCAAAAGGCTATGACATCCTGTTAGCTGAAAAAGATTGGCCCCCGGTGTTTGTCAGGGAGTGCCCTCGTGGCGAAGAAATGATTATGCCTGCCTTCTCGAATCACATTCCGATTCACACTAAATATATATATGCAAGTAAATGGGCAGTTGCCCAGGCACCAGCACTATATCAAAATCATGTAGGATGGGATGAGGACTCTCCTCCTCACCAAATCCAGTTAAAAAGTCAACCAACTGCACAAAGGCAGTATCCAATTAAGCAAGAAGCTAAAAAACAGGTCAGGGAGATTTTAGATCAACTTAAATACCAGGGGGTGATTGAAACATGCACCTCTCAAATGAACAATGCTTTGTTTCCTGTCTCCAAATCGGAAGATTCATATCGTCTAGTCTTGGACTACAGACACCTAAACTCATGTTGCAAAACAGTTGCAGTATAAAATTCGCATATTTGTGCACTAATGAATGACATAGTTCGCAAAAAATATAAAACGACATTAGACATATCTAATGGTTTCTTTTGTCAAAATATTGCACCAGAAAGCAGATACTTGACCGCTTTCTCAGTAATGGGGTCTCAGAACAATTTCTGTAGGCTCCCAACGGGATTCAAGAACAGCCCAGGACTATTCTCAGTGAGAGTAACAGAGTTACTACAAATATATGATGATGAGGCATTATCTTATGTCGATGACATCTATCTCACAGACGACGACTTCGAGACTCACTTGAAAAGGGTGAACACCATAATACTTGGGTTCGCAGTAGAGGGTTACAAATTCAACTTTAAAAAGTCTCAAATTGCCCATCTGACAGTATTATTTCTAGGATACGAATTATCAAGTGAAGGAAAAAGCCTGGCGGACAACTTCTTAGAGAAGTGCGCTGTACTCCAAGCACCAAAAACGCTGAAGAACTTACAATCGATTCTAGGTTTCCTGAATGTCGGAAGAACATACATTCTAAATTATGCGGAGAGGGTTAAACCTCTCTAGGAACTAATTAAACCTGATTTTAAACCAATCAACTGGACTCAAAAACACACAGAAATTTTGAGAACATTGCAAACAGACATGTTAGCAAAAACAAAATTAGATACACGTGACAATACACGTTACCTTGTAATCCGAGTCATCCCAGGAAGATGCGGATTCACGTACCTAACCTCTAATGAGGGAGAAACGGTACCAATAGCTTACAAATCTCACTTGTACACACAAGCAGAAAAAACATTCAGTCTCACAGAAAATACGGTGAAAGCAGTGCAAACTGCAATAGCGAATGAACGAGAACTAGCACACGGCAAAAGGATCACTGTCCTCACGGCGGAATCCGCCTTCGAGGTGCTATTCAGCCCAGTAAACCTGCCTACAGTGTCACTGGATCCGAAATGGATACAGTATGTATATTCTCTTGGCGCGGAAGATATGAAATACTATTTCGCCCCGCACATGAAAAAACGGAATGATTTAACTTATGAACAAGAATATCCTCTGCCAATCGAAATTCTTCCTCTACAACAATACTCCTGTATAACCTACACAGACAGATTCGTACAGCATTACAACGTGGAAAATAAATCCTACGACGCAGCCTGTGCAATTGTTAAAGGTCGCTGGCTGTGCGGTAAATTCAGACCGAAAATAACAAAAAGTGAATCAGTGAGAAACTGTTCGGCTCAGCGAGCTGAAATCAGATCTTTAAAGATGGAGCTTGAAAATGCAGAATGTGAATTCCCGACACTAATCGTGTGCGATTCGCATTTTTGCGTCAACTCTTACAATAATAAGTTGCAGAGCTGGATTCAAAATGATTTCAAAGATGACACAGGTGCCACAATCAAGCATAAAATGCTTTGGAAACAGGTAGTTCTTTCACAGAAAGAACTATAAAAGACTCATGTGATACACACTCTGAGTCATCAACGTGATGGCGTTAGCGTTGCAGGGAATTCATTGGCTAATACAGCCATAGCGGAAGCAACTAAATCGGCTTCCTTAGCCACAAAAAAGCGTTCAGAAAAATACATAGACGGGGAAACCATGCTGGCAGTGAAAACGTCCTTAAAAGGCGACTGTGCAGCGTTACCCGTGAACTATCCACTCAATTATGCATACGTAATTGATGCAAACTCTGTTCCTTTTGCTCGAATCCCTGGAGTGGGGGATAGGGTAATTCCAAACATGAACCGGAGAAAGTTATTAATAGCAGACGCACACATGGGTGAAGGTCCAAGGCACAAACAGTAAAGGAATCTCTGACCGAATTACAATCAGAGTACTGGTGGCCGGGGATGAGCGTGCAACATCAAATATTTGTAAAGAACTGTCCCGACTGTGACAGAGATCCCAGTAATGAACCGGTCCAGTCTGTTGCCCAGTTACCGTTTATAGACAGGGTAATGCTGTCTATATGCAAACCAGCGTCCTATTAATTGTTTAAGATTAAAATTTACTTAGAAAATGTGGCCCCAGCGCTCGGCTGACGCCAAAACTGTTATAAAAGATCTGCGAGTCTTTATCGGCACATACGCAATTGCCATGTTCCATTCTGTCCAGGGTCCTGCTTTCAGCTCTCGGGCTTATAAGGAGGCCATGGCCAGTATGGGCGTTGGGTTGCGATACTCTTGTCCATTCCACCCCGAAGGGAACAGTGTAGTGGAAAGAAAAAACCGAGACATAAAGCAATCTATAATAGCGAAGGTATTACGTTCGGGTGATGGGTGGGTCAAACATTTAATAAGTGTCCAACTTAGTCTAAATAATTTGCCAAGAAATTCTCTAAAAGGTTTCAGCCCGTACGAACTATTGTTTGGAACTAGAATGCATATTCAGGACCTTGATAGTCAGATATCAGTGGTAAAAGATAGGAATAAAGACTTTGACATCAAAGATCGTTTGGCTGTTTTACAGGACTTGAATGAAACAAGAAAATCCTTAAGCAACATAAAATTAAAGCAACAGCCAACTACCACTGAGGAGGCACCACCGGCCCCAGAAAGACCTGTCTGGATTCCAAAGATTGGGGATCTAGTCAGAGAGAAAATAGCGGTGAAGAAGGAATTTGGGCCTTCTTACAGAAAAGCAATACCTGTCTTAGCAATCAATGGAACAAGATCAGTAGTACTACCGCCCCTTGCTGGTAAAAAGGAGAACAGAGTTCTATCAATCGACCTGGTAAAACCACAATCATGTGACCTATAATCAACAGTAGGCCAAGTGGACTCCCAAGAAACAACAGAATACCCAAATTTGCAACAATCCAAGAGGTTCAAACTGAAAGACTAATCACATTTGATAAACCTGCAATGCACAGAGAGGGACTGTGCAATAATGCCATGGAACTCGTGCCTCTTGAAACACAGATTGAAACACTTCGTAATGAAACACCAGTCTACAATGATGTGGCATCAGAATGTGCTACCGAAAGACAAATTGAGAAAAACAATTCCAACAATTGACAGAACTGCCTCTGGCTACTTCGTCAACTTCGATACCTTTTCTGAAGATCAAAACGACCCTGAAGTGATGCCAGAAACAAAGACTTTTAAAGGAAAAGCAACAGAACTCTTTCATCAACGCAAGGAAACTTACCTTATTTCTCTGTGGTTAGAGTTTTGGTTTGGACTAGGTGTATTTTTCCTCCTGCTTTGGCTCATCATGATACTTTGTTTGGGAAAATTCATTGAAGGGAAATATAGTTCAATGGACACAGCAAGTCAGAACATCAACTTAGTTCTGAAACCACACAAATCATCTCACGTCGAGAAAAGAGAACTATCATCAGTAAATGTCACAGCCATTCCAATACCCGGCGGGGTAGTATGGGACAAGACTGACTATGAAGTATATGGCCCGGTCGAAATCCTGAAATATCCTCACCAGTTCAAGGTTTCATTAAGTGACTTTGTAAAACAGAGTACATTTTCTGATGATTGGGATTTTGAAAGTATAAATAATATGATGTCTGATTTCGTGTTGTCAGCAAGATTTACAGAACATGATTATTTACAAGGTTCGTCTAATTATGAACAGATGTACTGCATCTCACATTAAGGAGACCATTACTTGCATAAATCTGCACAACATAGAAATGTTTTTAAATATAACCAATGGGAACATTGTGCTACTCCACCTAAAAGTAGCTCGAAAACATTCTATGAGAGATTCCAATACTTCTCAGGGTTTAACACCAGTGATGCAGAAACATTTTATAATAAACTGTTAGATAAAACAGGTATGAAAACTATGCTGACAAATACTAAATTGATATATTCACAAGCATTTTATGAAAAAATGATGACATTTGGTTCTGATTTTTGGAAAAACAACATTGAAACAAAAACAATCTGGGGTACAAAAGAATGGCAGGTACAAGGTCTAGAAGCATTATTTCGAGCCTGCATGATCCCAGAACAAATAATGTTCTTAAATGACACAATTCACCAAACATCCTGTCTTGGCCTAGCTAAGATTAAAGACCCTAACAAACCGTCTATTCCAAAGCCAATACCTGATAATGCAACAACAGAAGTTGAAATAGACGTATTTAAAAGTTTACATCTAAACAGAACGCATCCTGATTGGAAAAAGTGGTTAATCTGGCCTACTGACACGAATAACTGTCAAGATAGATTCCTGAACAAAACACAGGGGTTAACAGTGACCAGACCAGACCCTAGATACTCCCAGAGACAACATCCAGGGATAGTAACAACATACAGTGTAGGGAAACTGTGCCTTGAATGGCTAGAATCATCCACACTGGCAGAAATTAAGCAGCACTTATCTTTACTTAAAGATGGTGCTGATTTTCACGATTTCATTATGGGACCACGCAAACAGCGTCAGAAACGCTTCATAGCGGCCAGCATCTATGCGGCATACAACCAGGCTTGGAAAGTAACACAAATTGAAACAGCAGAAAAAATACGAGAAATGTATCGTATTAATTTGGAAAAATCACTTTCTGTTGTGGACAATGGGTTAATGACTCTGTCTTCCAGAATATATTCACTGGACAGTATTGTATCATCTGCCATCGATATAATAGATAAAGACTTGCTAATGTTACAGCATGGCCAGTCGCAATTGCGTTCTATTGTACAGCTAGGCTGGACGCTGCAAAATCTTCGTTCAGGCTATGTGCCATGGCGTCTAATCAACACAACGTCATTATTTTCTATCTTTAACCTTACTGATAAACAAATCAGCTTGGCACAGAAAGGAGCAGACTATACAATCCTGAGCATCGAAAAACTTGAGAGATTACCATTGACAATGTCAGAAAGACCTGTCATTGAATGGATAATACACAATATTATCACAATTCCGATAACAACTTTCAGCTTTAAAAATTGCCTTGAATATATACCGACTGGCCAGTATGAACGATTGGGTAAAGGGTACATTAAGTCAGCATGGAAATTACCATATACACACACATGCAACAGTGACAACAACAAAAATGTATTTCTTAGTGGTGAAAATTGCAAACATTCACTAAGCGGTATACTTTTGTGCCAGGGTATTAATTTACACGGGCCTGTGAAGGAACTTCAAACAACCTTTCATGCCACCAACATGTCACACCTGCAACGCAGATAGAGCCCTTCTTTAGACAACTGGCTAACAGGAGTTACATTCTAATAACGGATCACAGCTGTTGTGGCTTGCTGCCAGGGAAAGCCTATCTCGTAAGCGTAACATCCATGGTCACTTGCTGTATGCAAGCATTGTTTCCAAACGGCCCTGGAGACTCCGAGACTCCGATATGGCCTTGTTTGAATGTCTCTTCTATATGAATTGATACTTTAAGCAGAATAAAGTCTGTGCTTTTACAGACAACAGTGCCCATAACGTCATCAAAAGAGACGTATGATCTCCAAGTTGCAAGGACAGCTTCAGAGATACATGACCTTTTATCAACAAATTGCCCCGTGCATTTCACAGAAATGCTTAGCCATATTCTAAATATGTCAAGTGCCGTAGGCATCCCAGGCGTATTTAAGACCATTTTTTCGGGACTGTTAACACCATTCAAAGCAATCCTAGGAATTATTCCTAATTTTGTCCATTCAGTCTTTGGCGGCATACCCCTGATTTTGGGACTTGTAGCAGGCATTTTATTTTTGACCCTCCTGCTCCGATATGGCAAGCCAAAACACAGACATGACTCTGGCAAGGATAGAAGAAACGATCCTAGCAGTACCTTACCGGGACGGCATAACTAGAGTCCTTGGATTGGCCAGGCTGAGAGATCTGAACATGACCTGGTTTCTTTCATTCAGACCTATATGGCAGACCTGCATCTTACCTGTGCTTCGATGTATGCTATGCAGAGAAGAATGTGTGTTGGACACCTGTCTTGCACTTCCATCAGCAGTACCAATGGATATCGATACTTGGCTAAGTCCTGTAACGGCTCACGCATTGTGTTGTCCCGAGCGGCTACCAATCCTGATGACGGCATTCGTTGAGACTCCTGTGCTACGACTAGGTGGTGATGACAGTGGAGAGAAAATAAAAGCAACATCACCCAGGTACAACCTTCTGTGAGTATTGCTGATCCAGACACCGAAGACAGCAATCATTCTCACACCTGCCAAGTAACTGCATTATCGAACTTGGTCGAACTGTCACCTGATTTTGTAGAACAATTTTTTGAGAGCCTGTCTGATATGATGTTCTCCCGTGAACAGAAACAATGATTTTTGAAAAGCATTCCGACACACAGCGTTCCCATGAACTCTGAATTCGGCCTTCAGTTTTGAGTAACAAAACCTGCTGAAATGCATTGGAACTCTATTCCCCCGTTCACCATGAAAACATTTTTTTTTTTAATTGAACATTTTTTCAAAATATTTACCTTTTTTCTGGCACGAAAACCTTTGCTTAAAGTAGAACTATTCATAAAGAACAGAACTTCTATTTTTAGGTAGATCTAGACACATAATAACTTTACCCCAGCCTCTAGCACATTTTACAGCAAATGCATTTCTATGTGATGAAATTATCTCGTCCTTCTTTTCTGTATACAGAGATATTTCATGTGTAATTTGTTCGCAAAATCATTCAACTGATTATATATGCAAACGTTTTGAATGATTTCTATGCTTAAGACGTACAGGACTATCATGTATTTTGAATACGCCATTTCAAATGCAAATATGTATTTTGAGGTGGGTAATGTTACACACGCATCTTATTGCTTTCGTTTTTAGTAATTTGATGGACATAAATTTGTGGAGGGGGTGTCGTGATCTAATCTAGGACCCCGATCAATATTGTGACCTTATGCCCCAATACAGCTATAATCCATCCATACCCCTATAATGGCATAAACGATCAGAGCCGTATTTCAGAAACTCGTCTCTGGCATAAACGATCAGAGCCATATTTCAGAACCTCGCTTCTGCAGCTCATTAAAGTAGATGACACAGCAGAAGCCACTATCTTAGATTCCTAGATCACACACTGAGTTCTTTCACCAGATAAAACCCCTAGCAAACTGGGAAAGCCCCGCTTGCTATGTTTTGATTAGTAATAGAACTCTAATGAGCACTGTAAGAACAACCGGTTCTTAGTGACATCTTTATTGACGTCTTATGTCCAAAAACCTACGTCGAACGAGGCACCTTTCAGGTATAAATAATACCAGCATTGCCTTAAGCAAAGGCGACTGCGGTGGTGGTAGAGAATACAGGAGCAGAACAGCTGTCCCTTGCAGAGCCCAGCAGATGCGAGAAGCCCCTCCGCTGTCTTTTCTCCTGCCGAGAAAATCCAGCTCCGGCGTTTCCAGCCTACCCTTGCGGGTGACTGTGAAGTATTTCGGGGTTCCCAAGGCCTACACGCTCCGGAGATAACCCACTTACACTCAAGAACTATTTGCACGGAAACTATAAAAGGCAAAGAACAAGTTTATTAAGACCCCATGGGGTGGTGGTACACTCAAACAGCACCCTTCGGTAATGCAAGAGGTATCACACCGAACACCGGTGTGATCCCGTTTATATACAATTTCGGGGCAATAAAAGATAGGCGGCACAAGTTAAGACACATTTAAGGACATATATGGTCATGTTTTGGAATACTGCCAGCTCATTGGAGGGGGCACAACTCCGCTGGTCAGTTTGGTGCACATTCCTGAAGGCTTACGGGTCAGTGGGAACTGCGCGTGTGCGGCTTGACCAGTACTAAAAATAGCCTGTTGCTGGGCAGATAGGAGTGGTCAGTGGAACGGACAAAGGACTAAAGGGCACGCCGGCCACGAGGCCGCTCATGATCTAAAATGGCCGCCGCAACATTTAAAATGGCGTTATCGTATATAGCCAAGTTAAGGAGGACAACGTGTAGGTTCAGCTAATCGCTAATGCGGCCGGGCCAATTACGACAGACGACCCTTTTAGCGTTTAGCTGAATCTACCTCATAATGAACATAATCAGGATGTTCGTCCTCGATGTCTATTAACATTATTTGTGTTACCTCTTTGTGAAGCATCATTTTGTCATGGGCAAGAGCTCGTCTTGATGGTATGCAAGCTGATAAACACATTGAGCATAAAGCTGGGCCACACTGAATACACAAGCATATGAAGAACATGGCCCCCACAAGTATACAGAGAATCGTCAACAGTTTCCAGCCCCAAGTTGCAAGCATGGACCAGAACCATCCCGAAAGTGTCCAAGTTCCATTGTCCGGGTGTATTTCAGCTGCAATCTTATGAAGCTTGGAGATGGCATCATACACAGATGGAGAATTGTCCGGAATATACACGCAACAGCTGCTTCCGATAATTCTACATGCCCCCCCACGATCAGCTAAAACAACGTCCAATACCATTCGATTTTGGAGTGTGACAATCCTAGAAATCTGTAGTTCCTCGGTAATATTCCCCAGGGCAATAGCAGTGTCATTCGCAACAGCCTCGACAACACGCGTCAGTCGTCTGATTTTCCGGCTGTTCAGTGCAGCCCCCACCAAGGAGAATAGTCCCAGATTAAAGTCCACATACTGTTGCAATGCGGTGTCTGTTTGGTCAATGTCTTCCAGGGCAACAGTTCGTTTGACCCTATTCAAAACGAAATCGTGGTACAGGGTATAATCATTGTGATACATCGGAGGGGCAATGAATACAGGAGGTAACACAAACGATACATAGCACGTGCCCAACCACCCCAATGGAAGCTGATGGTAGCCCTTCGTTCCACAGATAAAATATGTATTTCGTGATGCAACAAACGAAATGCCATTCGGGCTTTCAAATGTGAGAGTAGTATTACATTCGCTTTTCCCCACCGCAATCGAGCCCTTATTCCTGATACATAAATCCGCTTTTGTAGCAATGACATTTATAACATGGGCACTAGATACATTAACGTTCCGCTGATTGCTGTATACACGTGGGGCAGACACATTATCAGGCCTATACTCCTCCCATTGAAAACGAGTACCCTCAGCCCGGGGAAACCCATCCTTATCATGGGAACATACTTTATTCAAGCGGAAAAGCACCCCCCCTTTTGTTGGCCATCTCAGAGTAAAGAGGAGGGTGTACCATGCGTTGCACGACCCATTATGAGAAAACGGAAGTGGAATAAGTGGGGTGCCCCCTCTCTTCTGATGCCCAGGCAACATCCCACACACCCAGCAATTAGAGGTATTGGTCATGTGATGTGTGTAGTGAAGAATCTGAATGAAGCTGTTATTTAGGTATGTTTGGCGGTGGCGCTCTTCATGAAAAGGCAGTGTAAAATGAAAATGTTCAGACGGTGCCGGGGTAGTCGGCAGCAAATGTTCACGCACAGGCACCACAAGTTCGACTACCCAGGCTATAACAGCTATCACCACAATAGTCAAAACAAAGAGAAAGGCACCCAATATTTTCTTATCACGGGATGCCGTTGATGCCATAGTTCAAGAATGTTCGTGCAAAGTCTCAAAATGGCACAAATTGTTCACAAATTGTTCACAAAGTCTCAGATACACGTACGTGTATACCTAAAAAAGAAAAATGCGGCGCTGAACTCCGAGGTAGCCGTTGTTTTCTTCTCCGGGCCAAGACGGGTGTCGCTACTCTGGCAGAACTGATCCCCCCCCTTGGAATTCCCGGTTTCCGTTTCACAAACCTGGAGCGGTAACCAACCAGTCATAAAAAGGTACAAAAAAAAAATCTTCTTATCGTGGACGCAGGTTGTAGCGCTCTCTTCCGGCAGCAGATTGGTCCGGGAAGGCTCCCTCAACTTCGGCCGACGTCACAGCTGGGCTCTTTTCTTTCTCCAAGATCTCCTTATAATCAGTCAACACAGCAGGAGTCACCAGATCAGGGGAAACACGACGACAATGTGTCGAATGCACCCACCGCTTCCTGTTTGTCACTCGTACTGCGGTGCGGGTCGCAAGGAGGACCTGCTCGGGGCCCCTCCACCTGGGCTCCAAACTGCTTGCTCTCTCAAACGAACGTATCATGACATGATCCCCAGGACGAAGATCATGGCCCTCTCCAGTAGAGTAGTCAGGGAGCGCTTCTCGAACCTGTTGATGAATAGAGAGCAAATCATTTGTTAATCGTGCCAAATAATCATTCATCATAACACAAGGCACATCATGTATTAATCGCGGCTTGGGCACCCCCCAGATATTCATAGGGCGGCCAAACACCACCTCATAAGGCGTAAGGCCGGTTCGTGAGTGGGGTACTGATCTGAGAGAGAGCAGTGCTAGCGGCAATGCGTCTGGCCACTTCAACGATGTAGATGCCACAATTTTGGCCAGCTTAAGCTTCAACGTAGCATTGTACCGCTCGACCAAACCTGCTGACTGAGGGTGGAATACAGCGTGGAACTTCTGCTGAATCCCTAACCCCTTCAGTACATATTCCACAATCTTTCCAACAAAATGGGGCCCATTATCGCTCCACAGAAATTTGCAAACTCCAAAACGAGGAAAGAATTCCTTAAGCAACACCTTAGCTGTTGTCAAAGCCGTGTTGTCTTTCGTGGGGTAGGCCTCAACCCATTTGCTAAAAGCACATACCACCACTAGGACGTACTTCAGGTTATTGCAACGCTCGAGTTGGATGTAATCCATTTGAAGCACCTCAAATGGTGCAGAAGGTGGAACGAACCCTCCTTTCGGAGTATGGGTCCCCTTTCCAGGATTGTGCTGTAAACATACCAGGCAGGTCTGCACTACTCTCTTTGCAGTATTAGCAATCTCGGGATGTTCCCAAACTCGTGTTAAAAGCTGAGTGATTGCAAGGGCTCCGACATGGGCCAGTCCATGTGTCATCTGGACCATCGCCTGTAAGTAAGCCGCAGGCAATTTCCACTTCTCCATGTTTTTGCTTCTCCAACAACCCTCATCATCTAGTACCCCATCTACTGCCCAAGCCGCGAGTTCAGATTCAGTAGCTGATTTTTGAATATCCCGTATTTCTTCTCTAGCATCACTCCATCGCTCAGCCTGCGATTGTACCACGTACATGGGGGAGCTAGTTCGGGACATAGCCGTTTGTCTTGCTATGCTGTCTGCAAAAGCATTTCCTTGGCCCACTTTGTCCGTGATCTTTTTATGGGCACTGCACTTCACTATCGCTACTTTCTTAGGGCCAAGCAACGCATTTAGGAGATCACGCACTAACTCTCCGTGCATAATGTGCTCTCCGTGCGATGTCAGAAACCCACGTTCCCTCCAAAGTAGCCCAAAGTCATGGGCCACTCCAAAGGCATACAGGCTGTCCGTGTATATGTTCACACATAATCCGGCACTTAATTCGCAGGCTCTTGTTAAGGCTATCAGCTCTGCTGCCTGAGCCGACTTTTGTGGTATCCTAGCTGTTTCTACCACTGTCTTAAGCGTCGTAATCGCATATGCTGCGGAAGTCGTACCATCTGGCAGCCTTAAACACGATCCATCAACCCACAGTTCCCCATCCACTTCTGGAAGTGGCACATCCTGTAAGTAGACACGACCCTTTGTCTGTTCCTCGGTCAGGAAAACACAGTCGTGATGTTTTTCCTCCTGACCCTCCTCGGCCGGATAGGGCAATAAAGTGGCAGGGTTCAAAGTAGCACATCTTTTCAATGTAATATGTGGCGCCAAGAGTGTCAGCTCGTATCCTGTTAGCCGTGCACTCGTAAGGTATTGGGTCTTAGTTTGGTTTAACAGGGCATCTACTGCGTGGGGAACTAACACCAACAATTTGTGTGATAACACTATTCCCTCACTCTGTCCTATGGCCACCGCTGTTGCTGCTACCGCTCGAAAACACCCAGGCAACCCTCGTGCTACAGGATCCAGAATGGCAGAGAAGTATGCACATGGTCTCTGCTTATCCCCGTGTAATTGCACTAACACTGACAATGCGCACCCATCATTCTCATGCACGTACAATGTGAAAAGTTTTGTGTAGTCTGGTGTACCTAACACAGGTGCGGAACAAAGGGCCTGCCTCAACTGCTCAAAAGCTTTCTGACATTCATCTGTCCACTCAAGAGGCATTGGTGTAGCTTTGGACAGTAATGCTAGCAAAGGTTTTATGATGTGTGAAAAACCCATGATCCACTGTCTACAAAAGGACGTCAACCCTATGAAGGCACGTACATCTCTCTGCGTGCGGGGGACTGGTGTGTCTAGGATTGCTTGAATTCGATCAGATGTTAATGCACGCCCCTCCTTAGACAACAGATGACCAAGGTAGGTCACCTGAGGTCTACAGTATTGAAGCTTTTTCTTGGAAACCTTGTGATTGTTTTGTGCCAAAAAGGAAAGCAACGCAAGTGTGCTCTGTTCACATTGTGCATAGGAGTCAGCGGCAAGCAGAAGGTCATCCACGTACTGGATGAGCGCAACGCCAGACTGCAATTTAAAGGAATCTAGCTGCCTTTTCAAAGCCTGGCTGTAGATGCTAGGGCTTTCAGTATATCCTTGGGGAACACGACAAAATCTATACGATTTATCATTGAGTGTAAAGCCGAACAGATATCTGCTATCAGGATGAACAGGGATGGAAAAGAACGCATTCTTTAAGTCAATAACACTAAAGGTGGTGGCTGTCGGTGGAACCAAAGTAAGCAGAGTCGTAATATCAGACACCACCGGGTATTGGGGAATGACAATTTTGTTGATCTTGCGCAAATCAATAATAAATCGATAGATCTTGCCGTCGGTGTCTCTCTTAAGAATCGGGAGAATTGGGCTGTTACAAACATTATAAGGGACCTCCTCCACAACCCCTGCAGAAATCAAATCCTGAACAATATGTGTCAATGCATTTTCACCTTCTCTCGAGATCTTATACTGTGGCACTCGTGGTAGAGGGGCCCCCTCCTTAACAGTAATGTGTATTGGTGGTATACGCATCTCTCCCACATCCGTATCTGAGGTCGCCCACAACGTATGCGGCAGAGAGGCCAAAGCAGGGATGTCTAAAATAGCATACAATCTGTCAGGGTCAGGGTAATTGTCATTCAGAATAACCCGCACTCCCTCTGGAGCGCAACGTATTGTCGCTCGAAAATATTTAAGCAAATCAATGCCCAGGATATTGTCTGGGGTATGGGGTGATAACAAAAATTGGCCAAAACTCAAGTATTTATCTATGCATAGTGCAAGGGGCTTGGACAATGGGCTGGGGGAGGGTGTGCCATCAAACCCTACACACGTAATCATTTCGCCAGACAGGGGAGCCCTCGGAACCAAGTTTTTCGACAAAGCGCTACGAGTAGCTCCTGTGTCGACTAGAAATTGATCAGTAGAACCCAAAATGCCCGCTGTTACATATGGACCTTGCTGATCTACCGGCACTTCAACTGATTCCTTACCCCATCCTACGCAATCCTATGCATGCACATAATCCTGGTGTTCCACATTCTCTCCCTCCGAAATCTGATATTGGTTCCGTCTATCAAACGTATTTCGTTCGTCCTGGCCACGGCCCCTCTCCTCAACCTGTCTACGATCACCTCCGCCACCTCTCAATCCAGTATAACCTCCTCTTGACCTTCCACTTCCTCGACCACGCTGACTACGCTGTTCACGAAGTACCGGACAATCTTCGGCCCAATGCCCATACTCTTTACAATAAGCACACTGATCCTCCGCAATGTCCGTACGACCATACGATGCGTTTCCTCCACCTCGTCTACTTCTCTCATCTCCTCTACCCCGTGTTCCCCGAACCTGCGCCAACATCACCTTCGTTTTCAATTCCTTCGCCTTTTTCTCTACACTTTCTTTAGCCTCCACTTCCTGCCGCTCATAATACTGAGCCATAGTTAACAAGGACGCAGGGGTCGCCGTGGCCCAGGAACTTTCACTCGACTTCAATCGTTTTGCAATCTCTGGTAGGAGATTAGCCACATACTTATCTACAAACAAATGCCGACTCGTATCGTCAGTTAAAGATTGACCACTGTAATCATGAAACGCCTCCTCGAAGCGTGTAAAGAAATCTGAGACCGTTTCATCGGGTTTCTGCTTGCACGACGTTAACATGGTCCAATCAATCTTTTTGGAGGGAACAAGCGTTTTTAATTTATTCAAGATAGCTGCCGGAAGGTCTAGAATTAGCTGACAAGGCTTACATGCTGATTCCCTATCCAGATCTGCAGCATTTATTTCTTTCCATGTTCCCCCCAATATCGTTTCATCATTATTTTTACGAATTTGCCTCCACATATCAGGTGGTAGAATTAGCCCAAAAAACAAATCTATATCCACAAGAGTCATCACACAAGATGATATAGCCCCCTCCACCCCCTCATAAAATGCCGCCGGATTCTTCCGAAGATCAGGTAAAGAATTTTTCAATGCCATAACATCTGCTCTATTCCATGGCGTGTATACCCAATTATACACAAAATACCCTTTCGCATCCTTCGACAATTTATCATCATCCGTACCTTCCCCTTTTGGTGAAACATACAAAAGCCGCAGCTTCACGCATAGGCATAACATGTAACGCAGAACTCTTATCTGAACCACGGAGAGAACACTCTTTGGCCTGCCCATTATTCTCCAATTCGGACTCCTTTTGCCTCCTTTTCCGTTCCTCCCTTAATCGGGTTGTCTCATCCCGCAGCTTGATCAATTGCGCAAACAGGTCATCAACATCTGAAAGATCGAAATCACCTTTAGTCAAATTTTCACGATACACTGACAACGCTTTGGGTTCAAACAAACCAGAAAGGTCGCGATATGCGCCTACAACTTCATCCGCCAGACTAGACAAAAAATACATCAATTCAAGATCCGACCACCCTTTCTTTTCTGTTAACAATTGATCCTGAGTAACACTACGCTTATTCACTTTACGGGCCCAACTGCGTAAATGAGCGGACCTCTCCGTAGTGAACCTGAGAGCAGATATACCCTTCTTGTCCGACTTATCCCGTCCGTCGTCCTCTGAATCCTCAGCCGGAGCCGTCGGTAAAACATACGGAGGCGGCGACCGTTCTAACAAAGAAAAATCATCAATTTCATTATTAAGGACAGGATAAAGTGGTCGGCGGATAGGAAATTGACCAGTCGTTTGCAATTTACGTTCCCGTTCCTCCCTTTCTTTCTTCTCCTGGGCCTCCTTTTCCTCAAGCTGTAAAGCCTTATCCCGAGCAGCCTTGCGCTGCTCTTTGTCCGCCAAGGCAACCTCACGCTTCATTCGTTCACGCGCCGCTTTCTCCCACATTCGCACGCAATCAAACATATTTTGTCTAGACCTACGTTGAAACAGACATTGCTCTACAAATTGTATTTTACTTAAATCAAACGACCCGTGCCAAATTTTATGTACATTTCCCTATTTGGTGTTCCCTCTGGGGGAGCCGGCTGTGCTTCTGCTAACCTAATTGAAGTACCTTCTCCAAGACAACACATTCCTCGGAGTCTGCTGAAAACAGGCATGTTCGAAAAGTATCACGAAAGCGTGACACCGGACAAAATGGCACTTACAGTTCTTCACACGGTTGTGCCGCTCAGAGGAAAAAAACAAAGTTAGAGAAACATCTCTACATGCCTGCCTATGTGAAGTGCACTACACATATAAGTTCAAAGATCACAAATTCACAATGTTAGCTAACTCAAATCAAAGGACATAGATCGTAGGACTTCGGCAAGCGCCCGAGGACTACCTTACCGATCACAAAGCACAAAATTTCAGTAAGCGTCCGAAGACTACCTTACCGAACACAAAGCTTACCCAAATTCCCAAATGTCCAGATTCCAACTGCCAAGGTCTTGTAAGCCAAATCAGCCAAACGGCACTTTCTCAGCGATGCAAACACTTCGAAGACTCAGTCGGAGACCGGCGCCACCTGGAAGGTCAGATCAGAAGGGAAGGAAAAGACACCGTGGCAGCCAAGACTCGGGTCACTTGTGGCAGCGCGCGCCCATGGCGAGTTTCCAAGCCTTCGTCACGACCTTTCCTTCGGGCATCCGAGTCGCCGATGAGTCCCTTCGTGGTCGCCAATTGAAGTATTTCGGGGTTCCCAAGGCCTACACGCTCCGGAGATAACCCACTTACACTCAAGAACTATTGGCACGGAAACTGTAAAAGGCAAAGAACAAGTTTATTAAGACCCCATGGGGTGGTGGTACACTCAAACAGCACCCTTCGGTAATGCAAGAGGTATCACACCGAACACCGGTGTGATCCCGTTTATATACAATTTCGGGGCAATAAAAGATAGGCGGCACAAGTTAAGACACATTTAAGGACATATATGGTCATGTTTTGGAATACTGCCAGCTCATTGGAGGGGGCACAACTCCGCTGGTCAGTTTGGTGCACATTCCTGAAGGCTTACGGGTCAGTGGGAACTGCGCGTGTGCGGCTTGACCAGTACTAAAAATAGCCTGTTGCTGGGCAGATAGGAGTGGTCAGTGGAACGGACAAAGGACTAAAGGGCACGCCGGCCACGAGGCCGCTCATGATCTAAAATGGCCGCCGCAACATTTAAAATGGCGTTATCGTATATAGCTAAGTTAAGGAGGACAACGTGTAGGTTCAGCTAATCGCTAATGCGGCCGGGCCAATTACGACAACTGGGCTATCGAGTCCTGAGAGGAGATACAAGACCTCCAACATTCTATTCCAGAGGTACGGTGTTGACTAAATCCTTAGAGAGAATTCTTGCAGCAAACTCTTGGCAAAACCAACTTAACTTAAACTGCTACTTACTTACTCCCTCCCACGTATTAGGCTTAGGTCAGGTACACTGGGGTAGGCGTAGTTAGAAGCACCATTTGAGTACGTTAGTCAAATGTATATATGAATGTATATATTTTACTCATTTTAACTATAGTATGGCTAAGAACCCATATCGATGCTTTTACAGTATTATTTCGCAATACTCCTTTTACTGTATGCACTTTTTATAATAACAAGTCTTGCAATTGTGGCAATTCATTATTCTTGCATGAGAAGAAAGACTGTTCAATAAATAATACCTTTTATTGAAAACGCCCGTCTCTCTATTCTCTGCATATTGGTGAAAGTAATCTGCACAACTGACTGAGTGAAATAGCTGTCTATTGTTTCACACGACTCTAGAGATTGACTCTAATTCTAAGGAGTAAAGTTGTCATGTTTATGCGGTTGTTGGAAAACTGAATCCCTTCTTGTCTGAGCCAGGGGAGCTGATCACTTCCTATTCAGTCAAGAAAGTTTCCAGTGACCTCTGAGCTAGTTGGTAACAAACCCAATTAAGTTTAGCATAGTCAGTAGAGACCTGGAAGACCACACTTCTACGTCTACACTGCTGTTTATGTTATTCCAATGCGCAGGGCCTATAGGGAAAATAGGTACTACACTACATTTTGTGGTGTCCTTTCATTTGTTACTCAAGGGATTATAATTGGTAAAAAAAAACTTGCTTAATACACTCTCTGAATCTTAGCCTGGTGGCTGCTGGCCCATGGTAATACTAGGATAGCTTTCTATAAGGTTGACTTTACAACACCATCAATAAGGGTTGATTAGACTGGTGCAATGTGCCCACTAGAACTAGTGGACATCATGTGCCAGGCTAACTTCTCACACAGTGAATAACCGTTCTTCACTTGCTCCCTCATTACAAGAAGTTACCAAGCCTCCTTGACTTCCTATTGTTTGTGTACAACCCTACTTAACTTATCATTCCCCATAATATCTTTTGAACTGTGTATTTTTGACATGTGCAGTTATTTGCGATTCTTGTGAACCTTCAACCGTATTCATATCATTTTCTATTTTATCTTTTTATTACTTCAGTGGTTATTGTATATCATTATCATCCTTTATTACTCTTTCTTGTACTTATGCATTGATAAATGATTGTCTATATTAAGTATTGTTTTTATGATCATTTTAATCTTTTCAATAAACGTTTTCTTGAACTTAAAGTATTTTTGCAGCATCCAAACAGTAACAAAGTGAAACACAACACAAGAAAAATACCACAACAATTGAAAGAAAAGAGAAAAATGTAATACATTATTTGAGACCAAAATGATAAAAATCCGATTAGTAGAAATAGAACTATGCAATTGTAAAGGTTTAGATAAAAGTAGCACCAGAAAGCACAATACATCAACTATAGTTATCTTTTAATGCTAGATTGGAACAAAGTCACAAGTTCAGGCCGAGTGCGATGGGGTGCAGGTCGGGCACCGTACTAAGTTTGGCTCACTAATGATTGTTCCTTATGTCTTTTGGGTGAGGTTGCCACAGCCCTGATTTACAATGCTTTTCGTCTTTCGGTGTTGGTGAGGGCTTTACGTCTCTCTGCATTGGTTCCAAGTTGTGTGATGATGCCTTGCCGATCTTCGCATCACTTCACATCACTTTACATTGTTTTGATGGAGACCCAGCTGGGCTGCCAGAACACCTTTACCCCCCTTTCAAGGGTCCCGGACTGGGGATGCTCTACTTGGGGGAGTTAGGGCTGACAGTAGGCAGAGTCCAGGTGTAGGGTTCAAGATGGGTGGAGCCTTTTCTATCCCTGATCAGCAGGCCACCCAATTAGTAGTTGGAGTAACTTTGGTGGCTCTGGGTTCACGGTGCTGATCCAGTTCTTCTTACTCAGGCAGCAGGTCAGCAGAGCAGTCCTTTTACAGCAGGGCAGTTCTTCTTCTGAGTCTTCCATCAGTCCAGAAGTGATCCGAAGAGTGGGTTTGAGGGTCCCCTTTTTATACTTCGTGCCGACTTTTAAGTGGGAGAAGCTTCTGGAGTTTCCCCTACAGGGGTGTCAGAATTTCCTGCCTCCTTACCCTGGCCCCAGTCGGGCTTTGGGCACAATAGACTAGTGTGAAACCCTTTGTGTGTGAGCGGTGCCTCTGCCTTTGAAGTATAAGCATGGTAGGGGACAGCTCTGTTCACATCAAGTCAAAGTTAGCCCATCCTGCCAACACCAAGGCCTGCTATTATCAAACTGTCTTGGAGGAATACACAAAGGACAACTGCCTCCTACTGTTTGTCATATGACCCAGGAACAGGCTGCAGGTACCAAGTGAATATGGCACATAAATGCCAACTTTCTAAAAGTGAGCAAAAATATGATGAGGGTGATACCCCAAAACCAGTTTTAAGATACATGTTTCCAGTCCGGAGAGGACCTGGCATAGCAGTTTGGGTTAGACTGTTCCCATGGAGAGCAGGGTCAAGACTGATTTGCATATGGCTGGGTCCAAACTGGAATCGCATGGTGAGCAAAAAAACTATACATTTAGGCCCAGATCTCTGTACTGAGGTGAATGTATGGCATTGTTCTGCATTCTGTTCATCAATTGTTCTTTTTCCATTCTTCACACCGAGTTGGACGGGTATGCCCAGATGTGGATCCTGTGCTCACCATGCCACTGGAGCCAACCTAGCCTGGCTGATATGGGGTGATACTACAAACCGTTCCCAGGATGCTTGTTTCAGGTCCAGAGGGGACCTGGACTGGTATTTCAAGGTAGACTGTTCTGCTGGGAAGCATGGTCAAGACTGATTTGCATATAGCTGGGCCCAAACTGGAATGGCAAGATGAGCATAAAAACAATGGATTTAGACCCTTATATCTGTACTGAGAGTAAATGTGTGATGTTGTTCAGCATTGCGTCCATCAATTGTTCTTTTTGCAACTTTCAAAAAGTGGCATTTTTAGAATTGTTACCTACAATCCTACTTTCTCTTTAATGAGGATTTTAAATTACCCTGCCTCAGACGCCAAACTTGACTTTCCTACCTGCTCCGAATCAAAAGTTACCATTTAATAAATGTCATGCAGCCTGCCCTATGGGCTGTTGATGGCCATCCTTAGGGGTTCCTTCTGTATTAAAACAGGAGTTTTAAGCTTGGCAGAAGAGGCATTTTGCCAAGTCGAATTGTCAGTTCCAGACTGCTCGCAGGCTGCAATGGCTTGCCTGAGATATATTTTACAGTGCTCCTTTTGTGGGTGGCACAATAAGTGCTGCAGGCCCACTAGTAGCATTTCTTTTACAGCCCCTGGGTATATTGTCCCACTTTATAGAACAAATCTTTTATTGATTTTAGCCAAACGGTGCTGTCACACCTGAACACAGCCATTCGCCTACAACCACAGGGGCCAGCGGCTAAGAAGACCTGCCACATAGATATGTATCACAGTGTTGCTTGCAGTCCAACAATTAGTAGGCAGGCGATACTAAATGCCAAGTAGAACAGGCAGGGAAAACGAAACATTAGACAACCTCTGCTATAGCAAGCCAACCTGCCAGAATCTGCTGACAGTAAAATAGGCAAACATCACCCACCCACCCCCACAAAGGTTCAAAAGGGAGTAAAGAAGAGGAGGGGAGGGGGAGAACCGTACCTAGTTTACATTAAAAACGTGGGGAGCTCTACAGAGCCTGATGAAAGCCACCCAAACCTCCCTGCCCACTCAGGTCGGGGCCACTGAGACTGTAGGAGGAGGGATAAGGCGTAGCACCTGTAGGAGTTTGGGGCATGTAACCACGATAGAAAAAAACAAATATGAAGGAGGTCCCTAGGGGAATCTATGTTTATAGACCTGCTTGTATCTTGTCCCCCAACTGAACAGTACACCACACGAAGAGATACCAAGGGTCTTCTATAATTTTGTCAGTGTTTGGTACCAATTTGTAGCATCCCATATGACACATACCAAAAGGTTATTACAAAAATTGCAGAGGAGAGAAGAGAAAAGGAATGAATGTTCAAATGATGAAGGACAAATGTACCCATCAGCCCACATAATAGCGGAACTTCATCATCTGGGTTGTTGAGAGAAGTTGGTCAGATGCCAGACCGAGGCAACGACGGAGAGTGCGTGGCCTCTTTTACCTGAGCAAGTGCCAGGCGAGGTGAGGCTGTTCCTCCCTACAATTTTGGGAGAGGTTTTGAGAAAACAAAGATACGAGACTATTTCACAATTGATACGTCTACATACACGAGACTATGTATCACATCACGTGGTAAGTGTTGCAGTAGTGAACATCATAGGTCCTGATGAAAGCCCGTGGGGGGCGAAACATGTTGACCCATTACCATTTATGGTGAATAGTCATTTTTTACATACTATTTCCACTCTGCTTTTAATTATGTTGTTTTGATGGTCACATTCAATAAAGTTTCTTGAGACATCAAGACAGGTATTTTTAGATCACCACTATATCTGTTTACACTTTGCACTTTTTCTGAGCACTGCAACTTGCCCTTACAGCCTCAAAAAAACTCTCATCTTTTGGTTGATGGTCCAACCTGTGGATGCGACACTAGCTACCCTCAGGAGTTTTCCTGTGAAAGTGCTTATCGGATACCAACTTCTCTCAACAACCCAGATGATGAAGTTCCGCTATTATGTGGGCTGATGGGCACATTTGTCCTTCATCATTTGAACATTCATTCCTTTTCTCTTCTCCCCTCTGCAATTTTTGTAATAACCTTTTGGTATGTGTCATATGGGATACTAAAAATTGGTACCGAACACTGACAAAATTATAGAAGACCCTTGGTATCTCTTCGTGTGGTATGCATGTAACCACGCGCAAGTCCTTTGTGAGCATATTTATAAAAGGGGCCCAAAGTTCGAGGAATTTCTGGTAATCCTGGCCCTGGCTCAACGTAAGCCGTTCCATGGCCAGATCATCCAGAGCCTGTGTAACCAGGCCGAAAGATCTGGTACTAACCTGGTCCCCCAGTGGATAAGGATCGCTTGGCGTGCCACAAGCAAGGCTAGTGCTATCTGTCTGCCTCTGGGAGATCGCAGCGGGAAGGTGATTGGATTGGACAATCCTAGCAAACTGTAGGCTGGGAAGCGAGGGATTTCAGTATTGAATGAAGCATCAACGTCATTAAGCACCTGGTCCCAATACCTTTACAACCACGGGCAGTGCCATAAGAGGTGCGAGAGGGAGCCAGTCAGGCCACAGCCCCGCTAACATTCTTCGTTGTGGTTTTTGTCCCAATGGTGTATCCAAGCTGGCGAATGTACCAGTAGGTTGCTACCTTGAACGCAGACTTAGTACCCGCAGTATTGTAAGCTGTGTGGTGAGCCCTATAGTAAATATTGTCCCACTCCTTATCTGTGGAGACCCGTCCCAGTTCTGCTTTCCATCTAGCCTGACCGCGTCAGTGCTTCCCTACCGCGCGTGGAGCAAGCAAGGTATAGAGTTCTGAGATAAGGTGTTTATCATCAGACTTGTGTGCTATCCATTGTTCGAATGGGGTGAGTTTACATGAGGCGTGGGAAAGGAGGTCCGGTGAAGTATCTCAATGGTGGAGCTGGAGGTAAAAGAACTCATCCGTCTGGGGAAGGGAAAGATCCCGATGGACCCGATCAAAGGTTATAGTGCCCCTTGGGTCAAACAGGTGGCCCAAGTGCTTGAAACCGGACTCTCTCCACCGTTGGGATTTACCTCCTACATCCCGGAGGGAAATCTGGGGTATCTGCCAGTGGAATCATGGGAGAGGGAAAAGTTGTCAGACCCCTCACTAGAGCCAGCGCATCCCATAATTTCATTGTTGCTGCTGTGACTGGGGAAGACTAAAGGCCCTATGAACGGGCACGGCGGGAGAGCCATAGTTCGCGCCAGATGTTCACTCCTGCCACTGCCTGATCCATGAAGGTCCAGTGGTTCTCCGAAAGGGGTTGATTCCACTCCAGCACATAACAAAGATGTGCATCCTGAAGGTATCTAGAGACCAACTTTAGTTTTGGGGTGTGATAGTAGTGCTATAGATAAACGTGCCTTCTTGTGACCCCAGATGAATTGGTTTAAAGAGAGCTGGATAGTACGCAGAGATTTAGGTAGCGGTGTCAGTGGGAGGGTCCGGAAGAGGTAGAGTATGCACAGTAGGATTGTCATTTTGTCATTCAAGATAAATAATGCTTAGCCCACCCTACCAATTCTTTCTTCAGCTGTGACACCAAGTGAGAGTAGTTAAGCTCTAGCAGGCGTGGAATCGAAGGAGTCAAAAGAATGCCCAGGTAAGGAACAGGATCATCAGACCAATGCAAAAGGAGGGACTGTTTGAGGGCTTTGCCTGGTCTTGTGGTAGAGAGAGATTGAAAACCTGGGATTTACCAAGGTTAACCTTAAAACCCGAGATCCGCCCAAAGGAGTCAAGTTTATCTACGAGTGCAGGGAGTGAGGAAGAGGGCTGCGCAAGGGAGAGAATGTCATCCCCAAAGAGGCATCTTGAATGGGTCTCACACCCAAATTTGATGCCATGTATGGCAGGATGATCCCGAATTTTCTGCACGAGGGGCTCCAAATAAAGAGAGAATAAAAGAGGTGAGAGTGGGCACCCTTGCCTCGTACCCCGAGCTATCACAAAGGAAGAGGAGGACATTCCGTTAACACGTACAAAAGCCCGGGGAGCACGGTAGATGCACTGCACCCATTGGACAAAACGGGGCCAAAACCAAAGCATCGTAGGACGTCGAAGAGATATGTCCAGCATACTCTATCGAACGCCTTTTCGGCATCTATCGCGAAGAATATCGCAGCCTTTTGGGAACGGTGTACGACATCAATTAGGTGAAGCAGGCGCTTGGCGTTATTGCTACCTTGGCGCGTGGGAATGAAACCCGCCTGGTCCGGGTCTATCAGACTCACCATCGGGGGGTTCAGCCGAGCTGCAAGAATCTCTGTAAAAAGCTTTACATCAATGCTGAGCAACAAAATCGGGAGATAAGAACTACATTGCAGAGGATCTTTATTGGGCTTATGAATCATGGAGATCGCTGCCTCCGATTTAGAAGCCATCCCGTCCCCATAGTCTAAGAAGGGGTTGAAAAGGCACGTTAAAAGGAGGGCAAGTTCATGACAAAAAGTTTTATAAAACAAGGCAGGGAAGCCGTCTGGGCCCGGTGATTTATCAGGTTTCAGCAGGAAAATGGCAGAGATTACTTCATCCAGCCTAATGGAGTCCTCTAGCTGGTCCGTCTGCGAGGACGGAAGGGGAGTGAAATTGCTGGACTCAAGGTAAGCTTGTGCCTCAAGGGAATTGCAAGGCTCTGCGCTGTAGAGAGACTGATAAAAGGGATGGAATTCTACAACAATATGGGAGTCCAAATGGACCTCCTCACCAGTGGGCCGAATAAGATGGGATATATTCCCTGCAATAGTCGTTGTGCGCAGTTTCCGAGCTAACATTTTCCCATACTTGTCACTGCCCAGATAGAATCTGTGGCAGAGGCGCAGCACCGCAAACACCGCTTTATCCAAATCCAAGCGCTTAAGAAGCAGGCGCTTTTTTTCTAAGGAGCTCCAGACCTTCTGAGCCCCTTTGCACTTATGTATTGCTTCTATTTCTGCAACTTCCCACTCAAGGTTTGACTGGGCCTCCCGACATTTCCGGTTGTCTGCTGAGGAGATAGCAAGCAATTCCCCGCGGATGACCGCTTTGAGAGCTTCCCAAACAGAATGCAGGGCCGCCTCCCCATTATCGTTGTGTTGGAGATAGTCTAAAAGCTTGGTACGCACGCCTTCAACTATGTGGGGGGGAGTGCAAGAGGCTTACTCGCAAGCTCCAGCAGGAAGGAATACGTTCAAACCGTCCCGGAGTTAGGGATATGGAGATGTGTGCATGATCTGAAAAAGAGCCGGAGGCTAATATGGAGTCTCTGACCCTAGAGAGAAGTGTCGGAGAGACACAAAAAATATCTAAGTGCGCAGAGGATTTATGTGCTGCAGCGTAGTATGTGTAGTCCCGGAGATCTGTATGGTGGATGCGCCATACATCATGAAGGCCATTATCGGCCATCAACTGTTTCCCTACTGGGGAGAGAGCCCCCACCTGAGAGCAGTATTGGCCCGAGTGAACCCATTCACCATCCATGACTAAATTTAAATCCCCGTCTATCACTAAAGCAGCGTCTGGCGAGGAAAGACCCTAGGAAATGTGACGGCGAAGGAAAGCTTCCTGGTGAACATTAAGGGCATAAATGTTGAGTAGTGTGAAAATAATGGATCCCCATTGAATGCGAAGCGCTAGGACCCTACCATTGAGCTCGTACAGAGTAGACAGCACCTTACCCTCAAACGTAGTCTCAAGAATAGCTACCCCATTCTTCTTAGAGGAATCAGAAGACCAGTTTTGATGGGGAAATTGCCGCAAGTGCATACGTGGGGTGTCTTTGATAAGTAGGTGGGTCTCTTGCAACAGACAAATGTCTCCATCGGACTGTTCTCATAAAGAGAGAATCGCTGTTTGTTTTGTAGGGTGGTTAAGGCCCCTTACATTGAGGCTGACTATCTTTAGAAGTCTATCCATGGCGGGTAAAGACTATGAGGAGGTGGCACAGCATGGGTGCAGGGAGTGATCCCAGAGGCAGGCACGGGCCACCAAAGAAAAGGCAATAAAAAACCTGAAGGAAAAACATTCCATAAAAACTCAATCCCAACAAGAAACCGTAGACAACAGTTCATCTCATAGGCATAGTCTAAAGGGAACATGGTCCTGAGGAGGACTGTAGTGTAGGAGTCCTGAATAACCAAGAGCCGCAGCGAGGCACCCGCATGGATCAGGAGAGGTGGTCATCCCAAGTGCCCCTCCGGCCACGCTCTATGACATCCATCCCCGGTGGTCTTGTGCTAAAATGAATCTGAGTGACCTTGAACCTGGGAGAGGGAAGAGAGCATTGCCTGTCGACCTTTTGCTGCTTCATCCAGATCAGGCTTCAGGGAGGCCGAGGCCTACCTCACCGTCTGCCAACGGGGCAGCTGCTGTGGAGTGCGTATCCTGTGGCTGTCTCACTTAGTCGCATCGCCATCCTGATCTAGTCCCAGAAACTCCATAGCTTTCCACAACGAGCAGATTTGTCGAAGCCTCCCCTTGTACTTAAAGATTATTTGGAAGGGGTATTCCCAGGAGTATGGGATGCCTTTGTCACGCAGAAAGGAAGTGACCGCTCGGAACTCCCGTCGCTTGGCCAAGGTGGAGGTGGCGAAATCCTAGAAGAGGGCTGGAGAATGTCCTTGGAACTGTATCAGCTGCATCGGCCGAGCCCTGCGTAAGATCTGCTCTTTTAGCTGGAAGTCGTGCACACACACCAGGATATCTGACGGGGGTGCTTTCCCTCCCCTAGGAAGGACCACACGATGTACTCGATCCATCACCCCATGTATTGGTCAGATGCGGCAGCAAAACACCTCCCAGGCTTCATCGGAGGTTCCGCAATCCTTGAAGCAGTCATTCTCATCGGGAGGAGACCTTGGGATGAGGCAATAACAAAGCTAATGATTAGGGAAGTCGGAGGGACAGAGAAACATGTCCTACAGAGCCTCCATCTTGGTCACGCCCCGATATTGTCCCACTTTACTAGGGACTTTGAGGTAAATTAAATATCCCAATTAGGTGTAAGCCAATTTGAATTTTTTTTAGGGAGTTAGCACAAGCACATTAACACTGGTTGACATAGGTAAAGCATCCTAAGGTCAACAAAAACAAATTTAGAAAATAAGAGGGTGAAGTAAATTGTTTGTGAGTGACACTGCAGAGAGGACCTAGAGGACCTCTAAGGACCATAGGGGAGTCTAACATTACCACGTTTCACTCTAAAGACAGTGGAGACCTTCATGGGATTCCGTGCTTAGGTGCTAGAACATGGACAATGATGAGCCTCAACTGCGGAAGCCCAATTTTATGCCCTTCTGAACTCAGTTGGACCCTCTGTCTACACTCTCCTGAGCCAGTGGACTGACCCATGGGGAACCTTCTCCTCGTCTTTGGATGAGATCTGTGAAGCACATAACCTTATCTTACTCACATGATCCATCTCAATAGGCAGAAAGTACCACTCTGGCCAAAGGAGTGATGTGATCCATTCCACTTCTTGAGTTAGACTTCTGTCCCCAACCCTTGGATAAATCTGCCCATAAGGCCAGCAACCAACAGAGGCCACTAACAATCAACAGAGGCCACTAACAACCAACAGTTGACACTAACAACCAACAGAGGCCACTAACAACCACAGTGTCAAAATCCAGGGCCCGGACTAGCCAGGGTTCTCTGACTTCTGAGGTTTCTCAGAGTGGGAGGCAACATCCCCCACGTGTTAGGCACCTTTCTTCCACTTTCCTTCCCACCAGCCCAGAGGTGGTAGCCTGAAACTTGCCACTCATCCCAGGGTCTGTACCCTGAAGCTGAACAAGAGTCAGTGGTGAGCCTTTCCTACCCCTGCCCTTCCATCTGGGCGGATGGACCCTCTGATTGGGAGTGGTAGCTCCAGAAAACTGGGGATTTCCAGGGTGCCTCAACCCAGGAACAACAACGAATAAATAAGTATTAATAATGAGTATTAATAATCCAAAAACGTTCGAACAATGTCTTCCATTCATAGTCAAGTTTATTCCACAAGTAATCCATGTTTCAACCATTCATTTTTGTGCTCCAATATTTCCACAATAAGTTCAGTGAGTGCATATTTTAGCTTTACTCCAGGACACATAGGGAGTCACAATTCCTTATAATTGAACATGGATGCAGTTTTCCCGGACGGGACATGTTAAACACTGCTCCATCACCTGGGAGGAGTGTGGCAATAGTTGTAGAATCTCTGGTTAGAACGTTCAGCTAAGCAACCTGTCATAAATTATGTCTCAGCTAACCTGCCTTTTTAATCCAGCAGCACATTGATTTTGTGATTTGTAACTCCAACAGTGAATATGTTCTTGAACTGTGTGCCAGTGTCTTCAGTGTCGGGCCCTGTGAGACCGAGGTACTGGCCCACAATACAGCACGATCATTGTGTAATTCTAGGCAACTGGTTGCCTCTCATACTCACCTGTTCTAGTCGTAGCATTCACACATGAACTCCATTTGTAAATGCGTGTGGTCTCCAGGAAAACTTTTCCAACATACTGCAAGGATTCCCCGTCCGTCCATGTTTGATTATTGCTAGAAACATTTAAGGTTCTATACAATAAATTGTTTATATTGGACAGTTCAGCTAGCTATCAGGCACTGATTGAACCCAGAACGCTAAAGTGTACTAGTTTCATGCATAAGTAACTCATCCACTCCAGTCTTTAGCTTTGTGTCCTGGTACATGTAGTCCTATTTTTTTTTTTATCATAATACCAGGACTGTGTGTACCAAGTGCAAAGAAAACTTGATACTGGGGAACAGCAGAGCAGTGAGGGACCTTCAAGAGCGTCAAGATGAAATGAAGATGTTTATCTACAAACAACATATATTTTTAAGGGAAGTGCCTATTTACCTTTCAACGGGCCTAATAGTACATCATTTCTGCTATTTACCAGGCTGCTGTCAAAATAGTGCATAATATCTGCCGTTTCGCTGGTCATAGGATAAATATTAGAGATGATGTACACATTAACTGGTTGCAGGATAAACAGTGTGAAGGAAGTCTTTATTTAGCTGACCGTGAAGAAAAAAGGGACAACAATCAATGGTAGGGAGATGGCCGTCTTGTAATGGGGATGCAACGTGTGTGATACATTGGAATGTTAGTGCATATACAAAAACATCATCGTTTGTACAAAGCTAAGTGCATGACTTAAGCTAAGTTGTTTACAGATAAAACCAACAGCCACATCAATTTTGAATGTGGCAGCAGTGCACCTTACATGCAAAAATATCACTGAATAGGTAGCAGAAAGGTTCTCTATGTGTTTGTGTGAATGGATAGATAGTAGCAGGACTCTTGCGTGCAGGAATAGGCACGGAAATGTAGGAGCATGGCTCTGGCTTGCAGGAATATGCACGGCTATGTAAGCGCAGGGTTCTCACATTCAGGAATATGCATGGATAGGTAGGAGTAGGACTTTCACATGTAGTAATATGCACGGATATGTAAGAGCAGGACTCTCACATGCAGGAATATGCACGGATATGTTAGAGCAGGGCTCTCACATGCAGGAATATGCACACATATGTAAGAGCCGGACTCTCACATGCAGGAATATGCACGCATATGTAAGATCAGGACTCTCACATGCAGGAATATACACGGCTATGTAAGCGCAGGGCTCTCACATGCAGGAATATGCATGGATAGGTAGGAGCAGGGCTCTCACATTTAGGAATATGCACGGATATGTAAGAGCAGGACTCTCACATGCAGAATTATGCACGGATATGTAAGAGCAGGACTCTCACATGCAGGAATATGCACTGATATGTAAGAGCAGGACTCTCACATGCAGGAATATGCACGGCTATGTAAGGGCAGGGCTCTCACATTCAGGAATATGCATGGATAGGTAGGAGCAGGGCTCTCACATTCAGGAATATGCACGGGTATGTAAGAGCAGGTCTCTCACATGCAGGAATATGCACGGATATGTAAGAGCAGGACTCTCACATGCAGGAATATGCACGGCTATGTAAGCGCAGGGCTCTCACATGCAGGAATATGCACGGATATGTAAGAGCAGGACTCTCAAATGCAGGAATATGCATGGATAGGTAGGAGCAGGGCTCTCACATTTAGGAATATGCACGGATATGTAAGAGCAGGACTCTCACATGCAAGAATATGCATGGATATGTAAGAGCAGGACTCTCACATGCAGGAATATGCACAGCTATGTAAGCGCAGGGCTCTCACATTCAGGAATATGCATGGATAGGTAGGAGCAGGGCTCTCACATTCAGGAATATGCACGGATATGTAAGAGCAGGACGCTCACATGCAGGAATATGCACGGATATGTAACCGCAGAGCTCTCACAAGCAAGAATATGCACGAATATGTAAGAGCAGGACTCTCACATGCAGGAATATGCATGGATATGTAAGCGCAGAGCTCTCACAAGCAAGAATATGCACGGATATGTAAGAGCAGGACTCTCACATGCCAGAATATGCACG
Source organism: Lissotriton vulgaris (assembly GCF_964263255.1). Taxonomy (NCBI): domain Eukaryota; kingdom Metazoa; phylum Chordata; class Amphibia; order Caudata; family Salamandridae; genus Lissotriton; species Lissotriton vulgaris. Next base: position 2,096,507,107 of record NC_141687.1, read on the forward strand.
GATATGTAAGAGCAGGGCTCTCACATGCAGGAATATGCACTGATATGTAAGCTCAGAGCTCTACCAAGCAGGAATATGCATGGATATGTAAGAGCAGTGATAGCACGATTCACACCTGCTGGAATAATGAGTGATCGGATTCAGCTGGGTTCTACCATTGCGGTATTATTAAATATGTGACATTGGGACTCTTCATGTGCAGGAATAATAATGGCAAGTTGGCACAAATTGTAATCTTCAGCAACTTCAGGGACTCCACCTGGTGCCCGGCGAACTCGTACCCACACCCCTCCCGGCAATCCATGCAAAGCACCTCAGAATAATCATCAACAGCTGACTCACCATGACCGGCCAAGTGACTGCCATTGCATCTCCTGATTCCACACATTCAAAAATGGAAAAACATCTTCAAATGGCTCCCTACCAGCAATTAAAGAACTGTCACTCAAGCCCTCATCACCAGCAAGCTGTCCTACAGCAAAGCACTCTCTGGTGGGCTCAACAGGCAACTGACCAGAAGACTTCAGACCTTACAAAACTCATCCATCAGCCTCATCCTCAAACCAGCAGGCGCATGCCTAGCACGTTACACCTCAAAGACCTTACAAAACTCAACCGCCAGTCTCATCCTCAACCCACCAACCTGCATGCCTAGCATGTTACACCTCACAGACCTTACAAAACTAAGCCACCAGTCTCATCCTCAACCTACCAACCTGCATGCATAGCACATTAACCTGACAGACCTTACAAATCTCAGCGGCGAGCCTCATCCTCAACCTACCAGCCTGCATGCATAGCACGGTACTGCTCACAGACATTTCAAAACTCAGCCAGCAGCCTCATCCACAAACCATCAGCCTGCATGCATAGCACGTTACAGCTCACAGACATTTCAACTCAGTCACCAGCCTCATCCACAAACCACCAGCCTGCATGCATAGCACGTTACACCTCACAGACCTTTTAAAACTCAACCACCAGTCTCATCCACAAGCTACCAGCCTGATTGCAAAGCACGTTATACCTCACAGACCTTTCAAAACTCAGCCACAAGCCTCATACTCAACCTACCAGCCTGCATGCATATCACATTAACCTCACAGACCTTACAAATCTCAGTGGCCAGCCTCCTCCTCAACCTACTAGCCCGCATGCATAGTACGTTACAGCTCACAGACATTTCAAAACTCAGCCACCAGCCTCATCCTCAAGCTTCTAGCCTGCATGCATAGCACGTTACACCTCACAGACCTTTCGAAAATCAGCCACCAGCCGAATACTCAACCTACCAGCCTGCATGCATAGCACCTTACACCTCACAGACCTTTCAAAACTCAGCCACCAGCCTCATCCTCAACCCAGCAGCCTGCATGCATATCACGTTACATCTCACAGACCTTGCAAAACTCAGCCTCCAGCCTCATCCTTCACCTACCAGCCTGCATGCATAGCATGTTACACCCCACAGACCTTACAAAACTCAGCCACCAGTCTCATCCTCAACCTACCAACCTGCATGCATAGCACATTAACCTCACAGACCTTACAAATCTCAGCGGCAAGCCTCATCCGTAACCTACCAGCCTGCATGCATAGCAGGTTACAGCTCACAGACATTTCAAAACTCAGCCACCAGCCTCATCCACAAACCACCAGCCTGCATGCATACCACGTTACACCTCACAGACCTTTTAAAACTCAGCCACCAGCCTCATCCTCAAGCTACCAGCCTGCATGCAAAGCACGGTACACCTCATAGACCTTTCAAAACTCAGCCACCAGCCTCATACTCAACCTAACAGCCTGCATGCAAAGAATGTTATACCCCACAGACCTTACAAAGCTCACCAACCAACCTCTTCCTAAACCTACCAGCCTGCATGCATAGCACATTAACCTCACAGACCTTACAAATCTCAGCGGCCAGAATCCTCCTCCACATACCAGCCCGCATGCATAGCACGTTACAGCTCACAGACATTTCAAAACTCAGGCACCAGCCTCATCCACAAACCACCAGCCTGCATGCATAGCACGTTACACCTCATAGACCTTTCAAAACTCAGCCACCAGCCTCATCCTCAAGCTACCAGCCTGCATGCATAGCACGTTACACCTCACAGACCTTTCAAAACTCAGCCACCAGCCTCATCCTCAAGCCAAGAGCCTGCATGCATAGCACGTTACACCTCACAGACCTTACACCAGTCTCATTCTCAACCCACCAGCCTGCGTGCATAGCACGTTACACCTCACAGACCTTACACCAGTCTCATCCTCAACCCACCAGCCTGCATGCATAGCATGTTACACCTCACAGACCTTACAAAACTCAGCCACCAGCCTAATCCTCAACCTAGCAGCCTGTATGCATAGCACGTTTAACCTCATAGACCTTACAAAACTCAGCCTCCAGCCTCATCCTTAACCTACCAGCCTGCATGCATAGCACGTTACACCTCACAGACCGTACAAAATTCAGCAACCAGCCTCATCCTCAACCTACCAGCCTGCATGCATAGCACATTACATCTCACAGACAGTACCAAAATCAGCCACCAGTCTCATCCTCAATACACCAGCCTGCATGCATAGCACATTACACCTCACAGACCTTAGAAAACTCAGCCACCAGTCTCATCCTCAACCTACCAGCCTGCATGCCTAGCACGTTACACCTCACAGACCTTTTAAAACTCAGCCACCAGCCTCAGCCTCAAGCTACTAGCCTGTATGCAAAGCAAGTTACACCTCACAGACCTTACAAAACTCAGCCTCCAGCCTCATCCTCAACACACCAGCCTGCCTGCATACCACGGAATACCGCACAGACCTTTCAGAACTCAGCCATCAGCCTTATCCTCAACCCACCAGCCTGCATGCATAGCATTTACACCTCACAGACCTTACAAAACTCAGCCACTAGTCTCATCCTCAACCTACCAGCCTGCATGCCTAGCACTTTACACCTCACAGACCTTCTAAAACTCAGCCACCAGCCTCATCCTCAAGCTACCAGTCTGCATGCAAAGCATATTACACCTCACAGACCTTTCAAAGCTCAGCCGCCAGACTAATCCCTAACCCAGCAGCCTGCATGCATAGCACGTTACACATCAGAGACCTTACAAAACTCAGCCAGCAGCCTCATCCACAAACCACCAGCCTGCATGCATAGCATGTTACACCTCACAGACATTTCAAAACTCAGCCACCAGCTGAATACTCAACCTACCAGCCTGCATGCATAGCATGTTACACCTCGCAGACCTTTCAAAACTCAGCCACCAGCCTCATCCTCAACCCAGCAGCCTGCATGAATAGCACGTTACACCTCACAGACCTTACCAAACTCATCCTCCAGCCTCATCCTCAACCTACCAGCCTGCATGCATAGCACGTTACACCTCACAGACCTTTTAAAACTCAACCACCAGTCTCATCCACAAGCTACCAGCCTGCATGCGAAGCACGTTATACCTCACAGACCTTTCAAAACTCAGCCACAAGCCTCATACTCAACCTACCAGCCTGCATGCATATCACATTAACCTCACAGACCTTACAAATCTCAGTGGCCAGCCTCCTCCTCAACCTACCAGCCCGCATGCATAGTACGTTACAGCTCACAGACATTTCAAAACTCAGCCACCAGCCTCATCCTCAAGCTTCCAGCCTGCATGCATAGCACGTTACACCTCACAGACCTTTCGAAACTCAGCCACCAGCCGAATACTCAACCTACCAGTCTGCATGCATAGCACGTTACACCTCACAGACCTTTCAAAACTCAGCCACCAGCTTCATCCTCAACCCAGCAGCCTGCATGCATATCACGTTACATCTCACAGACCTTGCAAAACTCAGCCTCCAGCCTCATCCTCAACCTACCAGCCTGCATGCATAGCACGTTACACCTCACAGACCTTACAAAACTCAGCCACCAGTCTCATCCTCAACCTACCAACCTGCATGCATAGCACATTAACCTCACAGACCTTACAAATCTCAGCGGCAAGCCTCATCCGTAACCTACCAGCCTGCATGCATAGCACGTTACAGCTCACAGACATTTCAAAACTCAGCCACCAGCCTCATCCACAAACCACCAGCCTGCATGCATACCACGTTACACCTCACAGACCTTTTAAAACTCAGCCACCAGCCTCATCCTCAAGCTACCAGCCTGCATGCAAAGCACGGTACACCTCATAGACCTTTCAAAACTCAGCCACCAGCCTCATACTCAACCTAACAGCCTGCATGCAAAGAATGTTATACCCCACAGACCTTTCAAAGCTCACCAACCAACCTCTTCCTATACCTACCAGCCTGCATGCATAGCACATTAACCTCACAGACCTTACAAATCTCAGCGGCCAGAATCCTCCTCCACATACCAGCCCGCATGCATAGCACGTTACAGCTCACAGACATTTCAAAACTCAGGCACCAGCCTCATCCACAAACCACCAGCCTGCATGCATAGCACGTTACACCTCATAGACCTTTCAAAACTCAGCCACCAGCCTCATCCTCAAGCTACCAGCCTGCATGCATAGCACGTTACACCTCACAGACCTTTCAAAACTCAGCCACCAGCCTCATCCTCAACCCAAGAGCCTGCATGCATAGCACGTTACACCACACAGACCTTACACCAGTCTCATCCTCAACCCACCAGCCTGCGTGCATAGCACGTTACACCTCACAGACCTTACACCAGTCTCATCCTCAAGCCACCAGCCTGCATGCATAGCATGTTACACCTCACAGACCTTACAAAACTCAGCCACCAGCCTCATCCTCAACCTAGCAGCCTGTATGCATAGCACGTTTAACCTCATAGACCTTACAAAACTCAGCCTCCAGCCTCATCCTTAACCTACCAGCCTGCATGCATAGCACGTTACACCTCACAGACCGTACAAAATTCAGCAACCAGCCTCATCCTCAACCTACCAGCCTGCATGCATAGCACATTACATCTCACAGACAGTACCAAAATCAGCCACCAGTCTCATCCTCAACACACCAGCCTGCATGCATAGCACATTACACCTCACAGACCTTAGAAAACTCAGCCACCAGTCTCATCCTCAACCTACCAGCCTGCATGCCTCACAGACCTTTTAAAACTCAGCCACCAGCCTCATCCTCAAGCTACTAGCCTGTATGCAAAGCAAGTTACACCTCACAGACCTTACAAAACTCAGCCTCCAGCCTCATCCTCAACACACCAGCCTGCCTGCATACCATGGAACACCTCACAGACCTTTCAGAACTCAGTCATCAGCCTTATCCTCAACCCACCAGCCTGCATGTATAGCATTTACACCTCACAGACCTTACAAAACTCAGCCACTAGTCTCATCCTCAACCTACCAGCCTGCATGCCTAGCACTTTACACCTCACAGACCTTTCAAAGCTCAGCCGCCAGACTAATCCCTAACCCAGCAGCCTGCATGCATAGCACGTTACACATCAGAGACCTTACAAAACTCAGCCAGCAGCCTCATCCACAAACCACCAGCCTGCATGCATAGCACGTTACACCTCACAGACATTTCAAAACTCAGCCACCAGCTGAATACTCAACCTACCAGCCTGCATGCATAGCACGTTACACCTCGCAGACCTTTCAAAACTCAGCCACCAGCCTCATCCTCAACCCAGCAGCCTGCATGCATAGCACGTTACACCTCAAAGACCTTACCAAACTCATCCTCTAGCCTCATCCTCAACCTACCAGCCTGCATGCATAGCACGTTACACCTCACAGACCTTACAAAACTCAGCCACCAGTCTCTTGCTCAACCTACCAACCTGCATGAATAGCACATTAACCTCACAGACCTTACAAATCTCAGTGGCAAGCCTCATCCTCAACCTACCAGCCTGCATGCATAGCACGTTACAGCTCACAGACATTTCAAAACTCAGCCACCAGCTGAATACTCAACCTACCAGCCTGCATGCTAGCACGTTACACCTCGCAGACCTTTCAAAACTCAGCCACCAGCCTCATCCTCAACCCACCAGCCTGCATGCATAGCATTTACACCTCACAGACCTTACCAAACTCAGCCACTAGTCTCATCCTCAACCTACCAGCCTGCATGCCTAGCACTTTACACCTCACAGACCTTCTAAAACTCAGCCACCAGCCTCATCCTCAAGCTACCAGTCTGCATGCAAAGCATATTACACCTCACAGACCTTTCAAAGCTCAGCCGCCAGACTAATCCCTAACCCAGCAGCCTGCATGCATAGCACGTTACACATCAGAGACCTTACAAAACTCAGCCAGCAGCCTCATCCACAAACCACCAGCCTCCATGCATAGCACGTTACACCTCACAGACATTTCAAAACTCAGCCACCAGCTGAATACTCAACCTAACAGCCTGCATGCATAGCACGTGACACCTCGCAGACCTTTCAAAACTCAGCCACCAGCCTCCTCCTCAACCTAGCAGCCTGCATGCATATCACGTTACACCTCACAGACCTTACCAAACTCATCCTCCAGCCTCATCCTCAACCTACCAGCCTGCATGCATAGCACGTTACACCTCACAGACCTTACAAAACTCAGCCACCAGTCTCTTGCTCAACCTACCAACCTGCATGAATAGCACATTAACCTCACAGACCTTACAAATCTCAGCGGCAAGCCTCATCCTCAACCTGCATGCATAGCACGTTACAACTCACAGACATTTCAAAACTCAGCAACCAGCCTCATCCACAAACCACCAGCCTGCATGCATACCACGTTACACCTCACAGACCTTTTCAAACTCAGCCAGCAGCCTCAACCTCAAGCTGCCAGACTGCATGCAAAGCACGTTACTCCTCACAGACCTTTCAAAACTCAGCCACCAGCCTCATACTCAACCTACCAGCCTGTGTGCAGAGCACGTTACACCCCGCAGACCTTACAAAGCTCACCCATCAACCTCTTCCTAAACCTACCAGCCTGCATGCATAGCACATTAACCTCACAGACCTTAAAAATCTCAGCGGCCAGAATCCTCCTCAACATACCAGCCCACATGCATAGCACGTTACAGCTCCCAGACATTTAAAATCTCCGCCACCAGCCTCATCCACAAACCACCAGCCTGCTTGCATAGCACGTTACACCTCACAGACCTTTCAAAACTCAGCCACCCGCCTCATCCTCAAGCTACCAGCCTGCATGCAGAGCACGTTACACCTCACAGACCTTACAAAACTCAGCCACCAGACTTATACTCAACCCACTAGCCTGCATGCATAGCATGTTACACCTCACAAACCTTACACCAGTATCATCCTCAACCCACCAGCCTGCATGCATAGCACATTACACCTCACAGACCTTACAAAACTCAGCCACCAGTCTCATCCTCAACCTAGCAGCCTGTATGCATAGCATGTTACACCTCATAGACTTTACAAAACTCAGCCTCCAGCCTCATCCTCAACCTACCAGACTGCATGCATGACACGTTACACCTCACAGACCGTACAAACATCAGCCACCAGCCTCATCCTCAACCCAGCAGCCTGCATGCATATCACGTTACACCTCACAGACCTTACCAAACTCATCCTCCAGCCTCATCCTCAACCTACCAGCCTGCATGCATAGCACTTTACACCTCACAGAGCTTACAAAACTCAGCCACCAGTCTCTTGCTCAACCTACCAACCTGCATGAATAGCACATTAACCTCACAGACCTTACAAATCTCAGCGGCAAGCCTCATCCTCAACCTTCATGCATAGCACGTTACAACTCACAGACATTTCAAAACTCAGCAACCAGCCTCATCCACAAACCACCAGCCTGCATGCATACCACGTTACACCTCACAGACCTTTTCAAACTCAGCCAGCAGCACCAACCTCAAGCTGCCAGACTGCATGCAAAGCACGTTACTCCTCACAGTCCTTTCAAAACTCAGCCACCAGCCTCATACTCAACCTACCAGCCTGTGTGCAGAGGACGTTACACCCCGCAGACCTTACAAATCTCACCCACCAACCTCTTCCTAAACCTACCAGCCTGCATGCATCGCACATTAACCTCACAGACCTTAAAAATCTCAGCGGCCAGAATCCTCCTCAACATACCAGCCCACATGCATAGCACGTTACAGCTCCCAGACATTTAAAATCTCCGCCACCAGCCTCATCCACAAACCACCAGCCTGCTTGCATAGCACGTTACACCTCACAGACCTTTCAAAACTCAGCCACCCGCCTCATCCTCAAGCTACCAGCCTGCATGCAGAGCACGTTACACCTCACAGACCTTACAAAACTCAGCCACCAGACTTATACTCAACCCACTAGCCTGCATGCATAGCACGTTACACCTCACAAACCTTACACCAGTATCATCCTCAACCCACCAGCCTGCATGCATAGCACATTACACCTCACAGACCTTTTAAAACTCAGCCACCAGCCTCATCCTCAAGCTACCAGCCTGCATGCAAAGCATGTTACACCTCACAGACCTTTCAAAGCTCAGCCACCAGACTAATCCCTAACCCATCAGCCTGCATGCATAGCACATTACACCTCACAGACCTTACAAAACTCAGCCAGCAGCCTCATCCACAAACCACTAGCCTGCATGCATAGCACGTTACACCTCACAGACCTTACAAACTCACCCACCCACCTCTTCCTAAACCTACCAGCCTGCATGCATAGCACATTAACCTCACAGACCTTACAAATCTCAGCGGCAAGCCTCATCCGTAACCTACCAGCCTGCATGCATAGCACGTTACAGCTCACAGACATTTCAAAACTCAGCCACCAGCCTCATCCACAAACCACCAGCCTGCATGCATACCACGTTACACCTCACAGACCTTTTAAAACTCAGCCACCAGCCTCATCCTCAAGCTACCAGCCTGCATGCAAAGCACGGTACACCTCATAGACCTTTCAAAACTCAGCCACCAGCCTCATACTCAACCTAACAGCCTGCATGCAAAGAATGTTATACCCCACAGACCTTACAAAGCTCACCAACCAACCTCTTCCTATACCTACCAGCCTGCATGCGTAGCACATTAACCTCACAGACCTTACAAATCTCAGCTGCCAGAATCCTCCTCCACATACCAGCCCGCATGCATAGCACGTTACAGCTCACAGACATTTCAAAACTCAGGCACCAGCCTCATCCACAAACCACCAGCCTGCATGCATAGCACGTTACACCTCATAGACCTTTCAAAACTCAGCCACCAGCCTCATCCTCAAGCTACCAGCCTGCATGCATAGCACGTTACACCTCACAGACCTTTCAAAACTCAGCCACCAGCCTCATCCTCAACCCAAGAGCCTGCATGCATAGCACGTTACACCACACAGACCTTACACCAGTCTCATCCTCAACCCACCAGCCTGCGTGCATAGCACGTTACACCTCACAGACCTTACACCAGTCTCATCCTCAAGCCACCAGCCTGCATGCATAGCATGTTACACCTCACAGACCTTACAAAACTCAGCCACCAGCCTCATCCTCAACCTAGCAGCCTGTATGCATAGCACGTTTAACCTCATAGACCTTACAAAACTCAGCCTCCAGCCTCATCCTTAACCTACCAGCCTGCATGCATAGCACGTTACACCTCACAGACCGTACAAAATTCAGCAACCAGCCTCATCCTCAACCTACCAGCCTGCATGCATAGCACATTACATCTCACAGACAGTACCAAAATCAGCCACCAGTCTCATCCTCAACACACCAGCCTGCATGCATAGCACATTACACCTCACAGACCTTAGAAAACTCAGCCACCAGTCTCATCCTCAACCTACCAGCCTGCATGCCTCACAGACCTTTTAAAACTCAGCCACCAGCCTCATCCTCAAGCTACTAGCCTGTATGCAAAGCAAGTTACACCTCACAGACCTTACAAAACTCAGCCTCCAGCCTCATCCTCAACACACCAGCCTGCCTGCATACCATGGAACACCTCACAGACCTTTCAGAACTCAGTCATCAGCCTTATCCTCAACCCACCAGCCTGCATGTATAGCATTTACACCTCACAGACCTTACAAAACTCAGCCACTAGTCTCATCCTCAACCTACCAGCCTGCATGCCTAGCACTTTACACCTCACAGACCTTTCAAAGCTCAGCCGCCAGACTAATCCCTAACCCAGCAGCCTGCATGCATAGCACGTTACACATCAGAGACCTTACAAAACTCAGCCAGCAGCCTCATCCACAAACCACCAGCCTGCATGCATAGCACGTTACACCTCACAGACATTTCAAAACTCAGCCACCAGCTGAATACTCAACCTACCAGCCTGCATGCATAGCACGTTACACCTCGCAGACCTTTCAAAACTCAGCCACCAGCCTCATCCTCAACCCAGCAGCCTGCATGCATAGCACGTTACACCTCAAAGACCTTACCAAACTCATCCTCTAGCCTCATCCTCAACCTACCAGCCTGCATGCATAGCACGTTACACCTCACAGACCTTACAAAACTCAGCCACCAGTCTCTTGCTCAACCTACCAACCTGCATGAATAGCACATTAACCTCACAGACCTTACAAATCTCAGTGGCAAGCCTCATCCTCAACCTACCAGCCTGCATGCATAGCACGTTACAGCTCACAGACATTTCAAAACTCAGCCACCAGCTGAATACTCAACCTACCAGCCTGCATGCTAGCACGTTACACCTCGCAGACCTTTCAAAACTCAGCCACCAGCCTCATCCTCAACCCACCAGCCTGCATGCATAGCATTTACACCTCACAGACCTTACCAAACTCAGCCACTAGTCTCATCCTCAACCTACCAGCCTGCATGCCTAGCACTTTACACCTCACAGACCTTCTAAAACTCAGCCACCAGCCTCATCCTCAAGCTACCAGTCTGCATGCAAAGCATATTACACCTCACAGACCTTTCAAAGCTCAGCCGCCAGATTAATCCCTAACCCAGCAGCCTGCATGCATAGCACGTTACACATCAGAGACCTTACAAAACTCAGCCAGCAGCCTCATCCACAAACCACCAGCCTCCATGCATAGCACGTTACACCTCACAGACATTTCAAAACTCAGCCACCAGCTGAATACTCAACCTAACAGCCTGCATGCATAGCACGTGACACCTCGCAGACCTTTCAAAACTCAGCCACCAGCCTCCTCCTCAACCTAGCAGCCTGCATGCATATCACGTTACACCTCACAGACCTTACCAAACTCATCCTCCAGCCTCATCCTCAACCTACCAGCCTGCATGCATAGCACGTTACACCTCACAGACCTTACAAAACTCAGCCACCAGTCTCTTGCTCAACCTACCAACCTGCATGAATAGCACATTAACCTCACAGACCTTACAAATCTCAGCGGCAAGCCTCATCCTCAACCTGCATGCATAGCACGTTACAACTCACAGACATTTCAAAACTCAGCAACCAGCCTCATCCACAAACCACCAGCCTGCATGCATACCACGTTACACCTCACAGACCTTTTCAAACTCAGCCAGCAGCCTCAACCTCAAGCTGCCAGACTGCATGCAAAGCACGTTACTCCTCACAGACCTTTCAAAACTCAGCCACCAGCCTCATACTCAACCTACCAGCCTGTGTGCAGAGCACGTTACACCCCGCAGACCTTACAAAGCTCACCCATCAACCTCTTCCTAAACCTACCAGCCTGCATGCATAGCACATTAACCTCACAGACCTTAAAAATCTCAGCGGCCAGAATCCTCCTCAACATACCAGCCCACATGCATAGCACGTTACAGCTCCCAGACATTTAAAATCTCCGCCACCAGCCTCATCCACAAACCACCAGCCTGCTTGCATAGCACGTTACACCTCACAGACCTTTCAAAACTCAGCCACCCGCCTCATCCTCAAGCTACCAGCCTGCATGCAGAGCACGTTACACCTCACAGACCTTACAAAACTCAGCCACCAGACTTATACTCAACCCACTAGCCTGCATGCATAGCATGTTACACCTCACAAACCTTACACCAGTATCATCCTCAACCCACCAGCCTGCATGCATAGCACATTACACCTCACAGACCTTACAAAACTCAGCCACCAGTCTCATCCTCAACCTAGCAGCCTGTATGCATAGCATGTTACACCTCATAGACTTTACAAAACTCAGCCTCCAGCCTCATCCTCAACCTACCAGACTGCATGCATGACACGTTACACCTCACAGACCGTACAAACATCAGCCACCAGCCTCATCCTCAACCCAGCAGCCTGCATGCATATCACGTTACACCTCACAGACCTTACCAAACTCATCCTCCAGCCTCATCCTCAACCTACCAGCCTGCATGCATAGCACTTTACACCTCACAGAGCTTACAAAACTCAGCCACCAGTCTCTTGCTCAACCTACCAACCTGCATGAATAGCACATTAACCTCACAGACCTTACAAATCTCAGCGGCAAGCCTCATCCTCAACCTTCATGCATAGCACGTTACAACTCACAGACATTTCAAAACTCAGCAACCAGCCTCATCCACAAACCACCAGCCTGCATGCATACCACGTTACACCTCACAGACCTTTTCAAACTCAGCCAGCAGCACCAACCTCAAGCTGCCAGACTGCATGCAAAGCACGTTACTCCTCACAGTCCTTTCAAAACTCAGCCACCAGCCTCATACTCAACCTACCAGCCTGTGTGCAGAGGACGTTACACCCCGCAGACCTTACAAATCTCACCCACCAACCTCTTCCTAAACCTACCAGCCTGCATGCATCGCACATTAACCTCACAGACCTTAAAAATCTCAGCGGCCAGAATCCTCCTCAACATACCAGCCCACATGCATAGCACGTTACAGCTCCCAGACATTTAAAATCTCCGCCACCAGCCTCATCCACAAACCACCAGCCTGCTTGCATAGCACGTTACACCTCACAGACCTTTCAAAACTCAGCCACCCGCCTCATCCTCAAGCTACCAGCCTGCATGCAGAGCACGTTACACCTCACAGACCTTACAAAACTCAGCCACCAGACTTATACTCAACCCACTAGCCTGCATGCATAGCACGTTACACCTCACAAACCTTACACCAGTATCATCCTCAACCCACCAGCCTGCATGCATAGCACATTACACCTCACAGACCTTTTAAAACTCAGCCACCAGCCTCATCCTCAAGCTACCAGCCTGCATGCAAAGCATGTTACACCTCACAGACCTTTCAAAGCTCAGCCACCAGACTAATCCCTAACCCATCAGCCTGCATGCATAGCACATTACACCTCACAGACCTTACAAAACTCAGCCAGCAGCCTCATCCACAAACCACTAGCCTGCATGCATAGCACGTTACACCTCACAGACCTTACAAACTCACCCACCCACCTCTTCCTAAACCTACCAGCCTGCATGCATATCACATTAACCTCACAGACCTTACAAATCTCAGTGGCCAGCCTCCTCCTCAACCTACCAGCACGCATGCATACAATGTTACAGCTCACAGACATTTCAAAACTCAGCCACCAGCCTCATCCACAAATCACCAGCCTGCATGCATAGCACGTTACACCTCACAGACCTATCAAAACTCAGCCACCAGTCTCATCCTCAAGATACCAGCCTGCATGCATAGCACGTTATACCTCACAGACCTTTCAAAACTCAGCCACCAGCCTCATCCTCAACCCAGCAGCCTGCATGCATAGCACGTTATACCTCACAGACCTTACAAAACTCAGCCTCCAGCCCCCAGCCTCATCCTCAACCTACCAGCCTGCATTCATAGCACGTTACACCTCACAGACCTTACAAAACTCAGCCACCCGTCTCATCCTTAACCTACCAACCTGCACACATAGCACATTAACCTCACAGACGTATAAATCTCAGCGGCAAGCCTCATCCTCAACCTACCAGCATGTATGCAAAGCACGTTACAGCTCACAGACCTTTTAAAACTAAACCACCAGCCCCATCCTCAAGCTACCAGCCTGCATGCAAAGTATGTTACTCCTCACAGACCTTTCAAAACTCAGCCACCAGTCTCATACTCAACATACCAGCCTGCATGCAGAGCACGTTACACCTCACAGACCTTACAAAACTCACCCACCCACCTCTTCCTAAACCTACCAGCCTGCATGCATATCACATTAACCTCACAGACCTTACAAATCTCAGTGGCCAGCCTCCTCCTCAACCTACCAGCCCGCAGGCATAGCACGTTACAGCTCACAGAGATTTCAAAACTCAGCCACCAGCCTCATCCACCAACCATCAGCCTGCATGCAAAGCGCGTTACACCTCACAGACTTTTCAAAACTCAGCCACCGGCTGAATACTCAACCTACCAGCCTGCATGCATAGCAGGTTACACCTCGCACACCTTTGAAAACTCAGCCACCAGCCTCATCCTCAACCCAGCAGCCTGCATGCTTAGCACGTGACACCTCACAGACCTTACAAAACTCAGCCACCAGCCTCATCCTCAACCCAGCAGCCTGCATGCATAGCACGTTATACCTCACAGACCTTACAAAACTCAGCCTCCAGCCCCCAGCCTCATCCTCAACCTACCAGCCTGCATTCATAGCACGTTACACCTCACAGACCTTACAAAACTCAGCCATCCGTCTCATCCTTAACCTACCAACCTGCACACATAGCACATTAACCTCACAGACGTATAAATCTCAGCGGGAAGCCTCATCCTCAACCTACCAGCATGTATGCAAAGCACGTTACAGCTCACAGACCTTTTAAAACTAAACCACCAGCTTCATCCTCAAGCTACCAGCCTGCATGCAAAGTATGTTACTCCTCACAGACCTTTCAAAACTCAGCCACCAGTCTCATACTCAACATACCAGCCTGCATGCAGAGCACGTTACACCTCACAGACCTTACAAAACTCACCCACCCACCTCTTCCTAAACCTACCAGCCTGCATGCATATCACATTAACCTCACAGACCTTACAAATCTCAGTGGCCAGCCTCCTCCTCAACCTACCAGCCCGCAGGCATAGCACGTTACAGCTCACAGAGATTTCAAAACTCAGCCACCAGCTTCATCCACAAACCATCAGCCTGCATGCAAAGCGCGTTACACCTCACAGACTTTTCAAAACTCAGCCACCAGCTGAATACTCAACCTACCAGCCTGCATGCATAGCAGGTTACACCTCACACACCTTTCAAAACTCAGCCACCAGCCTCATCCTCAACCCAGCAGCCTGCATGCTTAGCACGTGACACCTCACAGACCTTACAAAACTCAGACTCGAGCCTCATCCTCAACCTACCAGCCTGCATGCATAGCACGTTACACCTCACAGACCTTACAAAACTCAGCCACCAGTCACATCCTCAACCTACCAACCTGCATGCATAGCACATTAACCTCACAGGCCTTACCAATCACAGAGGCCAGAATCCTCCTCAACATACCAGCCCGCATGCATAACACGTTACAGCTCACAGACATTTAAAATCTCAGCCACCAGCCTCATCCACAAAGCACCAGCCTGCATGCATAGCACGTTACACCTCACAGACCTTTCAAAACTCAGCCACCCACCTCATCCTCAAGCTACCAGCCTGCATGCAGAGCACGTTACACCTCACAGACCTTACAAAACTCAGCCACCAGCCTAATCCTCAACCCACCAACCTGCATGCATAGCACGTTACACCTCACAGACCTTACACCAGTCTCATTGTCAACCCACCAGCCTGCGTGCATAGCATGTTACACCTCACAGACCTTACAAAACTCAGCCACCAGCCTCATCCTCAACCTAGCAGCCTGTATGCATAGCACATTACACCTCATAGACCTTACAAAACTCAGCCTCCAGCCTCATCCTCAACCTACCAGCCTGCATGCATAGCACGTTACACCTCAGAGACCGTACAAAAGTCAGCCTCCAGCCTCATCCTCAACCTACCAGCCTGCATGCATAGCACATTACACCTCACAGACAGTACAAAACTCAGCCACCAGGCTCATCCACAATCCACCAGCCTGCGTGCATAGCACGTTACAGCTCACAGACATTTCAAAACTCAACCACCAGCCTCATCCTCAAGCTACCAGCCTGCATGCAAAGTACGTTACACCTCACAGACCTATCAAAACTCAGCCACCAGTCTCATACTCAACCTACCAGCCTGCATGCAGAGCACGTTACACCTCACAGACCTTACAAAACTCACCCACCCACCTCCTCCTCAACCTACCAGCCCGCAGGCATAGCACGTTACAGCTCACAGACATTTCAAAACTCAGCCACCAGCCTCATCCACAATCCACCAGCCTGCATGCAAAGCACGTTACACCTCACAGATATTTCAAAACTCAGCCACCAGCTGAATACTCCACTTACCAGCCTGCATGCATAGCAGGTTACACCTCGCAGACCTTTCAAAACTCAGCCACCAGCCTCATCCTCAACCCAGCAGCATGCATGCATAGCACGTTACACCTCACAGACATTACAAAAGTCAGCCACCAGTCTCATCCTCAGCCTACCAACCTGCATGCATAGCAAACTAACCTCACAGGCCTTACAAATCACAGCGGCCAGAATCTTCCTCAACATACCAGCCCGCATGCATTGCACGTTACAGCTCACAGACATTTTAAATCTCAGCCACCAGCCTCATCCACAAAAAACCAGCCTGCATGCATAGCACGTTACCCCTCACAGACCTTTCAAAACTAAGCCACCCCCCTCATCCTCAAGCTACCAGCCTGCATGCAGAGCACGTTACACCTCACAGACCTTACAAAACTCAGCCACCAGCCTCATCCTCAAACCACCGGCCTGCATGCATAGCACGTTACACCTCACAGACCTTACACCAGTCTCATGGTCAACCCACCAGCCTGCGTGCATAGCATGTTACACCTCACAGACCTTACAAAACTCAGCCACCAGCCTCATCCTCAACCTAGCAGCCTGTATGCATAGCATGTTACACCTCATAGACCTTACAAAACTCAGCCTCCAGCCTCATCCTCAACCTACCATCCTGCATGCATAGCACGTTACACCTCAGAGACCGTACAAAAGTCAGCCACCAGCCTCATCCTCAACCTAGCAGCCTGTATGCATAGCACATTACACCTCATAGACCTTACAAAACTCAGCCTCCAGTCTCATCCTCAACCTACCAGCCTGCATGCATAGCACATTACACCTCACAGACAGTACAAAACTCAGCCACCAGTCTCATCCTCAACCCAACAGCCTGCATGCATAGCACGTTACACCTCACGGACCTTACAAAACTCAGCCTCCAGCCTCATCCTCAACCTACCAGCCTGCATGCATAGCACATTACACCTCACAGACAGTACAAAACTCAGCCACCAGGCTCATCCACAATCCACCAGCCTGCGTGCATAGCACGTTACAGCTCACAGACATTTCAAAACTCAACCACCAGCCTCATCCTCAAGCTACCAGCCTGCATGCAAAGTACGTTACACCTCACAGACCTATCAAAACTCAGCCACCAGTCTCATACTCAACCCACCAGCCTGCATGCAGAGCATGTTACACCTCACAGACCTTACAAAACTCACCCACCCACCTCCTCCTCAACCTACCAGCCCGCAGGCATAGCACGTTACAGCTCACAGACATTTCAAAACTCAACCACCAGCCTCATCCTCAAGCTACCAGCCTGCATGCAAAGTACGTTACACCTCACAGACCTATCAAAACTCAGCCACCAGTCTCATACTCAACCTACCAGCCTGCATGCAGAGCATGTTACACCTCACAGACCTTACAAAACTCACCCACCCACCTCCTCCTCAACCTACCAGCCCGCAGGCATAGCACGTTACAGCTCACAGACATTTCAAAACTCAGCCACCAGCCTCATCCACAAACCACCAGCCTGCATGCAAAGCACGTTACACCTCACAGACATTTCAAAACTCAGCCACCAGCTGAATACTCCACTTACCAGCCTGCATGCAGAGCAGGTTACACCTCACAGACCTTACAAAACTCAGCCACCAGCCTCATCCTCAACCCACCAGCCTGCATGCATAGCACGTTATACCTCACAGACCTTACAAAACTCTGACTCCAGTCTCATCCTCAACACACCAGCCTGACAGCATAGCACGGAACACCTCACAGACCTTTCAGAACTCAGCCATCAGCCTTATCCTCAACCCACCAGCCTGGATGCATAGCACGTTACACCTCACAGACCTTACAAAACTCAGCCACTAGTCTCATCCTCAACCTACCAGCCTGCATGCCTAGCACTTTACACCTCACAGACCTTTTAAAACTCAGCCACCAGCCTCATCCTCAAGCTACCAGCCTGCATGCAAAGCACGTTAGACCTCACAGACCTTTCAAAACTCAGCCACCAGCCTCATCCTCAACCCAGCAGCCTGTATGCATAGCACGTTACACCTCACAGACCTTACAAAACTCAGCCACCAGCCTCATCCTCAACCCACTAGCCTGCATGCATAGCACGTTACACCTCACAAACCTTACACCAGTATCATCCTCAACCCACCAGCCTGCATGCACAGCACATTACACCTCACAGACCTTACAAAACTCAGCCACCAGTCTCATCCTCAACCTAGCAGCCTGTATGCATCGCATGTTACACCTCATAGACTTTACAAAATTCAGCCTCCAGCCTCATCCTCAACCTACCAGACTGCATGCATGACACGTTACACCTCACAGACCGTACAAACATCAGCCACCAGACTCATCCTCAACACACCAGCCTGCATGCATAGCACATTACACCTCACAGACCTTACAAAACTCAGCAACCAGTCTCATCCTCAACCTACCAGCCTGCATGCCTAGCACGTTACAACTCACAGACCTTTTAAAACTCAGCCACCAGCCTCATCCTCAAGCTACTAGCCCGCATGCAAAGCAAGTTACACCTCACAGACCTTTCAAAACTCAGCCACCAGTCTCATCCTCAACCCAGCAGACTGTATGCACAGCACGTTACACCTTACAGACCTTACAAAACTCAGCCTCCAGCCTCATCCTCAACACACCAGCCTGCCTGCATAGCACGGAACACCTCACAGACCTTTCAGAACTCAGCCATCAGCCTTATCCTCAACCCACCAGCCTGCATGCATAGCATGTTACACCTCAAAGACCTTACAAAACTCAGCCACTAGTCTCATCCTCAACCTACCAGCCTGCATGCCTAGCACTTTACACCTCACAGACCCTTTAAAACTCAGCCACCAGCCTCATCCTCAAGCTACCAGCCTGCATGCAAAGCATGTTACACCTCACAGACCTTTCAAAGCTCAGCCACCAGACTAATTCCTAACCCATCAGCCTGCATGCATAGCACATTACACCTCACAGACCTTACAAAACTCAGCCAGCAGCCTCATCCACAAACCACTAGCCTGCATGCATAGCACGTAACACCTCACAGACCTTACAAACTCTCCCACCCACCTCTTCCTAAACCTACCAGCCTGCATGCATATCACATTAACCTCACAGACCTTACAAATCTCAGTGGCCAGCCTCCTCCTCAACCTACCAGCACGCATGCATACAATGTTACAGCTCACAGACATTTCAAAACTCAGCCACCAGCCTCATCCACAAATCACCAGCCTGCATGCATAGCATGTTACACCTCACAGACCTTTCAAAACTCAGCCACCAGTCTCATCCTCAAGATACCAGCCTGCATGCATAGCACGTTACACCTCACAGACCTTTCAAAACTCAGCCACCAGCCTCATCCTCAACCCAGCAGCCTGCTTGCATAGCACGTTATACCTCACAGACCTTTCAAAACTCAGCCACCAGCCTCATCCTCATCCTCAACCCAGCAGCCTGCATGCATAGCACGTTATACCTCACAGACCTTACAAAACTCAGCCTCCAGCCCCCAGCCTCATCCTCAACCTACCAGCCTGCATTCATAGCACGTTACACCTCACAGACCTTACAAAACTCAGCCACCCGTCTCATCCTTAACCTACCAACCTGCACACATAGCACATTAACCTCACAGACGTATAAATCTCAGCGGCAAGCCTCATCCTCAACCTACCAGCATGTATGCAAAGCACGTTACAGCTCACAGACCTTTTAAAACTAAACCACCAGCCCCATCCTCAAGCTACCAGCCTGCATGCAAAGTATGTTACTCCTCACAGACCTTTCAAAACTCAGCCACCAGTCTCATACTCAACATACCAGCCTGCATGCAGAGCACGTTACACCTCACAGACCTTACAAAACTCACCCACCCACCTCTTCCTAAACCTACCAGCCTGCATGCATATCACATTAACCTCACAGATCTTACAAATCTCAGTGGCCAGCCTCCTCCTCAACCTACCAGCCCGCAGGCATAGCACGTTACAGCTCACAGAGATTTCAAAACTCAGCCACCAGCCTCATCCACAAACCATCAGCCTGCATGCAAAGCGCGTTACACCTCACAGACTTTTCAAAACTCAGCCACCAGTCTCATCCTCAACCTAGCAGCCTGTATGCATCGCATGTTACACCTCATAGACTTTACAAAATTCAGCCTCCAGCCTCATCCTCAACCTACCAGACTGCATGCATGACACGTTACACCTCACAGACCGTACAAACATCAGCCACCAGACTCATCCTCAACACACCAGCCTGCATGCATAGCACATTACACCTCACAGACCTTACAAAACTCAGCCACCAGTCTCATCCTCAACCTACCAGCCTGCATGCCTAGCACGTTACAACTCACAGACCTTTTAAAACTCAGCCACCAGCCTCATCCTCAAGCTACTAGCCCGCATGCAAAGCAAGTTACACCTCACAGACCTTTCAAAACTCAGCCACCAGTCTCATCCTCAACCCAGCAGACTGTATGCACAGCACGTTACACCTTACAGACCTTACAAAACTCAGCCTCCAGCCTCATCCTCAACACACCAGCCTGCCTGCATAGCACGGAACACCTCACAGACCTTTCAGAACTCAGCCATCAGCCTTATCCTCAACCCACCAGCCTGCATGCATAGCATGTTACACCTCAAAGACCTTACAAAACTCAGCCACTAGTCTCATCCTCAACCTACCAGCCTGCATGCCTAGCACTTTACACCTCACAGACCCTTTAAAACTCAGCCACCAGCCTCATCCTCAAGCTACCAGCCTGCATGCAAAGCATGTTACACCTCACAGACCTTTCAAAGCTCAGCCACCAGACTAATTCCTAACCCATCAGCCTGCATGCATAGCACATTACACCTCACAGACCTTACAAAACTCAGCCAGCAGCCTCATCCACAAACCACTAGCCTGCATGCATAGCACGTAACACCTCACAGACCTTACAAACTCTCCCACCCACCTCTTCCTAAACCTACCAGCCTGCATGCATATCACATTAACCTCACAGACCTTACAAATCTCAGTGGCCAGCCTCCTCCTCAACCTACCAGCACGCATGCATACAATGTTACAGCTCACAGACATTTCAAAACTCAGCCACCAGCCTCATCCACAAATCACCAGCCTGCATGCATAGCATGTTACACCTCACAGACCTTTCAAAACTCAGCCACCAGTCTCATCCTCAAGATACCAGCCTGCATGCATAGCACGTTACACCTCACAGACCTTTCAAAACTCAGCCACCAGCCTCATCCTCAACCCAGCAGCCTGCTTGCATAGCACGTTATACCTCACAGACCTTTCAAAACTCAGCCACCAGCCTCATCCTCATCCTCAACCCAGCAGCCTGCATGCATAGCACGTTATACCTCACAGACCTTACAAAACTCAGCCTCCAGCCCCCAGCCTCATCCTCAACCTACCAGCCTGCATTCATAGCACGTTACACCTCACAGACCTTACAAAACTCAGCCACCCGTCTCATCCTTAACCTACCAACCTGCACACATAGCACATTAACCTCACAGACGTATAAATCTCAGCGGCAAGCCTCATCCTCAACCTACCAGCATGTATGCAAAGCACGTTACAGCTCACAGACCTTTTAAAACTAAACCACCAGCCCCATCCTCAAGCTACCAGCCTGCATGCAAAGTATGTTACTCCTCACAGACCTTTCAAAACTCAGCCACCAGTCTCATACTCAACATACCAGCCTGCATGCAGAGCACGTTACACCTCACAGACCTTACAAAACTCACCCACCCACCTCTTCCTAAACCTACCAGCCTGCATGCATATCACATTAACCTCACAGATCTTACAAATCTCAGTGGCCAGCCTCCTCCTCAACCTACCAGCCCGCAGGCATAGCACGTTACAGCTCACAGAGATTTCAAAACTCAGCCACCAGCCTCATCCACAAACCATCAGCCTGCATGCAAAGCGCGTTACACCTCACAGACTTTTCAAAACTCAGCCTCCAGCCTCATCCTCAACCTACCATCCTGCATGCATAGCACGTTACACCTCAGAGACCGTACAAAAGTCAGCCACCAGCCTCATCCTCAACCTAGCAGCCTGTATGCATAGCACATTACACCTCATAGACCTTACAAAACTCAGCCTCCAGCCTCATCCTCAACCTACCAGCCTGCATGCATAGCACATTACACCTCACAGACAGTACAAAACTCAGCCACCAGTCTCATCCTCAACCCAACAGCCTGCATGCATAGCACGTTACACCTCACAGACCTTACACCAGCCACATCCTCAACCCAGCAGCCTGCATGCATAGCACGTTACACCTCACAGACCTTACAAAACTCAGCCTCCAGCCTCATCCTCAACCTACCAGCCTGCATGCATAGCACATTACACCTCACAGACAGTACAAAACTCAGCCACCAGGCTCATCCACAATCCACCAGCCTGCGTGCATAGCACGTTACATCTCACAGACATTTCAAAACTCAACCACCAGCCTCATCCTCAAGCTACCAGCCTGCATGCAAAGTACGTTACACCTCACAGACCTATCAAAACTCAGCCACCAGTCTCATACTCAACCTACCAGCCTGCATGCAGAGCATGTTACACCTCACAGACCTTACAAAACTCACCCACCCACCTCCTCCTCAACCTACCAGCCCTCAGGCATAGCACGTTACAGCTCACAGACATTTCAAAACTCAGCCACCAGCCTCATCCACAAACCACCAGCCTGCATGCAAAGCACGTTACACCTCACAGACATTTCAAAACTCAGCCACCAGCTGAATACTCCACTTACCAGCCTGCATGCAGAGCAGGTTACACCTCACAGACCTTACAAAACTCAGCCACCAGCCTCATCCTCAACCCACCAGCCTGCATGCATAGCACGTTATACCTCACAGACCTTACAAAACTCTGACTCCAGTCTCATCCTCAACACACCAGCCTGACAGCATAGCACGGAACACCTCACAGACCTTTCAGAACTCAGCCATCAGCCTTATCCTCAACCCACCAGCCTGGATGCATAGCACGTTACACCTCACAGACCTTACAAAACTCAGCCACTAGTCTCATCCTCAACCTACCAGCCTGCATGCCTAGCACTTTACACCTCACAGACCTTTTAAAACTCAGCCACCAGCCTCATCCTCAAGCTACCAGCCTGCATGCAAAGCACGTTAGACCTCACAGACCTTTCAAAACTCAGCCACCAGCCTCATCCTCAACCCAGCAGCCTGAATGCATAGCACGTTACACCTCACAGACCTTACAAAACTCAGCCACCAGCCTCATCCTCAACCCACTAGCCTGCATGCATAGCACGTTACACCTCACAAACCTTACACCAGTATCATCCTCAACCCACCAGCCTGCATGCATAGCACATTACACCTCACAGACCTTACAAAACTCAGCCACCAGTCTCATCCTCAACCTGGCAGCCTGTGTGCATCGCATGTTACACCTCATAGACTTTACAAAACTCAGCCTCCAGCCTCATCCTCAACCTACCAGACTGCATGCATGACACGTTACACCTCACAGACCGTACAAACATCAGCCACCAGACTCATCCTCAACACACCAGCCTGCATGCATAGCACATTACACCTCACAGACCTTACAAAACTCAGCCACCAGTCTCATCCTCAACCTACCAGCCTGCATGCCTAGCACGTTACAACTCACAGACCTTTTAAAACTCAGCCACCAGCCTCATCCTCAAGCTACTAGCCCGCATGCAAAGCAAGTTACACCTCACAGACCTTTCAAAACTCAGCCACCAGTCTCATCCTCAACCCAGCAGCCTGTATGCACAGCACGTTACACCTTACAGACCTTACAAAACACAGCCTCCAGCCTCATCCTCAACACACCAGCCTACCTGCATAGCACGGAACACCTCACAGACCTTTCAGAACTCAGCCATCAGCCTTATCCTCAACCCACCAGCCTGCATGCATAGCATGTTACACCTCAAAGACCTTACAAAACTCAGCCACTAGTCTCATCCTCAACCTACCAGCCTGCATGCCTAGCACTTTACACCTCACAGACCCTTTAAAACTCAGCCACCAGCCTCATCCTCAAGCTACCAGCCTGCATGCAAAGCATGTTACACCTCACAGACCTTTCAAAGCTCAGCCACCAGACTAATCCCTAACCCATCAGCCTGCATGCATAGCACATTACACCTCACAGACCTTACAAAACTCAGCCAGCAGCCTCATCCACAAACCACTAGCCTGCATGCATAGCACGTAACACCTCACAGACCTTACAAACTCACCCACCCACCTCTTCCTAAACCTACCAGCCTGCATGCATATCACATTAACCTCACAGACCTTACAAATCTCAGTGGCCAGCCTCCTCCTCAACCTACCAGCACGCATGCATACAATGTTACAGCTCACAGACATTTCAAAACTCAGCCACCAGCCTCATCCACAAATCACCAGCCTGCATGCATAGCATGTTACACCTCACAGACCTTTCAAAACTCAGCCACCAGTCTCATCCTCAAGATACCAGCCTGCATGCATAGCACGTTACACCTCACAGACCTTTCAAAACTCAGCCACCAGCCTCATCCTCAACCCAGCAGCCTGCATGCATAGCACGTTATACCTCACAGACCTTTCAAAACTCAGCCACCAGCCTCATCCTCAACCCAGCAGCCTGCATGCATAGCACGTTATACCTCACAGACCTTACAAAACTCAGCCTCCAGCCCCCAGCCTCATCCTCAACCTACCAGCCTGCATTCATAGCACGTTACACCTCACAGACCTTACAAAACTCAGCCACCCGTCTCATCCTTAACCTACCAACCTGCACACATAGCACATTAACCTCACAGACGTATAAATCTCAGCGGCAAGCCTCATCCTCAACCTACCAGCATGTATGCAAAGCACGTTACAGCTCACAGACCTTTTAAAACTAAACCACCAGCCCCATCCTCAAGCTACCAGCCTGCATGCAAAGTATGTTACTCCTCACAGACCTTTCAAAACTCAGCCAGCAGTCTCATACTCAACATACCAGCCTGCATGCAGAGCACGTTACACCTCACAGACCTTACAAAACTCACCCACCCACCTCTTCCTAAACCTACCAGCCTGCATGCATATCACATTAACCTCACAGACCTTACAAATCTCAGTGGCCAGCCTCCTCCTCAACCTACCAGCCCGCAGGCATAGCACGTTACAGCTCACAGAGATTTCAAAACTCAGCCACCAGCCTCATCCACAAACCATCAGCCTGCATGCAAAGCGCGTTACACCTCACAGACTTTT
Organism: Lissotriton vulgaris; assembly: GCF_964263255.1. Lineage (NCBI taxonomy): Eukaryota > Metazoa > Chordata > Amphibia > Caudata > Salamandridae > Lissotriton > Lissotriton vulgaris. Next base: position 2,096,532,884 of record NC_141687.1, read on the forward strand.
CAAAACTCAGCCTCCAGCCTCATCCTCAACCTACCATCCTGCATGCATAGCACGTTACACCTCAGAGACCGTACAAAAGTCAGCCACCAGCCTCATCCTCAACCTAGCAGCCTGTATGCATAGCACATTACACCTCATAGACCTTACAAAACTCAGCCTCCAGCCTCATCCTCAACCTACCAGCCTGCATGCATAGCACATTACACCTCACAGACAGTACAAAACTCAGCCACCAGTCTCATCCTCAACCCAACAGCCTGCATGCATAGCACGTTACACCTCACAGACCTTACACCAGCCACATCCTCAACCCAGCAGCCTGCATGCATAGCACGTTACACCTCACAGACCTTACAAAACTCAGCCTCCAGCCTCATCCTCAACCTACCAGCCTGCATGCATAGCACATTACACCTCACAGACAGTACAAAACTCAGCCACCAGGCTCATCCACAATCCACCAGCCTGCGTGCATAGCACGTTACAGCTCACAGACATTTCAAAACTCAACCACCAGCCTCATCCTCAAGCTACCAGCCTGCATGCAAAGTACGTTACACCTCACAGACCTATCAAAACTCAGCCACCAGTCTCATACTCAACCTACCAGCCTGCATGCAGAGCATGTTACACCTCACAGACCTTACAAAACTCACCCACCCACCTCCTCCTCAACCTACCAGCCCGCAGGCATAGCACGTTACAGCTCACAGACATTTCAAAACTCAGCCACCAGCCTCATCCACAAACCACCAGCCTGCATGCAAAGCACGTTACACCTCACAGACATTTCAAAACTCAGCCACCAGCTGAATACTCCACTTACCAGCCTGCATGCAGAGCAGGTTACACCTCACAGACCTTACAAAACTCAGCCACCAGCCTCATCCTCAACCCACTAGCCTGCATGCATAGCACGTTACACCTCACAAACCTTACACCAGTATCATCCTCAACCCACCAGCCTGCATGCATAGCACATTACACCTCACAGACCTTACAAAACTCAGCCACCAGTCTCATCCTCAACCTAGCAGCCTGTATGCATCGCATGTTATACCTCATAGACTTTACAAAATTCAGCCTCCAGCCTCATCCTCAACCTACCAGACTGCATGCATGACACGTTACACCTCACAGACCGTACAAACATCAGCCACCAGACTCATCCTCAACACACCAGCCTGCATGCATAGCACATTACACCTCACAGACCTTACAAAACTCAGCCACCAGTCTCATCCTCAACCTACCAGCCTGCATGCCTAGCACGTTACAACTCACAGACCTTTTAAAACTCAGCCACCAGCCTCATCCTCAAGCTACTAGCCCGCATGCAAAGCAAGTTACACCTCACAGACCTTTCAAAACTCAGCCACCAGTCTCATCCTCAACCCAGCAGCCTGTATGCACAGCACGTTACACCTTACAGACCTTACAAAACTCAGCCTCCAGCCTCATCCTCAACACACCAGCCTGCCTGCATAGCACGGAACACCTCACAGACCTTTCAGAACTCAGCCATCAGCCTTATCCTCAACCCACCAGCCTGCATGCATAGCATGTTACACCTCAAAGACCTTACAAAACTCAGCCACTAGTCTCATCCTCAACCTACCAGCCTGCATGCCTAGCACTTTACACCTCACAGACCTTTTAAAACTCAGCCACCAGCCTCATCCTCAAGCTACCAGCCTGCATGCAAAGCATGTTACACCTCACAGACCTTTCAAAGCTCAGCCACCAGACTAATCCCTAACCCATCAGCCTGCATGCATAGCACATTACACCTCACAGACCGTACAAAACTCAGCCAGCAGCCTCATCCACAAACCAGTAGCCTGCATGCATAGCACGTTACACCTCACAGACCTTACAAACTCACCCACCCACCTCTTCCTAAACCTACCAGCCTGCATGCATATCACATTAACCTCACAGACCTTACAAATCTCAGTGGCCAGCCTCCTCCTCAACCTACCAGCACGCATGCATACAATGTTACAGCTCACAGACATTTCAAAACTCAGCCACCAGCCTCATCCACAAATCACCAGCCTGCATGCATAGCATGTTACACCTCACAGACCTTTCAAAACTCAGCCACCAGTCTCATCCTCAAGATACCAGCCTGCATGCATAGCACGTTACACCTCACAGACCTTTCAAAACTCAGCCACCAGCCTCATCCTCAACCCAGCAGCCTGCATGCATAGCACGTTATACCTCACAGACCTTTCAAAACTCAGCCACCAGCCTCATCCTCAACCCAGCAGCCTGCATGCATAGCACGTTATACCTCACAGACCTTACAAAACTCAGCCTCCAGCCCCCAGCCTCATCCTCAACCTACCAGCCTGCATTCATAGCACGTTACACCTCACAGACCTTACAAAACTCAGCCACCCGTCTCATCCTTAACCTACCAACCTGCACACATAGCACATTAACCTCACAGACGTATAAATCTCAGCGGCAAGCCTCATCCTCAACCTACCAGCATGTATGCAAAGCACGTTACAGCTCACAGACCTTTTAAAACTAAACCACCAGCCCCATCCTCAAGCTACCAGCCTGCATGCAAAGTATGTTACTCCTCACAGACCTTTCAAAACTCAGCCTCCAGCCTCATCCTCAACCTACCAGCCTGCATGCATAGCACATTACACCTCACAGACAGTACAAAACTCAGCCACCAGTCTCATCCTCAACCCAACAGCCTGCATGCATAGCACGTTACACCTCACAGACCTTACACCAGCCACATCCTCAACCCAGCAGCCTGCATGCATAGCACGTTACACCTCACAGACCTTACAAAACTCAGCCTCCAGCCTCATCCTCAACCTACCAGCCTGCATGCATAGCACATTACACCTCACAGACAGTACAAAACTCAGCCACCAGGCTCATCCACAATCCACCAGCCTGCGTGCATAGCACGTTACATCTCACAGACATTTCAAAACTCAACCACCAGCCTCATCCTCAAGCTACCAGCCTGCATGCAAAGTACGTTACACCTCACAGACCTATCAAAACTCAGCCACCAGTCTCATACTCAACCTACCAGCCTGCATGCATAGCACATTACACCTCACAGACAGTACAAAACTCAGCCACCAGTCTCATCCTCAACCCAACAGCCTGCATGCATAGCACGTTACACCTCACAGACCTTACACCAGCCACATCCTCAACCCAGCAGCCTGCATGCATAGCACGTTACACCTCACAGACCTTACAAAACTCAGCCTCCAGCCTCATCCTCAACCTACCAGCCTGCATGCATAGCACATTACACCTCACAGACAGTACAAAACTCAGCCACCAGGCTCATCCACAATCCACCAGCCTGCGTGCATAGCACGTTACAGCTCACAGACATTTCAAAACTCAACCACCAGCCTCATCCTCAAGCTACCAGCCTGCATGCAAAGTACGTTACACCTCACAGACCTATCAAAACTCAGCCACCAGTCTCATACTCAACCTACCAGCCTGCATGCAGAGCATGTTACACCTCACAGACCTTACAAAACTCACCCACCCACCTCCTCCTCAACCTACCAGCCCGCAGGCATAGCACGTTACAGCTCACAGACATTTCAACACTCAGCCACCAGCCTCATCCACAAACCACCAGCCTGCATGCAAAGCACGTTACACCTCACAGACATTTCAAAACTCAGCCACCAGCTGAATACTCCACTTACCAGCCTGCATGCAGAGCAGGTTACACCTCACAGACCTTACAAAACTCAGCCACCAGCCTCATCCTCAACCCACTAGCCTGCATGCATAGCACGTTACACCTCACAAACCTTACACCAGTATCATCCTCAACCCACCAGCCTGCATGCATAGCACATTACACCTCACAGACCTTACAAAACTCAGCCACCAGTCTCATCCTCAACCTAGCAGCCTGTATGCATTGCATGTTACACCTCAAAGACCTTACAAAACTCAGCCACTAGTCTCATCCTCAACCTACCAGCCTGCATGCCTAGCACTTTACACCTCACAGACCCTTTAAAACTCAGCCACCAGCCTCATCCTCAAGCTACCAGCCTGCATGCAAAGCATGTTACACCTCACAGACCTTTCAAAGCTCAGCCACCAGACTAATCCCTAACCCATCAGCCTGCATGCATAGCACATTACACCTCACAGACCTTACAAAACTCAGCCAGCAGCCTCATCCACAAACCACTAGCCTGCATGCATAGCACGTAACACCTCACAGACCTTACAAACTCACCCACCCACCTCTTCCTAAACCTACCAGCCTGCATGCATATCACATTAACCTCACAGACCTTACAAATCTCAGTGGCCAGCCTCCTCCTCAACCTACCAGCACGCATGCATACAATGTTACAGCTCACAGACATTTCAAAACTCAGCCACCAGCCTCATCCACAAATCACCAGCCTGCATGCATAGCATGTTACACCTCACAGACCTTTCAAAACTCAGCCACCAGTCATCCTCAAGATACCAGCCTGCATGCATAGCACGTTACACCTCACAGACCTTTCAAAACTCAGCCACCAGCCTCATCCTCAACCCAGCAGCCTGCATGCATAGCACGTTATACCTCACAGACCTTTCAAAACTCAGCCACCAGCCTCATCCTCAACCCAGCAGCCTGCATGCATAGCACGTTATACCTCACAGACCTTACAAAACTCAGCCTCCAGCCCCCAGCCTCATCCTCAACCTACCAGCCTGCATTCATAGCACGTTACACCTCACAGACCTTACAAAACTCAGCCACCCGTCTCATCCTTAACCTACCAACCTGCACACATAGCACATTAACCTCACAGACGTATAAATCTCAGCGGCAAGCCTCATCCTCAACCTACCAGCATGTATGCAAAGCACGTTACAGCTCACAGACCTTTTAAAACTAAACCACCAGCCCCATCCTCAAGCTACCAGCCTGCATGCAAAGTATGTTACTCCTCACAGACCTTTCAAAACTCAGCCACCAGTCTCATACTCAACATACCAGCCTGCATGCAGAGCACGTTACACCTCACAGACCTTACAAAACTCACCCACCCACCTCTTCCTAAACCTACCAGCCTGCATGCATATCACATTAACCTCACAGACCTTACAAATCTCAGTGGCCAGCCTCCTCCTCAACCTACCAGCCCGCAGGCATAGCACGTTACAGCTCACAGAGATTTCAAAACTCAGCCACCAGCCTCATCCACAAACCATCAGCCTGCATGCAAAGCGCGTTACACCTCACAGACTTTTCAAAACTCAGCCTCCAGCCTCATCCTCAACCTACCATCCTGCATGCATAGCACGTTACACCTCAGAGACCGTACAAAAGTCAGCCACCAGCCTCATCCTCAACCTAGCAGCCTGTATGCATAGCACATTACACCTCATAGACCTTACAAAACTCAGCCTCCAGCCTCATCCTCAACCTACCAGCCTGCATGCATAGCACATTACACCTCACAGACAGTACAAAACTCAGCCACCAGTCTCATCCTCAACCCAACAGCCTGCATGCATAGCACGTTACACCTCACAGACCTTACACCAGCCACATCCTCAACCCAGCAGCCTGCATGCATAGCACGTTACACCTCACAGACCTTACAAAACTCAGCCTCCAGCCTCATCCTCAACCTACCAGCCTGCATGCATAGCACATTACACCTCACAGACAGTACAAAACTCAGCCACCAGGCTCATCCACAATCCACCAGCCTGCGTGCATAGCACGTTACATCTCACATACATTTCAAAACTCAACGACCAGCCTCATCCTCAAGCTACCAGCCTGCATGCAAAGTACGTTACACCTCACAGACCTATCAAAACTCAGCCACCAGTCTCATACTCAACCTACCAGCCTGCATGCAGAGCATGTTACACCTCACAGACCTTACAAAACTCACCCACCCACCTCCTCCTCAACCTACCAGCCCGCAGGCATAGCACGTTACAGCTCACAGACATTTCAAAACTCAGCCACCAGCCTCATCAACAAACCACCAGCCTGCATGCAAAGCACGTTACACCTCACAAACATTTCAAAACTCAGCCACCAGCTGAATACTCCACTTACCAGCCTGCATGCAGAGCAGGTTACACCTCACAGACCTTACAAAACTCAGCCACCAGCCTCATCCTCAACCCACCAGCCTGCATGCATAGCACGTTATACCTCACAGACCTTACAAAACTCTGACTCCAGTCTCATCCTCAACACACCAGCCTGACAGCATAGCACGGAACACCTCACAGACCTTTCAGAACTCAGCCATCAGCCTTATCCTCAACCCACCAGCCTGGATGCATAGCACGTTACACCTCACAGACCTTACAAAACTCAGCCACTAGTCTCATCCTCAACCTACCAGCCTGCATGCCTAGCACTTTACACCTCACAGACCTTTTAAAACTCAGCCACCAGCCTCATCCTCAAGCTACCAGCCTGCATGCAAAGCACGTTAGACCTCACAGACCTTTCAAAACTCAGCCACCAGCCTCATCCTCAACCCAGCAGCCTGTATGCATAGCACGTTACACCTCACAGACCTTACAAAACTCAGCCACCAGCCTCATCCTCAACCCACTAGCCTGCATGCATAGCATGTTACACCTCACAAACCTTACACCAGTATCATCCTCAACCCACCAGCCTGCATGCATAGCACATTACACCTCACAGACCTTACAAAACTCAGCCACCAGTCTCATCCTCAACCTAGCAGCCTGTATGCATCGCATGTTACACCTCATAGACTTTACAAAACTCAGCCTCCAGCCTCATCCTCAACCTACCAGACTGCATGCATGACACGTTACACCTCACAGACCGTACAAACATCAGCCACCAGACTCATCCTCAACACACCAGCCTGCATGCATAGCACATTACACCTCACAGACCTTACAAAACTCAGCCACCAGTCTCATCCTCAACCTACCAGCCTGCATGCCTAGCACGTTACAACTCACAGACCTTTTAAAACTCAGCCACCAGCCTCATCCTCAAGCTACTAGCCCGCATGCAAAGCAAGTTACACCTCACAGACCTTTCAAAACTCAGCCACCAGTCTCATCCTCAACCCAGCAGCCTGTATGCACAGCACGTTACACCTTACAGACCTTACAAAACTCAGCCTCCAGCCTCATCCTCAACACACCAGCCTACCTGCATAGCACGGAACACCTCACAGACCTTTCAGAACTCAGCCATCAGCCTTATCCTCAACCCACCAGCCTGCATGCATAGCATGTTACACCTCAAAGACCTTACAAAACTCAGCCACTAGTCTCATCCTCAACCTACCAGCCTGCATGCCTAGCACTTTACACCTCACAGGCCCTTTAAAACTCAGCCACCAGCCTCATCCTCAAGCTACCAGCCTGCATGCAAAGCATGTTACACCTCACAGACCTTTCAAAGCTCAGCCACCAGACTAATCCCTAACCCATCAGCCTGCATGCATAGCACATTACACCTCACAGACCTTACAAAACTCAGCCAGCAGCCTCATCCACAAACCACTAGCCTGCATGCATAGCACGTAACACCTCACAGACCTTACAAACTCACCCACCCACCTCTTCCTAAACCTACCAGCCTGCATGCATATCACATTAACCTCACAGACCTTACAAATCTCAGTGGCCAGCCTCCTCCTCAACCTACCAGCACGCATGCATAGCATGTTACACCTCAAAGACCTTACAAAACTCAGCCACTAGTCTCATCCTCAACCTACCAGCCTGCATGCCTAGCACTTTACACCTCACAGGCCCTTTAAAACTCAGCCACCAGCCTCATCCTCAAGCTACCAGCCTGCATGCAAAGCATGTTACACCTCACAGACCTTTCAAAGCTCAGCCACCAGACTAATCCCTAACCCATCAGCCTGCATGCATAGCACATTACACCTCACAGACCTTTCAAAACTCAGCCACCAGTCTCATCCTCAAGATACCAGCCTGCATGCATAGCACGTTACACCTCACAGACCTTTCAAAACTCAGCCACCAGCCTCATCCTCAACCCAGCAGCCTGCATGCATAGCACGTTATACCTCACAGACCTTTCAAAACTCAGCCACCAGCCTCATCCTCAACCCAGCAGCCTGCATGCATAGCACGTTATACCTCACAGACCTTACAAAACTCAGCCTCCAGCCCCCAGCCTCATCCTCAACCTACCAGCCTGCATTCATAGCACGTTACACCTCACAGACCTTACAAAACTCAGCCACCCGTCTCATCCTTAACCTACCAACCTGCACACATAGCACATTAACCTCACAGACGTATAAATCTCAGCGGCAAGCCTCATCCTCAACCTACCAGCATGTATGCAAAGCACGTTACAGCTCACAGACCTTTTAAAACTAAACCACCAGCCCCATCCTCAAGCTACCAGCCTGCATGCAAAGTATGTTACTCCTCACAGACCTTTCAAAACTCAGCCACCAGTCTCATACTCAACATACCAGCCTGCATGCAGAGCACGTTACACCTCACAGACCTTACAAAACTCACCCACCCACCTCTTCCTAAACCTACCAGCCTGCATGCATATCACATTAACCTCACAGACCTTACAAATCTCAGTGGCCAGCCTCCTCCTCAACCTACCAGCCTGCAGGCATAGCACGTTACAGCTCACAGAGATTTCAAAACTCAGCCACCAGCCTGATCCACAAACCATCAGCCTGCATGCAAAGCGCGTTACACCTCACAGACTTTTCAAAACTCAGCCTCCAGCCTCATCCTCAACCTACCATCCTGCATGCATAGCACGTTACACCTCAGAGACCGTACAAAAGTCAGCCGCCAGCCTCATCCTCAACCTAGCAGCCTGTATGCATAGCACATTACACCTCATAGACCTTACAAAACTCAGCCTCCAGCCTCATCCTCAACCTACCAGCCTGCATGCATAGCACATTACACCTCACAGACAGTACAAAACTCAGCCACCAGTCTCATCCTCAACCCAACAGCCTGCATGCATAGCACGTTACACCTCACAGACCTTACACCAGCCACATCCTCAACCCAGCAGCCTGCATGCATAGCACATTACACCTCACAGACCTTACAAAACTCAGCCTCCAGCCTCATCCTCAACCTACCAGCCTGCATGCATAGCACATTACACCTCACAGACAGTACAAAACTCAGCCACCAGGCTCATCCACAATCCACCAGCCTGCGTGCATAGCACGTTACAGCTCACAGACATTTCAAAACTCAACCACCAGCCTCATCCTCAAGCTACCAGCCTGCATGCAAAGTACGTTACACCTCACAGACCTATCAAAACTCAGCCACCAGTCTCATACTCAACCTACCAGCCTGCATACAGAGCATGTTACACCTCACAGACCTTACAAAACTCACCCACCCACCTCCTCCTCAACCTACCAGCCCGCAGGCATAGCACGTTACAGCTCACAGACATTTCAAAACTCAGCCACCAGCCTCATCCACAAACCACCAGCCTGCATGCAAAGCACGTTACACCTCACAGACATTTCAAAACTCAGCCACCAGCTGAATACTCCACTTACCAGCCTGCATGCAGAGCAGGTTACACCTCACAGACCTTACAAAACTCAGCCACCAGCCTCATCCTCAACCCACCAGCCTGCATGCATAGCACGTTATACCTCACAGACCTTACAAAACTCTGACTCCAGTCTCATCCTCAACACACCAGCCTGACAGCATAGCACGGAACACCTCACAGACCTTTCAGAACTCAGCCATCAGCCTTATCCTCAACCCACCAGCCTGGATGCATAGCACGTTACACCTCACAGACCTTACAAAACTCAGCCACTAGTCTCATCCTCAACCTACCAGCCTGCATGCCTAGCACTTTACACCTCACAGACCTTTTAAAACTCAGCCACCAGCCTCATCCTCAAGCTACCAGCCTGCATGCAAAGCACGTTAGACCTCACAGACCTTTCAAAACTCAGCCACCAGCCCCATCCTCAACCCAGCAGCCTGTATGCATAGCACGTTACACCTCACAGACCTTACAAAACTCAGCCACCAGCCTCATCCTCAACCCACTAGCCTGCATGCATAGCACGTTACACCTCACAAACCTTACACCAGTATCATCCTCAACCCACCAGCCTGCATGCATAGCACATTACACCTCACAGACCTTACAAAACTCAGCCACCAGTCTCATCCTCAACCTACCAGCCTGCATGCCTAGCACGTTACAACTCACAGACCTTTTAAAACTCAGCCACCAGCCTCATCCTCAAGCTACTAGCCCGCATGCAAAGCAAGTTACACCTCACAGACCTTTTAAAACTCAGCCACCAGTCTCAGCCTCAACCCAGCAGCCTGTATGCACAGCACGTTACACCTTACAGACCTTACAAAACTCAGCCTCCAGCCTCATCCTCAACACACCAGCCTGCCTGCATAGCACGGAACACCTCACAGACCTTTCAGAACTCAGCCATCAGCCTTATCCTCAACCCACCAGCCTGCATGCATAGCATGTTACACCTCAAAGACCTTACAAAACTCAGCCACTAGTCTCATCCTCAACCTACCAGCCTGCATGCCTAGCACTTTACACCTCACAGACCCTTTAAAACTCAGCCACCAGCCTCATCCTCAAGCTACCAGCCTGCATGCATAGCACATTACACCTCACAGACCTTTCAAAGCTCAGCCACCAGACTAATCCCTAACCCATCAGCCTGCATGCATAGCACATTACACCTCACAGACCTTACAAAACTCAGCCAGCAGCCTCATCCACAAACCACTAGCCTGCATGCATAGCACGTTACACCTCACAGACCTTACAAACTCACCCACCCACCTCTTCCTAAACCTACCAGCCTGCATGCATATCACATTAACCTCACAGACCTTACAAATCTCAGTGGCCAGCCTCCTCCTCAACCTACCAGCACGCATGCATACAATGTTACAGCTCACAGACATTTCAAAACTCAGCCACCAGCCTCATCCACAAATCACCAGCCTGCATGCATAGCATGTTACACCTCACAGACCTTTCAAAACTCAGCCACCAGTCTCATCCTCAAGATACCAGCCTGCATGCATAGCACGTTACACCTCACAGACCTTTCAAAACTCAGCCACCAGCCTCATCCTCAACCCAGCAGCCTGCATGCATAGCACGTTATACCTCACAGACCTTTCAAAACTCAGCCACCAGCCTCATCCTCAACCCAGCAGCCTGCATGCATAGCACGTTATACCTCACAGACCTTACAAAACTCAGCCTCCAGCCCCCAGCCTCATCCTCAACCTACCAGCCTGCATTCATAGCACGTTACACCTCACAGACCTTACAAAACTCAGCCACCCGTCTCATCCTTAACCTACCAACCTGCACACATAGCACATTAACCTCACAGACGTATAAATCTCAGCGGCAAGCCTCATCCTCAACCTACCAGCATGTATGCAAAGCACGTTACAGCTCACAGACCTTTTAAAACTAAACCACCAGCCCCATCCTCAAGCTACCAGCCTGCATGCAAAGTATGTTACTCCTCACAAACCTTTCAAAACTCAGCCACCAGTCTCATACTCAACATACCAGCCTGCATGCAGAGCACGTTACACCTCACAGACCTTACAAAACTCACCCACCCACCTCTTCCTAAACCTACCAGCCTGCATGCATATCACATTAACCTCACAGACCTTACAAATCTCAGTGGCCAGCCTCCTCCTCAACCTACCAGCCCGCAGGCATAGCACGTTACAGCTCACAGAGATTTCAAAACTCAGCCACCAGCCTCATCCACAAACCATCAGCCTGCATGCAAAGCGCGTTACACCTCACAGACTTTTCAAAACTCAGCCACCAGCTGAATACTCAACCTACCAGCCTGCATGCATAGCAGGTTACACCTCCCACACCTTTCAAAACTCAGCCACCAGCCTCATCCTCAACCCAGCAGCCTGCATGCTTAGCACGTGACACCTCACAGACCTTACAAAACTCAGACTCCAGCCTCATCCTCAACCTACCAGCCTGCATGCATAGCACGTTACACCTCACAGACCTTACAAAACTCAGCCACCAGTCACATCCTCAACCTACCAACCTGCATGCATAGCACATTAACCTCACAGGCCTTACCAATCACAGAGGCCAGAATCCTCCTCAACATACCAGCCCGCATGCATAACACATTACAGCTCACAGACATTTAAAATCCCAGCCACCAGCCTCATCCACAAAGCACCAGCCTGCATGCATAGCACGTTACACCTCACAGACCTTTCAAAACTCAGCCACCAGCCTAATCCTCAACCCACCAGCCTGCATGCATAGCATGTTACACCTCACAGACCTTACACCAGTCTCATTGTCAACCCACCAGCCTGCGTGCATAGCATGTTACACCTCACAGACCTTACAAAACTCAGCCACCAGACTCATCCTCAACCTAGCAGCCTGTATGCATAGCACATTACACCTCATAGACCTTACAAAACTCAGCCTCCAGCCTCATCCTCAACCTACCAGCCTGCATGCATAGCACGTTACACCTCAGAGACCGTACAAAAGTCAGCCACCAGCCTCATCCTCAACCTAGCAGCCTGTATGCAGAGCACGTTACACCTCATAGACCATACAAAACACAGCCTCCAGCCTCATCCTCAACCTACCAGCCTGCATGCATAGCACATTACACCTCACAGACAGTACAAAACTCAGCCACCAGGCTCATCCACAATCCACCAGCCTGCGTGCATAGCACGTTACAGCTCACAGACATTTCAAAACTCAACCACCAGCCTCATCCTCAAGCTACCAGCCTGCATGCAAAGTACGTTACACCTCACAGACCTATCAAAACTCAGCCACCAGTCTCATACTCAACCTACCAGCCTGCATGCAGAGCACGTTACACCTCACAGACCTTACAAAACTCACCCACCCACCTCCTCCTCAACCTACCAGCCCGCAGGCATAGCACGTTACAGCTCACAGACATTTCAAAACTCAGCCACCAGCCTCATCCACAAACCACCAGCCTGCATGCAAAGCACGTTACACCTCACAGATATTTCAAAACTCAGCCACCAGCTGAATACTCCACTTACCAGCCTGCATGCATAGGAGGTTACACCTCGCAGACCTTTCAAAACTCAGCCACCAGCCTCATCCTCAACCCAGCAGCCTGCATGCATAGCACGTTACACCTCACAGACCTTACAAAAGTCAGCCACCAGTCTCATCCTCAACCTACCAACCTGCATGCATAGCAAACTAACCTCACAGGCCTTACAAATCACAGCGGCCAGAATCTTCCTCAACATACCAGCCCGCATGCATTGCACGTTACAGCTCACAGACATTTTAAATCTCAGCCACCAGCCTCATCCACAAAAAACCAGCCTGCATGCATAGCACGTTACACCTCACAGACCTTTCAAAACTCAGCCACCCCCCTCATCCTCAAGCTACCAGCCTGCATGCAGAGCACGTTACACCTCACAGACCTTACAAAACTCAGGCACCAGCCTCATCCTCAAACCACCGGCCTGCATGCATAGCACGTTACACCTCACAGACCTTACACCAGTCTCATCGTCAACCCACCAGCCTGCGTGCATAGCATGTTACACCTCACAGACCTTACAAAACTCAGCCACCAGCCTCATCCTCAACCTAGCAGCCTGTATGCATAGCATGTTACACCTCATAGACCTTACAAAACTCAGCCTCCAGCCTCATCCTCAACCTACCATCCTGCATGCATACCACGTTACACCTCAGAGACCGTACAAAAGTCAGCCACCAGCCTCATCCTCAACCTAGCAGCCTGTATGCATAGCACATTACACCTCATAGACCTTACAAAACTCAGCCTCCAGCCTCATCCTCAACCTACCAGCCTGCATGCATAGCACATTACACCTCACAGACAGTACAAAACTCAGCCACCAGTCTCATCCTCAACCCAACAGCCTGCATGCATAGCACGTTACACCTCACAGACCTTACACCAGCCACATCCTCAACCCAGCAGCCTGCATGCATAGCACGTTACACCTCACAGACCTTACAAAACTCAGCCTCCAGCCTCATCCTCAACCTACCAGCCTGCATGCATAGCACATTACACCTCACAGACAGTACAAAACTCAGCCACCAGGCTCATCCACAATCCACCAGCCTGCGTGCATAGCACGTTACAGCTCACAGACATTTCAAAACTCAACCACCAGCCTCATCCTCAAGCTACCAGCCTGCATGCAAAGTACGTTACACCTCACAGACCTATCAAAACTCAGCCACCAGTCTCATACTCAACCTACCAGCCTGCATGCAGAGCACGTTACACCTCACAGACCTTACAAAACTCACCCACCCACCTCCTTCTTAACCTACCAGCCCGCAGGCATAGCACGTTACAGCTCACAGACATTTCAAAACTCAGCCACCAGCCTCATCCACAAACCACCAGCCTGCATGCAAAGCACGTTACAACTCACAGACATTTCAAAACTCAGCCACCAGCTGAATACTCCACTTACCAGCCTGCATGCAGAGCAGGTTACACCTCACAGACCTTACAAAACTCAGCCACCAGCCTCATCCTCAACCCACCAGCCTGCATGCATAGCACGTTACACCTCACAGACCTTACACCAGTCTCATCCTCAACCCACCAGCCTGCATGCATAGCACGTTATACCTCACTTACCGTACAAAACTCAGCCACCAGCCTCATCCTCAACCTAGCAGCCTGTATGCATAGCACGTTACACCTCATAGACCTTACAAAATTCAGCCTCCAGCCTCATCCTCAACCTACCAGCCTGCTTGCAGAGCACGTTACACCTCACACACCGTACAAAACTCAGCCACCAGCCTCATCCTCAACTCACCAGCCTGCATGCATTGCACGTTACATCTCACAGACCTTACACCAGTCTGATCCTCAACCCACCAGCCTGCGTGCATAGCACGTTACACCTCAGACCTTACAAAACTCAGCCACCAGCCTCATCCTCAACCTAGCAGCCTGTATGCCTAGCACGTTACACCTCATAGACCTTACAAAACTGAGCCTCCAGCCTCATCCTCAACCTACCAGCCTGCATGCATAGCACATTACACCTCACAGACCTTACAAAACTCAGCCTCCAGTCTCATCTTCAACCTACCAGCCTGCATGCCTAGCACGTTACACCTAACAGACCTTTTAAAACTCAGCCACCAGCCTCATCCTCAAGCTACCAGCCTGCATGCAAAGCAAGTTACACCTCACAGACCTTTCAAAACTCAGCCACCAGTCTCATCCTCAACCCTGCAGCCTGTATGCATATCACGTTACACCTCACAGACCTTACAAAACTCTGACTCCAGTCTCATCCTCAACACACCAGCCTGACAGCATAGCACGGAACACCTCACAGACCTTTCAGAACTCAGCCATCAGCCTTATCCTCAACCCACCAGCCTGGATGCATAGCACGTTACACCTCACAGACCTTACAAAACTCAGCCACTAGTCTCATCCTCAACCTACCAGCCTGCATGCCTAGCACTTTACACCTCACAGACCTTTTAAAACTCAGCCACCAGCCTCATCCTCAAGCTACCAGCCTGTATGCAAAGCACGTTAGACCTCACAGACCTTTCAAAACTCAGCCACCAGCCTCATCCTCAACCCAGCAGCCTGTATGCATAGCACGTTACAGCTCACAGACCTTACAAAACTCAGCCACCAGCCTCATCCTCAACCCACCAGCCTGTATGCATGGCACGTTACACCCCACAGACCTTACACCAGCCTCATCCTCAACCCACCAGCCTGCATACATAGCACGTTACATCTCACAGACCTTACAAAACTCAGTCATCCACCTCATCCTCAACCTACCAGCTTGCATGCCTAGCACGTTGCACCTCACAGACCTTACAAAACTCAGCCACCAGCCACCAGCCTCTTCCTCAACCTACCAGCCTGCATACAGAGCACATTACACCTCACAAACCTTACAAAACTCTGCCACCAGCCTCATCCTCAACCTACCAGCCTGCATGCCTAGCACGTTACACCTCACAGACCTTACAAAACTCAGCCACCTGCCTCATCCTCAACCCACCAGCTTGCATGCATAGCCCGTTACTCCTCATATACCTTACAAAACTCAGCCACCAGCGCTTCCTCAACCTACCAGCCTGCATGCATAGCAGGTTACACCTCATAGACCTTACAAAACTGAGTTAGCAGCCACCAGTCTCATCCTCAACCCACCAGCCTGCGTGCATAGCAGGTTACACCTCACAGACCATACAAAACTCAGCCACCAGTCTCATCCTCAATGCACCAGCCTGCCTGCATAGAAGGTTACACCTCACAGACCATACAAAACTCTGCCACCAGCGCTTCCTCAACATACCAGCCTACATGCATAGCACGATATACCTCACAGACCTTACAAAACTCGGCCATGGGCCTCGTCCTCAACCTACCAGCCAGCATACATAGCATGTTACACTACAGACCCATGCAGTCATGTGGCAAGGAAGGTGGTTAAGAGAAAATATTTATTCTCCCGAGAGGATAATGATGAACACTGTCTGCAGCTCCCAGACAGCTACTGGCAAGCCCATGCTCTTGCACCACTGGTGAAGCGGGGATGTTGCCCATGCAGAATTTCCAAGGTTTTACCCTCTCTCTTGAAGATGAGCTAGGGTGCCAGCTTCTAATTCTGATATTTACCCAGTCTACCAGCAAGTATCATGTATTTGCAGACATTAAGGTCTTCAGCAGTTGTCACAACATCTCTGCACCGCCCCACAGAGATAGTGATTCGGCACTCAATTCCAAAGTTGTTAAATGTATATAGTGAAACTTGAGTCTATTGTACACAATGTTTAACTTCAAGCAATGTCATCATCAAGCCTCAATAAACAGATGTGAAGATAATTTCTTTTTTCAGTAAATCTTTATTCTACAAAGGTAGGTGACTAGCGGCTGCCATATTTCTTCTTTAAATCTTTTTACTTAAAATCACCTCAAACAGTAGCCAACGTGTTTCGTCCACCAATAACTTCATCAGGGCTTAGTACACATGTTGTCATCATTTATACTTCTTAGTTCGATGCGTATTGAAGTTGGTTGTTTTATATAAAAGTTTAGAATGCAATTGCTCCAGCTGTTTGCCAGTGTGGCATCCGGTTCAAGTAAAGGACCAGGGAAATGAGGCAACCTTTTAGCATTGCATCCACGCTGTATTACAGATGCAGTAAAAGAGGTAAATACATAGTAATTGTGCACTGTGAGAAATCAGGACCTGTTTGCAGTTTCCCCCACTTTTAGACCCCATTTTGCCTACTAGGTGCTGGTGGTTTTGTGACTCTGACAGCTCCATGGGCTCTGCTAACCAGACCCAGGGCCTCAGCTCTGAATAAAAGTATATTGTAATTCCGTAATTTTAGAATTGGCAATGAGAGACTCCTGTAAGTCCCTAGGATATAATACGGTAAGGGGGACTCAAACTACCTATAAGTCCCTAGTCACTAGTATATAATGGAGCAGGGAGTTTAGAGGCCCAGTAGATTTCCTGCACTAGAGTGTGATTTCCTAATTGCGACAAATAGCACCTTGCAATTAGGAAATCGCTATTCAGAATGCACAGTAGTAGTTGTATCAACAATTTGAGAATCAGTATTTGTTTGGTGGGCTACTTAGGTCAACGTATTCTGCAACTTCATAAATTGTGAATTCTGTCAGAATTAGCGGCCATCATATTTTGTCATACCCTTATGACCTCACAACGAAAAAGTGCTGCTCAATTGGAAACAGCAGAGTGTGCATGCTGGAGATTGTGGACAGTATCCAAGCAACATCGTCCTGTGTGTGTGGCATCCACCCATAAAGACATCAAATGTCAAGAAAGGACACAGAGAAGGAGGCTGGGGCCTGGAAACACAAAATAAAATATTCAAGACAAGAACTGGAAATATTGACAGAGCAGTGTGCTGGGCACCATGACAAACCTTTTGGGAAATCATCCCTCACAGTGCCTTAATCACAAAAGAGTTAAATAAGGAAAGCAATACAGAAAAAATCATCTCTGTTGGTGTGATGTGAAGATCCATTAAAGGAAATCAGAAAACGATGGCAAGATCTCAGATCATGGACGAACGAGAAGGTTGCAAACTGTCTAATCGAGGCTAGAGCTACTGGAGGAGGTCCGCCACTGCCCAAACTATTTGCGTTAGACGAACTGGTAAAAACTACTCTGAGATCAGAATCAGTCAATGGATTCCGTAAAATTGATGCACCTGACATTCCAGGAGCCTCTCTAGGGAAGTATAAGATAGCTTTGTTGCATACAAACATATATGTGGTTAGGCAGCATCAAAACACTTATACATTGTACAACCTTTTTAATTATTGTGTATATGTAAATAAGGAATGGAATCCACATAATGGATTACATTAAAAAAGCAGTGATTGTTCATAGTGTATCATGGTAGATGTAGTGAAAACACATGAACCCATTAGCTTAAGTACAACAAATTTATTAATCATAATTACATTTTCTAACATCTATCCAAGCTCATGGAAGTGATGTGTCAGAAGCCAAGGGACTTGTGAAATCTCACGGACCAATTAATCTTCATAGCCAGGGCACAGCACTCTAAGCGGAATATATAAATGACAGAGTCACAGAGCATACACATTTAGTGCAAGAAGTGTGTGGAAGTGACACACAGCGTGTCACCCAGGAAACTGTAGGGAGGCTAAGACAAGTCCGGTCGATGTGGAGCTCGCACTCGCCAGATTGCCAACACACAATCCTAACAAATTCTGGGAACTGCTCATAGTGATGAAAATGTGCAACTCTTTGGAGGTTTGAAGGCGTCAAAGCTTAAGGTTCAGTACCTGGAATGAAATGACAAAGATGAAGAAAATCATTACATTTGGTTTTCAAAAAATTCAACGTCCTCATGCTTGAACACAGATTTCCATGAAGAAAAAGCTAGACATTTTATTTGTCATTAGTTATTTTTGGTGTGTTTAGGGTAACAACACACATGGTATACCTTTCATTTGATATTATTATAAGGCACACATATACCTTTTGTACCTTATCATTTACATTTTGTGTCATAGAGTAATGTTACATTACTTTGCTTACATGAGTTGCCATATCTGAAAGCAAAGCGAGACTATGGTTTACCAACTACGAAGCATTTGTATTATTATGCTAAAATGATTTGGTTCATTTATAACTTACCTTTCGTGAGGCGTCCGCAGCTTTGGGTTGTCCTTGAGTCATCATCTTGTTGAGGTGCTGATGGCTCTTTGCTCTCTTCATCAGACTCTGACTCAGACATCCAAACTTCCAATTCTTTCTGAGTCACGATATTGTGAAGAATTGCACATGTTTACACCATTTTACGACTGATTTCGGGAGAATATTGTAAGACATCACCACACCAATGGAGACATCAGACTTTACTTCTTAAAAGTCCAAAGGTCCTCTTGTACTTCTACGTGCAACATTGTGCCGACGCTCAATCCGTGTAGAAGAGTTCAGATATTAGTCGTTATCCATGGGCTTAAGGCATAACTGCTATTGTATTGTCGTTCTAATAGAATAGCAAAACTCCCAAGCTCTGGGTTACAGCTACTGGACTTGCTGAAAGGTTGTTGGTTTTTCTTCCATTTTACCTCCTGGGCATGAGCGTTCACACAGATTGTTTCCCTGACTTGTGCTGTCTGTGGGATAATCTTGCTGATGGTTTGGGATACTCCCTATCTCAAAGAGCTCGGAGACATGTACAAGTCAGGCGCATCCATGTGTGAGAGATGAAGAGAGGGCTCTTCCCCAGATTTAGCTAGCGTTATATTTTGGACTGGTGAGGATTGAGGACAGTGCTGGCATAGTTTGTTGAGGTTTTATCATTATTTTAAATGACCCTGAACACGATGTGGACTATCAGTTAGATATCTGCATCTACTCTGCTGGGTGAAATGGTGGATTGGAAAATGGTGGCTGCAGGGAATGGTGGAGCGAGGACAAAACTGAGAAGGTTCCAGTAGAGCTTCCATGGTCAGAGAGGACACAACAGGCGAGTTGGGGAGGCCAAGCATTCTTAAACCCAGACAGCAAGGTAGCAGGGAGGGACAAGGAGATGGAGGGGTTCAGAGGGGAGTTATTCACACAGTTGCTGTCATTGGTCACAGCGGACAGCGTCCACTGCAGAGTCGCAGAGACTCCTGGGGACATGGGAAGCCAGACAACTGGGCAGATCAAGAGGAAAGCAAAGCGTCTCACTATGTATCTACACAAAGCATGCAGCGGAGGGGGCAAAGTAACAGCTTTGACCTGGAATATAAATGGACTTGGGAACAAAACAAAGAGATGCATAGAGGTTCACAAGTGACATGAAGGGGAAATTTTACAAGAAACGCACCAGAAGGGAAACAACTGTGAGACACTGAAAAGGAGGATATAAAGTGCTGGCACATTTGGCACACGCATCTGACTCAAAGGGAGTAGGACTGCTAATTAGAAAGTCAACACTCATCGTACGTGTGTCGATGTGCAAGGGTGATAAGTTGAAGAGTCGGGCTGCTAGGACAGCATGCAAATCAACCTTTGATCCCTATACTTCCCACCTAAACTCCTTGCATAGACATTGAAGACGCAGGGAACACTCCCATTGCGCCTACCTGACTGGATACTAAATTTAGGCAACTTCAATCTGGTGGTGAGTGATGGGGAGGATAGAACCCACAATGACAGGGACGGGCAAGGGAGATTCCTTTGGTGGGATTCCTCGCCAGGGCATGACAAAAGAATTTCCACTCCAGAGCATGCAACAGTTTATCAAATATCGATCATTATATTTGGAAAATCACTACACTAGACTGATTGCAAACGGGATCTCAAATCACTCACAGATGTGGGCCAAGCTGTATGTGTATAGAGACAGGGCCTGGACTCAATAACTATGGTACCTCAAAGATAGAAGCATCACTCAGGAGTTGAGAAAAGGCACTGTCCACTACTTTGAAGAAAACGTGGGTACTGGAACCTCAGAGCTCATAACATGGGAAGCCTATATGGTGGTCCTGAGGGGCTTCAAAAGTATGTAAATAAGAAAGTAAGCCATTACTGAGGGTACGAGAGCAAGAGTAAGTGGACTCGGCTGATAATAAAGAGAGAACCACCACTTTGACCTCACAGTACTGAATAAACAAGGTAGGCAATAGACATGGGACGTTCCTGTATGGCTGAGCAAGAAAGGGATAGAAATTTGGTATAGGAAATACGGTGGAAGAAAGAGCCGCTCGTCAAGAGGCAAACAGAAATAGTGGCTGAAATCGCAAGTTACTATCAAGACCTATATCGGTCAATCATAAGCAAGTTACAAAGTGACACAGAAGGCTTCCTCAAACATATACGCCTCCTGGCCCCAATGCCAGAAGAAACAAATTAACTAGATGGAGACATAGTATAAAGTGAGACAGTTAGACCATCAAAGTCATTCATCTAGGAAAGTTCCAGGGTGAACAAATTTCCAATAGAACTATATAAAAGTATGGCTTAGCGCCGCACAAGAGTCAGATGTTCCATGAAGCCATCAAAATAAGCTAGATACCCTATGACCAGCAGTTGACTATGGTAGTGGCAGTCCTGATAGACAGGAAACCAGTAGATAGTTGTGCCTTTCTATAGGACTATATCACTGCTTAATACTAGCGAAAGTACTGGGCACTCCACTAAGGCAGTTCTTCTTGAAACTGGTGCACCTGGACCAGTTGGGCTTCATGCCTTACTAGGCTAAACCTCAAACACCTACATGGCAACCTTACTAGATTCAGAGATCACCGAGAAGATTTAGCCATGCTATACCTTTATACCGCGAAAGTCTTCAACACTCTGTAAAGAGCATACCTATATGAAGTGTTCGAAAGGGTGGGTCTGAGGTCAAGGTCTTCAACACTCCGGAGAGGAAATACCTACCGGAAAATGTTGGAAAGAGTGGGTCAGAGGTCAAGGTTTTCAACACTCCGGCGAGGACATACCTACCGGAAGCGTTGGAAAGAGTGGGTGAGAGGTTATGGTCTTCAACACTACGGCGAAGACATACCTACCGGAAACGTTGGAAAGAGTGGGTCAGAGGTCAAGGTTTTCGAAACTCTGGCGAAGACATACATGACACGTCCGAAAGAGTGGGACAAAGGTCAAGGTCTTCGACACTCTAGCGAGGACACACTTACCTGAAGCGTGGGAAAGAGTGGGTCAAAGGCCAAGGTCTTCGACACTCCGGCGAGGACATACCTACATGACGGGTGGGAAAGATTGGGTAAAAGGTCAAGGTCTTCGACACTCCGGCGAGGACATACCTACCTGACATGTGGGAAAGAGTGGGTCAAAGGTCAAGGTCTTTGACACTCCGCGGAGGACATATCTACCTGATGCCTGGGAAAGAGTGGGTTAAAGGTCAAGGTCTTTCGACACTCCAGCGAGGACATACATACCTGACGCGTGGGATAGAGTGGGTCAAAGGTCAAGGTCTTCGACACTCCGGCAAGGACATGCCTACTTGGCGGGTGGGAAAGAGTGGGTCAAAGGTCAAGGTCTTCGACACTCCGGCGAGGACATACCTACCTGACGTGTGGGAAAGAGTTGGTCAAAGGTTAAGGTCTTTGACACTCCTGCGAGGACATACCTACCGGAAGCTTGGGAAAGAGTGGGTCAGAGGTCAAGGTCTTCAACACTACGACGAAGACATGACTACCTGACAAGTGGGAACGAGGGGGTCAAAGGTCAAGTTCTTCAACACTCCAGCAAGGACATAGCTACCTGATGCTTGGGAAAGAGGAGGTCAAGGACTTCAACACTCCAACAATGTTATACCTAACTGACTCGTAGGAAAGAGGTGGTCAAAGGTCAAGGTCTTCAACACTCCGGGAAGACATACCTACCAGACGCGTGGGAAAGAGGGGGTCAAAGATCAAGGTCTTCAACACTCGGGAGAAGACATACCTACCTGACGTGTGGGAAAGTGGGGGTTTAAAGGTCAAGGTATTTGGCACTCCAGCAAGGACATACCTACCAGACATGTGGGAAAGAGTGGGTCAAAGGTCAAGGTCTTCGACACTCCGGCGAGGACATACCTACCTGACGCGTGGGAAAGAGGGGTCAAAGGTCAAGGTCTTCGAAACTCCAGCGAGGACATACCAACCTGATTCATGGGAAAGAGGGGGTCAAAGGTCAAGGTCTTCGACACTCCGACAAGGACATACCTACCTGACACGTGGGAAAGAGGGTCAAAGGACAAGGTCCTTCACACTCCTGCATGGACATACCTACCTAACGCATGGGAAAGAGGGGGGTCAAAGGTCAAGATCTGCAATACTCCGGCGAGGACATACCTACTGGATGGATGGGAATGAGGGGGTCAAAGGTCAAGGTGTTCAACACTCCAGCGAGTACATACCTACCTGACGCGTGGGAAAGAGGGGGTCAAAGGTCACGGTCTTCGACACTCCAACAAGGACATACCTACCTGACGGGTGGGAAAGAGTGGGTCAAAGGTCAAGGTCTTCAGCACTCCGGAGAGGACATATCTACCTGACGCGTGGGAAGGAGGGGGTAAAAGGTCAAGGTCTTCAACAATCCGGAGAGGACATACCTACCTGAAATGTGGGAAAGAGGGGTCAACGGTCAAGGTCGTCAACAGCCCGGAGAGGACATACCTACCTGAAGTGTGGGAAAGAGGGGTCAAAGGTCAAGGTCTTCAACAGTCCGGCGAGGATATACCTACCTGAAGCGTGGGAAAGAGGGGGTCAAAGGTCAAGGTAGTCAATACGCCGGCGAGGACATACCTACCTGAAGTGTTGGCAAAAGTGGGTCAAAGGTCAAGGTATTCCACACTAAGGCGAGGACATACGTACCGGAAAGTGTTGGAAAGAGTGGTTCATAGGTCAAGGTCTTCGACACGGCAGCGAGGACATACCTACCTGACACGTGGGAAAGAGTGGGTCAAATGTCAAGGTCTTTGACCCTCCGGCGAGGACATACATGCCTGATGTTTTTGAAAGAGGGGGTCAAAGGTCAAGGTCTTCGACACTCCAGTGATGACATACCTACCTGACGCATGGGAAAGAGTGGATCAAAGGCCAAGGTCTTCATTATCCGGTGAGGACATACCAACCTGATGCGTGGGAAAGTGTGTGTCAAAGGCCAAGGTCTTCGAAAGTCCGGTGAGTACATACTTACCTGACGCGTGGGAAGGAGGGGGTAAAAGGTCAAGTTCTTCAACACTCCTGAGAGGACATACCTACCTGAAGTGTGGGAAAGAAGGGTCAATGGTCAAGGTCTTCAACAGTCCGGAGAGGACATACCTACCTGACGTGTGGGAAGGAGGGGGTGAAAGGTCAAGGTCTTCAACACTCCTGAGAGGACATACCTACCTGAAGTGTGGGAAAGAGGGGTCAAAGGTCAAGGTCTTCAACAGTCCGGAGAGGACATACCTACCCTAAAGTGTGGGCAAGAGGGGTCAAAGGTCAAGGTCTTCAACACTCCGGCGACGACATACCTACCTGATGCCTGTGAAAGAGGGGGTCAAATGTCAAGGTCTTCAACTCTCCGGCGAGATTATACATACCTGACGTGTAGGAAAGAAGGGGTCAACGGTCAAGGTCTTCAACACTCCGGTAAGGACATACTTACCGGAAAGTGTTGGAAAAAGTGGGTCAAAGGTCAAGGTCGTCCACACTCTGGCTAGGACATACCTACCTGTTGCGTGGGAAAGAGGTGGTCAAAGGTCAAGGTCTTCGACAATCAGGCGAGGATTTACATACATGACGCGTGGGAAAGAGGGAGTTCAAAGGTCAAGGTCTTCGACACTGCAGCGAGGACATACCTACCTGACATGTGGGAAAGAGTGGGTCAAAGGTCAAGGTATTTGACCCTCCGGCGAGGAAATACATACCGTGTGGGAAATACATATGTGTGGGAAAGAGGGGGTCAAAGGTTCGACACTCCAGTGATGACATACCTACCTGACGCATGGGAAAGAGTGGATCAAAGGCCAAGGTCTTCCGTAATCCGGTGAGGACATACCAACCTGATGCGTGGGAAAGTGTGTGTCAAAGGCCAAGGTCTTCGAAAGTCCGGTGAGGACATACCTACCTGACGCGTGGGAAGGAGGGGTCAAAGGTCAAGGTCTTCAACAGTTCGGCGACGACATACCTACCTCACTCGTGGGAAAGAGGGGGTCATAGGTCATGGTCATCTGCACTCCGGAGAGGATATACCTACCTGACACTTAGGAAAGAGGGTGTCAAAGGTCAATGTCTTCAACACTCCGGAGAGGAGATACCTATTTGAATCGTGGTAAAGAGGGGGTAGAGGTATTCAACACTCTGGAGAGGACATACATACCTGACGCGTGAGAAAAAGGGGGTCAAAGGTAAAGGTCTTCGACACCCCGGCGAGGGCATACCTACCTGATGCATGGGAAAGAGCAAGTCAAGGTCTTCAACGGTCCGGAGAGGACATATCTACCTGACGCGTGGGAAAGAGGGGGTAAAAGGTCAAGGTCTTAAACACTACAGAGAAGATATACATACCTGACACATGGAAAGAGGGGGTCAAAGGTCAAGGTAGTCAACACACCAGCGAGGACATACCTACCTGACACATGGGAAAGAGTGGATCAAAGGCCAAGGTCTTCCATAATCCGGTGAGGACATACCAACCTGATGCGTGGGAAGGAGGGGGTAAAAGGTCAAGTTATTCAACACTCCTGAGAGGACATACCTACTGAAGTTGGGAAAGAAGGGTCAATGGTCAAGGTCTTCAACAGTCCGGAGAGGACATACCTACCTGACGCGTGGGAAGGAGGGGGTGAAAGGTCAAGGTCTTCAACACTCCTGAGAGGACATACCTACCTGAAGTGTGGGAAAGAGGGGTTAAAGGTCAAGGTCTTCAACAGTCCAGAGAGGACATACCTACCAAAAGTGTGGGCAAGAGGGGTCAAAGGTCAAGGTCTTCAACACTCCGGCGACGACATACCTACCTGATGCCTGTGAAAGAGGGGGTCAAATGTCAAGGTCTTCAACTCTCCAGCGAGATTATACATACCTGACGTGTAGGAAAGAAGGGGTCAAAGGTCAAGGTCTTCAACACTCCGGTGAGGACATACTTACCGGGAAGTGTTGGAAAAAGTGGGTCAAAGGTCAAGGTCGTCGACACTCTGGCTAGGACATACCTACCTGTTGTGTGGGAAAGAGGTGGTCAAATGTCAAGGTCTTCGACACTCCGGCGAGGATTTACATACATGACGCGTGGGAAAGAGGGAGTTCAAAGGTCAAGGTCTTCGACACTGCAGCAAGGACATACCTACCTGATACGTGGGAAAGAGTGGGTCAAAGGTCAAGATATTTGACCCTCCGGTGAGGACATACATACCGGATGTGTGGGAAAGAGGGGGTCAAAGGTCAAGGTCTTCAACACTCCAGCGATGACATACCTACCTGACGCATGGGAAAGAGTGGATAAAAGGCCAAGGTCTTCCGTAATCCGGTGAGGACATACCAACCTGACGCGTGGGAAAGTGTGTGTCAAAGGCCAAGGTCTTCGAAAGTCCGGTGAGGACATACCTACCTGATGCGTGGGAAGGAGGGGGTAAAAGGTCAAGGTCTTCAACACTCCTGAGAGGACATACCTACCTGAAGTGTGGGAAAGAAGGGTCAATGGTCAAGGTCTTCAACAGTCCGGAGAGGACATACCTACCTGAAGTGTGGGAGAGAGGGGTCAAAGGTCAAGGTCTTCAATAGTCCGGCATACCTACCTGATGCTTGGGAAAGAGCAAGTCAAGGTCTTCACCGGTCCGGAGAGGACATATCTACCTGACGCGTGGGAAAGAGGGGGTAAAAGGTCAAGGTCTTAAACACTACAGAGAGGATATACATACCTGACACGTGGAAAGAGGGGGTCAAAGGTCAAGGTAGTCAACACACCAGCGAGGACATACCTACCTGAAGTGAAGGAAAAAGTGGGTCAAAGTTCAAGGTTTTCGATACTAAGGCGAGGACACAGCTACCGGAAAGTGTTGGAAAGAGTAGTTCAAAGGTCAAGGTCTCCGACCCTCCAGCGAGGATTTACATACATGATGCGTGGAAAAGAGGGGGTCAAAGGTCAAGGTCTTCGACACTCCTGCGAGGACATACCTACCTGACGCGTGGGAAAGAGTGGGTCAAAGGTCAAGGTCTCCGAAAGTCCGGTGAGGACATACCTACCTAACACATGGGAAAGAGTGAGTCAAAGGGTTTGACACCCTGGCGAGGACATACCTACCTAACACATGGGAAAGAGCGAGTCAAAGGTCAAGGTCTTCGATACTCTGGCAAGGACACACCTACCTGACGCGTGGGAAAGAGTGTGTCATGGTCTTCAACACTCCAGAGAGGATATACCTACCAGACGAGTGGGAAAGATGGGGTCAAAGGTAAAGGTCTTCAATACTCCGGAGAGGATATACATACCACATCCATGAGAAAGAGGGGGTCAAAGGTCAAGGTCTTCAACACTCCAGAGAGGTCATACCTACCTGATGCGTGGGAAGGAGGGGGTCAAAGGTCAAGGTCTTCGACACTCCAGCAATGACATACCTACCTGACGTGTGGGAAAGAGTGGATCAAAGGCCAAGGTCTTCCATACTCCGGCCAGGACATATCAACCTAACGCGTGGGAAAGAGGGGGTCAAAGGTCAAGGTCTTCGAAAGTCCGGTGAGGACATACCTACCTAACGCATGGGAAAGAGTGAGTCAAAGGCTTCGACACTCTGGTGAGGACATACCTACCTGACGCGTGGGAAAGAGCGAGTCAAACGTCAAGGTCTTCGACACTCCGGCGAGGACACACCTACCTGACGCATGAGAAAGAGTGTGTCATGGTCTTCAACACTCCGGAGAGGATATACCTACCAGACGATCGGGACAGAGGGGGTCATAGGTAAAGGTGTTTGACACTCCAGAGAGGATACCTACCTGAAGCGTGGGAAAGAGTGGGTCAAAGGTCAAGGTCTTTGACCCTCTGGCGAGGACATACATACCTCACACGTGGGAAAGAGGAGGTCATAGGTCAAGGTGTTTGACACTCCAGAGAGGACATACCTACCTAACGTGTGGGAAGGAGGGGGTCAAAGGTCAAGATCTTCGACACTCCAGCGATGACATACCTACCTGACGCGTGGGAAAGAGTGGATCAAAGGCCAAGGTCTTCCATACTCGGACAAGGACATATCAACCTGACGCGTGGGAAAGAGTGTGTCGGCCATGGTCTTCAAAAGTCTGGTGAGGACATACCTACCTGACGCTTGGTAAATAGGGGGTAAAAGGTCAAGGTCTTCAACAATCCGGAGAGGACATACCTACCTGAAGTGTGGGAAAGAGGGGTCAACGGTCAAGGTCGTCAACAGCCCGGAGAGGACATACCTACCTGAAGTGTGGGAGAGAGGGGTCAAAGGTCAAGGTCTTCAACAGTCCCGCGAGGATATACCTACCTGAAGCGTGGGAAAGAGGGGGTCAAAGGTCAAGGTAGTCAATACGCCGGCGAGGACATACCTACCTGAAGTGTTGGCAAAAGTGGGTCAAAGTTCAAGGTCTTCCACACTAAGGCGAGGACATACCTACCGGAAAGTGTTGGAAAGAGTGGTTCATAGGTCAAGGTCTTCGACACTGCAGCGAGGACATACCTACCTGACATGTGGGAAAGAGTGGGTCAAATGTCAAGGTCTTTGACCCTCCGGCGAGGACATACATACCTGATGTGTTGGAAAGAGGGGGTCAAAGGTCAAGGTCTTCGACACTCCAGCGATGACATACCTACCTGACGCATGGGAAAGAGTGGATCAAAGGCCAAGGTCTTCCATAATCCGGTGAGGACATACCAACCTGATGCGTGGAAAAGTGTGTGTCAAAGGCCAAGGTTTCGAAAGTCCGGTGAGTACATACCTACCTGACGCGTGGGAAGGAGGGGGTGAAAGGTCAAGGTCTTCAACACTCCTGAGAGGACATACCTACCTGAAGTGTGGGCAAGAGGGGTCAAAGGTCAAGGTCTTAAACACTTCGGCGACGACATACCTACCTGATGCCTGTGAAAGAGGGGGTCAAATGTCAAGGTCTTCAACTCTCCGGCGAGATTATACATACCTGACGTGTAGGAAAGAGGGGGTCAAAGTCTTGAACACTCGGGCGAGGACATACCTACCTGATGCGTGGGAAAGAGGGGGTCAAAGGTCAAGTTCTTCAACACTCCGGTGAGGACATACCTACCGGAAATTGTTGGAAAACGTGGGTCCAAGGTCAAGGTCTTCGACACTCCGTGGGGGCATACCTACCTGACGTGTGGGAAAGAGGGGGTCAAAGGTCAATGTCTTTGACCCTCCGGCGAGGACATACACACCTCACGCGTGGGAAAGAGGGGGTCATAGGTCAAGGTTTTCGACACTGCAGCGATGACATACCTACCTGACCCGTGGGAAAGAGGGGATCAAAGGTCAAGGCCTTCGACACTCCAGCGATGACATACCTACCTGACGAGTGGGAAAGAGTGGATCAAAAGCCAAGGTCTTTGATACTACAGCGAGGACATACCAACCTGACGCGTGGGAAAGTGTCTGTCAAAGGCCAAGGTCTTCAGCACTCCGGAGAGGACATATCTACCTGACGCGTGGGAAGGAGGGGGTAAAAGGTCCTGGTCTTCAACACTCCGGAGAGAACATACCTACCTGAAGTGTGGGAAAGAGGGGTAAAAGGTCAAGGTCTTTAACAGTCCGGCGAGGACATACCTACCTGACATGTGGGAAGGAGGGGTTCAAAGGTCAAGGTCTTCAACACTCCGGCGAGGACATACCTAGTTGACGCGAGGGAAAAAGGGGGTCACAGGTCAAGGTCTTTAACACTCCGGAGAGGATATACATACCTGACGCGTGGGAAAGAGGGTTCAAACGTCAAGGTCTTCAACAGTCCGGCGAGGACATACCTACCTGTTGCGTAGGAAAGAGGTGGTCAAAGGGCAAGGTCTTCAACACTCTGGCGAGGATATACATACCGGACGCGAGGGAAAAAGGGGGTCAAAGGTCAAGGTCGACACTCCGGTGAGGACATACTTACCGGAAAGTGTTGGAAAAAGTGGTTCAAAGGTCAAGGTCGTCGACACTCCGGCTAGGACATACCTACCTTACACGTTGGAAAGAGCGGGTCAAGGTCTTCAACGCTCCGTAGAGGACATATCTACCTGACGTGTGGGAAAGAGGGGGTAAAAGGTTAAGGTCTTCAATACTCCGGTGAGGACATACCTACCTGATGCATGGGAAAGAGGGGTCAAAGTGCAAGGTCTGCAACACTCCGGCGAGGACATACCTACCTGACGAGTAGAAAAGAGGGTGTCAAAGATCAAGGTCTTGAACACTCCGGTGAGGACATACCTACCTGATGCGTGGGAAAGAGGGGGTCAAAGGTCAAGGTCGTCAACACTCCAGCGAGGACATACCTACAAGAAATTGTTGGAAAGAGCGGGTCAAAGGTCAAGGTCAAGATCTTCGATACTCCTGCGAGGACATACCTACCTGATGGCTGGGAAAAAGTGAGTCAAAGGTCAAGGTCTCCGAAAGTACAGTGAGAACATACCTACTAGACGCGTGGGAAAGAGTGGGTCAAAGGCTTCGACACTCTGGTGAGGACATACCTACCTGACGCGTGGGAAAGAGCGGGTCATGGTCTTCAACACTCCGGAGAGGATATACCTACCTGACGTGTGGGAAAGATGGGGTCAACGGTCAAGGTCTCCAACACTCCGGTGAGGATTTATATACCTGATGCATGGGAAAGAGTGGGTCAAAGGTAAAGGTCTTCAACACTCCGGTGAGGACATACCTACCTCACACATGGGATAGATGGGGTCATAGGTCAAGGTCTTCGACACTCTGGAGAGGACATACCTACGTAAACATGGGAAAGAGTGTGTCAAAGGCCAAGGTCTTCGAAAGTCCGGCAAGGACATACCTTCCCCACGAGTGGGAAAGATGGGGTCAGATGTCAAGGTCTTCGACACTCTGGCGAGGAAATAGCTACCTGACACGTGGGAAAGAGGAAGTCAAAGGTCAAGGTCTTCAACACTTCGGCGAGGAAAGACCTACCGGACAGTGTTGGAAAAAGTGTGTAAAAGGTCAAGGTCGTCGACACTACTGCTAGGACATACCTACCTGACCAGTGGGAAAGAGGGGGTCAAAGGTCAAGGTCTTCGACACTCCGGCGAAGACATACCTACCAGACGCGTGGGAAAGAGGGGTCAAAGGTCAAGGTCTTGAACAGTCCGGCGAGGACATACCTACCTGACACGTGGGAAAGAGGGGGTCAAAGGTCAAGGTCTTCAACACTCCGGCCAGGACAACCTACCTGACGCGTGAAAAAGAGGGGGTCAAAGGTCAATGTCTTCAACATTCTTGCGAGGATATACATACCGGACACGTGGGAAAAAGTTGCTCAAAGGTCAAGGTATTCGACACTCCGGTGAGGACATACTTACCGGAAAGTGTTGGAAAAAGTGGTTCAAAGGTCAAGGTCGTCGACACTCCGGCTAGGACACACCTAACTGTTGCGTGGGAAAGAGGTGGTCAACGGTCAAGATCTTCGACACTCCAGCGAGGATATACTTTTGTGACGTGTGGGAAAGAGGGGGTCAAAGGTCAAGGTCTTCAACACTCCGGTGAGGACATACCTACCTGTTGCGTGTGAAAGAGGTGGTTAAAGGTCAAGGTCTTCAACACTCTGGCGAGGATATACATACCGGACGCGAGGGAAAAATGGGGTCAAAGGTCAAGGTCTTCGACACTCCGGTGAGGACATACTTACCGGAAAGTGTTGGAAAAAGTGGTTCAAAGGTCAAGGCATCGACACTCCAGCTAGGACATACCTACCTTATGCTTGGGAAAGAGCGGGTTAAGGTCTTCAACGCACCGTAGAGGATATATCTACCTGTCGCGTGGGAAAGAGTGGGTAAACGGTTAAGGTCTTCAACACTCCGGCGAGGACATACCTACCTGATGCATGGGAAAGAGGGGTCAAAGTTCAAGGTCTTCAACACTCCGGCGAGGACATACCTACCTGACACGTAGGAAAGAGGAGGTCAAAGGTCAAGGTCTTGAACACTCCAGCGAGGACATACCTACCTGATGCGTGGGAAAGAGGGGGTCAAAGGTCCAGGTCTTGGACACTCCTGCGAGGACATACCTACCAGATGGGTGGGAAAGAGTGGGTCAAAGGTCAAGGTCTCCGAAAGTCCGGTGAGGACATACCTACCTGACGCGTGGGAAAGAGTGGGTCATAGGCTTCGACACTCCGGCGAGGACATACCTACCTGACACATGTGAAAGAGCGGGTCATGGTCTTCAACACTCCTTAGAGGATATACCTACCTGACACCAGGGAAAGATGGGGTTCAAAGGTTATGGTCTTCAACACTCCGGTGAGGACATACCTACCGGAAAGTGTTGGAAAAAGTGTGTAAAAGGTCGAGGTCGTCGACACTCCGGCTAGGACATACCTACCTGGCGAGTGGGAAAGAGGGGGTCAAAGGTCAAGGTCTTCGACACTCCGGCAAGGACATACCTATCTGACGCGAGGGAAAGAGCAGGTCAAGGTCTTCAATGCTCCGGAGAGGACATATCTACCTTACGTGTTGGAAAGAGGGGATAAAAGGTCAAGTTCTTAAACACTACAGAGAGGACATACCTACCTGACGCGTGGGAAAGAGAGGTCAAAGGTCATGGTCTTCCACACTCCGGCGAGGACATACCTACCTGACGCATGGGAAAGAGTGGGTCAACGGTCAATGTCTTCAACACTCCGGCGCGGTCATACCTACCTGATGTGTGGGAAAGAAGGGGTCAAAGGTCAAGGTCTTCAACACTCCGTTGAGGACATACCTGCCGGAGAGTGTTGTAAAAAGTGGGTCAAAGGTCAAGGTCTTCGACACTCCTGCGAGGACATACCTTCCTGTTGCGTGGGAAAGAGTGGGTCAAAGGTCAAGGTCTTTAAATCTCCGTCGAGGACATACCTACCTCTAGAGTGGAAAAGAGGGGGTCATAGGTCAAGGTCTATGACACTCCGGAGATGACATATCTACCTGACACGTTGGCAAGAGTGGGTCAAAGGCCAACGTCTTCGGCACTCCGGCAAGGACATACCTACATGACGCGTGGGTAAGTGTGTCAAAGGCCAAGGTCTTCAAAAGTCTGGGGAGGACATACCTACCTTACGCATGAGAAAGAGGGGTTCAAAGGTCAAGATCTAGGACACTCCAGCGAGGACATAGTTTCCTGAAGCGTGATAAATAGGGGGTGAAAGGTCAAGGTCTTCAACACTCGGCCGAGGACATAGCTAACTGAAGCATGGGAAAGGGGGAGTCAAAGGTCAAGATCTTTGACACTCTGGCGAGGACATAGCTACCTTACGTGTCGGAAAGAGGGAGTTAAAGGTCAAGGTCTTCGATACTCCGGCAAGGACATACCTACCTGAAGCGTAGAAAAGGGGGGTGAAAGGTCAAGGTTTTCAACACTCCGGCGAGGAAATACCTACCTGACGCGTGAGAAAGAGGGGGTAAAAGGTCAAGGTCTTCAACACTCAGGAGAGGACATACCTACCGGACGCATCTGAAAGCGGGGGTCAAAGGTCAAGGTCTTCAACACTTCGGCGAGGACATACCTACCGGAAAGTGTTGGAAAGAGTGGGTCAAGGTCAACGACATTCTGGAGAGGACATACCTACCCGAGGAGTGGGAAAGAGGAGGTCAAAGGCCAAGGTCTTCGACACTCCGGCAAGGACATACCTAACTGACGATTTTTGGGAAAGAGGGGGTCAAAGGCCACAGACTTCGACACTCCAGCGAGGACTCACCTACCTGACGTGTGGGAAAGAGGGGTTTCAAAGGTCAAGGTCTTCAACACTCCGGTGATGTCATAGCTACCTGAAGTGTGGGCAAGAGGGGGTCAAAGGTCAAGGTCTTCAACACTCTGGCAAGAACATAGCTACCTGACGTGTAGAAAAGAGGGAGTCAAATGTCAAGGTCTTTAACACTCCGGCGAGGACATACCTACCTGACGTGTGGAAAAGAAGGGGTCAAAGGTCAAAGTCTTCAACACTCCGGCAAGGACATAGCTACCTGACGCATGGGATAGAGGGGTCAAAGGTCAAGGTCCTCACCAATCCGGTAAAAGAGGGGGTCAAGGTCTTCAACACTCCAGCGAGGACATACCTACCTGACACGTGGGAAAGAGGGGCTCAAAGGTCAAGGTCTTCAACACTCCGGCGAGGACATACCTACCGTAAAGTGTGGGAAAGAGTGGGTCAAAGGTCAAGGTCTTTAACACTCCGACAAGGACATACTTTCCGGAAAGCATGGGAAAGAGTGGGTCAAAGGTCAATGTCTTCAATATTCCGGCCACAACTTACCTACTGGAAAGCATGGGAAAGAGGGTGTCAAAGGTCAAGGTCTTCAACAATCTGGCGAGGACATACCGACCGGACGGGTGGGAAAGGGGGGTCAAAGGTCAAGGTCTTCAGTACTACGGCGAGGACATACCTACCTGACGCATGGGAAAAGAGGGTGTCAAAGATCAAGGTCTTTAACAGTCTGGCGAGGACATACCTACCGGAAAGTGTTGGAAAGAGGGGGTCAAAGGTCAAGGTCTTCAACATTCCGGCGAGGACATACCTACGAGGAAGTGTTGGAAAGATGGGGTCAAGGCCTTCAACACTCCAGAGAGGACATACCTACCTTTTACGTGGGAAAGAGGGGGGTCAAAGGTCAAAGTCTTCAACACTCCGGAGACTACATATCTATCTGACGCTTGGGAAAGAGGGGGGTCAAAGGTCAAGATCTTCTACACTCCGGCAAGGACATACCTACCTGACACTTGAGAAAGAGGATGTCAAAGTTCAAGGACTTCAATACTCCGGCGAGGACATATCTACCTGACGTGTTGGAAAGAGGGGGTCAAAGGTCAAGGTCCTCAACACTCCGGCGAGGACATACCTACCGGAAAGTGTTGGAAAGAGGGGGTTCAAAGGTCAAGGTCTTCAAAACTCCGGCGAGGACATACCTACCAGGAAGTGTTGAAAAGAAGGGGGTCAAAGGTCAAGGTCTTCAACACTCCGGAGAGGACATACTTACCTGACTGACGCATGGGAAAGAGGGGGGTCAAAGGTCAAGGTCTTTAACATTACAGAGAGGACATACCTACCTGATGCTTGGGGAAGAGGAGGTCAAAGTTCAAGGCCTTCAACATTCCGGAGAGGACATAGCGACTTGACGTGTTGGAAAGAGTGGGTAGAAGGTCAAGGTCGTGAGTGACTAATGAAATAGAGGCAGTGGTGACCTAGTGGCAAACAACGAAGATGACATACTTGCCATGAGCAAAGAGGTCAAGAACATACTGGGTTCCCTATCTAATAAGGTTGAAGAAATAAAGGCACTCTGGGAAAATGGAAAGATTTTGAAAACGGATCACGGTGAGATAATGTGCGGATCCAGAATGTTTCGGAACAGAGGAATGTGATGACATCATCCTGTACTGTAAGTCTCTTTTCCAAATTGTACTGAAAGAGGGCCCACCACATGAGATTCCCATAATCCAGGCACATCGAGTAAGAGCACCATGGGAAGCACCTGGTGTCTGTCCCTGCAACTTTATAGTTAAGCGCGGTCCTCCCACCTAAAGGACATTGTTTATATGAGAAGTAAATGAATTAGATCTGCTCATTTTTCGAGAATATACTCTTGACTTTTTCTAGGATGTTTCACATGTGGCCATGAACAAATGACGCATGCTATCCTTAGTGACTCCTGAGTTTTATAGCAGAGTAAGTCATATCCATGCAGTTCTCCTGAATGGGAACAGGAGGGTCGAAGAGTAGGGGACGGTCAGGGGAGTTTGGACAGAAATTGATGTTGGAAGTGTTTTGTATTCAGTTTGACTGATGGCCCACACTGTTTTATCCTATTCTATGAAATCAAAGAGAAAAAAGAAAGCTGGAGGCATAAATCCCAATGCTCCTGTATGATGGAGGGGAAGTGTAGACAGCCTTGCCAAACTCACGAGGGGAGTCAATGACAGGTGGATTGTGCTACTGGATAGCTTGGAATACTATTCTGGATTGCAATGAGCCATTCCTAAAAGTAGATACCGTGATTCTGGGAATTAGGGGCTAACCAACAGCTTTGTATGGACCGAAGACAATGGCAGAGCTAAAGTGTCATACCAAGTCCATGATTCGATCAGGAGGGAGACCACTAGATAATTGTATGGGAGAAGGCATTTGTGAATCAAACCCTGGTATGGTACAGTGTGACACAGACTGAAGTGCAGAAAAAGTGCAGAAAACGCAGAGATCTGAGTGATGAGACTAGACATGAATCCGAAAATTGGGAGCTTGTGCCGAGATGGGAGGCTGATGAACTGGAGTTGACCTTTGGGAGGACTGCCAGATGGCTGAGAATGAGGTATTTTTCTAGTTCCAGACACACCATGCTATGTCGACTCACATAGTGGTGGTACCATAGGTTGCAAGGGCGCCCCCCGCTGAAAGACCACCCTGCTGTCAGAACCCCTTACCAAGAAACCATCTAACTTGCTTAGAGCTGCTCAACAATTACTGAAATGCCGTAGAGAAGCTAAAGAGGGGGGTGGGAGTAGGCACTTAGCACCCGCGAGAAAGAGTGAACTGGGCTAGCTTTTGCCTGGTCCAGTCGCTCTTTCTACATACATCCTACAAAACAAAATCTATGCTGTGTAAGATGGGGGAAAATAGGGTCAGATCTCTGTGCCAGAGGATGCAGCTGATTGGGAACCTTTCTTCACACCCAATGCTAACTGGCTACTGAAGGCTGCATGGGCGGGCCAGAGCTATGTCACTGGATCCCAGGCAAAACTGTCTCCCAGGCTAGAGGTACTCAACGTTTGGAGAGATTGAACACACCCCACACAACACAAAACTCTCACCACCATGGGGCTGATAACAGCAAAAAGGAATGTGGGCAAGAAGTAAAGATCTGACATGCCTCAAAATTTGACCTGGTAAACAGACATGGATGGGTGTATGTTGGTGGAGCAGCAGGTCGATGAGTGGAGGGGCTGCCCCTATAAGTGGGAAAACATATGGGAGCAATGAAGAATGTACTGGGGACAATAGTGGTCTGGCCCTTGTGTGAGGCAAAAAAGGAAACCACTGACAGGATAGTGGAGAATGGAAATGACAATTTTGAGCTGCCAGAGCAATAAGGTTTGGTGTGCTAATCTTGCTAGGTGCTTGAGGTACTCCTTCCCTCAAGAAGCTTGAGGACATGCACAAGCGAGGCCTATCCATGTGCAGGGGATGAGGAGAGGGCCCTTCCACAGATTTAGGAGCGCAATTTGATGGACTGATAGAGCGGGAGTAGAGCTGGGGTGTTTTGATTGAGATTTGTTGCACTATTTTTGTAGTTTTCTTGTATCTTATAAAAAAGGATGCATTGCAGTACCTGACGCATTGGAATGGATTTAGTTCGAGGAGGTCCCTGTCACTCTCTTTTCTGTTGATTTGGCTCTTACTCCCCATTATGGGGTCTTGTTGGTTGTGTTCATGATAAAAGTTAATACGTTTTCCATCTCAACCAGTAGATCTTGATGGAGGTGGGTGGGGCTTGGGGTGATCCAGATCCAATCTCACGCTCCTCTGAAGATGTTGGATCACAGTTCTCAACATAATTGGCATATGAATGTGATTGTTTCTTTAAATGTATGACTTGAATGTTGTTTTCAATTAATCATTGTTCTGCTAGTGCCCTTGACTTTCTGCTGCAGCAAAGTCCCCCTCTTTTTAGTTTTTTGCTTGTTGCCATTGAATTTTGCAGATTTGTTTGCCAAAGGCAATATATTCTTTGTTGAGGTGGGTGGTGAATCTACCACTACAAGCTCAGGCTTTTTCACACGGTTTGATTGTTGTTTTTTTTTTGTCTCATGCTGTAGGCAATATTGGACAGTGAGTCATCGCAACACTTGTGAACATTGGTCTGCAGAGGGTTATTGTTAGGTGAACCGTAGCTTGGTATCTCTATCCGCTTTGTTGCTGTTGCAAATTGTGTCACACTAATGTCTCTCAAATCTTGCCTTTGTGTAAGATGGTAGTGGTCTCAGAGAGTCTTCAAATTCCTTAATTTGCTCTGATATTGTCAATTTTGAATCGGCGCAATGCTGCAGTTTTACCAATTTAGAGTGAATTTGGCTGACTATGTGGGAGATTCAGTTTAAATGTGCCCAACACTGATTGTAATATTGATGGAACATTCCCAATATGTTAAGCATTGGGGGCAGGGACATGCCCATGGCACTGGTTGGTCTTATCTTGCGGACACATTATTAAGGAGTCTAGATTTTGCAGAATGTTCTGCCCTTAATGCAGTGGTTAGTTGCCTTTCAAAGAATTAGATGTCCTCTGGAGGAACTCTAGAGAACTATAATGACAGGAGAAAAGTAAATACTGTAAGTTAACTTTAGTTAGTCACATTAACAAGAGTTAATTCAACATTTAACAAGAGTAAATACAACAACTGCTGAGATTTAACTGTATGTGTTTCTCATGGTGTGGACTGACAGGTTCAGTTTTTTGCTCAAACATACACAATAATTCAGGCTCTAAGCCAAAGAAGAACACTGATCCAGTTATGGACCCTGCAATGTGCTGGCCTTTGAGTTGCCAATAGTAGCTGCTTCCATCCCAGAAATTATATACCAGAGGTGGCACTTTCCCCAGGAAGGGAAATGTAGTCTCATTCTTTGTGTAGGGCGGGAGCCAGTGTAGGACAGGACTGGCCATGTCGGATTCGTATCAGTGTGTCACATACAATCTTACATTCTTATCAAGTTAACCTTGTGCATGACAATGTACCTTTAAACAGAAGAGCTACTTGTTTAACCAGTTAGGACCATATGTACAAAGCTTTTGTGAGATCGCAAACATCCCAAATCACAGAATAGGGTAGTTTGTGTCCTCCAAATAACATTTTTTAATGTACAAAGACCCAATTTGAAATTCAGTAATCTATTACTGAATTGCAAATTGAGTGGCGATTCGGTATTAGTAAGCGGCGTACTTAGTGCGTCCCTTCCTAATACTGAATCTCAGTGGTTTGGTGAATGTTTCACAACCAAAATGAGGTTGCAAAACATTCACATTTTTCTGTGAACTTCAAGTAGGTGGTAACCCATTTGCAAATGGAAAGGGGCCCCCTCGGGACCTATTCCCCAGTAAGAATATTTGCAAAAACATTTTTTAAGAGCAGGCAGCGGTCCCACGTACCCACTGCCTACTCTTAAAAAATTGAAAGCTTTTTTTTTCTTTTTGAAATAAATCCCATTTTCATACCTGTAATGGACACATGTAGCTGCATCAACTACATGAAAAGTCCCCAGTCTCGCTAAAATAAAATCGCATATCTCACATACAGAGCAATCTGACAACACACAAATTGCATCATCCCTCTCAAATCAATCAACAAATACAGTGGACTCTCATAAGTAAGAGTTTACTTTCCAACATCGAATAGCATTACAATTTGCTGCACATTAACTCATAAGTTAACTTTATAACTATTTGATAACGTTCTAGCAAGTAGTGTAACATTAAAAAATCATCTTATATTAGGGCTTAATAAAATCTCCTATAACATCATATTGTTATTGTTATGTGAACATAACAGCCATTAAACTTCTATTTTATCTTATGCTGGGACAAAATCCTGATCAATAAAATCAACAAAACGTCTAACGATCAAATTAGTAAATTGAATCAGAAGAAACCAGCAACCTGCAATCTTGCGTTATGGAAAGCAGCAAGATACTGGTCCACAAATTGGGTTACTGCCTATGCTGAATAGGTCACTGTCACTGTAAGAAATGCATCATTCACACTAAGACATCACCAAATATCTCTCAAGCTACAAACTAGCAGTGCGCATGTGATCTCATGACAACGAGGGAAGACTGGTGCAAGAAAGTTCACCTATTTCTAATCAATAATTAGACAGATTTTCTCTTCATATCTGTTGTAAATTTATAAATGAATTTTCACTACTCATATTCATTTAGTGCGAATATTTAATATGTGTCTTAACCCGTTAGAGTTGAGGAACCTGCCACCCGCCAGACTTTTTATAGCCGTCAGCACCTTCTACAGCATGATGGGGTGAGTGAAAACTTTGGCTTACCTCCCTCCGCCCATGGTGGGGTTATGTCATCCATAAAATCGTCTTGTTGGTCCTGGGGTAGTGTTATCACGTGGGTATATAATGTTTGGTTAAAACACTGAAATGCCTGTACTATCAAAGCATTCCCCATAATGGGTTCTGCGTTGGCTATACACAGGGATCAAACCACCATTCTTGGTTGCACCCCTTTCAGTATCAGCAAGAGGGCACTCCCCCCTCCACGAACGTCCCAGCCGAGGTATGTTTCCCAAGGTAGGCCATTTCTCAAAATTCTGCAAACAGGAAATCATTTGGACAAGTGCTGCGGTACTGGGAGAGATATTGTATCATTGTTAAGCTACATTTAATGGTGTAGAGACAGAATATCGAGTACAAAATGTCGAGGTGCACAAATACCAAGTTGGAAATATTGTGGGTCAGATATATCGACAGCAAGAATATAAGAGGTTAGAAATATCGAACTCAAGTAAGTAATATCGATTTTACAAATACCAAAGTCTTCAATGTTGTTTGCAAAAATATAGTTGTTAAAAATATTGTTTTTTTATTGTTATGTATTTTTGTGTATATTTTATATGCATGTGATGTATGTTGTGTATTAGAATTCTTTGTATTTTTTATATTTTTAGTAGGTATACAAACATTTTTTTACATTTTGATATTTTACTTCTGTAGCGGATTGTGGGTTATAGGGGAATAGGGTGAGGTAATTTAATTATAATAAATGTATTATTTTTTTAATATTAATTTTGTGCTTATAGTTCCATAGCGGGTTGTGGGTTTATAGCAGAATCGGGTGGGGAGAAATGGTACTATATTAAATGTATTAATTTGTTTAATATGAATTTTGCGCTTTTAGTTCTGTAGCTGGGTTGTGGGTTCATGGGGGAATAGGGTGGGAAGTAATTTAGGGGTAGATTTATCATCCATTTTTAGTTAGTCGCAAACACTGCAATTCGCAAAAAAGCTGCGTTTGCGAATAAAAAATTGCAAAACGCGATGTAGAAGTAAAATCGCATTGCAAAATGAAGGAATCGCAAAATTTGTGATTTCTTATGTGAGTAAGCATTTAAGGAATCGCAAATTGCGATTCCTTAAATGCTATGTATCAAGCACCCAAGTTGTGCATTTCTCATTAAGAAATCGCAAATTAACACCAAATTCAAGTTGGTGGTAATTTGCGATTTCTTTCACAAATGTACTTTTTGGCATTTGCAAAGGTGCCATGTGGCGCACATACATGTCCTTAGGGTATTTATGTGCGCCATATGCAGACACATGTTCATTTCAGGGGTGCATCAGGGTGTCCTTACGACACCTTGCACCCTTGAAATTATTCTCAATTTGAGATTCTCAAATTGCGAATCGCAAATTGAGAATGGCTTCCCAATCATTCCTATGGGCCTCCTGGCCCATAGAAATAAATGGGAAGGTATTCCTTAACCCCTTGGCTGCTGGGGTCATTCCCCTGCCGTGCTGGGAGAGGGGGGTGCGCACAGAGCCCCGGTGCCCATGATGAGCTCAGCTCGTCAGGAGCCACGGTGGTCGTGTGCTTATGACGAGCTCAGCTTGTCATGACCACACCCATTTCATAAGAACGCTCGCACAGCAGGGGAATTTACCCAGCGTGCGAGTGTTCTAACCGTCATGACGAGCTCAGCTCGTCATGAGCACACGAGAACCATGGCTCATGATGAGCTCAGCTCGTCATGAGGGTGGGAGGGGTTAATTGCGATTTCGCAATTTACTAATCACAATTAAGGAATATTAAGAATTCGCAAAATGCTGGTCTGCATGCTCGTGAACTGCTGTTCGGGGGTTCAACATGCGACCAAAATTTTCAAAACTAGGCATAGTGAAGATATAGACGTTGCCTTCCTCACGGAAACATGGCTCAATGTTCATTCAAAACGAATTTTTTTTTGTATTTGTTTTTTTTAAAAACATTTTATTGTTTTTGAGTTTTTGTACACATCCGTATTATCAATAAACAATAAACATCTCCATCTGCAGTTAAACTTTACATAGCATATCTTATGGCATACACAACAAATATCTCACAGCATAGAAACTTACATTACTACAGGTGACACTACTCTCCTAGCATCCTTCCCATAACCAATCAACACCCATTCTTGACTTACTCTCCTCTCCCCCCGTGTACTCTATCATCAGAAAAGACAGACCAAAGAGAATAGCAGGTGGATTAGAAATAATCTTTAAAAGCGAACTCCAGCTCTCCCTAATCAAAAACACAGACTTTGCAACATTTGAATACCTAGGAGCGTAACTTAAGATCCAAGACGCTCCCCCAATTCATCTACACAACGTCTATCACCCTCCGGGTGAACCTCTTCCCTTCACTGAGGAACTATCTGACCTTTCTTACTCAATCGT
This sequence comes from Lissotriton vulgaris, assembly GCF_964263255.1. Lineage (NCBI taxonomy): Eukaryota > Metazoa > Chordata > Amphibia > Caudata > Salamandridae > Lissotriton > Lissotriton vulgaris. The sequence goes on from NC_141687.1 coordinate 2,096,575,619, forward strand.
CACTTTCTAGCTCTAAAAATCTCTTCCTAGGAGACTCAAACCTTCACTGGAACATGCACGAGGACCCTACTATCAAGCTTCTCAATAACCTTCTTGAGATTAACGACCTCAAACAACTCTGCCATTCCGCAACCCACTCTAAAGGGGCTACTGTTGATGCCATCATTGCAAACAATGATTTGGCATCCCTATCCAACATTATCCCTGTCGATTGGCCTGACCACCACCTCATACTGTTCATGATCTCCCCCTTAGCCCCGCCCCCACCTAAAAACAACAAAACCAACATTTCTACCAGAAACCTTAATCATATCCCCCCTGGTGTACTAGAGGCCAAACTCCAAGCTCAACTTAGTTGCACCCCTCCCTCTATTAATGCAAATGAGCTCACTGAGCACTACAATAAAACTCTCTCCGAGGTTTTAGATCAAATGGCACCATCCAAACTAAAAACTCAAACAAATATCCCTTCAAAATCATGGTTTAACTCAGTCCTCAATAATGAAAGACATGCTCTCAGACTGGCTGAAAGAACTTGGAGACAACACCCTTCCCCCTCCAATCTCGTCCACCTTCGAACCGCTAGATCTACTTACAAGAAACACATTTTCTTTGAAAAGGCATCCTTCTTTCGTTCACAACTCACCCATGCCAAAAATAGACCCAGAGAACTGTTCATCATTGTTAGAAACCAAACCTCCCCCGCCCCTTCCACTTGAAGGCCTCCTCCAACAAATGTGAAGAAATTGCTAACTTTTTCTCTGAAAAAATCGCCAAAATTGACCAATCTTTTATTTTAACTCAGATCTCTCCCAACCCCAATATACCCTTGTTACTGCTCCAATACCCTCCACCCTGATCCTGACCCCTGCCTCCCCACCACCAACTTTCAATAACCCCTCCTGAAACCTACCCTGACAAAATATAGCAAAAAATAATGCCTCCCGCAGAATTTCCACTCTGTTTCTGAACTAGAAGTCTTTAACATCCTGTCCAAATTAAAACCGTCCTCTCACACAAAAGAACCCCTCCCGTCTACCCTTGTCCAAGACCTTAAGCACGTCATTGTACCTTATTGGACCAAAATCATCAACTCCTCCTTTCCTCTGGTTGCATCCCTGTATACCTCCAACTCGGACAGGTCACACCCATTCCTAAAAACTCTAAGGCTGACCCCCAAAGACCCTAATAACCTACGCCCCATCTCAAACCTCCCTATTCTTTCAAAAGCCCTTGAAAAATATGCCCTTCTTCAATTGGATAAACTCATTGACAATTACAACCTACTCGACCCTTTGCAATCTGGTTTCCGTAAAGGGACAGCACTGAAACGGCATTGCTAAATATAGTTGATGACATCCACCACGCCCTGGATAATGGTGAGACCTGCCTACTCACTGCCTACTCATTCTCCTAGACCTCTCTGAGGCATTCAATACAGTTAACCATTTAACCTTACTCAATACACTTAAACTTCGTTTCAGTCTTAACTGAACTGGTTCACCTCCTATTTCCAACACAGAACCCAGCAAATCAAAATCCAACACTGCCTCTCCAGCCCCACTCCTTGGTGTCTCCCAAGGATCTATCCTCTCTCCTGCTTACCCTCAAACTTAAATATTCCGGTATTAACTATCACCTGTATGCCGACGATACCCAACTGTACTATAAAATAAAATCCCACTCAGATTACCTGCACCTCAGCACTGCCCTGGCTGGATATACAAACCTAGTTCCAATCAAATCATCTCAAACTCAACCCATACAAAACTGAAATTATTCTTTTCTCTCCTAAAAATAACCCACTCCCCATCCAAACATGGATCTCTGACCTTAATGCCCTAAACTGTTCGCCCTCCTTATCCGAATCAGTAAAATCCCTTGGCATCACCATTGACAGTAAGTCCACCTTGCCCCCCTCAACCTAGCGGCCAGGCTTACAACTGACTGCAAACGCTCTGACCACATCTCTCCTGCTCTTAAGACCCTTAAATGGCTTCCTATCGAAGGCCCACCTATTCACCCCCTTCCGTACCCATCTTCACCTTTTCTTCCACCCTACCACCCCCTTTCCGAACACTTCCCTTCCCCCTTTCTTTCACTCGCACAACCCTTACTTATTCACAAAAAACAAGTCCACCTCCTTTATACTGTGTAATAATTTGTAATTACTCTCTTCACGTGTTGTTTTGTAAATTGCTACCTCTTTGCATTTTTTTTAAGTCAAGCTATGCTACTCAATGTGGTTCTCAAAGTCCGTCATGTCTGCATGCTTCTTTTGAACAATATATATATATACCAAACCCATGGAATCTGATAAAAAAATGTTATATTATAAATTAAATCATTAAACTATTTTAAAGTCTTTAAAATAAAATTTTCAACTTCAGTGAATGCAACAGTAGATAAAGTGCAGGACAGTGGAGGGGTGAAAATTACTATTCCCACTCCAGTGAGTGCAACAGTAGGGAAAGTGCTGGATAGTGGAGAGGTAAAAAATACTATTCCCACTCCAGTATGTGCAACAAAATGGATTGCGGAGCCAGCTACCGACACACAGCTCAGTGCAGCACAACTGTGATTTGAGATTAAATACTTGGTGCATATTTACAAGCCCCTTGTGCCACTGGAGAATCACTTTATTTATGCTCCAGTGGCGCACAGTGCAGGCCAATATCTGCAAGTTCCTGTAAAGCCGCTCTGCATGGCTTTTATTGGCGTTGTAGATGAAGTGAAAGGCCACACAGCACAAGTCGCTGTGTTGCCTCATGTTCCGGAAGGGAGGCGTTCCCATGCAACAACATTGGATTTTGACACTGCCCCAGATTGCCAACATAGCGTGATTCTGGGGCAGTGACCAAAAAAAAGATGCCTCCCCAGAGCAGACATAGCGAGAAGAAATGTTTAAATTTCTCCTAGTTTTTTCCTCTTTCCATATGTGCTGCATTCTGCAGCACACATGGAAAGAGGATAACACCTCTTGTGATTGTTGTTATGCAGGAAGGTGTACACTCACGCAACCTCGGCTTCAACCTGGACTCCTCCCTGTCAATGACCAGACAAGTCAACGCCGTCTCATCCTCGTGCTTCAACACCCTGCGCATGCTCCGCAAGATCTTCAGATGGATCCCCACTGAAACCAGGAAGACCGTCACCCAGGCACTCATCACCAGCCGACTGGACTACGGGAACACCCTCTACGCCGGAACCACAGCCAAACTTCAAAAAAGACTCCAACGCATCCCGAACGCCTCCGCACGACTAATCCTGGACATCCCCCGACACAGCCACATCACCGGACACCTGAGAGACCTGCACTGGCTCCCCGTCAGCAAGAGAATCACGTTCAGACTCCTCACCCACGCACACAAGGCTCTCCACGACCTGGGCCCCAAGTACCTCAACGACCGCATGACCTTCTACACGCCCACCCACCAGCTGCGATCAACCAGCCACGCACTCGCCACCGTACCACGCATCTGCAGAGCCACCGCCGGAGGAAGATCCTTCTCCTACCTGTCAGCCAAGACTTGGAACTCCCCCCCCACCCACATTCGGCGAACCCAAGACCGTCTCTCCTTCAGGAAGCAGCTCAAGACCTGGCTGTTCAAGCAGTAACATACCCCTCGCCCCCAGCGCCTTGAGACCCTCCTGGGTGAGTAGCGAGCTTTACAAATGCCTTGATTGATTGATTGATTGATTGATTGCTGCACAAATATAATCATGCCAACAACACAGACACCTTGCACCATGGTGCAACAGTGCCTGCGTTGGCACACATCTGCAATTTATTATTTGGCACTGGCTGAAAGAATTGGAATGCACTGTATCTTGTAAATGCAGTGCATTTCTGTCCTTTCAAATTGGCATAGGGCAGCGCAGCAAAATGAGTTGCGTGCTGCCCAGCGCTAATTCTTTGTAAATATGGCTGTTGAATTTTGCAACAAATTACTAAGGCAGGCTGGAACATCAGGTTGTCATAACTGTTATTGTGCGAACCTCCTATAGGTGTATAGATGAGACACGCTGCCCTCTATCACTGTCAGCACATCAGAGCTGAGTGTCCACTCCAGAGGACAATGTTTGTTAAGGAATAGTTAAGGTTAGGCGTGATTGGGGCCTTTCCTGGTGGGAATGCAATCGCTAATCGGCCACCAGCAAAAAAACTGCCAAAACAAATAACTTCAGAACTGCAGTGGATTCTGGTGAAATCAATTAATCTCAGCAAAGGTGGTCAAACCCGAGAGAAGGCAATCCACACATGAAATGCACATGTGTAACTGCAATAACTATATGAAAAGACCCCTGTCTCATAAAATTACATCTCATTTCCTATATACAGTGGAATCTGCCAACAGAGGAATGTGGCAGGAATTGCATCATCTCTAAAATCAGACAAAAAATACGGTGGACTTTCACAAGTAAGAAATTACTTTCCAGTAACGATTAGCATTAAAACACTTAACGCATGTTCATAAAAGAAAACTTTCTAGCCATTTAAAAAAGTTCAGGCAAGTAGTGTAACATTAGAAAGTCATTTTATATCAGATTAAAATCTTCTGAAACATGCAATTTTCATTGAGGTAATCATAACAGCCCACTTAACTTCTATCTCATCTTGTGCTGGGACATACTCCTGATCAATAATATTGATGTAAAACTTACCAATGAAATTTGTCAAGTCATTCCGCAGAAACCATCAGCCTGCGACCTTGCTCCAGGAAAATCAGCGAGACACTGGGGTCTTGAGTCACATCCACAGGTCTTGTTACTGCTTATGCTGAACAGTTCACAATGCAGAACGCATCATTCACACTATGACATCGCCAAACGTCACAGAGTTTCAGGCTAGCAGGGCAGGGTCCCTAACGCCATGGCAACGCGGGAGCACTGGTACAGGAAAGTTCACCTATTTCTAATGAATTATTAGACAGATTTAGTTTTCCTATTTGTTGTCAATTTATGAATCACTGTCCACTACTACGTTCAATTTAGAATATACCTCAAATAAATGCCTCTGGCACTTGTTAATATCAAATTAAAAATTATTTAATGAAAGGAAGACCAGTTGATAAAAACAAAGGGCTTCTAAGGGCCTCACTTACAAACTTTTGATGCAAGGCAGCACTGTTGGCCTTTCTGCTGCACTGACATGCGTCAAAAGAAAATGGCGGGATTGTGCCATATCTATAAGATACAGCGCATTCCTGTCTTTCTCCCCTGCTGCACAAACAGCAGCCGTGTGCCAACACAGACACCCTTGCGTCATGTTGCAAGGGTGTCTGCATTGCGGGTATGTTTGTTTTTGTGCATGAACGGAAACCTTCCTGCAAAGAAACAATAATTCATGGCATTTTCCTCTTTCTGTGCGTGCTATAGAATGCATCAAGCATAGAAAGAGGAAACAACTAGGAGGAGTAAAAGTATTTCTCCTTGTGGCACCACTCCCACGCCTCCCATGGGGAAGTGTAGGGTTATGACGCAATCCCAGGTTTGCGATTTCTCGTAAATATGGAAATGCTTTAGATTCCATGGATGTTGCGTGGGAACACCCACAGCAATACACATGGAACTCAACTTTAACGCCGTGTCCTGCATGAAAGGGGCACACATTTACACAGCCATGAAAAGCCACGATCGGTGACTTTGCGAGGCCTTGTAAATATGCTGTGGCACTTTGTGTCACCGGAGAATCAAAAAAGTGCCACTGGGGCGTCATGAATGAGGCCCCAAGTGTCTGGTAGGAATGCAATCATTGACCGGCAACCAGCAAAAAAACAGCCAAAACAAATAACTTCACACCTGCAGTGGATTCTGGTGAAAGCAATCAATCTCAGCAAAGGTGGTCAAACCCGAGAGAAGGCATTCCAGACATGAAATGCACATATGTAACTGCAATAACTATATGAAAAGACCCCAGTCTCATAAAATTACATCTCATATCCTATATACAGTGGAAGCTGCCAACAGAGGAATGTGCCAGACATTGCATCATCTCTCTAAAATCAGAAAACAAATACGGTGGACTTTCACAAGTAAGAAATGACTTTCCAGCAACGATTAACATTAAATCACTTAGCACATGTTCATAAAAGAAAACTTTTTAGCCATTTAAAAAATTTTCAGGCATGTAGTCACGCTTCAGAAATTCATTTTATATCAGATTAAAATCTTCTGAAACATGCAATTTTCACTGAGGTAATCATAACAGCCCACTTAACTTCTATCTCATCTTGTGCTGGGACATAATCCTTATCAATAAAATTGATGTAAAACTTACCAATCAAATTTGTCAAGTGATTCCACAAAAACCATCAGCCTGTGACCATGCTCCATGAAAATCAGCGAGACACTGGGGTCTTGAGTCACATCAACAGGTCTTGTTACTGCTTAAGCTGAACAGGTCACAATGCAGAACGCATCATTCACACTATGGCATCCCCAAACGTCGCAGAGCTTCAGGCTAGCAGGGCAGGGTCCCTAACGCCATGGCAACGAGGTAGCACTGGTACAGGAAAGTTCACCTATTTCAATAAGAATTATTAGACAGATTTAGTTTTCTAATTTGTTGTCAATGTATGAATCATTGTCCACTACTACGTTCAATTTAGAATGTACCTCAAATAAATGCTTCTGGCACTTGTTAATATCAAATTAAAAATTATTTAATAAAAGGAAGACCAGTTGATAAAAACAAAGAGCTTCTAATGGCCTCACTTACAAACTTTTGATGCAAGGCAGCACTGTTGGCCATTCTGCTGCACTGACGTGCGTCAAAAGAAAATGGCGGGATTGTGCCATATCTACAAGAAACAGCGCATTCCTGTCTTTCTCCCCTGCGGCAGTGCACAAACAGCAGCCGTGTGCCAACACAGACACCCTTGCGTCATGTTGCAAGGGTGTCTGCATTGCGGGTATGTTTGTTTTTGTGCATGAATGGAAACCTTCCTGCAAAGAAACAATAATTCATAACATTTTCCTCTTTCTATGCGTGCTGCAGAATGCATCAAGCATAGAAAGAGGAAACAACTAGGAGGAGTAAAAGTATTTCTCCTTGTGGCGCCACTCCCATGCCTCCCATGGGGAAGTGTAGGGTTATGACGCAATCCCAGGTTTGCGATTCCTCGTAAATATGGAAATGCTTCAGATTCCATGGATGTTGCGTGGGAACACCCACAGCAACACACATGGAACTCAACTTTAACGCAGTGTCCTGCATGAAAGGGGCACACATTTACACGGCCATGAAAAGCCACGATCGGTGACTTTGCGAGGCCTTGTAAATATGCTCTGGCACTTTGTGTCACCGGAGAGTCAAAAAAGTGCCACTGGGGCGTCGTAAATGAGGCCCCAAGTGTCTGGTAGGAATGCAATTGCTGATCGGCCACAGCAAAGAAACAGCCAAAACAAATAACTTCACCTCTGCAGTGGATTCTGGTGAAAGAAATCAATCTCAGCAAAGGTGGTCAAACCAGAGAGAAGGCATTCCACACAAGAAATGCATATATGTAACATCAATAACTATATGAAAAGACCCCAGTCTCATAAAATTACATCTCATATCCTATATACAGTGGAATCTGCCAACAAAGGAATGTGCCAGACATTGCATCATCTCTTTAAAATCAGACAACAAATACGCTGGACTTTCACAAGTAAGAAATTACTTTCCAGCAACGATTAGCATTAAAACACTTAGCGGTACAAAAGGGGGTGGTGATGGACGGAGCATCTGAATCAATCAAACACTCACACCCAGTCAAAAGATCTGGGTTTAATCCACCACCGTTCTTTAGCCCACTCTGCCACCCCAGTTCAGACATGGCTATATGCAAATCAGTCTGACCCTGTGCCTCATGGGAACAGTCCAGCCGAACTGCCAAGCCATGTCTTCCCTGGACCGGAAACAAGCTTCCGAGGACCGGTTTCTAGCATTCCAGCCGTCTTCAGCCCGGCTTGCTTGAATCCAGTGGCAAAGTGAGCAAGGGACTCATGTCTGAGTATACCCTGCCACACTTATGGTGGCCAAAAGCGGTACAAAAGGGGGCGGTGATGGACGGAGCATCTGAATCAATCAAACACTCACACCCAGTCAAAAGATCTGGGTTTAATCCACCACCGTTCTTTAGCCCACTCTGCCACCCCAGTTCAGACATGGCTATATGCAAATCAGTCTGACCATGTGCCTTAGAGCATGTTCATAAAAGAAAACGTTCTCGCCATTTAAAAAAGTTCAGGCAAGTAGTGTAACATTAGAAAGTCATTTTATATCAGATTAAAATCTTCTGAAACATGCAATTTTCATTGAGGTAATCATAACAGCCCACTTAACTTCTATCTCATCTTGTGCTGGGACATACTCCTGATCAATAAAATTGATGTAAAACTTACCAATCAAATTTGTCAAGTGATTCCGCAGAAACCATCAGCCAGCGACCTTGCTCCATGAAAATCAGCGAGACACTGGGGTCTTGAGTCACATCCACAGGTCTTGTTACTGCTTATGCTGAAGAGGTCACAATGCAGAACGCATCATTCACACTATGGCATCGCCAAACGTCACAGAGCTTCAGGCTAGCAGGGCAGGGTCCCTAACGCCATGGCAATGAGGGAGCACTGGTACAGGAAAGTTCACCTATTTCTAATGAATTATTAGACAGATTTAGTGTTCCTATTTGTTGTCAATTTATGAATCACTATCCAATACTACGTTCAATTTAGAATGTACCTCAAATAAATGCCTCTGGCACTTGTCAATATCAAAGTAAAAATTATTTAATAAAAGGGAGACCAGTTGATAAAAACAAAGAGCTTCTAAGGGCCTCACTTACATACTTTTGATGCAAGGCCGCACTGTTGGCCTTTCTGCTGCACTGACGTGCGTCAAAAGAAAATGGCGGGATTGTGCCAAATCTACAAGATACAGCGCATTCCTGTCTTTCTCCCTGCGGCAGTGCACAAACAGCAGCCATGTGCTAACACAGACACCCTTGCGTCATGTTGCAAGGGTGTCTGCATTGCGGGTATGTTTGTTTTTGTGCATGAATGGAAACCTTCCTTCAAAGAAACAATAATTCATTACATTTTCCTCTTTCTATGCGTGCTGCAGAATGCATCAAGCATAGAAAGAGGAAACAACTAGGAGGAGTAAAAGTATTTCTCCTTGTGGCACCACTCCCATGCCTCCCATGGGGAAGTGTAGGGTTACGACGCAATCCCAGGTTTGCGATTTCTCGTAAATATGGAAATGCTTCAGATTCCATGGATGTTGTGTGGGAACACCCACAGCAACACACATGGAACTCAACTTTACCGCAGTGTCCTGCATGAAAGGGGCACACATTTACACAACCATGAAAAGCCACGATCGGTGACTTTGCGAGGCCTTGTAAATATGCTGTGGCACTTTGTGTCACCGGAGAGTCAAAAAAGTGCCACTGGGGCGTCGTAAATGAGGCCCCAAGTGTCTGGTAGGAATGCAATTGTTGACCAGCCACCAGCAAAAAAACAGCCAAAACAAATAACTTCACACCTGCAGTGGATTCTGGTGAAAGCAATCAATCTCAGCAAAGGTGGTCAAACCCGAGAGAAGGCATTCCACACATGAAATGCACATATGTAACTGCAATAACTATATGAAAAGACCCCAAGCTCATAAAATTACATCTCATATCCTATCTACAGTGGAATCTGCCAACAGAGGAATGTGCCAGACATTGCATCATCTCTCTAAAATCAGACAACAAATACGGTGGACTTTCACAAGTAAGAAATTACTTTCCAGCAAAGATTAGCATTAAAACACTTAGCGCATGTTCATAAAAGAAAACTTTCTAGCCATTTAAAAAAGTTCAGCAAGTAGTGTAACATTAGAAAGACTGATTATCAGAATAAAATCTTCTGAAACATGCAATTTTCATTCAGGTAATCATAACAGTCCACTTAACTTATATCTCATCTTGTCCTGGGACATACTCCTTATCAATAAAATTGATGTAAAACTTACCAATTAAATTTGTCAAGTGATTCCGGAGAAACCATCAGCCTGCGACCTTGCTCCATGAAAATCAGCGAGACACAGGGGTCTTGAGTCATATCCACAGGTCTTGTTACTGCTTATGCTGAACAGGTCACAATGCAGAACGCATCATTCACACTATGACATCGCCAAACGTCACAGAGCTTCAGGCTAGCAGGGCAGGGTCCCTAACGCCATGGCAACGAGGGAGCACTGGTACAGGAAAGTACACCTTTTTCTAAGGAATTATTAGACAGATTTAGTTTTCCTATTTGTTGTCAATTTATGAATCACTGTCCACTACTACGTTCAATTTAGAATGTACCTCAAATATATGCCTCTGGCACTTGTTAATATCAAATTAAAAATTATTTAATAAAAGGAAGACCAGTTGATAAAAACAAAGAGCTTCTAAGGGCCTCACTTACAAACTTTTGATGCAAGGCAGCACTGTTGGCCTTTCTGCTGCACTGGCGTGCGTCAAAAGAAAATGGCGGGATTGTGCCATATCTACAAGATACAGCGCATTCCGGTCTTTCTCCCATGCTGCACAAACAGCAGCCGTGTACCAACACAGGCACCCTTGTGTCATGTTGCAAGGGTGTCTGCATTGCGGGTATGTTTGTGTTTGTGCATGAACGGAAACCTTCCTACAAAGAAACAATAGTTCATGGCATTTTCCTCTTTCTATGCATGCTGTAGAATGCATCAAGCATAGAAAGAGGAAACAACTAGGAGGAGTAAAAGTATTTCTCCTGTGGCACCACTCCCATGGCTCCCATGCCTCCCATGGGGAAGTGAAGGGTTATGACGCAATCCCAGGTTTGCGATTTCTCGTAAATATGGAAATGCTTTAGATTCCATGGATGTTGCGTGGGAACACCCACAGCAACACACATGGAACTCAACTTTAACGCCGTGTCCTGCATGAAAGGGGCACACATTTACACAGCCATGAAAAGCCACGATCAGTGACTTTGCGAGGCCTTGTAAATATGCTGTGGCACTTTGTGTCACCGGAGAATCAAAAAAGTGCCACTGGGGCGTCGTGAATGAGGCCCCAAGTGTCTGGTAGGAATGCAATCGTTGACCGGCCACCAGCAAAAAAACAGCCAAAACAAATAACTTCACACCTGCAGTGGATTCTGGTGAAAGCAATCAATCTCAGCAAAGGTGGTCAAACCCGAGAGAAGGCATTCCACATATGAAATGCACATATGTAACTGCAATACCTATATGAAAAGACCCCAGTCTCATAAAATTACATCTCATATCCTATATACAGTGGAAGCTGCCAACAGAGGAATGTGCCAGACATTGCATCATCTCTCTAAAATCAGACAACAAATACGGTGGACTTTCACAAGTAAGAAATGACTTTCCAGCAACGATTAACATTAAATCACTTAGCACATGTTTGTAAAAGAAAACTTTTTAGCCATTTAAAAAAGTTCAGGCATGTAGTCAAGCTTCAGAAATTCATTTTATATCAGATTAAAATCTTCTGAAACATGCAATTTTCATTCAGGTAGTCATAACAGCCCACTTAACTTATATCTCATCTTGTCCTGGGACATACTCCTTATCAATAAAATTGATGTAAAACTTACCAATCAAATTTGTCAAGTGATTCCGGAGAAACCATCAGCCTGCTACCATGCTCTATGAAAATCAGCGAGACACTGGGGTCTTGAGTCACATCAACAGGTCTTGTTACTGCTTAAGCTGAACAGCTCACAATGCAGAACGCATCATTCACACTATGACATCCCCAAACGTCGCAGAGCTTCAGGCTACCAGGGCAGGGTCCCTAACGCCATGGCAACGAGGGAGCACTGGTACAGGAAAGTTCACCTATTTCGATAAGAATTATTAGACAGATTTAGTTTTCTAATTTGTTGTCAATGTATGAATCATTGTCCACTACTACGTTCAATTTAGAATGTACCTCAAATAAATGCTTCTGGCACTTGTTAATATCAAATTAAAAATTATTTATTAAAAGGAAGACCAGTTGATAAAAACAAAGAGCTTCTAAGGGCCTCCCTTACAAACTTTTGATGCAAGGCAGCACTGTTGGCCATTCTGCTGCACTGACGTGCGTCAAAAGAAAATGGTGGGATTGTGCCATATCTACAAGAAACAGCGCATTCCTGTCTTTCTCCCCTGCGGCAGTGCACAAACAGCAGCCGTGTGTCAACACAGACACCCTTGCGTCATGTTGCAAGGGTGTCCGCATTGCGGGTATGTTTGTTTTTGTGCATGAATGGAAACCTTCCTGCAAAGAAACAATAATTCATAACATTTTCCTCTTTCTATGCGTGCTGCATAATGCATCAGGCATAGAAAGAGGAAACAACTAGGAGGAGTAAAAGTATTTCTCCTTGTGGCACCACTCCCACGCCTCCCATGGGGAAGTGTAGGGTTATGACGCAATCCCAGGTTTGCGATTTCTCGTAAATATGGAAATTCTTCAGATTCCATGGATGTTGTGTGGGAACACCCACAGCAACACACATGGAACTCAACTTTACCGCAGTGTCCTGCATGAAAGGGGCACACATTTACACAACCATGAAAAGCCACGATCGGTGACTTTGCGAGGCCTTGAAAATATGCTGTGGCACTTTGTGTCACCGGAGAGTCAAAAAAGGGCCACTGGGGCGTCATAAATGAGGCCCCAAGTGTCTGGTAGGAATGCAATTGTTGACCAGCCACCAGCAAAAAAACAGCCAAAACAAATAACTTCACACCTGCAGTGGATTCTGGTGAAAGCAATCAATCTCAGCAAAGGTGGTCAAACCCGAGAGAAGGCATTCCACACATGAAATGCACATATGTAACTGCAATAACTATATGAAAAGACCCCAGTCTCATAAAATTACATCTCATATCCTATCTACAGTGGAATCTGCCAACAGAGGAATGTGCCAGACATTGCATCATCTCTCTAAAATCAGAAAACAAATACGGTGGACTTTCACTAGTAAGAAATTACTTTCCAGCAACGATTAGCATTAAAACACTTAGCGCATGTTCATAAAAGAAAACTTTCTAGCCATTTAAAAAAGTTCAGCAAGTAGTGTAACATTAGAAAGACTGATTATCAGAATAAAATCTTCTGAAACATGCAATTTTCATTCAGGTAATCATAACAGCCCCCTTAACTTATATCTCATCTTGTCCTGGGACATACTCCTGATCAATAAAATTGATGTAAAACTTACTAATTAAATTTGTCATGTGATTCCGGAGAAACCATCAGCCTGCGACCTTGCTCCATGAAAATCAGCGAGACACTGGGGTCTTGAGTCATATCCACAGGTCTTGTTACTGCTTATGCTGAACAGGTCACAATGCAGAACACATCATTCACACTATGACATCGCCAAACGTCACAGAACTTCAGGCTAGCAGGGCAGGGTCCCTAACGCCATGGCAACGAGGGAGCACTGGTACAGGAAAGTACACCTTTTTCTAAGGAATTATTAGACAGATTTAGTTTTCCTATTTGTTGTCAATTTATGAATCACTGTCCACTACTACGTTCAATTTAGAATGTACCTCAAATAAATGCCTCTGGCACTTGTTAATATCAAATTAAAAATTATTTAATAAAAGGAAGACCAGTTGATAAAAACAAAGAGCTTCTAAGGGCCTCACTTACAAACTTTTGATGCAAGGCAGCACTGTTGGCCTTTCTGCTGCACTGACATGCGTCAAAAGTAAATGGCGGGATTGTGCCATATCTATAAGATACAGCGCATTCCTGTCTTTCTCCCCTGCTGCACAAACAGCAGCCGTGTGCCAACACAGACACCCTTGGGTCATGTTGCAAGGGTGTCTGCATTGCAGGTATGTTTGTTTTTGTGCATGAACGGAAAACTTCCTGCAAAGAAACAATAATTCATACCATTTTCCTCTTTCTATATGTGCTGTAGAATGCATCAAGCATAGAAAGAGAAAACAACTAGGAGGAGTAAAAGTATTTCTCCTGTGGCACCACTCCCATGACTCCCATGCCTCCCATGGGGAAGTGAAGGGTTATGACACAATCCCAGGTTTGCGATTTCTCGTAAATATGGAAATGCTTTAGATTCCATGGATGTTGCGTGGGAACACCCACAGCAACACACATGGAACTCAACTTTAACGCCGTGTCCTGCATGAAAGGGGCACACATTTACACAGCCATGAAAAGCCACGATCGGTGACTTTGCGAGGCCTTGTAAATATGCTGTGGCACTTTGTGTCACCGGAGAATCAAAAAAGTGCCACTGGGGCGTCGTGAATGAGGCCCCAAGTGTCTGGTAGGAATGCAATCGTTGACCGGCCACCAGCAAAAAAACAGCCAAAACAAATAACTTCACACCTGCAGTGGATTCTGGTGAAAGCAATCAATCTCAGCAAAGGTGGTCAAACCCGAGAGAAGGCATTCCACACATGAAATGCACATATGTAACTGCAATAACTATATGAAAAGACCCCAGTCTCATAAAATTACATCTCATATCCTATATACAGTGGAAGCTGCCAACAGAGGAATGTGCCAGACATTGCATCATCTCTCTAAAATCAGACAACAAATACGGTGGACTTTCACAAGTAAGAAATGACTTTCCAGCAACGATTACCATTAAATCACTTAGCACATGTTCGTAAAAGAAAACTTTTTAGCCATTTAAAAAAGTTCAGGCATGTAGTCAAGCTTCAGAAATTCATTTTATATCAGATTAAAATCTTCTGAAACATGCAATTTTCATTCAGGTAATCATAACAGCCCACTTAACTTATATCTCATCTTGTCCTGGGACATACTCCTTATCAATAAAATTGATGTAAAACTTACCAATCAAATTTGTCAAGTGATTCCGGAGAAACCATCAGCCTGCGACCATGCTCTATGAAAATCAGCGAGACACTGGGGTCTTGAGTCACATCAACAGGTCTTGTTACTGCTTAAGCTGAACAGGTCACAATGCAGAACGCATCATTCACACTATGACATCCCCAAACGTCGCAGAGCTTCAGGCTAGCAGGGCAGGGTCCCTAACGCCATGGCAACGAGGGAGCACTGGTACATGAAAGTTCACCTATTTCGATAAGAATTATTAGACAGATTTAGTTTTCTAATTTGTTGTCAATGTATGAATCATTGTCCACTACTACGTTCAATTTAGAATGTACCTCAAATAAATGCTTCTGGCACTTGTTAATATCAAATTAAAAATTATTTATTAAAAGGAAGACCAGTTGATAAAAACAAAGAGCTTCTAAGGGCCTCACTTACAAACTTTTGATGCAAGGCAGCACTGTTGGCCATTCTGCTGCACTGACGTGCGTCAAAAGAAAATGGCGGGATTGTGCCATATCTACAAGAAACAGCGCATTCCTGTCTTTCTCCCCTGCGGCAGTGCACAAACAGCAGCCGTGTGCCAACACAGACACCCTTGCGTCATGTTGCAAGGGTGTCCGCATTGCGGGTATGTTTGTTTCTGTGCATGAATGGAAACCTTCCTGCAACAAAACAATAATTCATAACATTTTCCTCTTTCTATGCGTGCTGCAGAATGCATCAAGCATAGAAAGAGGAAACAACTAGGAGGAGTAAAAGTATTTCTCCTTGTGGCACCACTCCCACGCCTCCCATGGGGAAGTGTAGGGTTATGACACAATCCCAGGTTTGCGATTTCTCGTAAATATGGAAATGCTTCAGATTCCATGGATGTTGTGTGGGAACACCCACAGCAACACACATGGAACTCAACTTTACCGCAGTGTCCTACATGAAAGGGGCACACATTTACACAACCATGAAAAGCCACGATCGGTGACTTTGCAAGGCCTTGTAAATATGCTGTGGCACTTTGTGTCACTGGAGAGTCAAAAAAGTGCCACTGGGGCGTCATAAATGAGGCCCCAAGTGTCTGGTAGGAATGCAATTGTTGACCAGCCACCAGCAAAAAAACAGCCAAAACAAATAACTTCACACCTGCTGTGGATTCTGGTGAAAGCAATCAATCTCAGGAAAGGTGGTCAAACCCAAGAGAAGGCATTCCACACATGAAATGCACATATGTAACTGCAATAACTATATGAAAAGACCCCAGTCTCATAAAATTACATCTCATATCCTATCTACAGTGGAATCTGCCAACAGAGGAATGTGCCAGACATTGCATCATCTCTCTAAAATCAGACAACAAATACGGTGGACTTTCACAAGTAAGAAATTACTTTCCAGCAACGATTAGCATTAAAACACTTAGCGCATGTTCATAAAAGAAAACTTTCTAGCCATTTAAAAAAGTTCAGCAAGTAGTGTAACATTAGAAAGACTGATTATCAGAATATAAAATCTTCTGAAACATGCAATTTTCATTCAGGTAATCATAACAGCCCACTTAACTTATATCTCATCTTGTACTGGGACATACTCCTGATCAATAAAATTGATGTAAAACTTACTAATTAAATTTGTCAAGTGATTCCGGAGAAACCATCAGCCTGCGACCTTGCTCCATGAAAATCAGCGAGACACTGGGGTCTTGAGTCATATCCACAGGTCTTGTTACTGCTTATGCAGAACAGGTCACAATGCAGAACACATCATTCACACTATGACATCGCCACACGTCACAGAGCTTCAGGCTAGCAGGGCAGGGTCCCTAACGCCATGGCAACGAGGGAGCACTGGTACAGGAAAGTACACCTTTTTCTAAGGAATTATTAGACAGATTTAGTTTTCCTATTTGTTGTCAATTTAGGAATCACTGTCCACTACTACGTTCAATTTAGAATGTACCTCAAATAAATGCCTCTGGCACTTGTTAATATCAAATTAAAAGTTATTTAATAAAAGGAAGACCAGTTGATAAAAACAAAGAGCTTCTAAGGGCCTCACTTACAAACTTTTGATGCAAGGCAGCACTGTTGGCCTTTCTGCTGCACTGGCGTGCGTCAAAAGAAAATGGCGGGATTGTGCCATATCTACAAGATACAGCGCATTCCGGTCTTTCTCCCATGCTGCACAAACAGCAGCCGTGTACCAACACAGGCACCCTTGTGTCATGTTGCAAGTGTGTCTGCATTGCGGGTATGTTTGTGTTTGTGCATGAACGGACACCTTCCTACAAAGAAACAATAGTTCATGGCATTTTCCTCTTTCTATGCATGCTGTAGAATGCATCAAGCATAGAAAGAGGAAACAACTAGGAGGAGTAAAAGTATTTCTCCTGTGGCACCACTCCCACGCCTCCCAAGGGGAAGTGTAGGGTTATGACGCAATCCCAGGTTTGCGATTCCTCGTAAATATGGAAATGCTTCAGATTCCATGGATGTTGCGTGGGAACACCCACAGCAACACACATGGAACTCAACTTTAACGCAGTGTCCTGCATGAAAGGGGCACACATTTACACGCCCATGAAAAGCCACTATCGGTGACTTTGCGAGGCCTTGTAAATATGCTCTGGCACTTTGTGTCACCGGAGAGTCCAAAAAGTGCCACTGGGGCGTCGTAAATGAGGCCCCAAGTGTCTGGTAGGAATGCAATCGCTGATCGGCCCCAGCAAAAAAACAGCCAAAACAAATAACTTCACCTCTGCAGTGGATTCTGGTGAAAGCAATCAATCTCAGCAAAGGTGGTCAAACCAGAGAGAAGGCATTCCACACATGAAATGCGCATATGTAACTGCAATAACTATATGAAAAGACCCCAGTCTCATAAAATTACATCTCATATCCTATCTACAGTGGAATCTGCCAACAGAGGAATGTGCCAGACATTGCATCATCTCTCTAAAATCAGACAACAAATACGGTGGACTTTCACAAGTAAGAAATTACTTTCAAGCAACGATTAGCATTAAAACACTTAGCGCATGTTCATAAAAGAAAACTTTCTAGCCATTTTAAAAAGTTCAGGCAAGTAGTGTAACATTAGAAAGTTACACTACTTAGCGCCGAGACGCCTACGGGCATTTGTTCGCGCTGTATAAATTGTAAAAATAAACAAACAAATAAATAAATAAATACATAAATAAATAAAGTCATTTTATATCAGATTAAAATCTTCTGAAAGATGCAATTTTCATTTAGGTAATCATAACAGCCCACTTAACTTCTATCTCATCTTGTGCTGGGACATAATCCTGATCAATAAAATTGATGTAAAACTTACCAATCAAATTTGTCAAGTGATTCCGCAGAAACCTTCAGCCTGCGACCTTGCTCCATGAAAATCAGCGAGACACTGGGGTCTTGAGTCACATCCACAGGTCTTGTTACTGCTTATGCTGAACAGGTCACAATGCAGAACGCATCATTCACACTATGACATCGCCAAACGTCACAGAGCTTCAGGCTAGCAGGGCAGTGTCCCTAACGCCATGGCAACGAGGGAGCACTGGTACAGGAAAGTTCACCCATTTTTAATGAATTATTAGACAGATTTACGGGCATATTACCAAGCATAAGCGATAATTATCGCTATGCTTGGTTAGTGGCAATAATTTTATCGCTGTGCTTCGCCGATTTCTATCGCTTAGGAGCCTTGCTATTATCAAGGTTTATCTCCTAAGCGATAAAAATCAGCCGAAATGCATGAATATCGTTGAAAAGTCCGCGATATTCATGCATTACCGAGCTTATGCTCTTAGCCATGTTATCCACCTACCATTGGATAACATGGCTAAGAAAAGCTCTGGTCAGGCGTTAGCTTTTGGAGATAATCGCTCTTAGCGCGATTATTTCCAAAAGTTGGTAATAGGCGATAGAGATGTTAGCGACTGTTTCCAGTCGCTAACATCTTGGCACGCCCACTTTGGATGTCATTAGCGATAATTATCACTGACATGCAAAGTGGGCCCCTAAATGCCCGCTATCACCTACAAGCTGTCGCTAACTGGTGTTAGCGACAGCTTGGTAATAGGGCGATGAAATTATTGCTGCATTAGCTGGAAAAAGTCCCGCTAATGCGGCAATATTGGCCCTTGGTAATATGCCCCTTAGTTTTCCTATTTGTTGTCAATTTATGAATCACTGTCCACTACTACGTTCAATTTAGAATGTACCGCAAATAAATGCCTCTGGCACTTGTTAATATCAAATTAAAAATTATTTAATAAAAGGAAGACCAGTTGATAAAAACAAAGAGCTTCTAAGGGCCTCACTTACAAACTTTTGATGCAAGGCAGCACTGTTGGCCTTTCTGCTGCACTGACGTGCGTCAAAAGAAAAATGCGAGATTGTGCCATATCTACAAGATACAGCGCATTCCTGTCTTTCTCCCCTGCGGCAGTACACAAACAGCAGCCGTGTGCCAACACAGACACCCTTGCGTCATGTTGCAAGTGTGCTGCATTGTGGGTATGTTTGTTTTTGTGCATGAACGGAAACCTTCCTGCAAACAAACAACAATAATTCATGGCATTTCCTCTTTCTATGCGTGCTGTAGAATGCATCAAGCATAGAAAGAGGAAACAACTTGGAGGAGTAAAAGTATTTCTCCTTGTGGCACCACTCCCACGCCTCCCATGGGGAAGTGTAGGGTTATGACGCAATCCCAGGTTTGCGATTCCTCGTAAATATGGAAATGCTTCAGATTCTATGGATGTTGCGGGGGAACACCCACAGCAACACACATGGAACTCAACTTTAACGCAGTGTCCTGGCACACATTTACACGGCCATGAAAAGCCACGAATGGTGACTTTGCGAGGCCTTGTAAATATACTGTGGCACTTTGTGTCACCGGAGAGTCAAAAAAGTGATGCTCCAGCGGTGCAAAAGTGCCACTGGGGCATCGTAAATGAGGCCTCAAGTGTTCAATCAATAAAGAAGATGTAATAATCACTTTTCATAAATAACACTGTATACCGCGGCTGTCATAGAGACACACCCAAGAAGAAGAAATCCTTACATTTGGAAGTGCTTCTTTTCATTCGCAATTAGGAACGTGCAGATTTTTGCTTCCTTCAATGAAGTTCCTGATATATCTTTTGTTAACTATCGTGCAGCTGCCTTGTAGATCCGCAAAAGCTTAGCTCCCTAATCTTGTGCTCATGTAAAGCACACTAATCCCCTTGGGCAAAGTTTGCACTATATATAAAAATTCGAAAAAATAATAATAAAAAAAGCATATTAGGATGTTATCCTAAGCAGGAAAAGCCAATTTCAATGACTCAGTAGAAGCCAGTGGTGAGCGGTTGCACTCATTCCCACTCTGAACAATCAGAATAGGTATCAGTACCCTTGACATTGGCACAAAATACTCCCAGCAAAGGCACCTGTATGTGTCTCATGTGCCACCTAGTTTCAATCAGTGATCTTGACGTAGTCCCCGACAGGATTGAAGGAAACAAAAAGTGCTCAAAGAAATCCCTCATTAACATTATTACTTATTAGAAATAGTAAAGAAAACAAAATTAATATACATGCACAACATTTACATATGGGGAAAAGAGCTGTATGCATGCTTAAATAATGAAAACAGAATGCAACAAGACTAAACCCCGCTTTAAACTGGAAAATGCTTTTGCGCATGTGTAAATTAGAACTATGTAGATAGTAACGTGACTGTAGAGAATGGGTCCACAAGTCGTGTTGTACCAAGTTAGGTTTAATGCAGGATGAAGACAACTTAGACATCCACAGCAGGCAGGAGCACAGCAAGTTATGCTCCAACTGTAACTGCACTACCAACCAGAGCATTCTACATGACAGGTAATAATTCCACAAGTGACATCATATTAGAATACAACACACCTCCCCACTATTGAAAATAAATAAATAAATAAATAAATACACCCTCAAAAACTCCTAAAAAAAACAAACTCTTAAGAACATACAAAGTATCTAGATTTTGCAGGAATATGTTTCACACGAGAGCTTCTGCGTGCACAAACAGGTTCCAGGTTACATTCATGAGTATTATCATCAAAAACAACATCATGAACATTAGAAGAAGCAAACTGTAGAGAAGGATTGTTAGTACAGGTTTGAGGTGCATACACATGAGATGATCCCAAATTGTCAAAAACCTCATGCGAACCAGGGAAACCCGAATCAACATCAGTAAGCGTCTGGCTTTCATGAGATTTCACGTCCAAACAAACATTTTTATTTTTCAAATCATTGGATCTGCAAATTGAGATGCGCCTAAAATTCCAAATCTTGCCACCCTCCACTCTAACAGCCTTACTAAAGACCTCAGTGACTTTAACTGGAGAAGACCATCTGGAAACACCTTTTGGAATAATACCACCAAACTTTACTCTCACAAAGTCACCCACAGATAGTTTAGAAGAATCAGACTTCTGAGAAGAACTCAGTAACATTTTCTCTTGATATCTACCAACACGATCTCTAATATTCTTCATATCTAACTCCAGATAATCACAATCTCTTGCCTTCAACCACCAAGGCAAAATTTTCGTTCCTGCCTTCCTACAACGTAACATCTCAAAAGGAGATAGACCGGTAACAGAGTTGGGAGACATGCGATAAGTGAACAAAGTAGCCTGTAAGGGCTTCTTCCATTTCAAACCACTCCGCAAGGCTAATTGGCAAGACTCCTTAATAACCCTGTTAAATCGCTCCACTTGACCATTAGATTGTGGAGAATAATTTGAAACCCTTTTATGGAGAATACCACAGACATTCAAAAAGGAAACAAATACTTCGCTCACAAACTGTGGGCCATTGTCGGAAACAATTTCTTCTGGTAAACCCTCTCTACAGAAAACTTCATTTAAGAACTCAACAACAATCTCAGAATTGGCCTTTTCCACAATCTTCAATTCTGGCCACTTCGAAAAATAATCCACAAGGACAACAGCAAACATATCCTTCCCCGACTGATAGTTGAAAGGACCAATGATGTCGATACCCAATTTTCTCCAAGGTCCAAGAGCAAATTCAACAGGAGAAATCCCAGCAGAAATTGGATTCACAGACTTATCACTTAAAGAACAAGGAGAACAATTTCTCACCCACCTGTCAACCATGGCATCCATACTAGGCCACCAGTAGAATTCTCTAATCCTTCTCTTGGTCGTAGACATTCCCATATGGCCTTCATGAGCCAAACCACAAATGGACTCTCTAATATCTTTTGGAGGAACAATTTTATCATCTCTATAAACCATATCATCAATTACCTTCAAATCATCTTTAACCTTAAAACAGGAAGCCAAATCACCACTCAACTTCCTTTCTTGAGGCCAACCATTTCTTAAGTAAACCTTCACTTTCTCAAGAACATCGTCATGAAGCATAGCTTTTGACCAAACACTTTCAGTTTTAGGGTTTTCCTGATCTTTCCCAGCAATTAAGTTAACATCACACAAAGTAAAAGCTACATCACACTCCTCATAATGATTCCTATTCGAACAATCACTAATAGGAAAACGTGACATGCAATCCGCATGCACATTGAGACGTCCAGGAACATAAACAACCTCACAACGATATTCCTGCAACTAAGCGGCAAGACGGGCGAGACGAGCAGTGAGAGTTCTACCACCACCAGCTGACAACATACTGACAAGAGGTTTATGATCTGTCCTCAATGAAAATTTTGTCCACCAAAGAAATTGACGAAAATGTTGAGTCGCCCAAGTACAAGCAAGAAGCTCTTTCTCTATCGTGGAATAATTAAATTCAGCATCTCGTAGAGTCCTTGACGCATAAGACACCACATGTTCACCCAAATTGTCCTTTTGCATCAAAACAGCACCTAGGCCTACGTTACTCGCATCCACGCAAACTATACATTCTTTATGGACAGAAAAAGGTTTAAGAAAAGGAGCATTGATAATTTTACCCTTTAAAGTGTCAAAAGAAACTTGTTGTTCTTTATCCCAAACAAACTTCGCTTGGTTTTTTAACAAAGACCGCAAAGGGTGCACAATAGTAGAGTAATCTTTAACAAATTTACCATAAAATTCAGTGAGTCCCAAAAAGGACAACAATTGCTCTTTAGAAGAGGGAACAGGAGCTTCAGTAATACTTTTTACATGATTGAATTTAAGTTTTATACCATCTTTTGAGATTTCATGTCCTAAATGCTCAACCTTAGGCTGCCTAAACTTGCACTTGTTGAATTTTAAAGTGAGCCCTTTCTTCTGAACATTAGTCAATACACAATGCAGATTGTGATCATGCTCTTTAACATTTTCCCCAAAGATTAGGATGTCATCTTGGAACGCGATGGCTCCTTTACAGTCAAAAAGAACCTCCTTCATTAAGCGCTGAAAAACCGATGCAGCACTGGCAAGTCCAAAAGGCATTCTCAAATACTGGAACATGCCCTCTGGAGTTACAAAAGCCGTCAATTTCTTTGACTCTTCATGTAACTCGACCTGGTGGTAAGCACTAGCTAAATCAATCGTTGAGAAAACAGTGGCACCAGTAAGTGACGAGATTAATTCATGGATGTTAGGTAGGGGATGTTTATCAACCCAAATCTCTTTATTTAGACTGCGGAGATCCACACATAAGCGGAGCTCGCCAGAAATTTTGAGTGATAAAACGATGGGAGAAACCCAGGGGGAAGATTCGATAGGTTCTATGATTTGTTTAGATACAAGATCCTCAAGAATTTCTTTAAGTTTCCCACGATAAGCCAACGGAACATTCCTGACCCTGTGCCTGACTGGAATTGCATTATCATTAAGAATAATCTTGTGTTTAAAATCCAAAAATCTCCCTAAAGACTCTTTAAAAACATCAGGAAAATTCTTCTTAGTGTTCTCCACGAAAAGTGTATTTTCTCCCAAATGACTTACACTCAATACACATATATCACCCAAGTATACTGGAGGATCGGCATTAGGGTCAAGTTTAAGCCCAAGCGCGCGTTGATGTGGCCACCCCAAAATAGCTACACCTTTAGTAGCCACATAGACTTTCCCTTTGGTTTATCTATCCTCTATCTGAATATCAGCCCAAGAGAAACCTTCAATGTTTATTTTCTGCCCAGTATATCCACCAGGGGAAATATCAGGAGCTATTAATTTCCTGTCACCCCAAAAGCTTTTAAACAATTTTAGACCAATAATAGAATACCATGAGCAGGAATCAATCATTAACAGAATAGGTTGGTTATCAATTAAAATTGTGTATGGGGGAAATTCCTTTTGTTCTGACTCATCCACAGACAAAATGCAGTTAAAACTATGTAGAACTTCTTCTTCTTCTTGTGAAATATAGTTAACCCTTTGGGAAGAACGACAAACATTTGCAAAATGACCTTTTCTCTTACATTTGACACACACTCTATCCCAAGCTGGACATCCCCTGTAGTTCCCAAAGTTATTTGAGCTGCCACATCTATAACAAGAAACATTTTTCCTGTAAGCAAACTTATTGTCAACAGCATTCTTATTTTATGAAAACTTCTTGTCACTATCTTTTTTAGGAGGCACTCTATTGGGATTAAATGAAGTTGTTTGGCTCTTTACTAACGAGACTTCAGTCTCAGAAACCTGTGACTTTGGTGTTTGACCTCTTATCTCAGAGACAAATAATTCAGATTGTTCAATGTCTTTTGCAATGTCAATTACGGCACTCAAAGAGGATTCTGTTCCCAACCAAAGTCTTTCTTGAATTTTCTTACTCTTTGTACGCATCATTATCTGATCTCTTCAGAACTTGTTCGTAAGAAATCGTTTCAAAGGCACACGAACAAGCTAAAGAACGCAAGGCAGAAACATAGTCTTCAATCGACTCATCTTGTTTCTGGACACGGGAATAAAACTTAAATCGTTCCATCACAGTATGTATTTTCCTGCCAAAACGAATTTTCATCTGTCTAGAAGCTTTTTCGAAAATATCAATGTCTCCAGCATCATCTACAGGCGGAAGATTGTCAAATTCCTTGATACCTGCTCCACCTAGACAATGTCTAAGAAGAGCAAATTTGCGTTTGGCTGAGCACCCATCCTTTTCCAGGACATCAACGTAAGCCAAAAACATTGGGTACCACAAATCCCACTCAATGTTTGGCTCACCAGCAGTTTGAAGAAAATGAGGTGGAGCAGCGATGTTAGACATTTTAAGAAAAGGAAGGAGATTGAAACAAGAAAAGAAACACACAAAAAAAAAAGTCAATACCTTGTAAAACTGTTCTAAATGGTAGCAAAACGCCAATTTATAAATCGGCAATTAAATTTAAAAAATGACGAAGTTATGGCAAAAGAAGGAGATGCTTCGTTAAAATTTCCTTTCCGAAACAGTCATGAAAGAAAAACAAAATGGCGGCACGTTGCTGACGTCATCACGTCAGGGAGGTGAAAGGGTAATACCCAGAATGCACACGGCTTCTCTCCAAATGCAGGAAATGAAGCTTCGTCACGGTCGCTATGCAGCAGGATACAAAGCCGTAGCGAGCATGGAGCTTCGTCACGGTTGCTATGGAGCAGGATACAAAGCCGTAGCGAGCACAAGATTCCACCACGATTCAAACCATGCACAGTCCAACGGTGGAAGAAAGAAAAAAAATGTAAGTTAAAAGCTCTCTTTCAGGCTTAAAATCGTAGAAGACTCACAGTTTTAGTATTCAAAGCGTAGTTTTCCGACAAAATAGCGCTGCTAATAAGTAAAAGTTGTTTTCTTGCTCCACATATTACTTTTCCAATTCCAGGCAGCCTTGTGAACCAGTTACTTTGACAAAAGAATTAAAAAAAATATATTTACCGGAAAGCAGAAATCTTTGTCTTTAAAAGATGTCACTCAAATTCAAATACGTGTCAAGTCAGATATGTAGCTCAAACGTGAACATTGTCTTCCAATCCT
The DNA here is from genome assembly GCF_964263255.1 of Lissotriton vulgaris. Lineage (NCBI taxonomy): Eukaryota > Metazoa > Chordata > Amphibia > Caudata > Salamandridae > Lissotriton > Lissotriton vulgaris. The sequence continues at coordinate 2,096,601,435 of NC_141687.1, forward strand.
TCTTCTGAGTTTCCTTACTTGGTTTTCCAATCGTCGCCAGTAATTATGTAGAGAATGGGTCCACAAGTCGTGTTGTACCAAGTTAGGTTTAATGCAGGATGAAGACAATTTAGACATCCACAGCAGGCAGGAGCACAGCAAGTTATGCTCCAACTGTAACTGCACTACCAACCAGAGCATTCTACATGACAGGTAATAATTCCACAAGTGACATCATATTAGAATACAACAGTGACTAACCTGTTTTGAGAGGGAAAACTCTCACGCATGCGCAGAAATTACTAACCTTAGGTCTTGAGGCACTGTGGGCCTGGCATATGCTAGTGATAGAGCGCGCAGGTCACCCGGCTCAGAGTTTGCCAGATTTTCACGCACTTGGGCCCATGACGTGATTGCGAAATACAATTTTGTAAGCTGGGTGATTTTACACGTCACTATCAGTATTTTATGTGTGTTTCCTTTAACACTATTACCATGGCACCTGACTTACCACAGGCACTTACTCCTCCTTATGGATCAGGAGCTGTTGAGGACAGGTAATAAATGATTCTAAACACTTAGTCCATTCATATTAACATTACTTTTGTAATTTTCTGAATGACCACAGACACCTGAGGCGTTTTAAAGTCTTTATATAAGAATGTAAAATTGAAAGTGACAAAAGTATAAGGCAAATACTGATAAAAACATCAATAAGCAGAATCACAAGGATTATGTAACTATGAATGAGGGAAAATATCATTGAGGGCAATTGGATTTCTATAGGGTAAGGGTAACAGGGAACATGCTATTCGGTTTAGGCTTAAACTAGGGACGGTAAATTCAAAACACATTAGTTGGTGAATTTCTATAGCCTATAAGTGATTCAAACCCTAATCTTAGTCTATCTAACTTAGATCCTAAATATTCATCACACTTTATTTAAGCAAAAATCAGTTTCAAATATGCCCTACAGGAAAGGGGAAAAATGGAACATGCTAACAAACAATTTGCAAATGCATCAGTAGAGCGAACAGAGAGAAATATCATGGGCATAGAGGCTTTATTAAAGCGCAGAAAGGAAAGGACAGTAGACGGACACCCACAGGCATATTTACCTAGGATAGGAATGAGGACTAACCCTGGCCACGGGTCAGCTTCGGGAAAGACGAGGACAAGGACCCTCAAGGAATTTTGGATGCCAGAAGGTGAGCAGGTACAGCTCACGGAAAATCAGAACAGGATACCCCTCAGGATTTGGGTCAGGACTAGGCTCACCAAAGGGCACGACCAACACCTACAGCTTCGGATGCAACGCCTGTGCTACCCCCTCACTGCACGGAATCCGCCAGTAACCCCGAGTGGGTTATCGAATCTCCCAGCAAAGTGCTTCGCCAGCACTTAGGACTATTTCCACCCCTTGGAGTTTGTGGACAATTCGGACAGAGCGCTCCGCAGCTCTCTGTATCAATCACCTATAGAGTCGTGGGGTCGGTGACAGGTCAGCTATTCAGACAAGTCGGACACATTTTCCCTAACTGAACTAGACTAGTTATACCCTTTTTGGGTCCCCAGACCACCCACAAATGTTGCAAGTGACAGGGTCCCAACTTATGATTGGTCAGGAGAGGCAATTAGGTCATTATTACCTCCTAAAATTCTACGTTCCCATGATGAATATTAAAATTTCATACCCGCCCCTTACATTCCTGTTCCCAGGGATACGTGTAGAAGAAGACAATAGTGTACACAGTGGAAAGAAACAAATGTAACAATTTTAGGTGAACTTCAGCATCTTCTCCCAGGACAGAGGTGAGTTTCCCAGGCGCATCTTGCTTCAGAAGCCAGCTGGCTTGGTTCGGCTTCTGCGCTGTTTGGGTTTTCCCTCATCACGTGACAGGGTCGGAACAGGTTTCAAATATGGAGTCACCCCCTCTCCCAGGCCCATGGATGCTTGGTACATGAAAAGTAAGCGAAAACAAATTAATAACACAGAAAAATAGAATACACTGTACACCGTGATAATCTGCACTGCACCCCTTACTTCATAATAACTATATCGATTAATGATTATGCAGGAATAGATGGGAATGCAAAGCAGCGTAGGCAAGCAGGACGCGTGATTAAAATTAAGCGGCCATATCAGCTACAATGCGCATGAGCGAACTTCTCCCTCCAAATCTGCGAGTGCGTCACATCACATGGGTATGACCGACGCACGCGCAGACTGATTTTCCCGCGTGTGCTGAAAAAGTGTAATATTAATGACAAACAGGATTGTTTAGTACTATTATAAGTTAGCGAGGTTCATGAGAAGGAGCAAGTCGCTTTACGTGCGAATTCTCACTCCATCAATCCCCTCTTTGATGATATTTACTATCATCACTAATAATGGAAACAGATGCCAACTTCAAATTTCTCACATCTCACTTATTTCTATGTCAACAAATTTGTTGTTAAGCCATTTTTCAGCATCCTTATTGGGATGGGAACCTTTGGTTTTCTTATAGATCTGGTTTCTTAATTCTTCTAATTCGAGTTCATCAATATTTCTTTTGACTCCTCCTTTATTCACTGTGTACTTCTTCCTACACTTTTGACATTTGCAGCAAATTATTATAATGAATACAATCAAACTTATTCCAGCTATTGGCATCAGGATTTTTCCCACTAGACTGCGGCCTATGTTAGTAAACCAACTACCTACAGAAGAGATACCATCAGTCAGTCTTTTCCAGGCACTATCAACCTCCAAAGGTTTAAGTTCTTTTTCCAAATTAGTTATGTTTTGCACGTATTTCTTAATTTCTACACTTTTATCAGGAATGTAAGTGCAAATATGTTGCGCCTTCAGCATTCTGCAGACTCCGCCCTCTTTTGCCAATAAGGTATCAAGAGCAAGGCGATTCTGTAAAACCATTGATCTGATCGCAACCATTTCAGTATTGACCAGTAGGAATCCAGCAGCAGTGTCAGTTGACAACCGATCCACTACTGTAGACAATTTGCAGATACGGTGAGTATTCAGAGCTACCCCCATTCCAGGTATCAGTGCACTAAATATATCACCTATAATTTCTCCTACACTTTCACGTCTACTACGCATTAAGCCATTAGTGTTTTCATTGCTTCCAGAGTCGTTATTCACATGGTATATTTTCGGGAAGACAATGCCAAAATAGCAGCTTCCGTACCAGTGATCCGGCAATTTGAAATAAGCCTTGTTTCCACATATATAATAAATTCCAGGAAACACAGGTTCTGACCCATTTTTGAAACCCCAACCTCCAATTACCTTGTAATTATGCTCGCATTCACTGGAACCGATGAATACATTGTTATAGTAACTAGTCTTTTCTCTATGAAGACAAAGTTTCCCTTTTCGTTCAAAATCCAACAACAACGCAGGATTTGCTTCGCCATTTGAGGTGCCCTCCATGGTTTCAGCCCACTTAGGAGTTTTCTGTTTCTTATCATTGGCCTTTCTCTGGAAACTCTCCCTTCTCTTTTCTGCCATTTTCAAGAACATTTTCTCTTGCTCATGTAATGATCAAGTCAAATTATCTCTTCGCGCTTCATTCAAATCTATGTCACCTATAGTCAGAAAGTATTCTCCCATGTAACGAGTCACCTCACTTCTGACATGCACAATATTCAGGTGCCCCCGAATAGGCAGTTCAGAAAAAATCACGTCAGTGTTTGAATAATAGTACTGTAAAGTGCTTCTATAAAATAAGCTTGCTAATATACTACAGGAAATTCCATAGGTCAGGGGTAAATGATGGTAGGTCACGCCTTCAGCTACAGAAGTAGGTAGCTTCATGCACACGTAACAATCTTCTATTTCCATAGATTCTACGTAATGCACTAAAAGATTTGCAAAGACATTTAAATGTGATCGGTTTCTCATGTGGTGAAAATGTAGTCCTTCCTCATCTGGAGCTTCTAAGTCAGGTCGTGTTTGTCTCAGGCTGACTGAATTGTCACGTCTTTCTACACTTTGTGGTGTTTCTTCAGTATGTACAACTTCTGAATCTGGGGTCATCGGTTTAGTAGGGTACAGGTTAGTATCTTTACTCATCATAAAAGGTATAAAGACTGTTAGTCCTATCCATACTACTATAACTATTGCTACACTGCATAAGCATATCTTACAGCAAGTCTTACAACAATTCCCTCTAGGTCTTCCATTTACATTTGAATCAGACATTTTTGCTTACAGGTGGCTTTCCAACCCCTCTTTGTTTCTTCTTATAAGAGGCTCACGCAGTTTCACCTTTCAGGGTGGGTCTTCTACCTCAGAGCTCTGATCCTCGATCGAATCTTGATCGCTTCTGTCACTTTCTTCAGGGTCGTCAATCTCTTCCAACACCAAAAAGGTCCATTCAGGACTCCGATAGTTTTTATTTAGTTTCTTCGCTCTGGTACTGTGTCTATTTTGCTGAGCTCCGTCTCTTTGTCTTTCACTAGCAGCTCTTTTTCGGTCTTCTAGTGTCTCTTCTACAGTTTTCAGTCTTAGTTTCAGCCTCTTTATATATTGGTTTATCTTTCTTCTTGAGCCTTTTAGTGGTCGAGAAAACTTGGCCTTCCTCGTGAACTCTTTTGTTTTCACTCCGTTGTGGCACTATTGTTTTGGCAGTGTCCTTTTCCCTCCCTGTCTGACTAGTTCCAGGTCTTTCATCAATTTCTTCTGCCTGGTTTCTAAGCTGGCCTTGTTCAGGTATACTTTGTATTTGACCTTGATCTTCAACCAATTTGGGCTCTGTTTCCTGAACACGTTTGTCTACTTCTATCTGTTCCTGTTCATGCACTTCGACCCCTTGATTTTCTTCCGCATGAACTTCAGCTTTAATTACTATCTGTCCCTTTCCAGTTTCTGGAGTCTCTGGAGGAGTGTCGATGACTTGGTCTGTCCCTACTTGGCCTATTTCCTGATCAGGTCTGATGTGATTCTCGATAACCTGACCTTCCTCTTCTAGTCCTGTCTCACTCTCACTATCCCACTCTCTGTCTAGGTAGGAATATTTTCTGGTTCTTATTGGATCAAGAATCAGGTCATCGGCTGGAAACTCTTGTCGTGACTGGTGCTCGGCAGTATTACATCAGCTAGATCCGGACCCTCGTCTGGAGTCTCCTCGGCTGTACCACCTTCAGCCTCAGCCGCCTCTTCTTCGGTTACCTTCTTGGTATGGGTGGCATGGATCCACCTCTGCACGCCAGCACACTTTACAGCAGTGGTAGTTACAAGGATCACTTGCCTTGGCTTTCCCCACTTTGGTCCAAGGCAACTCTTCCGGGTGTGTTTCTTCAACACCACCCAATCTCCAGGTCTCAGTATATGGGCTGGAGTAGTTGGCCAGCAGTCTCTCCAATCTGGTGAGAGATAGAACGCACTTGGTCACCCAGCTGCCTGCAGTATTCTAGCACCAAATCATCAGAAATACTCAGCAGTTTGTGTCCAGGTACCCATGCCTGTCGCATCACTCTTCCCATTAATATTTCATGGGGGCTCAGGCCCGTCTTTCGGTTGGGGATGCTCCTCAATTCCATTAAGACAATGGGCAAAGCTTCTATCCACTTCAATTTTGTGGAATTACACATTTTAGCCAATCTTGATCATAAACCGTTACAGGATGTCCCATGACAATGTTTTCACTCTGTTCCAGACTCGTGCATGTGCCAGCTACTGCCTTCAGACACCCGGGGAGCCCAGCAGCCACTGGGTCCAGAGTGGCTGAAAAATAGGCCACAGGACGTCTAGTCAGACCGTGTTCTTGGGTTAGGACTGAGAGTGCACAATTGTCTCGTGTATCACAGAATAACTCAAAGTTCTTGGAGTAATCAGGCATGCCTAGTGCAGGAGCAGAGCACAGACAGTTTCGCAATTTTATCCAAGCTGTCATGCTTTCATCATCCCAACTAACTGGATCATCTGCCCCTTTCTTGGTCATTTTTATCAGAGGTTTGGCTAGAACAGCAAATCCCACAATCCACTGTCTGCAGTATCCCACAACACCTAGGAACATTCTGACTTCCTTCTGGGTTCTGGGCAATTCCATGTCTCGAATTATTCTAATTCTTTCTGAAGTAACTCTTCTGGTTCCTTTCTCTATTTGGTGTCCCAGATACTTTACTGAATTCTTACAAAACTGTAATTTGTCAGGTGATACTTTATGTCCCCCCTTTCCCAAATGATTCAGCAGGGCAATGGTGTCAGTAACACAGTCGCTTTGACTTTTAGACGCCACTAGAAGGTCGTCTATGTACTGAACCAGGACAGACTCCTTCGGTAGGACTAAGAATTCAAGGCATCTTTTTAGGATCTGATTAAAGATTGAGGGGCTTTCTGTGTACCCCCGAGGGACACGATTCCAGACATAGACATGACTGTCAAATTCAAACGAGAAAAGAAATTTGCTGTCTGGATGCAATGGGATGGAAAAGAATGCGTGGCACAGATCTATGACAGTGAACCATTCTGCATTCCAAGGGATCTGTTACAGGATCACAGCAGGGTTTGGCACAATGGGAGAGCAAGGTACAACAATCTGGTTTACCTTTCGCAGGTCCTGCACTACCCTGTACTTTCAGCTAGGCTTTTTAATTCCAATTATAGGCGAATTACAAGGACTGATCATTACTTCCTGTATTATGTTAGCCTCCAATAATCTGTTTATTTCGAGTGCGACTCCAGCTTTTACCTCTGCACTCATCTTATACTGTCTAGTTTTCGGGTAGGTGGCATTGGGTTTAATGGCTATTCTAACTAGGTCCACATTTGCCATTAATCCTACATCTCTCCCGGTGAAATCCCACACCTCTGGTATCACCTTTTGCTGGAGTTCTTCAGGTAAGTCATGAATGGTTAGAGTTTTGACCTCTGTATCAGGCCGTAACAACATTAGTTTGTACAGGCCATCTTCATCTGGGGTCTGAATTTCAACACCCTTTGGTGAGCAAAAGATGGTACAGTTCATTTTGCACAACAAATCACGTCCCAGTAGATTTACTGGGCTGGAATCGCAGACCACAAATCTGTGCATTTCTTTGAAATTTCCTATAGAAATCTCCATGGGTTCAGTTACAGGAGTGCTAATTATTTGATTTGATATGCCCACTACTTGGATTGCTTCTCCCGAGAGGGGTAGGTTAGGAACGTCCGCTGTTCTCACAGTCGAACGGGTAGCACCAGTGTCCAACAGAAAGGTGGCATCATTTCCTTCAACCTTTCCTTCAATGTATGGCCCTGTCTGGTCTACCGGTAGGGATGCGCCAAGCACGCACTCCCCTTCCTCCCCCCTCAGGCCCCGTCAGTATTGTTCATCACAGAGGAATGTATCATTTAACAGGAACTGCGAGGTTGCCTGATTTCTCTCATTCTGTCCTTCCCACACTTCAACCCTCTCATTCTGTGGAGCCTGATTCTTATAATTAGGTCTAGGAGCTCTAGGCAGTGGAGGTGGATTTACCTGTTGCTGATTCTTTCGTGGCCCCTCTTTTGGCACCTGTGGATTTAAACGATTTATGGGGGCATTACCAGCCTGCAAATGTGGACACTCGTCTCTCCAGTGCCCTATCTGCCCGCACCCGTGACAGGGGAATTTCTTCTTAGCCTCTTCTTTACTCATTTTTACTCGAGGTTTCCCTCCCCCCCCCCCCAGAGTTAGTGTTTGGAGCATTGCTATTCATTTTATTTAACTGTTTATCTTGTTGCTCAGCCAATTTCACTTGTGCCCACATTACTTTCTCCTTCAGGGCCTTCTTTTTGTTTTCCATTTCATCCTCACAGTACTTGGCGTACTTGAGGACATCATCTATGGGCTTTCCCTGCCAACAGATTTTATTATCTCTAATCCACTGGGATATTTCCGGTCTCAACCCCAACACGAACCGATAAATGAAATGGGTCATGTCCTTCATTTCAATATTATCGATGCCACTGTAGGTCTTGAATACCTGCAATAGCCTCTCATAATAAGAGTGAACTGTTTCATTATCGTCCTGGGTGGTTCTATCTATTCGAGTCCAATCTGTTTCCTTTGCTGGCTCCTTGTCTTTTAGATATTGTATGACTTGGTCATATTTTCTCATTACATCTGGGGAAGGAGCTCCAGTTTGGGAGTCTCTTGGTAATTCTTCGCTGGGCCAATTAATGGCTATCTTGCAATCAGTCCATAAATCTACAGGAACTACAATGTCAAAGAACCCATCCAGGTCCTTCAGGAGACATTTTTGGACTTTCACAAACCGCTCCACCTGTCTATACCACTCCACTGGCTTCTCCCTTAATCTTGGGAAGTCCTTGGTAAACAACACAATGTCATGCCGGGACCACGGGACATGCACATATTTCGCACCTGGCACTTCCCTCATGGGATACAGTTTTTCTTCTTGGCCTACTTCTTTCAACACGAATTCAGAAGCTTTTGGTTTTACCCTACTGTCTTCCTTTTTCTTTGCCCACCTGGCTTTCCATTTATCCAGATTTCCCCATTTCTGCAGTATGTTCAACAATTCCTTTATCTGAGTTTTCTTTCCTGACACATTCATGTTTTCTAAATCCTTATCTGAGAATTCTGCCCTATACGGTTTCTGCAGGACTTTGGATCGACTTACATCAATCCCCATGTCCGCAGCAGCGTCCATTAGTTTCTCATGGAGCACTCTAGTATTCCGGGTAAGGCTTTTGCTGATAAACAACAACTCTTCTTCGCTAAGAGTATTTAATCTGTCTAATCCCACATTTCCGGCCATTAACTCCTCCATTTCTATCCTTAGTCTATAAATATCCAAAGGTTTGGGCGGGGAAGCTTCTCGTCCATTTCTTTAGTCCATCTGTCTAGTTCTTCTGGAGTCACCACTGTGGCACTCCGGATCCCCGATGTTGTCTAAATTAGGACTTCCCTGGCCTTAGCCTGACTCCCTGACCGAGATTCACTGGTACCAGACTCACATTTGCTTGCCTGGTCATCAACGATGAGAGTCTCTTTTCTGGGGGGAGCTGGCATTGGATTAATGACTGGAGTTTTAGGACTAGCCTGTCTATCCCCATGAAGGGGTATAGCAGGACCGATAGTTACAGGGATTGTCAGGGCGTCTGGACTGGGATGTATCTGAGCTATAGTCTGAATCAGATCATTTCGTTGCTTAATCAGGGCATCTCTTTCTCTTTCTTGTAAAACTCTTTCTGACGAGTTATCATGCAGTATTTGAGGTACCAAAGGAGGGTATATATTTGGGGCAGTGGGGATGGCTGACCCTGGTCTATCCTCACCAAAAGGTCGGTAATTTGGAACTGCTGTACTAGGTCTGCAAAAATCATCACTATTACTGGGTTTACTACAAATGCCAGCTACATCTGTCTCGCTTGCCCTTCTACTTCTGGCATGGTGGAAAAAAGGATTTTTGGAACTTAGAGTTCCTGAAGCTTCAGCATAAGGAGGTGGATTTTTCATCAATAAATCCTCCAGATATTCATCCTCCGAATCCCCCATGGCCATTAACTGTCTACTTTTCTCTGTCTTTTTCCCACCTGTTAGTTCGGTTACCCCAAACATCTCCACTGCTTCATCTTCTGCTCGTTTGTTTCTCGATGTAATTTTGGATACCATTTGCTCACTCCCTTATCCATTCGGGGTCTGTCTTGCTCTAGAGCCTCAATTTCCCATTCCTCTAAAGCTTCGTACTGCGTTAATCTAGGTCGGGGGTGTAATTCATTCATTCGGGTTCTCAAGTTAAACAGGATTCTACCATTAAAAGTACCATCGAGGGGAAAAGCTAAAACTCCGTCATCTTCAGTGTAATTTACCCAATTTTCTAACCACACACAAGTATGGTACCCTTTATCAAACATCATGAATGAGGCGGGAGTATTAGGAGGGGGAATGATCACTCCCTCTCTTGTTTGAATGGGCTTGTCTTTCTTGAAATAATTCTTTATCTTTTCAGCCAAAGACATTTTTCCCTTCAATCCGTACATATTGTGCGGTCTTCCTCTACTCATCAACTCCTTATGACAACCTAGATTCCTTGGATCTGGTAAAAATTCAGGATACCACATACAACTCTCGAAACAGTTTATAAGCTCGGTACGCTCAATTTTGTTTATGTATTGGCTTCCAATGCTACTGCGTCTTTCAATTTTCAGCAACCAATCAGCACAGAGGTTGCAAAAATCTGTCGACCAATGGGTGCGCGGCCCCTTCGTGAGACGCGGTCTCACTCTGCGGCACTCACCCCTCCCTTGCAACTCTAGCTTCGCTACACACCCGCTGGCTCAACCAATACCAGCGCGGCACGGAGTGACGTCAGCGCAGCCTTGCGACCGACTCCCTCCTTTACGAGGTAACGGAAACTTTGAATTTTTCTTAAAGTGCGAGTACAGATTTTAGTTAACAACGTAAAACGTTTGCCACTGTGCTTAAGGGTTTTCGAAAGAAAGAGAGTGTTTCTTTTACTGCAAGTAAACCACTTTTGTCTACTTTTGATTCACTACGGATAGATCCCTTCCGCCTATCCTTTTCACACAAGCAATAGAGAACCTGCTACTCTTTTTACTAATCCACTTCTTTCCGGGATATATACTAAGTCCATTTTCACCAATGTTCTCCCTTGCTGCCACTCAAGCTCCAAGAACCTATTACTCCTGCCGTCTGTGACCCTTACTAGGTGATATCACAACGAGAGTTTCACCGCGGTTTTGGTAGCTAACATTTACACTTCAATGAATTTTGAAAAAGGAAATCCTGATTAGCGCTTCCAGTTCTGCCTAACCATGCACTAATCTCCCCCTTAGCCAGTGACCTTACAACCAAGTGGATTCTACTCACCACTTGCTATTTCTTTTCCCCGGGGATCCCCACAACATAAAACAATCACTCACAATTGGTTAGTAATATACTCCGTATTCCATGAAATATATTAAACTTATTCTATGACATTTAAATGAAACAACGATCCTTATTATAGCAGCATATAATAATAAAAAATTAGCAGCACATTTTAATTTTCACGGTTCAACAGTAACTCTCTTTATCTACCTATCCTAACTAGTCCTAACCATCATTCTGCTACCAGAAAATACTGATAGAGCGCGCAGGTCACCCGGCTCAGAGTTTGCCAGATTTTCACGCACTTGGCCCATGACGTGATTGCGAAATACAATTTTGTAAGCTGGGTGATTTTACACGCCACTATCAGTATTTTATGTGTGTTTCCTGTAACACTATTACCATGGCACCTGACTTACCACAGGCACTTACTCCTCCTTATGGATCAGGAGCTGTTGAGGACAGGTACTAAATGATTCTAAACACTTAGTCCATTCATATTAACATTACTTTTGTAATTTTCTGAATGACCACAGACACCTGAGGCGTTTTAAAGTCTTTATATAAGAATGTAAAATTTAAAGTGACAAAAGTATAAGGCAAATACTGATAAAAACATCAATACGCAGAATCACAAAGATTATGTAACTATGAATGAGGGAAAATATCATTGAGGGCAATTGGATTTCTATAGGGTAAGGGTAACAGGGAACATGCTATTCGGTTTAGGCTTAAACTAGGGACGGTAAATTCAAAACACATTAGTTGGTGAATTTCTATAGCCTATAAGTGATTCAAACCCTAATCTTAGTCTATCTAACTTAGATCCTAAATATTCATCACACTTTATTAATCAAAATCAGTTTCAAATATGTCCTACAGGAAAGGGGAAAAATGGAACATGCTAACAAACAGTTTGCAAATGCATCAGTAGAGCGAACAGAGAGAAATATCATGGGCATAGAGGCTTTATTAAAGAGCAGAAAGGAAAGGACAGTAGACGGACACCCACAGGTATATTTACCTAGGATAGGAATGAGGACTAACCCTGGCCATGGGTCAGCTTCGGGAAAGACGAGGACAAGGAACCTCAAGGAATTTTGGATGCCAGAAGGTGAGCAGGTACAGCTCACGGAAAATCAGAACAGGATACCCCTCAGGATTTGGGTCAGGACTAGGCTCACCAAAGGGCACGACCAACACCTACAGCTTCGGATGCAACGCCTGCGCTACCCCCTCACTGCACGGAATCCGCCAGTAACCCCGATTGGGTTATCGAATCTCCCAGCAAAGTGCTTCGCCAGCACTTAGGACTATTTCCACCCCTTGGAGTTTGTGGAAAATTCGGACAGAGCGCTCCGCAGCTCTCTGTATCAATCACCTATAGAGTCGTGGGGTCGGTGACAGGTCAGCTATTCAGACAAGTCGGACAAATTTTCCCTAACTGAACTAGACTAGTTATACCCTTTTTGGGTCCCCAGACCACCCACAAATGTTGCAAGTGACAGGGTCCCAACTTATGATTGGTCAGGAGAGGCGATTAGGTCATTATTACCTCCTAAAATTCTACGTTCCCATGATGAATATTAAAATTTCATACCCGCTCCTTACATTCCTGTTCCCAGGCATACGTGTAGAAGAAGACAATGATGTACACAGTGGAAAGAAACAAATGTAACAATGTTAGGTGAACTTCAGCATCTTCTCCCAGGACAGAGGTGAGTTTCCCAGGCGCATCTTGCTTCAGAAGCCAGCCAGCTGGCTTGGTTCGGCTTCTGCGCTGTTTGGGTTTTCCCTCATCACATGACAGGGTCGGAACAGGTTTCAAATATGGAGTCGCCCCCTCTCCCAGGCCCATGGATGCGTGGTACATGAAAAGTAAGCGAAAACAAATTAATAACACAGAAAAATAGAATACACTGTACACCGTGATAATCTGCACTGCACCCCTTACTTCATAATAACTATAGCGATTAATGATTATGCAGGAATAGATGGGAATGCAAAGCAGCGTAGGCAAGCAGGAAGCGTGATTAAAATTAAGCGGCCATATCAGCTACAATGCGCATGAGCGAACTTCTCCCTCCAAATCTGCGAGTGCGTCACATCACATGGGTATGACCGACGCATGCGCACTAGCCTGTATCTAAAAAGAGCTCTCGCTGCTAATGTTTTTGCTTAATGAAGGAGAAAATATCATGGGATAGAGTAGTAGTGGGTGGCAAACTGTTAAAATCACTTATTTGAAAAAAGTAACATCTGTTTATGATTCCTTTATTAATAGTGTACGTTTGGGCCTCATGTGGCATACAAGAGAAAAGATAACGACACAAATGGAAGTGAGCTAGACATTCGATGTTACACGTTGACCGAGTCACTGACAGGCTGCAAGAGCCAAGGACATCTGCCGTGTGAAACCTCTTCTCGATGTGGAACCGTATTGAAATGTATTTTAAATTGTCACATGAAATACATGTAAAAGGAAGTGAGACAGAATATTAAAGGAGCTGAAGGGGATGGGTTTTGTTAGACAAAAGAGTTTATTATAGCCTTATAGCCCATGTAGAGGGCTATACAGGCTATTAAAGGCCCTCTCCAGCGTTAAAGGGGAGGGCCTTTAATAAGGGAGGGGGACTTTAATAGCCGTTATAGCCAGCTATGAAGGGCTATAAGGCTATCAGAATATTCTGCCACTGGAGGGCAGAATGTTCTAACAAAAAAAACTAAGCCTTATGGGAGCATGAGGGGATGGGAATGCCCTCAGGTTCTCTGAAGCCTTTGTTCACAACCAGAGCTGTGAACAAAGAAACATTGGAATGTTGGAACTCCAGGCTTATACCAGCCCTTATAAGCCCGGAGCAATCCATTGTTTTCAATGGAGCTCCCAACATTCCAATGTTCGAATAAGAGATTAAACACGTCACCTCCCCTGTCCCTGTTCAATCAGGGTTCGTATTTCATCAAGACTTGTAACTTTTTAGGGTGGGACATGCAGAAATGAAGACTTTAACTAGAGTGACTTAAATGTTAAGAGTTGTCATACATGTAAGCGAGGCAAGGCAAACATGAGTGCAAGAGAGAAAGAGGCAAGAACTACTGCTGCTGAGGAAAGAGAACAGACTGGGAAAATTCACCACTGAAAGACACTTGATTAGATCGAAGATTCTGGAACAATATCGAGGAGGGAGAGAGTGTAAGTGAGAGATGCGCCCCGGTGCGTCGGGTCTGTAGAGAAGTTTACTAAGTATTTACCCTGTCCTGAGTCTATCCTGAGTCTGTCCTATAGCCTTAGATTAGTTAGACAGAGAAAAAAAATATATCAGATGCAATACTGTATCTCCTGTGAGTTAACTAATCAAGATCAAAGTTAATTACAAAACTTGACTCGCAGCGAAACAGCCAGGAAACTTGAATGTGTATATGGGCCCATTGAATTTTTCATTTGTTTGTGATGTGTTTGTCCCTGGCCCTTCGCTAGATCAGTTTTTCTGGTAGCAGAGAGATGGTTATTATTGATTAGTTTGGTGATTATTGATTATTGAATATTGATTTCTGAATATTAACTCTATGTTTAAACTCAAGAGTTAGTGTTGTGTTCTATGTTGTCAGGAAGTACAAGTACAGAGATACCTGGGAATCCCGGGAACAGATTTTAGAAGAGTGTGGTAAGGACATCACACTGCAGAAGGTTACTCGTCTGTTGTCATAACATCTTAAAGCTATGCAGTGCTGTAGGTGTTATATTAGGTTCTATATTGCATAAAAGCAGAGTGTGAGTGACATCAGATGGCCCGCCTGTGAAACTTTGGCCTTACCCAAAGGAGGTGTATCCCTAGAGGAGTAACTGGTCCTCTCCCAGCATAAGTGTAGGATAAACTGTTTTTTACTTGTAGTGAATGGAAGAATTTTCTCTTTGAAGCGAGTGAAGAAACGATCTTTGGTTTAGCGGAGCAGAAAGAGTAGCACTGTTTTTACGTACTTACTAACAGAAATGTATAATGAAAAGTTAGAAAATATTGTCGTATTACCTTTTAAAGGGAGTGTCAGGAGCAGGAGTCATACTGGACAGAGAGACGCGCTGGTATTGGTTGAAACAGCGGTGTGTGAAAAGTCCAGATTGTAAAGGGAGGGTCAGTAGTAGGAGCAATACTGACGTAACAAAGAGCTGTTCTGGTATTGGTCAGAAGAGTGGATGTGTTGTAAGCTTTGATTACACAGTAGACAAGAACTGTGCTAGTATTGGTTGTGGGAAAAGAAACAAAGTGAGACCTGATTGGACTATTGGTGTGACGAGTGTTAGCTAACAGGCTTTGTGAAAACACAGAAGAGCTTTTTGGATTTTAGAATGAAGTTGATTAATGAGATTAAGAATTTCTTTAGCAAGAACAAGCACGTAGTAACTACCCCAGATACCACTTGCTGAAATCCAAATACCTTTTTAATCAAAGTCTTTGACCTGGTCTCCCCTTTCCTGTTCTAGGAGCACCTCTTGGGGACCTGAACATCGTCCATTTTGTTTTGGGTGGATTAATAGACACCCCAAAGTGTGTTGTTTGACAAAGGTCACCCTGTGACATTACTTGCCAAAAGGAATTTGAATTCTTACCTTTCAGGACAACAAGTCAGGCCACTGGCTCATCTGCCATTGCCCTTTATACGATTGAAATCAAAAGTTAGCATGTCTCATTCTAGCAGGCCCTATCATGCCACAGATGTTTCCATGCTGTAGCATCCCAGTTCATCCTTGTATATTTTGTGAAATGAACGGTCAATGCACGAAATATTAAAATATGGGGATAATGTAGCAAATGATCAAAATCAAGTAATGTATAATTTTTTCAAAAAGTGAAATTTCTGAGATCAAGTCTCTCTGTACTATAGTATCCCACCTAATCCTCCAATTTCCTACCTAATTCTCCTTTTCTAATTCCTTTTGCCACCTAATTCTGCTTTTCTAATTCTTATTTGTTGCTTAATTGTCCTATTCTAATTCCAATTCACCATCTAATTCTCCTATCCCACCTCCCAATCGCCACCTAATTCTCTTATTCTAACTCCCAATCGCCACCTAATTCTTTTATTCTAATGCCTTCTGCCATGCACATCTCTTGGGCTGTGGTCACATCATGTGCCCAGTGACCCTGTCACTCTAACCAGATGATCGCGGCCGTCAGACCTGCGGGTTCAGCCATGGTCAGCATGCACTGGACACAGCTCTTGGAGTGTGGGTAGTGCCTAAGCCCAGCCAGTCTTGTAGAGGTGGGCCTCAGCCAGGCCTACCTGTGCTAGAGGGTCGCCCTTCTCTGCACGCAAGTCCTCAGACAAGTAAATAGAAGTTGGCACGAAACAGAATGGTCAAAAGAGATATTTATTAAACCTCATGAGTTGGAACTACATTCACACAACACCCTTTGGTAGTGTATGAAGTAGTACAAGGAATAGAAGAACCATGGGTCTTTTATACCCACACAGAAGCTCAAAAGAAGGTGGTACAAGCATGTATATGAGAGTTACATACATAGATGGTCATACAGAAATGCATAGTCCACAGTAAGGGAGGAGCTAGCAGTTGCTGACTCCGGTAGAAACAACCTGACAGTTACAGACTAAAACATATGTATAGACAACTACAGATTCTCTGCGCATGTAAAGAGTAGCAGAGTCTAAGTATAGCCAGTCCTTTGAGAAGAGCACAAGGGCAAACAACAGTGAAGAAGGAAACAGCACATGGTGAACAGATGGCAGACAAAATGGCTGCTGGAAACAAAATGGCTTCAGCTAAATGCTAACATTGATCGCTGCCAATTTTCCACAGATGACCCTTTTAGCATTAGCTGAAGACATTTATGATCTAGGATAGTCCATGTATACATCTTGTATATCAATTTGCATCATAATATCAACTTCTTTTTCTGGTATACACTGGACATTCATTTGTGCAACATTACGTTTAGCAGGTGTACAGGCAGTAATACAGGTCCAGCAAAGCATTGGACCACATTGTATACATAGGCAACATGTCAACATAACAGCAAATACTATAAATAAAACTGTTAGGAGTTTCCAGCCCCAGGTAACACGTAGTGTCCAAAGCCAGCTGGCAAAAGTCCATGCGCCAGTATACGGATGGATCTCAGCAGCAATTTTGTGATACAATTGAAATCAAAAGTTAGCATGTCTCATTCTAGCAGGCCCTATCATGCCACAGATGTTTCCATGCTGTAGCATCCCAGTTAAGCATGGGCGAATTTTGCGGATCTCGCGTTCGCGAATTTTGCGGATTTGCGAACTCGCAATCCGCAAAATCCGCGAATTCCCGCGAATTTGCGGATTTTTTTTTTTGTGTTCGCCCGTGTTTCTGCCAGTTCGCGAGGGTTTTTACAATTTCGCAATTTGCGAACTTACCTGTCGGGTTGCAAGTTTCGCGAACTTGTTGTTTCTACGTGTCCAGCCTGTTTGGGACACTCTTCTTCATCACTGCCACTCTCTGTCACCACTGCCACTCTCTGACTACTCATGCCACCCTCTGGCCCACCCATGCCACCCTCTGTTTCATCACAGCACCCTCTGGTTGTCCAGTCAGTGTACATTATTGTGGCAACGCAAGCACACCTTCCCTGCCTCAAGTGACCTGAATTAATTTGGGGCTGATTAATGTGTCACTGAATATTTTTTTAGCTGGCACCTGCTTCCTTAGTGCTTCCTGATTAGTGAACTTTTGCACTTGCTAAGTGCTTTCATTGTTGCAAAATTAGTTACAACACCTGCCCTGCCCCAACTGACAATAATGAATTAGGGGCTGATTAATGGATTTGAACTGCCAGCCTGGCTCCTGCTTGTCTCCCTTAGCTGTAATTCAGGACCTTTGTGGCATATGTGTAACTATTCTGAGGTTCAGAGCAGGGTCACATAATAGTTGCAACTGGCAACTGAACTCTGGAGGGGCCCCTTAGCAAGCACTACAGGAAATGGCTACTAATGATGAGCCTGAACTTTTGAACCTGGTAAGTAGTTTCAGTTTTGATTAGATCGTATTTCTGCAATTTTGCACTTATTCGCGGGGTGCGAAGTTGTACTGGGAAGCCGCGAACTCACGCGAACAGTGCGAGCAGTGCGAGCAAAATCCGCTGCTCGCGGATTTGCGGATTTTGCGGGAGATTCGCGAATCTCGCGGATTGCGAATTTCCCGAAAATCCGCAAAATCCGCGAGCGAAACGGATTTTCCGCCCATGCCTAATCCCAGTTCATCCTTGTATATTTTGTGAAATGAACGGTCAATGCACGAAATATTAAAATATGGGGATAATGTAGCTAATGATCAAAATCAAGTAATGTATAATTTTTTCAAAAAGTGAAATTTCTGAGATCAAGTCTCTCTGTACTATAGTATCCCACCTAATCCTCCAATTTCCTACCTAATTCTCCTTTTCTAATTCCCTTTTGCCACCTAATTCTGCTTTTCTAATTCTTATTTGTCACTTAATTGTCCTATTCTAATTCCCATTCACCATCTAATTCTCCTATCCCACCTCCCAATCGCCACCTAATTCTCTTATTCTAACTCCCAATCGCCACCTAATTATTTTATTCTAATGCCTTCTGCCATGCACATCTCTTGGGCTGTGGTCACATCATGTGCCCAGTGACCCTGTCACTCTAACCAGATGATCGCGGTCGTCAGACCTGCGGGTTCAGCCATGGTCAGCATGCACTGGACACAGCTCTTGGAGTGTGGGTAGTGCCTAAGCCCAGCCAGTCTTGTAGAGGTGGGCCTCAGCCAGGCCTACCTGTGCTAGGGGGTCGCCCTTCTCTGCACGCAAGTCCTCAGACAAGTAAATAGAAGTTGGCACGAAACAGAATGGTCAAAAGAGATATTTATTAAACCTCATGAGTTGGAACTACATTCACACAACACCCTTTGGTAGTGTATGAAGTAGTACAAGGAATAGAAGAACCATGGGTCTTTTATACCCACACAGAAGCTCAAAAGAAGGTGGTACAAGCATGTATATGAGAGTTACATACATAGATGGTCATACAGAAATGCATAGTCCACAGTAAGGGAGGAGCTAGCAGTTGCTGACTCCGGTAGAAACAACCTGACAGTTACAGACTAAAACATATGTATAGACAACTACAGATTCCTCTGCGCATGTGAAGAGTAGCAGAGTCTAAGTATAGCCAGTCCTTTGAGAAGAGCGCAAGGGCAAACAACAGTGAAGAAGGAAACAGCACATGGTGACCAGATGGCAGACAAAATGGCTGCTGGAAACAAAATGGCTTCAGCTAAATGCTAACATTGATCGCTGCCAATTTTCCACAGATGACCCTTTTAGCATTAGCTGAAGAAATTTATGATCTAGGATAGTCCATGTATACATCTTGTATATCAATTTGCATCATAATATCAACTTCTTTTTCTGGTATACACTGGACATTCATTTGTGCAACATTACGTTTAGCAGGTGTACAGGCAGTAATACAGGTCCAGCAAAGCATTGGACCACATTGTATACATAGGCAACATGTCAACATAACAGCAGATACTATAAATAAAACTGTTAGGACTTTCCAGCCCCAGGTAACACGCAGTGTCCAAAGCCAGCTGGCAAAAGTCCATGAGCCAGTAGCTGGATCTCAGCAGCAATTTTGTGATACGATTGAAATCAAAAGTTAGCATGTCTCAGACAAGTAAATAGAAGTTGGCACGAAACAGAATGGTCAAAAGAGATATTTATTAAACCTCATAAGTTGGAACTACAATCAAACAACACCCTTTGGTAGTGTATGAAGTAGCACAAGGAGTAGAAGAACCATGGGTCTTTTATACCCACACAGAAGCTCAAAAGAAGGTGGTACAAGCATGTATATGAGAGTTACATACATAGATGGTCAGTATCGTATCAAAAACTGAAGGGGAATGGTCCGGTATGTAGATACAACAGCTACTTCCGATTATGTGACATGCAACACCTCGATCAGCCAAAACTACATCTAGGACCATACGATTTTGGAGCGCCACAATCCTCGCAATTTGTAGTTCTTCTTTAATGTTCCCAAGTGCCTTGGCTGTCTGGTTGGTAACAGCTTCCTCAACACAAGTCAACCGTCTAATTTTCCTGCTGCTTAGAGCAGCACCAACAAAGAAGAACTTCCCTCGACCTTCACCTGTCTGTAGCAGACTCGGGCCAAGCCTTGCGCCCCAGACAGCAAGGTAATGACCTTTGAGGCTCCCTCATAACTCTGCTCCTCTGGACAGAGCTTCATGATTCCATTGTAGGCTCAGGTCGATGTGGGTGATGCAAACTTTAAGAAACATCTGTCTAGGTTCTTTAAACGGCACCGAAGATGCTCAAGGTTCACAGGGTGTCCGCCTGTGAGCTGTGCCCAGGCGCGCAGCTGCTGTCTCGCCTGTGATGCACACTCGGTGACTCCAGCCATGTGTGTTACATGAGAGTCCCACAGCAAGTGCCTCTGTGTGTTCTGCTCCAGGAGGCCTGGGTCCCCCAACCGGCAGGGAGGCCCTCATTCCTGCAACGCCCATCAGATGTACCCATAATGGACTGACAGGGCAGCTCCAGGCCCCCCCGCCATGACCCTGGCCCCCACTCATTCATCTACCCAGGATGCCCTGTGGTGTATGGGGGAACTGAACCCTCACTAGGGATGACACAGAGTGTGTGGGGTCTGTTTGCCATCCAACTACATGGTGCACTTTGCACACGTGGGGCGGGTTGGGCTGAGTCAGTCGGATGTTCAGCCCAGAAGTGCTGGCACGGTTAGGCACCTGCAGTGCCAGGGGCGATGCCTAGGCATGCCCAGGACCCGGAGAGACCTTGGTTTGAAGAGCTCTCTCGGGTCTCCTGAGGCCACATGAGCATTCCGAGCCTCTTGGGAGGGAGGATGCTGTTTTATACCGAGGCCAGGTGTAAGGATGCGGGGGTCTGGGATGCAGGTGAGGACGCTCTTTGGGGCAGGAGGATGAGGACACGCGGTTTTATGCCGAGGCCAGGTGTAAGCATGCGGGGGTCCGGGATGCAGGTGAGGGCCCCCTTCGGGGCAGGAGGAGATGGACACGTGGTTTTATATCGAGGCCAGGTGTAAGGATGCGGGGTTCCAGGATGCAGGGGAGGGCGCCCTTCGGGGCAGGAGGAGGAGGACAATCAGTTTTATACCGAGGCCAGGTGTAAGGATGCTGGGGTCCGGAATGCAGGTGAGGGCGCCCTTCGGGGCAGGAGGAGGAGGATGCGCGGTTTTAAACTGAGGCCAGGTGTAAGGATGCTGGGGTATGGGATGCAGGTGAGGGCGCCCTTCGGGGCAGGAGAAGGAGTACATGCGGTTTTATACTGAGGCCAGGTGTAAGGATGCTGGGGTCGGGGATGCAGGTGAGGGCGCCCTTCGGGGCAGGAGGAGGAGGACACGTGGTTTTAAACCGAGGCCAGGTGTAAGGATGCGGGGGTCCGGGATGCAGGTGAGGGCGCCCTTTGGGCAGGAGGAGGACACACATTTTATATCGAGGCCAGGTGTAAGGATGCTGGGGTCCAGCATGCAGGTGAGGGTGCCCTTCGGGGCAGGAGGAGGACACGCGGTTTTAAACCGATGCCAGATGTAAGGATACTGGGGTCTGGGATGCAGGTGAGGGCGCCCTTCGGGGCAGGAGGAGGAGGATGCGCGGTTTTAAACTGAGGCCAGGTGTAAGGATGCTGGGGTCTGGGATGCAGGTGAGGGCGCCCTTCGGGGCAGGAGAAGGAGGACATGCGGTTTTATACCGAGGCCAGGTGTAAGGAGGCTGGGGTCGGGGATGCAGGTGAGGGCGCCCTTCGGGGCAGGAGGAGGAGGACACATGGTTTTAAACCGAGGCCAGGTGTAAGGATGCGGGGGTCTGGGATGCAGGTGAGGGCGCCCTTTGGGCAGGAGGAGGACACGCATTTTATATCGAGGCCAGGTGTAAGGATGCGGGGTCCGGGATGCAGGTAAGGGCGTCCTTCGGGGCAGGAGGAGGAGGACACGCGGTTTTATACCGATACCAGGTGTAAGGATGCTGGGGTCCAGCATGCAGGTGAGGGTGCCCTTCGGGGCAGGAGGAGGACACGCAGTTTTAAACCGATGCCAGATGTAAGGATGCTGGGGTCTGGGATGCAGGTGAGGGCGCCCTTTGGGGCAGGAGGAGGAGGACAAAATATTCAGAGTCTGTCATGTGCAGGATACTGTCAGCCTGTAGTGGTCTCGCTTTTATAACTTTAAGAGCACAA
This sequence comes from Lissotriton vulgaris, assembly GCF_964263255.1. Lineage (NCBI taxonomy): Eukaryota > Metazoa > Chordata > Amphibia > Caudata > Salamandridae > Lissotriton > Lissotriton vulgaris. The sequence continues at coordinate 2,096,623,495 of NC_141687.1, forward strand.
AGGGCCATATTGATCAGTGTTTGGCGTCGCCCTTGTGTCAAAAGTGAGATTGGTCAACCGATGCAAGTCCACCTTGCATGGCCCTGCATGCCTTGATAAATCTAGGATAACACAAGAGAGTGTAAATCGCTGCGTTGCATCGCTCTGCACCCGAGAGGCGTCCATGGGTGGAGGGTGGGGGTTCCCCCACATTTATCTATGGATTTTAGCACTTTTCAGATTTACCCATAGTGGTAGAGCTGGGAATGTGTCAAAAGGCCACGCTTCCCCAATTGAGGCACAACAAGGAGAAATATCTTTATTTCTCCTTTCTACATAGAGGAAAATGCCTGTCAGGATTGTTTTTGTGCAAGATGGTGTCCCTTGCTGCACAAAAACATTCACGCCAACAACACAGACACCCGTGCAGCAATATGCCACCAGGGTACCGGCACTGGAGCTACGCAGACAAAAGTGGCCATATAATGAATGGTAAATATGTCACATTCATGCCCTTTCACACAGTGCAGTGAGGTGGCTTGCTGCGTTGCGAGAAAGAATAATAAAACTGCTCCATAGTTCCATCTTTCTAAAGCAGGTTCCTTGGTTTACAGGTCACTGCTTGCAGCAGGGTCTGAGAGAGATAATAAACAGAAACCAGGTGTCAAAGAAAGTGTACCAGTTACGAAGACATTCCTCTAGTGTGGCCACGATTATGAGCGCCCCAGAAAAATTCCTGTTATTTCCACATCTCAGAATTATCGTATCGAGGGTCCCATTCCCAATGATAACAGGTGTGTGGTGGTACATTCAAGTTTTTGGGAATCGCATGTGTTTTTCCCTCCTGCTGCAGCTGCTTTCAGTGGCGAAACCCTCTGTGTGAAAAACAAAACTTGTAGGTCTGGTGGGTGTTGTCATGCACAGGTGGGGACACACTCCTCTTCACGCCTTTGATGAGTGCTTGTGATGAGCCTGGAGGCTGCTGCCGTGCGAGTTGAAGTAAGCCTGGACGCACCTAGGAGCAGCAGGAGAAGTCAGAGTTTTAAGAGCTCCTGGGGTAGCAGGAGGCCGGATACATATTCTGTGGGAAACTCTTCTCTTCTATAAAGATGGATTTGTAATACCCTTTTCCATTTTGAAAGGTTGTCTGCATGTGTGAGTTCATCCCGTCGCACTGTTTATCCTCTGCAAACGGTCGCTGTGGGTGTGTCTGACAGGTATTTTAGTTGTAGTGATTAGTGCCAATACCGGCAACATTCACCCGTTCTCATACAGCAACATTCATAAGTAAACCACACAACACCTTCTTAGATCTGAAACAAAATCCTAAACTTACTACTTTTGGTATTCACAAAAGGCATTTAGTTGTAGTAAAGTTAGGACTCCTAACTTTACTACTACTAAATGCCTTGGTAAATACCAAAAGTAGTAAGTTTAGGATTGTTTCTCCAATTAGTTCTGTGAATTGGGCCCAATGAGTATTAAAGCTTTAGTTGAGTATCATTGTAAAACCAAACCCGGGGTTTGGTGTGTAGGAGAGTAGGATCTGCTCCTTATGGTAACCCACACTTTTTGCTGTTGTTTCACAGTTTTTCAACTGTAGTCTGGCTGAGATCCTGCTATCCAGGACCCCACCCTAGCTGCTTTCTCTCTGAAAATGATTGCATGTACTTTAGGTACACTCCAGATTGGATTATGGGGTGCACTTATTAGACCCTAGTATGTGCTATCCTATGTACCCAGGGCATAGGTACCCCAGAGGCCTCTCAGCAGCTGCAGCATGCATTATATCACCCCTGAGAGACCACTCAAAATGACACCACAGGACTGCTACAGCAGCCTGTGTAAGGTGGTGCATGCACCTCTTACTTAGATATAGGTTCCCTATATCCACCTTATATCACTGCACATATAAACCTATCAGTCACCCCCTATGGCAGGCCTTATCAATCCTGAAGGCAGGGTGCTGGGTTTTGTGAGATGAGCAGGACCCCTCTTCAGCCTTCGGAATCTATTATCCGGGGTTGTTCTGTGATGCAGCCAGACCATATACTCTCAAGTCCATTATAACCCAGCAGTAAATGCTAACTTTGGAAGGGCTGCATGGAAACTTGTTGTGTTTAGTGTCAAACACCAGTCCTGCTGGGGGAGGTATGATTCCACCCTCCTAGAGGGAGAAACAGGACTACACCGGTACACCCGGTACTAGCTTTACAGAACCCGGGCATCACAAAATGGATGCTGCAGCCACACACACAAGTCTGGTCTCCTGCTGCTGGACGAAACTCTGGCAGGGGAGGCCTGGACCATAGGTTTCCTGTCACAGGGAGGTGTAAGCACCTCCCGGACAGGCTTTAGTCGATTGGAGCGGGGTGGGTGCACTCCAAGAGTGCTTTGATGTCTGCACTGGGGGTATATTTGGTGTCCCTGTGCATAGCCCAGCTCAAACCAGTTGCAGGGGCTCCCAGCCTCTGCTCTGGCGAGAAACTGGACAAAGGGAATGGGTGTAGCCACCCCTCTTTCCTGACCCTACCATAGGTGGGTCCCCAGAGTTTGTCCCACCCCTTCCTTGGGTATAAAGTAGGAACCCCTTACTACATGACTTTAGATTTATCTGGACAAAACTCTGATACATAATCCTGGAACTTTGATAATCTACAAGGCGCTAGATAACTGAAGAACCTCCCTTGGTGTAAAGGAGTTACTCCCCTGCTTGGCAGGCACCAAAGATGCATCTGACCGGTTTGCATCTCCGAAGCTCATGAGGACTCCAAAGAACTTTTCAACACAGGAGGTGGGTTCCTGTGGTCTCTGAGGTCAATCTGTGTGCTCAGCAAGTCTGAGGCCTGTATCCCTCGTGGAGACCATGCAACCCGAACCCCTGAACACTGCGATAATTTGTAGGAGCATCAGCTTTCTAGTGACCCCTGAAGCTGAGCTTTGGGTTACTTGTAGACCTGACCCCAAGCAGCAATTCCACTAAAGATTGCCAGCCTACACTTCACAAGTGTTCAGTAAGCCGGCCCTTTGTATTTTCTCTTGAGGTCCCTTCGTGATCCATGGTCCGTCGACCTGTGGGTCCCTGATAAGCATGGGAGAATTTTGCGAATTCGCGATCCGCGAATTTGCGGATTTTCGAATTCGTGATTCCGCAAAATTCGCGAATTTGTGCGAATTTTTGTTTTTTTGCGTGTTCGCGGGTTTTTTGCGTGTTCGCGGGGTTTTTTGCGTGTTCGCGGGGCTTTTTGCGTCTTTGCGAGCCGCTTGCATAGCAAAGTTACCCATGCAGTCATTTATGGGAGAGGGAGAGAGAGATAGATAGATAGATAGATAGAAAGAGAGAGAAAGAGAGGGAAAGAGAGAGGGAGAGAGAGAACGAGAGAAAGAAAGAGAGGCCGGATTTCTGAAGGGCCTGATTCCTGAGTTGCCCCTACAGAACATACAGCTTTTTATTTTTAGCAAAATGCATATGAAAATTGTGCTGTAAAGGTCTTTTTTAGTTTAACCCCTCCTGACAACTCAAAATGGGTGTATTTGCCATCCTCTCCCTTCTTCCTGTTTTTTATATCTGTAAGTGCTTCCTGATGAGGTTTAATTCCTTGGACACGTGCCTCGTTGCCTACTTGTAACTATTCTCTGACCCTGCTTCAAGGGTCAGAGCAGGGTCAGAGAATAGTTGCAAGTAGGCAATGAGGCGCCAGGAAGCAATTAGCAGCAGGTGTCAGAGTTGAAGTTAATTTGTTTGTAACCCTTTTGTAAAAGGTTACAAAGAAATTAGGTTCAACTTTTGCACCTGCTGCTGTAACCCTTGCTTGGCTGAAAAATCGTCCCCGCTGATTCGCGGATTTTACCGCGATTTCGCGAGATTCGCGGATCGCGAAATCGCGGAAAATCTGCAAATTCGCCCGCGAAACGGATTTTACGCCCACCCTTAGTGGTGGGGCTCGAGAGTCCATGGTGGTGACCCGGATGTTAGAGTGGATTGGCGACCATTTGTGCGTGCTGGACGTTTTGAGGCCCCTTTCTGTTCATGTGACACTCACAACTACATTGCTCACTCAGTCACAACCACTTTTACTGAAGAAATTGTCTGTGGTTTGGGAGGCACTGGCGTGCTGCGGTGAGTCCATACTCTTTGGGTCTGTTTCTTCTCGCCTTTGAGGCTGTAATGCGTGGTTGCACGCCCCTGCCAGGCGTTGGTAGCCGGTATGGTCTGCTTCCCCCTCACGCCCCTTTTCTCTTATCTATGAACCCTGGTGTGAGGTGGGGAGGAGCGATAGGTTGCAGCTCAAGCTTTGTAGCGGGATTCCCCATGCCCTTTGCCCCACCGTAGTGTCGCTTGGGTGGGACATTGTTTACAACGCGGGAACACGGGCCCAGTCCAGTAGCCTGGAACGCACCAGGTCCCGACTCCGGTGGCACATGGGCATAGCGGTGTTATTTGTTTCGCCCTTGAGCCCACCTCCTAGAATACGAAGGTTGTTTTTTTTAATGACAACGCATGCGCCACATTCCGTTTGACACAGCTGGCTGGAGTGGCACAATTGCCCATTTGTGGTCTTTATATGTTATGCGCACTGGTATTGCTCTTTCTTGATTACTTTACCTACTAGCCAAGGCTTGTTTCGTAGCTGATTCCAAAATGGCGAATGTGTGGATGTACATTTCGGAAAGTGTTTGCGCTGAGCGCACGGCAGGGGCCATGGGGCTTTTGGGTCAGCCATTAAGCGGCTAGTGGGAGTGGCATGTGTGGCAGCTGTTATTAATTGAAGAAAAGCCAATGTGGTTATCAGCACAAGCATCAGAATTTATGCAGGCTTGAATAGGGGGTGCCACAGCGTCATTTTGCCCCATGAAATCCACAGTTCTCACAGTTTTCGGACAAGAACTTAGTTTGCGCGTTTCACTTTTGCAGCCTGTCCCGGGGTTGGGGATCGGCCTTTTTGATTGCAGCCGCCGTGCTGCCTGCACTTGGCTGAGGCATAAGGGCAATATAAAACACGGCACGGTTACGGATTGTTTGGATGCGTACTTGGTCCCTTCACAGTGCATGTATGTGCCCGAGGGACATAGCCTATTAGGAATACAGTGCTGTGGATGTAACTGTTTGGTTCCAATTTGGTCCGAAGAGCAAATTATTGACATTCTAGAATGACGAGTAATTTGCAAATGTGTATTCCGTTGGTACAGATGCTTCAGTGCAACCAACGGCGTGAAAAAGGTCGCAGTGTTGGCTCACAAAGGAACTATGAAATGGAAAACAAAGATGGTTCTGGAGGTATGACGCATGCCTTCTGTTTTCTGCTAACGGTTTGGTGCTGATTAGTTGAATAGGCAGTTGTCTGTGGTGATTTATTCTTCCATACGATACGTTGTAGGGTGAAACGATTTATAAATAACCAGTGTTGGCTCACATATCTGCGGCGTCTGGCAGTCCTGGAGATTTTTCTGCCTGAGTACCATGCGTGAGAACTTCAGGGATGGACTAAGTGAGTCACTGGCTCATGGGGCTGGGGACCAGGAAAGCAACGTTTGTATTGTCTTGGTGTCGCAGTAGGGTACTGGAACCAGTTACAGGCGTATTGGTTGGCTGTGCGGGAACCACAGGCTTCGTGAAAATGCGGGGTTTTTGACGTGCATGAGGCTTTAGTTAGCATAGGACCTTTTGCCATCATAACTGCATTGGACTATGCAAGGTAGATCTCCAAATTAAGAAATTGGCCATATCTAAGTTATTTAGACGTATGTCTAACGGTATTTAAGGAATATCGATCGAGGCATTGTCTACTTTCAACCCAATATCGAGAGGCTGCGGTCCATTTGCAAGGGGTCCACAGGGGAAGGTGTTGCAGCTAATGTGCGCATAGACCTGTGGATGAGGCCACCCTCTTGTGGGGATTCTGTGCATTCCCCGGCCCAGACTGTGATGCATCGGGGAAATGTTGTTCAGGGTTAGGCAAAGACAACGGGTTTCGTTCGTTTGCGGGTTAGCATTGCCTGCTGGACATGCTGCGTGGGGGGACTGCACCTCAATTTGAGGAGGGCATGTCCACATGACATCTTTTTCAAGTACAACTTAAGTAGGCAAAAAATATGCTACAATGCCCCGTTGGTGAAGGTTGTTTCTTGTGCACCAAGCTCCCAGGCAATTTGCACTTTCCGGGGCTGGCAATTGTATGCTTTGTGGGGTGGACAACTGGGCAACTTGTGTTTATAGGAAGGGTCGAGGCTTTCCAGTAATTTTAAAGCAGTGGCACGCTGGGCGCCTTCTTTTAACCAGTGTGGCTTTCTGCCTCGTACAGCAATTGACCCTACATAGATTAGTGGCACAATCACGTTGTATTGTCCACCACAAGTTGCTTGATCATAGGTGGAACAGGGTTGTGCGGCTAGAAGGAGGCCCCGCGCTCGGGACGATTCTTGCCGATCCTAGTCTGTTTGTAGCGAGCCTTTGTCACGATGCGACACAGTGGGCTCGTTTGCACATCACTGTGGGGGCACGGCTGGACGATCACGATCACTCCTTCATCCCCAGGTGTCATCGTTGCACGTGAAATGTTACATATACCTCTACGAGTTATAGCTATGTAAGTGAGGCGGATAGCTCTCAATGTATTCATGGTTGTCAGGTGTGGGTACCTCGCGCACTGCTCGTGGAGTCGCACAGGTGCAGAGCACAGACCATGCAGGCAATGGTTTCTATACCCGCAATGCTTTAGGTATATTATGGGAGAACGGTTAGCCCTGTCGGGAGAGCATGAGACAGTTAATATGAGGGTTGTGGGCTAATATTGTTTTCACTGGAGCTCCAGCTGGTGTGGGGCCATGTCTCAGCACGTTTACTCAGAGTGAACGTCATCTACACTACATTGTTGAGCCATCTAGTCCGCACAGGCAGTGGTGTGGAGTACGCATTGGGGGTCTAGCAAGACTTCAAGGGCACTTACACTTTAATTTCACTGCAGTATCATTTCATGGTCCCCCATACTGTTACGCCACACTACAACTGTTTTATATGGTTAGATGTGCATAAGAGGTGAAAAAGGGTCTTTGCCTTTGGCAACAAGCCTAGGGTTGGCAAGGTACAAGTTGACACTTGTTGCTGTGCTTAGAGGCTTTGTGGGGGGTGCAACATCTTTGGAATGTTCCAATAGTTGGGAACGGTCGCTATCCACATAAGTCAAAAGTTTAGCAATGGGAGCAGGCAGGAGAGGTTTGCTCCCCCCCTTCAGCCGTTCATCCTCCTGGGGTCGATAAAATGAGTCGCTTCTAGCTGGGTTACAATAAGGGCCTGTCATCAAACCAGAAGATCCTGCCACATATTGTCAGAGGCTGTTAGACACCACTTATATGAGTGTTTAACATAAGGGGGCCGAACTAACACAATTAGTGCACATTTCGTTTTGACATGTAATATGGTTAGTTTATGTGTACAAGTGGCAAAATTATCTCAAGCATGTTACTAGCAGGCTATGTGTATGTACCCACTTTACTGTGCACGTGGGAGTGCATTAAGTTTCGAAGTGTAACCAGTAGATTTTTTTTACTTAGCTAATATAATTGTTTTACTAAGGCTAGGTTGAACCCCCTTCACCTGCTGTACGGGATGCACCCGGACATATAAAAAATTCTGACCCTCAGGCAATGACTCCGAAGTTTCCACAGCAGCGGCGTTTTCTACTTTGATAGATTTATAAACTCATTTGCAGACTGCAACCCAGCTGGTTCTTAGCGTAGGGCTCAGAACGGGGCAGTAAACATAAATTTCTGGCTGGCTTTCTTAATAATTCGGCAGCCACCAGTTTATTAGACGATGTGGCTAGAGAAGAACTTGAAGCCGAGATCACATTGGCTGAAGTGGAGGCAGCTTTATCGCTATTATCATCTGGTAAAGCAGCAGGTCCAGACAAATTGCTGATTGAAATTTATAAAACTCTTAGTTATCAACTAAGCCCCCTACTACTGGATTTGTTTTTGGGTGTTCAGTACAATGCCATTCCACCAAGTTCTTGGGATGAGGCTAGTATTATAGTATTTCCTAAGAAGGGAAAATCGCCCGAGCAGCTGACCTCGTATCGCCCAATTTCTTTGATAAATTCGGACTCCAAATTATATGCCAAAGTGATGGCTCTCAGACTCAGCGGGATCATTGGGCACCTGGTCTCTCCGTGGCAGCATGGCTTCGTTCCAGGAAAAGGGACCACCGATCATACTCGCCGGGCTATTGCCCTTTTTGATGCCATGTCGGTCACGGGGGACCAGATGTCTATGATCCTGTTTGACGCTGAGAAAGCCTTTGATCGTGTCTCATGGAACTTTTTTGTGGGTTGCCATGGCACGTCTTAATTTCGGCCCTAAATTTCTTAATTCTATAAAATACATGTATCGTCGACCTAAAGCAAAAATATCATTGTTAGGTTTGGAATCCGGATATATTAACATTGCAAGAGGTACAAGACAAGGGTGTCCTTGCTCGCTCCTGCTCTTCGCCCTTTATATTAATCCCCTCATTTTAAAATTCTTAGAAAATATTAATATTAAGTCAATTCTCTGTAATCAATATGAAACAAAAGTATTGGTATACGCTGATGACATCGCGGTATTAACATCTCACCCGATGGAAGCGATACACGAAATCGAACAGCTGTCCCTGCAATATGGCATCTACTCGGGCTATTCTCTCAATGGGGGAGAAACCATTGTATTGTGCACTGATAACACTCTATGCTCAGACACAAGAAGAGCCAAAACAGCTACGTATCTTGGAGTGATCATGTCTACTAATACCAAGACCATAGTTAAAAACAACTTTGATCCACTCATAGATAAGATTAAGACAGATCTGGACAGAGTAAATGGATTATATCTTTCCATTATTGGCACAGTGCACTATCTGAAAATGAATATATTACCGTGATGCTTATATCTTTTTCGATCAATTCCTCTATTTGTAGATCCTAAGATACTTATGTCAATTAACAAGCTTATGTCTAAATTTGTCTGGCAATATGGGAAAATTAGACGCTCACTTTCCTACTTATCCACCCCATTTAACAGAGGTGGGCTTACAGCACCGAATATTATGCTGTATCATTGGGCAGCCTTTTTAAAACATCTAAAACCAATGGTTCTAGAATCACCCCCTGTTTCCGGAATAACTAATACCCCAATCCCCACAATATATGAACTTGTACATGGCCAAGAAGCTAGGGGCCTCTTATTAAAAAAGACAGAAGCTACCCACTATAAACAAATCAAGGGTGAAATCATAAAAAGCGCTTGGTTAATTTGGAATAAGGTACTTAAACATATGCAGATAGGCAAAATCACCCGGTATACGCCTCTGTTCCGATCCACTATTACTTCTGGTCTTGATTTTGATCACACGGCTAAGAAATGGCAAAGATTGGGTATAGGAACAGTTAAAGATGTTTTGGTAAATGGCTCACACACTACTTTTCAAGATCTAAAAATAAAATTTGGTCTTTCTGAAGGGGACTTTCTCAAATTTACCCAGCTTCACGCGAAACTAAAAGCTAAAAGCGACTTTATTAGTCTCCAGAAGATTGACCTAATTGAAGCATTTACCACATCAAAAACTAGGATAGGAACATTATATGATTTACTTTTAACTAATATTAACGATGACATTGAGAAAACAGAAACTAAATGGGCGGTGAAATTTAACAACCCCGATATTAATATAGATAAAGTACTCGATATGAGCAATAATTTGTTTATGGCCAGCAATTTAAAGGCTCAACTGTATCAAACAATATACGATCTTTATTTTACCCCGGCCAGACTGTTCGCGTGGGGTAAAAGAGAGACCGATTTATGCCCACGCTGCTCACATGGTCCAGCGACATTAGTTCACATGTTTAGCAGCTGCCCCGAAATTCTTCTCATTAAAAACATGATTGCCTCATTTTGGGAGAAAATTTTCCACCATAAACTTCCTGAATCTGACACCCTATATGCTCTGGGTTATGATGGCTCTTTGAATTTAACTAAATCTGAACAAAGATTAATATTTATAGGCACAGGTGTATTGAGATAATTTTATCTGCTCGCTGGAAGGATGATTTACCCCCTAGATTCCAAATGTGGTTAACTCGATTTCTTGCCGTCTTTAATTATGAATCTGCAATATTTGCCACTAGGGGAATTAAAACAAAGCTTCGTGGTGTAGAACTATGGCGTCCAATTTCTATTTGGAAAGAAGGTTTATTTCCTAGTGGAATTGGGTGAGACAAATGAGATTCTGTATCTTAATGGATTCATGTAATTAACATTTTTTTCTTAATATCCTCCAGCACATTTGCTCTTATGTTTTCTACATTTCGTATATTATTACTGTTATTGGTCCCTAATGTATATACTTTACTCAATGTTTCAAAGTCAAATGTATTGTCTTATGCTGATACTGGTTCTTTAATAAAAAAAAAAAAAAAAAAAAATTAAATTGATCTTTGCACATATGTTGCGCACACAGATGCCCTAATGGCATCTGTGTGCGCAACATGAAACTTTGAAAAATACACCAAAGTGCATTTTTTAAAGTTTTTGCAAATTACCATGGTGTTCAACTTCACGGTAATTTGCTCACCCAATTAGCAAAATCGCTGATTTTTTACTTTAATGCATTGCATTTAAGGAATCACAAGATGTGATTCCTTTAATGCAATTGCAATTTGAGAACTTGCAATTAATTGCAAATTCTCAGTTTGCGAGGGCCTTGACCCTTGATGCATCGCAAATGCTAATTTTGCGATGGCAACCGGACGATTTTTGCGAATCGCATCGTTTGCAATCGCAAAAGGCTTTGATGCATTTGCCTGCAAGTCTCTTAACTCCAAAAAACACAGATCCGGCTAGCTAAGAACCATTTAAAACTAAACACACTAAAGACAGAATACCTCTTAATCGCTCCCCCCCAAACAACCATCATCCGCGAGTGGATGAAGCACCTAACAGTACTCTGCGGTCAACCTCTCATCATTGATTCCATGAAATCTCTAGGAATAACCCTGGATAATAAGCTAAACAAGCAGAAGCACATCAGCGCTGCAACAAATGGAGCACATTTTCAGATAAACACACGGAGAAAATTTAAAACATTCATACCCGCAAATGACTTCAAAAAGGCAGTTCAAACTCTAGTAATTACCAGAGTTGACTATGGGAGTCTTGCTCTCTGTGGTCTTCCAAAATCAACGACCGCTCCTCTCAGAGCCCCAATCAATACAGCCGCCAGACTCATGACAGGCACCTAAAGAAACTGCCACATTTCCCCTGACCTTCATGCCCTCAACTGGCTACCTTTGAGGCCAGAATCCAGTTAAAAATCGCCTGTATGACACATAAGGAATTTCATCACATAACCCCGAGGTACCTAGCAGAGAAACTAGTAACAGATCTACCAGTAGTTCTAATAACCTTCTACTTAAACCACAACATCTCTCCAAGAAGAAAACATACAATCGTACATTCTCAGGAATGGCCCCCAGGATATGGAACGCCTTACTCCCAGAAACAAGACTTAATCTATCCGCAGCTTTTTAAAAAAAAGAATTGAAATCGGTCCTCATGTCCAAATTCACTTGAACTTGTCCAATACACTCCTGTGGATATGTGTTAATCTCTCATAGTTACCAGTACTGTATTTACATAATTCATTACCTATATTTGCTATGTAAATTGCTCTGATACCCGCAAGGGTCTTGTTCACGCTATACAAAATAAATAAAGAAAGAAAGAAAGAAATAAAAATAAAAGCGCATGGCTACCCCAACGGGATTTCTCACCGATATCGGAAAAAAGAGAAGAGTAAAACCAAGGACTGGAAGAGCCAGGTCTTAAGCTTCCTTCTGAACATCGCATAGGAGTTACATAGGTGGAGACTAAATGTCAAGGAATTCCATAGCTTGGACCCCAGAAAGTCAAAGTACCACCCTTCCTCGCTTGTCAATCGTACTTTAGGAATAATGGGCAGATTGCAGTTACCTCACCGCAGCTCTCGCTTGGGGGTGTAGGAATGGGTCAGAGATAATATGTATAATCCATCAATCAATCAATCAATCAAAGACATTTATAGAGCGCACTACTTACCCGGAGGGTTTTAAGGCGCTTGGGGGGGGGTGCTGCTACTGCTCGAACAGCCAGGTCTTGAGCTTCTTCCTGAAGGAAAGGTGGTCCTGGGTCAGGCGCAGGTCGGTCGGGAGGGAGTTCCAGTTCCTGGCGGCCAGGTAGGAGAAGGACCTTCCTCCTGTTGTCGTTCTTCGGATGCGGGGGACGGTGGCGAGGGCGTGACTGGCTGATCGGAGATGGCGTTTGGGAGCGTAGAAGTTGATGTGGTTGTTGAGGTAGCTCGGGCCTTGATCGTGTAGGGCTTTGTGTGCGTGGGTGAGGAGACGGAAGGTGATTCTTTTGTTGACGGGGAGCCAGTGCAGGTCTTTCAGATGTCCGGAGATGTGGCTGTGTCGTGGGATGTCGAGGATGAGTCTGGCTGAGGCGTTCTGGATCCGCTGGAGTCTCTTCTGGAGCTTGGCGGTGGTTCCGGCGTAGAGGGCGTTGCCGTAGTCCAGTCGGCTGGTGACGAGGGCCTGGGTGACCGTCTTCCTGGTCTCGGTGGGGATCCACCGGAAGATCTTCCGTAGCATGCGCAGGATGTTGAAGCATGACGAGGAGATGGCGTTGACTTGTCTGGTCATGGTGAGGGAGGAGTCCAAGATGAAGCCCAGGTTGCGTGCGTGGTCTGTCGGTTTGGGTGCGGTGCCCAGGGCGGGGGGCCACCAGGAGTCATCCCAGGCGGAAGGCGAGGAACCCAGGATGAGGACTTCCGTCTTGTCTGAGTTCAGTTTCAGGCGGCTGGTCGTCATCCACTCGGCTACGTCTTTCATCCCTTCGTGAAGGTTGGCTCTGGCGGCGGCGGGGTCGTTGGTCAGGGAGAGGATCAGCTGGGTGTCGTCAGCATAGGAGATGATGTTGAGGTTGTGTTGGCGTGCGTTGAAGAGGGTGGGGCTCAGCGAGGATCCTTGAGGGACGCCGCAGATGACTTTGGTGGCCTCTGACTTGTACGGTGGTAGACGGACTCTCTGTGTTCTTCCGTCGAGGAAGGAGTTGATCCATTCCAGAGCCTTCTCCTGGATTCCGACGTTGCTGAGGCGCTTCACTAGGGTGCGGTGGCAGACAGTGTCGAATACCGCGGAGAGGTCTAGGAGGATGAGGGCCGCTGTTTCTCCGTTGTCCATCAGGGCTCCGATGTCATCGGTGGCAGCGATGAGGGCGGTCTCGGTGCTGGCTTTAAACACGTAGCATAACATCTTATACGTTTTGCTATCGGAAGCCAGTGCAGTAAACTGAGACGTTGGGAAACTGAAGCACTGCAAGGAATTAATATGACATAGTAGACTTTACTGTTCTGTTGTTGTGCAACAACAGGAATTACAATAGAAAACTATCTCAGACCTAAAATATGTGAGAGCTGAATTTGGCTGGATTTAATAATTAAATATGGGTCCACATGTTATATATATATACCAAGGCCTCTGGGTAGGCTGAAACGTTATGCTGGCAGACTGCGCTAACATCGAATAAAGAAAAAATGGCTCACCTGCATTTCTGGGTCGGCTCTCGCTTCTTTCCCCGTGAAACCCCGGCCACGTGAGGGTTTCGGGAAGCTTGGTACAAGTTCTACGGCTTATATATTAGTATTTTAAGATACTGTTGATACCTGTACTATCCAGGAATTAATTTTTTGTTCTTATGGTATACAGTAAATCGGACCCTACATATACATTTGATTAATTTGAGAAATTTACACCATTTTGCACTTGCACTTTACAACTTTTTATGGGATGCACTTTTAGCACTTTTCTAAAACCCCTTCATTACTATAGACTATGTAATGTGTGAAAACTAAAGGAACTGTTTTGAGTTATATTAACATCTTATAACAAATTATCCTACATAGGGGTATTTAATAAAACGGATTTAACCGGTTATTTATTTCCCCTTGATTACTGTTTCAAATATGGCGACTGGAAGGGGATTTAGCCTTTCGTAAGAAGTAGTTTTAATTGACATGAACTGTATTTATTATTTTAAATAAGTTCAGTGGCACATTGAGAATGTATAAATTCAAAGTCATATATTATGGCAATAGAAGTATGTTATATTTCTTCTATCATGTGCCAATAGAAATATGCCTATTGGAAACAGCGGTATGGGTAATATAGAAGAAAACTATACCAACAGGATTTTTTCTATGTTTTTTACACATGTGATCTGTGATGCAAACAGTGGGAGGGGCACTTTTTGCACTTTAAATTTGAATGATGGTGTATTCAATCTGTGACACGTGATCAAGGGCTTACGGGCTTGAAACGCGTTGTGTTGGGTCACTGAATAAAATACTGCCCACTTGAAAACTTCGGAGGTCTGTGTCTCTTTCCTCGCCTGACTGCCGTTGGGAGAATTCTGGAAGTGGTTTGAGGGTTTCCATATATATATATACATGTATATATATATATATATATATATATATATATATATATATATATATATATATATATATACACACATATATATATATATATATATATATATATATATATATATATATATATATATATATATATATATATATATATATATATATATATATATATCCTGCAGCAAACCTTCTGGGTTCAGAAAGTAGTCGGGGCACTCCGGGATGCTTTAAAGTAAGTTTATTTGCAACAGATGGTTACAAACCGACGCGTTTCGCCGTAAGGCTTGGTCACGGTAAAGTTTGCACATCGTACTTCCGTTTACATACACCCAGTGATAAAAATAAACATAGGACTATCACGGTTTCAGGCAATTGGTAACTTTCGTCGCCATCTTGTAATGATTTTTTGACCTGAATAGATGGAAATGCATTTATATATATAAACAGCTAATCTTCATGTTCAATTACAAGTATGTCGCCCCAGTGGGCTATGATCTTATACAAAGTTACTGTTATATTTACATATTTCACAATTATCACGCCCTAGTGGGCTTAAATAACAGGCTATGTTCTTGAACATGATTACTGTTTTGTTCCAATTTATCAGAAGTACAATTACAATCATTTCATAATCAAAATAGATATTCGTTCAGTACAAGAGGATCTTGATCGATGATCATAATTGATTCTTATCAGAAACCCATATTTCGGAGTCCTAATGGAAAAAAGAAAATAACAAACGTGCTCTAAGTACAGGTGCCAAACTACATTTGCAAAAAAGATAAAAACAATAAATATGTTTACCAATTAAAATCATTCTACATATTCAGTTATATACAAGGAGTCTCACTGTTACATGCCATTGACTATAATACAGTACTGTCTATCCAAGATGGGCTGCCAATTCCTCACTCGAATTAAGGCCTACTGGCATAGGAGTTTCAAAGTCTATTATATATTTAGACTCTAAGACTCTTAGCTGATGTTCTCTGTCGCCTCCTCTTGTTAGAGGTTTCATCGCATCTAAGACAACAAATGATAGCAGTTTGTCATTTTGTTTATGATACATCTTGAAATGACGAGCCACTGGGTATAACTCCTTATTGTTTCTGTTCCAAGACTCTCATTTTAGCTTTCTTCTTTGTGCTCCCAATGTACAGTTTTTTGCAAGGGCAAACTAAACAATATACGTATAGTTCAGTATTACAATCATAGTTACCTCTGATGACAAATTCCCTATCACTATTGGGTACTTTGATTTTGGAACAGTTTTTACTATAAGTGCATGCTTTGCAGTGCATGCAACATGTGAACCCTGACTGCGCATTGCACCGCATATTGGTAGCTCTTGTTATCTGATTGCGACTCAGTTCATCTTTTAGGGACATGCCCCTCCTAAAAGTTATTTGTGGGGCTTCGTGTAGGCATTTGTCAAGAACCGGATCTGTTTTTAATATATGCCAATTTTCTTTGAGGATTTTGCGTACCTGGAAGGCTTGGCTGGAGTATGTTGTAATGAACCTGACTTGATTATCCAAGTTATCAGTTTTAATCTTGGGATTTAAGAGTGCTGTTCTATCCAACTCATCAACTTTTCTTATAGATCTTTTAATTATCTTTTGAGCATATCCCCTTTGTTTAAATCTCTCACACATGACAGTTTTTTCTTTTTCAAATTCCTCCTCTGTGCTACTATTTCTTTTAGCACGAATGAGTTCCCCGTAAGAGAAGCTTTGGATAAGGCTGTAAGGATGCGCACTCGACGCAAACAACAAACTATTACCAGACGTCTCCTTTCTGTGGAGCTTAGTTGTCAAATGGTTGTTTTGAACATGTACTTCTACATCTAAGAATATTATAGATTGTGCACTGATTTGGGACGTTAATTCAATATTCAAATCATTGGTGTTCAAAGTTCAAATAAATTCATTTGCACTGTCGCGATCCCCTCGCCAAATGATGAAAATGTTGTCAATAAATCTTGACCATAGGACAATATGTTAATTGAATTGTTCAAAGCAAATGGACACTTGCTCCTCCCACCACCCCATGAAGAGGTTGGAATAACTTGGGGTGAAGCAAGTGCCCATTGCTGTCCCTTGTAGCTGAACGTACATCTGTTCATAAAAAAAAAATAGTTATTGGATAGGCAGTAAGCCACCATATCCACCAACATTTCAGTATGCATCAAAAGAGAGATGGATCTGGCTCTTAAAAAGTGTCTAATAGCTTTGATCCCTAGATCGTGCTTGATAGATGTGTATAAACTAGTCACATCTAGAGTGATCAACAAAAAGTCAGGTTCCCACTGTATGCCCTCAATCATGTTTAGAAAATGCATTGTATCTCTCAAATACGCAGGTAAGGCAATGACAAATGGTCCGAGGAAAAAAATCACTGTATTTAGATGTCATCTCAAGTTTCGAGCCCATAGAGGAGACTATCGGTCTGCCGGAAGGGTTTTTAGGGTCTTTATGCAGTTTCGGTAATAAATACAATACTGGTGTTTTAGCATGTTTACATTTTAAACTGCTATTTTCATCCCGTGTTAATAAACCTTTGTCCTTCCAATTTTCAAACATTTCATCATATTGCAGATTAGATCTTTCCATTTCCTTCACATCAACTTTTGTATAACAGGTGGTATCTGATAGCTGGCGTACACCCTTCATGATGTATTCGTTTCTTCCCCACACAACTACTTTCCCCCCCTTGTCAGATTGTTTGATGACAATAGAGGGGCCTTTTTTCAAATTATCAATTGCAGCTATTTGATTTCGTTTGAGATTGTATTTAGATCTTCCATATGCCTTATATCGAATTTTTTCAGTTCTTTCGTTACACTTTTCTCAAACACATCCAATGCATCACAGTGTACCATAGGTATAAATTTGGATTTAGGTTTAAACCCACTGAAGCCAGAATCATCTAAAGTAATGTCAGTATCTAGTAAGTTGAGAAACGGATCGTCATGTTGAATGATATTTTCGTCTAATTCACATACTGTTTGTAAATCTCTTATTTCCGAGATAGTTATAGATAGCAATTTCTCAGTTACATCATTACTCATTGGTGTCACAGGGTGTAAATGAAACCATTTTCTCAACTTCAATTTGCGTAAGAAATAAAAAATATCAATCCGCGTTTGTACATAATCAATGCTCTTGGTAGGACAAGAGGATAATCCCAGCGATAATACATTACTTTCAATATTAATCAACCCCTGGGTTAGAAAGATTCATGACAGTCATTGTGTTCCCTTCTTGGCTCGTGTTACCTTTAGAGAAGCTGCGTTCTTCTGCCTTCTTCTTGCTTTTTTGATCCTCTTGTTCCTCGTGTTTTGCCGCGTTGCCCTCGACCACTGCCCCTCCAAAAATCCTGTTCTTTATTCTGAGCATTCAGTTGATCTTGCTTAGCTTTATTGATCAATTGGAATTGTTTTAGGAAATTGTTACGGCTTAGGTTGCCTGCGGGTTCACGTTGGCTTAGTCTTCCCAAAGAAATGTCGGAAAGGTTGCTGTCGGATGTCTCACTTTCTTCCTTCTGTACAGCATTCCTCTTCGATATTGTTGGTACTTTTGGGGCTTTTTTGCTGGTATTTAAATCATTGTCTGTGAACAAGTGATCGTATTTTTTATGGAACGTTAAAGTTCTTCCCGATTGGTAGTCCTTGAAATCTCTTATGAATTTACGTTGTTTGCGCGTGGTAATTTCATCTTCCAATTTCATCAAACGCGCTTGTAGTTTTTCAATAAAGGAATCCAGTTTCTCTTGTGCAGTTAATTTGAGAAGTTTTTCAGTTATGGCTTCTATTTCCTCAACAATTTTTGTTCTATCTTTGAGGGCGTATTTGATCAGTATACGCATCATCACCGTCGAACTTTCTTTGGAGTTGCCAGCCCACTCCTCCAGCATCTCCGGGTCTGGTTCCTCATATGTTGGAATAGTATAGATGCGTAGCCCTCTCGGGACCCTCCCCACATCAATATACTTCTGAAGAGATTCTGCTTCCCACCATTTGGAAAGTTCCTTTTTGTGCAGTTTTTCCAATTTATCAAACAACGATTGTAACAGAACTTCATTTGCCATTAGCATTTGTTCATTGCCTTCACTTTGTGCACTATCGGCAGTCTCTGTGGCATGCGTAAAAAATAGTCTATTCGCGACCTCCTTCCTTTTGCTTTCCCAAATGGTAGCCATTGTTGCTGTTTGCAGCATGTTGTTTACGCTTACAGTTGTTAGCCTATTCGTAGCATCCCAGTTTGGTTTTCGACACACCCTTCGTTTGGATTGTCGCTACCAATCCGCTCCCCAAACTCTGGAATTCTGGTGCTATTAAGTTGAGAAAATGGTTTCATTTAAACCCTGTGACACCAATGAGTAATGATGTAACTGAGAAATTGCCATCTATAACTATAACAGATTTACAAACAGTATGTGAATTAGACGAAAATATCATTCACCATGACAATCCGTTTTTCAACTTACAAGATACTGACATTACTTTAGATGATGCTGGCTTCAGTGGGTTTAAACCTAAATCCAAATTTATACCTATGGTACACTGTGGTGCATTGGATGTGTTTGAGAAACGTGTAACGAAAGAACTGAAAAAAATTCGATATAAGACATATGGAAGATCTAAATACAGTCTCAAACTAAATCAAATAGCTGCAATTGATCATTTGAAAAAAGACCCCTCTATTGTCATCAAACAATCTGACAAGGGGGGAAATGTAGTTGTGTGGGGAAGAAGCGAATACATCATGTGAAGGAAATGGAAAGATCTAATCTGCAATATGATGAAATGTTAGAAAATTGGAAGGACAAAGGTTTATTAACATGGGATGAAAATAGCAGTTTAAGATGTAAACATGCTAAAACACCAGTTTTGTATTTATTACCGAAAATGCATAAAGACCCCAAAAACCCTCCCGGCAGACCGATAGTCTCCTCTATGGGCTCAAAACTTGAGATGACATCTAAATACATTGATTTTTTCCTCAGGCCATTTGTCATTGCCTTACCTGCGTATCTGAGAGATACACTGCATTTTCTAAACATGATTGAGGGCATACAGTGGGAACCTGACTTTTTGTTGATCACTCTAGATGTGACTAGTTCATACACATCTATCAAACACGATCTAGGGATCAAAGCTATTAGACACTTTTTAAGAGCCAGATCCATCTCTCTTTTGATGCATACTGAAAAATTGGTGGATATGATGGCTTACTGCCTATCCAATAACTATTTTTTCTTTGATGAACAGTTGTACGTTCAGCTCTAAGGGACATCAATGGGCACTTGCTTTGCCAAAGTTATGCCAACCTCTTCATGGGGTGGTGGGAGGAGCAAGTGTCCATGTGCTTTGAACAATTCAATGAACATATTGTCCCATGGTCAAGATTTATTGATGACATTTCCGTCATTTGGCGAGGGGATCGCGACAGTGCAAATGAATTTATTCGAACTTTGAACACCAATGATTTGAATATTGAATTATTGTCCAAAATCAGAGCACAATCTATAATATTCTTAGATGTAGAAGTACATGTTCAAAACAACCATTTGACTACTAAGCTCCACAGAAAGGAGACGGCTGGTAATAGTTTGTTGTTTGCGTCGTGTGCGCATCCTTACAGCCTTATCCAAAGCATCCCTTACGGGGAACTCATTCATGCTAAAAGAAATAGTAGCAAAGAGGAGGAATTTGAAAAAGAAAAAACTGTCATGTGTGAGAGATTTAAACAAAGGAGATATGCTCAAAAGATAATTGAAAGAGCTATAAGAAAAGTTGATGAGTTGGATAGAACAGCACTCTTAAATCCCAAGATTAAAACTGATAACATGGATAATCAAGTCAGGTTCATTACAACATAATCCAGCCAAGCCTTCCAGGTACGCAAAATCCTCAAAGAAAACTGGCATATATTAAAAACAGATCCGGTTCTTGACAAATGGCTACACGAAGCCCCACAAATAACTTTTAGGAGGGGCGTGTCCCTAAAAGATGACCTGAGCCGCAATCAGATAACAAGGGCTACCAATATGCGGTGCAATGCGCAGTCAGGGTTCTCATGTTGCATGCACTGCAAAGCGTGCACTTATAGTAAAAACTGTTCCAAAATCAAAGTACCCAATAGTGATAGGGAATTTGTCATCAGAGGTAACTATGATTGTAATACTGAACTATGCGTATATTGTTTAATTTGCCCTTGCAAAAAACTGTACATTGGGAGCACAAAGAAGAAAGCTAAAATGAGAGTCTTAGAACACAAACGAGCAATAAGAAACAATAATGAGTTATACCCGGTGGCTCGTCATGTCAAGACGTATCATAAACAAAATTACAAACTGCTATCATTTGTTGTCTTAGATGCAATCAAACCTCTAACAAGAGGAGCCGACAGAGAACATCAGCTAAGAGTCTTAGAGTCTAAATATATAATAGACTTTGAAACTCTTATGCTGGTAGGCCTTAATTCGAGTGAGGAATTGGCAGTCCATCTTGGATAGACAGTACTGTATTAAAGTCAATTGCATATAACAGTGAGACTCCTTGTATATAGCTGAATATGTAGAATGATTTTAATTGGTAAACATATTTATTGTTTTTATCTGTTTTGCCAATGTAGTTTGGCACCTGTACTTAGAGAATGTTTGTTATTTTCTTTTTTCTGTTAGGACTCCGAAATATGGGTTTCTGATAAGAATCAATTACAATCATCGATCAAGATCCTCTTGTACTGAACGAATATCAATTTGATTATGAAATGATTGTAATTGTACTTCTGATAAATTGGAACAAAACAGTAATCATGTTCAAGAACATAGCCTGTTATTTAAGCCCACTAGGGCGTGATAATTGTGAAATATGTGAATATAACAGTAACTTTGTATAAGATCATAGCCCACTGGGGCGACGTACTTGTAATTGAACATGAAGATTAGCTGTTAATATATATAAATGCATTTCCATCTATTCAGGTAAAAAAATCATTACAAGATGGCGACGAAAGTTTCCAACTGCCTGAAACCGCGATAGTCCTATGTTTATTTTTTATCACTGGGTGTATGTAAATGGAAGTACGATGTGCAAACTTTACCGTGACCAAGCCTTACGGCGAAACGCGTTGGTTTGTAACCATCTGTTGCAAATAAACTCATTTTGAAGCATCCCGGAGTGTCCCGACTACTTTCTGAACCCAGAAGGTTTGCTGCAGGATATTATAAAAAACACAGTTTTTTTAGGCGGGACCGCCGCGAAGTTAGAGCCCTGGACTAACGGCATTGGTGGCGATATATATATATATATATATATATATCTATATATATATATATATATATATATATATATATAGATATATATATATATATATATATCTATATATATATATATATATATATATATATATATATATATATACACACACATTACCTACTGGTGGTCGTCAGCAGGTGTTTATAGTTAGGACCTTGTTTCTATTCAGAAAGTGTTTTTTCTTTTGCCGATATCTTTGGCGCCGTTTGCGGAATCTTCGCAAAATTTGCTAAAGTAATGGTTCAACCAGGTCAGCTCCTGTCTTCCGGGGTGATTCGTCAGCAGGTGGCCAAGAAAAAAGGTGGGTCCCAAAATACTCTCTCCCCATGTTAATTTCCGTAGGAACTTTAGATACGGCTACAGCCCGAACTGCTGAACGGAATTACACCAAATTTGGCAAAAAGGTAGCTTTTGGTCCAGAAAACACTCTTTTCTTTAAATGGTGTAAATCAGTTCAGTAGTTGCTGAGAAATTAAAAAAAGAAAAATATTTATATCTGAGCACAGAGGTAGAGTCACGACTCTTCCCTATCACGAGCTGACTTCTGATTGGCTGCCAACACTCCAAACCAGGAAGTATTGGCATCCATCTTGGGATTCGGTAACAGAGTCACAAGAAAACAGTAAAATAAAGGCTGAAAAACAAAAAAAGGGGGCAGGGTAGAAACACCCTGAACCCCTAGGCCTGCTCAGGGGGCCCCAAAAGGACCCCCAGAGCCAAAAAATGCACTTTTAAAAAATAAATTTGGCCGAATTCACGCTCGGTGCGCAAATCCAGACAAAATCATTAAAAAAACTAAGCACAGTCTCCCAAGCTTTGTTTGTTTCAAGCCCCCGGATGGTCCAGGTCCCGGGGGCAATTATTAGTTATGATGTGGGGGTCCTCACAGCCACAGGGACCGCCACCTCCCAAGGGGGCTTTGTTTATCATATGTGGGGGCACGCGGCCCTCAGCATTCCTTGGGACCGCCACCTCCCCACTGCTTTTTCATAAAAAATAAGAGGTCAGCTCCTGCCCGCCATGCTGCCCTAGGGACTGCCACCTCCCGGAGCATGCAATTATTGAGGGTGGCTCACAGGCCCCTCAAGCCCCGGGGACCACCACCTCCCCGGGGCTGCCTGATTTAAATCCAGGGGGGCTATGTGCCCCCTGCAGCCCTGGGGACCACCACCTCCCCGGGGCTGGCTCCTGCAATGTCCCAGGGTGTCCACCTCCGGGACATTGCTGTTTGCTATGGCAGGGCTAGAGCACAGCTCCCACCCTTGTCATAGCAAACTCTGCTTTGGTTTTTGAACGTGAGAGCACGAAACTTGCTCTCACTTCCAAAAACCAAAGCAGATTACTTTTGCACGAGGCGAGCTGCCGGCTAGGAGACAGTTTAAAGCTATGTTCCTAGTTCATAGAGCCATTCGGAAGACTGGTCTGGCTATTATCCTCTCCTTGGTCACCCCCTATTTTCCTCACAGAATCCTGTGATCCAGCTCCTTATGCCTGACCGCTCCCAAGAAAGTTTGAAGATCCAGATGGGGTGGATGCTCCTTTTCGTTTAATGCTGCTAAGATCTGGAACACTCTTCCTCTCACTTTACGAAAGGACAACAACCTCTTAGCTTTCCGGAAGCTTTTAAAAACCCACCTCTTTAAGACATTTACTTAACATCACGGCTTCTGCTTTCCTCTACTCTTCTATCAAACAGCGCTGGGAGGCCTCAGGGTAGTCATGCGCTATACAAGTACAATTTAATTCATTCATTCATTCACGCATGTCAGCAGCACCCCTTGGGCAAAAGCAATGGCAGCTCCCGCAGGAGGCAAGGGAGCTGGCTGGGACCGTGAGGGCATTGGGGCTCCCCCCACGGTCCCCAACAGTGAGGCCAGGCCCGGGGGATGGGGTCCCTGGGGCCAGAAGAGGGCCAGGAGGTGGGCAACTTGGCCCCCCTACCTTTAAGAAATAAAAATATAAAGGGATTGGGCATGCCCCGGGATATGGGGTCCTCAGGGCCAAAAATGGCCCAGAAGGGGGCGCCACGCAACCCCCTCCCTCCAAAAAAGAAAGAAATGGTCATGTCCAGGGGAGGACGCCCCCCTCAGAATAAAAATACATAAAAAATAAAAAACAAAAAAAGAAGCTATGCCCCGGGGAGAGGATAAATTCCTCAGGAGAAAAATAAAAAAAAATATTTGTGTCCATGCCCTGAGGGATGGGCTCCCCAAAATTGGCCTCAGGAGGGGGGCGTGCGGCCCCCTTCCCATTTTCTTTTTTATGTACAGGCCCTCGAGGATGGGGTGCCCAGGGCCCAAACAAATTGAAAGAAAAGGGGACGCACAGCCCCATTCAAAGAAAAAAATGTAAAATAAAAAGCCAGCATCTAGCCGGAGGTCCCGCTCCCTCCCTTCACCACTCAGTAAACGCAGCCCTAGTGTGTACTAATTCGGAGAATTAAGTCCCCTTGAATATTGTGGGTCCCTGGGGGCCAACTAGTCCACCAGGTACCTCCAGTAAGTGTCACACAGCTGGATTGCTGAGAAGTGGTCTGAGGCCACACCCCTTTTTACACCACTCTGCAAATGCACCTCTTAGCGCACTGCTGGTAGGGCAATGAGGTTCCCTTATGTCCTGAGGACCTCAGGACTAAAGTGAACTTCATCCCCCAAATAGCATTGCTCCAGAAAGGCATGTTTGCAGCGTGGTGTAAAAAGGAGCAGTGGCCTCATACCACTCTCAGCAATCCAGCTTTGTGGGACATTCCGGAGGTACCTGGTGGGCTAGTTGGCCACCAAGGACCCTCAGGATTCAAGGGGACTTAATCCCCCCACTTAGAACGCACCAGGAGGGGCGTTTGCAGAGTGGTGGAGAAAGAGGGCAGGGCTTGTGTCCAGCTTTCAGCAATCCCACTATCTGGGACATACTGTAGGTATTAGGTAGGCTAGTTAGCCCCTAAGAACCCCAAGCAGCAAAGGGGACTTTAATCCCTATCCAAAAGCGCACCAGGAAGTGTGTTGGCAGAGTGGTGGGGGGAAAGGGGGCATGGCCTGCTATGACAACTTAGCAATCCTGCTGTGTGGGACTTACTGGAGGTAATAGGAAGAGTAGTAGGCCCCAAGGATGTCCTTGGAGGCCAACTGCCCCTCATGTTACCTCCAGTAAGTCCCACACAGTGGAATTGCTAAGACGTCTTCGGAGGCCATGCCTCCTTTTCTTCACCACTCTGCAAACGCACCTCCTGGCACAGTACAGGATGGGGAATGAAGTCCAATTTACTGCTGCAGGACTTTGGGGGCAAAGAAGTCCTCCTGGTACCTCCTGTAAGTCCTGAGCGCTGGTTGGAGACCCAGCACCCTTTCTCTACCTCTCTGCAAATGTGACTAGTAGTTTAAGAAGTGTTTGCAATGTAATACGTTTTGCATTTGCGAGAGTTAACTCTATTGGCAATGTCAATAAAAAATGTTTAATAATGTTTTTGGGAGTGGAGTGGATGTACGTTATGTGTAGTGGAATTATGTGGTAAGTTGTGCAGTGAAATTATGTGGATAGAAAGTATGTGGTATTTATTTTATAGGAATTATGTAGAGTGGGATTAAGTGTTTTGGAGAGTAATTATGTGATATGGTAGTCTGTGTTGTGGAGTGGTAACATCAAGTTTAGTCTTGCTTGTTTCCATAGAACCTAAACTATGAACTCAATGAGACAAAAAAAAGAAGGAATCACTGAGGAGCCGTTCTAGACCTAGTCAGAGGTCACTGAAATTATGCGACTGTTTGGCTGCGCCAACTTTTGCACAAATATACATTTTCCAAATTAGCCACATAAGTCATCACCTGCTGCCCAATCTGAAGATTTTACCAAAAAAAAGCCTTGTTTCTAGCTGAAACGGACCAAGCGTTACCAAAATGCAGTGTTACAGCATGGTGAAAGGTCCTTTGTAAACCTAGAATGTTCACCTGTTACTTATTGCTAAATGTGGGTGTTCAATTGGTACTAATGGTGTGCAAGCCACTCTTGCTTCTTGCTGCGCCTCTCTTGCCTCTTTCTGCATTTCTGTTGCTTTTTTCTGCACCTTTCTTTCTTATTCTGCAATTCTCTTGCCTCTTTCTGCACATCTCCTCTACTTTCGGCACCCCTCTTGCCTCTTTCTCCACCCCTCTTCCCCCTTTCTGCATGTCTGTTGCTTATTTCTGTACTTCTCTTGCCTCTTTCTCCACCCCTCTTCCCTCTTTCTGCATCTCTGTTGCTTTTTTCTGCACCCCTCTTGCCTCTTTCTCATCTCTCCTCCCATTTTTCTGCACATCTGTTGCTTCTTTCTCACCTCTCTCGTTACTTTATCCATCCCTCTTCCCTCATTCTAAACCTCTGTTGCCTCTTTCTGCACCTCTCTTGCTTCTTTGTGCATCCCTCTTGCCTATTTCTGCACCCTTCTTGTCTCGTTCTGCACACCTGTCCCCTCTTTCTGTACCCCTGCTGCCTCTTACTGCACCTCTTTTCCTTCTTTATGCGCCTCTCTTGTTTCTTTCTGTATCCTTCTTGCCTCTTTCTCCACCCCACTTCCCCCTTTCTGCATCTCTGTTGCTTCTATCTGCATTGTTCTTGCTTCTATCTATTACTCTCTTATACATTTCTGCACCCCTCTCGCCTTTCTGCACCCCTCTTTAAGCATGAGCGAATTTTGCGGATCTCGCGTTCGCGAATTTTGCGGATTTGCGGATTCGCAATCCGCAAAATCAGCGAATTCCCGCGAATTTGCGGACTTTTTTTTTTTTGTGTTCGCCCGTGTTTCTGCCAGTTCGCGAGGGTTTTGTACACTTTCGCAAATTGCGAACTTACCTGTCGGGTCGCAAGTTTCGCAAACTTGTTGTTTCTACGTGTCCAGCCTGTTTGGGACACTCTTCTTCATCACTGCCACTCTCTGTCACCACTGCCACTCTCTGACTACTCATGCCACCCTCTGGCCCACCCATGCCACCCTCTGTTTCATCACCACACCCTCTGGTTGTCCAGTGTACATTATTTTCGGCAAAGCAAAGCACACCTTCCCTGCCTCAAGTGACCTGAATTAATTTGGGGCTGATTAATGTGTCACAGAATATTTTTTTAGCTGGCACCTGCTTCCTTAGTGCGCCCTGATTAGTGATCTTTTGCACTTGCTAAGTGCTTTCATTGTTGCAAAATTAGTTACAACACCTGCCCTGCCCCAACTGACAATAATGAATTAGGGGCTGATTAATGGATTTTAACTTCCAGGCTGGCTCCTGCTTGTCTCCCTTAGCTGTAATTCAGGACCTTTGTGGCATATGTGTAACTATTCTGAGGTTCAGAGCAGGGTCACATAATAGTTTCAACTGGCAACTAAACTCTGGAGGGGCCCCTCAGGAAGCACTACAGGAAATGGCTACTAATGATGAGCCTGAACTTTTGAACCTGGTAAGTAGCTACTTTCAGTTTTGCTAAAATCGTATTTCTGCAATTTTGCACTTATTCGCGGGGCGCGAACTCACGCGAACAGTGCGAGCAGTGCGAGCAAAATCCGCTGCTCGCGGATTTGCGGATTTTGCGGGAGATTCGCAAATCTCGCGGATTGCGGATTTCCCGAAAATCCGCAAAATCCGCGAGCGGAACGGATTTTCCGCCCATGCCTACCCCTCTTGCCTCTTTCTGTACCGCACTTTCCTCTTTCTGTACTTCTTTTGCTTCTTTCCACACCTCTCTTGCTTCTTTCAGCAATTCTCTGGCATCTTTCTGCACTTCTCTTGCTTGTTTTTATACCTCTCTTGCATCTGGGGGTGTGGCTCGAGCAGGACCTTTCCTTTAAAACACACGCAAAAAAGACCGCTGGCGTGTGTTTTGGCCTGCTCAGATCAGCCCGGAAGATTTTACCTCTCCTCCCAGTGGCCTCCAGGAGGTTACTCATTCAGGGGCTTATCATCTTGCGGATGGACTTCAGCAACCCGTTGTTTCTGGGTGCTCAAGAATTCACCCTGAACAAACTGCAGCAAGTGCAGAACGCGGCCGCCAGGCTCCTGACGGGCCTTCCTAGGCGTCAGTCTGCTCGCCCTGCGTTGAAGGCGCTACACTGGCTCCCTGTCAGAGAGAGGGTGAAATTTAAGGCACTCTGTATGGCCCACAAAATTCTGCAGGGGAAAGGCCCACCTATCCTAGGGGATATGGTTCAGCCTTACAAGGCCTCCCGCTCTCTCCGTTCTGACCATCAACACCTGCTGCAGGTCATGAGGGTGAAGAAGGCAAGAACCGGTGGCAGAAGATTCTCCATAAACGTGGCCACCCTGTGGAATTCTCTCCCTCTGCACTTACGCTCGGAAACGAGCCTTCTACGGTTCTGCAAACTTTTAAAAACTTACCTATTCCCTGTCTAGTTCTGGTGCCTATTGTGGTAGTGTCTCTTTCTGGATGAGCGTGGGGATGCCCAAGGGTAACCAGGCGCTATATAAAACTTGTTAATAATAATAATAATAATAATAATAATAATAATAATATTCTTTCTGCACCTCTGTTGCCTCTTTCTGTACCTCACTTGCTTCTGTCTGCACCCCACCCCTTGCCTCTTTCAGCACCTCTTTTGGTTCTTTCTGCACTGCTCTTACTTCTATCTGTTACTCTCTCAGTTCTGTAGCCCTCTTGCCTTACTGCACCTCTCTTGCCTCTTTCTGCACCTCACTTACCTCTTTCTACACTTCTCTTGCTGCTTTCCACACCTCTGTTGCTTCTTTCAGCAATTCTCTTGCCTCTTTATGCACTTCTCTTGCTTTTTTCTGCACCTCTTGCATCTTTTTGCACCTCTGTTGCCTATTTTTGTACCTCACTTGCTTCTTTCTGCACCGCTCTTGGCTCTTTCTGCACCCCTCTTTTCTCTTTCTGCACCTCTCTTGCCTCTTTATGCACCCCATTCCCTTTTTTTGCACCTTCCCTGCCTGTTTCTCCACCTCTCTTGCTTCTTTCTGTACCTCTGTTGCTTCCTTCTGTACTTCTCTTCCTTCTTTCTGCACCCCCTGTCTCTTTCTTTATCTCTCTTGCCTCTCCGTGCACTTTTCCTACCTTTTTCTGCATCCCTCTTGCCTCTTCTTGCACCTCTGTTGGTTCTTTCTGCACTGCTTTTGCTTCTTTCTGCACCTCACTTGCCTCTTTCTGCATTTCTATTGTGTCTTTCTACATCTCTGTTGCTTCTTTCAACAGTTCTCTTGCCTCTTTCTGCAATTCAGTTGCTTCTTTCAGCAATTCTCTTGCCTCTTTCTGCACTTCTCTTGCTTGTTTCTGTACCTCTCTTGCGGCTTTCTGCACCTCTCTAGCTTCTTTCAGCATCTCCGCTTGCCACTTTTTGCACCCCTGTTCCCTCTTTCTGCACCTTTCCTGTCAGTTTCTACACCCCTGTTCCCTCTTTCTGCGCCTTTCCTACATCTCCGTTGCTTCTTTCAACAGTTATCTTGCCTCTTTCTGCAATTCAGTTGCTTCTTTCAGCAATTCTCTTGCCTCTTTCTGCACTTCTCTTGCTTGTTTCTGCACCTCTCATGCCTCTTTCTGTACCTCTGTTGCTTCTTTATGCACTTGCCTTGCCTCTTTCTGCACCCTTTGAGCCTCTTGAAGCACCTCTTTTGCTTCTTTCTATGCTTTTCTTTCTTTTTTTGCACCCCTCCTGCCTCTTTCTATACCCCTCTTGCCTCTTTGTGCACCTCTCCTACCTCTTTTAACACCCCTCTTGCCTCTTTTTGCACTTCTGTTGGTTCATTCTGTACCGCTCTTGCTTGTTTCTGCACCTCTTTTGCAAATTTCTGTATCCTTCTTGCATCTTTCTGCACCCTCTTTCCTATTTGTCCACCCCTCTTGCTTCTTTCTGCACTTCTCTTGCTTCTTTCTGCACTGCTCTAACTTCTTTCTGTACTTCTCCTGTACATTTCTGTATCTCTCTTGCCTCTTTCTGCACCCGTTTCCTCTTTCTGCACCCCTCTTACCTCTTTTTACACCGCTGTTGGTTCATTCTGCTCCTGCTCTTGCTTCTTTCTGCACTTCACTTGTCTCTTTCTGCATTTCTCTTGGTTCTTTCTACACCTCTTTTGCTTCTTTCAGCAATTCTATTGCCTCTTTCTGCATTTCTCTGATCTCTTTCTGCACTCCTCTTGCATCTTGATGCACCCCTGTTCCCTCTTTATGCACCTTTCTGGTCTGTTGCTGTACTTCTCTTGCCTCTTTCTGTACCTCTGTTGCTTCTTTTTGCACTTGTCTTACCTTTTCTGCACCCTTTGAGCCTCTTTCAGCACCTCTGTTGCTTCTTTCTGCACTTCTCTTCCATTTTTCGTATACCTCCTGCCTCTTTGTGTAGTTCTCTTGTCTCTTTGTGTACCTCTCCTACCTCTTTCTGCGCTTGTCTTGCTTCCTTCTGTACCCTTCGTGCCACTTTCAGCACCTCTGTTGGTTCTTTCTGCACTGCTCTGGCTTCTATCTGCTACTCTTCTGCACATTTCTGCACCCTTCTTGCCTCTTTTTGCACATCTGTTGCCTTTTTCTGCACCTCACTTGCCTATTTCTGCACTTCTCTTGCTGCTTTCCACACCTCTGTTGCTTCTTTCATCAATGATCTTGCCTCTTTATGCACTTCTCTTGCTTGTTTCTGCACTTCTCGTGTCTTTCTGCACTTCTTCTGCCTTTTTCTGTACCTCGCATGCTTCATTCTGCACCGCTTTTGGTTCTTTCTGCATCCCTCTTATCTTTTTCTGCACCTCTCTTACCTCCTTCTGTACCCAACTACCCATCCCCTCTTTTTGCACCTCCCCTGCCTGTTTCTGCACCTCTCATGCCTCTTTCTGTACCTCTGTTGCTTCTTTCTGCACTTCTCTTCCTTCATTCTTCACCCTCTTGCCCCTTTCTGTATCTCTCTTGCCTCTTTGTCCACCTCTCCTACCTTTTTCTGCACCCTCTTGCCTCTTTCTGCAGGTATGTTGCTTCTTTATGTAGCTCTCTTCCTTTTTTTGCACCCCTCCTGCCTCTTTCTGTACCTCTCTTGCCTCTTTGTGCACCTCTCCTACCTCTTTTAGCACCCCTCTTGCATCTTTGTGCACCTGTGGTAGTTCATTTTGCACTGTTCTTGCTTCTTTCTGAACCTCACTTGCCTCTTTCTACACAACTTTAGCTTGTTTCTGAACCTTTTTTGCAAATGACTGTATCCCTCTTGCCTATTTCTGCACCCTATTCCCTATTTCTCCACCTCTCTTGCTTCCTTCTCCTGCTTCTCTCTGCACTGCTCTTGCTTCACTTTGTACCTCTCTTGTAAATTTCTGTATCTCTTTTGCCTCTTTCTGCACCCTTTTTCCATCCTTCTGCACCTTTCTTGCCTGTTTCTGCACCTTTCTTGCCTCTTTCGGCACCTCTGACTTAGAGGTATTTTCAATCCCCTGCCCTATTATGTACCAGGGCCTTACAGGGGAGGTCATGCCAATCACAGGTTTACACCATCCCATAGTGTACCCTAGTGTATGTAGGTGTTCACTGTATTCCAAGTGTCTTTCAGGATAGCACTGGCTCTGGGGCTTGTTAGTCAGAGTCAGTTACCACCAGTACCAGTCAGCAAAAGTTGTGGGCACAGGATGACTTTGCAACACGGACTCTTTCTGCACCTATGTTGGTTCTTTCTGCATATCTCTTGCTTCTTTCTGCACCTTTCTTCATCTTTCTGGACTTCTCTTGTCTTTTCTGCATTTCTTTTGCATCTTTCTGTGCTTTTCTTCCTCTTTCTGCATAAGTCCTACCTCTGTAGGAATAATTAGAAATTATCATTTAAAAAACCTTTGAAATTTACTGAAAAAAACATACGTTTCAGGAACATTATAGTTAGAAATTATCATTTAAAAAACCTTTAAAATTCACTGAGAAAACCATAGGTTGCAGGGACGTTATCGTTAGAAATTAGCATTTAGAAAACCTTAGACATTCAATCAAAAAACCACAGGTTTCAGGGATATTATAGTTAGTTGGACATTTCACTTGTACACAACCAGAAAAATTCAGCCGTTATGGTTAGTGAAGCTAACTATAACTTTCACCCCCACAATGCACTGCTAATAACTTCAGATATTACATAATTTCATGACATGGTTAGTGACATCACTGATGGCATATATCTTCCCTGCCGCTGCTCCTAATCGAAGGATGTGTCATCTACCGGACCTCCCGAGTCCGGTCCCAATATTACACCAAGTCCTCATAAAACAAGGAAGACGATGCCGTGTCTCCTTTGCAAATAATTTAATTTGCCGGTTATTGCTGTACGTGTTTCGCCTGCATAGCTGGCTTGTTAATCCAACAAGAAAATACAGTTTTTAAAGTTGTTTAAATCACCACCATTTTGTGTCACATGTGCATTGCTCCTTAAACAAAACTGGAAAACAGACTCTTAGTTTTACCATGAAATATATGTCATCCACAAATTATTTCAGCAATGCACCCATGTGGCAAGAATACATCTGTCTATAGCTCTAATCTATTAACTAGAGAAAAGAAAATCAAAGGTCAATTCTCCTGCAAAACAGATTTCACTGTCTATGTGCTCCAATGCCCTTGTGGCTTGAAGTACATGGGCAGCACAATCCTACATGTCCACAAGAGAGTGCTGCAGCATCTGAGGGCAATACAAAAATGGCGACAAAGCTTACCCTGTAGCACGCCATTTTCACCAACACCATGGCAGAATTTTACAGGGACTAACATATTTTTTAATTGCTGCTGTCCCACTGAATTCACGAAGTGGCAATGGTGAAAGAAAATTGAGGCAATTAGAATCATGTTTTATAAATGAGTTTAACACAAAATTCCCAGATGGCCTCAATATGGAAAAATATTTCCATACTCATTTATAAAGTAATAAGTTAGCTAATTCAAAGCAACCTCCAAGTAACTTTCATGTTTTTAACCTTAATTAGTGTGTTTGTAGATGTATGTAGACTGTTTTTATGGGTGAGGCGCGTGCACTTTAGAAAACAGACAACTATTGATGAATTTGGGTCTCCGCAAGGCCACTGGGGCAAGATTCTGGTAAAACAGCCGTGAAATAGGCAAAGAGGTTGAATATTAATTAATTTCTAAAAATGTGATGAGTGATATAGTGTAATTAAATATCGAAGGTTGGTCTATCTTCTTAAGTAAACGCCCACTTGGGCTTAATTGCGGTGTGATTTTATGTTTGAAAATTCAAATTTGAAATTTTCTTTTAGCAATGTTTAATACAGTGATCAATATAAATTAAGACACTGTGAAGAAGGGCTACAACCAATTGTGCAATTATGTTTGGTGCATTTCCAATTGTATTTCTATACTATTTTAGCAATATTTTATAGGTATATATATTGTGGTAAACTAATTTTACTGCACACAAATATGGCTGTATAATTGTGAAATAATTTGCGCTGTCTCTCACCCTCTGCAAAGCAGCCCCCTGGCATGTTTGCAGAGGGTGAACTAAATCCCCGTGCACACTGGTGGTCCCTGGGGGCCAACTAGCCCACCAGGAACCTCCAGTATGTGCCAGGGGGCTGCGTTGCAGGGAGGTGTAAAAAGGGGCATGACCTCATTACACCTCTCTGCAACGCAGCCCCCTTGTGCGTTTGCAGAGGGGGAACTAATTCCCCTTGCATACTGGGGGGCTGCATTGCAGAGAAGTGTAATGAGGCCACTCCCCTTTTTACACCTCTTTGCAATGCAGCTCTGTGGCGCATACTGGAGGTACCTGGTGGGCTAGTTGGCCCCCAGGGACCCCCAGTATTCAAGGGGAATTAGTTCCCCCTCTGCAAACGCGCCAGGGGGCTGCCAGGCAGAGACAGGTAAAGTGGCCATTCCCCTTTTTACACTTACTGTACACGTACGGTACTTCGTCTCTTGATATCACTATGGTTTTACTTCAGATTTTCTCAGGAACTACTGAATGGATTTATACCATTTGCCACATTTGGTGTAATTCCGTTCAGCCGTTCGGGATGTAGCCCTGGCTAAAGGTCCTATGGAAAATTGCATGGGGGGGAAAACATGTTTTGGAACCCCCCTCGGCCCCCACTTGACTAATCACCCCCAAAATTTCAGGGAAGGAGCGGAGCAGGCCATTTTCTTGGAGAAATTCGCGAAGATTCGTCCACCAACGCCAAAGTTATTCCAAATAGAATGTTGTGGATTTCCTATGGAAACTAGGTCCTAACTATAACTACCTACTGGTGACCGCCAGCAGGTAATATATATATATGTATATATTTATGTCAGAGGCTAAATAAAGAAGAAATGCTGCATGATATTGTTGGTCTGCACTCGTTCTTACCCGAAGGAAAAGGGTGGTGTGGCGAGGTGAGCTGATATATATATATATTCACTTAAAAAACCATAGGTTTCACACCAGTTATAGTTAGCTGGAAATTTTACTGACATAAAACCGTTGAAATTCCACGTTATAGTTAGTTGGACTCACTATAACTTGCGCGCCTGCAATGCACTGCTGATGACGTCACATATTACATCACTCATGACATGGTCAGTGACATCACTCATGACATCACTGATGACACCATGCAGTGAATGTGTGTCTTTCTGAAAAATAAATATGTTTTATATATGTAATTGAAAAGGTTGATGGAAGAATACATTTTTAAATAAGTGTCTTAATGGATGTTTAAAAAAAAAATTGATTGGTTAACTGGCTTATTAAGTGTATCTTAGTGAATATATATATTAGCGAGTATTGTTTAAATATTTAAATGTTTGTATCAGTGTTTCACTTTGTGTATAAGTGGCTGCATGGGTTGGTGAGTAGCTACATGTGTGTGTATATGTGTTATTAGATGTTTTTTTAGTATCAGTATGAGTGTCTGTATGGTTTGGTGAGGGTATTACTTAGCACATAGATGCATCAATGACTAACTCACTGTTTTATGTGTTTTGAAGACAGCATATGTGCAGGACTGTATGGGTGGATGAGTGTGTATATGTGTGTGTTAATGAGTGAATGACTGTCTCACTAGTGTCTTTATCAGTAACGACATACGTTTTAATCTAGTATATGTGAGTATTGATGTATATAAGTGAGTATATTTGAGAGTGAGAGATGGAAAGAGTTCCTGTGTAAATAAGTTGGGTTTCTATAAGTGATTGTTTAAGAGAGTAAGTATGTGTAAGTTTCCTTAGAAGTAATGTGCTAGTGTGTGTATAGCTGTATCTGCAAATAAATGGGTGTTCAATAGTTTATTTGCATGTGTGGTATGTGTGTGAGTAACTTTTGGAAGACTGTCGGTGTGTTAACGGATGTAAGTGTCTCACTACATATGGTGAGTATATGTATGAATGACTATATAGAACTGTTGGTAAATGAGTGGATGTGTATATAAATGGTGGAATTACTGATTTGGTTGTTGTAAATGTTAGTTTCTATTTTTGAATATGTGTTTCAAGGGTTACATTACACTGAAAGGAGGTCTGTCACTCTGTCACAAGGATGGAGTCATCAGTGATGTCATGAGTGGTGTCACTGACCATGTCATGAGTGATGTAATATGCGACGTCATCAGCAGTGCATTGCAGGCGCACAAGTTATAGTGAGTCCAAATAACTATAACGTGGAATTTCAATGGTTTTATGTCAGTAAAATTTCCA
This sequence comes from Lissotriton vulgaris, assembly GCF_964263255.1. NCBI lineage: Eukaryota > Metazoa > Chordata > Amphibia > Caudata > Salamandridae > Lissotriton > Lissotriton vulgaris. Next base: position 2,096,658,921 of record NC_141687.1, read on the forward strand.
GCTAACTATAACTGGTGTGAAACCTATGGTTTTTCAATGAATTTAATAGTTTTTTTAAATGCTAATTCCTAACTATAACTGGTGTGAAACCTATGGTTTTTTCAGTGACTTTCATAGGTTTTTTAAATGCTAATTCCTAACTATAAGTCTCACTTTATAAGTAAGACTGTTAATGCTCTAGTTGTTCTTTAGAACACTCTGGTACATTCTATCATTGGGCTATAGTTGGGCTACATATGGCTGATATTTGGGCTACATTTGGTTTTTTTTAGTCTCTGGTGGCCATCTTTGGGCTACATTGGGCTACATTGGGCTACATTGGGCTACATGTGGGCTACATTTGGGCTCTAACATATATATAGCCCAATGTAGCACAATATATATTTTTTTCAAAGTTAATTTTCGTAAAAACCACTTGAGTATAGCAAAGGCACATCGGGCTACCAGTCCCTACAATTCTTCCTATTTTTTTTATTTATTTAGTTATTAATTTTTCCTTGGAGCGCTCCCAGTGAGCGCCCCGGTGAGCGCCCCGGAGAGCGTACTCGTTTGAAGCGCCCCGGTGCGCGAACCGGGAAGCGTCCCATTAGCGCCAATGTCGTGAACGAAAACATGATCGTGACGTATCGCGTAGCCGCGTCCGCGTGATACGCACAGCGTAAACGCACCCGGAAGCATTCGACGCGCTTACGCGACGCGCCCCGGGGTGCGTAGCGTAAGCGCATCGGGTCATGTGACCTGAAAATAACACTTTTGATTGGTTCACAACAGTTTTGTTTTCCAAATGATGAAAGACCCCACCTTTTTTCCTCATTTTCACTTTGTTGTTTGAGTGAAGAAGACCTGCATTGAAATGGCTTCACTGGTAGCAGCTGAAGGGGCATCTGCACCACCTCCACCTCCACCACCACCACAAGGACCTCCACAAGACCACATTGGTGGTCATGAAGAAGAGGAGGACGAAGAGGAGCAGGAGGAGAGGCAATATCTGCCTGAGGACAATCCCCCATACAAACCCAAAGAACATTTTATTTGGGAGTTTTTCAAAATGCCAAGGGGTGCCAAAAAAGTAAATGCAGCAAAGGTGACTTGACTTATCTGTGACCAAGAACTGTCAAGAGGTAACCCAAACAAGAAATATTCGATTGGGAACTACACGATGATAAGGCATATGCAGAGGAAGCACCCAAACAATTATTCAAGAGCAAAAGTCAGGCAACTGACCAAGAACCCTCCCCCTCCTTCTACATCAAGCACCTCCAACCAACCCACTCCATCGGGTGCAGAGGCTAGGGAGATGGTCCCTAATGTCCAAACCAAGTTTTCTAAATTTAAATTTGTTTGCATATATTGCAACAAAACAATATCATATGGTGAGCAGAGCATCACTTTACTTAATCGAGCTGCAGACAACCATCACTGCAGCAAGCAACCGTCATTTTTTTCTATTTTTTTGCTCCAGTTGAGCTGTTTGCAATTCCCTGTCTTTTGTTTCACCCCAGAAAAACTACAAAAAATATATAAAATTGTTCTGAAAATCCCCCCCAAAAAAATGTTCCAAAAAACAAAAAAAAATATAAAACAAAAAGAAAAAAAAAGTTCTTTTCAGAACTACCTCAATTTATATGAAAATGCAAAATTTTTTAAAAACTGTCTTCCTTTTTTCCCCCATGGTACTCTCCCCGGTCCGCTCCCCGGTGCGCGTACCGGGCGCTCCCCCGCGAAAATCGAAAAAAAAATAATAATTTTATGCCCCGCGGGGCCCTTTTATGACCCCCACATCAAACCTAGGGGGTCTACCCCTGCCCCCTTATGGTCATTTCCCCCTTTGTTTTTGCCACCTCTTGTGTCTCGATCCTACCGAAACACAAGATGGCGGCCGCTCCGGACTGTTTGGAATGTTTACAGACACCCGAGAGCCAATCAGCTTTCTGTGCGCAAGTCGCGTGGCGGGCCCGGAGCGCGTGGCGGGCCCGGAGCGCGTACCGGGGCGCTGCCATAGATATATATATTTTTTTGAACCCAAATTACACAAAATCCACTGGAGCACATATCTTGAGACATAGCAAAGGCACATCGGGCTACCAGTCCCTACAATTTTGCCAAATTTGGTGTAAATCCATGCAGCCGTTTGGGCTAAAAGTGAGGTCGACCGCCCTATGGAAATTAACATGGGGAAAACGTGTTTTGGGACCCCCCTTTTATCTCAGCCCCCGCTTGACGCATCCCCCCCAAACTTTCAGGGAAGGACCGGAGCTCGACGAGGCCATGTTGAGGAAATTTTCAGGCAGATTCATCAACTGGCGCCAAAGCTATTCCAAATAGAATTTTGAGACCGCCAGTAGGTAATATATATATATATATATATATATATATATATATATATATATATATATATATATATATATATATATATATATATATATTACCTACTGGCTGTCGCCAGTAGGTATATATAGTTAGGATTATTTGTCTATGGAACTTTTGAAAATTCTATGTCTAATAACTTTGGCGTTTGTGGACGGAATCGGCTGAAATTTTCAGGAAAATGGCACATTTTGTTTCTGAGCAGCCCCTGAAAATTTGGTGGGGTTTCGTCAAGGGGGGGCTGAGAAAAAAGGGGGGTCCCAAAACGCGTTTTTTGCATTGAGTTTTCCATAGGGCGGTTGGACTCACTTTTAGCTCGAACGGCTGAATGGATTTGCACGAAACTTGGCAAAATTGTAGGGACTGTTAGCCCGATGTGCCTTTGCTAGGTCTCAATATATGTGCTCCAGTAGTTTTTGAGAAATTAACGTTCAAACCAAGATATATATCTGTAACAGCGCTCTGGGCAGCGATCCGGTCCGCTTACTTTTCGCTTATCGGAACTTTGCGCGCAGAAAGCTGATTGGCTCTCCGGTGTCTGTCAACATTCTAAACAGTCCGGAGCGGACGCCATCTTGTCTCTCGGTAGGATCGAGAGAGAAGAAGAGGTGGAAAACGAAGGGGGAATTTAATGAAAGGGGGCAAGGTATCCCCCTCTTGACCCCCTAGGAATGTTGTTGGGGTTATTAAAGGGTCCCGTGGGGAAAATAAAAAAAAAATGATTTTTCACGGTAGAAGCGCGGCCGCGAACTGGTAGCGAAACGGGAATTCGCCATTTTGTGCTTCGTAAATTAAATTACTAGTTATAAGTGGGTGCGGGAGACGTATCCTAATCCCCTATGTTTCCTGAGGGTGGGTGAGGAGGCTGATATATGTTGATACATCTCTTCCAGCGGCTGTGCGTGAGCTTTTTTTTTTTTTTTGCTGCGTGACAGTCCGGAGCGGCCGCCATCTTGTCTCTCGGTAGGATCGAGAGAGAAGAAAAGGTGAAAAACTAAGGGGGAATTTAATGAAAGGGGGCAAGGTATCCCTCTCTTGACCCCCTAGGAATGTTGTTGGGGTTATTAAAGGGTCCCGTGGGGAAAATAAAAAAAAAATGATTTTTCACGGTAGAAGCGCTTCACGGGCCGCGAACTGGGCCGCAAACTGGTAGCGAAACGGGAATTCGCCATTTTGTGCTTCGTTAATTAAAGTACTAGGTATAAGGGGGTGCGGGAGACGTATCCTAATCCCCTATGTTTCCTGAGGGTGGCTGAGGAGGCTGATATATGTTGATACATCTCTTCCAGCGGCTGCGCCATCTTGCCTTTTTTCGAATGCCACAATTTTGTCGTGCACTGCAGCCATTTTAGATGCCAGGCTGGTCCCAGGCTATCACCTAACCCTGCGGATGTAGTTTATGGCCCCAGCTGTAGAGAATTCAGACATGCCAATCCTCCTGATTCAGGCGTGTGAGTACTGATTTCAGTGCTAGTCTCCCGCCTCCCGATTTCTGCAAGCAAAAACCCGGGGGCATATTACGAACAACTAGCGATAATTTTTGTCTCTAACTTGTTTAGAGACAAAAATTATCGCCGCACATCGGCGATTTTTATCGCAGATAAACCTTGCTATTATCGCAGAAAAGTCAGCGATATTCATGTATTATCGACCTAATGCTCTTAGCCATGTTATCCACCTCCCATTGGATAACATGGCTAAGAACTGCTCAGGGCAGGTGTTAGATTTTGGAGATATTCGCGCTTAGCGCGAATATCTCCAAAAGTTGGTAATAGAAGGTAGCGATGTTAGGGACTGTTTCCAGTCGCTAACATCTTGGCACGCCACTTTGCATGTCATTAGTGATAAGTATCACTGACATGCAAAGCGGGGCCCAAGATGGTCGCTATCTCCTTTTAGCTGTCAGTAACTGGTGTTAGCGACAGCTTGATAATAGGGAAATAATTTTATCTCCGCTTTCATGGTTTTTAAAGCCAAAAAAGCGGAGATAAACCCCCTTGATAATATGCCCCACGATTCCTTGGGGGTTTCAGCTGACAGGGCTTGGTATTGTGTTACATGGTAATTTTTCCATGAAACGTCAGAGGGTCGATGCAGGGGTTCTAGAAGAGGTGATAAACCATTTAAGCCTCATGAACAAGCGCATGGTCTTTTAAAGATTTGTGAAGTACTCGGGGCGGCGGTGTGTGTGTGCCCTCTTTCAGGAGCGGGCGGGGGGGCACTGCCAGCAACTTGCCAGGTCAGGTAGTGTTCAACACGTGCATCACCCTTTCTCTGCCTGCTATTGCGCTCCATGCTTCGGAAAGGTAAGAAAAAGAACGTGCATTTGAGTTTGAAATGTCCGATCCTGCAGCAGCACACTTCCAAAGCCCACACATGACAATAACCCGATTCAAGGCCCCATTCACCCGTTTTTAAAAAAATAGATAACACTCCAACAAAATAAGGTTATAAAACTTTATTAACTACTAACTTTAACGAACGGAACAAAAACTAAAAACATTTAAACATTTCTCAATACAAAAAGCAACAATGGTTAGAAGCTGTCTTTTGTGCGAATAGTCCCAAGGCAGCACAACGTGCAGAGTTCTGGACGGCACCCAGGTGATGTCGCCTGGGTGCCGCACTGGTTTAGGGATCCTACAATGCTGCTCCGAAAATTGGCGTGGGGCGTCCCGGGTGGGGCGGGGGGAGGCCTCGTCAGTA